>NC_069080.1:28315000-29565000 GCF_025698485.1 Gossypium arboreum | reverse complement strand
ACTGCTTGGACCAGCAGAAGAGTCCAAATCTCCCAATTTTTTGCTCCCAACCCTAGTAATAAAAACCCCCGCTCCCTCAATATTCATTTCAGCATTTTCCATCGACAAATTATCATCAGCTACAGCGATCATATCGCGATTCTTATCCCCTTCCATTAATACCGAAAAACGTGAGTTTGTCTTCTTACGATTTTTGGATCCGTTAATCACTCCATTGTTCACTCCGGAAGCGCCTCGTCCATTCCTCAAACCTCACCAAGATCTACGCTCAACCAACATTTATGGACCAAACTCCGTTCCCGTTTCTTCAGCAACACCACCAGCGGCCGCAGCCGACCAACATTCACCAACTCCAATGGGCAGTCAAAGGTACGATCAGCAACCATCGTCGAACATAAGTCCTTGAAGTGTCCATATTTGACATAGCCAAAACAGACAGTAGGGAGTACCTCATACTCCACTCTCTGAACGGCGCCATCAAACAAGACCTGAGAAATCAGAGGCTTCTCGAGGTTCAAGAATACTGTAAGGCGAGCGAAACAACCTCTGGACCTAGTCCAATTTGACAACCTTCCCGATAAGCCCCCAAATAGCCTCCATAATTTGTTGACGAAACAAAAACCTCGAGAAACCTGGCAGCCGAATCCAAGCCAAAACCATACTGGGATATAGTTGGCGAAGGGCTAAAGTCCTTTGTCCATGGTTGAACAGTGAGATATTGTCCAAAGATTATCCAAGGTCCCTGCGACACGATACAATCATAATCAGCCTTATTCACAAAATGCACCAAGTAATAATCATTCTCAATATCCATGACATGAAAGGGGGAAATAAGTTTCCAAAGACTAGTAATGTGATTATGTAAAGTATTTTAACCAATATTTCACCCTAAGAGCTTGATAACCATAGTTAATTCCATTTCTTTAAACATAATTTCTTTAACCCGATTAGAAAAATTAATGGTTGAAACTCCATTGATGATGGATGTTTGCACATCGTCTGCTCGTAAATCAAAATCACCACTGCTTGCATTATCTCTTCCAAAGGAAGAAACATTTCATTCCATCATAAGATGGTTCGGATTTCCACCCAATAGCTTATCCTTCCACAAGGGCGTTGTAGTCAGATTAGGGTCCACAACCATATCCGAAGCTACATCAACTCTGCTCTTAAACCTCACTTTCTTGGTGGTCGATCTTCAACAGAGTGGGGATCTCCATCGTCTCCATTAACCGCCGGAGACAAAGAAGAGGGGATTTCCTTAGACTTTAAAAAATTGATATGTATCTCATTTTTAAAATATTTATTTTTAATATTTTATTATACTTTTATAAGACACTTGTCAACCTCAAACTCTGCCTGTGGAATCTAAAAACTCTACTAATAGTGTATTAAATATTTTCTTGAAATATAAAGTAAGATTTTAAGTGAGAAGTCATATTTTCAATCATTGTAATTTAATTTAAAGAGTTACATTTAACTCGATTTCTAATTTCATGTATGTGCTCAAATTAAGATATAAAAGCATAAAACATAAAATTAAAATACGGGTAAAAATACTATATCATATTTAAACTGATGCAGTATTTAATTAAATCAATATCATAAAACGAATAGCATTTTAACACAATTTCAAACAATATCATTCTACTTGTTTTTCTAGCAAAAACTCTTTATACTCATTTTAAAGGTACAATCATCAAAATTTGCTCTATAATCCGAAATAAAGGAGAAGGGTAAACTATTTAAATAGTAATATATTTTGGTTATTTAATTTCTTTTTATTAATTCAGTCACTCTTGTTTACTTAATTTCATTTTTAGTCACTCTTCGTTAAAATGCTTTGGTCATTAGACTAAAATATTAATGTGAATTTCTTTTGAGTGGTACAATAACATATTTAGCCCTTAACATTTTACATAATCTATCAATTTAGTTCTATTTTTAAAAACAAATTTGGATTCAATTTTTCACTTTCTTTTAATTTAATCAAATTTTTAAAAAATAATTTTAAAATTTTAAAAAATCTCAAAATACATAAAAATAGTAAAATAGTAAAAATTTAAAAATAAAATTAAATAAAAATATTAAAATTTCAAAAACTTATAATAAAAATTCAAAAATATATAAAAAAACATGAAATTTATAGTTGAGGCATACAATATTGGTGATAATCAGATCAACCTTCAAATCCTGAAATCATGAGTAAAGATAAAGTAGTATTTGGAGAGCCACCTAGTAAATGGATTTGAGTATAATTGCTTGTAATTATATACATGTGACATGTTTGGGTGACCATTATAATTGATGGGTCTCACTAAATTGGCTGTAATTGTTGTAATTATGTGGATAATTACACTCAACTTCAATTACTCTATGGCTTTCCAAACACTTATACATGATTTATGTAATACCCCTACCCGTATTCATTGCCGGAATAGGGTACGAGGCATTACCGGAGTTTACGAATTAAATTTTTTTTATATTCAATATAGCCCCTTTATAAATATCTAACCTTCCCTGCAATATTAAATCGAGACCAATCCACATCAACCAAATCAATTCAACATATTTTCAAGATAAATTCATGCATATTTATAAGATAACGTCATCACATATCTAAAACTGTGTTTGTTAACCATACTAATGGCTAACTTTTCATTCATTTCACGTTAACATTTACTTTGTTAGCTTATACATGCCATTGATTTCCAAAATAAAGTTTCTTTATATACCGAAATCCCGAGGTTGACAAAGGTGATGTGTCTCCACCAAATCCGACCTTCGGCTCTTAACACTACAAAACAGGAAAAAGGAAGCGGGTAAGCACTTTGTGCTTAGTAAGCTCATGTAACAAGAATTATACTTACCTAATATTTTCAATACAATATAATAAACATTCACATATCCATTCAATGCATTATTACCCTAACATGCACAAACTCAACATTCAAGTTAGTACAATAATTTCCATGTATCAATAATATATATACCATGATTGATGAGCTCGTCAATACCATGATTTCCATTTCCTTGCTATTTTTCCATATTTATCCCGTTGAATTTATCGGAATTTCGATGGATTTTCAGAGGTACACATTTATTGTACAATTCCGGGTCCGTCAATTCATATTCATGTGCGCACATATCCATTTTAGAGAGCACAGTCCCCCGAACCTCAACCTTGCAGCGGGATTACCAGTCCAGCTAAATCCTTGCAATATAAACTCATAGAGTATTGTCGGGATTACCATCCAAAGCTAAATCCTGCAACGACAATTACTCTAATGAGCTTGGATCCAATTACCAGTCCAGGCTAAATTCAGACCCTAATTCGGATTACCCGTCCGGCTAAATCCATTTTACACATATTCTTCGGAGGGCTATATCAGATAGGATCACCCGTCCTGCTAGATCCTTTTACCGTCAATTCCTTTTCGAGATCCATCGAATTTTCCTTTCATTCAAACGGGATTTCTTCCCATTTTATCAAATATATCAATGTTTCATAAATTTCCATATAATGAACATTCAAATCATATTCATATCAAAAACATGCATTTCAAGCATTTAAGAATATAATTCAAGTTACGAACTTACCTTGATACTTGTTTGTAAACAGAAAAATCTACTAATCCCGAACTTTTTCCTTTCCTCGATCTAGCTTCAGATTTGAATCTTCCGGATCTAAATAAATAAATTTAATTATCAATTTAATACATTTCATGTTCATATGCAACATTCTCTATAATTCAACTATTATTTATAGTTCATTCAAAGCTGTCTACTTGAGTCATAGTCACTAAATTATTTATAAATTGAGCTACGGAACTCCAAATTAAGATATGTTAATTTTCCCTGAAACTAGACTCATATATATTTTTACCATAAAATTTTCAGAATTTTTGGTTTAGCCAATAAGTACAATTTATTCTTTAAATTCACCCCTGTTCTACTGTCGACAGTTCTGACCCTTTTTCACTAAAAATTAATTATCTCTTCATACAGAATTCAAATAATATTCTCGTTTGTTTATATTAAAAATAGACTCATTAAGGATTCTAGACATATAAATTTAAGCCCATAATTGTTTTTATTAAATTTTTTATGATTTTTCAAAGTCAGAACAGGGGAACCCGAATTCATTCTGACCTTGTCTCACAAAATTCATTATATCTCAAAATTTACAAATCCATTGCTTATACTATTTCTTCTATGAGAAACTAGACTCAATAAGCTTTAATTCCATATTTTTTTCATCTTCTAATTTGATTTCTACAATTTATGGTGATTTTTCAAAGTTAGTCTACTGCTGCTATCCAAACTGTTTTTGTGCAAGCTGTTTATTACCATTTTTCCCCTAAGCTTTTAATAAATGATAATTTCGTCCCTACTCAATTAGCCTCTCAATTGAGCTGATTTTTCTCAATTAACATTTTATTCTATCACCTTAAACTAGTTTACAACCTTTAGGAATCAGAATTTCAGCAATAGACTTTAATTCCAAGCATTTTCACAATTAGGTCCTAAAAATCAATTTCTATTGAAATTACCTAATAAAATCATCTCATAAACAAATTAAAGCTTTAATTTAATTCTATTTCATCATAAACTTACAGAACTCAACCATGGTGACTTTCAATTTCATCCATGAAATCAAAAACTAATGAATTTAATAGTAGTACCTAGTTGTAAAAGTCTTAGAAACACAAAAATTACAAGAAAAAGGCAAGGATTAACTCACTTGGTGCAAAAATTATGAAATATCAGCTTAGAGAACCCTCCTATGGTGTTTTTAGCTGCCGGAATTGAAGAGAAATGAAGAGAAATCTAGATATTTCCTATTTAGTCCTAGCTTTATTTAGTTAATTTTTACAATATTCCAATTTTACCCTTAATTTATCAATTTTTCTGCTGATTTGATACCCTCGCCATCCAGCCCAAATAACTTTTGGGTCTAATTCCCTTTTAAATCCTTTCTCATTAGACTCTTAAGCTATTTAATCACTCTAGCAACTTTTACACCTATTACAATTTAGTCCTTTTCATTTAATTGACTACCCAAACATTAAAATTTCCTAACGAAATTTTAATACCACATTAATAATATTTCATAAATATTTATAAAATTATTTTTGACTCGGTTTTACGAGATAGAGGTCTCGATACCTTGTTTTTACCAAATTTCTTCAATAATTTCTTTTTCTATCTAATCACTAAATTGGTAAAATTTTTCTATCAATATTTTCATACGATTTTCCTATCATATCAATTTTCAAGCAAAAATATTGAAATAAATTCCTCTTTAAATCGGATCTATGGTTACGAAACCATTGTTCCGATAACCTTGAATTTAGGCCATTACAATTTAACATCAAGAAATTATTTGTTATACAAGTTTAAGTTATAAAAATATATATTATATGCATGAACACGTATGAGTGTTTAGGATGATTATGGTAAAAATTTCTAAAGTTATATTATAAATCTTAAAAGATTATATTTTAAAAAGTAATTTATTTGTATTTTATAAAGTTATAACAAAAATTATATTGTTTAAATTCTAAAAAATTCTAAACTTATGGAAAAAAAAGTATATTATAAAAATAATTTATGTGTTATAAAAACTAAACATGTTATAATATACTTATTTATGAAAGATTTTGACCCAAAAGTATGAACATAACTTATATATTTGTACATGCTATACGTTATAAATATATATATACTTATTTATAATAAAAAGTGTTAAAAAATTTTTGACAACACTAACTCTTTCATTTTAGTTTCATTTGAGACACTCAAAGTTTCAAAATGTTGTTGAGAAAATTTTGTTATTCTAAAATAGATTTTGTAATGACCTAATTTTTAAGTCGGAAAAACCTAATTTTCGAGTCAATTGCTAAACCGAGATGGTTAGGTCTAGAAGTGAAAATTCATGTGTCATCTACAATAATAGATTAAATTATTTAGTAGAATTAGAATAAATTGATTGATAATTATAGTATAGGGATTAAATTACAAAAGTATAATCATTAATGAATTTTTAATTTGGAACATGAAAAGGGATTTAGTTAGAAATTAGGTGAGAGACTATAAAACAATTTGACCAAATCAATGTTGAATTAGTGCGTTGGAATGATTAAGTTTACTAACTATCCATCACATTATAATATATTAGTAACGGTTTACATTAATGGATAATTTAATTATTTTAAGTTAATTAATTCATTAAACTATATATATACATATACATATATACAATCATAAGTAGGTGAAAGAAAACATAAGTCATTTTTATCACTTAGTGTGGTCCAAACTTGAAAGAAGAAAAGAAAAACCTTCCTTTATTTGTTGTCTTAGCATTCGATCAAGAGAAAAAAAACCATCGAATAGTTTTTGCGAATTGTGCTTTTAACAATTCATCTTCGATTATTTCGTTTCTTTGATTACTTATTTGAAACAATTGATCACATATAATTGAATACAAAATAAATGTTCAAGTAAACGTATTTTTCTTTAAAAACTTGAGATGATGAAATTGATATTGTGATTATCGAATCATATTATCAACGATTGAATTTTTGCTTCTTAAATGTATGTTAGATGTATATTGTAATACCTCTTAACCTGTACGCTAATCGGCTCAAAGTCTCGAAATATCACATTTGTCGCTAAGGCGACTACACTAAATCAATACCGGTTACAAAAATTGTACTTGCACTTAAAGTTTAGATTTACCCACTACCCAATACAAAATTTTTAATTATTTATTCAAATTTTTATTTTATTCAAAATGTAAAATATTGATACCAATTTATTGGTATCAGTACCTTGGCTATACCTTTTCATGGTATTGATGCCAAATTTAGCTTTAGTATTTTAGAAAATTTGGATGGAAACTCAAAGTATTGATACCCACAATAAGGTAACGGTACTAAATTATATAGTATTGATGTCCTAAACGGTTCCGAGCTTAGATGTTTGAAAAAAATAAATCGGAATCAATAGTATCGATACATTCACTAAAGTATCAGTACCTTGTAACAAGTATCGATACTCTAACTTAGGTATCGATACCTATATAAAGTTTGATGTTAAAAAAAAATACAGAACTGGCTCATACCAGAAACGACCTGTAGTAAGCTACACCATTTTCAACCATTACCAATTTCTTCTATCATTATAAGCTATTAAGAGCATACCCAAAATACAACAATTCATCATCAAGGTTCATTACCCCAAAAGTTTAATTCCCAAACTCATAAAGCACTTTCAATGATTCCTATGTACATACCAAGACTATACCAAAATGTAAAATTCAATACTTCCTTTGGTCGGAAGATGTGATGAGATGAGTCGGAGTTGCTTCTTGCCTACTTTCCTCAAAATGTTCTACACTTACACGTTGAAAGAAACACGTTAAGCTCAAGGAACTTAGTAAGTATATCAAGAGTAATTATAGATAGTTAGAATTTATTCATTGAATGTAACGCCTCAAACCTGACTTAGATGTTATGGCCAAATCTGGATATGTTACCACGATTATTTAAAAATCCAGAAGCCAATTGAGACTTGTAAAAATAGTGCTAGCTTGTGATAAACAAAAATTCCAGTTTATTTGGAAAAATACTTCTCTTAACTATTTCATTAAATTTTTCGATTATATATATTTATAAAACACTTGAGTTTGCAGCAGAATTTCTTAGTTGAATTTAGCTTTAGAAAACGTGGTTTGTCATTGAAAATCCAACATTTTGCAGATAGAATTAATATAATCTAAACGTTAAAATAATTTTAAAATGGAAAATAAAATCCAAACTTTAAAAACAATCCCCAAAAGTCCAAAAACAATCCACGAGCAAAACAGATATGAACAAGTTAAAAGAAACGCAATAATAAAAAATAACTAAGCTTCCGTTGCACTGATCCGCCCTAAGTCTATGGATTACCTGATAGCAAAAAAACAGAAAGTGAGCTTACGAGCTTAGTGTGTAACTTATTTTAAACAATAAATCATATACACATGATTCATCAGATATTATAGCAAATAAGCATTTAGGTACCAACTAGATATATTTCATATACAGATACAGAAACAAATGCATAACATACATGTAACACCCCCTACCCGTATTCGTTGTCGGAATAAGGTATGAGGCATTATCGGAATTTACGAATTAATTTTTTTTAACTCAATATAACCCCTTTATAGATATCTAACCTTCCCTGCAATTTTAAACTGAGACCAATCTACATCAACCAATCCAATTCAACATATTTTCAAGATAGATTCATGCATATTTATAAGATAACTTTATCATATACCAAAATTAAGATTTGTTAGCCATACCAATGGCTGACTTTACAATCATTTCACATTAACATTTACTATATTAGCTTATACATGCATTAATTTCCAAAATAAAGTTTCTTTATATACCGAAATCTTGAGGTTGATAGTGTGATGTGTCTCCAACCGAATCTGACCTCCGAGCTCTTAACACTACAAAACAGGGGAAAAGAAAACAGGGTAAGCACTTTGTGCTTAGCAAGCTCATGTAACAAGAATTATACTTACCTAATATTTTCAATACAATGCAATAAACATTCAAATATCCATTCAATGCATTATTACCCTAATCCATTCAATGCATTATTACCCTAACATTCACAAACTCAACATTCAAGTTAGTTCAATAATTTCCATGTATCAGTAATATATACAATAATTGATAAGCTTATCAATACCATGATTTTCATTCCCTTGTTATTTTTTAATATTTATCCCGTTGAATTTCTCGGAATTTGGATGGATTTTTCAGAGGTACACTTTTAGTGTGCAATTCCGGGTCCGTCAATTCATATTTATGTGCGCACATTTCCATTTCAAAGAGCACACTCCCGCAAACTTCATCCTTATAGTGGGATTACCAGTCTAGGCTAAATCCCCTGTAATATAAACTCATAGAGTATTGTCGGGATTACCAGTCTAGGCTAAATCCCCTGCAACGACAATTACTCTAATGAGCTTGGATCTAAATTACCAGTCCAGGCTAAATTCAGACCCTAATTCGGATTACCCGTCCGGGCTAAATCCATTTTCCACATATTCTTCGGAAGGGCTATATCAAGATAGGATCACCCGTTCGGGCTAGATCCTTTTTACCGTCAATTCCTTTTTAGAGATCTATCGAATTTTCCTTTTATTCAACCGAGATTTCTTCCCCTTTTATCAAATATATCAATGTTTCATCAATTTCATACAATTAATATTAAAATCATATTCACATCAATAACATACATTTCAAGCATTTAAGAATATAATTTAAGTTACATGAACTTACCTCGATACTTGTTCGTATACACAAATCTACTAATCCCGAACTTTTTCTTTTCCTCGATCTAGCTTCGTATTTGAATTTTCTGGATCTAAATAAATAAATTTAATCATCAATTTAATACATTTCATGTTAATATGCAACATTCTCTATAATTCCACTATTATTTATAACTCATTCAAAGCTGTCTACTTGAGTCATAGTCACTAAATTATTTTTATCTTGAGCTAAAGAACTCCAAATTAGGATACGATAATATTCCCTGAAACTAGACTCATACGTCTTCTTACCATAAAATTTTCAGAATTTTTGGTTTAGCCAATAAGTACATTTTATTCTTTAAAGTCACCCCTTTTCTGCTGTCTGACAATTTTGACCCTTCTTCACTAAAAATGAATTATCTCTTCATACAGGATTCGGATGATATTATCGTTTAATTCTCTTGAAAATATACTCATTCTTTTTGATTATAAAAATATAAATTTAAGCCCATATTTATTTTTCTTAAATTTTTTATGATTTTTAAAAGTCAGAACAGGGGAACCCGAATTCATTTTGACCTTGTCTCACAAAATTTATAATATCTCATAATTAACAATTCCATTTCTTACACCGTTTCTTCTATGAGAAACTAGACTCAATAAGCTTTAATTCCATATTCTTTTCATCTTCTAATTCGATTTTCAAATTTTATGGTGATTTTTCAAAGTCAGCCTACTGCTGCTGTCCAAAACTATTTTCGTGCAAGATGTTTATTACCATTTTTCCCCTAAACTTTTAATAAATGATAATTTCATCCCTACTCAATTAGCCTCTCAATTGAGCTGATTTTCTCAATTAACACTTAATTCTATCACTTTAAACCACTTTATAACCTTTGGGAATCAGAATTTCAGCACTAGATTTTAATTCCAAATATTTTCACAATTAGGTCCTAAAAATCAAGTTCTATTGAAATTACCTAATAAAATCAACTCATAAATAAATTAAAGCTTAAATTTCATGCTATTTCATCATAAACTTACAGCACTCAACCATGGTGACTTTAAATTTCATCCATGAAATAAAAAACTAATGAATTTAATAGTAGGACCTAGTTGTAAAAGTCTTAAAAACACAAAAATTATAAGAAAAAGGCAAGGATTAACCCACTTGGTGCAAACATTATAGAATACCAGCCTAAAGAACCCCTCCTATGGCGTTTTGGCTGATGAGAATAAAAAGAAATGAAGAGAAATCTAGATATTTCCTATTTAGTCTTATCTTTATTTAGTTAATTATGCAATATTCTAATTTTGCCCTTAAATAATCAATTTTCCTGCTGGTTTCATGCCCTTGCCATCCAGCCCAAATAAATTTTAGGTTTAATTACCTTTTAAATCCTTTCTCATTAGACACATAAATTTAATCATTCTAGCTACTTTTACACCTTTTCCAATTTAGTCATTTTCACTTAATTGACTACCCAAACATTAAAATTTTCTAACGAAATTTTAATACCACATCACTAACATTTCATAAATATTTATAAAAATATTTCTGACTCGGTATTATGAGATCGAGATCTCAATACCTTATTTTTACCCGATTTCTTCAATAATTTCTTTTTCTAACTAACCACTAAATCGGTAAAATTTTTCTATCGATATTTTCATACGATTTTCCTATTATATCAATATTCATGAAAAAATATTAAAATAAATTTCTCTTTAAATCGGATTTGTGGTTACGAAATCACTGATTCGATAACCTTGAATTTAGGCTATTACAATACATATTCAAATCCTACCCCCATCTGCTACACACCATCTTCGACCATCCCTACACACTAGCTAGGGTATTAAATACCTATCCAACCCCACACACCGCTAAGTGATCGTGAGTCACTTTTCAGAAAATTTGCAGTCTAGCTGCCAGATCCTTACGCAGTAATCCGCCAGAAACAGATACACGTGATTGAGCCACCAAATAAGGCAGATAAATTAAACTGCCAAAACTTCCTTCATAATCATAATCCCCCTAATGCACATGCAAAATTAAACAGATATCGAATGCATGTATGACATACATGCTATACACATCATATTCAGGTCATATTAACATAAAACACATCATGCTATTACATATAACATATATCTCATGCGTTTATAAGTCACATTTAACAGAATAGAGCATCAGAAATCATGGTTTATAGACAAATTATACCATACATACCCTATAGAAGGGCTAAATTTGATTTGCATGACAAACCTATGGTAAATTTTTGAGAATTGGGCCCACACGACTGTATGGCTTACATGGCCTCTCACACACCCATATGTGTAACAACCCATTTTTAGTAGTGTTGGAAATAGTGGTTTCGAGACCACGATTCCAATAAGGAAGTAAATATTTTAATATTTATTAAGGTCTATAGGGTTATATTAGAGTCGTATTAAAGTTTCGTTAAGAAATTTTGAAGTTTAAATAGTTAATTAGGTAAAAAGGACTAAATTGTAATAGAAGTAAAAGTTAAATTATATTAGTTTAATGAGTAATTTGGATATGGAAAGGAAAGCTAATGAAATTATATGGTAATTATACCAATATGTTGATAGTGAACAAATATGGACATGTTTTTGTTAGTATTTAAGTTATAATATAAAGGCAAAAGATTAAATAATCAAATAAACATGAAATAAATAAAACAAAGGCTATCATCTTCTTTCTCTTTTTCTGGTCTAACTAAAAACACCATTGAAAAGGGGAGAAAAGCTTGGATTTTTGTTAATTCACTTGCATGGTTGTATTCAAGACCCGTTTTTAGTAATTTTTATGTTTTTGAACTCGTTTTAGCTTAAACTACTTAACTTAAGGGTTAAATTGCAAAACTATTTAAGTTTGAAGGATATGCCATGAATGAAATTGATGTGGTTGTGATGTTAACTGATAGTTTATTAATTTTTATTGTTAAATGACCATGATTTGTTAAGTGGAATTTGATGAATGTAAGGTTTAGGGATTAAATTGCTTAATTGAATATTTTCATGTATATTGTATGAAATCATGGAAAATTGTAGATTATTTAAGCTTAGGGAAGAATTGGTTATCATGGGTTTAAGTTAAAATGGTTAAATTTCAAGTTACAAGCTTAAGGACCAAGTTATGAAAAAGTTAAAATAGGAGGGTAATTTTGTAATTTTATGATAATATGAATTATAGATTGAATTGAATACTTAAGGTTATTTGAAGTACTTAATTGATTAAAACTATTTATTTAGATCAAGATAAGCAACAATCAGACTTAAATCGGGGAAAAACAAAAGCTTTGGAATAGTTTTCAATTCTACTTTTGGCGACTATAGTTATCGAGGTAAGCTGTTATGAATTATAATCTTATTAATGATAGTTTGATTGATTATTTGTTATATTATGTTAGTTATAAACTGACTTAAAAAATAATATATATCGGTGTCTTGAATAATTAATGGTTATTTAATCCTGTTTGAACCTTCAAAATTCTTAGGATACATATGACATGTCATTAGGGATTTCATGTTTGGGGTGCTAGTTTTGAATGTCCTACCAATGGTTGAGGTCCTGTATTTGTTGCAAATTTTTCACAGCTCGTGTAAGCAGTATTGTGTAGCTAACATTTCGACCCACAAATCGTGTGAGCAGGCTCATTTCACAGCTCGTGTGGGCACTATTGAAAAGGAAAGGTCATGGATATATGGAAAGGCACACTATATGTGAGCATTCCCGAGTACCCAATGAAATTCTAGATGGTTCAACAGGTAAGTTAATGGCAAGGTATGTATACAATTGGATAATTGATCATAATCTTATGAGAAGGTAAATTTGATGAATGCAAATGATTTGAATGGAACAAAATAAGTATGTGATGAATGATATGGATATGGAGATTCACTTATGATAGGGTTGATTTTCTATATGTGTTATGCATGAGCTTACTAACTTGTGAGTTTGGTGGTGTATATAGGATATTATTAAGCTTATGAGTACGATAATGATGCTATGCATATTTCATAAAATGAGTTTAAGAAGGGTAAGTTTATGTTTGAGTTTATACGAGCCTACTAAGCACTAGATGCTTACGTAGTTATTTTCCTCTGTTTTGTAGATTGTCGGAAGCTCGATCGGCTGGAAGTTTGTCGGAGTTCTATCACACTATCCAGTAATCACTTCGGTAGTTTTTGAGTTATTTTGGCTAAGGTTATAAATGACATGTATAGGGCTTTATATGATGGTAGTTTTTGAATATGCTAATGATCAATTTGGTATGAATATGTCTTTTATGTATACATTTTGTTTGTGTGGACTTATGCTGTTTTGGAAAGTTTATGTACTTTTATCACTTTTAAGTACTTTGTAATATTTGGTGTAGTTGGTTTGTTTATATATTAAAAGCCATATGAATATCGTTAATTTGGTATGTTTTATGAAAGGTGAATGGTTTGCAATTGATGTCATTAGGTAGCTAAATTGACTATGTTTTGTACTTGAGTTATGGCATTATAGATTTGTTCTGATTGAAGTTGTTTTGGTATAAATGAGGTGCATTTGAATGACATATTGGTTAGGAGAATTAGATTGAATGAATTGGTATGTTTATATGTGTTTGAAATGTGTTTAGGTCTATTAAATGTATGCACAAATGGAGTAGATGGTTGGGCAAGTTTTGGACTTAAAATGGCTTGTTTATAGGGTCAAATTGTGTAGCACACAGCCTGAGACACGGGCTGTCACGCGGCCTAAGGTTCAACCGGGACTCGATAACCATCATTGCATCGATTTAATTATACATTGATCATTTGACGTTATAAATAACATAATAAACATTTAATTCAAATAACATCATAACGATTACAGTTCATACGAACTTACCTTAACAACTAAGGGCGTGAAGGTTATAACGAGCTATTCTGAAACTTTTACTTTGCCTCGATCTAGGTCCATACGTGGTTTATGTTGATCTAAATAGACAATTTCAATCCATTTAATACTTATAGTATTCAACTTAGTCCACATTTCATATTTATGCAAAATTACTATTTTGCCCCTAACATTTTAACTTTTCACAATTTAGTCTTTAAGCTCATAAATTGAAATTTAAGCATTTTAATCCCTCTCATAGACTAACCAATTTCTTTATGGACTTAAACCAACCCGTACAAATCATCATTTCATAAATTTAACACGAACTTTTACTATTTTTACAAATAAATCCTTATATGTAAATTTCATAAAAAATCACTTTACAAAACTTGTTTATTTCTCAACAAAGTTTCATAATCTAGAATTTAATATCAATAACCATTCAAGGATTTAATATCAATAACCATTCAAGAACATTCATGGCATAACCCTCAATCTTTAGCAGTTTTACAAATTGATCATCGGGCTAGCTAGATTAAGCTAAAAATTACATCAAAAACATAGAAATCATTAAAAAAAAGTGCAAAATGGACTTACATGCAAATTGGAAGCCTAACCAAAGCTCATACCCTATATCCATGGTGATTTTCGATGGTGAAATGAAAATGGGGAAGAAGATGAATGTAATTCTTTTAGTTATTTTACTTTATTTACCAAATTACCATTTTACCCTTACTAATAATAAAAAATTACATCAATACCTTGTCCATGCACATCCACTATAACCTTAATTAGTCTATTTACCATTCAAGTCCTTTAGTTTAAGATTTCAAAGCTATTAGATCCCTTTAACTAATAGAACTCAACTTTTACACTTTTTATGATTTAGTCTTTTTTACCTAATTCGTCATTTAAACATCAAAATTTCTCAACGAAACTTTAATATGACCTTAATAACACTCCATAAATATTTAATAAAATATTTACGACTCATTTTATGGAAACGATGGCCCAATACCTTATTTTTTAAAACGACATGACTTTAGGGTCTTACCACTTGAACCTAATTATTCTCCCATTTAACATAAATCATTAAATCAAAATTTTATCATTACACTATATATTACTCGTAAATATTAAATAATAATATTTATGGGCTCATACATTAGATTTGTGACCCCGAAATCACTATTCCGACACCACAAAAAAATGGGCTGTTACAGATCGAAAGTATCATATCATAAAGGAGGTAGTTATATACGGAACCACAAATATATTTTTTATAGATTCTTTTATGGTAAAGTCTTCATTATTTTAACGGAAGTAGAATTGAGTTGGGAAAATTATTTAATTATAAATATTTGAAGGTTATTTTGGGAAATAGGAAAACAAATATTTAGTTAGATTAAATTATAAATTATTGGGTTTAAAGCTCAAAAAGTACTTGTAATTGGACCCAATATGGAAGAGACCCAAAAGTCCTTTATGTAAAAGGGTGGGATGTCAAACCCTAGTATTTTTAACTCCTATACTCCTAGTTAGACTAGGAGTTTGTTTTTCTAGTTGAAATAAACTTCTATAATTCAATAAGGTTTTACATTCTCTCATTTAAATAGATAGCACCAATATGAGCTATTTACATAACTTTCAGATATTGTTATTCTGCTCAAAAATAGAGAGAATTTTATTCTCTAAGAATTAAATATATTTTTTGTCTCTCTATTTTTTGGAATAATTATTCTACAAACTTCTATTTGAGAAGATAATTTTTGTTTTCACCCTAAAAAAAGAAAACTATTTCTAGTTTTGTGTTTTGATTCAAAACATTTGAACCCACACTCGAGGCAGTTTGTGGTACGAGAATAGCAGAGAAGATCGTTTAGTTGAAAGTCGAGAATGACAAGGATTCGTCTATCTGAAAACACAAGTGCGAATTCAGTCTAGGTTTATTGCTATAAATATCACAAATCGGATTGGTTTTAAAAAAAAAATCATTTTTCGTTATGCAAGAAAACTGTTTTCAAACTGGATTTTTCCAACAGAAATCTCAAAACATTCACATTAATGCCACTAAAATTGAGATTATTACAATTATTGGAATATTTCTTATTAGGCTTCCTCCTTCTTTGGACCACCATCCAAGAACCATATTCCTTCATTTTTACATGATAAGTTGCGGACGACTCCTTGGTTGGTGCATCTTCCATGTCTCTACAACCATCTCCATCCTTAATTGTAGGATAGATCTCTTTGACATGGCTGTAACACACACACTAGAAACAAATACTAGGAAGTGATTCATATTCAATACGTTGAACTTTTTCTTTAATCCCGATTTTGGATATAAGGGGTCTGTTCAAGTCAACACGCATTACCATATGAGCAAAGCGACCCCTAATCCTATTGTCGGTATTGTAATATATTTTAATCGTACTTCCAACCATCTCCTTAATTTCATTAAGGATGATTTTTTGTAAAAAAAGACTGATAAATTGGGAAGCCTAATTCATACAACAACATTCAATGGGTATGGCTGTAAAGTTGAAGAGGATGAACTTTAAGATCAAACAGTTAGATAATGTCCAAAAATGAACCATGGTCCTTTTGATAAAGCTTTAACTTAATGATCTGCAAACTTGAATTTGACTACGAAGTAATCATTCTCTAAAGCCCGTTAACTGAAAAGAACTTTAAGGTTTCCATAAAGAACTAATCTTATTCCATAGTGTACTAAACCTAATTTTTCTCTACAAGAGTTTGATTACCACTGTTCACAACATACTTTGATCCACTAACTCATAGGCTTGCTTAGAGAACTTGATAGTAGGCAAGCCCCCAATGTTCTCTTTAACCATGTCACTTTCCTTCAACACAATATCATACTCGAAGAGTGAATCTTTTCCTCCTTTCGATTTCTTATCCAGTTTAAAAGTTTGTCCTTAAAAGATATTGGGATTGCTTTTGATGTCTCAATGTCTATGCCACCATCATTAAATGCCCATCCTTTTGGAGCTTAACTGTTTTTGTAACCCTATCGCCTCCATTACTTTGAGCTAGGCCATCCTCATGGTTGCTGTTACTCTCTTTTGTATTCTAAAAGACTATCATTTTAACAAAACAATAAATAATATTTTAAGGATTATTTCATCCTCCCCATATAAAATCTAAAATATATATGATGGGATTTAAATCCAAAATTTCATTACATTCATTCTGCATCTTCACTATTTCAAGAGAGTCATATATAATTTTCATATCAAGTTTTAATAAACTTATTACATAATTGTTTTCCATGTATACAACATTATAAATACTTTATTAATGGATTATATACATAATATTATATCATAATACTGTTTATAAATATTCTTTAATTAATTGCTAGAGGTATAATATTACATATAATATAAATTAATTATGTATAATACTACCATAAATTGATAAATCGAAATAAATATTTCATTTAAAACTATGTAAAATTACAAGTTTTTAGGAAACAAAGGTTTTAAAACATAATAAAAGGAAAAATATTTGTGTACTGTAAATGCAATTTTAAACTCTATAAATAAAAACATAAGGTTAATAAGTGTGTTATAAAGTTATAGTAAAATATTAAAAAATTTAAAGAAAAGATATATATATATATATATATATATATATATATATAATTTATTAAAGTTATTTTAGAATAAAAATACACTATCAACATAACAAATAGTAATTCTAATAAAAACAAACATATTTCTTACTAAATTAAATTCAACTAAAAAGACTTTCAGATACTCTTAAATTTTTAATGAATCTTAGTTATCAATTATTATTTTAATTTCAAAATTATATTAAATCTTTTAAAATATAACTTTATTGAATATATATTTGATATTAAATACCATAAATCCGTGGGATTTGCTCACCTTCTCGTTGGAAAACGTCAAAACACAAGAAAAGGATAACGCCTAAAATTTAATTTGCAGATGGAGACAAATGCTGAGTGCGCATGTTTGTTCAATCTGGTGATATAATCGAACTTTCTTGCTCTCTCCTCTCATCATAAAATGAATTTTCCGTTCGTTTCTCGCGAAAATCCTCTTATTTGTCCAATAGAAGAAACATTGATCAACTTAACCCGCTTCAAGTAACCGAAATCCTCAAGGAAATGTTCTTCAATAACTTCATTAAACGGATACTATCATCTTTGCTTCGTCCATGGCTGGAACAAGATCTCGAGCTAGACCTCCAGTTAGGGTTCATAAATTCCACCGCCGTCGCCAAAAACATACGCCTTGATACGTCTACTCTCAACCGCCTGATTATAGACGGTTCATCATCTTCGCGGTTCTTTTTCAAAGAATTCGTTATCGAGGAGTTCGTTGTTCGATTCTCAAATTGGTCAGATTCTGCCTTCGTTTTCGAAGCTCGTGGAGTCAAGGTTACTATGTCGCTTGAGTAAGCAACGTCACAACTTTGCACCTTTTGTTCGTTAATATGAAAAAAAAAATAATTGTGTCGTGTTTTTTTAAAGGGAAATGGAAGAGGAAGGTACTGCAAAAGTGCGAAATTCGAGTAATGCAGCGTTAGAGAGTTTGAAGAAGGATTTATCCCTGATAGATCCCGAGGTTCCCCTCCCCCCATTTTTGGCATTATTTTGTTTAAATTTTTATTGTCTAGTACGAAACCATCTTTCTATGTTGCACCTTAGTGACAATAAGAAGCAGTAAAGCTCTGCTGTTTTTGCTATGAATGACTAAACTCATCAACGGAATTGGTAATGCCTAACTGTATGTTCCATCCGGGGTTGTTAACTGTTATAGTTGGGACAAGAGTGGCGGAGTAAGTAGCATTATTCATTCTTTTTTTAGTACTGAGTTTATGTTAAAATTAACTCCTTGAATCGTGATAGAGATGCCTTTACTTCCAGGATTTTGCTGACTGATGTTCTGAGGTTACTCTTCAAGGTTACTATATATCATAACATTTTCAGCCATGCATTAACAAGAATAAAGATGTCAACTACTGCATTTAATATAATATAATTACTATAGATAGTATATTAACTAACCTTAATGAGTGCCCTAAGGGCACTTGTTAGCAAAAACCCTTATTTCAATTTTACACTGTTAAACTTGTTGCTCATTGCATAATTACTTTTAAACTAATAGTTTAACATCTTTTTGCTTCATAGTGTTTGAGTTGGATGGTAAATTATTAAATCAGTTATCTCGTTGTAGTTAAGGATTCTTTTCTTACTACTTGATGTGTTAATCTTGGCCAAAGTAACTTAGGCTTTCTTCCTTACCAGGGTAGTGCTCTGCATGATATTTTGGAAGCAATCTTGGCTACTACTTGTGGGAGAAATCGGTTTCAGTCTTCTTTTTTGAATCTCATTCTCCAACATTGCCGTCTACAGATACTTGTTATTAATTTGCAAGTACAATTTCCCACTTTAGACGATTCCTTTGTATACCTGTTGGATTTAGAGAAGCTTAATGCAGAATCTCTACATTTTGTTCATGGATGCCTTTGCAAGGGTCTTGTTAATGTTCTCTTTCTACCTCTGAAGGAGGGATCTTTGGTTGTAAGTGGTAGTTCCTTTAAGATAGGATATAAGAAAAGCAATCAAATTAACCATGTTTGTTCCTCCACTGCACTGGTTACTTGCATCAAGTTAAATGATCTTGAACTTGTTGAGTTCAATCTTCGTGCTTCAGAATTAAGTTTCTCATTTTCTCCGGTTGATTTTCCTGTTTTCATGGAAGTTAGTAAAGTGCCTTCAAAAGAATTCAAGCGAGTAAGGAATGGCCGGTATCTATGGAGAATAGCAGCAATTAAAATAGGCCATGTAATTTCATCTCCCAAATTATCATGGTACAAGCTAGTTAGCCTTACTAGTTTGTGGATGCATTATGTGAATCACTATGAGTATTTATTGTCGCTGATTCAATATTCCCCTAATCACTTATTGGAAAGACCTGATATTAAGATGCTAAGAGACAAGGTAATTTTGAAATCTGCTAAGCACTATTGGGAGGTGATTTTTGACATTGAGAAAGAGCTACCTGCAGAAGCTATTGCACAGGCTCGGAAAATAGCTCGATATAAGGCTTTGTCAAGTGGTGAACAGCCTGAAAATTACTCAGAACCCTCTGTTAGTGCTCATTTCAAAACCTTTGTTCAGAAAGTTATGCAAAAAATACAGCCATTAGAGCACCTTCTCTTTTGGAGGAGATATGCAAAGCAAGATGAAATGTTTGCCAGACACTTGGGAAATGTTTCTGAGAATTCTTATTCACGCTTCCGCTTCATTTTAAGTCTTGGGAAAATTTACATTACCCTTTCTTCAATGAGTGCAGTCGAGCCTGTTAATGAAAAAGTGAAATCACGTATTGGGATCTCATATTCAGATGGTTTTTTATTCCGTCTCTCTATTAAAGTGTTTTTACTCATGTACACAAAAGACATCTTTAAACAGACATTATCTTTTTCCTGTGGAAAAGTAAAAGTGAAGTATTTCATCAGTTC
Organism: Gossypium arboreum; assembly: GCF_025698485.1. Classification (NCBI taxonomy): domain Eukaryota; kingdom Viridiplantae; phylum Streptophyta; class Magnoliopsida; order Malvales; family Malvaceae; genus Gossypium; species Gossypium arboreum. The sequence continues at coordinate 29,544,262 of NC_069080.1, read as the reverse complement.
TGTTGGAGAAGAAAATGAGAGAGTTAAGAATTTGAAAGTTATTCTGCATGGTGAGCCCGCAAAAATCTTTCTCTTCTCAGAAAGCAATAAATCCAATACCATCAATCATGCTGAAGGTGGGTGTGACCCATGTCTAGAAAATTTTATAGGAAAAATGTGCTTGGATTGGATAAGAGATTGCGAGCAGTTTGAAGAAAGTGAAATCAAGTGTCCTCGAAGTCCACAGCTTCTTTTTGAGATGAAAAGCTTTTTGAGACATCCAGATTTGAAAAAGCTAGGTTCTGGGCTTTGGAAATGCAATCTGACAGTGGGAAAGATCAACATAGCATTGCAATATTTATCAGTGATATCAGTTGTCATGCTTCTTAGGCAGATACAACATGCTCTACACTGGACTCGAGGAAATGAGAATGCCAGGGATCTTCCATATCCTCCTCAAAATACTACTGTGCACCAGCCAGAGGATAGTTGGGAAAATAAATATGAGTGCTATTCTAGTAAAATAAAGAAGTTCTTTATGAGAATGCTTCCTGGGAAATGCATTCAAATAGGAGTGCTTATAGCTGGTCCTTGCATCCAACTCTCATCGAGGAAGACCGGACCAAGGAATGCAAATGAAGGTGTGAACAACCATGTAGTTAATGAGGATGATTTTCACCTTGGATTTGATATCCATGATATTGAAGTTGTTGTTTGGCCAAGTTCAAAGTCTGATTTGGCACCTATACATGCCTTCACAGAGCAGGATGATGAATATCCTGAGTGCCTCAGGCTGCAGGAGCCTAAGATACTTGATATGCCGAAACTGGAAAATAATAAGTATACATCTAAGGATGCAAATTCACTTCATTTCTGTCTGAAACTCAATGGTTTGCTGGCTTACTTGGAGGACACTGTAGACAGACACAAAAACCAAATATTTGTATTGGATCCCATAACATTTCGATTTTCATCCTTCAGGTAGGGATTTTAGCCTTGCATTATCTTATATAAGTATTGAAAATTTATGGCTGCTTCCTTAAATTCACCAATGTCTTTTCATATCGAATTCAACTTGAAGGCCTGTTTGTTTGGCTGCTGGTTACTCAACCTAAGCAAACTTCAATATTTGGTTGGTGGAAAATACTTGATTTCGTTTGTTGACTATAATTATGATTTGGTTTTAATTGATCATGCAATTACATTTGTTAATTGTTTGATGTTAATAAAATATTATGTACATTTTGAAGTTACTTTCACCTAAAGTATTATGCACGGAGTGAATTTTCAGCTGACTCCGCGGCCTTTATAATTATTCATATTTTGCTGGTCTCATGAACTTTTTTTTATGAATATCATAGGGTACTGTTGGCCTATTCAACTTTTAAAGCAAATGATTCAATGATGTTTATTCTATTGATTTTATTTCCCATAAAAAATTTAATTACTGGAATAACGTTGTATATGCTGAGGTGCATCTAGGTATGAACACTATTGATTTTTTTTGTTCGTTTCCCTTAATTGTGAATTTTGTGCTAAATTTTTTATTTGTGAGAAGTTAGCATAATATGCTTCCTTTAAAAGTATATGGATTGTGTCGAGCAATACACATCTCTTGAAAGCCTTATGATTCTTAACTGACATGGCATCTCCTTGGCCAATAATTTGTTTCTGCCCATCTTTCTGTCACACCCTCACTCTCCCTAAAATATTTGTGAATCATTTATCTTGATTCCCTTCTCTTATCCCTCTCTTACACCATCAATTCAGTTATTTTTATGCTATGCAATTTTCAATTGTATTATCAATCACGGTCCTTAGTATAAAACTTTTTGATGACTAAGTATCATGTATCTGTCTCAGGCAGTGTGCTCATTCGTTTAGCACAAGCTCTATTGCTTTTTCAACTGCTTTTTATGGGCTGGCCATGGGATTTGCGCTGTTATTATTTATGGATGAGTTGTGTGCTTGCTTTCAGGTGATTCTTTTCAACCTTTGTTGTCTGATTGGCTTTTACCCTCCTATTATTTTTAGACATGAATTAATTTCTTTTGTGATTGTGATAGTTTTGCTGTTTTTAATGGAAAATACAAGATAATTATTACTACTGCAATTATAATTTTTGGAGCATTACTTATCTTAAGTCTTAACAACTCGTTAGATGCACTTGAAGTAGTTTTTAGTTGCATCTGTCTATTATCCTTGTTTCTTTTCCTTAATATTCAAGTTGAATACTTTATTATTCCTTTGTTTCGTTTACATGCTTTCTTAACTTATACAAATTAATGACAGTTAAATGTTCCCTTTTCCAGGCTCTAACTGGTTTGTTGTCTGATTTATCACATATTTGTAACAACTTTGGTTCACCTGCTAACGAATCCTTCCAAATGTTGAGACACTATAGAGTTTCTGGGGCTACCGAGGATGAAGAGCTTTCAATAGCGACACCTTTGATGTGTAATAACACGTTTTTAATTAATGGCATCATTAAACTCAAGTCGATGGATATCTTTCTCTGTGGTTCTAGGATCAGGAATAAAGCAAGGGGTTCTAAGATGGTTTTTGGTGCCGCTAGTAGCACAAATTCAGCTGCGGATAACTTATCTGATTGTGGTATTTGGATTTCACTCCCTCAAATGTGTTTTGACATATTATATGAAGAAATGAAATTGGAATTACTCATTGATTTATCAGGAATTCAATCTGTGATCGTCAGATACCAGGAGTACATAAAAAAAAGGTTTAATCGCTCTGCATTTAGAGCGTTCCTTCTTTGTTCACACAATTGCTTATATGAGATATTTCTATCTCATTGCATATTTACTTTATTATTGAGTATGCCTCAGAATTCCACTTCAGCTAGTGTGAATGAGATGCTAGATGTTTCTACTTCTGAGGCTAGTACATCGAATATGGCGGAAGATACATCTTTTAGCAGTGAGCTGCAGCCAAGTGTACAGTCTCCTGATTTTCTTAAAAAGTTGGGATTTACTTCAAATGTCTCAGTGCCTGCCTCAAGCCATTGGATATTCATGAAAATGGAAGTGGCTGAAGTTTTTGTGACAAGGTGTTCAGTGAAAAATATTCTGATTGGTGCACAAAAAGTAAATAAGCTTCGGTCATCTCTTCATGTTGGGGCAAAATCCCAGGCAATTGCATGGGGGATCCAGGTGCAAATTTTATAGAAAATTAATGTTTCTTTTATGTTTTCACTTGCTCATGCAATATATTTGGAACCATCTTTTGCTCTATGATTTTGGAATAGTTAAATATAGGGGATAGTGCATGATTTGGACACCCTACGTTTGACATAATTTATGCCTTTGAAAATTTTATTTGGTTCAATCATGTTATGACGAATAACACATGATGGGCAGGATGGTTTTCTTTGCCTTGAAACAGAAGCTTTGGCAATGTTTATCCAGTGCTCTGCTTCCTACCTACATCACATTAAAAATGCATTGTCTATTGTGAAATCGACTGCGAGGAGCATGCCACGACCTGCACATGATCATTTTGTTGGTGGACATGCCCAAGAGATGCTACTTACATCTCAGCAAGTCAAATGGGAACTGCCTGAAGCTTTTAATTTTGATGTCTCTCAGTTTTCTCTTGCTCTTGTTGTTGAAAGTGAATCATGTAAGTAAATCCCTTCTTTAGTTGGATGTTTTGACCATCAATATTTCTTTCAATAGTTAGTCTGCTTACGCAGGTCATATTCGGGAATTTGTATTGGAGCTTGATCTTATTCTGAACCTTGATTTGGATAATATGCAACAGAAGTTTATGCTTAAGCTTTCCCGGTTATCAGTCTTTTCTCAAGACATTCGACAAAGTGGAGAAGATGAAATCCAAGTTCTTAATTTCTCTTCTGCCCAGTCAAATTTACCTTCTCAGCGTTTATCTGGAGAATCTGCTGTAGCATTTCAGCGTGATGGCAGTTTTCGGATTGATGACAGTTACCCTAGAGCTTCTGTTTCTGAGGGGGCATTTTGCTTGCGTCATCAAGTATATATCTTGAAACATTTAACTGCTTCTTTATCAGTTGAGAAGGGCAAAGTTATACCTTTGGACCCAATACAGGTTTGGGTTGGCAGTGGTTCTGTTTCAGGTTTTGATATGAAATTTTCGTTGTCTGAACTAGAGGTAAGAAATTCTTAGCTTTTCCTCTTTCTACCATAAACTTTCATGCACCTGATGTCTTTGTCAGATGGCATCAGTATAGCCTACTCCTACCTTGTTTCTGACTGAAACTGCTAAGATTCATGTTGCTGGATCTAACCTTCTTTGCAAATCAGATGATTCTATCCATGGTCTCATCCTTCTCTGGGTTATCTCTCAAAGGCTCAACTGGTCAATCTGTGCAAAGGAACTGGTCTTATAACACACCAGATGACAATGATTTTGAGGCGAGGATCCCTAATGGTATTTTATTTTCTGACTGTCTTATGTCTGTTGCTTGCAAATTTTGTTTATCTTGTACTAATTATTACTCATTATATGCCCAGGGGCCATTGTTGCTATTCAAGATGTACATCAGCATCTTTACTTCACAGTTGAAGGTGGAGAAAATAAGTATGCTATAGGAGGTTCTGTTCACTATTCTTTTGTTGGAGAAAGGGCTCTTTTCAGGGTATAATACTACATTTTCCATAAACTGGCTGTGTTCATGCCAGCTTCTTAAAATAACATTTTGTTTGCTTGTATTTTATATGAAAAGACATATCTTTATGCATGCTGATGCACAATTAAGGGTTCTGTGCAACTAAATGTTTAGCTTTAAAAGGTTAAGATCTCAATTTTTCTTATTTTCTTAATAATGCTTTTATGCCAGATGTTCTGCCATTTCAATTTGTTAATTACTAAATATTTGTGTCTTCTCCCCTTATTTGTTATCCCTGTTATTGTCAGATATTTTGTTGAAATATGTAAATAGTTATTATCAGCTATTTCTTATTTGGTTACTGTTATTAGCACATGTTGAGAAGGATTATCCCTTATGATTAATTAAGGCAATAGCATAACTTTCATGGACCATTCCCCCCTTGGGTAGATTTATTAATTGTTAATGTCAAGTCTTTCTAAAGCATTTATGATTGATTATATATGCAACTGCGACAATATGTACAGGTCAAGTACCACAAACAAAGGAAATGGAAGTCGTCAGTTTTGTGGTTCTCCTTAATATCACTGCATGCTAAGGACAACTCAGGACAGCCATTGCGATTAAATTCTAAACCAGGGTCAGGTTTTGTTGAGCTCTCCAGCACCTCTGATAATGCTTGGTCACTTTGGAGAGTTCTTTTTTATCAACCAACTTATGATGGTGACATTGACTGGGAGCCTTACAATTGTGTGCTTAGAAACACTTTTTACCTGGTGAACAAGAAGAATGACTGTGCTGTTGCTTTCAATGATAGGGTTCCAGTGTTTGTCAAAAAGCCTGGAAATCCACTCAAGTTCAAAGTGTTAAGTGATATGTCTGTTGCACAAGATGTTGCTGAAACTGAGATAAATCTTGGAGCACATGAAGATGGAAAGAGAAGCTACGGGCAGAGAGGAAATCTGCCTTGCATTGGTATTAGTATTGACAAAGTTTCTTTAACCATCTTCCATGAACTTTCAGATGCAAATGACAGGTTTCCTCTCCTTCATGCTTGCATCTTTGATACTCAAATAACTTTACAAATTCTTTCCACTAAAATCAGAGTTATAAGCACCTCAAAGGCTTTGCTTCAACATTTTGATGCTCAGGCAAACTTCTGGTGAGTGTTTTTCTCATAACTTAAAGGGAATAGTTAATTTTTATAGCATTTTTCTTTCCCTGAAATTAATCTTCCATTTAAATGTGTTCAGTCATTTCCTACCTTCTGTTTGTTGCAGGAGAGATTTTCTTCACCCTGTTGAAATATGTACTTTCTATCGTTCTAGTCCCCAAAATCAACATGGTGTGCCTGTCCATGTCTATTGTAGAACGAAAGAGGTCTGGAGTTTTATATTCTATTTAATATTTCTTTGATTATTCCTCTTACTTTTAATGACATGCTCAACAACAATGCTCTGGCTTTTTGGCAGTTGGAGATATCTCTAACTGAGCTTTCCTTGGACATTCTTCTTTTTGTGGTCGGAAAATTAAATTTGGCTGGTCCTTTTTCCCTGAGAAGCTCGATGATTCTGGCCAACTGCTGCAAGGTCAGGTTGCCATTCTTGTTTAGTTCTCTCTCTTCTTTAAGCAGCTTAACTGGTAGAAAAATCATTTGGGGATTGATACGTCTTCTCTCAATTCAATCTTGTATCTGATGGAAGAGTATATCAAGCTATATCAAAAATTGATACTGGATGGAATTTCTGCGATCACCATTTCTTGCATTACTAGATTCATAATATCAAATAGTTTTCATTAATTAAATTCAAGCAAAGACTGGTTGGGGTAAATGGTTACATCAACCCACCAATTCATTCTCCCTCCTGCCATCCATCCAAGATTGTTCTACCACTGAATCTTTTTCTTAATTATAATCATTTCTATTATGGCAGGTAGAAAACCAGACAGGTTTGAACCTTCTTTGTCGCTTCTCTGGTAACCAAAGTGTGACGGTGGGCAGGAAACAGTCTCCTTCCATTTTTCTAAGGTATCCTTGTACTGCACTAGCCATACTTCTTCTTGCTTACAGGTCTTTTTGCTGAAAATTAGATTCCTGCTTTGTTTTAAATTGGTAGTTCTTTTCTTGTATGACTTAATTTTTTGTTGGTACTATTAACCTTTGTTATGAGTTTTTCCATACAGAACTTATATATTTATTTGTAATGCACGTGTGCCTTTTCATTTAATTTATGCATATTTTATTCTTTTGGGTGTTTGAGGTTAGCGTTCTTTATTCATTAGTTGATCTTGCTCTATGCATGTTTGTCAGGCTCTCAGCTTTTGAAAGTCAACCTCCAGAAACAGAACCGGTTGTTTCAATCCAGCTTTCTGTTCCTGGTTTATTTACAACTTCACCAGTTCATCTTTCTCTTCTAGGAGCTCAAGTACTTTCTTGGAGAACACGCATATTATCACTTCAAGGTATGTGAATCTGCTACCTTCACCATGCAACTTCTTTGAAGAGTTTTACAGAGGTGGTTTCTTTTTCTCTGTGATGAGTCAGAAGACTCTAGAAGTAGCATCTTAGTACCCACTAAATAGAATGGAACATGCTATCTTTAACCTAAATTTGCTCTGGATATGGATCCATCTAACTGTTGACCCAATCGTAACCTTGTTTGAGGTGATCAGTTAAATCTCAGTTTTTCTAGGAGAAGAAATAGGAAAAAGAAGAAAGGAATTCATAATCTCTGATTCTCTGGTTATATCTTACATTTCTGAATAAAACTGTCTGGGGTATTACAGCTAAATTCATGTGTGCTACTATGCATGAAATTTTACAGATTTATGCAATGGATACTTATGCAGTGTGTGTTACCAATATAGTTTTCTATTCAACTATGCATATCAATGTAATATTCATCTAACTTTGAATTAATGACAGCATATAATATGGTATATATGAGAGAAAAAAGTTCTCTGTCGTTTTATTTTGGAAAAAGAAAGTTTGTGAGGCAGATTTTGTTTTCCTTCTTGGTTTCTTTTTTTTTTTTTGTTTGGGGGGGGGGGGGGGTTTAAAAACGTGAAATTAAATGGAGCTTCTTGGTTTCTATGAGGTTGTAACTTGCAATTAGTAAAAAATTGAAGCAAAATTCAATTAAGCAGATGCATCTCTAAGATGGAGACTGAGTCAAGTTTTACAAGGCTGGTATGTGGAAATAGTTTGTGGTAGGTGGAAGTGTTTATTTTGAGGTTTGAATTAGTGGTCTTTCATTTCTAAATTTTAGCTGGTTCTTTGAGAATGTCCTGCTTGCTAGCAAAGATGATTCAAGAATTAAATTCATTTGCCTTCTATATAGATCTTAACTGGACTTTTATCTTTGTTTCTTGTCTACTACCATCTTTGGACAGATTCAAAATCTTACCCTGGTCCGTTCATTGTGGTTGACATTTCAAGGAAACAAGAGGTATTGCTAAGATTAGTGTTCTCCTTGTTACATATACGCAAACATGTATATATGTGCTTGCATTATATTGTTCTTTGCTTGATCTTTCTTGACATTGATTATTGTTTGTAGGATGGTTTGTCGATAGTAGTTTCTCCATTAATCAGAATACAGAATGAAACTAAATTGTCTATTGAGCTACGGATTAGACGACCTGAAAGAATGGAGGATGAGTTTGCGTCTATGTCCTTAAAGGCTGGTGATACATTTGATGATTCCATGGCTTCATTTGATGCTATACATTTGTCTGGAGGATTTAGGAAAGCATTGATGTCGTTAAATGTTGGTATGTGTTGCGAATGTTGCTGTTTAAAATCTACCTTTTTACTATCCTTTATTTTTCCTTTGCTTGGTGTGATTGAACATCCTCATCTTTTCTATCAGTATCCTTGTTAGGCTCTTACAATATGTATTATGACCTTGGAGGGGTTGGGCTTTGGTTGGTCATGTGTCTACCAAAGTTGTTCAAGAACAGATGTCCTTTTTCTTGCACATGCATTTGGGGTTATGTGTCATCAGTTTGGTTGAAGCTTTGAATGAATTAAACATAATTATTTGGACATAGTTTTAAACTAGTAAATGTCTAATCTGTGTTGCATTCTAATGCCATGCTGCCCCTTCCCTGGCCTTAAGTTAATTTATTCTCTCCATTTGACTAGCCCTTCAGTTTTAACTATTCTGACACATAAGGGATTTCTTTTGGGATATCACCTTGTTGTCTAGGTGTTCTTAGGTGCACCTAGACCTTGCACCTTAGCTCAAGAGCAAAAGCGCAGCAAATCCTTTTGGGTTAGGCACATTTGATTTGGTGCACACTTGCTGGGCATAGGCATGCTTTTTTGTAAGGTGATAGGCACTAAAAGAACCTGCTTGATTGATGTTCTCTTTGTTTCTGTTGAGAAAGAGAAACTTTCGGAGAAAAAATATTTATTCTTTTCCATGCCTTGAATTCCACACTCCCCTTAAGCTGGGCTGGAATATCTATCATGTCTAGGTTCGACTTCAAGTTCTTGAAATGTTTTGAGGTAATGCCTTTGTAAGAATGTGCAGTCTGCTGACATGTGTATGTGTAGACTAGCCTAAGAAGTCCTTCCTCTGTCTTCTCCTTGATGAAGTGGCAATCAATCTCCATGTATTTAGTTTGATCATGTTGAATGGGACTTTTCGCAATGCTTATAAACTGCTTTGTTATCACAAAAATGTTTCATGGAATTTCTTGGAGAGATCTTTAATTCTTTCAACATCCTTTCTAATTAGATTCCCTCACAAATGCAATGTGACATTGCTCTAATTTCATCTTCTGCACTACTTCTGGCTACAATACACTGCTTCTTTCTTTGCCATGTAGTCAGTTTCCCTCGTAAATTAGATAAATTAGACCACTTTTAATAGAGTATTTTCATAATTATATATCTTAAGCTTATTATAAATGCACAGGCACATGCACATACACATACACATACACATAGACACATAAAAAGATCTAGTTGTCTGTATTATAGATATTTTGAACTATATGTCAGGATAGCTAGCCTTCAGATCAAATTCAAAACTGTGACTTACTGAATTTGCCTTATCAATTGGGGAAAAAAAGAGGGGGGTGCTCAACCAGAATAAACTTATGACTGTAAAACACTAGTTGGAGTTGTCTGTGGCATTGCTCTAATTTCATCTTCTGCACTTCTTCTGGCTACAATAGACTGTTTTCTTTTCCATGTAGTTAGCTTCCCTCATAAATTAGATAAATTAGATCACTTTTTAGAGAGTATTTTCATAATTATATATCTTAAGCTTATTATAAACCCACATGCACATGCACATACACATACACATAGACACATTAAAAGATGTAGTTGTCTGTATTCTAGATGTTTTGAATTATATGTCAGTGTAGCTAGCCTTCAGATCAAACTCAAAACTGTGACTTACTGAATTTGCCTTATCAATTGGGGAAAAAAAGGGGGGGCGGTGCTCAGCCAGAATAAACTTATGACTGCAAAACACTAACTGGAGTTGTATGTATTCTAGATTTCATGTTTTCCTCTGATTAAGTTAATTTTTATGCAGATGACAGTGTCATTAGCGAAGATCTTTTGTTTTCCTCTGAAATTGCCTTATTAATTGGGGGAAGAAGGGGAAGGGAGGGAGGGAGGGTGCTCAACCAGAAAAAAACTTATGACTGTAGAACTCTAAATGGAGTTGTCTTTATTCTATATTTTCTGTTTCCTCCTGATTATGTTAACTTTTATGTAGATGACGTCATTAGCGGAGAATTTTTAATTTTTTCTCTACCTACTGCCATTGTTTATTTGCTAAGTATAGTGAAGACGATATTTTGAGTGCTTTGGGACAAAGGAGGGAAGAAAGAGAAAAGAGTTTTTTTTTTTTTTGGCTGGGGGGGGTGAGGAGTGAAGGAATACTCTGCTTTTTTCCATGTGATTCTCTGAAATCATTTCAAAATCTTATGAGCTTTATGTGGTTGGTGACAACATGCAGGTAACTTCTTATTTTCTTTTAGACCTGAAATGTCAAATGACTTGATACAATCTGATACTTCACTTTCAGTCGAGTGGTCAGATGAGATTAAAGGTGGAAAGGCAATTCGCCTTTCTGGAATTTTTGATAAATTAAGCTATGAAGTACGAAAGGCTTTATCTGTTGGATCAGTGAAATGTTCCTTTAGCACGGCCTACTGTACAGTCAAATCTGCAGCTGGACATGTTTCTAACATGCACTTTTTAATTCAAAGCATTGGAAGAGAAGTTCCTATCATGAAACCTGATAAGTCCAAGGATGGGCTTGAAAATAGAAATGCACCAATTTCACTACAAGAGCAGAAAGAAATTTGTATTCTCCCCACTGTGCGAGTTTCCAATCTTCTGCACTCAGAAATACACGTGCTTTTGACTGAGACAAGTATGACCTGCGAGTTTTTTGAACAATAATGTATGTTATTTTTACTCTTTTAACTTCCATCTTGTTGCAGATTCATGTACCCCTACTGGCCATGACAACATTGGGAAGGAGGCAACTCTACCTTGCAGATCAACTGTTGATTTTTATGCTAATCCTGCTATAATGTACTTTTTGGTTTCATTAACTGCTTTTAGTTCAACATCTAAACCAGTAAATAGTGGAGAATGGGTCAAGAAATTACTGAAGCATAAGACTGGTGTTCGTTGCTTGGACATTGACCTGGATTTCTGTGGTGGAAAATACTTTGCATCCTTAAGATTATCCCGTGGATACAAAGGCATATTAGAGGTTGTTTGCAAATGTGATATATTCTAAATTTTTCTTGATGATATATTTTCTGAGGTGCACACGTATAATGAGTTTTCATTTTTTCCTCTTTTTTTTTTTAATCATGTTTAGTTTTGTTTGCTGTAGAAGTTCTATTAAGTGTTATCCCACATCTGCTAGATATTAGGTTTCCTATGGTCTTATATTAAAGCTGGGTACCTCCACTTATTATCAATTGGTTTTAGGTTGGATGCTTAACATGTATGAGAACCAAGGTTTTGTTATGTTGTTTTTCCAACCTGACCCCTGGTAAGGCTGGCCACATGTAGGCCCTGTGAGCTACACGTGAGGGGAGTGTTAAGTGGTGTAATCTCACATCTGTTAGATATTAGGTTCCCTGTGGTTTTAATGTTGGGCCCCTCCTCTTATTACCGATTGATTTTTGGATGGATGCTTAACAAGTTCCAGAGCATGTGTATTAGCTGAACTATTTGTCTGTTACAGGCTACTGTTTATACACCATATATCCTGAAGAATGATACCGATTTCTCTATGTTCTTCTTTGCTTCTGGTCAGAAGCCTCCGTTTAGGTAGTTTCTATCTCTGTAAATTCTTAAAGTGCTGGGTTATGCTTTCTTATATACTTCATGGCCGTAATTCATGAACATCTGCAGAAATGAAATGGAGGGCATTCGTCCTGAATTAGGTTTATTTTTACCCCCAAAGTCAACAGGGTCATGGTTTTTGCGGTAAGCCAAATTTTTTGGAACTGTTATATTAGCATTTAAAGTTCGTTATCTACCTTTATGATCAGAGCGTATTTGATATTTTGGTTTATTCATTGATTATAACTTTTTTGTGCACTCCTGTCGCCAGATCCTGTAAGATGCATCTCAGGTTATTCGAAAATCCTGCATCTGAACCACAAATTGATTTGGATACTCTATCAGGCCCTACAGAAGTAAGTCTGGAGATAGCGGAAAGATCTGGAGTGAAATATATTGCAAAGTTTGGGGTATCTATTGCGCCTTCCTTGAATAGTGTTGTTCCTTCACAAACAATAACAATTGCTCCAAGGCACGTTGTGCTGAATGAGTCAGAGGAAAATATTATTGTTCGTCAGTGTAATTTGGAGGTCTGTACCCACCAATGTAGGATGCAGTTTTCTTTTATGCATTTCAAGTTCTTACTTTCTTTGTTCTTCCCCTTTTCGGTGTTTGGATGTGAAGGTTGACACAGCTGGCATGATTTCCATCAACAGTAGACAGAGTGCAGCACTATTGCTGCAGAAAGAAATTGGCAAGAGGACGGAATACAGTTTATTTGAGAATATCATCAAAAAGCATAGAAATGATTTTGATAGTTCTTTAATATATATTCAGTTTCGGTTGAATGAGTCTCAGTTGGACTGGTCAGGACCATTATGCATCACTTCATTAGGACGTTTTTTCCTAAAATTTAGAAAGCATTCTAGTCAGTTGACAGCAGAGGACAAAAAGATTGCAGAATTTGCAGAAGTTCATGTAGTCGAAGAAGGTTCTACAATTGTAGTGCGCTTCCAAAAACCACCAAGCAGCAAGCTACCATATCGGATTGAGAATTATCTGCATGGTGCATCCCTCACTTACTATCAGAAGGTTGTGCTTTGAGTCCATGTTACTTATTCTGTCTAATTAATTGATGCTCAATTAAGGCATTCCATATGTATTAATTTGTTACTGATAATTATTATTGGAAATTTCCCAGAATTCATCAGAGTCAGAGTTTCTTGGATCGGAATGCTTTGTTGATTATACCTGGGATGATGTTACACTTCCTCGTAAACTGATTGTTATACTAAATGGTAATTACTTTGCCCCTCATTATTCCAAACTTGCATGTATTTTTATAGTAATTATGATGTAATCAACATAACTAACATTTGAACTTTGGAGAATGGCACAGTCAAACTCCTTATGCAACATGTTTGGATCTATCATTTGTGCTGTTTCTTCTTACACGTTTGAGTTTTATAATTTCCTAGAACATGGAGTATTCACAATGGGTGCACACATATCCTTTTCTATTAACTTCTGCTCTCTCTTTATTTGAGTGAATATGCCAGGCAATATCTTTTATTTACTTTAAGTTTGGTCTTCGGGTTCTCATCAAGATGGTTGCAAAACTGTATGCCACTTGATCTAGCCAGCTTAAAGTTAGAAGGTAGAGCAACTCAAAATCAGTGGAAAACACCACTTGAACGATGCATTGAATGTGACGGTTGCTTTGTTAATCTGATTAGACATTTGAATTTCTGACATTGTATTATATGATTTATAAACCAAACACTTTGATAAAAGTTTCCTGGAATGCATAAGTATATTTCACTGAGATCAGCAGTTTCTTGAAAGTGAGAGAAACTTTATTTCAACAGATGTGTGAATTAATGTTAACTTCCATCTTAAGCTGTTTCATTGCACCGTTCCCACCTTTAACCAAATGAATCCTCTAACTGCACTAGGGCCCTATGGATTTTTTTATGAACTCTCCCCTAAAACTTTAAGTAGGAAGATGCAGGAAAATGACCTGTAACTGATTTCTACTGACATTTCACGACGATTGGCAATCCTCAATTAGTTTTTGGAGATTTCCATGGAGATAGGCCCGTAATGGTTTCCTGGTTTCTGTTAACCATCATCCAGTTTTAGCAGGACTGTTAGAGAAAAAGGAGTATGGGTATTATACTTTGCATTTGATATGAACTAATCTTGCTAGTTGCCTTTTCACCATTAGGGCTTTCTTGGCTGCTTTTCGGAAGAGAGATGTAGGTTCTTTTTTATATATATTAGCATAAAATGCCTTGGTAAATCAGTTTCTACTTTCGTGGAAAACAATTAAACCTGCTGAATGCAAATGCCTTGTTCATATCATTAACATACATTTTAAGGTCGCTGCTACAGCTAGTATTGATAAGTTTCTGTAGGTTTATTCTTTATTGTGTAATTGCTTTGCAATGTGTTTGCTGGAATTTGATTTTCATAATAGAACAAGTAAAAGGGATTCATGAAGAACTTGTACGTCCAAGTATATTGATTTTTTCTTGCATTTTATAATTGAGAATTCTATTTTGGATCTCACTCTGTTGTGAGCCTTAAGTTTGTTCTGATAATGAGTTCATTTGACTTCAGTGAGCATAATTTTTGATGTGTCAAACCTAAGATAGTGTTTGAATTATATATTTTCTCATCTGTCTTTAGTTGGAATAGAAGTGTTCATGTACCATAGAAAATTTAGGTGGAGGATTAGACAGGGATGCTGCTAGAAAATATATTCTTCTACGGTTTTCTGTAGAATTCTACTATGCTTTTACTGTTACACTAATATACAATTAGATCAATAAGCAGATACTTAGACAAAGCATATTTAGTCGTTAAGGGCTGTTACATGAATATACACATTAGTGGTCCATAGCTAAAATGTTGAGAAAAATGCTTATGAAATTATGGCTATGCTGATTTTCCTTGTAGATATGAATCTGCCGCGAGAAATCAACTTAGACAAAGTGCGGACATGGAAGCCCTTTTATAAACTTACACAAGAAAGGTTAGCATCTCATATACTTTTTGACAAAAAATCCAAGGGTAAGAGAAGTAGATTTGGTGAGCATCAGGGCATGAATGCGGTAAGGGTGGGATATGAAGTATATGCAGATGGTCCCATACGCGTTTTGCGGATTTGTGAGTTTTCAGATAGTCATAAGCAAGACAAAACTTTTCACTCATGTGCTAAGATTCGGATGAGAGTTTCCCAGTTCGCTATCCAATTGCTTGAGAAGGCAAAAGAGGTCTCTCCTCCCTCTCTCTTTGTGTGATAATTTCATTCCTTCATAGTCTGAACTCAGAAAACTAGCAAAGGGCAATATCACTCTGGTTTGCAGGTGCCATGTTTATCTGCTTAGATCTAATTGTGCCAAACTAGACAATTCTCTTCCGGGCCTTAATGACTGAATATTCTTCTACTTTGGTCTTAGGTGCTCAATCATGAAGCCTTGTTGACTTGTGAACTAACTACTTAAGGCATAAAAACTGTGTTACACTTAAAAGGGACTTTTGGAAACACATATAGAATAGACCTTGGATTGACTAAATTGCTAAAAGATTTCGATTTTGCTAAAGTGAAAATCCCAAAAAGTAAAATTGGACAGCATGAAAAGTAGAAATCAGACTTTGATTATTTGATTGCATTTTATATTTATCATAGGTTTGGTAAAGTGCATCGTGATGATATTGGTCTGTTCAACTAATTGTCTTTGTTTGATGTTATAATATTGTCAAGGATTTAAACCAGAGTGGAACACTTTGTTATACACCATTTGCTGTTGCAAGGCTTCATAACATTAGTCTGGATTCTTTGTTCACGGACCAACAGAAATATAACCAGATTGCTGTACAGGTAAAATATTTCCATGTGTTTGATACCTTAAAATGTGGTAAGAGTTTAAATTAATATACTTTTAGTGTTGTGAGTACTAATAGCTCCTTGATTTAACCATCATTCTAGTCATTGACGGTTGATGTCAAGTGGATGGGAGCTCCTGTTGCATCAATGCTACGTAGACATCGGTTAGATGACAGTGACGCAAATGATAGCATACTCAAAATCATATTTGTCCTACTTTCAGCAGGCTCTGATGTTAAACAAGTTAAATATTCATCTGTTATTCTGCAGGTATATTGAGGCAGTCTGTATCTATCTTTCTGGGATCTATCCTGAACCATTGTAGCATTTGTTCCTTTTGTTTCTGTTTTCTTTTAGAAACTATGGGTGTTGAGAACTGTGAAAAATAGCTTAAATTTGAAGGTACTATTTACTTTCCTGAACAGAGTACAGCAGCTCAAAGTTTGTTGCTTTTTCTTATGCAGCCAATTGATTTGAATATTGATGAGGATACTTTGATGAAAATCGTCTCATTTTGGAGAACATCTCTGAGTGACTCAAATTCTCCGAGTCAGCAGTTTTATTTTGACAATTTTGAGATCCACCCAATAAAGGTACTATTTTTTTGCTTTATTTCTTCTTGATGACTGTCTTAACCGCCACATTAGTTTTAATATATCTTCTACCTACAGATTATTGCAACTTTTGTTCCTGGGGAATCCTATTCTAGTTATAATTCAGCCCAGGAAGCTCTGAGAACATTGCTACATAGTGTGGTAAAGGTGAGAGTTGTGTTCTGTGCTCTCTCTTAATATATGCTTGCTTGATTTTAGTTGTTCTTATATAGTGAAACATGCGTTCTTTGGTGTCATCTTGAGTAGGGTCATTTTCCTTTTTCTTATAAACTTTTCTTTTGCTTCTATAGGTTCCTCCTATAAAAAAGGTGGCTGTGGAGCTAAATGGTGTCTCAGTTACTCATGCTCTAGTAACAATTCGTGAATTGTTAATAAGATGTGCACAACATTATTCATGGTAAGGTCTTCATTTATGTTTTGCTTGTTTTGCAACTATGGTATCCTCACTTTCAGAATGATATAATTAACCAGGTATGCCATGAGGTCCATTTCTATTGCTAAAGGTAGCCAACTACTGCCCCCAGCTTTTGCGTCGATATTTGATGACTTAGCTTCGTCTTCCCTCGATATCTTTTTTGATCCTTCTCAAGGCTTGATGAATCTTCCTGGTTTCAAATGGGGTATGGTTTCTATATGGTTTTTTCACTCAAGTCTTCCTTTCCTGTATGGGTTTACCTTGGAATTAATATTGGCATCTATGATATTTGTTTTACCTATTCTGCATGCATGATTTGTTTGGGCATATATGAGAGCGTCATCATCACTAGATTTTAGGTGCATATGCTACATTAATGAAACTGGAGTTGGGAGTTCCCTTTTTTTTATTTTTTTATTTTGCATTATAAGAGTTATGAGAAATATAAAAGATTCATTGTTTAGTTCTGGGACTTTACTTTTCAAGGCACTGATTATGTGTGGACTGCATATTCTGTGATTAAGTTCAGGTTCTAGTTTCAGATATATTTATTTTATCATAATTGATTATGGCTGTTTGTAAGTTGAGATATTTTATTTCTGCTTTGTTCATTTTGCACAGGTACCTTCAAATTCATCAGTAGATGTATTGATGGTAAAGGTTTCTCGGGAACAAAACGCTACTTTGGTGATCTGGGTAAAACAGTAAGTTCTATGAACCTTCAATAAGGAATGTGATTTTCTTTCTACTTTCTTTGCACTTACCTATGTTATTTCTGTGCCAACTCTGCAGCTAAAAACAGCAGGCTCTAATGTAATTTTTGCTGCTGTTACCGAAATATCTGACTCTGTTTTGAAGGGGGCAGAAGCAAGTGGTTTCAATGGGATGGTACCAGTCAATGTGTCATTTTGCATATATTTGCAAAGTTTTCTAGCTTATTTTCTAAGTATTACCATGGATAACTGTTGAAAGTGACAGTCGACTGTTTATTCTAAAGGTGAGTGGATTTCACCAAGGAATATTAAAATTGGCTATGGAGCCTTCGGTCCTGGGTACAGCCTTGATGGGGAGTGGGCCAGACAGAAAAATCAAGCTTGATAGGAGTCCTGGGGTTGATGAGGTAACAATCTCAGTTTTTTGTACTCTTATCATAGTGTTCTGTTCAAGTCTCCTTTTACAGTAATGAAAGCAGTATTGACCAATAATGCTGAGGATATAGATACCTAGTTGTGTCAGATACACCTGAAAAACACACTTGAAAACTAGTGTTTTATTACATGTGATATTTAGCAGCATCTTTATGTGATTACTTCTGTAGGAATTCAGATTGTTATTGCTTTGCCTCACTGCTCAATGGATGCTGATTTTTTCTGGAGTTATTAATGTATTTGTTTTACTTTTGCTTTAATGGTCACTGATGAGGTTTCAACTTCTGCAGTTGTACATTGAAGGATACCTACAAGCTATGTTAGACTCAATGTACAGGCAAGAATATCTTCGAGTGAGAGTAATTGATGACCAGGTAACTGATTAAAGTGAGAAAATAGAAATATCAGTACTGCAACAAAATTTATTTATTTATTTGAGATTTAGATAGCAGCGAAAGGGGACATCTAATTTATGTGGGTCTTTCATAATTATATTATCACTTCTAACAAAGTGTTCATCCAAGTACCTTGCTTTTGAGGACAAATTTTGGCTTCCCAATCCACCTTCATTTTCAGAATCTTGCTTTGCCTTACCGACTTGACGGATGAGTTTCAAACATGCTCTTATTTGATTTATTCTATATTTAGGTTTTCCTCAAAAATCTACCTCCTAACAGTTCCCTCATAAATGAGATCATGGATAGTGTGAAGGGGTTTCTTATAAGCAAAGCATTATTGAAAGGAGATCCTTCAACAGCTTCCCACCCTTTTCGCAATGTTCAAGGAGAAAGTGTAAGTTTATCCATCAATTTAATCTGCCACTTTATTAAATTTTTGTGCTTTGGAGGGTTCTTGAACAATCCAAGTTGCCATTTCTGATCCTTTCCACTGCGTTTTCTAGTATCCAGTAAGTGCAAGATTGATTTGTATAATGATAACATATGTGTTTGTGTTTTCCCATTTATATTGGTCTCTGTCTCTCTCTGCTTTGTTTTTTTAAGTGGGCCTTTTTGATTTCTGCATCTCTTTGGAAACTGGAAATACAGTATAGAGATCTCTGAGAGGGAAAAAAGGATACCGAGAAAGGGGAACATGCATGTGTGCATTCTGTAATTGTAAATGGACTGTGCTGAACACTGATGTTTATTGCCACACTAGTTAGAGTCTCACATTCTATTAATGGAGGATAATTTGTTACTCCAGGAATGGAGAATAGGACCAACCATCATAACATTGTGTGAGCACCTGTTTGTAAGTTTTGCAATCCGTAAATTAAGAAGTCAAGCAGATAAATATATCGCAATCATCAAATCGAAGAAAGAAGCAGAGAAAGATGAAGCGAAAGAGATTGTCCCTGCAGACACGGGAGAAGTGCAGAAGGTAAGGTTCATATGGAAATGGGGAATAGCCAAATTTGTGCTTTCAGGAATACTGGCATATATTGATGGAAGATTGTGTCGAAGTATCCCTAACCCTGTAGCTCGCCGAATTGTGAGTGGCTTTCTGTTGAGTTTTCTTGACCAAAGTTAATGATAGATGAACCAACCCCTTAGCTAGGCTGATTGTAAATAGCTGTAGTATTTTTAAAACCATTTATTATATTCCTATATTGTAATGTTGCCCTAGGAAGATCATGACATCAGTCAACCTATGAAAATATAACTCCACTAATGTTCCACAGCGCAACACACTATGTTCTAGTGCAAATGTATATTAATTAATTTATTTATTCATTACTTACCTTAGGAAGTTTTTGTCTGTGTTATTGATTAATTCAATAATGTTATCATTTCTCTAGTTGTTAAAAGATCCGTTTTACCCAGCTTCGAATTGCTCCTGCTCTCAATTTTTTGTTATCTGACGTAACTTTTTTTATTAATAATTTCATTTAATAGAAAACTAATTATAAATTAGTATATCTATACTATTTTTTAAGTTGTATCATTAACTTGGTGTCATAAGTCAATTCGATATCAACTTAGTCAATGAAATTATTAAAATGTTTTAAATAAATTATATTACTATGTAGAGGTGTTTATGGGTTGGCCCAACCAAGATATTAGGCCTAGTCCAAAAAAATAGGCTTAAAATTTATCAAACTTTAGCCTAAATAAAAATGTTAAAATCTAAGCTCAGCCTAACTTGCTCATATTAAACCTTTTTATATAATTTATAAATATATATAATACATCAAAATATTAAAAACATTAAAATAAATATTTCTCAACAAATTGAAAATAAATTACTACAATAGATGCAATTTAATAAGCAAATGCTTTTAAAATAATAACAAAATTAATAATAAAACAAGTGTTATACAATATTCAAACAAAACAATAAAATAATAACAAAATAGGGAGAAAGTAACAAGAAAATAGCATTAAAATAGAAATAAAATAGATTTTTTTTGTCCTTTCGTGAATTCGGGTTGGGTCGGGCTTAGGTAAAAAATGCCTTACTCAAGGCTTAGATCGTTTTTTTAAACGGGCTTTATTTTTTTACCCAACTAATTTTTCGGGCATATCTTTTTACCCAAATCCTTCCACTTTTTGGACGGGCCTTTGGGTTAAGTCGGGTGCCCGACCCATGAACAGGTCTATTATTATGAGGGTGTTTTATTTTTTTTCTTATTTTATAAATAAACAAAGAAGGCATAATTACTTCTGTGGCCTTTCAGCTTTACAAAAGATCATTTTAGCTTTTAATTTATTTTTGCATCTCTTTCGACTTTTGAATTTGCATTTTTGTTAAATCACTCAAAATGGATGGAAAAAATTGACGTTTATCAACTTTGTTGACATGGCATACACATTGATTACCATGTAGATGACATGTCAACATTTAATTATTTTTTAAAATTAAAAAATTTATAATTTTTAATAATTTTAAATTTTAAAAATAACTTTTATAATTTTTGAACTTTTAAATTTTAAAAAATTAATTAAATGTTGGCGTATGTATCGCTTCAAAAGTTAAAAATATTAACCTTTTCATTTCATTTTGGGATGAATTGATTAAAAATACAAGTTTAGGGGTTAAAAGGAGAAAAATAAATAAATGGCTAAAATAATTTTTTTTCTTGGTGTGATATCTTAAAATTAAAAGAAATGACTCATTTGATAATTATGTAACAAAAATATAGTTTTCTACTTAACTTGAATTAAACAAAAGAATTTTAATGTGTTAACAATTGAACTTGTATTTTCAAATTTATAATTTTTTAAAATAAAATTAGAGGAATTAAACTCCAGTGTATAAAAAATACAAGAAATTAGAGCATATTTTAACCTTCTTATTATATTATTTATCATATATTATTGTTTTATAACTGTTTATCTTTTAATTATGGAATTTTTATATTTTATAACTAAATTTTTAGAAGGTAAAATATTTAAACCGATATAAAATTCGCCTACCCCCTTAACAAAAAAAGAACCGATTATCTTTATGGTTTGAAAGATACCCACTTACCTGCTGAAGCTTGACAAAAAAAAAATACTATCTTCAAGTTTTAATTATTAAATGATTTTTAAATAAAAGGATAAATTTACCCTTTATCACTTAATTATTATTCAATTTAGGCTTAATTCAAAATTATGTCATTTGTTTGAGTTTGATTTTAAATTTTTTTTCGTAATCGAAGTTGATCTTTATCGCTATATTCCGTTAAAAGAATAGTCAAAGCTAATTAAGAAGTGCCACGCCATCACCTCATTAAATAATTAAATAAAATTTTTATATTAATGTTAAATAAAAATAATTATATTAATATTAAATAAAATAAAATAAAAAACACCTCCCTCTCCTCCTCGCTTGTAACAATTTGGCTCCTATTGGTGCCAAAAAAGTCAATTTCTGAGCCATCCAAAAATTTTAAAACAAAAAATTATAGAGACAAGCACGAAGTTAGAGGGTAGAACAGTTGAACCATTAAATTGATTAAATTATTACATAAATAGTACAAAGATTAAATTATAAGGTGACTAAATAAGGAGATTTGATTTAAGATTTGAGCAGGTCCTTATTATACTAAACAATTAAACATGGACTTAAACTTAATTGACCCATAATAAACTTAATTGACCCATAATTGACTTAAAAGTTAGTAGTAAGCATTGATCAATGCCATAAACATCCACTAGATCTTTCATGAGAAATTTGAGCCATTGATTAATGTTATTAAATGGAAATAAGGTATAGTAAATGAGCAAGAGACGCAAACCTTATTCATTCTCATCTCCTCTCCCACCGAACCAAGAAAGAAGAAAGGAGTTTTGGCTTTGGTTTTCCTTCATTGCCGTAAGAAATATTGGTAAGGTTTTCTTTGTGATTCTTATAAGCAATGATAGATATGAAAACTCACTTGTTAGATTAATAAATTGATGAAGTTTTAATGTAGAATATTAAGTTAGAAAGCCCTGAAATCTGAGTTGTTGAATTTAAATTTTATGTTATACATCTTAGAAATTAAGGTGATGTTTGTTAAATCACTAAGGATTTATTTGTAAAAAATGAGGACTATGAGATTTATTAGTAAATAATAATAGTTTGAGGTCCTTGGAGAATAGTTATAAATCGGATTTAGATTTGATTGGGTAAATAGTAAAATAAGAGAATTTCAAATAATAAGATTTAAGGAAACTAAAGTGAAATGTTTGAATTATATATTTAATGATTAAAAATTAATATCATTTCTACACTCGTGTCATTGAGCAAGGTTGAAATGGAGGAACAACGTAAGGATAAAAACAGAAGACAAACAAATAATTCAGTGACGATTAGGTCTCATGGATACAAAAAGTTCGACAGCATCCGTGGCTCACTTCTCAACTAAGCAACGTTTGTATAATCTTTAGAATATAATGTACTTAGTGTCAAAGCTAGCTTTAGAACCCCTTTCTATGATTTAAATTTAGAATGCTAGTGAATTGTAAGCTATATGTGAAGTGGTATGAATATGACGTTATGTTGGTATGCATGATCATTACATGGTGTTTACTCAATGAAACAGGTGTAGGTTGCATGCTAAGTAAGTTAAATTGATGTGTTCAGTTGGGTTATTGAGGGATTAATGTTTGATTATCACGATGAATTCAATGTACGAGTTAGTTTGAGTTATTTTAACTACGAATATGGTATCTTATATTTGATCTCAGTGATTGAGTCGGGTGTGAGGTGTCACATCATTTTTCTCCCTCTCTCTCACCACTATCCCTCCCCCTAAGTTTGAGCCAATGCATTGTAGAGAGATTTGAGTATTTTAATGCTCCATTAAATGGCTATATAAAACTATGCAAATTGAAACTTAATCTAACTTGATGCTATGGCTGAATTTGATTCCAAAGAGGCCATCTCATACTGAATGAGGAGCTTTCAATGATATTCACAAATCACAAATACGTTTGAAAAGAAGAGCTGTAATCCTTGGTGTGGTAAGGTAAGGAGGTGGTGGGAATAGTGCTGCATTTGAAGTTGATTCAGATTGTTTTTGTGGTGCAGCTTAAGGATGTAATGTTACAACGGGATTTCAGGATCCCCACATTGTTTCACTCATGAATGCTAACAGATATTGATGGGTTGCTTTGGTTGTGAACTGGAATGCGATTCCCTACCGAGCTTTGGTGGGGAGGATTTTATTTTTTATTTAATTAGATTTTATTGAGATTTTCTTTTTAACAGCGGTAAGGATCAACATTTGTTACAGAAATAAAGCTTAGGTATCTGATTCGAAAAAAAAAAAAAAAAACTAACTCTAATAAAAGCACGGATTAAGAATCTCTTTTCAACTAAGCCTTCTATTTATTTGTTCTATCCTCAAAATTGTTTCTTTGTGGTTAATCATTTTTCTTTATTTTTCGTTTATTATTTAGTAAATTTTTATTCAAACTTTTTAAATAATGATAATTAATTAATTTTTATAAAAATAATTTAATAAATTCATCTAAAGATTAACATGAACTAAATTAAATATAAATTTAAAATACATTATTTTAATTGAAGTGAAATAGATTTTTTAATAAATAAGTGAAATATATTTAATTTTATGGTAGTTTAGAAATAGAATTAAATTTTAATTATTTTGTAATTAAAAGAATATGTAAACGAATAAATTAAATAGAGTTAATTGTCTTTTTATTTTAAATTTTCTTAGAGTATTCTTCAAACTATAAGGAAACTATATATTTTATAGTAAACTTGAGGGTTAGTGATTTTATCCTAATAAATATTAGGGTAAATTATATTAATAGTCACTCAATTATTAATTTTTTTATCAACAACTATAAAAATTATAAGATGGTCATTTAATATTCAATTTTGTCCTTTTTGTCATTGGCGAGTTAACGTAAAAATAGAAACATCAAAAATCTAAGCTAGTTGGATGACCAAAAAAAATAAAAATTGAACAATTGAGTGAAAATTTTATAATTTTTCATAATTAGATAACTAAAAACAAAACATAACTAAATGACTACTAATATAATTAACCCTAAATATTATATATTAAACATTGAAGGATACATGGGTGAATTAAATTGGAGTTGAGAAAGGGTTTATAATAAGTAGAAGCCTTGATATGGGAAAAGCAAAAGCCTTGGTCTATAATTGCAAAGCATTTTGTTTACAACTGGCCATGTGCCATCCCCCTTTGACTTTCATTTCCAAATCTATGTACCCTCAACCAAACATTATATATATATATTAGAACTCAAACTGAAGTGCTTCTTTTTGCCTGCCTTTTCAAATTTGAGAATAAAAAAAACATTTCACAAATCTATAACATAGTCGTAATCCTCCAAAAGATGATCAGCTCTCGTGAGTACAAAAAATTTGGAAACCATTTATTTATTTTTAGTGATATATTTTAAAGAGCTCATTCAAATATTTACTCATCGATAATTCTCAATGGGTTGAGTGAAGTGGTATGGAACTTTGCTCGAGTGATGATTTGAAAATAAAATGTGATTTTTAAGTAGAATAAGATAGAGTGGAAGTGGTGGAAATCTACAAATAAACACATGCTGCTTTCTTAATAATCTTCTATACTTGCATGTGATGCCATTGTTTAACTGTAATTTTCTTTGCACCATTTCAGCTTTTTGTACCTAAAAGTTAATGTGTGGAAGTAAAATGGCACTACTTTTCTCAAAGTTCTATTGTGATTTGCCAGGAATATGGTGAAATTTTACAGAAAGTAGATAACCTAACGGGAAAGTCGTTCAATTTTATCTGAAAAGCATTAAAAAATTAATTAATTATACGCCATGCATGACACCCTTGATGAAACTTTTTCGTATATGCTGCACAAATCAAGGCCCTGAAATATGAAAATAATACAACCTTCACTGGTCAAAAGTTGCTGCTTTTCTTACCAATAGCATTGCTTTCAAAGAAATTGAGGAGAGGGTGTTGCGCCTCTTTCTTTATCATTTCTCCTTTTCCTCTATTTTCATAATCTTAATTAAATTCGAAATTAATTTAAATGAAACTATAATCATTTTCATTCATAAGATTTAAAGTAGATGAAATATAAAAGCTTCTTAAAAGTTTATATTTGTTATTAAACATGTATCTATTTACCAACAAATAATTAGAAAAAGTGAAAGTGAATTTTTTTCCGGATATTTAAATTAAATTTAAATATTAAAATTATTATTGTTGACAAGACTTTAATTAAATATAACTTTAAAAAAATGGATGAGTAGAAACATAAAATTATATACTATTTCTTTCCTATATTTTACAATAAGAAAGTAATTTAACAAAAAAAAAAAATCACAGCTAAGGTAATAATCTTGTGATGGTAAACTTTAGTTCTTGTTTGTATAAATTCAGAAATATAAGGTGGTAGAAATTAACACAAAATTTCCACATGGTTTTTATATTAAATTAGAATATGCAACCAGAATTTCAATATGGGTTTTACTTATCCTAGTATATATAAATAAATATAAAAAGAAAAGTCCTCTAATAGGATACCACTCTGTCTTGTTGACTTTTAAACCTCTTGAGTTATTCTAAATTAAACAATTCCTCCTAATAGAAAAAAGAAAAAAGACAAGTCCTAAATTTGGATTAGTTTTTCTGTAATAAAAATTTTAACCTTTCAAATTAATTTGATTTAATTTATTATTGATATTTTAAAATTATAATTATAATCAGTTATCACATTCGCCTAGCACTATTAAATTAATGAAACCCTATAAAATAATAAAATATAATTAGACAACTTCAATATAAATACCAAATGAAATGAAATTAAAATTTCTTAATTTAAAAAAAAATCTTAATTTTACCGCTAAATCAAAGTCTAATCCACTTTTAATATATTAAACAGTATAACTTATTTTTATAACAAATTAAATAATATCACTAAATTGAAAAAAAGCCATAAATTATTATAACAATATTTTATATCTATACTTATATTAAATGAGTTAATGTCACGAGTCTATTGAATAGCAGTTCAATTGAGAAATTATTATAATAATTTTTGTTACAAGATTGTTAAATTAATCTTAATTTTTATAAGATATTTTTTTCATTTTATATTTTTATATAAAATCAATAAATATTTAATCGTAGTAAAATTTGAACTTCTAAGCAAACTAATTTTAAATATTTAATTTTTCCATTTAAGATTCATTTTATTTTTATATGTACTTTTAGTAAATATATTTATTACATAATTTTTCACCTACAATGTAGGTGCGTGATAATCTAGTATATCTTTATTATAGTAAAGGAAGGAGAGTCAACTGTATAAAGGAGCAGTGATTAAACCTTTTGTTGGCACTTAAAGTAACATTGCCAAAACTAAATTAGATTAAGAACTGACTAGTATATTAATTTAGTTAAAAGGGTTAGATCGATTTTAGAGTGAACAACTCAGAATTAGGGTTGACGAGCAAATTGTGAATTGGTTGAATTATTCTTTAGCTCAAATTAATAGTTTCAAACCATAAAAAAAAAAAGGCAACCCACCCAAATACTTAAAAAATGATTTAAAAAAAAAGAAGAAAAAAACTAACCTAAGTTGAAGTGTGTAATCAAACCAATACAATTACAAACGCATAAAGAATCAAAATATAATTAAACAAAATTCACTTATAAAAGCCACACAGGTTAAGATTGAGGTACTTACACATGACAATTGTGCATAATAAAATTCGAATCTAAATACTTAAAACCTAGAGTCTCACCATTTGTCAATGGTATTAAGCACTCGTTGACTAATTTCATTGGATTTTAATTGAAAAAAATTTATTTTAAGAGTTATTTTTTATTTATAGGATTAAAATTCAAGATTCTACTTCAATGTTTATAATATAAATTATAAATAAAACATATTCGATGAATTGAAATTAAAATTAATTAAATAAGAAATAAAATTTAAAATTTGCTAAAATATTATTGTTTTTATGCTGAGTAATGATGTGGATTCCTTCACACATTTGTTAAAAATATATATTTATGTTATTAGTCAAAACTCGAAACCCATTTTTTTATTGTGTGCGGTGCTGACCCACAATATAATATCTGGTTTGGTCTATCTCCGTAATTTAGCCTACTTTTTGAAGGACATTTCCGTCTAATCATTTCCCTCATCTTCCCAAACTTAAAAGGGTAAAACAGTTATTTCATAATAATTAATTCACTAAACACTTGTCAATGGAGTTTTTAACAACTCTTCTTGTGTTATATTTAAAAACTTTCAACTCTCATTTCCCATTTCCTCTTCTTCTCCAAAATTCTCTTCTTTTTTTTTTGTTTGATTTGAAATGAAAACCAAAAACCCAAAATCAAAGTACTTCTAAAGAAGCGTTAACAAAGCTCAGATATTTATTTATTTGAAGCTCTGTTATTGAAATAAAGAAGAGGCAATTGTTGCAGCCATTGAAGAAGAAACAAGAACAAGGTAAGCTCATAAATATTCTCAACTAAACCAAGCCCATTCATTAAAAATTTCCTTTTTGAAAGAAATTTCCCGAATTTACAATGCATTGACCTTTCTTTGTATTAGCATTTATTGAGTTTAGATGGACTTCCCAACGCCATCAATCGATCTGCTTTAACTCCCTCTCCCACCCCCCCCAATAACTCCTCTCTTTTTTTTTTCAATAACTACATGTTTTACCTTTTACTCTGTTCCTCTTATTCAAGCTCTGTTTTCTTTTTGTAGGAAGCTGATGTCGCTCTGTTTTCTTCTTTGAGAATCGAAAAATATGCCGTGCTATGCAAAATTACCCTTCTCAATAACCATAACATTTCTTTTTGTTATCTACCGAGCAAACTCAGTTAACTCGGAGAACAACAAGTGCCAAGGCTCCTGCGAAACCAGCAATTTCTCAAGCCCCTTACCCTTTCCATTCGGATTCACACCGGGTTGCCCCATCCAACTCAACTGCAACTCGACCGGGGTCGGAATTGGAGAATTCCTTGTCCTCAACATAACTTCCAAGGACATCATCATCGACCTTCACGCCAAATGCTACCGACCGCTTGCTTCACTCGCCGTTCTCTTCGGTGAGAACTACGCGCTTTCGGTGGACAACACTCTCCTTCTCCAAAACTGTTCCAACCCCTTACCAGGTCCTTGTGAAATAAGGCCAATGTTTCTAGAAAGGTCGTTTCAAGCTGGCCCTTGTGCTGCTAGGAGTGACAACATAAGCTGTTTCTCTAGCGGTGGTGACGGCGTCCGGCTGTTGAGTTTCGAGGAAGTTAATAAAACGCAGTGCCGTTTCTTGTTTTCCTCGACCGCTATTGTAGTTGACCCGGCGAGGAACTCAGCGGTCTCTGTGGATTTGGAACGAGTTAAATTGGAATGGTGGGTTAAAGACTGTAATTGCGACCCAAACGCTAGCCATACGGACGTCAAGAATGGTAACAAGACGGTGGGGTGTAAGTGTTTTTGCAAGGAAGGGTTTGAAGGAGATGGATTCAAAGAAGGCGGTGGTTGCCGGAGAGGTTAGTCAACTCTTCCAAGTCAAAGATTTTGTTTTACTAATTATTTTATTTTGTCGGGTTTGTTTTTTTTTTTTTGACTTGGATTTTAGAGCAAAATTATTGTGGGATTCTTGACTAGTAATGTATCTCTAGAAATGGTAGCTTTAACAGTTTAACTACATTTGAAAAGAAAATGGCGTAGAATTGTAGGAGTTGATCTCTTGGTGAAATCATATACAATTTGATGCTTTTGCACTATGGTTCATCAATTTTTGGCATTACTACGAACCAACATCAAGAGTTTCTGCATGTAAAGTTGCATCTTATTTAGTGGTTGAATTGCACCAAAAGATGAAACTTTTTTTTACCGGTAATGCGCGTCATGAATTTTCAACCTCAATGGTGGCTAAAATTGGCTGTGAGGGTCAACTGATCGCTCACCTTCATCATTATCCATAATTCTAAGCCTCTTCAAGAAAGGCAACAATGAGGTCAACGTCAACAAAAAACAGCGTTGTTGACTTGGCAAAACTAATGGAGTTTTCCATTCTTGGACACAATGTACTGTTTTGCTTTACATCTTTGTCTGATATTTGACTTGGCTCCCTCGTGGAAGTTAAGGGCATGCATAAAAGTAGATTTGGATATGGTAATTCACACCTCCTAAAGTATACGGATTTGTAATTTAGGAAATATGGCCGAAATTTAACTTCTTTGGTAAACAACTTGTTAGAAGGATCTTCCTATCAACTATGCACTACATTTATGAAAATATTTTAGCAACAAATACACAAATGTCTTCTTGATTCTGATCGGTGCTTGTCTATCAGAAAGTCTAACATTTGCATATTTTATCGGTTTCATGCCTATAGTTTTTGACAATATGTTTCTGAATGCTACATTAATCAGTGCCCAGCTGCAATGCTTCAAAATACATTTCTGGCAAATGCGGGGGAACTACAAGAGTCGGTGTTCTGGTTGGAGGTAATTTGGCTGTAATTCAAAATAATTGTATTAATGTGTTCATCATCCATCCCTCTTATAGATTTTGTGTTCTCTTCTTTAAGTGACTAATGGACCACATTGTTTAATTTCTTAGGGCTTGTTGGTGGGGCATTGCTAATGGGTATTGTGGCTCTTGTATGTTTCTATTTGCGACGGCGTTCTAATAACATCAACAAACAGATGAGTGCAAAGCGCCTTCTATCTGAAGCCGCAGGCAATTCAAGTATTCCTTGCTATGCCTATAGAGAAATTGAAAGAGCTACTAATGGCTTCTGTGATAAACAGAGACTGGGAACCGGAGCCTATGGTACAGTTTATGCAGGGAAACTCCACAGCGATAACTGGGTTGCCATAAAAAGGTTCAGATATAGAGATCCTGATAGTATTGACCAAGTAATGAATGAGATTAAGCTCCTTTCCTCGGTCAGTCACCCAAATCTCGTCCGCCTCTTAGGTTGCTGCATGGAGGAGGGTGAACCTATGCTGGTCTATGAGTTTATGCCTAATGGAACTTTATCACAGTATCTACAAAGAGAGAGGGGTTCAGGACTTCCATGGACAGTAAGGCTCACAATAGCTGCTGAAACTGCTAAGGCAATTGCCTATCTTCACTCCGTGAATCCGCCTATTTTTCACCGAGATATTAAGTCTAGCAATATCCTCTTGGATTACAACTATAGATCAAAGGTAGCTGATTTTGGTCTTTCCAGGCTTGGGATGGCTGAATCATCCCACATCTCAACTGCCCCTCAAGGAACACCAGGGTATCTTGATCCTCAATACCATCAATACTTCCATCTTTCAGATAAAAGTGATGTATACAGTTTCGGGGTGGTTCTTGTGGAGATAATAACTGCGCTGAAAGTGGTCGACTTTTCACGCGCTCATAATGAAGTAAACTTAGCTGCACTTGCTATCGATAGGATAGGAAGAGGCTGCGTGGATGAGATAATTGATCCATACCTTGATCCACATAGAGATGCTTGGACACTTTCATCAATTCATAATGTGGCCGAGCTAGCATTTAGATGCCTCGCTTCTCATCGGGACATGAGGCCAACCATGATCGAAGTCGCAGAAGAGCTAGAACACATCAGACTCAGCGCTTGGGTTCCAGGCATGTGCATCGAGTCTCCTGCAGCTTCCTCAGACGAAGAAAGTGAGAAATCATTCAACAAGTCAACGGAGATGTCCGATGTGGGAAGCCGGAGGCTGATGAAGTTGACGCAAAGGGAAGGAGAATGTTTAACCACCTTATTAGAAGACGTAAAAAATAGGTCTCCTATATCAGTACAAGATCATTGGTCAAGTGGACAGAGCTCACCTTCAACAAACAGCTTGTTGGGTAATTCATCTCGGCGAGAATGATGAGACCTGAACAACAACTGCTTTGTGAATACTATTCATCCTATAAAAATTTTCTGTTCTTTTCACAAAATGTTAATCAATGTTGAAACCCAGAAAGTGTTTAAATTCGATTAGTAAAGTGATTACAATACTATAATCGTTTTGTTTGGAAGATTGTTAAATCTCATCAGCTCTCTTTTATCATTTTTAAATATATACCATCAACAAGATTCTATAATTCCAGCAGGCATTATATTATATATAAAAACATACAGCGGACTGAGAGAGAGTGGAGTCGTTGTGGAAGCTATTTTTTGCTTTCATTTCCTCAGAGCCTAACCTTTCCAAATCAAAATGACAGAATCGTCTGACACTGATAATAATTTGACAAAAAAGAAACCTTTTTCCTTTCAATTACGAAAGTACCCTTCATTTCTCTCCTTTAAAGCTTGTCGTTCAAGGTTTCGGACTTTCCTTTCAAACCTCGATTTTCCGCCAGAAAGGATTTCTGGAAGGCGGGCAAGAGAAAGCCTAAGACCTGTTTTCGATTATCCATACTTTTGTATTTTTCGGTAAATATTAAAGAAAAAAAGTGATGGCTGAAGAAGAAGTTACGGCGGTGCCGGTGACGATGACAGAGCAAACCCCAGAACCGAAAAAGGTGGAAACCCTAGAAGCGCAAGGTTCAATAGAAGCCACTATCGAATCTGCGGTTCGTGGAGGTACCGAGTCTACATGCAATAATGAGAACAACACTGAAAGCTGTGGAATTGCGCCGGATATTGGCCGAGCGAAGGCGCTGGAGTTCGCAGATGAGTTGACGGAGAAAGGATCCAAGGCTTTTAAAGAAAACGATTTCACCCAAGCTGCCCATTTCTTTCGCCGTGCCCTTGAAATCAGGTTTAAACCTTGTGCTTCTGTTTCATCTGATCTCTTTTCCATTTTTTATTTAATTTATGAGGAAATAAACTAAATCTATGATTCAGGGTTTGGTTTTACCCCCCTTTTTTTTTCCCTTTCTTTTAAGAAAAATAAAAATTTTAACTTTTTTCATTAACTTGCATTATTATAATTTATGTTCTGTGAAGTAATTAAGATAGTTTCAAAGTGCAATTAGGTGCAAAAAACAATCAAACAGAGGTTTAGTGAATTGCCATTTGTAGCTGAAGTTATATTTAACTATTTAAGGTTTTTTCATATTAGGGCTTTGCATCACGGTGAACTTGCTGTCGCATGTCTCAACGTGTACTATCTGTATGGACGTGCACTGCTGTGCAAGGCTCAAGAGGAGACTGGTCCTCTGGTTTCTGTTCCGGAAAAGGATGGTGAGATTCTGCAAGACTCAAACAAAGAGGGGCCGACCAAAGGTGTTGTAACTCGGGAATCTTCAGTTGCTTCTGTATCAAGCAATTCGGAACAGGATGGCAGTATGTCTTCTGAGGGGATTATTTACCTCTAGTTGAATTGAGCGTTGTAGTTGAATCTCTTTCATTTTCGTTCACATTGTTGTGAATTGTGCATAACAGCTGCTCCACGATCAATGTTATAGTTCATAAACTAAATTGTTAACTGTTCTTTTACACATCCAGTTGGATTTAGTTCTGTGTTTCAGGTGAAAAAGACAAGGATAGTGACGATAGCGACACTGATGATGTGATTGAAGCTGAAGCAAATGAGGACGTGGATGAATCGGAATTGGATTTGGATTTGGCATTGAAAATGCTAGGTATTGCGAGGGCAATTGCTGAAAAACAGCAGTTGGGTGACACCATGGAGAAAGTGGAGTATTTTATCTGCATTGGCTGAAGTTGACTTGGAAAGAGGTCAGTACTTGACTGCTCGTTGTAGCTTGTGTATGCTTTGTTGGGATGGGGAGGAGGAACCCTCTTTACCAGTTTTTATTGAAGCATCCATGTTTTTTTTCTGTTATGCTTCTTTAGAGGACATTGAATCTTAACTTGGCAATTACCAGAAAGCTCTATCCATTTTGCAACAGCTGGTTGAACCAGATCACCGGCAAATAGCTGAACTGTATCCTTGTTAAGGTTGAAATATCTTTGTTTCTTTGGTTGTCCCCGGTTCAATTAAATAATGCGGTATCTTGGTCAGTTGAAGAAATGTGGATCTCCCTAAGTCAAACCTTCAATGTCATTCAGTTTTTATATTTTCTGCTTAACTCTATAATTTAGGAATTTTCGGATTTGTACGTGTTTGGAGATTGGCTCAAACCCCAAAGAAGCAATTCCATACGGTCAGAAGGCCATCTCAGTTTGCAAGTCTCGGGTGCAACGGCTCACGAATGAGATAATGATTTCCACTGGATTAGCATCATCTTCAGCTGCCTCTGAATTTGGTGACGGTGAACAACTGTCTAAAGGCTCTCAGACTGTTCTATCTGTCAAAGATAAAGAAGCAGAAATTGACAGATAAAGAAGCAGAAATTGACAATCTTGTTGGACTTGCTGAAGACCTGGAAAAGAAGGCAAGTGCAATTTTGATGATCTATTTGAACTAAATAATAATGATGTAAAACATACTTTATTATTCTGTCTATTTCCATATTTGTAGCTTGAAGATCTAGAGCAGCTGATCTCCGACCCAACGTTGATTATTGCAAAAATCCAGGGAATGGCATCTGGCAAGGCAAGGGGCGGTGAGAATAATGCATCTCTTGCTGCAGTGAACTCTTCACATATGTCTCCTGCTAACAGCAAAATGTAGATCATTTTGACTCTCCAACTGTTTCCACTGCTCACACAAATGGGGCCGCAGCTGTCACACATCTTGGCATCGTAGGAAGAGGAGTGAAGTGTGTTTTGATGAGTGCAGGTGCCGTAGAATTGAGCTCAATAAAGAAACCTGCAATCCACCCATAATCTGAGGGAGGTGGCATCAGTGCCTCCGGATTTTGGGTCCTAGATTTTGATAATGCCTAACTAGTAGTTATCGGGGTCTGCCGTTGAATCTTACCATCTGTAGTAGCAAACTACAGTTTTGGTTGCCTGTATTCATAATTGATATATTCTGCTGTAATATGCTTCTGAAAAACTCTTACCATTTTCGTGCAAAGCTCTCATATAGTAATCTATCAAATATGTAATTGCGGTACATCAATGGTTAGATATAATCATTTCCCTACATTTAAAAGCCTGATTGGAATTTTTGTATTGCGACATGCATTTATCCTTTTTTGTTGCTATTGGTGAATTTTAAACAGTGCCAAGCTTTTTTAATGCATTAACATATCTATCGACAATTATTATTATTATTATGAAAACATGGGCGGAAAGGATAGTTGTGAGTGAATTGGACGACAGGAATATAACTAGCCAAAGCGGTACAAACAAGAAGATAAGCAGGCAAAGTTTCTATTTTACTATTTAGCTAATTATGCAACAATGTGTTCGATTACATCAAAGCAAACGTTTCATTTTAAAGACCAAAAAAGGAGAAGGATAAAGAGATGTGAAGCAATATCAAATATCAGTACAAGATTTAAAAATCTTGCCAGCAAAGAAATTCCTAAAGAATGTGTTACAGGGTGGATTGCAGGCAATGTGGAAAGTACACTTGGGGTGGTTGTGGGAAACATCTATCCACACTCTATGCCAGCATAGATGTGGGAAAACACTGCATGTGCCGATCATGGCCTGGCGTTGTCATACCATCCACAACTAATGCGACAAACAACAACAATAATAAGCAACCTGCAACCCCAGTTTCAGGTTATAGTTTTTCTTTGACTTTTTGGTATATGAGGTTACTTGTCATAGTTTTAGTTGCTCTTTGAGGTCGTCTAATCTTTACTTCAATACCCAACTACAACATATTAGGAAAATGGGTATTTTTATTTGTTGACATTTAAACCTGTTGTTTCAAAAAAGCGAAAGGAAAGATGAAGATCATGATAAGCGAGCTAGGGACAAAAAAGCCAAGCTTGATGTTTTTGGTTGAATATGAATATGAAACAACTTTAAAGTTTTGTTTTGCAGGTAACCAGCAATCTTCATAAATGCTGTGGATGCATGCCAGATGTCAGAGGGTGCTGCCTTAAGAGTAATGATAGGGCTAATATATGAAGAAATTAAGCAGAGGAATAAAGAAAGGGGTTGGTTATTTTAGACTGGTTTTCCCACAAACACTGTCAATTCTCGTTGATAATCGTCAATGACGAATCTGTCTTTCCACGTGTATGAATTATTGAACTATTATACGAAATCTTGTAGTCTCTTCATTTATATAATAAAATCGTACATGCCATCGAGGCCTATTAGCTCAGCTGGTTAGAGCGTCGTGCTAATAACGCGAAGGTCGCAGGTTCGAGACCTGCATGGGCCATCATCATTATTTTATGATTTTACTTCTCTTCTAGTTTGGGTTGGGCTTACTACTTTGGACACTTTTTACATCCAAACGGAACCCAAACACAACAGAAGTTGATGAAAATTATTTGGTCCCTGTACTTGTGTAGGATTTGAAATTTTGTCCCTATACTTACAATGTAAAAAAAAAAAATCAATCATTCTAATTTTTCAATTTAAAATCCTAATTCAATTATTATCTTTGTTGGTAGTTTCTAACAAAATTTTTCAACTTAATATATTTATTTTCTATCAATCATATGTCACATCATATGAGAAAAACCTAATCAAAATTTCAAGTTAACAAAATTTGACAAAAATACTTATGAAAAATTAAAAATTTTGACAGAAAGTACTTGTGATTTTGATGATTGCACTGAGATTTTAAGAAAAAAAAAAGTAGGATTTAATTTTTAAAATTTTTTAAGTACAAAGACTAAATCTCAGATTGTATCAAAATATAGGGACTAACAGCATATTTTAACCAAATGATTTCCAACTCAAAGTACTCTCTGAGCACGATTGCCCCAGTGGAGGAAGGCCAACCACCAGAATTTGTATGGCAGAACTAACTTTAAGAAAATCTGTAGTCCCTCCACATCATCCACTATGACTAACACCTATTTTTATCCCATTTCACAAAATCTCCACGTGTCATACCCTGAAACCAAATACATTACCTTCATCCACCAATGGGAACTTCCCATATCCTATCCCCTTATCTTTACTCTCACCATTGCCACCAACATAATTGGCCCCTAAATTTCCCCTACGCTCTCACTAAAACAACTCTCTCTTCTTTGTTTTCCAATAGTTCGTAACAATGGCGGTCTCACTTCAAGCTGCAGCTACCCTGATGCAACCAATCAAGGTTGCTGCACCATCAAGGACCAATGTGCCGCTCAGGTCCTCCCAGAGCGTTTCTAAGGCCTTCGGTTTGGAGCCTGTTGGTGCTAGGCTTACCTGCTCTTTGCAAACTGACCTCAAGGACTTGGCTCTGAAGTGTGTTGATGCTACCAAGCTCGCTGGTTTCGCTCTTGCTACATCTGCTCTTGTTGTCTCGGTATTTACTTCTCGCCTCTCACTTGCTTCAAATTTCTGTATTTATTTTTATGTAGCTTAGGTAGGATTCTTAATGAGCTTGCATGGTGTTGTAACTTTGTCATTTGGATTTTTCATTTGAGCCAAGTATCGTTGATTGCATACATAAGGATCATATATGATCCGTGATCTGAACAAATATGTTACAATGACTGGTTTGTTTTGAAGGGAGCAAGCGCTGAAGGAGTTCCAAAGCGGCTAACCTACGATGAAATCCAAAGCAAGACATACATGGAAGTCAAAGGAACAGGAACTGCTAACCAGTGCCCAACCATCGATGGTGGTGTCGACTCTTTTGCCTTCAAGCCTGGCAAATACTACGCCAAGAAGTTCTGCTTGGAGCCCACTTCCTTCACTGTCAAGGCTGAGGGGGTTAACAAGAATGCCCCTCCTGAGTTCCAAAACACCAAGCTCATGACCCGTTTAACCTACACCCTTGACGAAATCGAGGGCCCTTTCGAGGTATCTACCGATGGCACCGTCAAATTCGAGGAGAAAGATGGGATTGATTATGCTGCCGTCACAGTTCAGCTTCCTGGTGGTGAGCGTGTGCCTTTCCTGTTCACCATCAAGCAATTGGTTGCATCAGGCAAACCTGATAGCTTTGGAGGAGACTTCCTTGTACCATCCTACCGTGGCTCATCTTTCTTGGACCCAAAGGGAAGGGGTGGCTCAACCGGTTACGATAATGCAGTGGCCTTGCCTGCTGGAGGAAGAGGGGATGAGGAAGAGCTAGCCAAGGAGAACAACAAGAGTGCTGCATCTTCATCAGGGAAAATCACCTTGAGCGTCACAAAGAGCAAGCCGGAGACCGGTGAAGTTATCGGTGTGTTCGAGAGCCTTCAGCCATCTGACACTGACTTGGGTGCCAAGACTCCAAAGGATGTCAAGATCACTGGTGTCTGGTATGCTCAGCTTGATTCATAAACAAGTCTTGTATGAATTTGTTTATTCTCGGCTGAGATTTTGTAATTTTTAAACAAGTGTTGCTAAACTTTGCAGTAATCCACTGAGAAACCCTTATCTTCTTTGTATGTTACTATGCTGGCTTTTTATAATAATTTTCTAAGCTTCTAGTACGAACCCCTGTTTCTTTTTATCAAAGCACTGGGAATCCTGGAAACTAAATAATCTCACTATCATTAAGGAGTTTGAATGTAAATCATCAATAAACAGCCTTGGTTCTTCCGTACAAGTCATGGCTTCAAGTACTTCAACATCACGACCTTCTTCAAAATCCCTAAAGAAGTAGATAATAATCCAGTAGTTAATAAACATTTAGAAGATGAAATACTTGTACAACTCTCCCCAGTGTGGATCGTGAAAACAGGGCTTGGGCAAAATCAAAACCAAGTGTGGCTGCTATGAAATCTCTTACGATTCTTGAGAAAGGGCTTGATACTGCTGGAGGGTCCTTAACAAATGTTTTTCCAATAGGTTTACATGCAGCAAGAGCAATAGCTCCAAATGAGCCAAAGCTTTCAACAATCTTAGTACACTTGAACGAGAGTCACAGTTCACTCGAAAGCCGATCAATCTAAAGTCCGAGTTGGACTGCTCAGGAAAAACTTACACTTCAATCAGGCCTCCATTACTAAACAGGAAAAGGAGGATTCAAAGCCATAGGAACAAGCAATAGCCACCAAAGCAAGCCATTACATCAGCAAACAATCAAACGCGATCGAATTGAGGTACAATTACCTTGATGCTATCGAATGCTTGAAAACAACTTTTATTAGTGTGTAATAATTTATAGGAAATTACAATATAATTAAACATGTATAAACCCATCCTAATGACTGGATAAAATTGTTGGGTTTGTTTTGTCGTTGATTAAAAGACACAAGTATGGTTTTTGGAGTAGATAAAAGATATGAAATCCTGGAGTAACTTCAGGATTTTACTACACTTTACCTATAGGAAATTAAAATACTAGAGTTGTTAGGGATGAAATTTCATTAAGTCTAGTTTCAGCTTTTTAACTTCAGATTAATTTTGTAAGTCTTTCACATGTAGGTGAAATATTTGTTGGAAATGAAAAGTTAATGAAAAGTTATAGGTATAATGATTTATTTGACCTTCTAAATTTATAAAAAAAAAAAACAGAAAGAGCTATTTTAGCGATTTATTTAATTTTTTATCTTTTTAGCTCTTAAGCTTATATTTTTTTGTTAAATCACCCCAAATGAAAAAAGTTCACTTTTTTTTTTGGGTAATCTATAAAAATGTCACTTTTGTTTGGCTCAGATTACATTTTAATTACTTATCTTTGAAATGTTACATTTTAGTCATTTATATTATTATTTTGTTACAAAGTGATCACTCTACCGTTAAGTTCCGTTATCTCTCTAACGGTAATCTTACGTGGCAGTCCAACTAAATTTTAAGTGCCAACTTGGATTTTTAAATGGGATGAAAATAGATTTTTAATTAAAAAATTTAATTAATTAAAATTTTTAAACCTAAACCTTAACTGAAAAACTGTTCATATCCTCTTTTTAAATTTTCTTCCATCTCTTCTTTTTTTTCAATGGGTTTTTTTTTCTCATTTGACTGGAAAAACTATTATTAAGATCAAAATAGTTGAAATCAAATTGACTGCTTCATAAAGATGGATTCAATGGAAGGTTCAGGTATGTCTTCTTTATATTCCTCTATCTCTTTTATTCAGTATTAAAAAACAAAAGATTAGATTTTTATTATTTAATGAAAACCCTAAATTAAAATTCTTGATATTTTCTTCTATTTTTTGAAATTGTTTGTAAACATGTATTTTATTTTGCGTCAATAGACATCCTATAAAATGCAACCAGAAACATGTTTCATTCATGCTAATTTTAAAATTTTCAGAAAAAGGCTGTTACTTTCATTGTTCTTGTTCCTAATTATTATATTTTCTAGTTCTTTCATAGTTCTTGAATAATTAGTTTCTCAATTAAATTTTTTCTAATTTGAATCAACTTGTATGTTCACAATCTCTTTGTGGGTATTCCAGATTATTCTTTCTTATTGTTGATTTCAACTATTTTAATCTTAATAATAGTTTTTCCAGTCAAATGAAAAAAAAACACCATTGAAAAAATAAGAGACATAAGAAAAATTAAAAAGAGGAGATCAACAGTTTTTTTAGTTAAGGTTTACATTTGAAAATTTTAATTAATTAAATTTTTTTAATTAAAAATTTATTTTCATCCCATTTAGAAATCTAAGTTGGCACCTAAAATCTAATTGGACTGTTCCCTACGATTACCGTTAGAGAGATAACGGAACTTAACAGTAGAGTGATCACTTTGTAACAAAATAATAACATAAGTAACTAAAACGTAACATTTTAAACATAAGTGACTAAAATGTAACCTGAGGCAAACAAAAGTAACTATTTTTGTAGATTACCTTTTTTTTTTTTTTTTTACTTTGCTAATGTTATATGTGAATTGCCACGTGGATGACATGTCAGCATTTAATTAATTTTTAAAATTTTAAAAATTAAAAATCATTAAAATTATAAAATATTATAAAATATTTTTAATATTTTTAAATTTTAAAAAAGTAATTAAATGTTGACATGTCATTTACATGGCAATCCACATGTATGCCGTGTTAGTAGAGTTTACAAATATTAATTTTTCCATCTATTTTGAGGTGATGTGACAAAAAATACAAGTTCAAATGCTAAAACAAAAAAAAAATTAAATAAATGGCTAAAATGATTTTTTTTTTGTTAAGTTGAAAAGTTAAATAAGTCATTATGCCAAAGTTATAAGTAACCAAGAGTTGTATCACTTGATTATTGATCAAGAGTTGTCACTATTTATAGTGATAAGGTATGTCACTTAAATACCCAAAGTTATGTCAGTTGGTTACTAATCAAGATATGTCACTATTCGAATGATAATTTATGTCTCTTATTACCAAAAGTACTTTAATATTAACAAAGACTGTGATTATTCAAGTAGACATTTATTGAATAATTATTCTATTTGAATAATCATATTTATTTTTTTAAAATGTGATTATCTATTGGATAGTTTATGAAGAGAAATAAGAACTCCTAGAAATAAGAGAGTGGAATTTTATTTGTATGTAACACCAAAATCATATCAAAAGCTGAAAAACAAAAGTTTCTTTTTATTCTCCTTCATCTTCTAATATTATTGATTATTCTATAAAAAAAACTATTGCAAAAGTTTCTTTTTATTATCCTTCATCCTTAAAAATAGTGGCATGGTTACAAGCCTTGAAATCTACGGTTAATAAGATTATTTTATCCCCACACGCCGATAATTTTAAGATTCTTTTTTGGCATATTTATGAGATATTAGTGAAGTCGTGTTTATTTACACGACACTACAAGCATGATACTACGAGGATGGCTATCGATAAATGTGAATGCATCAAGGTCAATAATCTTATCAAAATTTGATATAGAAGAAACTTTTATGGCAAGAACATGCATGTCAAATTTATCATTTTATTCATGTTGCATGAATTTGATTTAAAAATA
The DNA here is from genome assembly GCF_025698485.1 of Gossypium arboreum. Lineage (NCBI taxonomy): Eukaryota > Viridiplantae > Streptophyta > Magnoliopsida > Malvales > Malvaceae > Gossypium > Gossypium arboreum. The sequence continues at coordinate 29,503,073 of NC_069080.1, read as the reverse complement.
TAATGTATATGCATGATATTTTACATGCTATGATTGGTACATAATTATATAATATATATTTATATATGTGATATGTATATATTTTGCAATCATGAAAGGACAAAGAAAAGATGTTAATGATGTCCCAGATGGTGGCTTAAGCCAAAACATATGTTTATTTATTGATTTTAAATTGAATAATCTTGTTTATTTGATAAATTTTAAAGTCTTTTCAAAAAACACTTGTGTATTTATTTGTACATTATATATAGATGTTTGAATAGAGTTAGAAATAATTATTTCATTTCATCTAAATTGTTAATGAAACTTTTTCACTACAATTTTTCTTTCTCGTGAACTTAAGATATGAAATTATTTGTTTTATTTGTAACTATAACTTAATCATATATACCCTAACGATTCACTTGACCTTTATTGATTTAAGGTACTCAAATGAATAATGACACAATTTACTCTCCCAATATTCTTCAAATTCCAACGAAATAACTAAATAAATCAATGAGTGTACCACCCACATAATAATACCAAATAAAACTACTCCTCTTAGCATCTTCTCATTTTATCCAGATTGTCGAAATAAGATGCTTGAAATTCTAATCTGAAACAAGTCTGATAAAAGGCTGAAACTAAAAAAGGTTATCTTTTCAATTTCAAAAAATGTTTACAGGTAAACTACAAAATTATTAGTGTATTTTTATTTTAGTTATTTAAGTTTAAATTTTTTATTTCAATTATTAATGTTAACGAAATTTAATATTTTGATCATCCTTTTGTTAACTCATTAGTGGTGGTCTTTTTTTTACATAATAACAAATTAACTCTCAACTTTATACATTTTGTGAATTTAGCCTTAATTCTTAAAAAGATAAAATAAGTTTAATTTTTAGTAAAAATATGTACAAAATTATAAAATATTTATAAATAAATAAATATCTATTTTCTTTTCATTTTCAAATATGAAATTTATGTATTAAATGATAATTTTATAAACAATAATAATAATCTGGAAAAAGAAAGGCTTACACAAATATGATCTAAGTGTGGACAATTTTGAATTCATCAAAATAGTCTTTTGTGTGAATAAACTTACAGTTTCCTTGCATTTGCTGCCTAAAATGACAAGTCAACAGTGTTCTGATAAATAAGGGCACATGAAGCTTGTTTTTATAGATAAGAAATGGAGAAAGTGATAAAATTTAGAGGGATGTGTTGAAAAAGCAGAAGCAGAAGCAGATTGACAAGTAATATTATAAAAATTGGGTTGGAAATGATTGAATCATGGGTGTTCCAAACTGTAGGACAGATCAACCACCTCTTTAGAAATGGAATTTGTTCTCTCTTAAATACCAATTTGTGGGGTTCCAATTGTCTTGGCCCGGCAATCAACTTTGTATGGTTCCAATTATTCAATGTTTAATTTCTAAATATTTCACCAATTTGAATTTCATTTGCATTTCAGAAATAAAATATAGTAGCTTCAACTCAACAGTGTCTTGGTAGTATATACGTGAAGGAATGACACATTATTATTTACATCGTCAAAAGAGTGGAAAACCCCCGGGAATCCACGTACAAGAATCAAAAATGGAGAAAAGAGGGACACTCCATTTGTAAAATTAAGAATGAGAGAGAGAATTGACATTGACCCAAAAGCGCCATTACAACAACTTGGCCTCCTCCTCCTCCATCCTTAATCATTCACCCTACCCATCTCCTCTTTTTCCTCTCTTTCCATTTCTTCATCCTATTCCTAGGACTCCACTGTTTCTCTCTTTTTCTTTTTTACTCTAATTCTATTGTTTCAATCCCTTCTCCTAGTGTTTGGCCTCTGCTTTTTTATTGGGTTTTAGGGGGATACACTAAAGATGAAGAAACAGAGAGAAAAGATGACATGAGGGACGATGGAAGCAGTGCCAGGGGCGTTGGGAACAAGCGCCAGCTTGGCTCTTCGTTTGGGACAAACCGTTTTCTCCGCTGCTTCACTTCTCTTTATGTGTTTGGATGTTGAATTCTATAGCTATACTTCTTTCAGGTAACTGTCAACGTTTTAAGATTCTTCCATTTATTTGGTCATATTTTATCTTTCTTCCTCTCTTTGGCTTTTAATCTTCAATACCCATGCCTCTTTGTTTCTGATATTCGCTCGGAATTCAATTCGTTGTCAACTTTTAATAGCTGGTTCTGGTGTTACTTTGGGAACCTCCAGGGAAAAACTATCACAATAGTGATCATTTTAGTGATTGGTTTTTAAGGATTTGGATTGAGGTTAGGCAAGCTTTGTGTGTCTTTTTGCCATGTAAAATAGCAGCTTTACCATGTTGGAGAGAGCAAAAGTACTTCTGGTTCCTACTGCTTCCTACTGGTATCTTCATGGAAATTGTTTGAAGGGAAGGGCTTTTGGGCTTGGCCAGAAAATGAATTAGGTGAATTTTTTTTTTTATGAAAACAAAAGGATTTAAGGTTTATAATAAAAAAAAAAGAAGAAGAAGAAGAAGAAGAAGAAGAAGACATTTTTAGGAAATCTTGCTTCTTGCTTATGGATGATTGCAGGGAAAGGTGCCATTTAATGATTGAAAGGGTAAAGTTATCTGAGAGTCTATTTTGATTCAGGGATATGCAAAGATAAATTGCTTTTTTTATGGATGACTGAATTTGGTCTTTCAACAATTAGAGTTATCAAACCCATTCTCAATGTACATGACCTGTTACTTGGCTAGTTGAACTAGACCATAGAATATAACTTATTTGCTGATGATATTTGTTATCCAAGGCTGGATTTCCGGGCTTCTTATTTTCGACTCTGTTCAGATTGAAATTGTTTGTTATTCTCCTTCCTCTGTTAAAATTTTTCACTAGGTGAATGGAAATGCAAAAAATGTGTCTTTTTGTGTGTATAAAATGCACAATGTTGGGAGCATTTGTACAAGAAAAAGGCCTTAATTTAAGCAATTAACAAAATGGCCGGAGTCAAGTAGCTCATCAAGTGCTAATATCAAGGATGATTAAGCTTGATGTCAAGGGAATCAAGATAGTTAACAAGGTGAATTGTAAAAGTAGATAATGTTCTTGTATGGCTTTTGCATTTAAACTTTATTCCTTGACTTGGGTCCTTGTGTTTTGCATGTTTCTGGAAAGATGAAACTAGATAATGAGGCACTGTCTGTATCTGCTATCTAACTTCTATAGATCAGCACAAACCATCTGGATCAATCTTAAGACAATGAATATAACCACTTTATTCTGTACTTGAAACTAGATAATGAGGCACTGTCTGTATCTGCTATCTAACTTCTATAGATCAGCACAAACCATCTGGATCAATCTTAAGACAATGAATATAACCACTTTATTCTGTACTTCAAAAAAATTAAGTACCAATTTGCTATGACTGGCATGGCCGTCTTACCTTATCTGTTCTTGCAATTTCAAAGCCCTTGCACTAGTAACAGAAGCTATTAATTGATAAAAAATTGCCATAGGATAAGGTCTTCTATTGTCTAAACTTGCCTTGTCTATGGTGTTGTTCGGTCAATTGCAGGTACAAACTATAATGTTCAATTGCTCATTAGATATAATGATATAGAAGATAATGTTTGTGTTTTCATTGATGGTCACCAATTGTTGGGTGATAAATCAATCTCCAATTTTCCTTTAAATTTTTTCGCAGCTACTTGGTGACAGTCATGGGTTTAGTGACTCCATGGAGTGTGTCATTAGCATTGGTTGATGCATATTCCGTGTTCGTTAAAGGCTTACCACGGCAACCAAGGGTACTGCTGGTTGTCATTGTTGGAGACTGGGTATGTTACAAGGCTTATTATGCATATCATCACCACGGTGTTATCCCTTATCATAATTTGATGTAAAAACATGTGTTTTATCTGATTGCAGGCCTTGTCATTTCTCTCACTAGCCGCAGCTTGCTCAACTGCTAGTGTGACAAGTCTCTTGGTCAATGTCAGCTCAACATATTGCCCGTCAAAGATATGCAGTAGATATCAGTTGTCTGCAGCTATGGCTTTCATGTCGTGGTTTCTATCCTTTGCTTCAACTCTCTTCAATCTTTGGCTCCTTCCGTCTTTGTAGCGACGCGCAACTTCCTAGTTCCAACTCTTTCTTCATACACAAAAAGTTCAGCAGGCAGATCCTGACAGTTCCTTAGATGTTCAAATTAAGAAGTGTACATTGACAGTATTATATACAAACATCAAAATCTTGAACGATAAAATTGAATTTCAATGCTTTCTGAATAAAGTTTGCTGCCAATTTACGATGCAATGATTCATTTATCTAGTTCATACAGTTTATTTAAAATATATCATTCAGCAAATTCTTGCAGGTGGTGAAAGAAAAACTGCAGCTACAACTGCAAAGGGTCCCTTGCGGTTGTACCAAAATGACCAATTAGGGCCATTTCTTAATTACCCCTTAAAAATCCACCAATTTCAGCCAAACATTCCAAAGCCGTCAAATCACCCCTCCATTATTTTCTCGACAATTGTCCCATCAGTGAACAGACTTAGAAAGCAGCAAATCCATGTTCCAAAGTCAAAGTCAACCTCCATTGCCTCACCTATGAACTGAAATTCTCAATGTTCATGTTATAGTTTGTCAAATATGAAAACCTTATATGAGGTTGTGAACGATAGTTCGATTTTGAAGGGAATGCTTGAGGGTGAGAGTACAAAAGTTTAGCGTTGTCTAACTTATATTTATTTGACTAAAAATATTAGAGATGTATTAATGAACTTCACTCTTTTGATTTTCAGATGTTATACAATAACAAAAAGTACATATAGTCACCCTCGAATTTGTTTTGTTATTAATGTAGTTAAATCGTCATCCAACAAAAAAGGGAAGCAGGAGGAAATCCTAATACAACATGGAAAACTTGTGTCCTACTTCTCTTAGAACTATGATTTCCTTTTTCTCATATATGTGAGTAATACAAATACGTAAATATGAGGAGGAGTTTCATATATGAATTGTGAAATAGAGAAATTAAGAATGGAGGAACAGAAAAAGGTTGAAAGTAGCGGGGTATTGCCATCTTTGGAAGCCAAGTTGTTTAGTTTATGTGAGACCCATGCCCCTAAATATACATCGTCTTGTTTAAATTGTACGGGTGAAGGATGCGTGGAATCCAAGGAACATCATCTCTCTCACCAAACTCTTCATGTAAGTTCCTCTCCACAAACACCCACAGTTTTTCTCATGATCATCATGTAAGTTCCTCTCCACAAACACCCACAGTTTTTCTCATGATCATACTTTAAAGACTACCCTAAATTTCATATACAACAAACATGATGAATAAATTTTATATCGAATAGGTTTAATTTAACAGTATTTCAATATAAAAATTATATTGCAGATGAATGGTGAGGGAATTCCAATTAATCAAACTCCACATTCTTACAGGAGGAAGAATAGGAAAGGGATTCCAAGTAGATCTCCGTTGTTTTAGATATTTTTTTGAATGTATTTCGTATAATTCCAACATTCAATGAGAAAAAAACATATATATACCACGTTTCATTGTAGCAAATCTTTGATACAAATAGGGTTCATAGCAGTTAACAACAAAACCAAAATCCAATACTTGGGCAGTCCGAGGTTCCATAGAGTTGCTGCCTAACACATTGATTTCCTTCTCTAAACATATGTTTCATATTAGCACTTTGAAAACCATTAAGAAGCCTCGAATCTATATAGTGAGCATTTGATTATCAAGATTAGCTTTAATAACAGCAGTGGCATCAAGTTTGATCTCATGACAACTAATTCCAAGAGATTTAGGCCCATAATTCGGCACGGACACTAGAAGCCCTTGGGATATATCTCACCATCCCTTTCAAACAATCACCATCGTGGTCACCGGATGATACAAGTTATCATGTGTCAAAAATCCTCATAATATTTCTATTCAACAAGTAATGTTTAAATTATAGTATTCAAATATTTTTCTCTACTCAGTGTTTATAGGTAAGAAAAAAGATAGAAATAACTCCACTTATTGGCACCATGTCTATATCTACAACGAATACCGCCATTTGGTTTTAGATATGAAAAATATTGAGAATTATGGATAATAAGACCCTTCTAGTTAAAAAGCTATCCAACTTTATATATAATCTTCAGTACTAGTACGGATATGAACCAAAAAACATGAATGTATAACACAAAACAAAACTTGTTATAAATGCATGGATCATTGTCATTCGGTATACAATGAATCCATTCAAAACCAATCATTTTATTTGATAGGGCATGATCTGAGACTTTGACCATGCAAGATATCAGACCCCTTAAGGGCCACATAAATAAACAAGTTTCAAGTTGTAGACTAGATGGGGGAACTTTCATGGCAATGCCAATGGCTACCTTTATTATTTATGAGCCCATGATTGAATCAAAGTTGAAATCCCATTCAAGAACCTACAAGATCTAGGTGATTAAGAAAAATATAATTAGACAGATCTATTTTAAGGGGTGTTTAGACTACATTATTATGAATGTAATGTGTTGGTGGGGTTTCATTTCTTCTTTTGCCAACTATTTTTGCCCATATAATCCAAGATTAAGCGAAAACATTCTCCTTGTTTGTTTTTGACTAAAATATACAAAATAAAAAATACAGTTTTAAGTTCTAACCAAGTGTTTCAAAGCTGGATAAATTGTTCAAATTCTTCTACTTATACATTATAGGCAAGATTTTAATATGTGGATCATTGGGAATAGCCTTAGTTTGTTGGGTTGGGTTGTACAAGTATTCTTGTTTGCTAATTACTACTATATTAGATACATCATAATATAGGATTATTTGGACTACAAAATCAAATTAAATTATAAAACAAGATTTGATAAGTAATGGTTAACAAATTAAAATTTATTTAACAGCCATTTAAATTCATTTCAATAATTTTTTTAATTGCTTTGATAGGTGCAATTACTGTCACTCGTCATTATTAAAGCTTTCTAATTAAGGAATAACAAGTAATCAAAAGTCAACATCCATGAATTTTATTAGAATGTTGCATGTTTTTAGATTATATGTTTGCCTCTTTTATGAAGGATACTTCTGAAATAGCCAAAATATTAAATAGTCATATATTTAAAAATTACATACATTGAAAGTTAATCTCTAAATTTCAACCAATAATTGAAAAAAGTGGAAGTAGATTTCTTTTCTAAATATTTATAAGATCAAATTTGAATCCTAAGATTATTATTGTTACCTAAATATCACCAGTGAGCTGAACAGACTTAATTTTTTATTATAAAAAAAAATATTGGTCTACATGCTTATGGAAGGAAGAGTAGGAAAGGGGTTTCCAAGAAGATGTCCTTTCTTTTGGATTTATTTCATAACTTCATATCTCATTTTATTGGTCTACATAATCCAGACCAAAGCTGAGCTTATCTCAGGAAATGTCTGTTTCTTCCTTTTCTTCTTTTATTTCTAATCATGAAATCCCATTTTTGACATTTGAATTTTGATGAAATTAAGTTTTGAAGTTTTTTATGCATTATTCATGAACCCTTTTATTTAATAAATGCATGATGATGCAAAAATATTTGATTTGCTTTGTCTGGAAAATAAATGTGACAACCATGAATATTTGTAATTAAAGGCAATCTAATTTATAATATGTGTTTCTTCATTCCAAAGTTTATATTATTGTTTAATTGATTTGTTAGAATCACCTTATGAATCTATAACATAAAACAAAATACAAATAAAATTGCTCCAAAACTTTATATTATATTGGTGTTCAAATTTAAAAGAGTTTTCAAAATATCAACACTTTATTAATCAAATTTTTAATAATCTACATTAATTTAAATATTAAATATCCGCTCAAATTTAGCATGGAGCATAATTAAAGTACGCGGGTTAAACTATAAAAATGTGTGTCAATAGTTTGGATCTAATATATTAACAAAATTGTTTACTAAATTTTAATGACACTATCTGGTTTTTTAACACATCAAACTAAGTTGTCTATATGGTAAGTACAAATGTATTTACAATTTGATTCGGGTAGCTTAAAAAATGCTTCACTTCATATCCAAACTAACATTTAATGTCTAAACTAGTGGTTAGGCTAATAATGTCATGATTGATACAATATTGATAATTTAAGAACTCAAATGAAACATTTGAAATTAAAAATCAATTTAGAATATGAACTATAATTTGAGGACTTTTACTGAAATTAACCCTATTTATATGTGCTCCTAGCATTGAATTTTTTTTTTTGAATAAAAGAAGTGTTACAAAAATAAAAAATTAAAAAGAAACTAAAGGAGAAACTACATATGTAAGCCTTCCTCTCTATCAAAAGCCAACTTAGTAATTTGGTCAGCTTCCATGTTGTTTTCTCTAGGAATATAATCTATGGACTAATTTGTCTCCTTCCGTAAGAGTTGATTAATGCGTCTTATTAAAGCAGAATTTGACCCCTTCAAAAAGGATTCCTTAATGGTCCCAATAACATCTATATTATCAATTTGTATCAAAATTTTATCATGAAGTCTTCCTTATGCCAATGACACACCATCAAGAATTCTCTCAATTCAGCTTTAAAAACAGAACAAATCTCTATTTTGTGATTAGAACTAATGACCCAGTAGCATTGATTTTTTAAGTAAGATGTTTTTTTAGGGTGATTAATTTAGACAAATTAATTAATTGAGAAGTGCTTATGCCGGTTGGTGGGGTTAAACTTCTTCTTCAACTTTATTTTGTTCCTAATCTAACAAATTAGGCCAAAACTTTACACTCATGGAAAATAATTTAAGTGTTTAAATTATATATATATTTATATATTTTGATACTTATTTTTATTTTTGTTATAAGTGATATTTAATTTTTTTAAGTGATCTCTAAATTGTATTTTTTTCTTAGTTGATATTTTTACTAGTCCAACCGTTAAGTTTATCTTAAAAAAATCTTAACCTACAAATGGTATCTAAATTTGCATTTTTCTCATTGTAATACCTAATTTTCTTTTCATAAATGGTACCTAATTTTTTTACCAAGTTGTATATTCGTTAGTTCAATTGTTAAGTCTATTTAAAAAAAAAGATAACTTATTAAAATTGTCATGTGGTAAAAAAAGGTAAAAAATTTATTTCTTTATATATATATATATATATATATATATATATATATTTCTTTTCACTTTATATTTTTCTTTCTTCTTCCTCTCATCTTGGGTTTCTTTTACAAGTGTGAGCATTTTGGGCTTCATAGTTTTTGTTGTAGGCCAATTTTAACCCATTTATATCAAAACCCAATTTAACCTTACCTAACCCACCAAAATTAAACTCAAAACCCAAAATCTTAACTACCCAAAGCCCAATTTACATCAAAACCCCAATGGCCCAAACCCTAAGCCCAAATCAAAATAAAAAAATCCTAGCCCACAACCTAAACTTTTCTCAACTAAATCCTAGCCTTTGCCACCACTAACTCCACTAGCCACACTTGCTCCACCACCAACTCTACTAGCCACACTTGCTCCACCACCTACTCCATTAGCCACACTTGCTCCACCGCCACTTGTACCTACAAATGAAGACATAAACAATAAAAAATATTTGGTAAATGGCTATATAAGCCTTCTCATATTTTGTATTTAGGGAGGAAGAAGTTTTGGGGGAGAAAGTTATTGTAAAGGATTTTTGAGAGGTTTTTTGAGAGTAATAAAGGAGAAGAGTTATTGTAAAAGCTAGTTTTTGGAGAGGCTAGTTTTTTTTTTTTTGGAGATTAATCAAATATCAAAGCAAAAAAGGTTTCTTGGTCTATTCTCGTTTTAAGTTCTTTGTTTGCTTATTGTTTTCCTTTCAGTTTTATTTTGTTTCTTTTATACGAAAGTAAAAATAAAAGGAGGAAGCTTTCCCATTTTTACCGAAAAAGTTTTTTGAGGTCCATTTGCAGATGTCACGGTATAATCGACAAGATTTGGTCGTGGTCCGGTCCGATGACCGACGGTGACCGCCTTGTGGTCGAAAATCACCCACTCTCTCCTCTCTTTTTTTTGTTATTATTATATTTCTTAATATTATATTATATATATATTCTTTTAATATATTAGGTATATTCTAAATTCTATATTACGTATATATATTATACTATTTTATGTATATATCTTTAATACTATATTATTTATATATTTTTTTTCTACATGTTATCTTATGTATATATTTTAATTATATTATGTATGTATTTTTTACACTATATTATGTACATATTTTTTTATATCTATTTTATACATATGTATATATTATATATATCTTAACATTACTAGTTATATTTTCACTATTTTATGTATATACTTCAAACACTATATATAGTATATTTCTAACACTATTACTATTTATAAATATATATATATATATTTTACGTACATACTCTTAATATCTTTATTATGTATACATTCGTTGTTTTTATTTCACATTGGATACTATTATTACATTTAATATATCGCATGCATTGTTATTGTTTTAATATTGTTGTCATATTTATTATTTGTTTCAATGTATTTCCAACTCATTTATTTTTGTCTCCCGCCTATTTTATATAATTCTGTTGTTCATTACTTTAAAGATTTTTATTCATGTTTTTACTAATTTCAATAAATAAGGCAATGTTTCGCATTTTGGAACATCGAAGAATTGTGCCCTAACTTACGGGGTTTCGGTTCTCTTATTGGTTCTAAATAGCTAAATATCCTTTTGAGTTTTGACATGCACGGATTTCCAATTTAAATTAAAAGACGACCTTGTGCTCGGGAATTCATGGTATTGTGTCCTAACTTACGGGATGTGATACTCCGATATCTCGAGATAAGGAAATCTTTAAACAAATCATTTAAGCTAATTCAAGAATTTTAAAATCAGTATTAATAGAAAAGATCGTATTTCAAGTCCCTTCCCGATTTCTAATTTTCGACATTAAGACACTAACTAATCAATTCGATACCAATTTTTTGGGCGTGTCGAGGGTGCTAATCTTTCCTCGCACGTAACCGACTCCCGAACTCATTCTCTCAAGTTTCGTAGACCAAAGGCCCTGTTTTAGTAAACTAAAATTGATTTATTAAAACAAAGGTGATCCGATCACACCTGATAAAATATTGGTGGCGACTCCCATTTTAATTTTCACTTTCAAACAAAGTCAATCCCCGTTTTCAAAAGAATGGTTTCGACAGTTTTAATCAAGGTTTTTAGAATAGGACTGATGATCGAATTAGTCAAAGCCAACAATTCTCAGTTTGATCAATTCGAGTGATTCAATAAGAGGGAGGGAGAGAGAGAGAATGTAAAATAAAATAAAATAATAAAAATTATTTTTTAAAAGTTTATATGACGTTGATGTCTATTATTGACTAGAACTTTTTTAACGAATATACCAGATAAAAAATAGTTTAGGTACCAACTTGGGAAAATTTGTATTGTCTAGGGGTACTAATTTATGGGTTAAATTTTTTTTTAAAATAAACTTAATAGTTTGACTAACGGAGGTACTAATTTGAGAAAAAAAAGATAATTTAGGTACTATTTTTGATAAAAAAATGTTTAGGTATCAAGATGAAAAAAAAGGGTATAATTTAGGTGAAATTTTATGGGTTTAGGCGAATAAGGATAGAATTGATACAATACTTTGATATTTTAATAACTCAAATAAAACACTTGAAATTTAAAGATGAATTTAGAATATGAAGTATAATTTGAGGAGTTTTAATAAAATTAACCCTACGTATAAGTGCTCCTATTATTGATTTTTTTAAGCCTTTCACTTTCATGAATTTATTTGAAAATTATTAGGATAAGATGTTTTATTTTAGGGTGATTAATTTAGAGAAATTAATGAATCGAGATGTGTTTATGCCTGTTGGTGGGGTTAAATTTCTTCTTCTTCAACTTTGTTTTGTTCCTAATCTAATAAATTAGACCAAAGCATTACATTCCATCGAAAAGAAAATGTCACGTAAATTTTGGGATATGCCTCAGATTTTATTTCTATTTTGAATACACTTACCCTTCAATTTCGGCACTCAAAACATTCAACTAAGTACATTTCAATATCAACAATTTAATTCGATTGGGATATACTTTTCACATAGACATGAGAATTTGTATGTATGCAATTATTTTTAATAATACACAACATAAATTATTAAATGTACCAAACATTTAATAGAGATACAATATTTGTATTAATTAATTAGTATTGTTAGCACTGAGATTTTGAGCATTTAGATTTAAGTCCTACCATGCAAGAATTATGTGTGAGTTAGTTAATTTGTGTAATTAAATAGTTAGTTTGAGTCAAATATTCATTTCAGACGTATTTGTAATAATTTATTTTGATTGGAGCCGTTGATACATTAATTAGTTGTTGTAACTTAAAAAAACAACTATCATTGCTTATAATGTTTAAATATACTATGTTGTTACCTTCAAAAATTGTATTATATTGTTAATTTTTCATGTTTATTAAAATTTTTAATACAATATTCGAGTAGGAGATGAATGTCACACAATTTGAATCTGTATCAAACGAGTGTCTCATAAAACTTTAATCATCGATCTATACAAATCAAAACTTTATTAACTTTTAGATTATAGATACCTTTATTAATTTTGTATTGTATGGGAAATTACCATTTCAAATATTTCAAATAATTACACTTAGACTTAGACTTAGTTTATTAATACTTCACAAAAGTGTTTTTTGAGGGAAATAAATTTTCTGGAAAGAAGCTAAAATTTTCAGTTTATTAAAAAGTACTTTTGAACTTATTTGGAGAAATATTTTTTCTGAAAAATTAACTTGTTTAGAAATGTTTTAGTCTCAAAAAGTATTTTTTATTCCAAAACTGCTTATTAAAACAGTATTAAATACACCCTTAATGTCTATATTAACAATGACTTTTATTTTTGTTTTCGATATGAATATATTGACTATATTCAATTTTATTATTTTTTATAAAAATATATTGGCATATATAGATAATAAGATACTTGTAATGTAATGTTATCCAATTATATATAAAATCTTGAGTACTAGTATGGATTAGTCAGGATATGAACCAAAAACATGAACGTATAACACAAAACAAAAGTTCTTATATCTATGATATAAATGCATTCATCACTGTCATTTAAAAAAAAATGATCCTTCGGTATACAATGAATCCATTCAAAACCAATAATTTTATTTGGATAGGGCATGATCTGAGATTTTGACCATGCAAGATATCAGACCCCTTAAGGGCCACATAAATAAACAATAAGTTTTTCAAGTTGTAGACAAAAGGGAGGAACTTTCGAGGCAGTGCCAATGGCTACCTTTATTATTTATGAACCCATGATTGAATCAAAGTTGAAATCCCATTCTAAAACCTGCAAGAGCTAGGTGATTAAGACAAATAAAATACATGTAGTTAGACAGATTTATTTTAAGAGGGTGTTTAGACCACATTATTATGAATGTAATGTGTTTATGCCGGTTGGTGGGGTTTAATTTCTTCTTTTGCCAACTATTTTTGCCCATACAATCCAGGATTAAGCAGAAACATGTTTAACTACAGATCAAATCCTTGTGGATTGTTCAATATTTTTATGCCCATTCTCCTTATTTGTTGAATATATATGGTTTTGCATTATTTGGATTTTGACTGGTCATCTCATAAAAATACAAAATAACAACTATAGTTTAAGTTTTAACCAAGTGTTCTTCAAAAAATAAAAAGTTTGCTAGATAAATTGTTAAGATTCTTCTACTTATCCATGATAGCCCAACTAATTAACCTCAAATCTAAATGTCATTTAGCTTTACAAGATTCCAAACCTATATGTTGGCAAGCATTTTAATTTCACCCTATTTTATGAGTTTTATTAATAGTGGTTTATTTTATGTTTTCTAGGATATTTATCTTCTAGGTGTACCTTGTAATTTATAATTAATATAATTTTATAAGCCAGTACTATTTGATATATTGATGGTGTATTTTTTTATTTCACAAGTAGTTTTGAAAATTTGATAAGTATCTCTTCTTTTTAAATATTTAATTTTTAATATTTTAATATTTTAATATACCCTTATAAGATACTTGTCAAACCCATAATATCTATTTGTGATAACATAAATAAATCAAATAATCGTCATCAATTCAATTGGTTGAAAAATGATTTCTCCATTCAAAGAATATATTGATTGTTAGTATTTCAAATTTAGTTCTTCTATTATAGTTTGGTCATTTTTAATTTTTATTTTTGAAATTTCAATTTTAAATCAAATGGTATCCATTAAATTTGTTAATTTAAATTCTTTTATTTCTGAAATATTATTCGACAAACGTATTTGTTATATATCCATAACAGCCAACCCAAATGTCCTAAAAGGATTCGATTCTCTGACTCTTGACCCGGGTGAACTCCACTTGGAAGAGGCGTGTTCTCCAAGATAGCTCACAAGAAGAGTTCACAGTCGCACATCGCAGGATGGGGTCGCGAACTATGTTCGCAGGAAGGATTGCAAGCCCTACAAGTAATCTAGACTCGTTACCAATGGCTACGGAGCTTGCTAAGGATGTCAATTCTAGGATTAAAAAGGACCGCGTGTTATGTAGAAATGCGTTCAACAAGCCAGGGAGCGCGCAAAGAATGTTAGCACTAGAGGTAGGTAATGTCAGTACCAAAGGCACCAGAGTCAAGACAAACTAGTGGCCCCAATTATGAACTATAATAGTAATGGTAAGAGCATGTATAAATACCCCAACATTCCTCTCAATGGGATATGAGAAAAATATTACTCAACAATATTATATTACATGTGTAATATAATATTAGCTTGTTATTTTCACATAATATTCACAAAAATACATCGCCATCTTATTTATATAGAGGCTAAAAAAGAACAAATTAAAAGAATTGAGATAGAAAATAATGACTAAATTCACAACTTATCTATAATATAGGATTAATAATAAAATTTGATTTAAAAAATCTAACTTGAGGATTGAAATTATATAACTAAAATTGATAAAATTCATAACAATACCGAAACTAGCAACAAAATTAAAACGCAATAAAAAAAAAAAGGGTGAAGATTGGGTTTCAAAAGTGATGAAAGTCAAAAGAGGGAATATGAAGGGCATCCAATGAAATAAGAGAAACAAATGGAGATTAAAGAAATGAACAGCATTCGTGTGAGGCCATTTTTTTTGTGATTAAAAAAATTGGGTTTTTCTTTTTTCAAGTAGCTATATATAGCTAGGGTGGATGGAATGGGGGAGAAATAGGTGCCCCAATCCTCTGAAGCTTCATACAAAGGATTAATCGTAGTGGGAGACGTTACTCATTCCTCGATTATTACCAATAATTCCTTGCTTTTTAACAAATGAAAACCATGCACGTATGGAAGTAGATTGATAAATGATAACAACTAAAATCATGCATTGTATTCTATGGTAACAAAAAAGCAAAACCAATTAATAGTATACCCTTGTTTAATTCAATTCAAAGAATGACCAAGTTGTTTGTTTCAATCGCCAATAGAACTAACATTTAAGTCATAAAACCATAGATTTTTACCTAGTGGCATTAATCAATCAATTTACGAAACATGGAAGGAAGGGAGGCTCAAAACTTGTATTCTAACTCCATCACTCATTCACATGCAAACCCTACAAGACCTAATATATAAAATATACGAGTAGAAGAAAGTCCTGACATTGTCCATGCTTTCATGTTGCGTTATGTAGATTAGAATTTAAGATAATAATACATGGGCTATATGGGGAAATAATAAATATTAGAAAAAGGGCGGGGCAGCAGGAAACAGGGAGGGAGCAGCAGCAAAACCAGATGAGCTTACGCCATGTCTTGTCGGAATGCTGCGAGTTTACTATTCCCAAAGCCCTTCTGTTCCACGTGTCTTTTGCTTTGCCCTGCACAGTTGCATCCCTAGCTTCCTTGGGTTTGATTTTCAATTGCCACGTTTCTCTCTTCTTTTTTCTCTCTACTTCTCCATTATACCTTTCCTATTTTATCTCGCCTCCCTTTTTCCCATATGCCATACCCCATCCTCTTTCTTATTATATTATTTTTAATAATAATTGCAAATGTGCATACAAAATCATGTAAAAGTATATTTATTAAAAACTTAGGTGTTGGTTAAAAGGAAAAGTCAAAACTTATGGTGTTTTAATAATATAAAGAAATATAATACTTTTAATAATATAATTTAGTAAAAAAGAATTATTATTTTGTAATTTAATTAGTGTTTAATTGATTTGTGATATCAATTCAACTAAAAATTTTAAGTATAATATATTTATTGTGTGAATAAAAAACACTTAATATTAATGTAAACAACATATTAATACCCATTACTTTTAAGCATTTTCGTTGAATGTTTGAGTTAGATTCATTATACCAACTTATTATATAAATAATATTTTATGACACACCCACATTACAGTTAAATTTGTTTGATACCATCTCTAGAATTTTTAAATTTTATAAATAAAATTAGTAGGAGTATAGTAAAATTTTAAAATAAATATATATTTTAAGTAATTAATATAAGTTTCCTTTATAAAATTTAACCTGCATACAGACATAACTTTTATAAATATAGTATTTTAAATAAATTTCAAAAAGAAAAGATGATGATAAATGAATAATTTAAGTCAAAAGAAAAAGCGAAAGGTAAAAAATTGAACTTGAGAAACACTTTTTCTCAAAACCTATACAGTAACCTTGCAAACTTAAAAAGCATTATTTAAATACAATGGTAAACAGTGAAATATGATAACATAAAGCAAAAACATGTTAAACTCCTTGATTGGATGGAAAAACATGGGTATATAATATACCACTTCTTTGTTAGCACTTAGCAGTGAAATCATCCCATGGAACTGTAAAAAGCTCATCAGTCCCTGTCAACGTAATATCATCTCGAAACCAGGGTTGATGTGTTAAGACCCACATCCTCACTCCTTATACAACCTGTCACCACTAACTTACAGCCTGGCAACCCTGCCTACTGTTCCTCTTCCTCTTCCTCTTCCTCTTCCTCTTCCTCTTCCTATAATATGTTTATTACTACGTCACGACAAAATCCTACGTGGCTACCCGGTCCAAAATCCGAGACATCTTTCCTTTCATAATTCCTTCCTATATATATATATATATTATAAACTCCCCCCAGCTCTCCAACACCAACATTTTCAAAAAAGCTTTCTATTCCAAAAATAATCGAAAGCTCCGACGTTGAAATCCACAAATCTGAAAATAGAAAATGGGTATTTGTAGTTCTTGCGATTCGACTCACGTAGCAACTGCCAAGCTGATTCTCCATGATGGGCGGTTACAAGAGTTTCCTTACCCCGTCAAGGCTTCTTACGTTTTGCAGAAGAATCCCATGTGTTTCATCTGCAACGCGGATGAGATGGACTTCGATGACTTCGTATCCGCCATCGAGGAAGACGAGGAGCTTCAACCCGGTCAACTTTACTTCGCTTTGCCCTTGAGTTGGCTCAACCATCCTTTACAAGCTGAGGAAATGGCTGCATTGGCTGTCAAAGCCAGCTCTGCTTTGATGAAAACCACCGCCTCTGAAAAATGCAGGCGCGGGAGTAAGGCGGTTACCCCTTTCGCGTTTTCTGAAGGGTCTCCTCGCCGGCAGGTTTCACCCGCCGCCGGTTCTGGTGGTGGAAACGGCGGGGAGAAGAGAGGGAGAGGGAGAGGGAGAGGGAGAGGGAAGTTCAAGGCTGTGTTGAGTTCTATCCCGGAATAGAGATGAGGGTGGTATAAATGTAAATATGTAAAAATGGGAGGGACTTGTTAGTGAAATCATTGGTAGAATGGATCCCCATTGTGGATGTGATTAGCTTAAAAAGTCGTGAACTCTAGTGTTTCATTACATTGCCCGTTTGCCCAAGTGAGGGTCGTGTTACAATTTTACCCCAATTTGGGTCAAAAACGAATTTTACACAAGATTCAATCATACTTGCATCTTTTGCTTTTATTTAATTATAAATGTTCGTTAGCAACCTAGAATTGTTGCGTACGTTACCCTACGCCTAATTCTTAAAGAAAGACCAAATGTAAATTCCCAATAATGAACTGCAATTTGATTTAAAATAGAATAAAAAGTTAAATGAATCTCATTCATCTTAAAATTGTATTTCATCATCTAATGATATGAGAGGTGGAAAAACAAAATTAGTTTTAATTGTTTATATATTAATATATTTTATAGTTTATTTAAGTAGATTGAATTTAGTGTAAATTTAAAACAAACAAAAAAATAATTCCAACCCTTGAATATATATTAATATATAAAGTATTTTAGATTGATATGATAAAAATATTAGATCGATTTGAAAATTTACATGCATAATAAGTATAATTATATCCATAAATTTAACGGTTGTTCAATATGATTCAATCTAAAATTAATATAAAATTAACAACTTAAACTAATTTAACTTAAATTCTTAAAATAATTGAATAAACAGAAAATTTGAATAATTTAATTTCAAAATAATGTCCAAAATTTATCTGAATCAGAATGACTCAAAAATATTAAAACTCGAATTAACATTACTTAAATCCACGGGTCTAAGTAAACCCAAGATAAGATTAGTTGTGAATATTAAGGTGGGCAAATGAATGTGGGAAAGGGCATTGATACGCGGAAACAGGAAGAAAGCATGGTGAAGATTGACGACAAATGGTTAATTAAGCCAAATGCTGTGTGCTTTCACTAAACCATAACAAACTCCACGCGGCTCACCATTAAGTCCAGCCTTGTATCGTACCGTCCTTTGCCGATGATGGAATTGAGTGTTTCAGGGACGACCACTCTTTACAGCTGTGGACTTGCATATTTACAACTCTACCACCCACTATTATATAACCCCTATGCTAACACCCAATTTTCAGTCAGTTTCATTTATAAATTTATTATGAGTGTATTAATATGGTGCTTGTTTTTCTGGGTACATCTGAGATTCTCCCTGCTCAAACGTGACGAATGATTTGGCGAGTGTTGTTTCGGAGTTTGTGGCATTGGGCAATTTTTTTGGTCATGTTTTGATAAATGAAAATGAAAGATATGGTCCCAAAAGTTTGATTTTTCAGATTCATGAGGATGGTGCTGAAAATGACACATCATTCTCCAAATTTTTTTAACTGTAGGATCTCATCATTACTGCTAGCTGGGGTCGCATTGGTTGGTTTTGGATTGGAAAGATGTCACAACTCCCACAACACAAGTGCCCAAGCCTCACTATTTATGTTTCACTCGTCATATGGTACCATATATTCATTTCATATTTCATACGTGTAAATAGCTTGTGAAAACTCTAAGGTTGGTTCCAACAAAGAAAAGGGGTTGTAATTAAGGAGAGCAAAGAGGTATGTTTATGATTGAAAACAATATATGCATTCAATGAATTGATGGTGAAATCAAACTATCTTCAAAGTTCAAAGGGAATCAAATGTGGTGTTACCTTAAATCTATTTGATACACTCTGTTTTTTATATTAGTTTTTTTTCTTCAATTAAATTTTTTATATTCAATACTCAAAATTACACTTAGAGATAAAAACAATAAAGATCAACTAATGATACATATTTTCTTCTTATTAATTTAAATTATTCATTTGATTCGAGTTCATGAACAGTTTTAAATAATTTCTTTTTTCTTTTGAATATTTTCGGATTATCATTCTATCTCAACAAGCTGTAAACCTAACTAATGGTTGGAATGGAGAATAGTGGCAGTACATGTATGCGCCCAGTTGTAAGTTGTAACCATTTTAAGCTGTGTAATTGCTTTTGTAGTACCTTTTGATTTAATGAATCTCAGACCTTCCCACCATCCAAGTCTAATTAAACTACATCAAATTCAAAGTGAAATTTTATTAAAAAAATAAATAAAAAGAAATGGGATACCATTAATTATAACAAAAAGTTGGTTGGGAAGCTTGAAAATATGAAGCGAGGGATTGTAAAAGTTGAACCTCAAAGGTTGGTCTGCTTTGACCTGAAGCTAGCTTAGCTTTAGTAAAGTCTCAAGCTACCAACGTCCAATTGCAAAGATTCATTAATGAGGAAATAAATGATATGTTGATTACCCACATTTGGATTCAAATTTCAAAGGTTCATAGTAATCAAGCTAATTAACTCTATAACTACTAATTAGAGGACAGCCTGGAAGAATCAAAAGCCTAGTAAACTAATCATGATGAAGTGGAAGAATTGAAGATGGGGGTGGGAGAAGAAACAAGGTTTATTATATTAATTAAAAAATAGGCATGCATGTGAAAAACAAGGGGGATAAAACAATACACAGGTTTGGAAATCAGAAGGGGGGATTGCTCTAATTGGATGGAGCAACCTAAAGCTGCCATCATTTCATACAAGTTGGTGGTCCTTACATTACATTACATTACACCCAAAGCTTCTCGTGAGTTGGTCCGACTAAAGTGGAATTGCCTAGTAAGTTTTGAATTATTTTCTTTTCGAGTATAGGCTAATTGGAGATGTATACACATATAGTACTATGTAATTGCTGTCATACATGTTTTTAAGGAAGCAAACATTATTGGGGTCAAAGGAGTATTTCACATCGGAAAAAGAGCATCAAATAGTCTTCAACCTTAGTCATTTAATTAGAAACTCAATACCGTTCGTTTGAAATACGCAAGTTTAGCGATAGGGTCTAGAGCCTAGACAATGGATAAGTATGACCTTAGAGGCAATAATTGCAATAAATGATTGTTAGTGCTCTTGGAGGAAAGTTACAATCACTTTTATTAACCCACTTTTGGCTACCCTATTCACCACCATTTATGTTCATATTTGAGTGAAAACAACTAAAGAAGTTAGCGATTTCCAGCATTCTCACTTTGATTGGAAATGTTTGTAAAAGAGTTCAATGCCAAATCATTTAAAATTTTGGATTGTAGCTTATATTAGACCGGTTTGCAGAGCTCCAATTTCCATATCTAACTCCAAGCAAGCATTGACCTCCCACCCATTAGCCTTCTTTTCCCTTGCCTGCTATTGCTTATAAAATTGATGGCTTCTACGGCCTTGAATAGAGAGCCCCTATTGAATTTGGATCCAGCTGTTCCACACTTTTTAATGTGTATTTTATATATAGATAAATATTTCATGTCTTGTTTCATGCAGCTTAATAAAGAATTCCGCCAAACGAATGGTGAAGATCGCATGTGTGGTAGGCTGCTGGGGGGGTTGTAGCTTTAAATTTGACAATTTGAGAATGATGATAGGATTAATGATGGAATCAATAAACTTGGGTTTCTCCTTTTTCCCATGATTCAATATCACAATGTCAGCCTTTCTTTACCGAGGAAAACTATTCTCTTCGTTTAAGAAAAGAAAATCATTTCTCTTCGTCAAAAATATAGTTCTTTCATATTGTTTTTAGTAAACTGAATTTATAAATATTAAATAAAGATATTTATAAAATAAATATATAGATGAATACAGATTTGAATAGTTAATTTAGTTAGAATTGTGTTTAATTGAGGTTAAGAAATTAAATTATAAAATTCAATCGTTATAGATTTTTAATTAGAAAATGATTTGGGGATTTAAATTACAATTAACTAAAGGTTCAAAATAGCAAATAGACCATGCAAAAATAAGAAATAGTAGACCTAATGTTATATTTGATTAATTAAGATAAAAACATAATTACTTAAGTTATAATCATAATATATATACCAAAAAAGTGGAAGGAAATATGAAAATATTTCATCTTATTCCTTGTCATCCTTCATAACTTAAGAAATAAAGAAAGCTTCAAACATTTCTTAGCCATTCTTATGACTTATTTTTCGCAAACAGAAGGAATTTTTTTTGCTTATTTTGAAGATTTTTTATTTTTAACAATAGTTTTTACTCATTTCTAGTTTCAAATTTAAATTTGTACTAACTATTCTTTATTTTTTTTTGGTGAAAAAGTAAAATTAAAAACATATTACAATAACTAGACTAACCCTTCTAAAGGAAAGGTCGAAAACAGAAATAACCCATAATCTCTGTGTTAGGCCATTTTGCTCAAATGGTAAGCTTCTTGATTTTCCCCTCTAAAAATTTGTCTAATGTCCCAATATTTAAACCACAATAGTATTTGATAGATTCTTCGAACCAAAACAGAATTAGACCCTTCAGAAGATCCCTCTAAAATAGTTGTAACGGCTTACAGGTAATCAAAATGGATCAATCCGCTGTCATATCCCTGCTCCACGAGCAGAGATAAACCTTCCAGAATACCTCACAACTCAGCTTCAAAGATGGTATAATTCCACAAATATTTATTGAATCCAAGAATCCAAGCTCCGCCTCAATCACGTACTATATCTCCTGCCGCTACAAATCCAGCTTTCTCCAGAACGGGTCCATCTGTACTCAAAAGGACATAGCCATTATTTAAAAATAGAGGTGGAAACTTACCTTGTGAGTCATTTGCCTTGCTCCCTTTAGAAGAAAAGTATTGTTTAACCTAACTATTCGCCACTTTGATAATTTCACTATTGGTCCATGAAGTACCTTGAAAAATAAAAAGATAGCAGTTCTTCCACAAGCGCCAAGCGATGATCCCAAATAGACATTGCCAGTCAGCATCTCCTAAACGCCAATTATGTTGATTTTGCAAATTTAGAACAAGCCATTCTTGAAGATTTCTTGCATACAACCTAGAACACCATTCGATTGGAAGTAAATGGTCCCAAACATTTCTCAATACAAAACAATCTTTAGTAGCATAAAGTACATCTTCAGAATCCTGACCACAAACCCCACAGACTGAATCATGTCCTATTCCCTTCTGAGCAAGTTTTACCTTGGAAATACATATCTAATAACTAAGTTTTTTCCTAGTATCATTACACTAGTAACCAGTTAAGGCATTAATGTGTAATGACAACAAAAAAATTCCAACTTGAAAATGTTAATAATGATAATCAAAATTTTAGAAGTTTAAACTGTAAAAGCCTGATTTTCAGTGGTATTGGAAACAGTGGTTCAAGACCACCAAATCCGATGATAAGCTTGTAAATTTTATTATTTGGTATTTACGAGTCAAATGTGGCTTTAGAAAGGTTTTTGAATTAGTAATTTGTGTTTTATAATGATTTATTAGGTCAAGTGGTTTAAAAAATGAGGTATCGAGACCTTGATTCCATAAACCGAGTTGTAAATATTTTTATAAATATTTAAAGAGTGTCATTAAGGTAGTATTAAAGTTTCGTTAGAAAATTTTAATGTTTTGATAATTAATGAACTAAAAAGGACTAAATCGAAAAAGGTGCAAAACTTACTAATTAAAAAATAGTGATTAAATGGATAGATAAATAAATAAGGGGGGGACTTAAGGAGAAATTAAGCCCAAAATATAGGCATGAGGCGACATAAGCAGGGAAGGAAATAAAATAAAATGAATTAAGGGCAAAATGGTAATTTAGTTGAAATTAAAAAAAAAAAACAAATTGCTAATTGATTTCTAGACATTTCTTCTCCAAAATTCAGCCAAAAAGAGCCATAGGAGAGCTCCTTAAGCTGGTTTTTCATATTTTAGCTCCATGTGAGTTTAATTCTTGCCATTTTCTTCTAATTTTTATGTTTTTGAAACTTTTACAATTATGTCCAACTAGTTATTCATTAGTTTTTTATTTTATTGGAAAATTTGAAAGTTACCATTGATGAATATTGAATTTTTTGATGAAATAACATGGATTTAGAGCTTTAATTTTGTTGTATGATGATTTTACATAGTGATTTTGTTATATATTGATTTTAGGACCAAGTTGTGAAAAGGTTAAAAATTAGGGTTTGGTATTAAATTTCTATTTATCAAGGGCTATATGATAGCCTATAATATTTAGATAAATTATCAGTTGAGAAAAATTAGTTCATTTGATAGACTAATTAGTTAAGGGACTAAATTGTAAAAGTTGTAAAAGTTGGGGTAATTGTGTAAATTCAAAAAATTGAGGGGTATTAATTGTGAAGTGAATTGGAACTAGAATATATGCTAATGAATGAGTAATTTTATATTTTAGATCAAGAGCCCGTAGACACTCGTGAAAAAGGAAAATTAGAGGAATAGTTCCTAAACTTCTGCAAATATTACAATTCAATCCAAGTTAGTTTGTAGGTTAAACTTTAATATATATATATATATATATATATATTGAATTAATGAATGGTATTATATGTTTATTCATATCTCTTGTTGGAAGTGAAATATTGTTAAAATTATGAATTTAAATTAAACGTTTGAAACGATTAGAACACGAGATTTGAGTACATTCGGCATTTGACGAATTGACGACATCGGAGGAAAATGTGACAAATTACCCAAGTAAATCGAGGTTTAGCATTTGTTGCGAACTTTCTTGTTTACTTTTCGTTTAGCTCTCATAAGCTTCTATTTAACTCATATGAGTTTCTGTTCAGCTCTTTTGAGCTTCTGTTTAACCCTTATAAGTTTCCGTTCAGCTCTTATGAGCTTCCGTTCAACCCTTATGGGTTTCTGTTTAGCTCTCATGAGCTTCTGTTCAGCCTTTGGGCTTCTGAAAATGATGTTCTATTATCCGTAAGTCGTTCTCCAATTTGGTAAGATT
The DNA here is from genome assembly GCF_025698485.1 of Gossypium arboreum. Taxonomy (NCBI): domain Eukaryota; kingdom Viridiplantae; phylum Streptophyta; class Magnoliopsida; order Malvales; family Malvaceae; genus Gossypium; species Gossypium arboreum. The sequence continues at coordinate 29,478,387 of NC_069080.1, read as the reverse complement.
TGGTAAGTGATTTTATATAATTGAAATTGGAAGATTTGTTATTTAATGTTGGAATTGATTTGAAATAAGTGTATTCATCAATTGGGTTTGTGAATGACAGGAAGTCTATATTGAATGATTTACTTAATTGATTTGTTATAGTTAGTTCGGTAAGATTTATGTTTAACCTATCGAACTTACTAAGCTTTATTAAGCTTACTTGTGTTCTTTAATGTCTTTGTAGATTATCATGAGGTCGGGAAATAGGATCAGCACAACAAATCACACTATCCAACTTATTCTGGTAGTTTTTAAAACTTACACTATGGTTTATATGACATGTATAGGGTTGGTGTGTATTTGATTAAAGTTAGCTTGTATAAATGTTATGAATGATGCTTTGTTCACATAAATAACTTAAATATGTATGCATTGTCTTATCATGCGTGATATATGCTTGGGTGTGGTGAATTGATGAATAAATTATAGTCATGTTGATGACTGAGTTGGTAAAATATGGTTGTTGTAAGTAATCAAATATGTGAATTGATTAATGCGATAGTTTAGAATGTTAGGATATATGTGATAATATGACATTTTTAGAGCTAAGAATTGATTGTATTAAAGGTCTTGTTATGGTTTATGAGTATGAAATTGAGGTGTTTAGGTTTAAAGTAAGAATGGGTGAGAAATGTGGCCTTAAAATTGCCTAATTCCATCCACACGGGTAGAGATACGGATGTGTGTCTCAGCTGTAACACCCCTACTCGTATCCGTCGCCAGAATAGAGTGCAAGGTATTACCAAGGAGTACGGAACATTTACAGATAATTTAAATCATTTATCATTCAAATACCGAGATTGATTATAAAAGTTCCTTTAACGGACCTTCAAGGTCCAAATCATGCATTAGGTTCGGGTCGGGACTAAATCGGAGTTGTATGAAATTTTTCAAAAAATCCCAAAATTTTTCTCATTTACAAGGGTCACACGCTCGTGTGGTGTGGCCGTGTGGCTCACATGGCCATGTCTCTAGGGCGTCTGACTCTCTGACTTGCATCTATGAAGAAACTCGGGTCACACGGCCTTAGTACACACCCATGTTGCCAGGCCATGTGTCACACAATGTTATGACACACGTTCGTGTTGTCTACCCATGTAGAAAAAAATTAGGCTATTTTCCAGCCATATTTCTCACTCATTTGATCCTTTATCTTCACTCACATTTAATACATACAAAAACCAGTTTAGGATATTCAACCGAGCCTTACACTTAATGCCATTTGTTAGTTGTACACTTCATGTAAATAACCAGAAAAGTATATGGGCTCAATTCCCATTAAATTTCTCTTGTACTTATACTTTTTTTATATTATATATTCGTATAACATATAACAATCATACATCTGTATTTCATATACAGTTTCATAACAATTTGTCTTGGTTTCGAACAACTTCATATTTGAGTTTTACTCATCAAATCATTTGAAACATCATCTTTACACATATAATGCGCTTGAGGTGCACAATTCTATAATTATAAATGAACACATTTATCAAACATATTTCATGTTTTTATATATATATATATATATTATAGTTTCATATTTCCATGTATCAATTACCATCACTTCCTTGTATTTCAAAGAAAAACGTGTAACAATTCATAAACATGCAATTCACTAACTCGTCCTGCCAATCACGATTTAAATTGACAAATCACTTATTGAGCCTAATTTCAATGTTCACTAAAATCTATCATATAAATTTGGATGTAGGTATTCATTAATAAATTTCATATACAGATATCATCATCTCATATTGCCACATACATTTACTTTCCACATTTATGAATTCAAATAACATATACAAGACATACCGATGTATTTCAAATACGTTTTCATGATATTTCATTTCAAATTCAGGTTATTTCATATTAGAACTTTTCTCATTAACTCATTTGGAATACCAATTCATACGGATAATACGCTCAAGGTGTAGAAATATATAATCACAAATGAACTCATTCATCAACCAAGTTTTATGTTCATGTCTCATCAACTCGTATTTCCTTATATCACATAATTCCATGTAATACTTCCCAAAATTTGTCAAATTAGTGAACATGTTACGGAATTGGTTTGCACCGGTATGCACTGAATTTCACTGATAATCACTGATGCCATAGCATAGCTATGGTCTTTTCACTAGAATGCCATAGCTCAGCTATAGTCTTACATCTTATTCACATATCACACCGATGCCATATCCCAGATATGGTCTTACACGGAAATCACTTGTCACTTTTAGCTGAAGCTACCACTATTCACTGATCAGGTAGCCGGAGCTATCATTTTTCACTGATCAGGTAGCCGAAGCTACCACTTTTCACTGATCAGGTAGCCGAAGCTATCACTTTTCACTTGTCATTTGTCCTTGATTAGATAAGTGTAGCCGAAGCTATCATTTATCACTTTCACTTGTCCTTGATCAGATAAGTGTAGCCGAAGCTATTACTTATCACTTTCACTTGTCTTTGATTAGATAAGTGTAGCCGAAGCTATCACTTATCACTTATTGCCATGGTCCAACCATGGTCTTTTCCGTCAATTCATCTTGTCACTGAACTGAAGTGCTCAAATTGATCATTTATTCAATTTTCATACTTTTACATTATTCACGATTTTATCATCAATACATATGAAATAACACATCACGAAATTCATAAAATTAACAAATGATAACTAAAATTTAGCCATATAAACTCACAAGTTCGATTTTTTTGTATTATAATGATAATCATAATTTCATAATAAATATTCCAAATAAAACATTATATCATTTCTAATTCAACAGTTATAGATTATAATCGGGCATGTGATCAATTTATACATGAGTCAATCATATATTTTTCCTCCTCCTCCTCTCCATCCATATCCTTAGTATAAATAACACACTTGTAAGTAACATTATCCATAATTTTCACTATTTACTTATGTGAATATTCAAGCTATCCATTTTTGTCATAGTCACTAAATTATTTTTATCTCGAACTATAGAATCTAAATTAAGATCCACTAATTTTTCCTAAAACTAGACTCATGTATCTTCTTACCATAAAATTTTCAGAATTTTTGGTTGAACCAATAAGTACAGTTTATTCTTTAAAGTCACCCCTATTCTGCTGTCTAATAGTTCCGACCATTCTTCACTAAAAATTAATTATCTCCTCGTACAGGACTCGAATGATGTTCTAGTTTATTTTTCTTGAAAATAGACTAATTCAAGATTCTAAACATATAAATTTAAGCCCTTAATTATTTTTATCCAATTTTTTTATGATTTTTCAAAGTCAAAACAGGGGAACCCGAAATCATTCTAACCTTATCTCACAAGATTTATTATATCTCATGATTTATAATTCCATTGCTTACATCATTTCTTTTATAAAAAACTAGACTCAATAATATTTAATTTCATATTTTATTCATCCTCTAATTTGATTGCTGCAATTTTTGGTTATTTTTCAAAGTTAGACTATTGCTGCTGTCCAAAACAATTTTAGTGCAAAATTGATTTCCTTTTTGCCCCAAATTTCACAATTCATACAATTCAATCCTTATTCAATTAACCCCTAAATTGAGCTAATTTTTATAAATTAATACTTTATTATATCATTTTAAACTACTTCATAACCATTGAAAATTAGAATTTTAGCACTAGACCTTATTTCCAAACTCTTTCACAATTAGGTCCTAAAATCAATTTCCATCAATTTTACTTGATAAAATCATCATATATCAAAATTAAAGCTTCAATTCTATGTTTATTCATCATATGCTTCCAGCACTCTTCCATAACAACTTTAAAAATTAGCCATGGAATCAAAAACTAATGAAATAATAAGTTGGACCCAATTGTAAAAGTCCAAAAACATAGAAATTTCAAGGAGAAAGCAAGAATTAAACTTACATGAAGCTAGAGTATGAAAACCAGCTTGAACCCTTTTTCATGGCTATTTTTTAGCTGATGAATATGAAGAGAAATGAAGAGAATTCTAGATATTCCAATTTAGTCCCATTTTTATTTAGTTAATTTTGGAAATTTTCCAATTTTTCCCTTATTTCACTCATTTCTTTATTTTTCTCAGCTATTGCCGCCCAAAATATCTCCTTTGGGCTTATTTTCACGTTAGGTTATTCCTCATTGTAGCGACGTAAAATTTTCGTTTTGGTCATAGTTGAGGCAATTATTTGAAAATTTGAAAATGAAATTTCGGTTTTAAAAAGAAAAAGAGTCGCCACCGATCTTTTTTCTAGGTGTGATCGGACACTTAATAAATCCTCTTTTTTTTTAAAAGAAAATTTATTTTTGAACAAAAATGAAGGCCGAATTTGGGTCTACGCCAAAATCCAGAGAAAAATAGGGTTCAGGAGTCGGTTACGCACGAGGAAGGTATTAGCACCCTCGCGACGCCCAAAATATGTATCTTATTAAACATGTGTTGTCTTAATTTTCAAAAATGCGAGTTCAATTTAAATTTTAATCGTGATCCGATCAAAACACGAGAATTTTTAAAATTTCGATTTCTTTTAAGAAGGGCATTCCGTTTTTAACACGAGCCGATGATATTCACCCAACATAACGATGAAATCGACGACTTAATGTTAAGTCGGTACGTTACCTTATTTATTGAAATTAAAAACATGAATGAAAATATTTTAAAATAAGAATAAAAAGAAAAAGAAAACTAATATCGATGTTGAAATAAGATGTGATCTAATATGCTAAATTCGCACAGGCAAATAATAATGAAAAGTGAAGAATATACTGAAGCAAATAATATATAAAACATTAACAATGTATATGTGATAATAATAGTCATAAAATAATAGTAGTGCATATGGTATTAAACATGATAATAATAGTAATAATGCAAATATGAAACAAGAGTGAACATATATATAAAACATATAATACTAGATTAAAAATATATACAATATATATTGAAAAAGTAATAATACAAAAAATAACTAATAATAACGATATATAAATATATACATATATGTATTAAAATATGTTCGTAATAATAGGAATAAAAAGCATATACATAGTATTAAAAATATGTACATAATATAGTGTTAAAATACATACATAATATAGTTATTAAAAATATATACATGAGATAACATAAAAAGTATATGAATAGTATGATATTAAAATATATACATAATATATATAAAAAACATATACAATATATATATATTAGAAATGATAATAATATGAAGAAGATTCAAAACAAAAATAAAAATAAAAACTATTAATACACTACATAAATACGTATATGTATATACATATATAAATATTAAGTGAAAATCAAAACTAGTACTAATAATATTAATAATAAATATAATGATAATAATAATAATAAATATATATACATATAACAATAGTTAGTAAAGTGACGGAAACATGATATTAAAACACTAATAATGTTACCTATATACATACGTATATATACTAAAATATAAATATATTAATAGTATTAAAAAGTATATACATAGTATTAAAATATATATATTATATACATATTAGAAATAATAATAATATTAAAACAACTATTAATAATACTACATAAATATACACATATATATATTAAAAATATATACATAATAATGATATTAAAAGCATGTACGTAATATAGTGTTAAAATACATACATAATATAGTTATTAAAAATATATATACATAAGATAATAAGATATATGAATAATATGATATAAAAATATATATACATAATATATAAAAATCTAATATTAAAAAATAATATACGTAATATAATATTAATATATATATGCGTAATATGGAGTACAATATATATATTAAAAGAATACATATATGACATATGAATATATTAACAAAAACAATAATATTAAAACTATTATAATACTATATAATATATATATATATAAGTATTAAGTAAAAATAATAATGAAATGCTAATAAATAAAAATATAATAATAATAATGAGAATAAAATATAATAGTATAAGTAATATTAAAATTAAAATAAAATAATGAGAAAAAGTGAAAAAAGGACGAAATTGAATTAAAAATGAAATTTTTGAGGCAAATTCGAAATAAAAACAAAAAGAAAGGGCTTATTTGAACGCGCGCAAAATAGCAGAGGACCAAAAGCGCAATATTCCCTCATCCTAAAACGCAGCGCATGGCCGAGGACCAGATCACAAAACGCAACAAATTTCGGGGTCAAATTTAAAAATATTAAAAACTCAATTGCGAAGACATAAAAGGGCGGAAGGGCCATTTGCGCGATTAGGCCCTTAAGTAAAAACAAGCGAATCCTTGGAGCGAGTCGGGTCAACACGCGGGTTAGCTCAAAACGACGTCGTTTTGGGGTTAAAAGGCAGCCCCCAAAACGACGTCGTTTTGGGAGGCTATAAAAGGGCCTTTTTTTCAGAAAAAAAAAACATTTGTGCTGTTGGAAAGAAAAAAAAAAGAGAGACGGGAGGGGTGAGGCGATTTCCGGCCACAGGGCTGGTCACCGTCCTGTCTTCGGACCATCACTAGCAGTCGCTGCCGGCCACCATGCACTGTGGCTAGAAAAGGTAAAAATTTTCTCTTTTTTTTTATTATTTTTTCTAGAAAAAAAAAACTTATATATATGTGTATAGATTAGGATAAAAAAGAACAAAAATAAAGATGGATACTTGCTACCTTGATCGGATTTGCCTGCTGTTTTGTTTGTGTTTGGACTGATTTTTTAGTGTTTTGAATCTATTGTTTGTATTAAAAAAGTGACCCCCTTTTTTACATTGGTTTTGATTTGGCTTTTATAGCCATTTTTACAAGCATTTTTCTATTACTATTTTATGTCTTTTCCTGTTTATTGTTCACAGGTACTGTGACAGTGTTTGGGCGGTGGATTTGACCCGAGTTGGTGGCCAGTGCTGCAGAGTCGTCAGAGGCAAGTGGGGAGGTTGATTCAGCTAGGTGGTTAGGGTTAGGGTTTCGGGATTGGGCTAGCTTAGGTGGGCTTCTGTTGGGTTTGTTGTTTGGGTTAGTTTAGGTATTGGGCCTAAAGTATAAGCGGGCCAAAATTGGCCTACAACACTCATTTGACAATTGAGCTATTTAATCCTTTTAGCAACTTTTACACATTTTCCAATTTAGTCCTTTTTATTTAATTAACCACCCAAACGTCAAAATTTTCTAACGAAATTTTAATACTACCTTATTGACACTCTGTAAATATTCATAAAAATATTTATGGCTCAGTTTATAACATCGAGATCTCGGTATCTCTTTTTTCTCAATTTCTTGACCAAATAAATCTTTATAAAACACAATTTACTATTTCAAAAATCTTTTAAAAACTACATTTGACTCGTAAATATTAAATAATATAATCTACGAGTTCATTTGTCAGATTTGATGGTCTCGAACCACTATTTTCAATATCGCTGAAATTCAGCCGTGTGTGACACACAGCCAAGCACATAAACATGTGGTTTGGCCGTGTGTCCCCTGTATCCTTAAAATTTAGAAATAGAATGCCCAGGTATTTTCACACGATCTAGCACACGGGTGTGTGACTTGGCAGTGTGACCTAAGTTAGAGAGATACACGGATATGGACACGGCGGTGTGCCCTACTTCGAATGGCCACAGGGCCTGAGACATGGGTGTGTCCCTTGACTGTGTGAGCCACACGACCTGGTCACACGGGCGTATGTCCCTTACACTTAAGAAAAATTTTGAAATTTTGTGAAAAATTCTTTAAGTGTATTTTAGGCCTCGATGGCTCATATAATAGACAATATGAGTGATTTATGATTAGTTTTTGATATGTACGTTAAATAATATCAAATGTTCATAATTTATCTGAAAATTCTGGTAATGCTTTATAACTTTGTTCCAGTGACAGATAAGGGTTAGGGGTATTACATAAACAACTATAATTGTAACACCTTGAAAGTTACTACAATAAGAAAGTGAGATAGTCTTTGGTATAGTAAAATAAGGAAATAAAGTGCCAAAAAGGGAAATTTTGAGTTATGTCAACTAAATCTGTTTAGGAAATATATTATGATGTATTAATTCAGGAAAGGACTAAATTGAAAAAGTGAGAAAAGTTTTGTGGCCTAAGAGTAAATACTCAAAATTTAAAGGGTTGAAGTGTAAATATGAAAAAATTAAAGGACCAATAGTGAAAATATTTTAAAGGTGGAAGGATTTAGAATAAGAAAATGGATGAATTAGGACCAAATTAAATAAGTGGAAAAAGTATGAGGGAGTTAAATCGCAATTTTACTAAAACGAGTGATGATTCAATGGAGAAATTTTGAAGGATCATACGGGAAAAAATGGTCATTTAGCAAGAAAGATATTTTGAAGAGTAATGATGATGTTGGTGATATTTTAGATTAATTAAATAAATATTAGTTTATTAATATTTTGATTTGATATTTATTTATATTTTATTAATTTTTACATAGTATATAAGGAAAGAAAGATAAAGAATTCTTTTCATCTTTCCATGCTTCCAACGTGAGAAGAATAAAAGAAAGAAAGAAATTTTATTTTCTTTACAAGTTGGTCCTTTTACAAAAAATCCACCATTTTTTTCACTTAGAAATCAAAAGAATTTCCATAGCCACCAAGAGAGAAGAATAATAAGGAGACTATGTAGAGCTAGAATATCAAGTTAGATTCAAGAAAATAGAAGTTGGAGGAGAGAGAAAGTCAAGTTAAAATTTGGTTTTCAGAGAATAAGGTATGGATGTTAAGGTTTTATGTTATTTTTAAGTTTAGTAGTGATAGAAAAGCATAAAAATGGTGTTAAAGTAAAGATTTCTCTTGAGAAAATATTATGTTTTTGACATGCTGATGAATAGAAAAGTTGAGTAAATGAATCAAGTGGTAGGAGAAGAGCAGAACAAGAGATTTTGATAGAAAAGAGGTAAGTACCAATGAACTTCCTTGTTATTTAAAGGTTAAATGTGATCTTTGTAAACTAAGTAGTAATTAAGTAAAAAAAATAGTGTGAAATAATTTATTATGTGAAGTAGGAAATTATAATAAAAGCATAATAGTTGGGTTATGTGATAGTAATATATATATATACAAAGTATTAGATAAGTGAAATTATGGGAAAATGTGAAATTTTATAGAAACAAGGATTGTAACGCCTTAATTTATTTATTCCTGTTTCTGTAATTATTTGACACAAACGTGTATTTGTTTTAGTGGTTAAGTGTTCTAGGTGTGTGTGAGGTATTGGGTTCAAGTTTCCTATTTGTCAAATTTTGTTATTTTTCTAATCCTAACATTATCCTTGTTGAGTGGGCTTATATAGAATTGTCTGTTAATCTATATTAGAATGAGCCTGTTAGTTTGAGTGGTAAGGGAGTTAGTGTGTTAGAGATCTTGTGTTTGAATTCCTCCACAAGCGTGGATGTTAATTTTTACTTGGTTATCTGTAGAGCTAAAATTCTGAGGGAGTTATGAGTTAACGGGTTAGTGGGAGAAAAATATGGGATTATGTTGGTATATCTTTTATTTTTCTTTTTATTTTTTCAAATTTTAATTAATTTTTCTCTTCTTCTAAAATTTGACGTCAGCTTTTTGCTTCATCTCCACTTTTCTATCAATTTCATCTTTTGTTCCTCATTTGTTTGGCTTAATCCTTGTTCTTCCGTTCCCTTCAATTTTTGTTCACTCTTGCTATACTTCGCGCAGTTTCAGTAAGTTTCTCAATTATTTTTCGTTGTAGTAGTGTGACGATAGTTGTAGGGAATCTTAATTCTGTGAACAGTTGTGTAGGTGAAGGCAGTGAAATTTGTGGTTTTCGCTTCAACGGTTTAACTTTCGCATGTAGTCGTTTTGCAGTGGTAAGTGTGGAATGTTGCTCGGTTTAGTTTTCTTGATTTCGTAAATTATTTGTTAATAGGGCTTTGGGATTCTGTTTTTAGATGCTGGTGGTCTCGGGGTTGGTTTCGCATCGAAACTATAACAGGTGTGTTCCAAAAACGTAGAAAATTGAGCCTCGGCGAAAGCTGAAAAACCATACTGTCAACACCACACAGGCGTGTGCCTGGCCATGAGGTTGGCCATGTGCGAGACACGACCGTGTGTTTGACAAAGGCATGATCGTACGCAAGACATGGTCGTGTGGTGGTGTGGGTGTGGTCGTGTGGGCCACACAGGCAAAACCAATTTGAGAGTGTGGGCTATACGGGTATGCCACACGAGCGTGTGGGATTTGGGCCAGGCTGTATGGGCTATATGGGCAAGGCCAATCTAGGTTTGTGGGCGCACACGGGCATATGGGTCCATAATTTTGAAATTTTCTCTTAGGCCGCACGGCCCGTTCCGATCGACTGTAGGCCTACGTAGGGTCGGTAAGGGCTAAACAAGCTCTAAATTATGTGATCTAATATTCTAATAGCCTACCTTGTATAGGGTGCCGATATGTATATCTGTTCTGTTTAAGTAAATATATACTATCTGAATATGAGCATGTTATGTATGATATTATTGTATATGCTATGCTGCATCTGTGATTGAGGTGGGTTTTGCATATGTGGAGGAAATGGTCTGTACGGCGACACTTCATCTATATTTTAGTAACTTAACTGCACATTATCTGTAATATGTCGCATTGACACTATATGGTGTGTAGGGATAAGTAGGTGTTTTTAACCCCACTTAGTGTGATAGGATGGTCAGAGATGGTGTGTAGAGGATAGGGATAGGATTCTGTATATCTATACTGCTTAATTGATTTTGTTATCTGCATCTGATTGTATATGAGATTTCTGTATGTATTGCATATCTATTTTTGTTGGGTTACACACTGAGTTTACGAAAACTCACATCTGTTTGTCTGTTCTGTTCAGGTAATCCACGGACTTAGGCGGATCGGTGTGACGGAGCCTCACTGTGACCACGAGTTCCTAACTATTTAAGATTATGATTTTTATTTATTTAATTAAGGATTATTTTCTGGAAGTTTTATAATTTATGGACTCTCCGAACTGTTTGATTTTATTTTGGGATTTGAATTTTTAACTTGACTTTTTGTTTGTGATGGTTGACTAAAAACATAGTTTTTAATAAAACAATGGTTTTCTGAGAATACGAACGAGATTATTAAATATGACGATTTCTAAGACTTCTGCTATAAATTATGTTTTGACAATGAATTGTTTAAATAATGCTTTCAATAATAGTTGATAAACCGTAATTTATACATATTTTTATCCTATGCTTAGTGCATTTGCGGATGATTTCTCCTTAGATTTGGTGAATTCGATGCTCTTACTCCTTTAATTTCATGTTCTATACTTAGGTGAGCATAGGAGAGTAAAAAGAGCGAGAAACGGGCTGAAAACGGAGAAAATGGACCCACATAGGAAAACAAAACGACCTGGACTTCCTCACACGGGCGTGTCACACGGTCGTGTCAATTTGGCAGGATCGAAGCACGACTTACACGGGTGGATCACACGCCCATGCCCATTTAACAGCCTTGACCACGTCCTTAAGTAATCGCACACGGGCGTGTCACACAGGTGTGTCCCTGCCGAACCCAAGTTTAATCCAATTCGAAAAAGGCCAATTTTGAGGGCTCTTAGGCATTCCAAAGCCTATTTAAACACTTGGGGAAGCACTTAGGAAGGGGGACGTAGAAGAGGAAGCAAGGAATTACTCAAAGAAAGCCGATTGGTTCATCTCAGAAGCCGGATTCATTATCAAGACTGGAGATCTCCCTTCAAGTTCCTTCAGGAGTTTTGGGTTTTCTTATGTTTTGTTATCTTTATGCTTTTGAGATGTTTTCTTTCATAACTATGAACTAAACCCCTAAATACCTAAGGGGAATGAAACCTAAGACAGATCTTGATATTATTATCTGAATTGTACGATAAATATTTGACTTGTTCTTAATTCTTGTTTTGATATTCCAGGATATTGATTCAACTTAAGCTCTTATTCAGAGAAGGAATAGACCCTGTCTAAGAGTAAATTTGTCATAATTAAGCAAAATTGATTACGCACCTAGAGATAGGGTGACAAGATTTTGCCGGATTAGGGTGAAACCTAATAAGAGAATCCATAGATCGAGTTAATGCAATTCTAGGGTGTTAATTAGAAAGAGATTTCAATTATTCAATCTAGGGTTAGACGTTATTAGTCTTGAGAGAGATTGTAACACCCCGTACCCGAGTCCGCTGCCGGAGTCGGACACGAGGGGTTAACGGCTTAAACCATTCACTTTCACAGTCCATTTTAAAAAAATTTTCCAGGCAGTTGGCTGACTGCGTCACTGTCACCTTAAAAATCATAAATTGAGTTCCACAACTCGAAAATTAGATTCGTAATTTTTCCCTAAAACTAGACTCATAGTTCCATCTACATATATTTTTCTAGAATTTTTTGTTGGGCCAATTAGTACAGTTTATTAGTTAAATTCTCCCCTGTTACAGGGTGCGACTGCACTGACCTTCATGCATTACGACCTAGATATCTCCCTTTACAGGGCTTCAATACTGATGCTGTTTGTTTCAATAGAAACTAAACTCAAATAGGAATCTATACATATATGGCATGACTCCTAATTATCTCTGGTTAATTTACAATGAATTTCCAAAGTCGGAACAGGGATTCCAGAAACTGTTCTGGCCCTGTTCCACAAAAACCTAAATATCTCTTAACATATAACTCATATGACCGTTTCGTTTCTTCCATATGAAAGTAGATTCATCAAGGTTCATTTACATAATTTATTCACTATTTAATTTCATCCCTACTATTTTTAGTGATTTTTCACATCCACATCACTGCTGCTACTAGCATCTATTTTTAGGGTAGACTTTATCTAACACATAGTTTCTATGATTCAACTAACCCTCTTGCATATATAGTCCAAAATATAATCATGATGAACCATTCTAATGGGTGATCGTTGCCAAACATTTCCATGCCTCTTAATGAGCATATACATACCGAATGATTATAACATTATGCTCAAAACATTTATAAGCCATTTTCGCATGGCTATCCAAAATTATACAAATCCAAAGGGTCCATGACCCACAACAAAAGGGGTAGTCCTATACATTAACCAAAATATCCTCTCACTACTAGTCTATTCTATACATGCCATAAGATATTCCAAAGCATAGCAGTACCAAACAGTGGATAGTGATAGTGTGACTAGTTGCTTGACGATCCCGAGCCTGTAGCCAAGAATGAGACCTATAAGGCAGAGGAAACAGAATAAACGGAGTAAGCATTACAATGCTTAGTAAGTTTTAAGCAGTGTCAACAGATAACAATCAAATTATAACATAGTTGTTCGTATTTTTATTTCACTCTTCCTTCGGGCATACCATCCCTTTACCGAATATGCACATCTCATCATATACAACAGGCAGATAAACTCTCACATAAAAGTGAGCTCATGTGACATAGATATATCGTATGATTTCACATAACCTCTCACACTAATCCGATGTCACATAATCATAGGAATAGTCCCATAGATTGCTATCGTATGCATCATATATAAACTTGGAGTACATACTGTTTAACCTTTCGCATTATGTATATTTTATAAGCAATTCTTATTACGAAGTCTTACCGGACATAATCTCCACACGTAGTCATCGGGTCGCACGGACATAATCTCCACACGTAGTCATCGGGTCTCACCCGGAACATATTTCCAAATTTCATGTACACTTGATCACATGTTTCAACATTCACATTAGCCATTCGGCTTTACCACATATATAGATATACACTTTCACATTCATCACATCGGCCATTAGGCCTTATCACATATATATACATTTTCACATTCATCACATCGGCCATTAGGCCTTATCACATATATATACATTTTCACATTCATCACATCGGCCATTAGGCCTTATATACATATATTATTATGTACAGACTTGGTCTTGGCCGAATCTTTATCAATCATTTTCCAACGAATAATTCAATTTCACGCCATACTATCATTTCATATTCGAATACTCATAAACTTACAATTTCACAAATTTTGATATCAAAGATCCATCTAACACTCATGTATCATTTTACAATATCACAATTTAGAATTCCAGTATGGGATCAATCAATAGCTTATGAGCAACTAAAACAAGTTTTTATCCATGTTTACAACAAAATTACATATTTGCTACGAGCTGTTTTCCTGAGCAATGGTCACTAAATTATTTATACCCGGAGCTACAAGACTCCAAATCACTTGCCGTTAATTTTCTCAGAATATAGACTCATATATCTTCCATCCATGAAATTTTCAGAATTTTTTGTTTGGCCAATCAATACCAGATTTTTCTTAAAGTTTCCCCTGTTTCACTGTTTGACTAATCTGACCACTCTTCACTACAAATCAAATTTTTCATTGTACAGAATTCATAATGTGTTATATTTGATTCCATTTGAAACTAGACTCATTAAGGAGTCTAAGCATATAAATCTTATCTTATAACCATTTTTTTACAAATTATAATGATTTTCCAAAAACAGAACAGGGGATTTTGGAGTCATTCCGACACTGTCCCGCACAACTTTAAATATCTCTTTATAGGAAATTTCTTTGCTTCCACGGTCTCTTTTATAAGAAACTAGACCAACTAAGCTTTGATTACATATTTTATTCAGCCTATAATTCCACACCAACAATTTATAGTGATTTTCTAAAATCACATTACTGCTGCTGTCCAAGCAATTTATTACAATTTGCTCTTAAATCTCCAAGTCCAAACACTTATGAACTTACCACTTGGGTTTGAGACATATCATGGCCACATCATATCTTATCAAATCAACTCATTATGTCCTATTATGATTGAATTTACTCAACGATTAATCGCTTAAAACTTACCTCGGAAGTGGTCGACGATTAGATGTCCACGGCTATTCGTTTTACTTTCTCTTTTCCCTATCCGACTTTGATCCTTTTTGCTCTTAAGCTAAATCAAACAATTTACTCCCCAATCAAACACAATCACACGGCATCCATATACATTTTAGAACCATTCTTAACATATTTACTACTCAAGCATGTAACTTAACAACTTAACCATTAGTTGCCAAACCACAAACAAAACATATTCATACGTCAATATCTCAAACCTTACCATAACAACCAATATGCAAGATATCACATATACATAACTTAGCTTATGAGAACATATGTATTACATCATAAACACATCTTTTACCAATTACCTCACTTAAGCCAAATTTTATAATCAACCACAAAGAAAAATATACCACAAATCACACTTCCAAAATGAGCTACCTCCATGGCCGATTATACTTCATCATTAACATATCTCATTTTCAAATCATATAATCAACATTTGTTCAAGACATCAAACCTCTTTAATTTCGGCTATTACTAATACAACCATTCACAAATCATATTCTTAGGAAGACCGATTTCTTTCCATAACACATTCATCATCAATACATAGATGAAACAATCAAAATCCTTCCTTTATACCCTAGCCGAATGCTCCAATCATCCATCAAAATTTCATCCAAATTTACAAGAACAACAACCACATTCTTTGTTATCTACCATGAACGAAACCCATATTCATTCACCAAATATCAAAATTTATCATCAATTTGACATATAAGGACATAACCAAATGTTTCTTGCAACACAAAACTCAAAAATTAACACATGGGTCATGTTATGAGCACCGAACAAACTCATCTTCACAAAAATTCCAAAAGAATCACATGATATCATACCTTAATCTAACAACCACCATAGCCGATTTTCTCCAGCTTTTCCCCTTCCTTCCTTTCCTCTATTCGGCCAAGGATGTTCAAGAATGAACATTTTTTCATTTTTTGTTTTCTTTCCTCCCACTCACAGCAAAAGGGGGAAGGAACAAACACACACATTGCCCATGCTCTTTATTTTATTATCCTTACATAATGCATTGTCCCAACATGTTTATGACATGTTTTTAGCCATAACACTTTGTCCACCCATGCTCATGGCCGGCCACTACATATTAGGGGGAAAATTGACATGCAAGTCCTCCTTTTGATTACATGCACTATTAGATCCTTGTAGATTAGCCTATCACATTTCAAAAGTGTCACACAAGTCCTTTTGACTAAATTCACATGCAATTTATTAAATCGAAGCTTAAAATTTTTGCACATTCATATTCACATGTTTTAGACCATAAATATCACATCCAAATAATTTGGTGACTAAGTTTAGCGGTCCCGAAACCGCTTCCCGACTAGGGCCACTTTAGGGCTGTCACAGAGATAATAATATAACTTAAAGATTTCTACGGATCAAGTCAAATGAATAAATCGTCTGATTCAGAGTCAAATAACAAGTGAAGTTTAGGTGGATTTTTCCTTAGGTATTGCCTCAATCAATCGAATTTTTCCAAAAGTATTTTTCCCAAGTTTTCTTTCTGTGCATTCTTAGTTAGTAATTAGTTTAGACAACCAAACCTCTTAAATTTTAGGCTAGATAATAAAAAGGAAGTAAATACTAGTATTCGTAGTTCCTTTGGGTTCGACAATTCGGTCTTGCTGAACTATACTACTGTTCGATAGTTACACTTGCCTTAATCGTGATAATAAGTTAGTCTCAAGAATGTTTCACTTATAAATCTTTAAAACCTGTTACGAATATCATGCATCAATAGTTTTTACCGAATAAAGGTTACAAAGCTTTATCGAAATAACTCTGTTTTCAAAAGCCTTCTTTGTGACATCTCCAGATTCGGCCATAACATCTAGGCCTGGTTTGAAGTGTTAAAAGGATTAAATTAAAGGACTTGAGAAATAAATGTGGTGGAAGTAATACAAGTGAAATACATAGAAATTTAATGTGGAAAATGAGATAGTGTAATTAATTGTGTGAATTAAGTGAGATGTGAAAGAAAATTTATGTAATAATGAATAGAGAACTTTTATGATAAAAGGTAATTAAATTGGAAAGTTACAAAGTTTTACAAGAAAATATTGATAATAAAGCACATAGTGAATGGAACACCCCTAGCCTGTATCCGTCACCGAAATAGGGTTACGAGGCATTACCAATCAATTACAGCATTCATCTTACATTTCTCACATGAAAATCCATTAACACAGAAATCCATCAAACATAATCACATTGTCCCTTATAAGGCACTACGAGAACTTAAATCATGCTTGGAAGAGGTTTGGGACTAAACCGATAAGATTTAAAAACTTTGGAAAACTTAGAAAATTATCGTGCATACAAGTTTCACAAGCCCGTGTGAATAGGCCGTGTGAGCACACGGCCACCAGACACGCCCGTGTCTTAGGCCGTGTGAAAACAGGACATACATACTGATTTGCACCACACGGTCGTAGACACGCCCGTGTGGCTTGGCTGTGGAAATCTTGAGGGGTTACTGACTTAGGTCACACAGCCAGCCACACGCCCATGTGCCAGCCCGTGTGCCACACACGGCCAGTAGACACGCCCATGTGTTTAGACCATGTCAAACCTGTAAGGTATACTGACTTAAATTTGAAGGGTACCCTAGGGGACTCACTGCCGTGTAGCATGACTGTGTGTCACACACGGCTGAGACACACGCCCGTGTCTCTGTTCGTGTGGATAAAAATAGGCTATTTGCAAAGCCAATTTGCCACCCTTTCCTCATGCGCACCTAGCAACCAAAATGGTACCATTTAAATACATTTCATACACATATTATACCAATTCAACTTGGTACTCAATTACCTAATTAATACCATGCATAATCTATTCATATACTAATTACAAAACAAGACATCATTTGCACATTTTCATTCCATCAATTCCTTGCCAAACTCTTGTGGGGAATAAATCACCTACCCATCCCTACACTTACAAATTAGCACCGGTTGCGGCACTAAACAATATTTGCAGCAGAGCTGCCAGCATAATAGGTTTAGAGCCAGCAGTGATTTACAGTAGAGCTGCCAGTATAATAGGCGTTATGCCTATTAGTACACTTCCTCCAATCATATCAACCCCACCCTATGCAATGCAACATACAGATATAATATACCATGTCATGGTATCAGTGCATACAGTATCAGTTATTCAAAATAAAATCATGCTCAATAACATATATCAGTCATACAGTCATATTACTCATTTAGGGGTCTAAGAATGGCTTACCGACCCTACAGTAGATTTACAGTTGACTTGGGCGACTCGTGCAACCTTGGCAAACAAATTAGTAAAACTGGGCTCACACGCTCGTATTGGTTTACCCGTGTGGGCCCACACGCCCGTGTGGCCTACATGCCCATATTGGCCTTGACCGTGTAGATCACACGGCCTGGCCCAGAATCTCACATGCCTGTTTGGTTCACCCGTGTGGCCTACACAACCCAATTGGTCAAGCTTGTGTCTCGCACACGGCCTGGCCGGCTATCACACGGTCGTGTTTTGCGCCCGTGTCATGAACGAACGACCTGACTCGTCATTCACATGCCCGTGTTCAGTCACACTGCTTGCCACACAAGCTACTACATTCCCATATGGTGCCGACAGTAGGCTTTTTTGGCTTTTCGCTGAGACTTGTTTTTAGTGTTTCGGGTACACACCTGTATCATTTTCGATGCCTAAATGCTCCCGAGCACCTCAGAACCCCCACACTTCGAATGATTCAACTAGGACTCCACGAAAGACGAATCATTTTTCCCAGAATATACTGTGATATTACACACTAAAACGCCGAGGAAGAAGAAAAGGTTATGTTTTCAGGAAAAAGGGAAGGAAAAACAAAAGGAAAAGAGATGAGAGAGAAAAAATACTCGGCAGGGGAAAGGGGAAAATTTTTGACAAAAACCAAAACAGGAAAATTGATAACCTCCAATCCTCTTTCCCCTAAAATCTCTACTAAAACCCCACTACTCAGAATTCTATCGCCACTCTAACTCCTCCCATAATCGTGCAAACAATAAAGCCAAAGTAGGGAATCGAACCCAGGACCTCATGTAAGCAAGCACTCCACTTAACTACCAGACCAGCAAGCCCATTCTAATATCATTTTACCAACAATAACTTAAAAGCCTACCGACCCCAGTGAGAGCTTTATTCGTAAAAAGCAAAAATTTACCCAAGTTATGACTTGAACTTGGGACCTCACACACACTTGTGTCAATTAATTTCAGAAACATATATAGATATTTTTGTGCTCCAAAATCACATAAGCCGGAATTAAAGAAATTTGTGGCGTTACAAATAAGTATTGGATTACGTTATATGGGTTATTAAAAATAAAATATATTGTTACATGAAATATTGTGCTAATGACTAAGTTACAAAATATATAAAATGATATGTGAAGTATATGATAAGGATTATTAGTGAATTATAGATGAACATTGAATTTAGAGATATATTATATGTATTAAAGATAGTGGAAGATATAAGTATATGGATTTTTGTTACAATGACTAAATTGTAAAAAAAATGTAAAAGTGTTACGTAAAAGTGTAAATTTGATATGTGTGCATGATATAATTTGCCCAAGTAGACAAGATTAGAACTATTAGGATATAGATGGCATGCCATTAAGGAAATTTTAGTGCGCTTCTCATCTTACGCTTTAGTGCTTACTGTTTCGCACTTTGGTGCTTATCGTTCCGCACTTCAGTACCTACTACTTTGCACTTCGGTGCCTACTGTTCTATTAGTGCACTTTAGTGCACCTTTGTATCAATTCCATATATCCTAAGTGTTCTATTTAGTCTACTGGGCCTCTGTTAAAAAGGTAAACAATTTTCGTTACAAGGTAAAGGTTTACCTTCGATTAATGTTCAAAATATTGAACCAATAAAGTGAAGACATAAGTAAATTGAATGTATTTGAGGGAGTATAAGAAAGACAATGACTAGTAAGTTAAATATGTAAATATAAAGGGTGGAAGAAATAGTGATAGAATTATAAAAATTTACACTAAATGGTGAAATATGATACATGTATTAAAAATAGTAGTAATTTTATAGGTTGATTTGAGGACTTATGGACTAAATTGAGAAATAAGTAAAAAGTTACAAATGAATATGATAATAAGAAATTGAGATGTAATATGTTAAATAAACAAAGAAACGAGATATTGGGAATTAAGGAATTTAATAAAAGTTAAATATTATGGGTACTTACTAAGTCTTCACTGACTTAACGCATTTATTTTCAACACATAGGTACAGTGATTTTGAGGAGTCGTAATTGAGGTCGTGGACATCTGTCTCATCACATCTCCAAGTGCCAAGAGGGTATGTTTCATAATTTGGAATATAATGGTATGTACTTAGGAAGATCAAGTGTGTTCCAAGTAGTAGGAACTAAAATATAAGTTATGAAAACTTTACTTATTTTAGAGTCTAAAGAAAAACTTTGTTGATATTTGCATTGTTTATTAAAAATCTAAATGCATACATGCATAATTGACGAGATATATGTTAAATAAGGTTGATTTGGGATTGTTTGAATTGGTTTTAAACTTTGAAATGGCTTAAAAACAATGTAGGGGATCTTTAGAAATTTTTCCAAGTATTTTGTTTAAAAATTTACAAAAAGTATCGATACCTAAGGGTAAGGTATTGATACCTAAAGCTTGGTCTTGAAAAATTCCAAAACAGAATGCACTTTTGATATTAATTTTTAGGTTGGTATTGATAATGAAGGAAAAGTATCGATACTTAGGCCAAAGGTATCGATACTTTACCCCTGTTTTATGCAAAAATCATATTTTTAAACATTTCCAAGCATAGTGAAATATCTGATAATGTCCCTGAACATTGAGAATGATAATATTGAATTAATTCAATGAAAACTTTTTTTTTTGTCTAAATCTATTAGTGATTAGCCAAAGTCACATTGACACCAAATGTAATATTCCTATATCAGGTTCCTTGAGTTGAGCCAGGTATAGGGGTGTTACAATAATAATAATAAAAAGAACATAGTACGTAAAAAAAAAGATGAGCACTTGAATTCTTGGAAATTTTAACAACAATAATAAATAATCAATTTGAGAGGCTAACACTGAAATTAAATTTAGATTTTTTATTTTTATTTAATTATAGAATATATAAAAGTAGAATAAAAGTTTTATTTAGAATTTAAAAGCAACGAGCTTTGTTTTAGGTTTTAAATGGGTTTATATATTGGACTTAGATGTTAAAAAGAATATGTGACTTTTAAAGAATTTTAAACATATTATTAAGTATATTTTTCTCTCTTACAATTATATTTTTGCATCATATTATTATATCATATGACTTGACCACAAATCAAATCCTTAGTGATTAATGTTTAATTTATTAGCAAACAATAAAATTTAATAAATTACTTTTTTTATTGGAAAGTATGTTATATTAATTGAATGATGAGAAAGCATGTTTATATTAGTTTTTTTTGAGTGTTTATTTTATGAAAAGTATGTTTACATTAATTATATGGGTTGGTATTTAATATATTGACAATATATTTTATTATTTAACAAGCGTTAAAAAAAGTGATATCTGTCTTTCTTTTTAAATATTTAAAATTTTTAGTATTTTACTTTGCCCTTATAGAACACTTGTCAACCCTTAACCTTACTTATGAGATCTAAAATTCTACTAACAATGTACCAAATATTTTCCTATTTACATAATTAGAGGGAAAAATTAGAATGAAAATAATAAATTATACTAGAATTTATGAGACCCACTTTGTTGGTGATAATTTTTAAAAAATATATATTTTATAAAAATGAAATAATAATTTTAAGTTAATAATAATTTTTAAAAATAAGATAAATCTTAAAATTATACATGAACTTTGATTTAATGTACAATTATATACATGAACTTTAATTTGGTGCAAATATATACGTGAAACTCTAGTTGCGGTTCAAATATATACTTGAAGCTTTAATTTTGATTTAATCATACGCATTTAAAGAAATAAATACATCAAGTTATTTTTATATTGGATAAATATAATTATGTATTATTACAATATATAAATATAAAATGATGGTATATCAATAATCGTATTAATAATTTATAAGAATTGGATCAAATCAAAATTTCATATATAAAATTGCACCAAATTAAAGTTCACATATACAATTGCACATTAAACTATAGTTCATGTATAGTTTTGAGATTTGTCCCTTTAAAAAAGTGGAAAGTTGTAATTACGCACATGGGTAGTATTATTTTTTGAAAAGATGGGTGGTTATTTAAAAAAGTGAAAAGTTATTAGAATTAGAAATTTTATTACACATGTATGCATGCGGAGATTGCGTATTTTTTTTTACCAAAAAACAACTAATGCCATTCATAATTGAGGAGGAAAAGAATCATTAACAGCCAACACCATGCGTAGCCCTATTATTGGACCACTTTTCGGCTCCTAAGGACCATAAACCATGCCCATAGAATAAAGAAATCTAGCAGACCAAGAGACCTCCACAAAAAAGAAAGAAACAAAATAATAAAACTAGAAGTGAAATCTAAACCAAGAAATGAAAAAAAATTGAATCGTCCATTAGCAGTTTCTTCCTCTCCCCATTTTCTCCATGTCCTTAGCATTAATAAAGCTCAGGGTAAACAACAAACCACATTTATCAACAACTATACAGCTCGAAACCCCAAAACGGACATAAGAGTTCATCAGACAAGATCCTACTATCCAGACTCAGTCTCATCGAGCAGTCATTCCCCTACTCCGATCTTTATCAACAAGCCACTCCACCGCCCTCGGTACCTTCTCAATCCATACATCAGACAACTATACTTTCTTCCCTCCATTGCCAAACCATGCGTCGTCGTATTTGCCCCTCGAGGTACAAACCCTGCCTGAAATCACCTGTTTATTTTTTGCCTTATTTCTTAAACGATTGTGCCAATGATAGATCTATCTTAATCTGTAGTTTCTAGCTTCTTGATGACAGTAAAGACGAGCTTCTCAACACACACATCTTTAAAACCCAACTATTCGGAAAAAGAAATTGCCTTAAGACATGTTCTCGCCTAAGCCATGGTTGAATTCAGAATGTTCTCCTACAGGAACGTACATGAAGCCATGACCAGACCCTCCCTATTTCGTGCTAAGACTCCTAAACATGAAGTATGTAACTGTTGGTTGAATGAGGCATCAAATTTTACTTTAACAGTATACCCCTCTAGAGGCTTCCAATTAGTTTGTCGGGGAATATTTATAGAAGTAGAAAGACTATTTAACTGCTTGAGCTCCAGTAAGTAAGCACTAATAGAACTCGAAACATCCTAAACTTGACCCCTTATACCCTCGTGATAAACTTTGTTACGATTGTACCAGAGTTCCCAATACGATATAGCTAACTTACTACATTCCATTATATTTTTACTCATAAATTCTTGGGTTAACCACTGTTTCCAATTCTCTTGCGTGTTACCTATCGAGTAAGCCACACCAGCGCCTTCTAGAACCTACTAAGAAAAACTACAATCATGGAAAGTATGGGTCACCGATTCGTCTTCCACTTCACAGGCTAGACATACAGAGTTCACACCAAGCGTTCGGGACCTTAGCACCCCTCTCGTTGGGATAAACTCAGTTGACACTTTCCAAATATGTATTTTAATTTTTCTAGGTATGTTTAAATTCCACAACTTTGTGTAAAAGTTAGATAGACACTCATTGTGTGATGTAAAATTTGCCTCCTTCCCTCATAACCTCCTGTAAGAAGCCATTTATAGCCGCTATGCACTATGTACTCCCCAGTTTTGTCCCCTCTCTATACCAACTTATTCGTATGTACGTCGTTCACCAAAGGGATTGACATGAATAGCTTCAACTGATTACCACTAAACAATTCCCAACTAGCATCACAATTCCAGGTAAATGTATCTGTATTAATTAAATCTGAAACATTAGTGTATCGAATTTCAATATTCTAAAACCAAAGTTTGCCATCTCTAGGACCTGGTACCCACACATCGTTCCAGATGTTCATGGCCATTTCATTCCCAATCCTCCAGCCAATTCCTACCTCAATAAGCTTACGAACTCTCCAAATACTACGCTAGGTATATAAAGGGTAAGTTCCTAAACGTGCACTCATAAAGTTCCCTCGATGGAAATACTTACCTTTCAAAACGCGTGCAAATAAGTTATTAGGCTGGGTAATTAGCTTCATCCCTGCTTTGTTAGCAGGGCCATACTAAATAATTTAAGATATCTAAAATCGAGCCCTTTTGTGTTCTTGAAGCACATAACACACTCCACTTGCACCAACGAATACCCTTGCTAGAGTTGGAATTTCACCACCAAAATTTACACATTAGATTTTCTAAATCACGACATAAAGTAGCTGGAAACATGAAAGATTGCATAGCATAAACTGGGATGACTTGTAAAATGGCTTTAATGAATACCTCATTCTCTCTCATTGATAGGTAACGCACACTCCATGTTTGAATCTTTCATGTCAATTTCTCCTTAAAATCCATAAAAGCCTGCTTCTTCCTCTTACCCACAATTGTAGGCAAACCCAAATACCTCTCTGGATTATTTGAAATTCGTACACCCAAGATTCTGCCTATTTGCTCCCACATCATGTTCTCAACATTACCACCAAAGAAAATAAGGGATTTATCAAAATTAACTAATTGCCCTGATATTGCCTCATATTCATCCACCACAACCTTTATGAAATTTTCCCCCTCAATCAATGTTTTACTGGACAAAATGCTATCATCAGCAAAGAAAAGGTAACTAACACTTAAGTCACCATGTCCAATCTTCACCCGTTGAAGCTTTCCATCCTCTCTTGCCATGTGCAACAGCCTTGAGAACCTTTCAGTGCAAATAAAAAACAAATAAGGGCTAAGTGGATCCCCTTTTCGTAAACGTCTAGAAGGTTAAAAATTTACCCATTGACACCCATTCAATATTACTGAATACGATACACTAGACACGCACCTCATAACAAGCGAGGTCCACACATTACAAAAACCTATAGATCCCATCACATTTTCTAAAAAGCTCCATTCACCCTGGTCATAGGCCTTACTCATGTCAAGCTTCAAAGTAAAAGACCTCGTCGACCCCATTTTCTTCTTCTTCAAGGAATGCAATATTTCATAAGCTACAAAGATATTATCAAAGAATTTTCGTCCAACCATAAAGGCCTCTTGTATCTTATCAATACACCCAATGAGGACTTTCTGAAATCTATTAACTAGAACATTCGAAACCACCTTATAAAGAATATTACATAAACTTATTGGTCTAAACTGCCTCATGTTCTTTGGTGAAGCAACCTTTGGAATGAGAATAATGCTCGTACTGTTAATTTTCTCAATTTTGTAATGACCATTCAACACCACTAGGGAATAGTTTTCAATTTCAGTCTCTACCATGTGCCAAAACTTCTAATAGAAAAGCGCAGGGAAGCCATCCTTTCTGGAAGCTTTAAGCGGATCCATGGCTTTAATCGTCTCGACCACCTCTTCTCTTTTAAATGCAGCTATTAACTCCTCATTCTGAAACATAAAAACACATCGAAATTTTAGAAAGCAAACGCTCACAATCTCTTAATGGCTTAGATGAAAACAAATCTCTAAAATAGGCAGTTGCCACCCTAACCAAATTGTCCTGATTACTGACCCAATCCTCATCCTCATTTTCCAATCCGTTGATCTTGTTCCTTATTCGTCAAATAAAAGCGAATTTATGAAAAAAGGAGGTATTACGGTCCCCTAGCTGAATCCAATTCGCCCTCATCTTTTGTTCCTAAAAGAGTTCCTCCATATCTGCCTCCATATTCAAAGTAAGTTTCACATCAGTAATCTCAGCTAAAACCTTGTTACAAGGATCATTGTTATTCAACTCAGTAAGCCTCGTACTCAAACCTCCATCTCTGATTCCTATCAACTCTCATATTTTTTGCCCAATTACTTAATTCCATCCCTAACTCTTTAAGTTTGTCCGACACTGCTTTATCTGTCATAGCCCACCATCTCTTTAAATGATCCTCAAAACTTGCCTCCGAAACCTAATCGGCATTAAAGCGAAAACTCAGATCTCTCCTCCCTACTCGACCTCTTCTATCAATTCCTGTATCAACAAGCACTGGACAATGATTAGAAAAACAATGTTGTATGTGTTTAACCGAAAAATTCGTAAATCACTCCAACCAACCAGGATTTGCTACCCCCTCTATCCAATTGCTTTTTGATATTAGTTTTCGGCAAACGCCCTTTCTCCCAGGTAAATCGTTGACCCAAAAAGTTGAGATCATCAAATCACTGTCATCTAAAACCTCCCTAAATGCAATCATTTGTCTTTCCTCCCTAAGGTTACCACCTTGTTTTTTAAATGAATAATAAATCTTATTGAAATCCCCCAACACCAGCCACAACATATTAGATCATTAATTCAACTGTCGTAGTAAATTTCACGAATCCTTCCTTGTTTGTTTAATAGGCGAACCATAAAATCCTGTGAATCTCTAAATAATCTTTCCATCGTCCTCCACCACCTCCACATCAATATGAGATCCAGAAAAACTTCGTAAAGTAATATTCAACCCTTCCACCCACACCAGAGATAATCTCACTTTTGTTCTAATTACATCCACTTTAATACTATTCATAAAACCACATTTCCACCTTATCTTCTCCATTCGTCTCGCACTTACTTTTGTTTCAATTAGAAACAAAACTTTGGGCTGAACTTGTCTCAACTTATTTTTGTTACGTTTCACAGTTCGCAGTTGCTCCAAACTATACACATTCCAACTTAAAATCATCATTGCGTCTAGTCAACATGCCACTTGGCAGCCGCCGATATAACATCGGCTTTCCCCACTAGTCTTTTATTGGAGATTGCGTATTTAAATTATAAAAATGTGTTTAAAAATAAAATACAATAAATAATAAATCATATGGCTTAAAACTAATAACACATGAAATATGTATGGTATTAACAAAAAAAGAGATCAAATTGTGAGTGAAATGAAATTTCAATATGTAAATATGTCATATTAAGAATACTAAATGATCTCCAATTGTTTATCATGGTGTTGTCATCAATTTTGAGTTTGTGCGGAGTTAACTTGTGATAACAGCTCAATCGACAACATTATAAATGTAGACAATTGATGTAAATTATAAAGTATACATAGTATATAATTAAAATGTAAAATATTATATTAAAATAAATTTTTGGTTTTGTGATAAAAATAATGTTTTATTGATATAAGTAATATGGGTTCAAATCCCATCGCATACAAATTTTTATTGACTTTTAAAAAAATAAAAGACTAAAGTATTCTCAAATAACATAACTTATTTTAATTATGAAGGATATTTTTTGTAATTTCTCTAATTGAGTTGATGTTCGATTGACTTATGATATTAACTCAGTCTGGGGCTTAAACAATAGTATAAACAATTTTTTATTGGTGTCTAAAAAATAACTAAAGTACTCTCGAACTATATAAATTATTTTAATTATAGAAGGATATTTTTATAATTTTTCTAAACGAGTTGGTTTGATTCTATTTTCATTGACTGAGTTTATTGTCATGAGTCAGGTGATATTAATATATCTTTTTAATAGTATAGATCAATAAGGGCATTCATTGACTGAGTCTCGTCCAGAGTATAATTTTATTCAATCAACCAATCGAACAACATCTATCTATCCCAAAAATACTTTCCAAGTAAAGTTCATGTTGTTCCAATAGAGAACAATGAAACATCTTACACACACCAATTATCACTCTCATAGCCACACATGCAAGTACTTTAATACTAGACAAGGGGATGGAAATCTCATCCCAACAAAATGGTAACAAGCAATTCTCAGCATACAAGGCACATCAACACCAAGGGAATGACTTCCTTTATATGGAGTCAATCAGCAAATTAAAATAATCTTGATAGACGGTTGATAAGCCTATTGAATTAAAGTTTCTTATTCATTTAAAAGGCAAAGGCAATTGACAATGATAAATCATCAACCCTTATCTAATAGGCTGCATATAATTATTCATCTGTTTGGTTAAGAGAATGATAAAAGAATAGAGTTTCTCATATAATAATTTTATGAGAGGTCCACGATCCTGTTTTGTCAAAAATATCACTTAATCTTTTTAACCAAAAACAATCGTGACTATACCTGTTAGATCAACCCAACACAAAAATGCTTTCGTTTTGATAGAGTTAAGAGTTAACAGTTAGTTAGTTAAACTGTTAGCAAGTTACAGTTAGTCTATTAGTATCTGTTAAGTACTCAAGTCTCTCTCTTGTATTAAATACGTGAGTTCATTCATTAATGAGAGTAAAGTGATAATGGCATTTACATGCATGGTTTAGTCTGATTTTAGCATGGTATCAAGAGCCACAATTTTTTTTTTAGTTTTTTTTTCTTGTTTGTGATCTTGGTTACTGAGGTTTTTGTCATGAGTGATACACCGAGGCATTCTTCCAACACCGAAGGGGCATTCCCTTCACAAGGTCAGAATTCTTCTTGTTTGTTGAATATCTAGTACTTCTCCAAACATGAGACAGTCAAGCTTGGTGAAAGTAACTTCTTGTTATGGAAGCATCAGATTTTACTAATTCTTGAGGGGTACGAACTTGAAGGGTTTGTACTAGGCACGGTCTCTGTACCTGAGTCTCTTGTTTCTGGACCTGATGGGCAACTTGTGGCTAATCTGTTATATCTTCTTCATAAGAAACAGGATAAATTCCTTGCTTCTTGGCTGCTTTCTACGGTTACAGATGAAATACTAGTGCATCTCATGATGGCCAAGACAAGTTTTGATGTCTGGACAGCTATTGAGCGACGATTTGGTGCTAAGTCGAATGTCAAGATTTCAAGCATGCGTCATGCTCTGTATTCTATCAAGAAAGCCAATCTTTCAATCAAAGATTATTTGGCCAAAGTAAAGAATCTAAGTGATGCTCTCATTGCTGCTGGAAGTCATATTACTGAACAAGAACAGGTCAGTATTATTTTAGCTGGTCTCTCAATGGAATATGAATCAATTCGTGTGTTTGCATCTGTAACGCCCCTAACCCGAATCCGTCACCGGAATAGAGTTACGGAGCATTACCGGAGTTACCGATTCATTTATCAGATATTTCATTAATCCGATATCTTTTCTTTTCCACGTTCAAGTCTCGTATTCAAGTCATCCGGATCTTTATAAAGAAATTTGGTCGTCGTTTTCATTTATTTCATGTTATAATACATTCAACTAATGCTCCAAACAAAATTATTATTTTACCCCTAAAATTTTAATTAATGACGATTTCATCCTTAGGTTAAAATAAAATAAAATTACTGTAATTTAATCCTTATTTCCAGCCGTTATACTCACACAAATTGATAACAACCTATGAATTCTATAAAATGTCAGAATTTTCCATAATTTCAACACTTTTCAATTTAATCCTTAAAACATGTTTTTTCATGATCTTGAGCTAAATTAATAATTTCATTCAATTACGTAATTTAAATAATAAAATAATTCATTTCATGCAAATTGGTCATTTCTAACATTTTTTACAAAATTGCCCATAAAATTTTACTTTTATTCAATTTAGTCCATGAGCCTAAAACATACAAATTAGCCATGCTAGTGAATATTCATACATATTTTCCTCCTCCTCCTCTCCATTCCACATCATTAATTTATATAACATGCAACAAGTAACATTATCAATAATTTCACTATTTACTTATGTATATTCAAATCGTCCATTTGTGTCATAGTCACTAAATTATTTATATCTTAAGCTACGAACTCGAAATTAAGATTCGCTAATTTTCCTGAAACTAGACTTACTTATCTTATGACCATAAAATTTTCAGAATTTTTGGTTTAGCCAATAAGTACAGTTTATTCTTTAAAGTTGTCCCTGTTTCATTGCTTTGACAGCTTCCGACCCTTCTTCACTAAGAATTAATTATCTCATCGCATTTGAGATTCGATGATGTTCTCGCTATTTCTAATGAAAATATACTCTTATTTTAAACATATAATTTAATCCCTTAATTATTTTTCTCCAATTTTTATGATTTTCCAAAGTCGTAATAGGGGAACTCAAATCATTCGATATTGTCTCACAAAACTTATTATATTTCATGATTTACAATTCCATTGCTTACACTGCTTTCTTCTATAAGAAAATAGACTCAATAGGCTTTAATTTCATATTTTATTCATCCTCTAATTAAATTTCTACAATTTTTGGAGATTTTTCAAAGTTAGACTATTATTGCTGTCCAAAACTATTTTAGTGCAAAATGTTGATTTTCATTTTGCCCCAAATTTCACAGTTTATACAATTCAGTCCTTACTTAATTAACCCCTCAATTAAACTAATTTTCTCAATTAATACTTTTCCTAGACATTATAAGTTATTTCATAACTATTTAAATTCAGAATTTCCACATAAAACTCTAACTTCAAACTCTTTTACAATTTAGGTCCCAAATATTCACTTTCTATTCAATTCTTTCAATAAAATCAGCATATAAACAATTTAAAGCTCTAATTCTATATCAAATCATCATATACTTCCAGCACATATTCATAAAAACTTTCAATTTCTTTCATAGAATCAAGAACTAATGAATTCAACAAATGGACCTAGTTGTAAAAGTCACAAAAACACAAAAATTTCAAGAAATAATCAAGAATTGAAATTACTTGCAGTAAAAATATGAAAAACCAGCTTAAGGGAACTCTTCCATGGTGTTTTTGCTGATGAGAATGCAGAAAAATAAAGAGAAATCTAGATAATTCCACTTTAGTCCTAGCTTTATTAAGTAAATTTTGCAATTTTGCAATTTTACCCTTATTTTCTTGGTGATTTCATGCTCTTGCCGTCCAGCCCAAATAGACCTTGGGTCTATTTTCCTTTTAAACCCTCTTTCTTTTATCATTTAAGCTATTTAATCATTTCTTACAATTTTGCATTTGATACAATTTAGTCCTTTTTGTTCAATTAGCTATCAAGATTTTAAAATTTCTTGACTAAACTTTAATACTAACTTATTAACACTCCATAAATATTTATAAAAATATTTATGGCTCGATTTAAAATTCCCAAGGTCTCGATACCTCGTTTTCAATTCTAATTATTTTAATATATATATTTTTTGTACATTTCACTATTTCAAAATTTTTCCTAACTTCACATTTGACTTATACTCACTAAATTAATAATATTTCCAACTCATTTTTCGGATTTAGTGATCTCGAATCACTGTTCCGACACCATTGAAAATTAGGCTGTTACAGCATCAGCTACTTCCATATCTCTTGATCTCTTAACTAAGATGTTGCTTGATTGTGAGACACGACAACTAGATCTTTTAACAGAGGAACCTTTGCAAGAAAATATGGTTTCTCATTCAAAACACGATACTACTAACGATTCGAAGCATGTTGAGTCTTCAGGAAGTTATCAGCGAGAGTATAAACCTGGTCATCGAGGCAGTGGTCGTGGCTGGTCTCGCGCCAAGGGTCGTACAAATGGTCGTGGATGGTCTCACTCTAGGCCATAGTGTCAATTATGTGGAAAAATTGGGCATTTGGTTCAGACTTGCTACCGTCATTTTGATGAAACATATTCGGGGGTTAGTTCCAATCAGTCAGTTTCAGTCAACTATCATTAGGTTGAAAGTCATGGCATTTCCTTTGTGCCTACGTGTAACCAATGTTGTTCATCCACCACATCATCATTCTCTCATCCATCTCCTAGACTCTCTGATCAAGTTTGGTATCCGGATTCTGGTGCGACAAATTATGTAACTCCAGATGTGACTTCACTCTCAAATGTTGCTCCTTATACAGGTACGAACCATGTTGCTATGGGCAATGGTGTTTCTGTTCCTATTGCTAATGTAGGCACAACTCGTGTGGTGGCTGGTTCTCGACTTTTGCGTCTGCAAAATATTCTTCATGTACCCACTGTATGCAAAAATTTGATGTCAGTTAGTGAATTTGCTAGGGATAATGCAGTATATTTTGAATTTCATCCTTTTATGTGCTTTGTGAGGATATACAGACAAGGAACACTCTTCTAGTGGGCCACATGCATGAGGGTCTTTATTGGTTTGATGTTTCTGAACCACCTCTTCGTGCTACTGGTGCCTCTTCTCAGTCTGCCTCAGCTCACTTATGTGCCACACAACATTCTTTCTCCACAGAGTTATGGCACAAGAGGCTTGAACACTCGTGTTCCAATGTTCTTGGTGTTGCTTTATGTAATTGTAACATTCCTTTCAATAACAACAATGTTTCCTCTATTTGTTCTGCTTGCCAAATAGGCAAAGCACACAAGCTACCTTTCAGCTCATCTAAAACTGTGTATAATACACCATTTGAGTTAGTAGCATCCGATGTTTGGGGTCTTTTTCATGTAAAATCAAATGGTTTTCTGTTCTATGTTACTTTTGTCGATATGCACAGTTGTTATACGTGGATTTACTTTCTTAAGTCCAAGGCTGAAGTCATGTAATGTTTTTTTCAGTTCAAACAAATGGTGTATGTTCAATTTGGCCGTACCATCAAGATTCTTCAATCTGACTAGGGTGGGAAGGATCAATCACTCTCCAGAGAACTTGCTCGTCTTGGAATTCAACATCAAATCACTTGTCCCCATACTTCCGAGTAGAATGGGGAGGCTGAAAGGAAGTATAGGCAAGTTGTGGACATGGGGTTGACACTTATGGCACAGGCTGGCTTACCTTTGGACTTCTGGTACTATGCCTTTGCCCATAGTGTTCATTTGATTAATAGACTACCAATGTAACAACCCCTACCCGTATCTGTCGCTGGAATAGAGTACGAGGCATTACCGAGAAGCACGAAACACTTATAGATAATTTAAATACATTTTCATAACAACTTGTCTCGATTTCATACTATTTCGTATTTAAGCTTTATTCACTAAAGTCTTTGAAATATCATCTTTATGCAAATAACACACATGAGGTACATAATTCCGTAGTTATAAATGAACACATTTATCAAACATATTCCATGTTTTTATATATATATCATAGTCTCAAATTTACATGTATCAATTACCATCACTTCCTCGTATTTCAGACAAATACGTTTAACAATTCATAAATTTGCAATTCACTAACTCTTCCTGCCAATCACGATTTAAATTGCCAAATCATTTATTGAGCCCAATTTCAATGTACACTAAAATCTATCATATAAATTTGGATGTACGTATTCATCAATAAATTCCATGTACAGATATCATCATCTCTTATTTCCACATACATTTACTTTGC
Organism: Gossypium arboreum; assembly: GCF_025698485.1. NCBI lineage: Eukaryota > Viridiplantae > Streptophyta > Magnoliopsida > Malvales > Malvaceae > Gossypium > Gossypium arboreum. The sequence goes on along the minus strand of NC_069080.1, from coordinate 29,445,027 downwards.
ACATTCATGAATTCAAATAGCATATACAAGACATACCAATGTATTTCAGGTACGTTTTCATGATATTTCATTTCGAACTCAAATTATTTCATACTAGAAGTTTTCTCATTAACTCATTTGGAATACCAATTCATACGGATAATACACTCAAGGCGTAGAAATATATAATCACAAATGAACTCATTCATCAATCGAGTTTTATGCTCATGTCTCATCAACTCGTATTTCCTTATGTCACATAGTTCCATGTAATACTTACCAAACTTTTTCAAATTAGTGAACATCTTACGGAATTGGTCTGCACCGGTATGCACTAAATTTCACTGACAATCACTGATGCCTTAGCATAGCTATGGTCTTTTCACTAAAATGCCATAGCTCAGCTATGGTCTTACATTTTATACACATATCACACTGATGTCTTATCCCAGATATGGTCGTACACAGAATTCACTTGTCACTTGTAGCCGAAGCTATCACTATTCACTGATCAAGTAGCCGGAGCTACCATTTTTCATTGATTAGGTAGCCGAAGCTACCACTTTTTACTTGTCATTTGTCCTTGATCAGATAAGTGTAGCTGAAGCTATCACTTATCACTTTCATTTGTCCTTGATCAGATAAGTGTAGTCGAAGCTATCACTTATCACTTTCATTTGTCCTTGATCAGATAAGTGTTGCCGAAGCTATCACTTATCACTTTCATTTGTCTTGATCGATAAGTGTAGCCAAGCTATCACTTATCACTTTCACTTGTCATTGATCGATAAGTGTAGCCGGCTATCACTTATCACTTGTTGCCATGGTCCAACCATGGTCTTTTCCTTCAATTCATCTTGTCACTGAATTGTAATGCTCAATTTGATCATTTATTCAATTTTCATGTTTTTACATTATTCGTGATTTTATCATCAATACATATAAAATAACACATCATGAAATTCATAAAATTAACAAATGGTCACTAAAATTTAGTTATACAAACTCACAAGTACGATTTTTGTATTATAACGATATTCATAATTTCATAATAAATATTCCAAATAAAACATTATATCATTTCTAATTCAACATTTATCGATTATAATCGGGCATTTGATCAAGTCATTCATATATATATATTTACTTTTCCTCCTCCTCCTCTCCATCCACATCCTTAGTATAAATAACACACTTGTAAGTAACATCATCCATAATTTTCACTATTTACTTATGTGAATATTCAAGCTGTCCATCCGTGTCATAGTCACTAAATCATTTTTATCTTGAGCTATAGAACTCGAAATTAAGATCCATAAATTTTCCCAGAAACTAGACTCATACGTTTTCTTGCCTTAAAAATTTCATAATTTTTGGTTGGGCCAATTAATACAGTTTATTCATTGAAGTCTCCCCTGTTCTGCTGTCTGACAGTTCTGACCCTTGTTCACTAAAAATTAATTATCTCATCGTACAGGATTTGAATAATGTTCCCGTTTGTTTCTCTTAAAAATAGACTCATTCAGGATTCTAAACATATAAATTTAAGCCCCTAATTGTTTTAATCCAATTTTTGGTGATTTTTCAAATTCAGAACAGGGGAACCCGAAATCATTCTGACCTTATCTCACAAAATTTATCATATCTCATGATTTACAATTCCATTGCTTACATAATTTCTTCTATAAGATACTAGACTCAATAAGCTTTAATTTCATATTTTATTCACCCTCTAATTCCATTTCTACAATTTTTGGTGATTTTTCAAAGTTACACTACTGCTGCTGTCTAAAACAGTTTTAGTGCAAAGTGTTGATTTCTATTTTTTCCCAAATTTCACAATTCATACAATTCAGTCCTTACTCAATTAACCCCTCAATTAAGATAATTTTCTCAATTAATACTTTTCCTAGACATTAAAAGTTATTTCATAACTATTGAAATTCAAAATTTCCACATGAAACTTTAACTTCAAACTCTTTTACAATTAGGTCCTAAACATTCACTTTCTATTCAATTCTTTCAATAAAATCAGCATATAAACAATTTAAAGCTCTAATTCCATGCCAAATAATCATATAGTTCCAGCACATATTCATATCAACTTTCAATTTCTTTCATAGAATTAAAAACTAATGAATTCAACAAGTGGACCTAGTTGTATAAGTCATAAAAACACAAAAATTTCAAGAAATAATCAAGAATTGAACTTAGTTGCAGTAAAAATATGAAAAAACAGCTTGAAGGAACTCTTCCATGGTGTTTTTGCTGATGAGAATACAGAAAATAAAGAGAAATCTAGATAATTCAACTTTAGTCCTAACCTTATTAAGTAAATTTTGCAATTTTCCAATTTTGCCCTTAATTCTCCTTATTTTCTTGCTGATTTCATGCCTTGCCGTCCAGCCCAAAGAGACTTTGGGTCTATTTGCCTTTCTAAACCCTCTTTCTTTTATCATTTAAGCTATTTAATCATTTCCCACAATTTTACATTTGATACAATTTAGTCCTTTTTGTTCAATTAACTATCAGAACTTTAAAATTTCTTGACGAAACTTTAATACTAACTTATTAACGCTCCATAAATATTTATAAAAATATTTATGGCTCGATTTAAAATTCCCGAGGTCTCAATACCTCGTTTTTCGATTCTAATTATTTTAATATTTATTTTTAGTACGCTATTCACTATTTCAATTTTTTTTCCTAACTTCACATTTAACTTATACTCACTAAATTAATAATATTTCCTACTCATTTGTCGGATTTAGTGATCTCAAATCACTGTTCTAACACCACTGAAAATTAGGTTGTTACAACCAACGCCTATTTTACAGAAGCAGAGTCCTTATGAGGTGTTGTATCAAGTCAGACCATCCTATTCCTATCTCAAATTTTTTGGCTGTGCGTGTTATCTATGCTTGAGACCTTATCATCACCATAAGTTGCAGTTTCGGTCTGCTCAATGTGTGTTTCTTGTATTGGGATGAATCAGAAGGGTTATAAATGTCTCGACAGCAGTGGTCATGTTTTTGTCTCCAGGCATGTCACATTTGATGAATCATGGTTTCACTTTCAAAGAAGGTTTTCTCTTGAATCCTTATCCCAATCAGAAAAGTCAGCTTATTGTCAGTCGCTTTTTCCAGTAGTGCAGGCTGACACTATTTCTGTTTTTAATATGTCTTATCCTATACCTCTAACAATATTTCTTCATGGAAATAATAATGGGCAGTCTTCGTCAGCCATGGAGGTTCCTACTCACTCATCAGGTGCATAATGTTCACATACACCGCCTGATACAACTCATTCATCTGTTTCTCCTATACAGTCTATGCCTCTTCTCAATGCCCATCCAATGCAGACAAGGTCTAAAAGTAGGATATTCAAGCCCAAATTATTCACTTCTGTTCTGAGAGATGAGGAACCGACTTCTATTATAGCAGCTCTTCAACATCCAGTCTGGTCTGTAGCTGCTCATGCTGAGTATACTACATTACTTGCTAACCATACTTAGGATGTTGTGCCTCTGCCTACAGGAAGAAGGGCAGTGGGGTGCAAGTGGATTTTTAAGCTCAAGCGTAACGCTGATAGGTCAATTGCACGGTATAAAGGTCACCTAGTGGTCAAAGGCCATCTCTAATAAGCGAGGGTGGATTTTCAGGAAACTTTCAACCCGGTTGTCAAACCAACCACCATTCGAGTTGTACTGGCTCTTGCAGTCTCACTGGGATGGTCTCTTAGGCAGGTAGACATTAATAACGCCTTCCTCAATGGAGATATCCAGGAGGAAATCTATATGGTGCAGCCCCCAAGGTTTGAGCAGCAAGGGCACGAGGGACAGCAGCTGGTATGTCGTTTAAGAAAAGCCCTCTATGGCCTCAAGCAAGCACCTAGGGCCTGGTTTCATAAATTGAAGGAATTTTTGTTAGCCACTGACTTTGTTGCTTTCAAGGCCGAGAGCTCTCTTTTTATCCATCGTTCAGGGTCACAGCTATTGTATGTTCTAGTATACATCGACGATATTATAGTAACTGGGAACAACTCTCAAACCATTGATTCGTTCGTTCGAAAGCTTGATGCTCAATTTTCGTTGAATGATCTCAGTAGACTAAATTATTTCCTTGGTATAGAGGTTCAATATACGTCCATTGGGGTTTCTCTTAACCAAAGGAAATACATTTGTGACCTTTTGCAAAAGGCTTCTATGGATAAGTCAAATGCTGCACCAACACCTATGGTAACAACGTCTCAGTTATCAGCTCATGCAGGTACTCCTGTTGCCGATGCTCATCTCTACAGAAGCTTAGTAGGGGCGTTGCAGTATGTAGTCATTACGCGACCAGACATAGCGTATGCTATGAACAAAGTTTGTCAATATATGCATCAGCCAATGGATACACACTTTAAAGCTGTAAAAAGGATACTGCGCTACTTGCATGGTACGCTGGATCATGGTCTTACTTTTACACAGACTTCAAAACTCATGCTCGAGGGTTTTTCAGATACTAGTTGGGGGTCTGACGTAGATGATCGGAGGTCCACGTCTAGCTACTGTGTGTTTCTTGGAGGAAATACGGTGTCTTGGCGCTCGAAGAAATAGCAGGTGGTCTTTCGCTCGTCTGTAGAGGCTGAATATAGAAGTCTCGCTCATATCATTACTAAGATGGTCTGGATTCAGTCTTTGTTAGCTGAGCTAAGTGTTACTCCCCGAGGCAAGGCTCTTGTATGGTGTAACAACTAAGCTGTTGTGGCTGTTGCAGGGAATCTAGTTCCACACTCAAAGTTTAAACATGTTGAATTGGACTTCTTCTTTGTACGAGAGAAAGTAGCACAAGGACTATTTCAGATTGGACATGTTCCGGGGCAAGAACAGGTTACAGATATATTAACTAAACCTTTATCAGCAAGTCAATTCAACAAGTTTACAAGTCAGCTTCGGGTTTTAGTCAATGGAACTGCAAATATAGAGAGGAGTTCGACGAGCTCGGGGCATGATAGAGTTAAGAGTTAACAGTTAGATAGTTAGACTGTTAGCAAGTTACAGTTAGTCTGTTAGTATCTATTAAGTACTCAAGTCTCTCTCTTGTATTAAATACGTGAGTTCATTCATTAAAGAGAGTAAAGTGATAATGGCATTTACATGCATGGTTTAGTCTGATTTTAGCACGTTTGAACATAACATACAGCCACGATCTAACGAGATTAAAAGCATGTTGAGGATGGTGATTTATTAAATGATTGATTTAATAGTTTTTCCTTTTGGGTTTAGGAGCTGCAATCTCTGGGCTCCGGACTTTAATTAGCCAATGAAATCGTTGATAAAATAAATGCTGAACTACATTGTCGTTTCATAACTGCAACCAAGATTGTGGATGGCGATCCATCCATTAATGCCAATTGTTTATTTCAATCTTGAATTACACCAGCACCAGCAACATATAACAATACAATAAACTGATGAAAACGGACCAAGTTTTCTTAAACTCCCATAAGTTTTTGAGTTTAGCTAAATCAAGAGTTCATCCAATTGTTGTCTAACTTAATTCCAGCAAAGCACATGTTTTAAGGAATCAAATTGGTAATTTGCTTGGGATTACACTTTCCAGAGAGTAAAAAAAGTGTTAGCATGTGCTTCCCTGTTTGACGACCTATTTTTGACTTCAAGGTAACAAGAAAGCTAGTAGATAACTTATCACTTAAAAAGAAGTAATAAAAAAATATGCAATTAATTATTCAATTTTTCATTGTCAATATTTATAATTATATGAATAAAGAAGTGGATCAGCTTTTGCTTTTTTCTAGTTTATTATTGGTAGCATTTGAGTTATACACAACACGAAATATAAAATCCAAACAACTATTTTTGTAATTATATTACGAGCAAATGTGGAGATTGTTTATGAGTTAAGTTTTCAAAAATTGCATCCACCCACATTAGTAGCAACCAATAATGCAAAAAAACCTGACAATATAACCCATCCGTAGCCATTCCCGACGCACAAAAAAGGAATCAGCGACAGAAGCCTAAATGGGTGCTTGTGCTTCATCAACTAGGGACTCGAAATCAGGCAAAGCTGCTGGAGGAGGACGGAGCAGGAGCAGAGGCTCATCGACAGCCGCCAAGGTGGTGGACATTGATGGTCGGGTTCAAGAGTTGAGGCAACCAGTCCAGGCCAGGAACATCATATCCCAGAATCCAAATTGCTTCCTTTGCAGCTCGGAGTCGATGGCCATTGGGACTTGCGTGCCCCAAGTCCCAGATGATGAGGAACTCCAACCTGGACGGGTTTACTTCTTGTTGCCACTCTCCCACTCCCATAAACCTCTTTCTTCGCCGGACTTGTGTGCTCTTGCCATAAAAGCTAGCTCCGGCCTGGGTAAATACGGTGTTGATCTCTACTCAACTAATTCAAAGCTCATTCCCAGGCGATCGGCAAAGGTGTTATATGTTGATGGTTCAGTTTCAGCTTGGAGATTCAGTGAATGTTTGTTTCTTTTTTGGCTAATGGCTTTGTAATTCTATTCAGAAATGTGATTAATATTTATGCCATAGCTTGTAAAACTCGATGCTCTGGATTGGTATTTCAGTTTCTTCAGAAAAAGAAACAGTAGCCATCTATTCATCCATGTCTTTGTAAGCCTATTGATGAACCATTACTCTACTTGTTAGAAACTATAACTGAGCGCAGTGGAGGCTTAAGCATTCTTGCCCTCTAATTGTTGTGTATGTTTAATTATTATTTTCGTTGAATTTACAAAAAAAAAACGTAGAAATTATTCCAATTGAATAACACCACTAAATATTAGCACAATTTCAAAAAATTATAAAATGGTTATTGAACTATTCGAAAGTTTGTTAAAACCATTAATCTATGATTTTTTCTATTTGCACCACTTGCACCAATTGAAAGCTCTTCTTCCCTTTCTCTTCTATAATTTAGTTTATTTTCATAAAGTAAATTTGAACATCACAAATATACAAACTAAAATCTAAATATATTTCTTCTTTGATTTTTGACACTAACCATCAAATCCACTTAGATCTAAGGTATGTTATTCTACTTGCCGATGAGTACTAATCTGTCGTACCGATCATTAACTTATTGCTTGGAGCTAGCTAAGTAGACTTGAAAAAAAAAAAACTTAACAACTCAAAGAATTGAATAAAAATTTTGAATAGTTTAGTGACTTAAATAAAACTTTCAAATAGTTTAATAATTATTTTATAAAATTTTAATGTTTAGCATTGAATAAACATTTTGTTAAATCACAAATTCAACATTTTATATGGACTAAATTTACAAAAAAATCAACATTCTAACCATTTACATTTAATAAATTAGCAAAAATCAGTGGTTGAAGTTAACATTTTATAAAAAAAATAAAAATTAGACAAGATAAATTGTAGAATTAAAATCCTATATTTTTGAATCATCCAGTAAAACGTCCTTTATCTCAAATTAAAGTAAATAAATTAAAGGGATTAAGTTGATCATGTGGCACAATAAATAAAGAGCTCCATAATCTAAATAATTTCAACAAATTGAATTTCTTCAAAAGAAAACAAAAAGACATTTTATTTACTTAAGAATTTTAAAATTTTGCATTAAAAATAAATAAGCAAAGGAATCATTAAACGCAGAGCACATGGAGGCAAAGTGTGACATACAGATCAATCTCAACAAGGTCACGTGCAAATTGCAAAGCTTATCAGATCTTAATCAACTTAATTAAACAATAATAAATTGCACTAATCCCCATGAAACTCCACCCTGTTTCAGTGGCATAACCCGACCTAATGCTATATCACCCCCAACACATTGTCCCCATTTCCCATTTTCTATGTGCCGCACGTTTCTGTCTGCACAACACATCTCTCATTTTTCTTCTTAATTTAAAAAATTATAATCCGAGCTAGAATTGAATCTCAATCTCTTGAATGTTATCTTTTAGAATCGATTAAATCTTTGATCGGATTCTGTTACCCCAAGAAAAAAGATTTTGTTTAGCATAAATTTTACTGAGATCAGTAACAATGGCATCCTCAAATCATAAAATAGGCCCATCCTTGGATGTCTATAAATTATTTCTATCAATATAACATTTAACCAGCACAACTATAGGCAACAAGGAAATGGCCTGCCTCTTGTTTGCGGTTCTAGTACTAGCTATTAGCCATAACATGGTCCAGGAGGTAGCTGCAGCAGCAAGCCCTGGTTCCAGGGCTCCATCAGTCTTGCCAAGTGCAGCCAGAGAATTCCTGGCAGCACACAACCAAGCAAGAGCTGCAGTTGGGGTCGGACCTCTCAAGTGGAGTACGCAACTAGTCAATGCCGCCAGCCTCCTCGCGAGATACCAAAGAAACAAAATGGGTTGTCAGTTTGCAAACCTGACAGATCACAAGTACGGAGCAAACCAGTTGTGGGGTAGTGGAGCTGCAGTTACCCCAGGAATGGCAGTGGATACATGGGTGAAAGAGAAGAGTTACTATGATTATGCTAGCAATTCTTGCGCACCGGATCATATGTGCGGAGTTTACAAGCAAGTGGTTTGGAAGAACTCATCAGAGCTGGGGTGTGCTCAAGCTACATGCAAGGACCAAACCAGCTTAACTATTTGTTTCTATAATCCTCCAGGAAATTATGTAGGAGAAAGGCCATACTAAAATATCAGCTATGTTGATCTGATCTTAAGATTTTCTTTTATATGTTTTTGAACAAAGTACTATATAAATATTATTCAGTTAAGTTTGAGGACTTTGATTCCATTTAGAACTCTTCATCCTTCAAAATTTTTAATCATTCTTATCTCTTTGATCTTCTTCCTTATCTCACGCAACTGTTTTATCCTTTTTGCCATTTTTTCTGGTGGAGCTATTTTGTTAACTACTTATTAGGGAACAAGAATCATATAAATAAAATCATTGATGGAAGAGAACGTGTTGACACCCATCCTCACTTGAGGAATCTATTACGTCAAATCATGGACCTTTTAGCGCCATTGAGAGCATGCAAGAAATTGATATTTTACCAGTGCCTGCCTCATGCTGCAACACTAGTCACTGGCACCATCATTTGTCCCATAGGTGACAAAAAGGTTAAGCTTTGCTTGAAAGAAAACAACAAGACCGAATCCTCAGTCTTCGTTGAACTTCCCCTTAGCACTTCAGAATTCACCAGTTCAATCGACAGCAGCGTTCTCCGCATAGTCCTGGACCCTGTCCCAGATTCAGGCATCACACAAAGATGGCAGACGTATTGCAATGGACAAAAGGTAGGGTTTGCCAGGAGGCTAGTAGTTGGGAAGGAGGAGAAATGGGTGCTTGAAACAATGCAGATGGTCTCATCCGGAGCCGGGTTTTTGCTGCAGAAAGGTTCAGATGCCGGCAGTTTCAAGTACTTGAGAGGCCAGTTCGAGCGTATAGTGGGTTCAGATGATTCAGAGGCTTACCATTTGGTAGATCCTTCGTATTGGTTCGGACAAGATTTGAGCGTTTTCTTTCTCAGTCAGTAGCAGTATTTTTTTTTTCTTTTTAGTTGATTTGATTGCTCAAATTACAAAAGGGGACTAGTTTGTGAAATGGACAACATCTTAGTTAACAATTTGGGAGGAATCCATGACAGAATCCACAGTTTATCTGAAAGCTTAAACCAAAACTATATACAAACCTCAATGCACACCAATGATTATGTTACAAATGATGCCTCATTGTCATATCTAAATGTTTCCTTTTCCATTTCTACTTTTATACAAGTTAAAATGTGAAACCTTAAAAATAGAAATGCTTGTAAAATGCATCATGCACGATGCATACAGGCAATCATCTTACTAATTCTTTAGATATTAGATACCTGAAGGTAAAATTATGAGGAATCCATTCAATGCCCTTGTGGGATTTCCCTTGTTCACATTTTCTGATACTGCGATGAAGTGATTCGGGCAATGATTGTTGGACCATTTTGATGACACCAGTCGTACACAAATTTGAATCCTTTGCAAATGACTCCACAATCTTTGGTAACAGAATTTTCTTGTCTTTGCGGACACCAAATGTAGCCCAAATGTACTCTTCTTTTGCAGTTTCCAGTTCTTGAAATACTCTCTTCGGTGTGTAGGCACGGATCTAAAGAAAAGAATAAATATAAGAAAGTATAAAATTTAAATCTTTCAACTGGTTCTTAAATATCCTATCATTGGTGCTAATAGTAAGGAATAAACAGATCAAAGATGATGTAGTACCGAGGGATCCGAATGGTTTCCTGCACAAAGCGCAAAGTGTAAAAGAGGTACTGGATGTTCAATTGCATATGCCTGCCTTTTGTCTCCAGGTTTAAATTTAGCCCTTGATGGAAGTAATAGTCGTAGCCACTACACGAAGGAGAGAGTGTTATAAACAACCACCTTAAAACATGAGTTGAATCACGCACAATTGACAAAAGAAAATGCCAAGTGGAAATGCCATTCATGGATATCATAGACAAGTTCCACACTAAGAATCTTTAGCAATCTTAAGTAACTAAAGAATCAAAACTGATGACAGGAAAGGTGAGGATTGAGATCTACCTGCCCCGGACGAGACATGCGACATCCAAGGATGGAATTCTGTATTGTATCTGCACTGATGGTGTGACCTCCAATGTTATATGCAGCCTGTATGGTAGAAGAGCAGAAGATAATGGCATACCAAACAAGTTTCCGCCTAAGAGAGGCAACAAAAAGATGGGTTATTCTTACCTTCAACAGTAGAAGAAGTCTCTTCACATTGTTTTGTGGAATACCATAAGCCAGAAAAGCCTGTTATGGAAAAGAAATGAAGACTGAATACAATCAATCGCATTAAAATTGGAGGCCAACACTAAAACAGCATATTCTTTTCATAGATAAAAACACTTACATGCATCACTAATGAATTGTGTATGTTTATCCAGAATGCCAGTTTCTCTTCGTGTTTCAACTTCTTAGGATTGACTTCTTCCAGTCGACAAATGAGAGACCTATAACATAAAAAATTTGGGAAAAACATGAAAAGCTAAAAGAAGAGGACAGATATAATTTTGCTTAGATGATCCTTAAACCATTAGAAACAGGTTTACTTGTGACAATTGCATGACAGACAGACACACCTGAAATTTTGTAGCAGGTGTTCCACATCACCCAGTTTCTGACTATCTCTAAAAATCCATGGCACTTCAACCATTGTTCTATATGGTCCACTAAACTCTTTAAGCCCTTCCACATGGAAAGGGTTATCTAACCGTACATCAAATGATGAATTATTTCTGAACCCTGGACTCCACATCTCGTGATGATCCTGTGGGGAAAAGGAATTGGCTGAAGACATGGGTGAATTGGGAGCTGAAAAGCTGTTTTGGACCAAAGGTGGGTCTGTAAGCTTGCAGTATATAGCAGACATGCACTTGATCATATCCTCAGAAAGCTTGTTTGGTGTCTCAGGAACATGATCGGGAATGCGTGTGCCAAGATGCTCAGCCAGACTGATTATATTCGGTGCATTCTGAGCATACTGCAGAAAACCATGCAAAAGTTACAACCACATAGTATCGTCAAGTTATTTAACCTACCATATCAGAGATTATTCTCCCATAAATTTAACTTCCTTTTCTTGTGGAGGCAATCAATAAGGGATGATGATGTTTTAACTTCGTCATCTTAAGCATGAATACATTTGTGCTCATTTATCCCAAAACCAAATAAAGGTAAACTACATAAGTTATTGCCTATCACTTTTCCAAAAACAATAAATGACTAATGCTTTGCTATGATGTAATGACCAGCAATTAACCAAAATGGTAAGTTACCTCCATCATCGACAAAGGCTGCGAATGGCATGCACGTATTGCCTTAGCTGAAGTCTCATCCAGAGAAGTCCTACCTGAAAATTCTGAATGCTGTGATAGTGAGGAATGACAACGATGTACACTAGAATCCAATAGTTTCTCTTCTCCAATTCCATTAGGTTCCTCCCAGGAATTGTCATGGTTATCAGAGAGTATAGCTGAATTTTCAACTTTTGATTCATTACCAGGTCTGGAAACCTCAGAAAATCTCATTTTTGGGGTATCTACTGATGTTTTAAGCCTTTCATCCCTTTTAGATGGTGATAAAGAAGACACTTGTTGATCAAACGCTTTCCTATACAATGAGAGAAGGTAGTGTTCCAAATATACAACTTCCCACTCTAACACAGCAATTTCCTTGACTAACTCTGTGGCTGGCTGCAGAAAAGCAGTGTCAATTGTCAAGAGGCAGACATGAAGGGCTCAAAAACTCAATCCAGAAAGCAAATTTTAAGGTATATATAAATGAAAATTTGGTGGTCCACCAAGAGTAGAACCAGCAGACGAGGGCTGTTTCATTAAAGAAGGAATAGGAATTTAGAGGAGCTACCTTTGATTTTGACACTGGTGCTTCACTTGTATCATAATTAGAGGAAGTTCTATAGCCCAATGCTGTTTCTAACGCACGACGAACCTCAAATTGATCTTGCAATCTTTCCTCAAGCTCTAAAATCTGCACAGAACAATTTCAGAAAGATAAAGAAAAAACTTTTGTAACTTTTGAGCAGTAGTCTAATCTTCAGTCATAAAGGACCCCACTGGACCACTCCCAAAATAGAACTCAAGTCTTGTTATAAACAAAAATGACAAATGATAAAACAGGCAGAATTCCACACCTCTTGCTTCAAAGAGCTTTTGACCTCAGCGCTGGAAGTGGGAGACTGCTTCTTCTTGGTTTTGACAGAATCCTTCAAATACCCTGTATCCTGATACCAGATGTAAAGGGGAAAAAAAAGTAAAAACAAGGAACATGGGGAAGGGAAGGGAAAAAGAGATTCATGGGAAAGGTTATATGGCTGCTACTGTAAAAGGCCTTTACATTTGATGCAGGACAAAATATCCCTTACACATTAGTCACAGATACAATAAGATAATCAATTCATTATGCTTTAAGCTTTCTAACCAACTATAGGAAATCAATATCTTATAATATACTTTTAGAATCAAAAGGAAAAAGGGAACAAATTACCAGCTTCATACGATTCGATTCTTCAACAGAACTACCAAAGCCATCTTCCTCAACTCTTTTCTTTCCAGGAAAGCTGCCATGTGACAACATCAAGCGCCAAGAATCAATAGATAATATTTGTAAAAGGCAAGACTTCAATAATGTCATTGCAACTCGCAGGCGTAGGCCTCTCATGAGTGTTTAGCGAAACTCAAGCAAACAGAAAACTAGTCACATATTTCGGCAAGCAATAAAACCAAGGGTGTCTTTCCTCACCCTGTATCAGTGGTCCACTACTCCACAGAGCTATCGTTTTCATGGTTTTCAATTACTTTAAGTAACTTAAGATTGACTTATTAATCATAAACGTTATGCAAAGAACAATCAACCGACAATAGATCTTTATGCAAAGAAAGAAACGTTTTGATGTAAGAAGCATGAGTTTCAAAACTTATTTTGTTATACTGTAGACCACAAGCATTAATGACAGACCAAATCTAGGAGCGGGGACATGAAACAAAACTCATAAAAGATAAAAGGTAAAATGCCTCTTCAGCGTCAGGTTTTCCACTTCTGTAATTGCTCAAAGTTCTAAGTTTTTCTTAACGTAAACACCATTTCAGAACTCCTTCCAGTTAGAGAAAAATCTTAACACTGAAGTACAACAATGGTGATTTGCAAACTAACAAAAGATTTCGAAAGGTCACCTCTTTGAACGCTTGTGCCTTGATGATGTCACTATCAACCCCAACATTTTACTTTCTCCACTGCCTTGGAAACCCATCATTGAGAAAATATTTTCCTAGAAAAAATATTTACAACCGAAAAGAAAGACCCCAAAAAAAACCAGAACAGAAACTGGCAGAAAGTAGTAGCCTTTACCAATTAGTTTCTAAAAGAAAAAACAAGGGAACACCAGAAGGGTTGTTCTAAGGAAGATGAAGCAGGCACACAAATGTGAAATGAGAGACGTCAAATGGGTTTGCAGAGATCGGTGATTACACCCCAAAACTTAACTTGTCTTCTTGTATTTTTAAGAGTAGTACCACAAAGCAGAAAGTGATCATTTTGTAGCTAAGAATAGCCTGAAACTTAGCAGAGGACTGAAAAAGCTTTTTGCATAAAATCCCAAAAAAACAGTTAAGAAAAGATAAAAACCTTTTGGCTTTTAACCAGTGTTTCTTTCTTTTTTGCGAGGTACCCTTTAACTTCACTCACTCTAATAAATCAGTCCCTTTTGCCACAAGGGAAGGAGAAGAGGGTCTCTTTCCTTTTCTCCATTAAAATATGTAAACCAGCTCGTGGGCTCTAAAAGAAGAAGAAAGTTGGCATAGGCGCATGAGCCAAATGGTCCAAAAGTGGACGGTTTTATTCACTCAACTAGAGGTCTAAGGAAGACAGATGATGAGAGAAAGATAAATAGTGATGCTTTGCCTATGAGTGTTTAGACTTTAGTCAAATAAATTTTAATCTACAGACGCATTTGTTTGTTAATATACTTCAGTTTCCACATTCTTTTCTCTTGTTGGAAAGCAAGTGGGAGTTGGTGACTGTCACGCTGTTGTAACCTCTCAAGCCGCTACTATATATACGTTGTATAAGATATTTACCTCAATTTACCTCTTCACTTTCACCCAATATTTGCCTTTCATTGTTTATGCATTTGATTTGTTTATTATTATTGCTGGTAATTTCATATGCAGGCTTACTGTATTAATAAAGCCAAAACTGCAGAGCCACTGAAATCTGGCCACCAGAATTTTTTCGCTTAGCTAACATATATATCTTTTCTCAACAAAATCATAAAAAAGAAAAAAAAAGAAAAAAGTAGATTGCTTGAACTTGGTGACATCACCTTCACCAACTTGTTGACCCAAATGTGAATACCAGCCTATTATATGACAAAAAGTTTGTCTCACAATTGGCAGGTGAAGCAACTCAGTTCAATTGTCAAAATAATCAAAATGATGATCAGTTTGATTAATGGTTAAAATGTTATCAACTAAAAGGCTTAATCCACTTGGAAACGAATGTATTTGAGTTGGTTTTTCAACTAATCTCCAACAATAATGTTGTAGCAAATAATTTATGGTATATCATCAAAACTTGCCATCCTATTTAGTATCCCCCATTTGGTTTTTAAATTTGGACTTGATTAGCTAAGTCAATTCATCGACATATAATAATTTACAATGGCTCTGGAGCAAGTCGTTACAAATACTAAAGGATCAAGAACTTGTCCAACAAAAGCTGGCTCTTACCTCAAAAGGATTAAAAAGTGAAGTTTAAAAGGAGACATTGGATGCTTACAAGGAAAACTAGTGGGGTTTCTGTTTCTCTATTTTTTTAATCGACAACTTTTCATAGTGAGATTGCAGAAAAATCCAAAAGCCTACTCTATAAACAAAATGTGTATAGATTATGAAACTGTACAATGACATATCAATATTTCTCCCAACTTCTACAATGACAGATTAATGTAAGAAAAGATAATACCCTTTAGAGAAATATCAATATTTATGAGATTACGGAACTGATTAAACATAATCTGGGTATTTAACTTCATCATGTACTTGTTCTCAGTGGTGAAAAATTTGGAACTATATGATATTTGAAGTTTGCATCAGAAAAAGGGTTGAAAAATTTGCAGTTCCAATAAATAATAAACAAATGAAACTTCTATTTTATCTTATTACCGAGATTTTAATACAAGTCAGATGTGTAGCTTTTCAATGACAAAAACAAAAAAAAAATAACAGTACCAAGAACGACATATAAGTTAAAAAGAGAATCAAATTTTGAAATGAAACCAGACAGACATACTTCATAGATTACACAAAATGACATCCCCCTAATCTAACAGGCTCAATGTTCCATGTTTGATTCAATACAGAGATCATTTTTTGTCGAAAAGTTGTCAGTTTACGAACACAAGATTAGGGTTAGATAGCCATGACCTATGTGTCTCCATGTTTTATATATAACGAGGAAGATGAAGGATTGCTAGTCTGAAAGAGCAATCAGAAGTCGGTGAGTAACATCCTCTACTAGCAGCAAGCAAGTTTGAACTTCTCAAGGAATCTTTTAACCATAATATTGAAAGTGATCAAAGAAGACAAATTAGAAATGAAAACAAAATATATATGAATTTCAAAGGAATTAGCCTGGGAAAAAATAATATACAGGAAAATAGTTTCAAGGACTCTGCTGCTTATGTGATTCTTTTTTTTTTTCCTTGAATGATGATAATTTGTCAGTTAGTGAGGCATGCATGGAGGCTGAAATTTTCAAAGTTATAATACACAAAACCAGCTTTGGGATTAGAAGAAAATGACAAATGAGATGAAGAATAATGAAGTGGTCAGACAAGATTCAAAAATCAGAATTCAAAAGCAATATGATGGTGGGAAAATGGAAGGGGTATGGGTCCTTATGTCTATTATGGTATGGGGTTCTTACAATACGGAATTAGGTGTCGAATATGTCCCAAAAACTGAAGTTTCCAACCATATTTGGACAAAGGAGTCGACACCAATCATATACAACTAACCGAAAACAAATTAGTTATAGTTAGTTGAACACTTGAAATAAAACCATATACCCTAATCCTTCAACCATTTAAAAATATTACATAAATTGCTTTAGTAGTTGCAGCTACACACCACATAGAAAACCACTACCCAACTAAATTCATACAAAGTAATATACTTAGAATTTTGTATGATTATTTCCATTGAATCAAAGAAGCTGCCTTTGGGAGTTCATTTGTCAATTAATTAGTTGACTTTAGGCTTTATAAACTAATCCTACCACAGGTTTTGATGTTTATCTATTGCTACACCAACCTAATTCGATAGTGATATCAGAAAATATTTTATTTTTATGAGATTTTATTTTTCGAATTGATAGATATTTTGTTCTTGCCCTTGCTTTTTGGGCTAGCGTTTAAGACCTCAAAATTTTTCAGTAACAGTCCGGCCTATCAATACCTGATATTGGAATTTAGTCGAAGGGCATCGGCCCATTCAGGAAGACCATTGTTGAAAATTGGCGAAACATCCCATATCGTCTCTGTATATTGTAACGTTTGGCGAAACACCCCCTTGATGAACAATTTTGTATGAAAAATCCAAAATCAAGTTCTCCTTGAATCCCAGCTAAATGCCATGCCTTAATTTTCAGTGAGCTAATTTAATTAGAAAGGTTAAGAAGAACAAACATCCAAGCTAGAAATAAGCAGTTGAGATGCTGCAATCTTTTTTTAAAATATATATTGGCATAAGTAGGTGAGAATACATTGAAGTAAGATAACGGTTGTCATGTAATGTTAGTGTTTTTTCTATGATTTTGAAGACTGTATTAAGCTAGAAATGGTCTTGCTCAACATCAAGTTTTTTCCCCATCCTTTTTTATATGAATTGACTTAGGTTGTTTTCATCTCACTATCATTGTACTTAATTTTTTTAAGTAACCAGGATTTTATTGGAGTTTAATGGTTGCTCCGTAACCTTCTCACCCCAAGAATTGGCAAAGAATCCTTTTTCTGATTAGCCTCATTCCTCAGGCTGTCTGGCATCTTCTTTCCCTAAAATTCTCTATGTTTTCATGACCCAAGCTGGTTCATTATGGGTAGCTTGGGTAGATGCCAATGTATCAAAGGGGAAAAGCCTCGTGTCATTGCAGCTATCTGCTAGTAGTAGCTATGTAAGCTACTACGGTAGAATAGAAACAGAATAGAAGAATGTATTTTGTAATTAGACTTTCTAACCTGTGACATACATTGAGGACTATTGAATTTATAGAACAATGATTAAGTAACAAACTAACAGCTCATAACTAACTCATAAAACTGACTAACAACTAGGCTTAACTAAGGTATACTTGTAGTCTTAACATTGATCACCCATCTTCTCGAGAGGCAAGACCAGAAGAAAACTTCGAAACCTAGTAAAAAATGTTATAGAAAGCGGCTTGGTTAAAATGTTGGCAACTTGATCACACGCAGGAACTTATCCCACATGAAGAGAGCCATCAGCGACCTTTTCTCAGACAAAAAATAGATCCAGCTCAACATGTTTAAACTTAGAGTGTAAGACAGGATTAGTAGCGACAACAACTGCATTAGAATTGTCACACCAAATAGTCGGCTGATCAACACTGTGAAGTTGCAATTCTTTGAGCAACGAAACAAGCCATGTAACATCACTGGTAGCTGCGGCAAGACTTCTATATTCAGCCTTGACCATAGATCGTGAAACTACAGATTGCTTTTTGGAGCACCAAGAGACAGGCGTGTGACCAAAGTACAGACAGTAGCCTGAGGTAGAGCGACGATCATCAAAATCCAGCCCCTAGTTAGCATCCGCGTATTCTACTAAAGAGAGCCAATCGGACGGACGAAAAACAAGCCTATAATCAAGTGTACCACTTAAATATAGCAGGATTCGTTTCAAAGCTATCAAATGAACAAAAGTGGGTGCATGCATGAATTGACAAATTCGGTTCACCGCATAAGCAATATCAGGTCGAGTTAGAACTATATACTGTAAAGCACTGGTAAGACTCTTGTATTCCGTAGGATCAGTGAGTTGATTTCTGTCATCTTTAGAGAGAGTAGAAGAGCTAACCATTGGAGTATGGACACTCTTAGCACTAGTGTTAGAATTAAGTGACCCAAATTCTTATTTAAATAAAATACGATGGAAAATAAAATAAAAGTAAAATCCATATAGAACTAGACTTCTTTTATTTTATTTTAGAATAAGGTTTTTAAACCTTATTAAACTCCATCTATTTTATATTGATTAGGATAAGGTGTTTCAATCCTACTAGAATATGGCTTTGCAAGCCTATAAATAGACATAGTCTATTCCTCTTGTATTTGAGTAAAAATTTTTCAACATAGTGAATTTTCTTCTCCTCTGCCTGTGGTTTTTTTCCGAAAGGGTTTCCTCGTAAAATTTATGTGTTCTTTATTTTTATTTATTTTATTCTATTTATTTTTTCACAAATTGGTATCGAGCTTCCGGTTATTCATCTCGATCACGGTAATGGCGTCTTTGAAGTATGAAATTCATTGTTGGATCGCAACACCGATTTGCGTTGTGGCAAATTAAGATGCAAGCGCTTCTTGCACGATGGATCTAGAGGATGCCCTGCTAGGATAGATAAGATGCCTTCGACATTAACGATGAAGAGAAGAAGCGTAAGGATCGAAAGGCATTAACACAATTACATCTCGCATTTGTCCAACGAAATTTTGCAGGATGTGATGAAAGAGAAAACCGCCATTGCATTATGGAAGAGGCTAGAACAAATATGTATGTCGAAAACTCTAACAAGCAAGTTGCATATGAAGCGGCGTCTTTATGCTCATCGTTTGGAGGAAGGTGCGTCAGACACGAACACTTAACAGTTGTTTAAAGAAATTCTCTCAAACTTGGAGGCCATGGAGGTTCAAGATGATAAGGAAGATCTAGGGTTGATTCTACTTTGTTCGTTGCCCTGCCTTATTCAACCTTTAGAGACACGATTTTATATAGCCGCGAGTCTCTCACAATTGATGAGGTTTATGATTCTTTAACCTCGTATGATAAGATGAAGCATCTTGTGGTTAAACCCAACTCTCGTGGAGAGGGTCTCATTGTTCGTGGGAGACAAGACCTAATGTTGATGATGATCGTGGTAGAACAGAGGAACGGAATCCTCGTGGTAAATCTAAGGGTAGATCGAAATCTTCAAACAGAGGTAAAACTTGCAACTTCGCAAGAAGAAAGGGCACATTAAACTGAAAGCTATAAGCTACAAAATAAGATTAAAAGGGAGGTGCGAATCAAAAGGAAAACAATTGAAAATTCGGTGAAGTCGATGTTGTAGAAGACTACAGCGATGGTGAACTTCTAGTTGCTTCATCAATGATTCTAAAGTAAGCGAGGAGTGGATACTTGATTCAGTCGCACCTTCCACATGAGTCCCAATCGGGATTGGTTTACAACTTATGAAACAAGATCTCAAGGTGTTGTTTTGATGGGAAATAATGCTTCATGTAAAATCGCAGTGTTGGAACAATTAAAGTTAAGATGTTTGATGGAGTTGTCGAACACTTAGTGACGTGCGGCATGTTTCGAATTGAAAAGAAATTTAATTTCGTTGAGTACTATTGATTCAAAAGGGCATGAGATACACAAATGAAAGTGGGGTTTTAAAGATTTCAAAGGGTCCTTGTTGTGATGAAAGGGCAAAGAAAGATTGCCAAGTTATATGTTTTACTGTGGTTCTATCATATCGGTGATGCAAATTGCCGCTTCCTCTTCCTTGTCGATGATGATATTACTAAACTTTGGCATATGCGCCTAGGGCATATGAGTGAGAATGGCATGGCGAAATTAAGCAAAGAGGACTTCTTAATGGGCAAGGAATTTGCAAACCGAATTTCGTGAGCACCGTGTGTTTTGGGAAGAAAAAGAGTTCGATTCACTAGAGGAATCCATAACACGAAGGAAACGTTGGAGTATATCCATTCGATCGTGGGGCCGTCCGAGTGCCTTCGAGAGGTGGAGCTAATTATATGCTAACCTTTATTGATGATTTTTCGAAAAGTTTGGGCGTTCTTCCGAAGCGTAAAAGCGATGTGTTTTCCACATTTAAGTCTTGGAAAATTATGATTGAAAAACAGACGGAAAACAGATAAAATACCTCCGCATGCATAATGGCTTAGAGTTACATTCGATGAGTTTAATAGATTGTGCAAGTCGGAAGGATCATGAGACACTTGATAGTTCGTCATACTCCACAAAGAAAAGCGGCGTTGCGAACTAATGAACAGAACGATCATGGAGAAGGTTCGATGTATGTTGTCAAATGCCAACTTACCAAGTCATTTTGGGCGAAGCGACCTCATCGCATGTTTTTGATCAACCGATCTCCATCCGCTGCCATTGAGAAAAAGACTCCACAAGAGGTATGGTCCGTAATCCCGCTAATTATTCTCGATTTAAAGATTTTGGGTGTCCGCGATGCTCATGTTGATAATGGAAAATTGGAACCGAGATCCATTAAATGCGTTTTCTTGGTTATAAAGTGGTGTAAAAGGCTATAAGTTATGGTGTCCTGAAAATAGAAAAGTTGTGATTAGCGAGATGTTGTTTTTGATGAAACAACTATGCTACCTAACTTATCTCTTAAAGACTCTTCCAATAAAGAAAACCAAAAGCGGTGGAGCATCGAGTTAATACGAATCAACTCCTCAAGCCAAGACAAAATTGAGAATAGAGTTGCTTCTTCACCGCAATACTCTATCGCCAAAAACAGGACAAGAAGAGAAATTAAACCTCCAAAGAAGTATGCCGAGGTTGATCTAGTTGCTTATGCTTTAAATGTGGTGAAGATATAGATGCGAATCAAGAGCCATTTAATTATTCTCGAGGCGATTAGTGTGAAGACTTAGAAAAGTGGATGTTTGCTATGCAAGAGGAGATGGAATCACTCCACAAAAAATGAACATGGGATCTTGTAAAACTTCCTAAAGGTAAAAAGGTCATTCGTTGTAAATGGGTGTTTAAAAGAAAGAAGGGACTCGTGAGTTGAAGAACCCGGATATAAAGCAAGGCTTGTTGCAAAGGGTTACATCAAATTCCGTGAGTGGACTTCATGATGTGTTCTCTCCAGGTTGTTAAGCATAGTTTGATTCGAGCTTTGCTTGGTATTGTTGCCATGCATGATTTGGAGCTTGAGCGTTAGATGTAAAACCGCATTTTGCATGGAGAACTTGAGGAAGATATTTACATGCAACAACCGGAGGGTTTTATAGTCTCGTAAAAAGAGGACTATGTTTGCTTGTGAAAAAGTCCCTTTACGGTTTGAAACAATCACCAAGACAAAGGGTACAAGAGGTTTGATTCCTTTATGACTTCTCATGATTTCAAAAGAAGTAGTTTTGACAGTTGTGTCTACTTTAAGAAAAAGTGATGGTTCTTTTGTGTATCTACTTCTTTATGTTGATGACATGTTGATAGCAAAGAAAAGATAAAAGAGAGATAAGAAAGGTTAAAGCCCAACTAAGTGAAGAATTTGAGATGAAAGATTTAGGACCAGCAAAGAAGATACTTGGTATGGAGATTCTCGAGATAGAAAAGCAAGTAAATTGTACCTAAGTCGGAAGGGGTACATTGAGAAAGTTCTTTGCAGTTCAATATGCAGTGCTAAGCTTTAGTACTCCTTTAGCGACCCATTTCGGACTTTCATCGGCCTTATCTCCTCAATCGATAATGAGATTGAGTACATGTCACATGTTCCATACTCTAGTGCAAGAGGATCTCTCATGTATGCTATGGTTTGTTCACGTCCGATTTATCATATGCAACAAGTCAGCTTAGCGATACATGGCGAATCTCGTAAAGAACACCGGAAAGCGATTCGATGGATTTTAAGATACTTACGAGGCACTACTAATGTTTGCTTACAGTTTGGAAGAACTAAAGATGGAGTTATAGGGTATGTTGATGCTGATTTTCTTGGAGACCTTGATAGAAGAAGATCTCTCACAGTTACGTCTTTACAATCGGAGGTTGTGCAATTAGTTGGAAAGCCACTTTGCAAACTACGATCGCTTTGTCTACCAATCGTCGAGTACATGGCGATTCTTGAGGCTTGTAAAGAAGCTATTTGGTTGAAGGGACTATTTAGTGAACTCAATGAAGACCTTCAAATCAGACAATATTTTGTGACGATCAGTGCCATCTTTCTTACAAAAGATCAAATGTTTCATGAGAGAACAAAACACATTGATATTCGGTATCATTTTGTTCGTGATATTATTGCTCGTGGTGATATTGTTGTGAGCAAAATTAGCACTCATGAAAATCCTGCAGATATGATGACTAAGTCACTTCCTATAACCAAGTTTGAGCATTGCTTAGACTTGGTTGGTGTTCATTGTTGAAGTTAAACCCTTAAGGGTTTTTGGAAGAGGTGAAGAACTTGTTTATTGAAAGTTCGCGATGAAGAACTTGTTCATTGAGAATTTGTGTCAAGGTGGAGATTGTTAGAATTAAGTGACCCAAATTCTTATTTAAATAAAATACGATGGAAAATAAAATAAAAGTAAAATCCATATAGAACTAGACTTCTTTTATTTTATTTTAGAATAAGGTTTTAAACCTTATTAAACTCCATCTATTTTATATTGATTAGGATAAGGTGTTTCAATCCTACTAGAATATGGCTTTGCAAGCCTATAAATAGACATAGTCTATTCCTCTTGTATTTGAGTAAAAATTTTTCAACATAGTGAATTTTCTTCTCCTCTGCCCGTGGTTTTTTTCCCGAAAGGGTTTCCACGTAAAATTTATGTGTTCTTTATTTTTATTTATTTTATTCTATTTATTTTTTCACAACTAGACATAGAACTCTGATCAAGTAATTCACGAATGTACTTTTTCTAACAAAGATGAAGACACCTTGTGGAGGACCGAGTAACCTCAACCTTAAGAAAATAGTGAAGATCACCCATTCCTTGAGAGAGAATTCATCATTTAGCTATTGAACAAACTCATCAATACAGTTAGTGTCGCTCCCGGTAATAATAATGTTATCTACATAGATAAGCACATAGAGGACAGAGGTATCCATAATTCAAACAAATAAGGATGCATCAGATTTAGACATAACAAAGCCAATTGAAAGAAAAAAAACTTTTCAATTTATCAAACCAAGCACGCGGAGCCTGGCGAAGACTATACAAAGTTTTCTTCAGTCGACAGACCAAAGGTGTTGTAACATCCCTTACCCATGTTCTAAGCCGGAACAAGGTAAGGAATATTACAGATCACGAAAACATGAATTCACACATTTACCTGATCCTACGTAATTAATTCCTCTAGCTTGAACAAAAATAAATAACATTAATAGATATACATAAGTGTAACAACTTAATTTTCAGTGGTGTCGGAACAGTGATTCGAGATCACTAAATCCGACAAATGAGTAGGAAATATTATTAATTTAGTGAGTATAATTTAAATGTGAAGTTAGGAAAAATTTTGAAGTAGTGAATAGTGTACTAAAAATAAATATTAAAATAATTAGAATCGAAAACGAGGTATCGAGACCTCAGGAATTTTAAATCAAGCCATAAATATTTTTATAAATAATTATGGAGTGTTAATAAGTCAGTATTAAAGTTTAGTCAAGAAATTTTAAAGTTCTGATAGTTAATTGAACAAAAAGGACTAGATTGTATTAAATGCAAAATTTTGGGAAATGATTAAATAGCTTAAATGAGAAAAGAAAGAGGGTTTAAAAGGGAAATAGACCCAAGGTCTCTTTGGGCTGGACGGCAATGGCATGAAATCAGCAAGAAAATTAGTAGAATTAAGGGAAAAATTGGAAAATTGCAAAATTTACTTAATAAAGCTAGGACTAAAGTGGAATTATCTAGATTTCCCTTTATTTTTCTACATTCTCATCAGAAAAAACACCATGGAAGAGTTCCCTTAAGCTTTTTTTTTTTCATATTATTACTTCAAGTAAGTTTAATTCTTGATTATTTCTTGAATTTTTTGTGTTTTTGTGACTTTTACAACTAGGTCCACTTGTTAAATTCATTAGTTTTTGATTCTAAGAAAGAAATTGAAAGTTTATATGAATATTTTCTGGAAGTATATGATGATTTGGCATGGAATTAGAGCTTTAAATTGTTTATATGCTGATTTTATTGAAAGAATTGAATAGAAAGTGAATGTTTGGGACCTAATTGTAAAAGAGTTTGAAGTTAGAGTTTTATGTAGAAATTCTGAACTTCAATAGTTATGAAATAACTTATAATGTATAGGAAAAGTATTAATTGAGAAAATTATCTTAATTGAGGGGTTAATTGAGCAAGGACTGAATTGTATGAATTGTGAAATTTGGGGCAAAATGAAAATCAACATTTTGCACTAAAACTGTTTTGGACAGCAACAGTAGTCTAACTTTGAAAAATCACCAAAAATTTTAGAAATGTAATTAGAGGATGAATAAAATATGAAATTAAATCTTATTGAGTCTAGTTTCTTGTAGAAGAAATGATGTAAGCAATGGAATTGTAAATCATGAGATATGATAAATTTTGTGAGACAAGGTCAGAATGATTTCGGGTTCTCCTGTTCCAACTTTGTAAAATCATAAAAAATTGGATAAAAATAATTATGTGCTTAAATTTATATGTTTAGAATCCTGAATGAGTTTATTTTCAAGATAAATAAACGGGAACATCATTCGAATCCTGTACGAGGAGATAATTGATTTTTAGTGAAGAAGGGTCGGAACTATCAAACAGCAGAACAGGGGAGACTTCAATGAATAAAATGTATTAATTGGCCTAACCAAAAATTTAGAAATTTTTATGGTAATAAGATATGTGAGTCTAGTTTCAAGGAAAATTAGCGGATCTTAATTTTGAGTTCCGTAGCTCCATATATAAATAATTTAGTGACTATGACACCGGTGGATAGTCTGAATATTCACATAAGTAATTAGTGAAAATTATGGATAAGGTTACTTACAAGTGTGTTATTTATACCAATGATGTGGATGGAGAGGAGGAGAAGGAAAAATATATGAATGACTCGTGTATAAATTGGTCACATGCCCGATTATAATCGATAAGTGTTGGATTAGAAATGATATAATGTTTTATTTGGAATATTTATTATAAAATTATGATTATTGGTATAATACAAAAATTGAACTTGTGAGTTTATATGGCTAAATTTTAGTGATTATTTGTTAATTTTATGAATTTCATGATGTGTTATTTCATATGCATTGATGATAAAATCGTGAATAATGTAAAAGCATGAAAATTGAATAAATGATCAAGTTGAGCATTTCAGTTCAGTGACAATATGAATTGAAGGAAAATACCATGGTTGGACCATGGCAATAAGTGATAAGTGATAGCTTCGGCTACACTTATCTGATCAAGGACAAATGAAAGTGATAAGTGATAGCTTCGGCTACACTTATCTGATCAATGACAAATGACAAGTGAAAAGTGGTAGCTTCTGCTACCTGATCAGTGAAAAGTGGTAGCTCCGGCTACCTGATCAGTGAAAAGTGGCAGCTCAGACTACCTGATCAGTGAATAGTGGTAGCTTCGGCTACAAGTAAGAAGTGATTTCCATATAAGACCATATCTGGGATATGGCATCGGTGTGATATATGCTACTGTATAAAACCATATCTGGGCTATGGCATCGATATGTGATATGTGATTATGTGTAAGACCATAGCTGGGCTATGGCATCATTATGTGAAGATGTGTAAGACCATAATTGAACTATGGCATCGAGGAAACGAAGTACTCAATTCCGTAAGACGTTCACTAATTTGACAAAGTTTGGTAAGTGTTACATGGAATTATGTGATACAAGGAAGTACGAGTTGATAAGATATGAGTATAGAACTTGGTTGATAAATGAATTCATTTGTGATTATATAATTTTTCATATTGAATGTAATATCCATAATGATAATTCAAATATTTTAATGAATAAAGTTCCGACATGGAATAAATTGAACACGAGGAAAATAATTATGAAATTGAATTCGGAATTCATGAAAATGACGGTTATTGATATATGGAGACATGAGACATTGATATATGAATATGGAAAATGTTTGATAAATGTGTTTATTCATAATTATGGAATTATATACCTCATGTGTACTATTTGCATAAAGATGATATTTCAAATACTTTGGTTATTTAAGCTTAAATATGAAATAGTATGAAATCAAGATAAGTTGTTATGAAAATATATTTAGATTACAGAGATATGGTTGATATATGTTGTATGATTACATAACGTGAAATTATGTATATATATATGAGAAATTTAATGAGAATTGAGCCCATACACGTTTCTTGTTATTTATATGAGGTATACGACTGACAAGGGTGATGAAGTTATAAACAGAGAGTTACACGGGTTGAAAACACGAGCGTGTGACTCTCCAAAGTGTAAAAATTTTTTAAGTGTTGCAAAAGTTTTATATGTTTACGGTTTGGTCCCGAACCACCCTGAATGTATGTTTTGGGCCCCGTAGACCCATATAAGGGACGTTAAACATATGTATGAAAGTTTTTAATTTAGAAGAAGTTTTATGGCTGATTTTTACATAATTGATCATATTAAGTTCGGTAATGCCTCGTACCCTATTCTAGGCTCGGAATACGGGTAAGGTGTGTTACAATAAGTACGAGTAAATTATCAAAATTTGAAAAGTAATATTTTAAAACAAATTAATTATAACACATAACAGAATGATTCAGCCCTCTATACATGCCATAATTCCAAAATAGTGTTTACAAAATACCAAAAAGTATTGATAGTGTGGATGGGTCTCCGACGATCTCCAAATCTCGAGCTGGCTTAGTAATTCTATAAGACAAGAAAAAGAAAAGAAGGTAAGCATATAGCCTAGTAAGTAAGTACGAAATTAATATTCAATTTATCAAAGTAAAACAATCATACTAGTATATAATCACATATTCAGGACAGGCTATTTTCTGGAGTCCAGGTTTAAAAAAAATCATATCTCGAGCTAAAAAAATCGAAATCCAATTCCGTAAATTTTTCCTGAAACTAGACTCATATTTCTACTTACTAATTTTTTTTCTAGAATTTTTGGTCGGGTCAATTAGTACAGTTTATTAGTTAAAGTCTCCCCTATTTCAGGGTTTAACTACTCTGACCCCTGTGCACTACGAACCAAATTTCTCCCTGTAAAAAATTCCAACGACCATTCTGTTTGTTTCTTTTAAAAATAGACTCAATAAGAAATCCATGCATATAAATTATGACTCTTAATAATTTGTATACAATTTATGGTGAATTTCTAAAGTCAGAACAGGGGATCTCAAATTCATTTAGACCCTGTTTCACAAGAATTCAAATATCACACAATATAGAATTCTTTTGCTTCCCCTATTTCTTTTATGTGAAAATAGACTCATTAAGCTTTATTTTTATATATCATTTTCATTTTTATTCAACTTCCACAATTTTTGGTAAATTTTTAAAATCATGTAACTGCTATTGTCCAACACTGTTTTATTTCTAACATTCACTCTTGCATAATTTCACCTAGTCCTTTTTGTTATACCAGAATTCACTCAATTATCGAGCACATAGCTCCTAACTTTTCATAAATATAAATTTGCACATATCCACCTTATAATAACTTTCACATATTACCACTTTATCGATTTTCCCCGTTGAACTCAACAGAAAAATAACAAATATACCATTGTTTACATATTTCCCTTTCCACACTTATAACCGGCTATCGACACGCATAGTAGCCTGCACTTAGTACTACACATGCGACCAATAATCCGGTACACGTAGTAGCCTGCACTTAATACTACACACGTGACCTCACCATTTGATACACGTAGTAGCCTGCACTTAGTACTACACACGTGATCGAAGTCATTGAGTATGCATAGTAGCCTGCACTTAGTACTACACACGTGTATTCACAATGGGTCATTCGTATTGTTCCTGTTCCGAGGGTTCAACCGGAAAATCTTTCCTTTTTCACCGTTAACACTTATTCATAATCTAATTAAATTTGCAAATTTCCATCATTTAATCATTCTATGGACAGTCACCAATTCATATGATAACAACATAAAATAATATAAAAAAATCGATAAATTATTCATGTACAAACTTACCTCGGTGCAAACTTTAGAAATGTTATAATTTAGTCCGAAAGCTTTTCTTTTCCCCGATCACGATCGATTCCACATCTTTCTTGATCTATAACAACACATTTAACTCATTTAACACTCATACTATTTATTTCAATCCAAAAATCACATTATAGAAAAATTACGTTTTTGCCCCCTAACTTTTACAAAATTACATTTTTCCCCTAAGCTCGGAAATTTAATTTCAGCCCTTATTCTTATGTTTTATGACATGCTAAACATTTTTCTCTTCATGGAAACATCAAATTCTCACTCTAACATGTACTTATGAACATTAGGTATTTTTACCGATTAAGCCATTTTACTCGTTTTCACTCAAAACCGAGTAGCAAAAGTTGTCTAACATAATTTAAAACCTTATATTCTATCATAAAACACCAAAATACACAAATTTCACCTACCGGTATTTTTCCAATTATGAACCCTAGGTTGAATTATTACTAATATAAGCTAAATCGAGCTACCGGGATTTCAAAAACATAAAAATCATTAAAAACGGAGCTTGAAATCACTTACTATGAAGCTTTAAAATTGAAGAAACCCTAGCTATGGAGGAGAGAAAAATTCGGCTGCAACTAATTGAGAAGATGACCATTTTTGTGTTATTTTTCCCATTTTATTTCATTTAATATACAAATGACCAAAATGCCCTTACTACTAAACTTTTCAAAAATTCCATCCATGTCCAATTTTTGTCCATAAACTTAGAAATTGGTCAAATTGCTATTTAAGACCTCCTAATTAATATTCCAAATCAATTTTATACTAAAAACTTCTAGAACACAAGTTTTGCAAATTATTCGATTTAGTCCCTAATCTCAACTTAAGCGCTTAATGCATAGAATTTCATCACGAAATTTTCACTCAATCATGAAATCATATCATAAACCTCAAAATAATTATAAAACAATTATTTCTATCTCAGATTTGTGGTCACGAAACTACTATTCCGATTAGGCCCTAATTCGGGTTGTCACAAGTGTCCCATCAGATCCATGTTGAACATAACCCGGGGGTTGTTGCATAAACACCTCATCAGTAAGATCGACATTTAAAAAAGCATTATTCACATCAACTTGACGGAGTTGCCACCCCTTGAAAACTACAACAGACAAGATGACCCGAATAATAGCCGGCTTTATAACCGGACTAAAAGTTTCCTTAAAGTCATACCCAGGTACTTGAGAACATCCTTTTGCAACTAACCGAGCCTTGCAACAAATGATCGTGCCATCAAGATTCTTCTTGACTTTAAAAAGCCACTTACATCTAATTGCCTTGCGATTGGGTGGTAATGGAACAAGATCCTAAGTAGAATTATTAATGAGAGCATCAATGTAACACCCCGTACCCAAGTCTGTTACCGAAATCGGCCACAAGGTGCACACAGACTTAACTATTTTCACAGTCCATTTAGAAATTTCCAGACTAGCTGGTCACTGCGTCACTGTCGCCTTAAAAATCATATCTTGAGTTTCAAAGCTCAAAAATTTGTTTCGTAATTTTTCCCTGAAACTAGACTCATATGTACATCTACAGAGTTTTTTTATAGAATTTTTGGTCGAGCCAATTAGTACAGTTTATTAGTTAAAGTCTCCCCTATCCCAGGGTTTGACTACACTGACCTTCGTGCGTTACGAATTGAATATCTCCTTTTACAGGGCTTTAATACTGATGCCATTTGTTTCTATAGAAACTAGACTCAGAGAGGAATCTATACATATATGGCATGACTCCTAATTATCTCTGGTTAATTTACAATGAATTTCCAAAGTCGGAACAGGGGATCCAGAAACCGTTCTGGCCCTGTTTCACGAGAACTTTAATATCTCTTAACATATAACTCATATGACTGTTTCGTTTCTTCCACATGAAAGTAGATTCATCAAAGTTCATTTACATAATTTATTCACTATTTAATACCATTCCTACTATTTTTAGTGATTTTTCTCATCCACATTACTGCTGCTGTCAGCATCTGCCTTTAAGGTAGGCTTTACCTATTTCATGATTTCCATGATTCAATTGGCCCCTTTTGCATACATAGCACAAAGTGTGATCATGATTAACCATCCCAATGGCTAATCGTTTCAAAACAATTCCATACCTCATAATGATCAACAAACAAACGATTATGGTACTAGGCTAAAACGATATAAGCCATTTTCGCATGGCCATCCAAGTTTACACAAAACCGAAAGGTACATGACCTTTAACAAAAGGGTAGTCCTATACATGCCATTTCAAAGTTCAACCAAAATTGTACCAAAATGGGGGATTTGATAGTGTAGATGACTTCGACTTCGATGATCCCGAATCCGATAGCTAACGAGCAAAATCTATAAAAAGAGAAACAGAGAAGACGAGTAAGCAATTTATGCTTAGTAAGTTTGAGCAAGAGATTCCAGCACAACAAAAGCATAGCATTCATAAAGCTAACGGATAATTTCATATGCACAAATTCTCAATATCATACTCATTTCACATTCCAACCCCTATGTTCATACATAAGGGATCATCTTAGCCAAATACCGGAAACCCATTACTCGACTGAGCGAATATTATTCGAAGGGAATCAACTAATTCAAGCACATACGAACATACCTCAATGCTGGAATTTTTCAAGCGTATTAACTGAAAATTTTATAGCAAGATCGCTCATTCTCGAATCATGTACCTTCGGAATTTAATCGAATATAATGACTCGCTCAAATGCCTTCGGGACGAAACCCGGTTATAGTGACTCACACGAATGCCTTCGGGACTTAACCCGGTTATAGTGACTCGCACGAATGCCTTCGGGCTTAGCCCGGATTTATTAACTCGCACGAATGCCTTCGGATCCTAGTCCGGATATAGTCACTTAGTACAAAGCCTTCGGGACTTAGCCCGACATCATTCAATAACCGAGCACAATTATAAATAAATTATGACACATTCAGTATTTCATTTTCATTAGCAAAACTCAAACACAAGGCACTATTCACACTTGAAATTTCGCTCAATAGCCACACACAAAGAGCATGATTTTAATTTGCTTTAAACATGATCTAATCAATTCGAATTTAAGCTCTATTACTCAAGTACTTACCTTGGATGTTGTCGAGCGATTTCGACGGCTACTCGACTACTTTTTCCTTCCCTTTATCGGATTTAGCTCGCCTTTGCTCTTGAGCTTAATTTGACAAATAAATTGATTTAATCATTTGAGCATCGAAGAGGAATTCAAGGTACTTAGCCAATATATATACTCATTAGGCATCAAAGTCGCATATGTACGAATCATGAATCGAACTCAACACATTAGTTAATATTCCTCTTAGCGAATTTTCTAAGCCAAGAATAGGCATCAATATGCTTGCCTCTAACCGAATGTACGCACACCAATTTCCCCTCATGTGGCGAATATGCATGTCCATGTTGAGGCCAATTATACACTTATTACCACACAAAAACAGCATACATTTTACTAACTAATGCATTCCATATTGTAACTCAATACACATCTATCATTTCCTTCATAACCAAACATCATCATAAGTAAGTATATACCTTGAGATAGTATATATATGTCATACCAATACATCATGCTCAAACATATATACATATATATATGCTACAAATAGAATCTCAAGTTGATTGTAACTAAACATGAACATGATTTGAAACACAAATCTTACTTTCCATGCAATGAGCATAAATCACACTTATGGATGTACCATGGCGAATACATCACGACACCATAATTTTGGTCATGATTACACAAAGAACTTAGTATCTCATTCAAAAATGCTTAAAGAAAATCTAAGAGTCCTCAATCCACCATCACATGTATCATCATCAAGCTTCATATTTAACATGCAATGGCATTAACTCAAAATCCACCTTGGCCAAATACCATCCCCATGATATAACAAAGATTTGAACCATGGGCTAATAAGAACATCAAGTTAGCAACCAAAAACATGCATGAATCTCATGGCACAACATCAAACATACCTTAATCTTGATGCAAGTATAGCCAAACCCTTCCTAATCCTCTTCCAAACCAAGCATGAAGCAAAACTCTTTCCTTATCCTTAGTATTTTCGGCCAAAAGAGAGTGAAATGGATGAACAAAATTTTTTTGTTTTCTTTCCTACCTACACGGCAATGGGGAGGGAGAGAAGCCTTCACACACACATTTTTTTTTATTCCATACTCCTTATTTTATTCATTCCAACATAACCCACTTACCAAACATGTTTCATGACATGATTTTGCCCATAATTCCTTGTCATGGCCGCCACTAGCTATTGGGGGAATTTGACATGCAAGTCCATTGTTTTGCATGCATGCTTTAATTAGTCATCACACATTTCCCCATCATACTTTCAAAGTTTACTACTAGGTCCTTTCTAGTGAAATTCACATTTATAGCTCTAAATCAAAACATCAAAAATGTCACACATGAGTTAACACACATTATAGGAAATAAAATAAATATTAAATTATTTTTATGCCTCGGTTTTGTGGTCCCGAAACCACATTCCGACTAGGGTCGTTTTAAGGCTGTCACAATCAAATTCTGCTTGAGCTGTGGCACGCTATTCTGTGGTAGAAAAGGCTTCTTTAATGGTATTAGGCTCAATAATCTTAACAGTCAACGTCTTTGGCTTAAAAATGCCAGCCTTAGATCGAGTAACCATTAAATGAGTATTTGTCGGAGGCAAAGAAAAGTTCTAAACTGGAGGAATAGTTTGATTAGTAGAAGTAGGCATGACAGAGCCAGGAGTGTCAGCATCAGTACTGGGTAAAGAAGAAGAACTCTGAGAGTCACGATCAGAACCCACCTCGACTTGAGGAAAAACAGACACAGTGGGAGAAGGACAGCAAACATGAGAGCAAGATGATGACGAAAGAGCGGATGAGTGCTCCATGGGTCTAGACAAAACAGTCTTAACAAGTGGAACAAACGTTGTCATAAAACCGGAAGTCGACACAGAACCCAACGTAGTAGATGAAAGAGACAAAAATCGATGTTCATCAAACACAACATGACGAGAAATTACAATCTTACCATCTGCCAAAAAACGTTGGTATCCTTTGTGTTGAGAACTATATCTCAAGAACGTACAAGGTTGAGACCGAAAATCCAACTTGTGACGTTGAAATGGTCGCAAATAAGGGAAACAGCAACACCCAAATATGCACAAATGATCATACGTAGGATCTTGTCCATAAAGAGCTCTATATGGAGTTTATCCATTCAGAACCACAGTGGGAAGACGATTAATGAGATGAATAGCACAACTAGATGCATAGGCCCAAAAATCTACAGAAAGATTTGCTTGTGCCAATAGCGTGAGTCTCATTTCAACAATATGTCTATGTTTGCGTTCAGCCACACCGTTCTGTTCGAAGGTATGTGGACACGAGAGCCGATGAACTATCCCTTGGTTTGCTAGAACCGAAAAAGGCTCGATACTCACTGCTCCAATCACTCTGAAATTGTTTGATAGTTTTCCCAAACTGCGTTTGAACTAACTTCTGAAATTGAACAAAGTAATCCACAACCTGAGACTCTGGCCAATAAGATAAATCCAAGTAAAGCGAGTGCACATGTCAATAAAAGATACATAATATCAATTGTTAACATAAGCAACTTGAGCAGGTCCCTAGAGATCAGAAACAACCAAAGTAAACGGATCAGTGTATTTAGTGGTCGAATCGGTAAAGGGCAATTTATGTGATTTCCTTTTTTGACATGCAGAGCATGCAGTGTCCATACAAAATTTATTTGAAGAAATGCTACATTTATTCAAAACAGATTTGACAACAGAATCAGATGGATGTCCATCGACGACCTACCGAAGACGATGCTCAAGCATCCGACGACGATCCCTCATGGTCACGGTCGTAACGATAGAAACACCATTGAGAAAGATACCCAAACCATCCGCAGATTTGGCATTGAACTCGGGATCAGAACCCACGCCCACGACCTCTAGATGGGGGACGAACACCACGAACAGAACCCCCTATGATCGGTAAAGGAACAGTCTCCAAGAGATTAGCATGAAGAGGTATCTCTGAAGCCACACGCACCTGACGATTCTCAAACTCAAGAAGCACTTCAACAAGTTGTTGAAATCGCAAAGGTTCCGATGAGAACGAGGCGAGCGTAATGACAGAATCAAAATCAGAGGGTAAGCCCACATGCAGAGTTTGGACCTTCTCTTCTTCGGAGATGCACGAACCAGAGACAGTTATCAAAGCACTCATATTCTGGATTTTGGCCACAAACTTTGATTGAAAGACTGCCTTTCTTGAGAGAAAGCAAATCATGTCGAAGACGAGCAAGCTTCACCCCAGTGAAAGGGGCAAAAAGACGGGTTGCGGTAGTCCATACATCACAAGCAGATTGAGCCTCTGTAAAAAAAGACAAAATAGAATGATTAATTGTGGAAAGAAGCCATGAGGTTAATAACCGATCTTGTTGCACAAAGGTTGAAGAATCAGAATTCGGAATGAGCGAGCCGTCTAGAGACTGCACAAACCACAGTGGACTAGCCAAAGTGCCATCGAGAAAACCGATCAGTTCATAGCCCTCGACAATCATCCTAACATGTTGCTGCCAGTGAACAAATGTGTCTTCATCGAGCTTGATCGTCTCATGTCGCGAAAAAGACTGGACTAGTCGAGTACCAGTAAATGCTGAAGAACCAGGATTAATGGCGGTCGAATCAGTAGAAGCGGTGGTGGTCATTGAGGTAGGTCCCAGAACATTCCTAAGTTAATGATACCATGTAAGCTACAACGGTAGAATAGAAACATAATAGAAGAATGTATTTTGTATTTAGACTTTTCGACCTGTGAAATACATTGAGGAGTCTTGAATTTATAGAACAATGATTAAGTAACAAACTAACAGCTCATAACTAACTCAAAAAACTGACAAACAACCAGGCTTAGCTAAGGTATACTTGTAGTCTTAACAAGCTGGAACTGGAGAAAGTTATTGAAGCTTAAACTTAAAGTTATTGAAGTTTAGACTTACTGCTGCTCAGATTTGCTCATTTAAATGCGTGGACAGAACTACATGTAAAGTTGGGGAAATATGGAATAAGATAAGAGATAGATGAGAAGAAGTTGAATGGAGTAGGATTTTATGGTTCCCCTTTCATATTCCTAAATACTCTTTGATGAGTTGGCTAGAAATCCAAAGCAAATAGCTAACTGAGGGTCGGGTTCAAAGGTGGAGCTTGAACACTGATGGTAGTTGCAATTTGTGTTTTGAGAACTTGGAAACTAGGGACCAATTATTTTTGGAGTGTCCTTACTCAAGGAAAATATGGGTATAGCATACTTTAGCATTTTGGGATTCAAAGATGTGCAGGTAGTTGGCATCAAGAGCTATCATGGTCTATAGCAAAGCTAAAAGTGAAGGCTCTCATTTCTGTCTTATTGAAGCCAATATGGAATGCTTTTTATCTACTCAATCTGATGTAACAAATTATTGCTTCTTTGAGTAATAATATCAAATTTATCCAAAAATCTGTACTTATCTATTACTACTAACTCTAAACCTCACATTCTCAACTAGCAAATGTTATAGTAGCAAATAATTTGTTGCTTAAGTTTTTAAAATCATGTTCAAACCATGTACAAATCGTGTTCGGCATAGTTGGCAAATACGGAAATGAATTTTAAGTACTTCCATGTCTTTATATGCGTGAGTTTTTTAGTTTCATCATATGTATTGTAGGTTTTAGTTTAGTTTGTCGGCTTTAATCTATATTATACTAGTTTTTAGTCTATTTATATTGTAATAATTTGATTTTACTTTGTGACTACACGGATAATTCATTTAATTTGATACTTATTATTATTCCTACATGAATTTATATCGCATTTTTGTAACACTTGAAAAAGAAACACACACTACGAACTCCTCTGTAATTATATATAGTATTAGTAGGTTAGCACCCCATATGGGTTGAAGCCTGGAAGATTAAGGGGCTTACCCAGAATTGTGACCCTATCCTACCCCTCGGTACATAGCTGAGGCCTAAATCTTAAACCAATTTAATAAATTCTACAACATGGAGCCAAGCCCAAACCCAAAAGTGGGGTCCATGGTCTGTAAGTCGTCTGTTTGGTGGTTTAATCCTTCTTGGATTTGCATCCAATGGGGTTGCTTTTCTGTACAGCCATTTTGTACGTGGGTTCGACCCCCAAAGTTGTTTTGTCTGAAGTTAAAAGCACTCATATCATACAAGCCTCTGGTCTGTTACTTTTGCATTGAATCTGTAATTTATATTACCCCAAACAAGACAAGGAAGCCATTCTGGAGGTACTTGGTGACTCGTTGAATTGTGTAGTGGAAAGTTTTTGTGCCTATCCAGAACCCAAATGAAGTGATATAATACTGATCATTGAAACAATCCTCAGAAAATAAAAAAAAAAAAGAATGGGTCAGGTCAGGGCTCTGGATTCAGGACCACCCGCCCTCTCCATCTGCTAAGAAAGCAACTTTTATCAGACATTTAATGTAAGGTTAAAAAAAAGAAAATAGGACAAAACAAAATGAAAAGCAACCTCATTTGAGAATCAGCATAGATTCTAATGGTATTTCTCTTTCAGTCAATTGCAGGGTCGATTTTAAACCCTTTCTTTTTCATGTTCTAAGATTATATATATTACCCATCTGTTTTCATGGGTTCAGATTCAGTTGAATGCTCTTACATCAACCAAACAACACACAGTTAATGCTTACTGTTTCCCAGCTGCATGGTTAAAATTTTCACAAGTTGCTTCCACCACATTAAATAAACCAAACTCCTTACTGGATCATGTTAAAATTTTGGTTCTTAACATTTCTCTCTCTCAAATGTCAGGAAAAAAAATGGAAATACAGCTGAAGGCGACAGTGCTTGGTATACTCAATCTGTAGTTGGCAGTGAAAACGTTTTGAAACCGATAGGGTTTTGTATTTGCAGCTTTTTAGATAATGATTTAGCAGGTGTGATATCATATCAAAAGAAACCCATTTCCACTCTCCCACAAAAAGACTAGACAAATTGTTAGATTGAATTTTCACCCATGAAATTATACATATCTTTGATAAAAATAGCAAGTGATGGTTGCATTGCAACAGAACAACCTGGTCTATAAATAAAACCATATGTAGGGTGTAGAGATGTTGGTTTTTTTATATTGTTTTTCTCAAAGGAAAAGCAACATATTAGGTAAAGAGTACTTGTTGCTTTGCAAATCATTTGTTTTGTATTTTAAGGAACCAACCTTTGAATTATCAGGTAAACAAATGCAGCAACAACAAGAACAACAAAACCTTTAGCTGAGCAAAAGAAGACAAAAAAGAAAAGAAAAAAAGAATGGATTGGTTTTGGGGGGCTATGTTTAACAATGACTTTTACCAGCCACTTCTTGGCGGGCAATTACCTTTTAGGTAACAATGGCTACTTTCATGTTTTATGCTCTTTCTTTTCTCTTTGTCAACAAACCCTAATGCTTTTTACTCCCATTTGCTACTCATTTGTTTTTTCCATTTAATAATTCATCCACTTGTTTACGATTTTTCGGTTACGGATATAATCAAAATAGTGACTACCAAAACTGAAAAAAAAAAAAAACAAAAAAAAGACGACCGGGATAGAGTCGTAGAGATTAAATAGTAAGTTGTAGCATGCTCATTCACATAACATTTCGTTATATTTAATTTCTTAATATTTGGTCTTCTAATTTTATGAACAGTCTATTTGAAAATGATTATTAAACATTATAAATAAATAATTAATGAATTAGCAAATTTAGTAATCCAACAATTTATATGCTACAATAAGTTGATATGTTTGGACATAATTTATAGTTTTCGTGAAATATGAAGTCGAAAGTCCAACAAATTAAATTTGAGAAGGAAAATTATGTTAATTTCTTTTTTTTTTTACTTATTAGACATCATATCCATAAGCAATTAATGGCAGCCCTGCAAAAAGTTATTATTAAATATGTAGAATGCATGAAAGAATTTATTTACTTGTAATTTTGTCGTGTTTTTCCATTCAAAGCTAAAATCCCTTCATCAACATATATCAACCATTTATAGAAAAACTTGTTTAAATATCAAATCATTAATAAACCCCATGTTGATACCTAATTAAGGTGACCCAAATTGACGTGCCTTTCACTGTCTGCACTCTACTAATTAATACAAAAATAATTTAAAATATTAGAAATACCATACTTTTTAATTCCCCATATAGAGGAACATATAAGGTTAATTCTTTTCATATCTTTTGTTAATTTGGTACTTATACATTTTAGAGTTAAATTTGGCCTAAACTTTTAAAAAATAGTTGAATTTAATCATTAACTTCTTAAAAGAGTTGAATTATTATTATTTTAACAAAAATACTAATTAAAATGTTTAAATTTTTAAACATGACATGATATTTAAAATATATATATAGTACAATATTAATATGAATTATAGATGAACTGTCATATCAAAATCATTATAAAATTTAATATTTTAATTAACATTTTCGTTTAAATATAACTATCCTGCTTTTGAAAGATTAACTATCAAATTTAATTAAAACAACAATAACAACATCTAAAACTTTCCTTTTTTTTCTCCTCTAAAAAAAAGTGAATATTTCATGTTATTCTAGAAAATATAAAGGTACAAGGACCTTAAGTACATGATGATAGAGAAGTAAAACCATTCTACTATACAATTATAGTAATAAAGCCAAATACAACTAGCTAACTTAATGCTAAGGTTTTGATCATTGTGCAACACCTTCTTTTTTCTTAATAGAATTGAAGAAAATAGGGTGAAAAAAAAAAAACAAAAAATCAAAATGGGATTATTGTTTTCTATTTTAAGAGGATACTATGAAATGTATGTTTGGAATTGAATTAATTAACAGCCCCCGAAGTCTCTAACTGAGAAAGAAGAGGTATTCTCAGGCATGTTTCCAGCATGGCGTAGCCCTAGAGTGAGTGAGACATCACCCGCCGTGGTGGTCCCCAACCTTATGAGACTCGAGCCAATGTCCGTGTTCCCACCGGCTGTGGTCCCGTAATCCGCTGCTGCAACGGTGGTGCCAGCTATCCTTTGGTGGTGGATATCCGAGTCATGGGGGATGGTGGTGGTGAAAGGCTGGGAAATGGGTGGTGCCACCTCAGTGGCGGTGGGGTTTGCTTGGTTTTCCGAGAAGCATTGGGGAGTATTGATTGCAATGAGTGAAGGGTCGTTTTCAGTGGCATTGATTTGGGATCCTTTGCCTGCTGGGGTGGTTGTTGTTGTAGTTGGCGCTGCTGTTGTCGAAGGCGTCGATGTTTGTGCATTGTTGTTGTTGTTTGGGTTCCTTTCTCTCTCTGTATGATTATTGTTGTTATTATTATTATGGTCTCCCTCTTCTTTTGTTTCTTGTTGGTACATCTCTTCCACCATGGGTTTCCACAACCGAACCCTGGCATTTATGAACCAATTTGAAACCTGCAAATACAAATATCATTACACCACATCAAAAGATCTAATCAGTTCATTAATTTCCCTTAAATTCTTACATTAAGACTTTACTATTCTAGTTTACGGTCCGCGAGATTAGGACAACACATATGGGGGAAGCTGCATTTAAGAGTTCTGAGTCACTGTCTTTTTTCTTACTCAGTTATAAATTATGAAAGACATAGTACTAGAATTAGGTGTTTGTCTTTTCTTATCTAGCATACTTTGCAGCCACACGTTTACCCATTTTGGCTTTCATGCATGCAAATTAAGAAAGAAATAAAAAGCAACCTAATTAATTAACCCATTAATTAAACTTAAACAACACTCTTAACAGATACCAAAAAGCGAATACTAATGGTGGAGTAAAAAAATGTTTACTACTGTTACTTTGAAGTAGAGAAAAATGTTTATCGTGTGGTTGGAGGCTGAAGGATGTCATCCTGAGTGTATTTGATATGAGAGAGAGAGAACAGAGAGAGAGAGAGAGAGAGAGAGAGAGAGAGAGAGAGAGAGAGAGAGAGAGAATTAAAGCTGCAAACTTTGATGTCTCATTTCTTGGTGTACTTTGTCCCTGCCCTTGAATATAATCTGCTAAGTTTCAGTATTTGTGTCTTTTATTCAGAAATCAGAATCTATGTCCTGGGCTAAAGAATCTTAAAATAAAGAGAAATTATCTCTCTCAAAATAGTGATTGAAAATATAATCCAAATCCATGCAAGTTCTTCTGAGCTTACTGATGGTTCTTTCCTAAGGGGTTTCCTTTCCCTCTTCTTCTTATCGGTCCCAACAATCATATCTAAGCTGTAAATATCTACGATACATATAACTTGAACTGAATTCATTGTTTTTTTTTTAGAGTGAAAGAAAGGACTAAGACATACCTGATTTCTCGATAAACCAGTCTGTCGAGCCAACAGATGCTTATCTGCATCGCTTGGGTACCTGAGATAGAGACCAGAAAATGAAATCAGAGTCATTGCCCAAAACCGTGTAAAGAGCCTCCCATGTTTATCTACCCCCTAACCTAGGGTGGGATTGAGCCTTTCTTTATTTCCCTGCACGGGCGTGAGAATCTAAAGAAGAAATATCATATCATCAGCAGCAGCAGCTGCAGCAGTTTTGCAGAAGTAACGAAGGGGACAACTTGTTTCAACTCTCTCACCATTTTCGTGCATATATCACTATTTCATTTTTAGCCAAAAACAAAAGAAAAAGAATATCTTTTGTTTGTTTGGGTTTATGCCCATGAGAGAGAGAGAGAGAGAGAGAGAGAGAGAGAGAGAGAGAGAGAGAGAGAGTGTCTTTCGTTAAATTATGATGCTTTATTAAAAGTTGTTTTTTAGCAACTAATTTCTGCGTCTGGGTCTGTGATTGACAAAATTAAAGTAGAGAGGGAAATAAAGGTCTTTTAACATCTTTTTGGCTGACAAGACAACATCTAAGGACACTGCATTGCTCTTTTTTCCACGCACTAATCAGAAAGCATGACAATGGGTAAAGAAGAGTTGGATTTTGTGTGAGCTAATAATAAAGTGCCATTATGTCATATACTTAATTAAGAAGAAGAAGAAGAAGAAGAAGATTCTACTAGTGTTAGAGTAGGGTTAGATTAAGAGGTAAAGGCAAGGCAACGTACGGATGGAGAAAATGTTCGAAAAGCCAGGCTCTCAAAATGTTGACTGAACGTTCAGGCAGGCCCCTTTGGGGTCTCCAAGCTTCCTGCTCCATCATACCCATTTGGTTGAACGCTCTTTGCTGTCTTAAGCTTTGCTCTAACATCCTCAGCCTCGGCGTCTCTCCTTTCGTTATGCCTGAGCTCCCTGCTCCATCTTTCTCCCCCAGCATCTCACAGCTGTGTTTCAGTTGTGCTGATATCGCGTCTTTCAAACACCTGAAATGCCTTGACATCGCCTTCTGAGCAAGGGCGGTATATGGGACTGCTGCCCCAAACCCCATCACCAGATCGAATGAGTTCACTACCATTTGCATTTGTTCACAGTAATGGTTGTATCTCCTCTCCACCTGCCAAAACCATAAATTACACCATATGCTCAGTGTCGTTGTTAGTCATTGTTTACGATAAAAACATTAAAAGTAGATCATCTGATTTTATTGACACAACCATGTTATATAATAATAATAAAAATAATAAAGCATTTGACAAGACTTATTTGCTGTTAAGGAAACCCCCCTTCCCGCCCCAAATAACAAGTGCCTTAATCAAAGCTTGGTACAGTCAAATAATTTTAATGGCAAGTGTGAACTGGGAACTAAGGATACCCTTTTGTGTGTTTGTTTTCCCTTCTTTTCCTATACTCAATTGACTGGCCGGGGAGCGCAAACAAGAACAAAAATTAC
Organism: Gossypium arboreum; assembly: GCF_025698485.1. Classification (NCBI taxonomy): domain Eukaryota; kingdom Viridiplantae; phylum Streptophyta; class Magnoliopsida; order Malvales; family Malvaceae; genus Gossypium; species Gossypium arboreum. The sequence goes on along the minus strand of NC_069080.1, from coordinate 29,402,380 downwards.
AGTATGGAAAAAGAGTGGAAAATGAAAGCATAACGCCTTTCCCAGAGTCAACCAGGTTATTATATATATATATATGGTTTTCCCTGAAATATTGCTATGATGGGTATGGATCTCTCGGGTAGCAGTGGCTTCAATGATTTTGATACGTAATATGGTGGGCTGATGGTCACCTTCCAAATCAGAAGGGACGTCGCTTCACGATTGAGTGCATACCCTTAATAGTAATCTCTCATGTCTTCCACCAAACCAGGTTGAGTACTTAAACACACCCACCAATCCAATGAGTATGACACGAAATTATGAAAATATTAAAAAAAGAAAGACAAAGTGAGAAGGATAATCAAACTCTACCAACTAGATCCTGTATAACCCTATTGCACCAGCCGGCTTTGCTCTATCTGGTTTTTTTTTTTTTTGTTTAAAATATTCTTATTCGTTACTGTGCTGTGGTGCTGATGTTTGATTTGAAAATTAATGGAGGTATTCAAATAAATGATCGGAGGACAATTAAAAAAAAAAAAGATTGGGTCTTAGTCAGTTGAAGAAGAGAGTGGAACTATGAAAGAGAAAATAGGGGAATAGAGAAAGAGATTACATGCCTCATCAAGCATGGATAACAGTTTGACCTTCCTTCTTTGGTGTTCAATTCTATCAGCCGCTGATAAAGGAGGGAGATCCTTTGTTGATGAAGAAGAACCACCACCACCTGCACATCCGCTACTAACAGGATCAGAACTAGGGTTTGTGTTGTTTCTACCGAACTTATTCTTCTTGAACTGGCCTCTTCCAACACTGCAGAATTCTTCCAACAATTCTTGAGCTGCTTTAACGTACTTTGAATTTCTTAATACATTGACCATTCCTAATGAGGATCCGAACCCAACATGATGAACCTGTTGGTTTTGTCCCACTCCGCCTTGCAGATGCATTGTCTGATGATGACTGCCCAAATTCCTGTACTGATGAAACTGAGCAGCCGAACCCCCTCCTTGATTATAGTACAGTAAACCCCCGTCTCCCATCCTTAATTCTTCAGCTTTAGCAGCCTCCAAGTGTTGCAAAGAAGATGATAAAGATAGTGAAAGACCTTGGCCTTCCACAACACTTCCAATTTCATTTAGGCTGCTGAGTTGGGAATCAGTGTTGTTGCCTCCTTCATGAGCACTACCAGGAACCCAAGTAAATTGAGGTGGAGATAGAACAGTACTTGTTCCGAAACCCCCTCCAGGACCTGATACGTTAAACCCTTGAAGAGAAGTAGATGGATTTGGAAGCAACATGTGAAGAGTATTAGAAGAAGTTGCTGGAGGAGGTGGAGGAGGAGATGGTGATCGTTGCTGCGGATTCATCAAGAAAAGATGCATGGCAGCTGCTGAGTCGGCATTAATGCTTGGTAGCTGCTGCTGCTGCTGATGCTGTTGAGCTAAACTGTCACGGGTAATGTGACTCTTTGATTCACCTAACTGTCCCAAACCCCCAACAACACCTTGCCTGTTGCTATACCACTCGTTGGTATTACCTGGGGCTGGCCGGTGTGCTCGATAATTCGGCTGTACATGCTGGTCTAGTAACTCGGTCGAGGCAGTGGCGGCAGCAGCGGCAGCAGCCGCACCCGAAGGGAAATTGAACATTTCGGATAACATACCTGCGGTTTCATAAACAGGGAGAGAAGTTGATTCTTCCTCTTCTATCCCTACTAATGGTGGAGGTGGCGGCTCAAAGCCTTCAACTCTTAGTTTATCTCTCCGGATCTGCTGTTCTAAGTGCTGTTGCTGCTGCTGTTGGTGTTCTTGGTGGCTTACGGCTGATCTCTCGAATCCATTCGAGAAGCTGAAGATGCCAGCTGCTTGATGGTAATCTTGGGACATAGAATTAGTAGAATTGTTGCTCTTGTGTTGAATTGGGATTTGATGGTGAATTTTTTTGGAGGGTTGAGATTCTTGAGAAAGAATTGATGCGACGAGTGGTGGCGTTGCTATTCCCATATCAGCATCTTCTTCTTCATCATCATATCCTTTTTCTTTATTTACCTCTCTCCCTCTATCAAATTCCTTCACCTTCTTGCTGTTTCAATTATGAATCGGTAACCCACATAGAGAAACAAATAACACCCATCATAAAAAAACAAATCACTCTTATCAGGGGAAAAAAAAAAAAGAACAAAGAAAAAGGAAAGATAGGAACAGAGAGGATCAAATTCTCTCAGTTAAGTGAAGGAAAAAAAGAAAAAAAACTGGTGTAAGGGATGAAACAAGTCTATGTTGATTATGTTTTGGATGTTTTTGTAACCCTTTTGATCATTTTCAGCTATATATGAGAGAGAGAGAGAGAGAGAGAGTGTGTGTGTGTATATATAGGCAGACCTTGTTAGAGTTGCAGCAGCATATGAAAGGATATAAAGCTCTTATAGCTAGACATATCCCTTCCGTGTGTTATTATTGAAAGATTCTTCAATTCCCTCCCTCCTTTCTTTTCATTTCCTTTCATTTCCTTTCTCACTGTGTATGTGTGTAGTCCTCCGTCTGTCGTCTCTTTCTTTCTCTTTCTCTCCTTTTCCTTCCTTGCAGTAGTGACTAGATATTATTTTTCACCTCTTGAATATTCCCCTGGTGAAACTATATGAATATAAGGGGAGAAAAGAAAAGAAGTAAGAAAGGAATGAAAATGGAGGCTGATCTGAGAAAAACAGATAATTCACTTTCACAACAAAACATATAGAAATAACCTTAGCCTCCTCAAAGACACAGAGGTGAGAGAAAATAAGAAACAAAAGGGTGGTCGCTATTCTTTTCTCCTTCACCACTTTTCACGCTGCCAATATTTTTTATACTAATTATTATTATTATTTCCTTTTTTTTTTCTTTAAATTCACAATTAGGTTTAATGAATCATAATCAAGGACTTGAGTTTTAGTTTATTAGATATATTTTCAATTTACAAAAATAACCTTAACTACAAATTTTAGATTGCGGGTATAAATTTACTATTCAACCCGGAGAAAAATAAAATGTAAAAAACCGAATAATTTGGGTAGATGTAGAAATTAAAAATGAATAAGGTTGAAAAAAAAGTCTGACTATTACTATAATTTTAATTGACACGCAAGCTGTGGAATAAAAGAAAGATAAGGTCAGTACAAAGTCATCTCAATCATCTAAACTACCACCATCCTGTATATGTTAAAATGACTAAACTGCCCCAGTTGATTATTTTATATTCATCAACAGCAATAGTTGGTAAGGGTAAAAATATCATTTCGGGAAGCCATATTTTTTTTATTATCCAACTTTCTTTTGTATGAAAATAATAATAATAATAATAATAATAATAATAATAATATCTGATATTATAAATAAAACAATATAATCAAATGTTTAGCGGTTAATTGAAACAAATTTATAGGTGGAAGGCGTATTGTTTAGTGAATGAAATTATTTTTATGGCATTAAAGATGTTTAATAAAAATAAGATAGAAGGGCACGTGCCGAAGGCTGGCGATGAAGACAAGTTAGGTTTTATATAGGGGTTGTAAGGTCTGAAAACCACACTTAACTGCTTTCTGGTTTGGCAATGTCAAGATGGACATGTTTCATTAATCTTTTTCTTATGTCTTTTATTTTTCTACTTACGTTTACATTTTTATTTAAAAATCATCAGCTCCATTAAATTTGTAATATGCATTCGCTTTCCTTTTCCTCATATTTAAGATTAACTGTTAATATAAAATCTTTATATTTCTAATCAAATGTATGTTTGGATAGAGATTAATATTAGAAAGGAAATACAACTGCTATTGATTAATTACCAAATTCAGATTTATTCTTATATTTTATTTTAAAACTATATATTATATTCTTAACGATGAATATATATATATTTATTTATTTATTTCATTTTTATAAATATTTTACTATATTCTTAAACAATACTTGTCAACCCTTAATCTTAGTTGTAATGTATATATCAAATTATTTTAACACTTAAATTATATATAATAGGTACCCTAATTTAATGAACAATGTTCCTCAAACTTTGTCTAGATATATAAGTACCAAGGGATTTTCCATCATCTGAAAATGCTATTTAACTAATTAGTGTTTCAGCTAAGATTTGACAATATACAAAGTAACTTAATTTATTAGCTTTCTTGGTCTACACGTGTGGGCTTTTTATATTTGCAATGATTACCCAAAGAGTGAAAAAAGAGAAACAGAAGAGCTGGAGACAATAATTGTTTAACAATAATTAACCTTTTATAGTTTCTAAAATGTATACCTTTATTTTTAATTATTGTTATTTATCAATGATAATGATAAATTTTAAATTATATAAGAAAATATAATGTTAATTTTAAAAAAATTAAAATTAAAATAAAACAATCTGTATCAATTATAATAGTATTTCATGATAAATAGGAAATAAATTTAAACTAAATTAATAAACATATTTAATAAAAGTGATTGAAAAATAATTGGTGACACTTGATTTTCTTTTCAAAGCAAACTCACAAAATAGTTTTCACCTATACTAAATAAATAACACAAAAGATTTAAAAATTTTTTAAGAACGTTTGTTTTTCGGGATATAAACTTATAGAAAATTTTTAAAAATAATACTATAATTTGATACTGTTATTATTTGAATATGATTTGATATCACCTCTTCAAATAACCATAACTTTAATTCTGCATTATTTTTATATAATTCTAACACATTAATGCTAAAATATTCATTTTTAGCAATATTTTTCTTAGATGTTACTTGATTGAATACGCCTAATTATTGAATGTTATTTTAATATTAAAATATTAATTATTTTAATAAATTATTTAATATTTTAATTTTATTTTAATAATAAATTTTAAAATTAATAATTTTAAATAATATTCTTCACACATTATTGAAAATATTCAATATTAATATTTTAATAATAAATATTTATTACAATTATAAATATATTAATAATAAATATTTTGTAGTATAAAAGTTAAAATATGTTATAAGTCTATGTACTTTTCGCAAATTTATAATTTAGTCTCTCAGTATTCTTATTTTCAAGAATTTAGTCCCTTCACTTTTCAGATTTGAAAATCAAGTTCAATTGTTGATATTGACAATTTTTTTTGTCAATTTTGTTGATGTCACTTTTTTTTTATAAAAAAACTCACTTGATAGTCATGTAACTCAAAAATGACATTGTAATAAAACTGAATTTAACAAAATATTTTTAATATATGCAAAACCAATGTAAAATATAAATTTATATATATAAGAAAAAGTGAATTAAACAATGAAAAGATAAGAAAATCTCAAATGTATATTTGTTTCATTGAAAATAGTTTTTATGAAATATTTTTAAGAAAGTTGTCAAACAACAGAAAATATTTTACACAGATTCACTCAAACACCAGAAAACATTAACTTTTTCAGCAAAGTAAATAATTTTCCGAAAACTATTTTTAGTAAAACAAACAGACACTAAGAAGGGAAATATTTTGATTGAATAGCAGTATATATATAAGTGTAAAAAGTAGTCTTAATTTGAATGAATTAATAATTCAAACTTTTGTTGTATACTTATTTGATATGAGTATGATGTTGTTACTCTCATCCTTAACTTTAATATTGTATAAAAGAAAATTAAATGATGTAGAGGTCACTTTCATGTAATAATAAATGCAATGCTCCCAAAGTTCTGAACCCCAGCTGGGTATGTCTTTCTTTTTGTTCTTTAATCAATAATTCACCCCAAGGTTTTGGCATATATATAGTTTCTTGAACTTCAAAAGTGTGTTAATATGATCTCGGACAGCATTAATATTATTTTGATGGCATCCTTTTTCTCTTCTTTAATATTTTAATGTGTAGATAGATTTTGCTGCAATATTTGCCACTAGAAAGGATGCATTTCCTGTTTCTTGTTGACAGATTGGCAGCACTGTGTTGTACACTCATGACTAATCTATATTAATAGTAAATGAAATAATATTTTATTAGCGCCAGTAAATAACCTGCGAACAAACATAAATTATATTTAATATTAAGTAGGATTAAGAAATTAATAAGTGTTTTATAAAAATATAATAAAATATTAAAAAAGAAATATATTAATTTTTCAAAATTACTTGTAAAATAAAAAAATCACTATGAATATATCCTTAAATAAATACTTAAAACCCTTTTATTTATTCAAGTAAAAATTCTGAAGACGAATAAAATTAATTTAATATTATACTATTATAAGTAGATCATGTTTGGAGTAAATATCCTACCTAAAATGGAAGCTTTTGGTGGTTGTTTCTGGAGGAGACAAGTAATTATAGCCAAAGGAAATAGAAATTTTGAAGCATATTTATTCCATAATTATTAGAGTAATAAAAATTGATGTCTCGAAATTCCCTTTCCTAAGAAATCTTACTTATTCCATAATTAAGAGAAAGAAAAAACAATGAAATAATTACTTTCTGAGTTGTTTTATGGACAGGAGTCAAATTCCAATTTATACCCAAAATTAACGTCTCAAAAATTATATATGTCAGCTTGATTGTGAAAGATTAAGATCTTAACCCCTAAAATTGCAGGTTGACAAATTTATTTTAATAATTGATTTGAGGAGAAGGAAGAATGATAAGTATGGAGATTTAAAAATTTTATCATGATATATTTTTAAATAATTACATGAATTATAAGAATAAATTAAATCTAATTTTAAAGTAAATTATTTTAAGCCATAAATTTTATCAAATAAAAAGTCAACAATAATTTCTTTTACATTAAGAAAGGATAAAATATATTTGAATTTATTTTCTAAATTTTCTTCTCTTTTACTTAAAACAAATCATATGTATATATACACTGTTAGGGATCGACCCGATTAAGTAACGAACAAGTAAAAATAACAGAAGAAATTGAGAAATTGAACACACAAATTTAACGTGGAAAGACCCCTCCAAAGAGGATAAAAAACTACGGATAAATATAATTTTACTATAATGGCCAAAGAACGAAGAGTACAAAAGATGGAGATAAAAACTAAACCTCGAAAACAAAGAACCCTTAAAACGTAAATACAAAATTCTTTAAATGTGTTATGAATTCTAATATCTAATGGGTGCATTTTCTAATATTGTAAAAGAGCTTATTTATAAGCTAACTTCATAGGTCAAATAATAATAAAATAATCTAGACTAATTAGAATTTGATTGAAACAAAGAAATAGAGTTTAAGCGAAAGATTATTTCTTAAATTTAACTAAAATAAGAGTCATACTCAACATACACTATAGAAGTATGAGGTTAACAAAAAAAAAAAAAACCTACGTGGTCATCTTATGCACAAATATAATGACACCCATAAAAAGCTATTTTAAGATATTAAAATGTAAAAAAAAGCAATAAAAAATATAATAAGTTACCATAAAGATAGATTTTTAATAAAAAGATATGTTGAAATTAATAAAGAAAGTAAGTTTGCTATTTGTAGCACAACTATAGTTTGCTCTCTGTAGCAAGTTGTTGTGATTTTGTCCTTTTATTCATGTTGTTCTATTCTATTATTTTCAATTGAAGAGTGTTCTATTAGGGTATTGTCGAAATTGAAAAAGAATTAGCAAATCTCAATATAGAGGATGGTGAAGAAGAAGTTTTTATTTTGCCTATTGATGGGATCTTATGAAAATTGATCTATGATTGTTGTTTGGTTGGATGTTTTTTAATAGTGAGTGTGGTGCACTTTCCGACAATGAAGAACACAATGGCAAACCTTTGGCATCCATTAGGAGGAGTTCAAATCTCAGATCTAGGTGGGAAGCGGTATTTATTCAAATTTTTCCATGAGTTGGATATCGATGCGATTATGGGCACTCTTTGGATTTTCAATATCTATTTACTGGTTTTTCATTGATTAAAGGAGGAAGAAGATCCAATGGAAGTTCTTCTTGCTTCTTCTGCGTTTTGGATTCAAGTTCATGATCTCCATTCATGATTTTTCTCAAAATCCATGGCAAAAATATTTGGTGATTTTATTGGAGAATTCATTAACTACAACGTGAAATAGTTGAATTGTGAAATGAAAAAAATTCTTCGTATCTGAAACGAAAAAAAAAATTATGACCTTTCAGTCAAATTTTACTTATGTGAATTTTTGATATGAAAGATTAACTCTTTTATTTTCTATGTGGATGTCTAAGCCATGGTGATAATTTTTGCCCCAAAAGACTTAACTAGGGATTGAAGGAAATGTAAATTGGATGGGACTTAACATTGAGGACGAATACTAGAAGGGCATCAACCATGAACATCGTTTGGCTTCGTGAGGAAGATCATGCTAATTGGGGAAACAATGGTGGGGGCAAAATTCAAGGGATTTGATGAGAGGAGAATCAGGAATGACAATCAATCCCATTTTGGGATTTAATTTGGAAAGGTGCAAGATTCAAGCTGATAATGTTAATGCTAGTCCCTCTAATGAAATGGATTGTGCCAATATGGAAGATAGCCCAATAGAAAACGGTGATGGAAAGAAAAGGCCCAGGTTTGACAATATGGACTTAGGCGTTTCTGTTTTATCAATTTCGATAAGGCCCAATTCGTAGCGAATTAATACTTAAAAGTCGACTGGGAGCAATGAAACTTTTAAGCTGGAATGTCTGTGGGCTAAAGACTTCAACATATGTTGATGATAGAAGATCTTAAAAAGAAGATGAAGTCTCTAAATAACCAGGAGAGAAGTGGGGAAAATCTTATGAATTTAATGGAGGTTAAGTGACATCTTAGCATGAAGATCGAGAAAGAAGAAGTCTTTTTGGAGTAGAGAGCACGTGCGAATTGGTTAAAAAATAGGGATAAGAATACTGCATTCTTTCACAAATTTGCATCCTAACGAAAAAAGATGAACAATATTGTCTGAACGATGAAAATGGAAAGGAAATTAGAGAAATGGGAAAGATGAAAAAGATTGCTCGAGATTACTTCTAAGATTTGTTTACCACAAATGGTGATGGAAATTTGAATCATATTTTGAGACGTGTGGGGAGATGTATCTTGGAAGATATGAACAGATTGTTGACTGAGGAATACAGGGAATAGGAGCTATATTTGGTGCTGAAAGGTATGGGCCCAACAAAGGTGTCAGGATCAGATTGATATCCTACTTTATTTTTAAAAGATTTTGGACAAGACGTTAGTGCTTACTACTTGGGAATCCTTAATTGAGGTATGTTGTTGGAACCTATTAATGTTACAAATATTGTTTTGATTCCAAAGATATCTCACTCGAGAAATTTGAGAAGTTTCCATCTTATAAGCCTATGCATTGTCATGTATAAAATAATTTCTAAGGCTATTGCAAATAGACTAAAAAAGTGTTAGATCTTTGTATTGATGAGGCACAAAGTGCGTTTATTCCCGGTTGGTTGATAACTGACAATGTTCTACTTGCCTATGAGATTCTTCACACTTTTAAAAATAAGAGGATGTGTCTTAAGGGTTATTTAGCTCTCAAGCTAGATATGAGTAAAAAATATGATCATGTGGAGTAGGGTTTTTTTAGAAGCATAATGTTAAAGATGGGTTTTGATGCTATATTAATTGATCTTATCATTCGGTATATTTCCACAACATCATACAAGGTCATTTTGAATGGTGAAGAATGAGAGGTTTTTTGTCCTTCTAAGGGGTTGCGCTAAGGGGACCCTTTGGATCGTTATCTTTTTCTATTTTGTAATGAAGGTTTATCAGCTCTTATTGTAACAGCCTTAACCCTAAACCATCATCGAAACAGGGTTACGAGGCATTACCAGATATGTCAGACAATTTACAAATCATTTTTAAATAAATAACAAACATATTATAATATAATCATAAGTTCATATAATTTTTTTTTAAATTCAATATAACCCCTTTATAAATATTTAACCTTCCCTGCAAATTTCAAATAGCAACCAAACCAGTTCTAGCATTTCAACCAATGCATTTATATACTTAAATATACTTAAATCATACCTGACATATTGACTTAACAACTTAATTAATGAAAACCCTATTATCATTTCTAATTAGCTTATAAAACTATTCAAACCATTTCAATTCAATACCAATGCCATAAACAATTTTTACCATTTCACTAAATTAATTATCAAAACACTAAATCCCTTTCTTTACAACAAAATTTATGTAACATACCAAAATAACCATTATAATCCCTATGTACATGCCACTTTCACTTAAAGGAAGAAAACATCACCAAAATCTTGATGCTGGAGTCGGGATCGTTCGGATGCTGGACCGGGAGACTGGTCTCCTATTAACCTGCGCACGGAAACAACTGTACTCTGAGTATTCCTTACTCAGTGGTATTACCATAATTCAAATTATAATAGCAATAAAGAATTATAATTACCAAGCATGTAACTATCCAATTTCTCAAATATCCATTCATTCTTAAACTTTCTTTAATTAACAATAACAATACAATTTTTAGCTATTCTTCAATTTCCATCACATATCACATGTAACAATTTCAATCACTACATGAACATTAAGTTCATGCTTTTCATTTTCAATCTCAATTTCAATCCATAATTCAACTTTCTCATTTCTTCCAATATTTTCAATAATATAATCAATCAATTTATTTTAAATTTCTCATTTCAGTTGTTCACCCTATTAACTTTGATGGATACACGGATTCCAACCTAAACACACCAGTATGACATATTGTGCCTAAAACTGTACATAGTACCTGATCAGTATACGACACATAAGTGCCTGAAACGACACACGAGGTGCCTAAAATACGGCACATAAAGTGCTTGATTGGCAAAGCCGAAAAATCCCGTACTCTTCCAAATCCTATGGCATGCCAATTAAATCCGACTCAGCCCGACTAGATAATAGGGTATTCCATATTACTTTTCAATTTCAATTTCAATTTCAATTTAATTACAACTCAATTCAATATACTTTTCTATTTCAATCCACATACGATTCAATTTCAATACATATTCATCATTCAAATCAATTTTCATTCAATTCAGCAATAACACTTACCTTATAATTTACTTACCATATATATAAATTAATTTAACATTTAATGAATAAATAAATAATTTGAATTATAGTAATACAAACCCGAATTTCTCAATTACCACTCGACGACCTTCCCTTTTTGTGCCGATACCTGGAATTCTTTATTAGCTACGAAAATTAAATAATTATGCTATTAATTACAGCACTAATTTTACAATAATAATTGAATTTTATTAAATTTATACTCTATTTCCAATTTAATCCTAATTAACTTATTTACTTTTCTAACTCAATTCATACTTTATTTCTATTCAATTTCCTTCCATATTCTACTTAATTATCTAATGTTCATAATAAAACCCTAATTTAAAACTTCTTTCAATTTAATCCCTATAACACAAAACTTATAGCCTAATTTACAATTTATTCCTTTAATCAATTCTAACTTAAAATTCATTCAATTAAATCCCTAATTCATTATTTTTTTCAACATGAACTATGTTTAAAAACCTAAAAACTTCCAAAACCTCAACTTAATTTCAACAAAACTTTGTTCTAAAGCTTCCAAAACATCAAAATTAAAAGAAAAGGACTTAATTGACTTACCAATTAAAGCTTAAAACTTCCAAACCTAATTTTTCCTTTTTCTTTCTTTTCTTCTTTCTTTCCTTCCCCTGTTCGAATGCTCTCTGTTTCTTTGTTTCTTTTGTTTTATGTTTTTGTTTCTTTTATTTTATTTACTTTATATTATTTTAACATTTAACTAATATAGATTTTTATTAATATAATAGTTTAATATATAATATATAAATATCTTTACTTAAAATTTAAGAAAATTTATCATTATAATCCAAGTATTTAAATACATATTTTACACATGTACTATTCCATCTTCATACATTTGTCAAATTTTATTTATTCATCCTATAAAATCTCATAATATAATTAATATAAATTATAATTTAATAATAATAATAATAATAATAATAATAATAATAATAATAATAATAATAATAATAATAAATATCTATTTAATAACAAGTATAAATACTACAATCGTACACATATACTTTTATACATTTGTACAATATCATCACCATCCATTTGGCAAATTGTTAATTTATTTATCATACAAAAATCTTATAATATAGTTATTTAATTAATAAATATATTTTAATTTAATAATTATAATAAATAATAAATATCTTTTACTTAAATAAAAAGTAATTAAGTATTTAATTTACAATTGTACAAATATGATTATTACACATTTATATTTTATTACCATACAATTGTCTTTATTTTATTTATTTCCTTTAATATAATATCTTAATTTTAATTAATATAATCTATAATGTTTTAATTAAATAATATTTTTATAATATAAATCAAGAAAAATCTAAGATTTTTCCATGTATTACTGCTTCATCTTAAGCCATTGGCTTATTTACCTATTTAGTCCCTCTTATTTTCTTTTACTTTATAATTAAACTTTTACACTTTATTCTATTTAGTCCTTTTTCCTAATTATTTTTAATTAAGCTAAATTCACCTAATTTAAACCTAATTAAACACATCACTAGACTCATAAATATTTCTAATAATTACATTGAACTCGATTTAATAAGACAGAGGCCCGATATTGCACTTTTTCGATATCCGTGAATTTTGGGTCATTACACTTATGATATTAGCTCAGGAAGAAGGTCTATTAAAAGGGGCCAAAGTTTGCCATAGAAGTCCTCAAATTACACACATCATTTTTGCAAACGGCTATATTTTGTTTGGTGAGGCAAGTGTTAATGGGGCAAATATGCTTAAAAATATTCTGAATGAGTATAAAAGATGCACAGGTTAATGTGTTAATTTCGAGAAGTCAACAAGTCTCTATAGCTCAAATGTCTGTAATCAGGAAAGGCAACTGGTGGAAAACATTTTGGGAGTCTGAAATTCAACTAATCCTGAAAAAGTTTTGGGGCTTCCAAATATGTTGAGAAGGGTAAAATGAGGGGCTTTTCAAAATCTTAAAGATCACATTAAGTAAAAAATTGATAGTTGGGTTATAAGATTTCTTTCGCATGGAGGGAAAGAAGTCTTTATAAAATCTGTTTTGCAATCAATTCTAATGTATTCTATGTCTTGTTTTCTTCTCCCAAAATCTTTTTGTGTGGGAATAAAAAATCTTATGGGGAAGTTTTGGTGGCAGAAAAGTCACGGAAAATATGGGTTACATTGGTGTGATTGGGAAACAATGTGCAAATTGAAAGAGAATGGAGGTCTCAGCTTTCAAAGTTTAACCAAGTTCAATTTACCATTATTTGTAAAGCAAGGGTTACGTTTAATTTTTTGTTCGAATTCTTTGTTAGCAAGAATGTTAAAATCCAAATATTCCCTATTAACATATTTAATTAATGCAAGTTTAGGTGATTTACATTCCTATACCTGGCAAAGTGTGTGGGCTGCGAAAGGGCTTATTCAAGCGGGACTATGTTGAAAAGTGGGTATAGGGACCTCCATTTCAATTTTGGATAATGCTTGGGTACTGGGAGTAGAGAACTACATAATTTAGGATGGGATTAGTTGTAACACCCCGTACCCGAGACCGTTGCCGACGTCGGACACGAGGTGGTAACGGACTTAATTCACTTATTTATACAGTTTATTTTACCATTTCCAGGCAAGCTGGCTAACTGCGTCACTGTTACCTTAAAAATCATATATCGAGTTCCAAAACTCGAAAACTGATTCCGTAAATTTTCCCTGAAACTAGACTCATATATCCATCTTTAAGTTTTTTTTCTAGAATTTTTGGTAGGGCCAATTAGTATAGTTTATTAGTTAAAGTCTCCCCTATTACAGGGTTCGACTACTCTGACCTTCATGCATTACGACTTAGATATCAACCTATACAGGGCTTCAATACTTATACCATTTGTTTGTAATGAAACTAGACTCGAAGAGGAATCTGTACATATAGGGCATGACTTCTAATTATCTCTGGTTAATTTATAGTGAATTTCCAAAGTCAGATCAGGGGATCCAGAAATTGCTCTGGCCCTGTTTCACGAAAACTTAATCATCTTTTAAATTACGACTCATATGATCATTTCGTTTCTTCCATATGAAAATAGACTCATCAAGGCTCGATTACATAATTTATTCACTATTTAATTCCATTCCTACTATTTTTAGTAATTTTTCAAATCCACACCACTGCTGCTGTCAGCATCTATTTTTAAGGTAAACTTTACCTATTTCATGGTTTTCCATGAATCAACTAGAATTTGTCATACATAGCACCAAAATGATCATGATTAACCATTCCAATGGCTAATTGTTACCAAACATTTCCACACCTCTCAATAACCATATATATACAAAATGATTATAACGCTATGCTCAAAATATATAAGCCATTTTCGCATGGCTATCCAAATATATACAATACCAAGGTACTTGACTAACAACAAAAGGCGATCCTATACATGCCATTTTCAGAGTTCAACTAAAAGAGTACCAAAAGGGCTTTGATAGTGTGGATGACTTGACTTTGACACTCCGAGTCCGATAGGTGACGAACCAAAATCTATAAAACAGAGAATCAAAGAAACGGAATAAGCATTTAATGCTTAGTAAGTTTTGAGTAATGAAATCATGCACAACTGAAGTATAGCATTCATATGACTAAATGAATAATTTCATATACACATATTCTCACAATCATACCTACTTCACATTTCCAACCCTTCTATTCATACATAAGGAATCAACTTGACTAAAAGCCGGAAGCTTGTTAATCGATTGAGCGAATACTATTTAAAAGGAACCAATTATTCCAATGCATATACAAAACATACCTCATCGTTGGGATTTTACGAGCGTATTAATTGAAATTATTACAACAAGATCGCTCATTCCCAAACCAAGTACCTTCGGGATTTAGCCAGATATAGCTACTCGCTCAAATGCCTTCGGGACTTAGCCCGGATATAGTAACTCGCACAAATGCCTTCGGGACCTAGCCCGGATATAGTAACTCGCACAAATGCCTTCGGGACTTAGCCCGGATATAGTAACTCGCTCAACTTAGCCCGGATATAGTAACTCGCTCAACTTATCCCGGATATAGTAACTTGCTCAAATGCCTTCGGGACTTAGCCCGGATCTAGTAACTCGCTCAAATGCCTTCGGGACTTAGCCCGGAATTAGTCACTAGCACAAAGGCCTTCGGGACCTAGCCCGGTTATCATTCGAATAACCATGCACATATATCAATAAATCATATCACATCTATATTTCATTTTCATCACTAGAACTCAAACACAAGACACTTATCAACCATTCCCATTTTCGGCTCAATAGCCACATACAAAGAGCTTGATTTGATTTGCTTTATGACATGATCTCTATGCACATTCAGCTACCCGTCATAAGTATAAACTAATTATCTCGACATATAATTCATAAACTATGTTCCATTACTCAAAGACTTACCTCGGATGTTGTCGAGCGGTTTCGACGGCTATTCGATCACTTTTCCTTTCCTTTATCCAACTTTGATCCTCTAAGCTCTTGAGCTAGTTCACACAAGTTTAACTTATTAAAGTCTCATTATGCTAGCTTATGGCGAATATGACAAGAAATTTAATAGGTCATATAGCCACTTTTAGTTGAAATACACAATGGTCATACGCATTTTTAATCACATTAAGCAATTTAATACAATTAATTTAACATTTCCTCATGTACACCTTTACGAATCGAATACACATATCATTAACCTAATATCAATTAACTAAGCACTTTAACAAGTTTTCTTTAACTATACACACATTCGGCAATGACAAAGACAACTTAACCAACCTTAAATTCAACTTATAACAATATATACTCAATATTCAAAGCATTTAACATCACTTCATCATAATTTTACATCATGGCCGAATGCTCCTTTTAAACCATTTACCCTCACAAAGCATGAATTTCATCATCCAACTTACAAGCTTACAATCCCATGAATTTTAACCTCATAATATCTATCGAACTCTCACTCATTAGCTTCTATCATAAATCTCCAACAACACCAAATAAAAATATACTTCATGGGTCTAAGGTAGAACTAAGAAAGGAACTCATAAATATCAAGATGTAAGCAAACTACCATTGTTCATCTAGATTTAGCATGAAACAACAACTATCACCCTTATTAATTTCCATAGACGAAAACCTTACTCATTCCAAAATCAAAATTTCAACATGGGTTACAAAAATAACTTGATATCTCACTCAATATCAACTAAAATTTCAAGAACTAGTATAAACTTCCTTACCTTAATATTGACCTAAGATGACCGAATGCTTCACTCCCTTCTTCCTCTTTTCATTTCGGCCAAGAAGAACCGATTTCTTCTTTTGTTTTCATCACACTTTCATTCTTCTTTTTCTTTTATTATCCTTAGTATTTCTTTTATTTATTTCCTTTCTTTTACATAAAATAATAACCATTTCATGAAGATGTACTACATATTCTAATATATGCACCATCATGGCCGGCCACTATGTATAAAAAAAGGAGCATTTGACATGCAAAACCATTGTTTCCACTACATGCTTTAATAGGTCCTTATAGATTAACCTATCACATTTCAAAAGTGTCACACATAAGTCCTATTAACTAAATTCACATGCAATTAACTAAATCGAACCTTAAAACTTTCACACACTCATATTCACATATTTTAGACAATAAATATTATACTCAAATATTTCGGTGACTCGGTTTAGCGGTCCCGAAACCACTTTTCGATTAGGGTCAATTTAGGGCTGTCACAACTCTCCCCCACTTAAGAAATTTTCGTCCCCGAAAATCTTACCGGTAAATAGGTTTGGGTATCGTTCTTTCATAGAGTTCTTGGTTTCCCAAGTAGCTTCTTCGATCCCGTGTTTGAGCCATAACACCTTTACTAACAGAATCCTTTTGTTTCGCAACTCTTTCACCTCACGAGCGAGGATACGAATTGGTTCTTCTTCATAACTCAAGTCAGATTGAATTTCAACCTCTGATGGATTAATTATGTGCGATGGATCAGATCTATAACGTCGAAGCATCGAAACATGAAAGATGTCGTGAATCTTTTTAAGTTCAGGGGGTAAAATCAATCTATACGCAACTGGACCAACTCGTTCGGATATTTCATATGGCCCAATGAACCTCGGACTCAGTTTGCCCTTACGGCCAAATCTGAGTATCTTTTTCCAAGGTGAAACCTTAAGAAACACTTTGTCTCCCGCTTGATACTCAATATCTCTTCGTTTTAAATCCGCGTACGACTTCTGACGATCTGATGCTTCCTTCAGACTCTCACGAATTATTTTTACTTTCTACTCAACATCTTTAATCAAATCAACTTCGAAAATTTTACTCTCATCGAGTTCAGTCCAAAACAACGGTGTACGACATTTACGACCGTACAAAGCCTCGTAAGGTACCATCTTAATGCTTGATTGAAAACTATTGTTATAAGCGAATTCAATCAAAGGTAAATACCGTTCCCATGAACCACTAAACTCAAGGATGCAACATCTCAACATATCCTCGAGTATCTGAATTATCCGCTCGGATTGACCATCGGTTTGGGGATGAAAAGATGCTAAAATGCGACTTGGTACCCAAAGCTTCTTGCAATTTCTTCCAAAATCGCGAGGTGAATCTCGGATCTCTATCCGACACAATAGAAATAGGTACCCGTGTAATCTCACAACTCGAGAAACATACAATTCAACTAGTTTATCCAATGAAAAATCCGTGCGTCACGGGGATAAAGTGAGCCGACTTAGTCGGTCTATCAACAACAACCCAAATCGCATCTTTCTTACTTGCCGATCGGCAACCCGGATACAAAATCCATCGTGACTCGATCCCATTTCCATTCGGTATCATGATCGGTGAAGTAAACCCGTAGGCACTTGATGTTCCGCCTTCACTTGCGACATATTAAACACTTGAAACAAAATCGAAATGTCTCGTTTCATACCATGCCACCAAAACTGACGTCTCAGATCGTTGTACATTTTCGTACTCCCCGGGTGAATTGACATTCGGCTACAATGAGCTTCGTTCAGAATCATCGAAATAAGTTCTGAATTCCTTGGAACACACAAACGACTTCTGAACCTCAAACAATCGTCGTCATCAATTTGAAACTCTTATTCCATATTCGAAACACATTCAGCCCGTTTTGCAACCAATTCATCATCGACTTTCTGAGCTTCACGAATTTGATGAATCAACAATGGTTTGGCCTTTAATTCTGCTACTAACACATTGTCGGATAGAACAGACAAGTGTACATTCATCGCTCGTAAAGTAAATAGTGATTTACGACTTAAAGCATCTGCAACCACATTAGCCTTTCCAGGGTGATAGTCAATAACAAGCTCATAATCTTTTAACAACTCGAGCCAACGTCTTTGTCGCAGATTCAAGTCTCTTTGAGTCATCAAATATTTGAGACTTTTGTGATCCAAATATACATGGCACTTCTCACCAAATAAGTAATGTCGCCATATTTTCAAAGCGAATACGAGGGCAGCTAGTTCGAGATCATGGGTCGGATAATTTTTCTCATGTGGCTTTAATTGTCTCGACGCATAGGCCACAACTCGACCTTCTTGCATCAATACACAACCCAACCCAAGTAAGGATGCGTCATCAAATGACAAACTCTTTGCACGATTCAGTTGCATTAGCACCGAGCTTCGATCAAGTAAGTTTTTAGTTGATTGAAACTTTTCGACATTTTTCGACCATTCAACTTAACATCTTTCGAAGTAGCCGTCATTGGTGTGGCTATCATCGAGAAACCCTTTACAAACCGTCAGTAGTAACCGCAAGTCCCAAAAAGCTCGAACCTCAAGAATATTTCTGGGGCTTCAGGTTAAGTATGGCTAAAATTTTGCTCGGATCAACTCGAATACCGATCACGGATACCACATGACCCAAGAAGCTCACCTCTCTTAACCGAACTCACACTTCTTGAACTTAGCATATAACCGCTTATCTCGTAAAATCTGCAACACTAATCTCGGTGCTCAAGATGCTCGGTTTCATCTCTTGAATAGACCAAGATGTCATCAATAAACACAACTACAAACCGGTCCAAATCGTCGAAGATCCGATTCATCAAATCCATAAATACTGGGGGGCATTAGTGAGCCCAAACGGCATCACTAAGAATTCGTAGTGACCGTATCTCGTTCTGAAACCAGTTTTGGGTATATTCGAAGCTCGAATTTGCAACTGATAATAACCCGATCTCAAATCTATCTTTGAAAACACCGAGGCTTCCTTTAGTTGATCAAACAAATCATCGATGCGCGGTAACGGATATTTATTCTTTATTGTCACTTTATTCAGCTGACGATAGTCGATGCACAACCTCATGGTTCCGTCATTCTTTTTCACAAACAATACTGGTGCACCCCAAGGTGAGAAACTTGGTCGAGCGAAACCTCTATCCGTCAACTCTTGCAACTGAGCTTTCAAATCTTTCAACTCGGTTGGTGCCATACGATATGGAGCTATCGAAATCGGTGTAGTCCCAGGTACAAGCTCAATATCAAACTCTACCTTCCGAACAGGTGGTAAACCTGGTAATTCTTCGGGAAAAACATCCAAGTATTCACAAACCACTGGCACAAATTCAGGTTTCTTTTCTAACTCTTTGTCATCAAGTACATACGCAAGGTATGCTTCACACCCCTTTCTTACATATTTCTGAGCCAACATCGATAATATTACAGCTGGCAACTTATTCAGGTCAGTAGACTCAACTCGGATTATCTCGTTATTTACACACCTCAAATCGATGGTTTTTCTTTTGCAATTTACAATTGCATCATGTACGGTCAACCAATCCATATCGAGGATAACATCAAATTCATCAAACAAGAAAAGCATCAAATCGGCGAAACAGAACCTCGGATTACTAGGGACATTTCTTACACACTTTGTCGACAAGCACGAACGACCCAAGGATTTGACACCGAATTACAAACTCGAGACTCAACAGTAAAGTCTTCTTGGATGCTAAGGTTTCACATATATAAGAATGAGTAGAACCAGGGTCAATCAAAGCAATCACATTAGTATCAAAGAGAGTAAAAGTACCGGTAATAACATCTGGCGAGGAAGCATCCTCGTGTGCGCGTATAGCATAAGCTCTAGCAGGAGCACGAGCCTCAGATCTGGTTGTAGCATCTTTAGATCCTCTATGACCGCCACTAGCATTGCCCGTATTCCTAGATGGTCTACCCCGAGCAGTAGTAGCACCAGGTTTCCCACTCTGATTTACATTCTGTTCAGACAATCTCGGGCAATCTTTAATAAAGTGGTCAGCTGATCCACACTTGTAACAGGAGCGGTCATGGAATCTACAACTCCCCGAATGCCATTTACCACAATACTGACACTCTGTTCTGTCTCAACGATCATTTCCAACACTGGCGACTGAAGTGACTCGTGCACTCACAGGGGGTCGATCACGATCTCGTCTAGAAAAGCCCGAAGTGTCTCTAGATCGGCCTAAATCATCTTTAAATTTCTTCGATGTCCGTTGAAAGGGCTTTCCCGAAGATCTCTTATGAAACTCCTTTGCTCCCATATCAGCTTTTCTTTTCTCCTCACTGAGCTCTTCGGCTTTGTAAGCTCGCTCGACAAGTACCACAAATTCTCGGATTTCTAAAATGCCAACATACAGCTTTATATCATCGTTCAGTCCATCCTCAAAATGTTTACACATCACAGCTTCTGAAGAAATGCATTCTCGGCGTCTGGCTAAGCCTTACAAACTTTCGTTCATAATCGATGAATCGACATGGAACCTTGTTTAAGTTCAAGAAATTCCTTCCGTTTTGATCAATGAATCTTTGGTGATATACTTTTTCCGAAACTCGGTTTGGAAAAACTCCCAAGTTACTTGCTCTCTGGGCACAACAGAAATCAACGTATTCTACCAATAGTAGGCAGAATCACGTAGCAAGGAGATAGTACACTTTAAGCATTCATCAGGTGTACAAGATAGTTCATCAAGTACCGAACAGTGTTGTCCAACCAAAATTCACTTGCTCGGCATCGTCATTGTCCGTAGCTTTAAATTCATAACCCGTGTTTTGGATTCTATCAACTGGGGCTTATTTGACCTTATTTGGTCGATTCGGGAGGTATTGCAGTCTTGGGGTTGTATTAGTCGGGAATGGGGTTGTGGAATGACCATATTAGTTCGAATGTATTGGTTGAACCAATCATTCATCACGCTATAAAAAGCTTGTCTAGCTTCATCATTCGGATTACTAGCAATAGGTTGAGAGTCCGCCGCACTTGTCCCTTGTCTTTGGAGCAGCGCTACACTCTCAAGATCATCACCATCGCTTCGGTTGGGATCGGGATCCATTACTATAAATAAACACATTTTCAATTGTCAGAAATCACCACACTATCAAATAATCACATAATGGCATGTATAGCTAGACCCAAACGTATTATGGTAGTCCTAGAATCGACTAAACCTGGCTCTGATACCAATAAAATTGTAACACCCCGTACCCGAGACCATTGTCGAAGTCGGACACGAGGTGGTAACGGACTTAATTCACTTATTTATACAGTTCATTTTACCATTTCGTGCAAGTCGGCTAAGCTGCGTCATCATGTTACCTTAAAAATCATATCTCGAGTTACAAAACTCAAAAACTGATTCCATAAATTTTACCTGAAACTAGACTCATATATCCATCTACAAGTTTTTTTTCTAGAATTTTTGGTCGGGCCAATTAGTACAGTTTATTAGTTAAATTCTCCCCTGTTACAGGGTTTGACTGCTCTGATCTTCATGCATTAAGACTTAGATATCTCCCTGTACAGGGCTTCAATACTTATGCCGTTTGTTTCTAATGAGACTAGACTCGAAGAGGAATCTGTACATATAGGGAATGACTTCTAATTATCTCTGGTTAATTTATAGTGAATTTCCAAAGTCAGATCAGGGGATCCAGAAATCGCTCTGGCCCTGTTTCACGAAAACTTAATCATCTCTTAAATTACGACTCATTTGATCGTTTCGTTTCTTCCATATGAAAATAGACTCATCAAGGCTCGATTAAATAATTCATTCACTATTTAATTTCATTCTTACTATTTTTAGTGATTTTCAAATCCACACCACTTTGTCTTTGTCGGATCTATTTTTAAGGTAAACTTTACCTATTTCATGGTTTTCCATGAATCAACTAGAATTTGTCATACATAGCACCAAAATGATCATGATTAACCATTCCAATGGCTAATTGTTACCAAACATTTCCACACCTCTCAATAACCATATATATACAAAATGATTATAACGCTATGCTCAAAATATATAAGCCATTTTCGCATGGCTATCCAAATATATACAATACCAAGGTACTTGACTAACAACAAAAGGCGATCCTATACATGCCATTTTCGAGTTCAACTAAAAGAGTACCAAAAGGGCTTTGATAGTGTGGATGACTTCGACTTTGACACTCCAGAGTCCGATGGTGACGAACCAAAATCTATAAAATAGAGAATCAAAGAAATGAATAAGCATTTAATGCTTAGTAAGTTTTGAGTAATGAAATCATGCACAACTGAAGTATAGCATTCATATGACTAAACGAATAATTTCATATACACATATTCTCACAATCATACCTACTTCACATTTCCAACCCTTCTATTCATACATAAGGAATCAACTTGACTAAAAGCCGGAAGCTTGTTAATCGATTGAGCGAATACTATTTAAAAGGAATCAATTATTCCAATGCATATACAAAACATACCTCATCGTTGGGATTTTACGAGCGTATTAATTGAAATTATTATAGCAAGATCGCTCATTCCCAAACCAAGTACCTTCGAGATTTAGCCGGCTATAGCTACTCGCTCAAATGCCTTCGGGACTTAGCCCGAATATAGTAACTCGCACAAATGCCTTGGGACCTAGCCGGATATAGTAACTTCGCACAAATGCCTTGGGACTTAGCCGGATATAGTAACTCGCTCAAATGCCTTTGGGACTTAGCAGGATATAGTAACTCGCTCAAATGCCTTGAGACTTAGCCGGATATAGTAACTCGCTCAAATGCCTTGGGACTTAGCAGGATATAGTAACTCGCTCAAATGCCTTCGGGACTTAGCCCGAATTAGTCACTAGCACAAAGGCCTTCGGGACCTAGCCCGGTTATCATTCGAATAACCATGCACATATATCAATAAATCATATCACATCTATATTTCATTTTCATCACTAGAACTCAAACACAAGACACTTGTCAACCATTCCCATTTTCGGCTCAATAGCCACATACAAAGAGCATGATTTGATTTGCTTTATGACATGATCTCTATGCACATTCGGCTACCCGTCATAAGTATAAACTAATTATCTCGACATATAATTCATAAACTACGTTCCATTACTCAAAGACTTACCTCGGATGTTGTCGAACGGTTTCGACGGCTATTCGATCACTTTTTCCTTTCCTTTATCTAACTTTGATCCTCTAAGCTCTTGAGCTAGTTCACACAAGTTTAACTTATTAAAGTCTCATTATGCTAGCTTATGGCCGAATATGACAAGAAATGTAATAGGTCATATAGCCACTTTTAGCTCAAATACACAATGGTCATACGCATTTTTAATCACATTAAGCAATTTAATACAATTAATTTAACATTTCCTCATGTACACCTTTACGACCGAATACACATATCATTAACCTAATATCAATTAACTAAGCACTTTAACAAGTTTTCTTTAACTATACACACATTCGGCAATGACAAAGACAACTTAACCAACCTTAAATTCAACTTATAACAATATATACTCAATATTCAAAGCATTTAACATCACTTCATCATAATTTTGCATCATGGCCGAATGCTCCTTTTAAACCATTTACCCTCACAAAGCATGAATTTCATCATCCAACTTACAAGCTTACAATCCCATGAATTTTAACCTCATAATATCTATCGAACTCTCACTCATTAGCTTCTATCATAAATCTCCAACAACACCAAATAAAAATATACTTCATGGGTCTAAGGTAGAACCAAGAAAGGAACTCATAAATATCAAGATGTAAGCAAACTACCATTGTTCATCTAGATTTAGCATGAAACAACAACTATCACCCTTATTAATTTCCATAGCCGAAAACCTTACTCATTCCAAAATCAAAATTTCAACATGGGTTACAAAAATAACTTGATATCTCACTCAATATCAACTAAAATTTCAAGAACTAGTATAAACTTCCTTACCTTAATATTGACCTAAGATGACCGAATGCTTCACTCCCTTCTTCCTCTTTTCATTTCGGCCAAGAAGAACCGATTTCTTCTTTTGTTTTCATCACACTTTCATTCTTCTTTTTCTTTTATTATCCTTAGTATTTCTTTTATTTATTTCCTTTCTTTTACATAAAATAATGACCATTTCATGAAGATTTACTACATATTCTAATATATGCACCATCATGGCCGGCCACTATGTATAAAAAAAGGAGTATTTGACATGCAAAACCATTGTTTTCACTACATGCTTTAATAGGTCCTTATAGATTAACCTATCACATTTCAAAAGTGTCACACATAAGTCCTATTAACTAAATTCACATGCAATTAACTAAATCGAAGCTTAAAACTTTCACACACTCATATTCACATATTTTAGACAATAAATATTATACTCAAATATTTCGGTGACTCGGTTTAGCGGTCCCGAAACCACTTTTCGACTAGGGTTAATTTAGGGCTGTCACATTAGTAATCAAGACATGTGACTATTTGAAGATTTGATAGAGCCTAATACTAGAAGATGGAAAATTGATATTATCCTCAATACCTTTAGTGAAAGGGATGCTGAAAGGATTCTCAAAATTCCTTTCCCATGATGCCTAAGCGATGATCACATAGCATGGATAGATGAAGCATTTGGAGAATATTCTCTTCGTAGTGGTTACAATCTCCTAATACAAGGCCTTACAAACCCTACTGCTAGACAAGAACAAGATAAAGAAGGTAATCTTTACAAAATTTTGTGGTTGTTAAATGTGCCACCAAAAATCAAGATTACAATGTGGCGTATAACTTGCAACTTTATACTTTCAACAACCTACATTACAAGATACTGATGAGCATGATATGTTACCCTCGATGCGATGAATAAACAAAAATAGTCTTACATGAAATGTGTGACTATAGATTTACAAAAAAAAAAGTTTGGAAAAATTTGAGCTTCAAATGGCCCCAAAATTTGAAAAATATAAGCCATAAAGACTGGATTGCCTACATTTTTTAGCATTATTCACAAAGTTAATGTTGAATATTTGTGCGTGCTTTATGGGCAATTTGGATGCATAGAAATAAATAGGTGCATGAAAGGGGCAGTCAAAATGGGCTATCTATTGTGAATTTTACTTGAGAAATGTAGAGCTATGGAATAGTGGAAAAGGCTGAGAAACGCATGTGTAAAAGTTAATTTTGATGTTTCTGATAGGAAAATGAAGAGAGTTCATGTTCTGGTATTTTGCTAAGAGATTCAAAAGGAAGGGTAATAGCTTCAAGGATTACCTTTCACGAGAATATTTTATTGTCGTTTGCGGCTGAAGTAGTGGCTTATGCTATGGCCTTGAAGATGTGCTTAGATTTGAATATAAAAGTTTGGAAGTTGAAGGGGACTCTCTTACTATGATAAAAAAGAGGAAGCAAAAATGAGATTGATAAATTTGAAATCTTGGCATATATTAAAGATGTAAAAACTTTGAGCAAGGAGTTCCTATTTTGTACTTTCATGCATGTGCAGAGTTCAGCCAATAGAGCAGCTCATCAGTTAGCAAATGAAGGAATTAAGTAGAGAACAAATATTTTCTTGATGAACGACGAGCCAGAGTTAATTGAGGTGATGGTAGAAGTTGATCGTCGATGGATAGAGGCCTTGGATTAAAAAATCGTAGTTATAGATGAAAGGGGAAGTAGAGTTTTGATGATCTATTTCGTGCTCGGTTAGGAAATGAATTTGTTTCTCAAGATACATTTGGATTTTAGAATTTTTTAGAATTCCTTTTTTTTATGCTTGTTGATGCAGTCTAGAATATTGGGTTGGATTTAATTTCTATTTATGATTGTTGTTTTCGAAGTGTTTTGGGTTGCCCAAGGGTCTTGTCTTGGTTATTATTTTATTAATATAATATATATTTTTAAAAAAAAGAGAAGATATGTTGCAATTTAAAAGCAAAAATATTGAAATAAAAAGATTTCTTTAATTATTATTCCCTACTATTTAAGGATATAGTCAAAGAATACACAAATTTCCATTAATAAAGTGTTCCTTGCAATTTTATTTTGCAATGTCTACTTCTATTGTACGTAAAAACATAATAGAGGCGATAAATGGTTAGTTCTCTTATTTTTATGCTTATGATTACAAATTTGTCAATTTTTTCATGGAATTGTCAGAGATGTGCCAGTGTTAAGTTCTATGGTATGTTTCGAGAGTATAATATGGAGTTCAAGCTTGATATTGTGAGTTTGCTTGAAATAAGAGTTAGTGGTGTTAAAGTAGATAAAACCATCGCTAAATTGGGTTTCCAATATTCTCATCGGGTGGAGGCTAATGGTTTTTCTAAAAGTATGTGGATCGATTGAAAAGAATCAGTTCAAGTGGAAGTGGTTTGTAACTATCCCAAATTTATTCTTATTTTGTTAATTGACATTTTGTATGCCCTTCCAATTTATGTTGCTTTCATTTATGGTAGTCCAAATAGGCAGAAACGGAAGAAACTTTGGGAAGGGTCAAAATTGGTTATCCCTTCTAGAAGAGCTCCCTGGCTTGCCATTGGAGACTTTAATGTTTTGCTTTCTTCCAATGATAAAAAAGAGGGTCGAATAAGTGGAAGAGCAACTTAAAGTTTAAGAACTACACCATAAGACTGAACTGGATCATCTACGCCAATCCAGTGATGAAGCCTTCAGGACGTACCAAGAAGACACCACAATGAATTTATCTAAGGCGTTGCTAGAATTAAGTCTAACTTGGTTCTTTACGCCCAAGTGACTGCTAGTCCAATGGATTTAAGTCAAGTAGAATTCGATATTCTAAAATATAATCTCTACCGATTCATTAAATTTCAATGTTTATAATCCTAATGGCAAAGAATGGGAAGAATTTTAGTCAATGTGGAAACATACAGATGGTTTCTTCAGACCTAACTCGCCTAATGTAGAGGATGTAGAAAATTTTGAAGAGTTTGTTGACTTAGAACAAGTTCCAAAGGGTGTAGAACAAATAGAAAGAGTTTATACTACAGAAGAGGTTCCTGTAAAACCAACTGTTCACAAAATTAGAATATCCTGGTTATATATTTTATTTTGCTATTCCCGGAAGTGTGTAATATCTTTCATACTTCTTAATGAATCAACCTTTTATCTTTTTCTACTTATTATTATTTTACAATAACAACTATCTTTTACATAAAACATAAATTTTCACATACTTGAGTGACTAAGCCAGGTTCGACGTATTATGCATACAGGGTGCTTTCCACATGTGCTGTCTAAGAATCAGTTAAACCGAGCTTTGATACCAATTTGTAACACACTAAACTCGATCCGATTAACCAAATTCAAATCTCGAGTGTTATCACACTAAAAAAAAACATAAATTTACGACTAATTATTACAACTCTAAATAATTTATAAATTCAAATGAATAGATAAACATTAAAGATATATATACATATAAAGATAAGTATAGAAATTTAAGCACAAAAGTCATCACCTAATATCATAACTTATTACAATTATCCTAAATAAATACTCCTATGCAATACTATTTATCTTTAAAGGCCACCAAGCGTGCTCTGTATGCATAATACCGATACTGTAATAGCTCGTTTTTTAGTGCTGTCAAAAATAGTGGTTTCGGGACCACAATTTCGATGTGTCAGTCTGTAAATATTAATTGTTTAATATTTATGAGTTTCTTAGGGTCGTACTAAATTATGATTAAGAAATTTCAACGTTCAGTTAGTCAATTAATGAGAAATGACTAAATCATAAAACATACAAAAGTTAATTTCTATTTATTAAAGGAGTTAAATAGATAAAGAATAATGAAGTGGTGGACCATTATAGTAAATAAACCATATTAGTTATAATGGGTGGTGTTGGTTTGGTTATTTTGAAATTCTTATTAATTTTAAAGGTTATTTTAGTAATTAAACTAATAAACTAAAATAGTCAAAAGATGAAAAATTATCATATTTTTCATGGTTTTCTTTCTTGGCCGAATGCCATTGTTGGGGAGAGCTTCAAGCTTTGCTTTGTGTTTGAGTCTTTGCATGTAAGTTAATTCTTACCCCATTTTTTATGATTTTTATGTTTTTGTGATCGTTGTATTGATAGCTAGTTAGTTTAGGGACTAATTTGTGAAGTTTTCAAAGTGTAGAAAATTACCATTGATGTTCTTGGAGTATTCTTAATGTTAGTTCTTGAGCATGAAGCTTGATGGTAATTTTAATCTAGTTTATGAAGTGATTTTATCAATTTTCATGTTTAGTGATTAAATTGAAAATAAATTAAAATGGACATGGTTTTTCTTGATAAATTTAAAATTTTAAGGCTGTTTTAGAATGGTTAAAAATTAGGTTCAATGGGTTTAAAGTTTAATTGTGGGAAATAGGCTTGTTTTGGTATTAAGGACCAAATTAAAAAAATGTAAATTTTTTGGGGGCAAATGTGTAAAATTTTAAATAAGAAGTTATATGTATAGAATTGAATAGTATATGACATTGAGGTTAATAATTGAAATAAGTCATAGTATAGATCAAGAACAAGTTGATTATCGAGGAAAATAGAGCTATTATAAAGTGTTAATGTGGCTGTTACATTACTTAAAGAAGAGCATTATTTATCACTTAAAGGAGCTGTTACATCATTTAAAGGAGAGCATTATATATCCTTGAAATTCAGTTGCCTTTTCTTCTTCTTCAAGTGCTCAAAATATCAACAAGTTGCTGGTGTCTATTCAGCTGCTCAAGAATGAAACCTACGCATTCAAATTCATTAAATTAGTTGAATTGGAGCAATAACTCATATTGATGGTTGGAGTTGCTGAGGCTTAGGGGAATTCAAGGGTTGTGCCTATTGAGTTGCCAAGAGTTGTGCTTATTGATTAAGCTTTATTTCAGCCATTAACAACTCATTTAAGCAGATACTTGTGACTATTCAGCCAGCCTTTATCTAGCCCTATAAATATTTGTAATCAGCTCATTGTAATGAACCTTTTTGCTGAATTTATGTTAAACTTGAGTTTTGTAAGTTATCCAATTCTCTTTGTTCTTTTGGAACTAATCTAACTTATCAAGCATTGCTTGTGGCGTCTATCCTTTCCATTGTTAACCGAACTTATCACTTTCAAGTGTGGCGTTCGTATACCTTTGGTTCCTATCGCTAATTGATAGTGGGTCAAGGTTTATCCTTTGCTGTTTTTCTTAAACTGTAAAATACCTAAGAGCCATTTGAGATTCGGGTCAACAATCCAATATTGTTGGTTCATTTTCGGCCTTAGTCTATTTATCCATTGTCTTTGTTTAACCATTTTGTTACCCTATCTTAAACCTATTTCTTTCATTCATCAGCCTTTCTTTGTTTTAAACCTAGTTCATTTCAAAACGAAACATTCTACTCAAATTCATGATTGGGCAACATTACGACTCGAATCATCACCGAAACGAGTTCGTATCATTTGGTATCAAAGCTAGCGAATTTGGAGTAAGAATAGACATTCTCGGCATTACGGTATTGTAGAATTGATAAAAGAATTTGAAAAAAATTTGAAAAAATAAAAAAATTCGTGAATTCAAGTGTTTTATTGTAATTAATATATTGTGATTGAAAAAAATAAATTCAAAATTAAAAAAAAAGGAAAGTGTACAAGTTTTTTTCATTGTCGAGTTTTTAAAAATTCTGCTTGCTGCTCGAAATCATCCATTCAATATCCTACTTTTTGGCCACACTCAACCTTTTCTGTTTCTTTCGTTTTTAGCCTACCTATTGGTCTTAACATCATTCCTACCCTAAACCGACAACTCTTTTGCAAACTGACCCACATTGACTTCTTCTAAGTCTAAATAGTCCCCTTGCACGAGAGTTTGTGAGAGCATTAGAGTAAAGGAAAAGCCAAATAACAAGTGCAAACACGAGTGGAGTGCCGTCTGCTTTTTCTTTGTGAGTGAAACGTGAGGTTTGTAGTGGTGAGGAATTCATTTTCCATTTTAATCACTTTTCTTTTCATCAATAAAGTCATGTTTCAAGAATAGCTTTTAGAATCAGTTTTTCAATATGTGATGAAAGAAATGGATCGATTGTTCAATAGAAAACTAAAACCCCTACAAGAACGATTGGTTTGTGTCGAAGAGCGAGGCCATCAGCAGGAACCCAAAGAGAGTAAATTTTTCTAACTGAAAGGACAGTAACGAGATTGCCAAGAAGACGAACATCCAACGAATGTGTGAAAAGAGATCCTTATCGAGATTCCTATTCCTCAAGGAATTTGTGTCGAAGTAAAGCAAACTTCGAGTTTGAATCCTTCTGAGATGACAATGAGAAGGTAGATATATCTCTACAAGTGCATCAAGTCATTCATCCAAGGAGGACTGCTTACGAAGAGGTGAATTTGTTTTGAAAGCATCAAAGTACCTGCCTATGGAGGGACATTCACGAAGAAATGAACTTGACTCCTATGTAGATTCTTTCCCTTCTTTTTTTTCGAAAAACTTGTCATTCTGAATCTTTTATGTTACCTTCCTCTTGTAATGAAATTGAAAGAAGAAAAAGAAATATGAAAGAAAAAGAAAACGAAAAAGAGAAAGATTGTGAGAAAGAAAAAAAATTGAAAAAGAGAGTGAGATTGAAGAAATAAACGAAAGTGTGAGTGAAGCGATTGATATTATGGAAAAAGAAAGTGAAATAAGGAGTGAGAGTGAGATTTCAAAAGGAAGTGAGTTTGGAAAAAGAAAAGAAAATGAGCGAGAAGCGAGTGTCAACGAGTTTTCAAAAATAAAAGACATGTGGTAAAGAACAAGAGTTTGAAAATGAGTTAGAACAAGAAACGAGTGAGAAAGATGCAAGTGGACAAAACAAAGCGAGGAATATTTTTACTAACCATCCTATTAGTTCTCTTTGTATTTTTTCTTCTTTTTAGGTTTCTCAAGGTTCATTTGACAAGTTCCAACTCCATTACCTTCCCGATGAGAGACTGTTTCAATTAATAGAGAAAGGTAAGATCGAAGTTGACGATAATCCACAGGTGTAAAAAGGTAATCAAGGTAAGGGTTCTTTGTTATGCGAGTCTCAACAAATTTACTCATGTGTTATTGATGAGAAAGTCGAAAACTTATTTTGTGAAAGAACTCCTCAACTAGATTCGATTAACTTTCATTTTTTGATTGTTAATGATTTTTTTCGATTAGTGCTATGAAAAGTTACTTCTATGACAAGTTTGTTGTTGGCAATTTTGTTGAAGTTGTTCGATGAAATTGGTAAGAACCAAGCTTGATCATGTATGATAAAGAGTTTTTATGAAAAACGTTTAATCTACTTGATCGTGGCAATAATGTGAGCGTTTTACATTCTTGTGTGACACCTTCATGTATTTACATGCCTGTTTGAATGAGAATTGTGAGGGTTGATTGTACCAATGTTTGTATGCCTAAATCTTGTTTGATTGGCATGTGTGATGTCTTGGTGAAAACAAAATTTTTGTGATGCTGTGAGACAAGTGATCAAAATTATTTGTTCGAATGCGGAGTATATTTTCATAAGTTGATGATAAGTGAAGGTATGTATCGTAAATTTTTTATGAGTAAATGTGTGAACAATCTTTGCTTGTGTGATGATTTATCTTTATTTTCGAAAACAAAGCTTGTGAATTGTGTTATTGGTGAATTGTGTTATTGATTCTGGAAATTGTTTTAAATTGTGGTTTAAATGATTCAAGCATGCGTTGTTTGGTAATGATTCCAAGTTACCTCATGTTCTTTCTACAATGCCGATCATGAAATTTTCAAGTCAGATTGAAGCGGTAGGAGCCTATTTCGTTTTTGACCCCAGAGACCAATATTCTATATCTTTGTTCAAGGGATTTGAGAATTGGAATGTTGTTAGCTCTCGAATGCCTTATGATTCTGGTTTGTTTCCCTTTAAGAACCTGTTGATTCATTATGGAAAGGTAAGACCGATTTCCATTTTTGATCCTAGTATTGGTTTATTTGCTCAATTTTAGAATAAGATTCTGAAAATTTCTCTTGAGATTATAATTTCTTGTGTCACTAAACTATTTCATTTTTGTGTAGGTGACATTTTGAAATGATTTCTCTTAAAGAGGGAGGGCATGCACCTAACCTTTTTCCTTTTCGAGTTATATGTGATTTTTAGATTCTT
Source organism: Gossypium arboreum (assembly GCF_025698485.1). Classification (NCBI taxonomy): domain Eukaryota; kingdom Viridiplantae; phylum Streptophyta; class Magnoliopsida; order Malvales; family Malvaceae; genus Gossypium; species Gossypium arboreum. The sequence goes on along the minus strand of NC_069080.1, from coordinate 29,369,818 downwards.
GGGAGCAATGTTGTTAAGTTCACTAACCAAAAGGTTTGTGACAAAGTAATATTTTTCGTGAGCAAGTGGCCCGATTTGAGGACAAATCATTTTCAAGATGAGGGTATGATGCGATCTTGGCCGCACCATGTTTCGATACAACTCGACGACCTCAGAATTGGCCTAAGCTCGAGGGGGCCCAAGTGCAAAATAAAGCTTAATTTCAGCTCAATGAGCTCAATTCTAGCTTCTTTAAGCTCGTCTAGTTCAACTTGGGTTCATTTAGCTTAACTTCAACCCATTTTTAATTTGCTGGAATAAGTATTTAATTTACTGGAATAAACTTAAATAATATTTTGTTTAAGTATTAAATGTGTTTAGTTAATTTAGTTTAATTAATTAAGTTGCTGGAATAAATTCCTCGTCTTAGTTAATTGAGTTCATCTTAGTTAATTAAGTTGCTGGAATAAATTACTCACCTTAGTTAATTAAGTTCATCTTACCTAATTTAGTTACTGGAATAATTTATTGTTGCATGTGTTTTTAAGTTTATTAATTAAGCTTATTAAGTATAATATGTGTTTAAATGTGTTTAATGTGTTTAATGAGTTTTAATATGTTTGTTTATAGGTGACTATTCAGTTGAAATAAGTTATGTCCAAGGGAGCTGCTATAAAGTGTTAATGTGGCTGTTACATTACTTAAAGAAGAGCATTATTTATCACTTAAAGGAGCTGTTACATCATTTAAAGGAGAGCATTATATATCCTTGAAATTCAGCTGTCTTTTCTTCTTCTTCAAGTGCTCAAAATATCAACAAGTTGCTGGTGTCTATTCAGCTGCTCAAGAATGAAACCTACGCATTCAAATTCATTAAATTAGTTGAATTGGAGCAATAACTTATATTGATGGTTGGAGTTGCTTAGGCTCAGGGGAATTCAAGAGTTGTGTCTATTAAGTTGCCAAGAGTTGTGCTTATTGATTAAGCTTTATTTCAGCCATTAACAGCTCATTTAAGCTAATACTTGTAACTATTCGGGTAGCCTTTATCTAGCCCTATAAATATTTGAAATCAGCTCATTGTAATGAACCTTTTTGCTGAATTTATGTTAAACTTGAGTTTTGTAAGTTATCCAATTCTCTTTGTTCTTTTAGAACTGATCTAACTTATCAAGCATTACTTGTGGCGTCTATCCTTTCCATTGTTAACCAAACTTATCACTTTCAAGTGTGGCGTTCGTATACCTTTGGTTCCTATCACTAATTGATAGTGGGTCAAGGTTTATCCTTTACTGTTTTTCTTAAACCGTAAAACACCTGTAGCACCCCAAACCCGGCCCAGACGTTATGGCCGGATCCGACATGCCACATCGAGCGTTCAAAACATTTTATATTGTTGATCCGAAAAACTTACTTAGTGTTTTAAAAGATGATTTCATTATAGGTTAAAGTGAATGGAAGTCATGCACCGTGTAGGAAACCGGAAAAAGGTGGTGAGTCCATCTGATTGCTAAGTACCAAGCTCTCTTGGATCCAATCCTAGACATGCATACCGCCATTGCCACACCTTAACGTCATGAATATTTCTAGGAAACCGATTTGATTAAGTCATTTTTAGGAAAAGTGATTAATTTTGGAAAATACTTTCATTGTGGAAGCTTTGCTTGTTGTCGTGTTATTTTGAAATCAATTGTTGTTTTTGAAAATGCGCCCTAAAGCTATCCAATTTCAACAGTTAAAATAAGTAATACCTATCTTAGTAATACATATTAAAACCATCAAAAATAATTAAGCGGCCTTATTACGTTTAAAAACCCAAAACTTCAAACGTAAATAAAAGGATGTCTAGTTCACCAGAAGAAAATCAAACTTTCAGAACGGGTTGCCACTCCGAATTCCCTCACAGCTCCAAGCCCACTATGGTTAGGGATTACCTGCGTGGATGAAAATAAAAAGGGTGAGTTTGGGGAAACTTAGTGTGTAAATTAACCTAACCATAGCCTACATCAGCTCAAACCACAGAAATAGAATAAGTTGGCCTTAGCCTAGAACAGAATTCAGAATAAAGCCCATAGGCCCATAACAGAACAGATATTACATGTTTATGCAGAAACCCAACCCAGATTCATCCATAACACCCCCGTACCAGCCTTACACCATGTGGGGAGACTACTCGACCCACCCAACCGCTACACACCACGTAAATCGCAATGAGGTGCCGGATATTGTGACGAAGTCACCAGATCTGAATATTGTGGTAGAGCCACCGAGCAGATATATGTGGCGAGCCACCAGATCGAATAATTGTGGCATAGCCACCAGGACGCTTCCTCCATAGTATAACCCAAGTCCCCATGCAATGATATATAATCATGGCATACATCATACGTAATCGATCGTCATACTTTTCAAAAAAAGTAACCCTAGGGGTATAATGGTAATTTTGCATACATTGGGGTATTCAAGTAATTTAACTATTCTTAAGGTTTTCATACATAACATAGCCATTTACGTACGATCAGAAACACTTACCGCGTTTTCTTACCAATTTGGGCCCGTTGGACCATTATCCCGTTTTTGGCCCATTAAGCCCAAAAATATCAAAATGCACAGAATCGCACACTCTGCAGTCTTATCACTTTAATTTACCATATACATCAAACTATTAATCTCATGAGCATTCACACACTCGCAAGATCTCAAAATACCAGCTTTTCGGCATTTTAGCTTTTCGGCTTGTGCCGATCTAGTCTATAAGAGGGTGTTAGTTACACACTGCTTACGACGATATCTTGTGAGATCCACACACGAACCGCCTACAATTGGATTACTAACACGTTAATCTAACTATTCAAATACGAACTACGTATTAACCCCTTACAATATTCAGCCAACCACACCTACAGATCAGATCAATAAGCAACTCATTAACAAATTTTTGTCAGTGTTTACCACATAATCATAATTTCACTGCAAGCTGTCTTCCTGAGCAACAGTCACTAAATCATTTATAACTGGAGCTACGAAACTCCAAATCAAGTTCCGTTAATTTTCCCTGAAAATAGGCTCATATATCTTCTACCCATAAAATTTTTAGAATTTTTGGTTTAGCCAATCAATACCATATTTTTCTCAAAGTTTCCCATGTTTCACTGTTTGACTAATCTGACCACTCTTCATTATGAATCAAATTTCTCATTGTACAGAATTCAAAATATGTTCTTGTTTATTTTATTAGAAACTAGACTCAATAAGATTTAATTACATAATTTATTCAGCTTCTAATTCATCTCCCACAATTTATGGTGATTTTCCAAAGTCACATTACTGCTGCTGTCCCAAGCAGATTTATTACCAAATCACTCTTTCACACATACCTTGCATGCATGTTATTTAAAAATGTATATCACCAATCAATCATCACATATATATGATTTTACTTAAGTATAATCTCCATTTCATCATTTTAAAGCACAACATGTTAGCTGATTTTTCCCTTTAGCATCTAAGGCACATGCATGCTCATTTGTTTGGCTCAACTTCACCTATCTTCCATTTTTCATCAAAAGAACATGAAACAACAACCATTTCCTTCATTTTAATTCATGACTAAATGCTCACAACACAACTAAAACCAAAATATGCTTCAAGAGTTAAGGTAGAATCAAGAAGAACTCATGAACCTCGAATAGAAGTAAGGTACCAAGAACTTACCTTCAATTTTCCTCCTCCTAGTGACCGAATACTCAAGAGCTTTCTCCTCTCCTTTCTCTTCTCTAACTTTCGGCTATGATGAACAAAGATGGACAAAACTTTGTTCTTTTCATCCTTTTGTTATTTTATTACCCAACATTTTATGACACAAAATAACCTATATTATTTGTGCCATACCTATGCCATAATGTCAATAAAAAAAATGCCCATAATGCTTATCATGCCCATCATGGAACATTTACCTAACCCATTATCAATTTTTTATCAATTTGTACCATAAATTATGGATATCAAGTGCACATATTGTCTTCAACAACATAATGGCCGGCCACTTCTTGTAAAATGGGAGGTTTGACATGGAAATCCTCCTATTTTGCACTACTATTTATTTGACCACTACAAATTAGCCTATAGCATTTTCAAACATTTTCACATAGGTCCTATTTCATAATTTCACTCACAAATGACAAAATCAAAGCATGAAATTTTGCCAACATTCACAGAATTCCAGAAAATTGGGGCGTTACAACACCTAAGAGCCATTTGAGATTCGGGTCAACAATCCAATATTGTTGGTTTATTTTCGGCCTTAGTCTATTTATCCATTGTCTTTGTTTAACCATTTTGTTACCCTATCTTAAACCTATTTCTTTCATTCATCAGCTTTTTCTTTGTTTTAAACCTAGTTCATTTCAAAACGAAACATTCTACTCAAATTCACGATTGGGCAACATTGCGACTCGAATCATCACTGAAACGAGTTCGTATCAATTTTTGCCTACTAGCTAGGCACTTGGTGAGAAGGTGTGTTATCGGTTGGATTAGCTCATTTGAGCGTTTGGCTTATTTCGGGTGGATAAGTGTGTACTCATATCTATATATCATTCATTGAGCAATATTTCCAATGTTAAATGTTTTTTTATTGAATTTTTGGAGAGTTATTCATGAATTTTATTATCATTTTGGCTTGATTTTGAATGGTTTCACATGGTTATATTAAAATGTAACTCGTACTCGTTGATGTATAACTCACATGTGATGGATTTTGGTTTTACTAGAAACACTAACTACTAATCTTATTATTTAAGTTTTCATGTTATTTTAGTAAGCTTTATTGTTTTATTCATTGAACTTACTAAGCTATTTAAAATCTTACTTGTGTTATCTATCTTGGTTCCTTGTAAATAACATTTTATGGAGAAATGGGTGATTGGATCAATTCGAAGAAATCACACTATCCGGATATCTTTTGGTAGTTTTTGGACGTTTACTTTTGGCTTATATAGCATGTAATAGGTGAAATTGTAATAGTTTTAATTGTGTTATATTTGTGGTAATGATTATACCGATGAAATAATTTTATGTTTTGTAATAGCTATATGTGATCATGTTCTAGACATTATATGGTTATGGTATTGTTATGCTATTTGGTCACTTGGTATAATTCTTATATTGGTGGTTAAGTTATGGTACATTTGAATGTGAATGGATGAGTAGAGAAATGGTAAGTTTTGACTTGAATGTAAACTAGTTTATGTGTTTAAGTGTAACCAAGTATTATGTAACGCCCTAAATTTCTTAACTTTGTTTCTGTAAATTTTGATACAATTAAGTATCTGTTTCAATGGCTAAGTGTTCTGATTGTGTGTTTGAGATCTTGGGTTCAAGTCTTACTCTCTGGAAAACTCTATTATTTTTTATCCTAGCCTTATCCCTGTTAGGTGGGTTTATATTATATTGTTTGTAAACTCATATCAGAATGAGCCTACTGGTTGGAGTGGTTAGGAGTTAGTTTGCTGAAGGCCTTATGTTTGAATCCCTGCGTGACGATAATTTTTGCTTCGATTGTGTGTTAGGTTCGATGGAAGTGGAATTCTGAGGTAGTTGTGAGTTAGTGGGTCGGTTAGTTAGTGGGATAATGGGGAAATTGAGATATTATGGTGTTCAAATTTTTTTTTGTTTTTATTTTTTCTCTCTTTCTATGTTTTACATTTCTTTTTTTCACTTTTGATGTTTTTCTTCCTCTTCTTTCTTTCCTCTTCCTTTCTCGATTCTGTCAAATTCTGTGTTTGTATCGTTGAACCTTGAATTCGTAGTTCCTTCGTCTGGTCCGATAAGTGGTGTGTGTGGTTTCTATTTCCTATTTTCATTTTCGATTCTTGTGAATCTGTGGTGGAGTTTTATTTTGGAAAATGTGTGGAGTTGTGTGGAGGGGAATTTGATTTTTGTGAATCTATTGTGTAGGAGAAAATGGTGAAGCGGTGGTTTTCGTTCCAATGGTTTAATTTGTACGTGTGATCGTTTTAGTGGCAGTAAGCTTATGTGCATTGTGCAGTTTAGTATTGATGAATTATTGATTGCTAATCATTCAATGGAATACTACTTTTTAGGTTATGGTGGGCTTGGGATTGCTGTAGCATCGAAACTGAACCAGGTGTGTAACGAAAACACAAGAAATTTAAGTTTGGCAAAAGCAGAAAAAGGGGTCTGTCAACGCATGTATGATAACAGTATATGAGCATGTGAGACATGTTAATTTTGTTAATCTGATATTTGTATTCTGTATCTGTGTATGGGGTGAGATTTGTATATATGGAGAATGTGTTCTGTACAGTGATCTTTTGCCTATTTTCTGACAGCTTGGTTGCATACTATTTTGTTATGTGTCGCATAGACACTATATGGTGTGTAGGGATGGGTGAGTGTTTTATACCCCACATGGTGTCATGGGATGGTTGGAGATGGTGTGTAGAGGATGGGGGTGGGATTATGTATATCTGTTTTGATTTCTGACATCTATTTCTGTTAAAGACTTAAGTCTGTATCTGTATTTATTCTGCTTATGATCTGTGTATATTTGCATGACTATCTCTGTTGGGTTACACACTGAGTTTATGAAAACTCACATCTACTTGTCTATTCTATTTGGGTAATCTTCAAGCATAGGAGGGTCAGTAGGACGGAGTCTCAGCGGTGACCATTAGTTCGTGAACTGTTTGATTAACAGTTTTTATTTAAAAGCTGGATTATTTTGAGAGTTTTGTAATTTTTGGACTCTCTGGACTGTTTATTTTCATTTTGGTTTTGGACGTGTTATTGACTTTTATACTGCAATGTTTGATAAAAACCACAGTTTTATGCAAACAAATGTTTTTCTGAAAACACAAACTCGATTTTCAACTTTAACAATATCAAACTTCCGCTGCAAAATGAGTTTTCTGAAAGAGTAAATTAACAATGTTTTCCTTAACAAAAGTAATAATATGTTTGATAGAAATGTGGATTCTTTTTAGTGACAATTAAACGTGATAATTTTAACATAATAAGATTGAGTTCGAAACCCTTCTTCGTAACACTCCTAGATTTGACCATAATGTCTAGGCCGGGTTTGGGGTGTTACATATTATATGTTTGTGACGTGATGACATAGCTTTAATTTTGGATTGTTTAGGAATTTGAATTGTGGTATCAATGAGGGCACATTTGTTAGGCACTTAGGATGAACGTTTTGGCATGTTTTAGGCTTGTTAAATGTGTTTCTAAGATATGGAATTGGTTGGTTTTGATTTGGCTTGATACCTAAGTTTAGATGAAAATGTGCCTTGTTTTGCAAACTTTTTAAGGTACACACGACCTGGGAAACGGGCTGTCACACGATCATGTGCCTTGTTTGTTTTTAGTGCAGGTTGGTCCATACAGACATAGAGAGTTACACGGTTTGGCGACATAGCCAGTTGACCTTGAAACACACGAGCACAGAGAGTGACACGGTCATGTGACTTTGAGCTATACAGTCACAGTAAGTTATACGGCTGGTTACACGACCGTGTGACCTTATATTACTTGGGCATGTGAAGTAGCCACACGACCATATTTTTGAGTCACACGGTCTGGACTCTATCACATGGCCTGACCATATGATCGTGTGAACCCTATTTTCAAAATTTCCAGATTTTTCTCTTTTGTTTCAAAATGACCCCTGATTGTTTTCAAATTATTTTTAGGGCCTCGTAGGCTCAATTTAAGGTCTATAAATGTAATTTTACCTTTATTTAAATGAGTTATGGAATGATATTATTTAGTTTTACATAAATTTTTTTAAGTTAAATGTTCTATGCTATATTGTAACACTCCGTAACCCTAATTTGACGACGGGATAGGAGTGTTACAGATACGCCATCATTTTCAAACCATTCACCAACTTAACTTGCCAAATTACTCCACTAGGAAAAAATTAACATGTTTAACTTAGGCAAACTTAAAACCTTCAATCTAATAGTGTCAAATATGACCATAACTATGCATCATCTTGGTCATATACCAGGTTTATCATGCACATTCAATATTAGCCACAATTTCAAACATGGCATCCACACCAAGAAAATGACCATTTACATAACCAAATCCTTTATACATGCCATAATTCTATGACTCGAAATGAGCATAATTCTACCGTTTAGATGATAGTGTGTGCTTTGTGCTTATCTGGTTCGGTGAGTTTCGCAAGTTGATGATCTTCAAGTAGGAGAAACAACTAGAGTAAGAATTTAAATGCTTAGTAAGTTCAAATGGAAAATACAAAGCCTACCTTGATCATATATAAGCATGATAACTACCATAGTTTTGGCATACATGTGGCTAAACTTGGCATATACCGTCACAAACAATTGAGCTTAATATGCATATAAACACATAAAGGTTAGGTATAATAATATAATCAAAACATCACCAAATTCATATAATACCGTATCAGATCATCAAAATTCATGTGCCATCATTAATCTACAATTTTCATAACATTTCAACTTTAGTCACATAACTTTATAATTTAACAATTTCGGTTCGTTACCCTTTTTTCTAATTTTAAGATTCATTATCAAAGGTTCACCTAATAGAACCCTAGTAAAATGGACTCAGATACATGGGTTAACTACACTACACCATATAGATCGTAGGAGCTTAAACTACACCATACCAAAGCCAATAGGCATCAAATGTATAAACATTTTCAATTACATCCCTCCGCCACAACAAAGTCTCCATAGAGACAACTAATACTCAATGATTGGCAACAAATGCTAGATATTTATATAACCTATCATAATATTCGTATCATCACATATCCCATACAAACACGCATATGAAACTTTTGACATGCCAATCGTATCCTAACCTTTTACTAAGTGCACATGGGCATTGATTATCCATATTTGCATTATCATACCTTGAAATCATTCATATTCACGTGTTCATACATTGTAATCAATCGCGCTTACATTTCCACATCCTATAATCATTCACATTATCATATTCCTACTCTGTACTATTTCATATCAATTGTCATTCTTATTTCATTTCAATTCAATCTAATTTCATTTCGTTCTCTAGCTATGTATGCCAAACTAATCAACATTTAACATTATGCTCAAACATAATTATAATGAAATAAACACAAACATACATACAAAACAAGGAGAGGTAGTAAGTTCTATATGAACTTACTTATTTAAAACACAAAACGAGTGGATTCTTCAAAGCCTAATCCATAATTTTTGCTTTTCCCTTATTAGCTTCACTTTGGTCCAATTCTTGATCTAATTAGTAGTTGAATGCATTGCTAAAAAAGACCCGGTTCGAAAATAGGTTTTCTTGCATATTAGAAAAATTGAAATTTTGAAAATTGAGTTATGTTGTGATTTTTATAACAATAAATTTTTCTCAAAATCGTACATGTGTTTTTGGCTAAACGAATCCTTGCCATTCTCGACTTTCAACCAATGGCCTTCTCTATTATTATCGTACCATTAACTGCTTCAAGTGTGGGCTTGAACGAATTTGAATCAAACAAAAAACTAGAAATTATTTGCTTTACTTTCTGTGGGAAAGAAAAATTTTCTCTTTAATAGAAACCGATAGTGTAACACCCAAACCCGACTTGGACGTTATGGCCAAATCTGGTGATGTCACATGATAGTGCTTTTGAAATCGTATCGTTGCTATCACCTTATTTCCCGTTTTAAAACACTTTATTATCTTAACGCTGGTTTTTAAACTGAGTCACCTATTTAGTTTATCATCATCAAAACATTAACCTACGCGGAAGATTTCGACGCTGTTGAGTGGTCGTGAATATTTTGATAAAACGTTTGTTTATTTTGAAAACCCGAGTCTTCCTGCTACTAGCAGTAAAACCATAAAATGTTGCAAAACCCAAATTTAAACAAAAACCCGTAATGGCCATAATTACATCAAAATTCCCCAAATAAAAATTAAAACCATGATAAGCATAAAACCGTAAATTTATCGTGAGGCAGAAACAGTGGTCACTGTCGAGTCCTCGGCTGCACCGATCCATCTATGCTGGGGATTACCTAAACAGATTAAATAGAAAATGGTGAGTTTTTGCAAACTCAGTGTGTAATCCCCATATAAAAATATATACACAACATAATGTCTAAATTAAGTCGTATTTTTACATATAGTTCGGGTCTGAGCCTTTTACAGAATTGGTGTGGACCTTAGCCCACTCAGATACAGAATCATATACGAATTAGAGCTTTAACCCATCTCAGATATAACATGCAGAATAGAATAGAATAACAGAGTCCTACCAACCAGCGTCTACATACCAACTCCATCCAACACTGCAAACCATGTGGGGATAAAATCGACCCACCCATCCCTACACACCATGTTATACCGCACATAATCAGATAATTGCAGTTGAGCTACCAGATATCAGGCTTAAGAGCCTTTCAGAATACTTCCTCCAAAACATCAATCTAATCCCGATGTAATGCAACATACAAATATGACATGGTAATATGCAATTTATCAGATCATACAATCAATTCAGGTATCACAGTTCATACTCAGTACCGAAACCAGACAGTCAGAATACTCATTTAGGGGTCAAAGTAAAGCTTACCGACCCTACAGTAGGCCCACAATCGACTTGGGCAACCCGTGCAACCTTACAAATCGTTTTAGAAAATGGGCTCACATGCCCATATGGCCTACCCTTGTGGGCCAACACGTCCGTGTGGCCCATATGACTCAATTTGGCCTTGGCCGTGTAGATCACACGGCCTGGTCCAGAATCCCACATGCCCGTGTGGCCCACACGGCTCAGTTGGTCGAGCCTGTGTGTCGCACATGGCCTCACTTGGCCATCACACGGTCGTGTCCTTCGAGCACGGCCTGGCCTCATCATTCCCAAGGCCGTGTACTTCCACATGGCCTACCACACGGGTGACTACACGCCCGTGTGGCGTTGAAAGAATCATTTTTCAATTTTTACCTGTTCATTTTTTGTGTTTTTGGGTACACATCTAGTTCATATATGCACTTTTCGTAACCCCGAGACCAGTGATACCTATAATCAAGATATTCAACCCTCAGAATTTCTAAAACCAGTCTCCAATAATAATTCCCCAAAATTAAAGATCGACTTACCGCTTCAAGACGATCACCACCTCGAATCAACTCAACGAAACGTTGATTCCAGCCTCCTGAATGACTCCTAAATAGCAGTAAAACACCACTTAATCACTTAATCAGAGCAGTGCTCCACAAAAATAAACAGAAACTTACCAACGATTACCACATCTAAGAGTTGCCAAAGCTGGCTATTACGAAAACAAAACGGACAAGAGGAAAGCAAAGGAAATTTCGACAGTAATAGAAATAGGAGAAGGGAAATCGACAGCAAAAGAGGGAAAAGGGAGGAGGGTAGCCTAAATTTGCCAAAAAAGAATGAAGAATGCCAAGCAAAACTGATAACCCTCTAATCCACATCCCTTAATTCTCCCCACTAACCCCTCAACTCAGACTTTCGGTAAAACACAAACTCTTAGCTGAAATTCGCAACAAAAATAACCCCTTGCCATTGTAGAGATTCAAACACCAGACCTCCAGTTTAACAACACACCCCTTAACCACCAGACCAGCAGGCCCATTCTAACATATTTTACAAACAATAAAATATAAGCCTAATAGACCAAGTTCAGGCTTTATTCATTAAAATACCAAAATTTACCCAAGTTGTGGCTTGAACTTGGGACCTCTCACACACACCCAGAACACTTAACCACTGAAGAAGATACACAGTTGTGTCAAATTAATATAGGTACATATACATGTATTTTGGGGTGTTTCAGATAGCGTTATTCTGGAAAAATAGAAATTATACATAGAAAATAAATTCTCACTAGTTTCAGGTAGATTAACAATATGTCAAAGTTGTATATTTAGCCCTACCAGTTCCATCTATTCATAGGGAGAAAAAGTGAAACCATTGTTGAATTAATAGAAGTTTATATAAATAGTAAAACAAAATCCTAGTCCAACTAGGAGAGAGAGGGCAACAAACCTAGTTAAATATACTAGGGTTTGTCGTCCCATATATTAACATGAGGGGCTTTTTTAGGCTTATTCGGTATCGAGTCCAATTATAAATGCTTCTTGGATTTTTAACCAAAAATTTATAATTCAATTCAACCTAATACTTGTTTTTCTATTTTTCAAAATAAACATCATAAATTAATTTAATCCCAAATAAATCATTTTCTCAATCCCATTCTAATTCCGTTAAAATCATGACAACTTTACTGTAAAAGAATCTATGAGAAAATATATTTAATATTTCTACATTCAACGATTCACTAAGACCAATTAATTTAATTCCATTTTCGAACTTCAATTAATTAGTTAATAATTTGAAAAGACATAAATTGATTTTCTAGGTCATTTCCATTTAGTGTGAAAGCCAGATTCATTTTTAAGTGTTTCCTATTTCTCCAACTTTACCATTTCTATCCATTTTTGTTTATTTGATTTAACATGCAATTCATTTTTTTTTTCAACGGGCTAGTGGAGGAATAGATTGGACATATGTGATTAGGGCTCAAAGATTTTATAATTAAGTTTTAGCTTTTCACCTATCAATTATAAACTCATTTAGTCACGAAGTCATTCCACTATAATATTGTGATTGAGCTCTCCCTAATGATGTACCATTACAAAAGCAGCTTGATCTATGCTCGTTAAATGACACACCTTAATCTCTTTAGGATAAATCTACTCTCCCAATATGATTCTATTTTATCTCATGCTAATCATTACATTGTCCTTCATGAAAAGTCAATTACTATCAAATAGTATTCGTGTCATCTGTCACAAAGATGATCAACATGTGGCCACATTTACTTTTCATATATCATGTAATACCAATTAGAGGATATCATTTACCCATGTCTTGGGTTATGAATTCCACTATTGTGAATGATGCTACATATGATAAAAGTCGTATACCTAACGACCAGCTTTTGGTTCCTTATCTATTTGAACAAAGACTTTTAATTACATAAAAGTTTACGAGTTACACATGCATAGTCCATCATCCATTTAGGATTAAGATATGCCACACTTTGAATGTCACAAGTGAATAAATCTATAAACAAATTCAAGATCTATTCTTCTTAGATTTTGTCCAATGTATTGTCAGTCTAGTTAGTCACATCTATGTCTTTATCTTCTAGGAGTCATCCGATCCGATGCCCAAGACAAGACATCTCCTTAATTGGACTTGATAAGCGACATATTAGTCTTTCAATCGGTTTGCTCATTTTTTATTAGACTAAGGACATGTTTAGGTTTGTCTACTAATATAAACTATCTTTCCGTATTACGACCCGACCACATAATACCGCTTAGTATTAGTTTAAAAATTAGACAATTAGTGAGCCAATATTTAGTTCTATTTTGCTTTGCATGTAAAAAGCACATTAGGTCATTATAAAAAGTAGATGAATGTAATCCATTAATTATTTTATTAACTAGTTTGTTCGAAAAAAATTACATATTTACAAACGAATATGCTAATATTAGGGCACTAGATCCAACATGCATAAAGGAAATTTTGAAGCTTTTTTCAAGCTTTGGCTATAGTGGAGAATAAAGAATGAAAGAGATGATGAAAATCCCATTATCTCATCTATTTATGGTCTAATTAGTCATTAGTAAATTTAGTTTAATTAAACGTTAACCTTCTTAATCCTTTATTAATTAAGCTAATAGGGTTTAACATCATCATCAACATCCAATAACTTTCATTTAAAAATGGTTTAATTACCATTTTGGGCATATGCTTAATTGCTATTTAGGTTCTCAAGCCTTTTGTTAATTAAAACTCTATAGCGATTGAAATTTTACAATTTAGTCCCCAAGTCTTGATTAACTATTTAATCGAAAAAATTACTCGACCATTCTTTGATAAATTTTTATATTAACACCGTAAATATTTCTATTTTATATTTACGATCTCTATTTTTTAAAAATGGAGTTTTGAAGTTACATTTTCTAGTACCACTGGAAATTGACCATTACACTTTTGCTCTAGTTTGCATATATTCTTGGCTCAAAGCTTGGTAAAAATGCCACAAGCTAATGGAAAAGCAGAGACAACCAACAAGAAATTCTTCAAGGATTAATAAAGAAAGTAGGAGATGTCATTAGAGTGTGAGTGGAGGAATTGTCAGGAATATTGTAAGCCTTAAGAAACACATCCCATATTGGTACAGATAAGCTATAACTTCATATAGTAATCAGCAATATAGAAATGTTGAATATATTGTCAATGAATTTATAAATTCACTGTGATGTAATTTTGAAATAGGAGAAGATCCTTTTAATTTGATGTTTGGCATAGAAGCGATAATCCTAGCAAAAATTGAACTCCAAATGCATCGAGTTACACATTATAATGCTGTAGAAAATGCTTCTTTTAATTTGTTTATGCTAGAGGAAACTTGAGAGAGATAAAATTTGATTGGAAGATAAGAATAAAAAAGTAGCTCGATATTATAATTCAAGAGTGAGAAATAAACAATTCCAAGTTTGAGACTTGAAGATGCAAAATTCAAAAGCAAGCAAACTGATAGCGCAAAGAGCAAATATGACACCAGCTTGGTAAGGCGCACAACAAATTCATAAAGGTTCTAAGCTTTGAAGCTTATAGATTAAATGAAATGAATGATAAAATTGTACCTCGTTCATGGAATACGAGATATTTAAAGAAATATTATGTTTAGTTTCAAAAATAATTTTCAAAGATGCATCAATATATATACATATTCTATTATCACCTTAAAGAGCTAAAGCCACTTTAAAGAAGTGTGTTTGACACTGCTTCTAGACGTACGAATGTCTAGATTGGAAATACTGCAGCAAAATAAGTAATTAATTAAATAGCTATGTTCGCAAGTATACGGGTCAAATTGTAATATAGAAGAATGTTACAATGAAACACTCTGGGAAGTTTTCCTAAGATTGTACCCAATGGAGGTTGAATTAAACCAAAATTAATCCTTTACACTAATAAGTCTAAATAGTACCTATAACATCCCAAACTCTTAATTTTAAATTCTTAAAATTATGACAAGAAGGAGCTATTGGCTTAATGTTTAAGTGTGAGTAAGGAGATGGTGTAACTGGCTTAGAGACTAGAGTTGGAATTCATTCCTTTGTAAATTGATTTAAATTGTTACAATTTTGCTTCATTCCTATTTTAGTGCCGTCCCACCTAGTTAACCTAGGTTTAAAAGTCAAATTTTTATTTTATGATCAGCCTTTATTCATTTTTTTTATATAGTAGTCCAAACCTTCTTCCTCTCTATTCTTCTGTCATTTTCTTCTTTCTTTCTCCATTTTGTGTAGCCTAAACCCTAGCCTTGCAGATCCCTTTTTGTCACCCATTCTCTTTCTTGTGTGGTGCCGATTGTGCCCTTTCTTCTTTTCTTTTGTTGCTGGTATATTGTTGGGTTTTTGTGTTGTTTTTTTGCATTCACTAATCATACCTTTTGAACTACCCAACATAACCTTTATTGTTGCCGCCATTAGGGATGGTTTTCATCCCTTAATTCACCATTTTTGGGTTTTCGTTTGCTTTCTGTGACAGCCCAAAATTGACCCTAGTCGGAATTTGGTTTCGGGACCACAAAACCGAGGCATAAAAATAATTTAAAATTTATTTTGATGCCTATAATATGTGTGTGCTCATGTGTGACATTTTTTGGTGATTGATTTAGTGTTATTAAGGTGAATTTCACTAGAAAGGACTTAGTAGTGAACTTTGAAAGTACGATAGGGAATTGTGTGATGACTAATTAAAGCATGCATGCAAAACAATGGACTTGCATGTCAAATTCCCCCTTTTATAGGTGGTGGCCGGCCATGACATGGTTTATGGGCAAAGAAAACATGTTGAAACATGTTTTGTTAATGGAGCATGAAAGAAATGATTAATAATTAGATGTGGGAAGAGAAACAAAAAAAAAATGTGTGTGAGAGTGTAGCATTCCCCCCCCATTGCCGTGCAACTAAGAAAGAAAACAAAAAAATTTTGTTCATCCTTGTTCTCTCCTTTTTGGGCCGAAAATACTAAGAGGAAGAAGAGATTTTTGCTTCATTTTCTTTGTTTAGAAGAGATCTAGAAGGAGATTTGGCTAAACTTGCATCAAGATTAAACTCAAGAGCAAAGGGGAACTAGCTCCAATAAAGGAAAAGAAAAGGTGATTGAATAGCCGTTGGAAGCGCTCGATAATCTCCAAGGTAAGTTTTCGAGTATCGAAACTTAGATTTTGATTCGATTGAACAAAGTAATAAGCAATCGAAATTGTGCCCTTGTATGTGGCCATTGAGCCGAAATGATATTCTTGATTAAGTAAATTGTGCATAAAAGTTTGTTATGAAATTGAAACAAAGATGTGTATGAATTTGCAAATTGTGATATCCGGGCTAAGCCCGAAGGCAATTGTGCGAGTTGTGATATCGGGCTAAGCCCAAGGCAATGGTGCGAGCTATGATATCGGGCTAAGCAAAGGCAATTGTGCGAGTTGTGATATCCGGTTAAGTCCCAAGGCATTTGTGCGGGTTACCATAACCGGCTATGTCCCAAGGCGTTTGAACAGTAGCTATATCCGGTTAAACTCAAAGGTATGTGATTTGAAAATTATAAGCTTGCTGGAAAATTTTCAGTTAATGCACTTGTGAAATTCCCAACAACAAGGTATGTGTTGTGTGTGCTTTGCACACTAGGAGTAAGTGCGTATGAATATTTGCTCCAATGATAAACGAGTTATCGGCCTTAACTAAGCGATTATTTGTGTATGAATATAAGAGTTGGGATTGTGAAGTAAGCATGTCATTGAGAAATTGTGCATATGAATTATTGTTTAGCTACTTGAATGCTATACTTTGGTTGTGTGTAAATTATGGCTCGAAACTTACTAAGCATAAATTGCTTACTCCGTTCCTTTGTTTCTCTGTTTTATAGATTTTGCTCGTTAGCGATCGGATTCGGGATCATTAAAGTCGAAGTCATCTACACTATCAAAGCCTCCATTTTGGGTATAATTTTGGTTGAACTTTGAAATGGCATGTATAGGACTACCCTATTGTAGAAGGTCATGTACCTTTCGGTTTTATGTAAGCTTAGATAGCCATGCGAAAATGGCTTATATACGTTGTTAGTATGATTCTATAATCGTTTGTATGATGATCGTTATGGGGTATGGAATGGTTCTGAAAAGATTAGCCATTGGAATGGTTAATCATGATCATACTTGTGCTATGTATGCAAAAAGGGCCAATTGAATCGTGGAAATCATGAAATAGGTAAAGGTTACCTTGAAAACAGATGCTGGCAGCAGCAGTGGTGTGGTTTTGAAAAATCACCAAAATTTTTAGGAATGGTATTAAATAGTGAATAAGTTATGTAAATGAACCTTGATGAGTGTACTTTCATAAGGAAGAAACGAAACGGTCATAGGAGTTACTTATTAAGAGATATTAAAGTTATTGTGAGACAGGGCCAGAACGGTTTCTGGGTCCCCTGTCGCGACTTTAAAAATTTTCTATAAATTATCCAGAAAGAATTAGAAGTCATGCCTTATATTTGCAGATTCCATTTTGAGTCTAGTTTCATTAGAAACAAACGGAACCAGTATTAAAGCCCTGTACAGAGAGATATTCAAGTTGTAACGCGCGAAGGTCAGAGCAGTCGATCCCTGTAACATGGGTGACTTTAACTAATAAACTGTACCAATTGGCCCGACCAAAAATTCTAGAAATAAATCCATGAAAGGATATATGAGTCTAAATTCAGGGAAAATTTACGGAATTAGTTTCTGAGTTTTGAAACTCGAGATATGATTTTTAAAACGACAGTGACGCAGTTTTCCAGCCTGTCTGGAAATGCCAAATTGGTCGGTGCTTTAAGAGGATTTAGCTCGTCAACCCCTCGCGTCCGACACCGGCGATGGTCTCGGGTTCGGGGTGTTACAATTTTATTGGTATCAGAGCCACGGTTTAGTCGATTCTAGGACTACCGTGATATGTTTGGGGTCTAGCTATACATGCCATTAAATGATGAATTGATAGTGTGGTGATTTCTGACAATTTGACTTTGTGTTTGTTTATAGCAATGGATCCCGATCCCAACCGAGCAATAGCTGATGATGTGGAGAGTGTGGCGCTGCTCCGCGCAAGGGACAAAGCCGGCGGACTCTCAACCTATGGCCAGCAATCCGAACGATGAGGCTAGGCAAGCCTTTTATAGTGTGATGAATGACCGGTTTAACCAATACATTCGAACTAACACTACTGTTCCACAACCTCCATTTCGACAAATGCAACCTCAAGACCTACAATACCTCCGAATCGACCAATTAAGGTCAAGTAAGCCCCAAATCGATAGGATTCAAAATATGGGGCCACTGAATTTAAAGCTAAGGATGATGATGATGCCGAGCAAGCTGAATTTTGGTTGGACAACACTATCCGGTGCTCGATGAGCTATCTTATACACCGATGAGTGCTTAAAGTGTACCATCTCCTTGCTACGTGATTCCGCCTACTATTGGTGGAGTACTCGACTTGTGGTGCCTAGAGAGCAAGTGACTTGGGAGTTCTTTCAAACCAAGTTCGAAAAAGTATATCGATCGAGATTCATCGACCGAAGCGAAAAGGAATTTCTTGATCTTAAGCAAGGCTCTATGTCGATTCATCGACTACGAACGAAAATTTGTGAGGCTTAGCCAGACGAGCGAGAATGCATTTCTTCCGAAGCTATTATGTAAACGCTTGAGGATGGGCTGAATGATGATATAAGGATGTTCGTTGGCATTCTCGAAATCGAGAGTTCAGAGTACTTGTTGAGCGAGCTTGTAAAGTCAAGAGCTTAGGAAGGAGAAACAAAAGTTGATGTGGGAACCGGAGAATTCGAAAAGGTCCTTGGGAAAGTCTCTTCAACAGCATCGAAGAGATTTCGAGATGATGTGAGCCAGATAGAGGCGCTTCGGGCTTTTCTAGACGAGATCGCTGGTCGACCTCCTGTGACCACACGAGTCACTTCAATCGCCATGGTGGAAATGATCGCCGAGAGAGCGAGTGTTCGCATTGTGGCAAATGGCATTTGGGGAGCTGAGGTTTCGTGATCGCTCTCGCTATAAGTGTGGATCGATGACCACTTTATCAAGGATCGCCCGAGGTTGCTTGAACAAAATGTAAGTCAAAGTGGAAACCCGGTGCTACCATCGCCGAGGTAGGCCATCCAAATGCGGGCAATGCTAGTGGCGGTCGAGAGGGTCGAGAGATGCTACAACGAGACCCGAGGCTCGTACTCTGCTAGGACTTATGCCATACGCGACGCGAGGATCTTGCCTCACCGATGTTATTACCGGTACTTTCACTCTTTTCGATACTAATGTGATTGCTTTGATTGACCCCGGTTCTACTCATTCTTATATATGTGAAAACTTAGCATCCAAAGAAGACTTTGCCTATTGAGTCTCTTCGAGTTTGTAATTCGGTGTCAAACCCTTGGGTCATTACGTGCTTGTCAACAAAGTGTGCAAGAAAAGTCCCTAGTATTCGAGGTTCTTGTTTTCCGTGGACTTGATGCTTTTGCCGTTCGATGAATTCGACGTTATTCTTGGTTTGGATTGGTTGACCATGCACGATGCGGTTGTAAATTGCAAAAGCAAGACTATCGATCTCGAGGTGCGCGAATAACGAGATAATTCGGGTTGAGTCTACGGACTTAAAGGGTTGCCACCGTAATATCGCAATGTTGGCCCGAAATATGTAAGAAAAGGTGCGAAGTGTACCTTGCGTATGTGCTCGATGACAAGGAGTCGAAAAAGAAACCCGAATCTGTGCGATGGTTTGTGAATACCGGATGTTTTCCACGAAGAATTGCGGGTTTACCACATGTTCGGAAATAGAGTTTGGCATCGAATTGGTACCGGTACCACTCCAATTTCGATAACCGTATCGTATGGCAATCGACGGAATTAAAGGAGTTGAAAGCTCGGTTGCAAGATTGGTGGATAGAGGTTTTGCCCGCCCGAGTTTTTCGCCTTGAGGTGCGCCAGTGTTGTTTGTGAAAAAGAAGGATGGGACCATGAGGTTGTGCATCGACTATCGTCGACAATAAAGTGACGATAAAGAACAAATATCCGTTACTGCGTATTGATGACTTGTTCGATCAACTGAAGGGAGCCTCAGTGTTCTCGAAAATAGATTTGAGATCGGGCTATTATCAGTTGCGAATTCGAGATTCGGACGTACCCAAGACTGCCTTCAGAACGAGATATGGTCACTACGAGTTTCTAGTGATGCCGTTTGGACTTACTAATGCCCCTGCGGTATTTATGGATTTGATGAATCGGATCTTGGACCATATTTAGATCGGTTCGTAGTCGTATTCATTGATGACATCTTGGTCTATTCAAGAAATGAGACCGAACATGTTTGAACACCGAGGTTAGTCTTGCAAATTCTACGGGATAAGCAATTATATGCTAAGTTCAAGAAGTATGAGTTACGGTTAAGAGAGGTTAGCTTCTTAGGGCATGTGATATCTGCGCCGGGCATTCGAGTCGACCGAACAAAATTTCAGCCATACTTAACTGGAAGCCTCAGAAATATTACCGAGGTTCGGAGCTTTTGGGGCTTGCCGGTTATTACCGACGATTTGTAAAGGTTTCTCAAAGATAGCCACGCCAATGACGGTTACTCCAAAAGGATGTTAAGTTCGAATGGACGGAGAAATGTCGAAGAGTTTCGATCAACGAAAACTTATTTGATGAAGCCCCAATTCTAGTGCAACCCGAATCGCAAAGAGTTTGTCATCTATAGTGACGCCTCCCTACTTGGGTTAGGTTGTGTATTGATGCAAGAAGGTCGAGTTGTGGCCTGTCGTCGAGGCAATTAAAGCCACATGAGAAAAATTATCGACCCATGATCTCGAATTGGCTACCATCGTATTCGCCTTAAAGATTTGGCGACATTACTTATTTGGTGAGAGGTGCCATGTGTACTCGGATCACAAAAGTCTCAAATATTTGATGACCCAAAGAGACTTAAATCTGCGACAAAGACGTTGGCTCGAGCTATTAAAGGATTATGAGTGGTCATTGACTATCACCCGGAAAGGCGAATGTGGTTGCGGATGCCTTGAGTCGTAAATCATTATTCGCTTTCGACGATGAATGTGTAGTTGTCCATTCGATCCGACAACGTGTTAGTAGCTGAATTGAAAGCCAAACCATTATTGATACATCAAATTCGTGAAGCTCGGAAGGTCGACGATGAGTTGGTTGCAAAAGGGGCGAGTGTGTTCCAACAAGGAATCGGAGTTTCGGATCGATGATGACGATTGTTTGAGGTTCGAAGTCGTCTGTGTTCCAAAGAATTGAACTTATTTCGATAATTCGAACGAAGCCCATTGTAGCCGAATGGCAATCCACCCGGGGAGTACGAAGATGTACAACGATTTGAAACGTCGGTTTTGGTGGCATGGTATGAAACGAGACATCTCCGACTTTGTTTCGAGATGTTTATAATGTCAACAAGTGAAAGCGGAACATCAAGTGCCTTCAGGATTACTTCAGCCGATCACGATACCCGAGTGGAAATGAGATCGAGTCACAATGGACTTTGTATCCGGACTGCCAATGTCAACAAGTAAGAAGGATGCGATTTGGGTCGTGGTAGATAGACTGACTAAGTCGGCTCACTTTGTCCCCGTACGTATGGATTTTTCAATGGACAAATTAGCCGAATTGTACGTTTCTCAGATTGTGAGATTACACGGGGTGCCCATTTCTATCGTGTCGGATAGAGATCCGAGATTTACCTTGCGATTTTGGAAGAAGTTGCAAGAAGCTTTGGGTACCAAGTTGCATTTCAGCACCGCCTTTCACCCCCAAACCGATGGTCAATCCGAGCGGATAATTCAGATACTTGAGGATATGTTGAGATGTTGCATCCTCGAGTTTAGTAGTTCATGGGAACGGTATTTGCCTTTGATTGAATTCGCTTATAACAATAGTTTCAATCAAGTATTAGAATGGCACCTTACGAGGCCTTGTACGGTCGTAAATGCCGTACACCATTGTTTTGGACTGAGCTCGGTGAAAGCAAAATTTTCGGGGTGGATTTGATTAGAGATGTTGAGCAGAAAGTGAAAGTAATCCGGAAAGTTCGAAGATAGCCTCCGATCGTCGAGAAGTGACGCGATCTGAAGCGTAAGGACATCGAGTATCGGTGGGAGATAAAGTGTTTCTCAAGGTTTCGCCTTGGAAAAGATATTTAGATTCTACCGTAAGGGCAAGTTGAGCCCGAGGTTCATTGGGCCATATGAGATATCCGAGCGAGTCACCGGTGGCATATCGTTTGATTTTGCCCCGAACTCGAAAAGATTCATGATGTCTTTCATGTTTCGATGCTTGACGCTATAGATCGATCCATCGCACGTGATTAGTCCATCGAAGTTGAAATTCAAGCCAATATGAGTTATGAGGAAGAACCGATTCGTATCCTATCACGTGAAGTGAAAGAGTTGCGAAACAAGCGGGTTCCGCTAGTGAAAGTGTTATGGCTCAAACACGGGATAGAAGAAGCTACTTGGGAAACCGAGAACTCTATGAAAGAGCGATACCCAACCCTATTTACGGTAAGATTTTCGGGACGAAAATTTCTTAAGTGGGGAGAGTTGTGACACCCAAAATTGACCCTAGTCGAATGTGGTTTCGGGACCACAAAACCGAGGCATAAAAATAATTTAAAATTTATTTTGATGCCTATAATATGTGTGTGCTCATGTGTGACATTTTTTGGTGATTGATTTAGTGTTATTAAGGTGAATTTCACTAGAAATGACTTAGTAGTGAACTTTGAAAGTACGATACGGAATTGTGTGATGACTAATTAAAGCATGCATGCAAAACAATGGACTTGCATGTCAAATTCCCCCTTTCATAGGTGGTGGCCAGCCATGACATGGTTTATGGGCAAAGAAAACATGTTGAAACATGTTTTGTTAATGGAGCATGAAAGAAATGATTAATAATTAGATGTGGGAAGAGAAACAAAAAAAATGTGTGTGAGTGTAGCATTCCCCCATTGCCGTGCATCTAAGAAAGAAAACAAAAAATTTTGTTCATCCTTGTTCTCTCCTTTTGGGCGAAAATACTAAGAGGAAGAAGAGATTTTGCTTCATTTTCTTTGTTTAGAAGAGATCTAGAAGGAGATTTGGCTAAACTTGCATCAAGATTAAGCTCAAGAGCAAAGGGAACTAGCTCCAATAAAGGAAAAGAAAAGGTGATTGAATAGCAGTTGGAAGCGCTCGATAATCTCCAAGGTAAGTTTTCGAGTATCGAAACTTAGATTTTGATTCGATTGAACAAAGTAATAAGCAATCGAAATTGTGCCCTTGTATGTGGCCATTGAGCGAAAATGATATTCTTGATTAAGTAAATTGTGCATAAAAGTTTGTTATGAAATTGAAACAAAGATGTGTATGAATTTGCGAATTGTGATATCTGGCTAAGCCCAAGGCAATTGTGCGAGTTGTGATATCAGGGCTAAGCCCAAGGCAATGGTGCGAAGCTATGATATCAAGCTAAGCCCAAGGCAATTGTCGAGTTGTGATATCCGGGTTAAGTCCGAAGGCATTTGTGTGGGTTACCATAACCGGGCTATGTCCCAAGGTGTTTGAACAGTAGCTATATCCGGTTAAACTCGAAGGTATGTGATTTGAAAATTATAAGCTTGCTGGAAAATTTTCGTTAATGCACTTGTGAAATTCCCAACAACAAGGTATGTGTTGTGTGTGCTTTGCACACTAGGAGTAAGTGCGTATGAATCGGCCTTAACTAAGCCGTTATTTGTGTATGAATGTAAGAGTTGGGATTGTGAAGTAAGCATGTCATTGAGAAATTGTGCATATGAATTATTGTTTAGCTACTTGAATGCTATACTTTGGTTGTGTGTAAATTATGGCTCGAAACTTACTAAGCATAAATTGCTTACTCCGTTCCTTTGTTTCTCTGTTTTATAGATTTTGCTCGTTAGCGATCAGATTCGGGATCATTAAAGTCGAAGTCATCTACACTATCAAAGCCTCCATTTTGGGTATAATTTTGGTTGAACTTTGAAATGGCATGTATAGGACTACCCTATTGTAGAAGGTCATGTACCTTTCGGTTTTATGTAAGCTTGGATAGCCATGCGAAAATGGCTTATATACGTTGTTAGTATGATTCTATAATCGTTTGTATGATGATCGTTTGTATGATTGAATATTTGATGGAGACCACTGAGCGTATCTCGGAGGAGTTGGACTACACTCTAGAGTAGAAATTGAAGGTTGTTGTTCTTTACTGAAGGATGAAGCCTACAGATAGTGGCAGTCAGTGGTCAGAGGTATGCTACTTGAGCGTATTACATGGACGTATTTTCAAGATGCCTTCTAGAAAAAGTATGTAGGCACCTGATATGTTGAGGATCGACGGCTAGAGTTTATAGAACTGATACAGGGTGAGATGTTAATTTTCAAATATGAGGCTAAGTTTTTGAGGTTGATTTGTTATGCATCTGGTATGGTGGTGACAAAGTAGGATAAGTGTGTATGTTTCGAGGTTGGGCTGAGATATGACTTCAAAATTCAAGTGGCCCAACATAAGGAGTGAGTATTTGAGGTATTGGTTGAGAATACCAAAATTGTGGAGGAGATTATGTGTTTGGAGCGTGAAAAGAAAGAAAAACAGAAAGTTTAGCCTAAGAGAGAGTTTGGCCCTGCTGGCCCAAATCTGCGTCCCGTTAAGCGAGCCTGAGAGGTTAGGCCATAGCAAAATACTGTACCAGCAGGTCCTAGAAATGGTCAAGTCTAGATTTGTTAGTACTCTGAGATGTGCTATTCGAGCGAGTGTTGGAAAAGGCTAAGTGTCTGTCTAGGTTGTGGTTCAATAGAACACAGAGTTAAGGATTGTCTTCATCGGGTAGTTCAGATGTAAGCTCTATTATAGAATGAAGGACAGGTGAGGGGATAGAATAAGAGGGGTAGTCAGTTTGCTCAGAGGGTCATGCTTAGAATCAGAATAGTAATGGTAATTAGGGATAGAGTGCACTGGGTCAAAATGTGAAACTAACCGAGGCTAGGCAACTTGCTTTGGTATATGCGGCTAGACACCAAGACAACAGGGATGCAGTTGGTGTCATAGTAGGTACCTTTACTAATCCATTCGGTACCTTACTTTGCATTTATAGATATTGGATCTACCTATTCTTATGTTGCATTTGTAATATGACTTTAAACTGGGGATTGGTGTAGGGAAATCTGTTAGCATTGTTACTATAGTCAGCCCTTTAGGAAATTTGTACTCGTAAGTGAAATTTTTCTTGCCAATTTGATGGAGTTACCTTTTGCTGAGTTTGACCTGACTTTGGTGATGGACTTGTTGGTCAAGCACCAAGTCAGTCTAGATTGTGCTTTGAAGAGGGTGACATTAAAGACATGGACTAATAAGGAGATTGGTATGGTTGGTGAGCATTGAAACTATTTTTCTAAAGTGATCTCTGCTATAGGATCGAAGAAAATGGTTCAGAAAGGGTGTGAGGTGTTTTTGGCCTATGTTCAAGATGCGAGTCTAGTTGATTCTTCTGTGAACAACATTCACACAGTAATGGAATTTACAATGTTTTTCCCGGGGAACTGCTAAGGTTACCTCCGGATTAGGAAGTGAAATTTGGTATTGAGTTGTTGTCAGGTACAACTTCGACGCCATTGCTTTTTACCTCATGGCACCTATGAAGGTGAAAGAGTTAAAAGTCTAGCTTCTGGAACTCTTAGACCGAAGTTTCATAAGACTCAGTGTTTCACCTTAGGGCACACTGGTATTGTTCATTAAGAAAAAAGATGGGACACTCAAGTTATACATTGACTATAGATAGTTGAATAAGTTGACTGTAAATAATAAGTATCCTCTACCAAGAATCGATGATTTGTTTGACCAGTTTAGGGGTGCGACTATCTTTTCTAACATTGACTTGAGATCTAGGTATTACCAGTTTAAAGTAGAAGAATTCGATGTACACAAGACTGTATTTAGGACTTGTTATAGTCATTACAAGTTCCTAGTTATGTCATTCAGATTGACTAATGCTCTGGCTACATTTATGGATCTCACGAATCTTGCGTTTCGGCCTTTCCTTGGTCAATTCATCATCGTATTTATTGATGACATATTGGTATACACTAATATTGATTCCGAGAAAGATGAGCATTTGAAGGTATTTCTACAGATTCTCTGTGAAAAAAAGTTCTTTGCTAAGCTCAGCAAGTGCAAATTTTGGTTGAAAGAGATTATGTTTTTAGGACATGAGGTATTACTGAGGGTGTCCGTGTGGATCCCAAAAAGGTTAAAGCTATCTTGGGTTGGAAGCAACAAAAGAGTGTATTGGAGATTTGAAGTTTCCTTGGTTTGGTCGAATATTATTGAAGGCTTATTGAGAGTTTCTCCTTGATTACAACTTTTTGAGTAAGCTGTTAAGGAAGAACTCTCCTATTAAGTGGTCAAATGATCAGTAGGACAGTTTTGAAATGTTAAAAGCTATATTGACTGAGGCTCCCATTTTGATTCAGCTAGAATATGGTAAAGGCTATTCGGTGTACAGTGATGTTTGGCATGTTGGGCTTGAGTGTGTTTTGATGTAGGATGGTAAATTGGTAGCTTATGCCTTAAGATAGCTTAAGCCACATGAATGCAATTATTTGACTCATGATTCAGAGTTGGCGGTTGTCATTTTTGCTCTTAATATTTGGAGACATTGCTTGTATGGTGAGAAGTGTATTATTGACACGGATAAAAAAAGTCTCAAATATCTCCTCACCCAGAAAGAACTTAATTAGAGACAGCACAGACAGATTAAGCTACTAAGGGATTATAATTGTATGATTGAGTATCATTTGGGGAAGGCTAATGTAGTGGCTGATGCCTCGATAAAAAGAACAATGACTGAGTTGAAAGCTTGTTCACGGGTTTGAGTCTGTTTGATGATGAGGGTATTCTGGCTGAGTTGCAAGTAAAGCCTATCTTGGTTCAGGAAATTAGAGATAAGCAGCGACTAGATGATTCTTTAGCACCTCAATTTCATATCTTCTTTGATGGCATCCAAGTCTTCTTCGTAGTTATCCTTAAGTTAAGTAACTCCACCATCGTGATATCTTTCAATTTCATTCACATGGTTCGAAGTCAGCTTTTACATGCGAGCTTCGAATTCAACTTTCTCTTTCTTCAAGCCTTCATTTTCTTTTTTCAGCTTTGCAGCCTTTTCCTTTAATTTCAAATTTAATTCTCGAGAGGTTTAATTTTTTCTTTTGAAATAGATTCCTTTAAGGTGGATTCAGTAACCAATTTCTTTGAAACCTCATTTTTAGTATTTAGATTTTGCAACTTAGCTTCTTGTTGCTTCAAAGATCTACCCACTTGTTGGTGCGCAAAATTCTTCCGATACCCTAGATTGTTAATTGTCTTCCATAAATCCAAAAGGTACATTACAATTGGGCCCTCAATCTATTTTGAAGGAAACAATCTAGACATTTTCTCGGTTTCCTCGTTAGGATAAAAGAAGATACTCGATCCATCAAATACCTATCATGGATGAAAAACTTTTTGAAGGTCCACTAGATGTAGGAAGAACAACATAAGTAGAGTTTATTGAAGTTCTTGAAACACCAGTAGAAGGAAGAATTGATGAAGTTGATGAAATTAAAGGAGTAACTGATGGTGTAGATGAGCTTGAAGTTATGTGTATTGTGAAGGATGTTTTCGAGATATAACTTATGCCAAAAGAATTAAAGTAAACTATTAGTTTTAAAGAAAATAGTGGGTAAACTATTCAAATGAATAATGCACAATAATATACTTACTACCAAAAATATTGAAAGAAACATAATCATTGAGCAGACTCGCTAAACTCGATGAGAGAGAAGGAATAGCTAGAGAAATTTGACTAGAGCTACCTGAAGCAACAGTCGAAAATCATTGATTCTGTGTGGTTGAACTTCTGAAGCCAATTTTCTTTTGAGCAACAATTTTTTGTTTCTTTTTCGGTTGCTAATCCTTGGGAGGAATCGGAGGCCTTTGATTCATGAATTCACTTCTTACAACACTTAGAATATGATTAATTGATTCTTTAATCCTGAGTCTAAAGTGGCCAAAATTGGTGACTGGAATTAGTTGAGGTAGGAACAGTTGAAGTATAACTCTTTGAAGCAGGAAGAGGAACAACCATTTGAATTGTAGAAAAGGTTGAAGTAGGTGCAATGGATACGATGGAAACAATAAGGATCTCAAGTACAAGGACCTTAAGGTTAGTAGAGGTACCCTTATTGCCTATTATATGCAAACTTCCACCTCCACATAAGTCACCTACATGATGAGAAAATAGTCAATACTAAGTTCTAGTAAACAAATAAGTAATAAAACCAACACCCATAAGAACTACTACTAGAAAACCAATTAAAACTTTCACAGAAAACTTTAAAGGGATTCTTTAGTATGGTTATTCATTTCTAATGAGCGTGCTTCACTTGGTTATAATAGTACGATTACCTAGAAAATACAAAAACTTGTAAAAAATAAATGCAACAAATTAGAAAGTTTGAAATAATACCTCCAATACTAATTGTGTATCAAAGACTATACGAGATTTCGTATTCATCAAATCTTCGCTTAAGGGACCATTGCCTACAGAAAGAAGATAAAATGGATAAGGATATTTTTCTCCTTGTGTAAACCTCCAAGTTTGTTCATTCACTCTCTTTAGATGGTTCTGGAGTCACATCAACAATTTTATGTTAGGAAATTTTCCCATGTTGTTGTAAACATGTAATTATTTTCTATGTGTTTTATGTTTCTGTCTTTCATGTTTGCATGCATAATGAAATTGTGACAAACAAATATTAGCTCATTGATTATCTAAGTTCAAACTGATAATAAGTGGCATTGTAAGAAGTTTACATTAAGAGAAAGATAACTTACTCCAATAGATAATCTAAACAAGTTCGTAATCCTGTAAAAGAATCAAAATGAACACTTGATTCAAAAACTTAGAAGGACTATTATGTCGTCTACAATTTCAATTGGGGAGATGACTAGTCTTGGCTATCGAAGCAGTTGACTCCACGAGTAGAGACATAGATGTATTCATTGGAAGAATGATACTTTAGAATGGACCCAAGATGAATTAATTTTGAATCCGTTTGTTAATTAATTCACTTGTGACATTTATGGTGTGATTTACCTAAATCTTGAGTTAGTCATTGACCATGCGTATGTAACTCATGTGCTTTCATATAAGTGGAGGTTTATGCTCTAAAGATGATCGAACCCATAATTGATATGGGTACATGACTTATGTATGACTTGGTTTTACTAGCAGCAATGGAACTCATAAGTCGAATAAAGAGTTAACGATATCCTCTTATTGGCATTGCATGGATTGATAAATATAAAACGTGGCCATGAGTTGTTTATTCTTAAACAAGCAATTTATCACAATCATTTGTTAATGGTGATCATATTAATCATTAACAAGACAAAAATGGTGACAATGACATAAAATAAGATTATATTGAGTGAATGGATTTAACTCAAAAGAATCAAGGATATCACATGAGGGTAACACACACATGACGGGGTAATTGGACAAAGCATTTGGATGAATTGCTTTCATAAAGAGTGGACAATAAGGAGTTTTCAATCATGGTACTTCTTATGGCTGACTCCATGATTAAGTAAATTGCGAATTATCGGAATGATGCTTTTGAACATAATTGCAATTACTCGAACCTAATTGTATATGCTCGATTGGTCTTTTCGCCAGCTCAACAAAAACTCGATCAGACTACATTTGAATCAGAAGAAAATTTTAGGAATTTGTAAATAATTTAATTGTGTCGATTTATTCGACGTGGAGTTAAATTAGGAAGTCGTAAGTATTGTTCAACTAGAAAATTTGATTAAAGAATTTTCTTAAAAAAATAATTTGGAAATCTAAGTGATTTTTGAGAAAATTAATTTTGATAAAGTAAAATTAAATTAATTAAAATCAATATGATATTTTTGGAAATTAATTTTCAAGTCAGACAATTGGCCTAATGGGTAATTGAACTTGAAAATTGGACCTGAGATAAAAAATTGGGCTCGAGATTCCAAAATCGAGCCTAAGACCCAAAAATTGGTAAAAGTTGGCTTATATGTGAAACCAGGCCGAGGATCCAACGGGTGGCAGGATTGGACCAGTCAAGCTATTACTGACTTGGACTGAACCGAGAACAATCAAACCGGCTTGGTGTTCTATGAGGGTGTCGCCAGTGTGACGGCACCACCAGACATTACAGTGTCTGTGGTGGTGCGACAGCATTCTAGTGGAGGAATCACACTCCTATTGAGACTCTAGCGGATAATTTGATTTCAGATTAACTATTCCAAAAATAATATTATTTTAATAGATTTAATATTAAATTTAATTTAATACCTATCTTAATAGTATTTTTGTTAATTTAATATTAAAGTGATTATCTTAATATTAAATTAAATTTAATATTTATCTTGTAGATAAAAATTTTATTAATTTAATAGATTTAATATTAAATTCAACCTAATATTTATCTTGATAAGTATTATATTAATTTAATATTAAAGTGATTAAGTTTAATCATAGTTGAATTCTCTAAACTTTCTCTAAACTTGAATTTAAGAGAAAGTTGTAGAGAGAAAAATCTCAGAAGAAATTATTTCAGAAAATTTCTAGAGTTATTTTTCTTATTTACAACTTAGCCCAGAAGTTTAGAGAAATTGTGAAATTACTCCACTAATAATTTTGTGTAAAATTTTCTTATTCGTAGCAAGTCTATACTCGATCAACGTGAACTTGTGGATATCGGAGAAGACTACTTAGTCGAAGTTTTCATCTTAGACGAATAAAAAATGTACAATTTTGATTAATTTTTTTATTACTTTAATTATCACAACAAAGTTCTAATTTTGAAAAAAATTTAAAACTTTCTTTTTTCCTTAAACTTATTTTCTGCTACTTTTTCCAAACTCGATTTTCCAACAACTGGTATTATGAGGCAAGTTGCACTCTATCTATAAGTATAAATAGATAATCAAAATAGATTTTCTCTTCTTCTTGAATGATTTTATTATATAGATAGTGACATTCTTTAGATCTTATGCATGTTTTGAGTTATATATGAGAATGAATGTGATATGATATATTTGTTATATAATTGTGTTTTTTTTTCATGGTTATGCTTCTTAGGAAATAGACCATGGACTACCATCTCTGCATATGACTGTATTTTTTAAAATTCATATAATTCCTGTGAGACGGAAACGAAAATAAGAGTTAAATGTATTTTTTCCAAAAGGAGTCCATGACGAGGAAAAGATGGAGCGATGGTGGTTGAAAACCCAGTGAATGCCTTGTAGTAAAAAATTATGTAATTTTTGTTTTTCATTTATTTTCTAGAAATAGAACCATGAAAACCTTGTTTGACAATTTTATTTTAATTACCCATCTCCTTATATATTTGTTTTACAATTATTTATAATATTTATATTGTTATATTATAAGTTTGAAATATATGTATGAGATGATCCATAATTGATCGATTAAAAAATAAGATGTGCGGTAATGAGAAAATATATGTGTTGTATTATTTCATTCATTTCTTTCGGTTATTCAATTACTATGAGAAGTGTGGTAATGAGAAGTTACATGTCTAGGATTGACTCTAGCAAGGAAAGACTTGATTTTTAATGGTCAAATATGACTCATCTCTCTTTCCTAAGACCCTACCTAGAGCACAGTTCACATTTACTTCATCAATTTTTCCCTTAAAAGAAAAACTGTGGAGAATCGAAATTGTTTGTTTTTATGATTGTTTGATTGTTGTAATGGAAGCATGTTATATAGATTAGGTAATAATGCCACTAGGACTATTTATGATCAATTTTGAAATCTGGAATAAAAACCTTACATGTTTTTAAAATATTGAGTGGGAGAAGGTCCTTGAACAAGACATACGACCTCCACTGATGGTCCTTAAGTGATAGCATGATAAAGTTTCGAGCCAGTTCCTACTCTGGCCACACTCTAGGGTAAATTGTATCATGTGGGTTCACTAGATTAGATTTACTTTTAAAGAACACTATTCAAGCATGACTCTCAGTGAGGTTGTCTCATGATAACTCACAAATGAAAACATGTTCACGATGTGTGTTGAGTCAATGGTTAAACATTCAAGATTGTCTCTTATTAAATAGTTTCCCAAGAAACAATATTTAAGCTAGAGATGATGGCCAAACATTAAATGATCATTGGTTTGTGTAGAGTCTTGAGAATCAAGATTCACAAATGTATCATACTGCATTCTTGATATGTTGCTGAAATGAAAATATTTACTTAATACAAAGATAGTAATTAGTGAATCTTTATTGTTTTTCAGTTCAAATATGTCTCCTCCTCTTATTAGCATTCTTACTGAGAATAAAGTGAATGGGGACAACATTTGAGAATGAAAATGAAACTTGCTAAATGTTCTCAGCTGTAAGAAACACAAATTCGTCTTTGGAAACTTTGCCTACCTAAAGCTCAACCCAAAGCGAGAAATCGTTGGAGAGATTTTGACTCGATTGCTCGATGTTATATGCTAGCGAGCATGAGTAGTGAGATATAAAAGCAACATGAGAATTTTTGTACTTGACAAATGATAAAACTAACATATTTTAATCTTATTCTTAATGTGTTTTTGGGTGAATATTTATGTAAATTGGTGAATTTGATGCTCCTAATTCTTTGGGTTCATGTTTCTATACTTAGGTGAGTATTTGGGAGTAAAAGGAGTGAAAAACAAGTAGAAATGTGACATCCCAAAATTGGCCCTAGTCGGGAAGTGGTTTCGGGACTGCTAAACCGAGTCACCGACATGCTCGAACGTAATATTTATTGTCTAGAATATGGGAAAATGCATGTGTGAATTTTGAATTCTTTGATTTAGTTAATTTGATTGTGAATTGAAAGAAAAAGGACTCATGTGAAAGGATTTAAATATGTAGCTAATTTTAAGAGGTTAATAAAGGAATGAAGCAAAATAAATGGAGTTGCATGTCAAATACTCCATTTATTTTGGATGAGTGGCCGGCCATGTCTAGATTATGGGCAAGGGGACATGTTTCCAACATGTTTAGTTAGTGCATTATGTAGAAAGAATTAAGAAATGAAAAAAAAAATGAGCATGGATGCCCCCCCCATGGTGCCGTAGCTAGAGAGAAAGAAAGAAAAAAAAAAGTTGTCATTCATCCTTTCTTTGAGCAAAGACTAAGAAAGAAAAAAAAAAAAAATTGTTCATCTTTTCCCCTCCTTCCTTTGGCCGAAATTCCTAAGAGGAAGAAGAGATTTTTACTTCCTTTTCTTTGTTTAGAAGAGATCTAGAAGGAGATTTGGCTAAACTTGCATCAAGATTAAGGTATGTATGAGGTTGTGTCATGAGATTCATGCTTGTTTTGGTTGCTAACTTGATGTGCATGTTAGCCATGGTTCAAATCCTTGTTATGCCATGAAAAATAGTATTTGGCCAAGGTTGATATTGTGTTAAAGCCATTGCATGCTAAATGTGAAGCTTGCTAATGATGCATGCAATGATGGATTGACTACTCTTGAAATTTCTTTGTAGCAATCTTGAGTAAGACATTGAGTTCTTTGTTTAACCATGACCAAAGTTCAATGGGGTATGATTGTGATGTATTCGGCCATGATGCATTCATGAGCATGATTTATGCTTGTTACTTGATTGGTAAAATTTGTGTTTTAGAGGGTTATGAACACCTTGAGATTCGCCATGCACCTATATGTGTATATATGTTTGCACATGATATTTTGATTATGAAGAAAGTGATAAATATGTTTGTTTAAAGAAGAAATTTGTTGAAGAATGTTGTGAAATTTGCATGTACATTCAGCCTAGTACATGTATAGTGTGAAAAACCTTGAAATTATTTTTGATTTTGTGTATTTATGACCATGTGTAATCGGCCACATGAGTAATTTGAGCACTTGATGTTATGTTAAAATTCTTGAGCTTAAATATATGGATGTATGTATATGTGGCCATATAATGGCGTTTTGGTTCAAAGGTTGAATGATAAATTATAATAAAGTGAGATGATATGAGATGCCGAATGTGATTTACTAGTAAACATTATTGATAGAAATATTGAATACTTCTACTTGTATTCATTAAGCTCAAGAGCAAAAGGAGCTAAATCCGATAAAGGGAAGGAAAAAGTGATCGAATAGCCATTGAAGCCGTTCGACAACATCCGAGGTAAGTCCTCAAGAAATGACCCTACTCGAATGATGTGAAATGAAATATGGATGTGTAATGATTATTGATTTATGTGTGTATGAGTATTTGAATGATACCGGGCTAAGTCCCAAGGCGATTATGCTAGTGATATGTTTGTGTTTGAGCCTTAGTAACGAAAATGAAACATGGATGTGTAATGATTATTGATGTATGTGTGTGCATGAGCAATTGAATGATATCCGGCTAAGTCCCAAGACATTTATGCTAGTAATTATATCCGGTTAAGACCAAAGGCAATTGTGCTAGTGACTACATCCGGCTAAGACCAAGGCATTCGTGCAAGTTGTTAAATCCGGGCTAATACCCAAGGCATTTGTGCAAGTCGTTCTATCCGGCTAAGACCAAGGCATTCGTGCATGTGGTTATATTCGGTTGTATTCAAGAAGCTTGGGCTGGAGGTGGCGTTGGTTGCTGTAATAAATTTAATTAGTACGCTCGAAAAGCCCAAAGGATAAGGTATGTTTATATGTGCATTGGAAAAGTCGATATGTTTGAGTAACATTCGTTCGATCGACTAACGAGTTTTCAGCTATTGAATTGGTTGATATCTTGTGAAAGTATCTAATGATGAAGTGTGAAGTAAGTATGATTATGTGAATGTGTATTAATGAAATGATTCATTTGGCTATGTGAATGTAATGCTTTAGTTAAAGCTGATTTTATTGCTTGAGACTTACTAAGCATAAAAATGCTTACTCCGTTGCTTTGGCTCTCTGTTTTATAGATTTTGCTCGTTAGCGATCGGATTCGGGATCATTAAAGTCGAAGTCATCTACACTATCAAAGCCTCCATTTTGGTATAATTTTGGCTGAACTTTGAAATGGCATGTATAGGACTACCCTAATGTTGAAGGTCATGTACCTTTCGGTTTTGTGTAAACTTGGATAGCCATGCGAAAATGGCTTATATACGTTTTTGGTATGATACTATAATCGTTGTATGTTGATCATTGTGGGGTATGGAATTGTTTTGAGAAGATTAGCCATTGGAATGGTTAATCATGATCACACTTTGTGCTATGTATGCAAAGAGGGGCAATTGAATCGTGGAAATCATGAAATAGGTAAAGGTTACCTTGAAAACAGATGCTGGCAGCAGCAGTGGTGTCGTTTTGAAAAATCACCAAAAATTGTAGGAATGGTATTAAATAGTGAATAAGTCATGTGAATGAACCTTGATGAGTCTACTTTCATATGGAAGAAACGAAATGGTCATAGGAGTTACTTGTTAAGAGATATTAAAGTTATCGTGAGACAGGGCCCGAACGGTTTCTGGGTCCCCTGTCGCGACTTTAAAAATTCACTATAAATTATCCAGAAAGAATTAGGAGTCATGCCTTATATTTTAAGATTCCATTTTGAGTCTAGTTTCATTAGAAACAAACAGAACCAGTATTAAATCCCTGTACAGAGAGATATTCAAGTTGTAATGCGCAAAGGTCAGAGCAGTCGAGCCCTGTAACATGGGTGACTTTAACTAATAAACTGTACCAATTGGCCCGACCAAAAATTCTAGAAATAAATCCATGGAAGGATATATGAGTCTAAATTCATGGAAAATTTACGGAATCAGTTTCCAAGTTTTGAAACTCGAGATATGATTTTTAAGGAGACAGTGATGCAGTTTTCCAGCCTGTCTGGAAATGCCAAATTGGTCGGTGCTTTAAGAGGACTTGGCTCGTTAACCCCTCGCGTCCGACACCGGCGATGATCTCGGGTTCGGGGTGTTACAAGAAATCAGTAAAAAGGAGCAGATTCAGGAGCCAAAAGGGGCTAGGTACGTGGCCATGTAAACCACATGGGCTGGACACATGGCCATGTGCCAGGCCGTGTCGATTTTGCAACTTGCTTCCCAAACACACGAAAAAACGCAATTTTTAGGTTTCCTGAGCATTTTAAAATTTATAAATACCAAATAGAAGAAGAGAGATGGGAGCCATAAAAAAATATTGAAGAAAATAACTCGAAGAACACCATTGGAGCCAACTTTGAAGCAGATTCCCATTAAGATCGAAGACCTCCTTTTAGTTTCTTTTGAAGTTTTTATGAGTTTCTTTGTTTCTTGTGGTTTTTTTTACTTTGATATGTTTTCATACTGGATTATGAACTAATTCCCTAGATACCTAGGGAAGATGAAACCTTTAATGAATTCTATTATTTAATTTCTATTTTACGCAATAAATACTTGATTCTTGTTCTCAGTTATGTTTGCTTATTTCTTGTTTGAATATTTTCGAGATATTAATTCATGTTTAATGTGCTTAATTCAGTGGAGGAAAAATCCCTGTTTAAGAGTAAATCTAGCATAATTGAGTGGAGTTGCATGCAATCCTAGAAATAGGACGACATAAATCTACTGGATTAAAGTCAAATCTAATAATGGAATTCGTAGATCGAGTTAATGCAGCGATAGGGGTTTTAATTAGAAAGATATTTCAATTAATCAACCTAGAGTCAGCTGTTCTTACTTTCGAAAGAGATATTAGCATAATTTAGGGATTTCTACGGATCAAGATACCAAGTGAATAAATCGTTTAATTCAGATTCATAATAATAGATGAAGTCTAGGTGGATTCTTTCCTGGGTATTGTCTCTCTCATTGGTTATTATTTGATTATTTTCCTATTTCATTCTCTGTTGAGTTCTTAGTTAAATTAGTTTAGTAATTTTAGTTTAAAACCCATCACTCCAAATTGTCAGCTAAATAATAGAAAAATGGTAATTACTAGTACTTTTAGTCCTCGTGGATATGATATCTCTACTCACCATAGCCATACTATTTATCAATAGGTGCACTTGCCTTAGTCGTATTTTAGTTAGTCACATGAGACATATCAAGTTTTTGGCGCCATTGCCGGGGACTAAAATATTAGGAACACTTTATTTTTATTAATTTAGTCATCTTTATTTTATTTTTATATTTTTGTTTTTGTTTAATTTTTACATTGTAATTTTTCTGTTGTTTGCTTCTGGCAGACTCTTTCAGTTTATGACTAGAAGAAACCCATCGGGACCATTAATTTTTGGCAGCGAAATTGAAAGTGTTGCTCGTAGAAATCATAGAGAAATGAGGCAGAGTCGACATAATATAGTAGACGAAGAAGAGGACATCATTATTACTGAGAAGATGAGCGATAATCAAAATATTCAGCTACCTCCTGTAGCTGCTGCAACTCCTGTTCCTCGTACTATGTACGATTATGCCAAGCCCATTCTGACTGGGGCTAAATCGAGTATTGTGCGACCCACCATTGCTGCAAATAATTTCGAACTGAGGTCGAACACGATTCAGATGGTATAATAGTATGTTCAATTCGATGGTTTCGAAGATGAAGACCCAAATACTCATTTGGCTAATTTTTTTGGAAATTTGTGACCCTTTCTAGGTTAATGGCGCCACTAACGACGCCATTCGTTTATGGTTACTCCTATTCTCGTTGAGGAACAAAGTAAAACAGTGGCTAAACTCTTTACCATGAGGTTCGATCACTACACGAGCTCAAATGATCAAAAAATTTTTGCTAAAGTACTTTCCATCAGCTAAAACAACCAAGTTGTGGAATGATATCTATTCCTTTGTTCAGATCGATTTAGAGACTTTATATGATGCATGGGAGAGATACAAAGACTTATTGAGATGGTGCCCTCACCATGTGTTACCCTTATGGTTACAAGTTCAAACCTTCTACAAAAATTTGAATCCCTCAACTAGTCAGTTAATCAACACAGTAGCCGGTGGAACACTTAATAGTTTAACACCCGAGATAGCTTATGAATTTACAGAGGAGATTTCATTCAATAATTATCAGAGGCAAGTCATGAGGACAATACCGATGAAAGCCACTGGTGTCTTTAATTTAGATGCAGTCACTATGTTATCAAACCAGGTAGAATTATTAAATAGGAAAATTGATGGTTTATATCTTTCTACGTAGCTACATCTGGTGATGTAATGCAATACAAATGGAAGTGGAATGAATAATCCAGAATGTTTACCCTATGACCCTAGCATAGAGAATAAGCAAGTCAATTATATGGGTAATAATTATAGGCCTTAAAATAACCCTTATAGTAACAACTATAATGCAGATTGGAGGAACCATCCCAATTTCTCTTGGGATGGTCAAGGAAATTAAAGAGCACAACCACCTTCAGGCTTCCAGCAATCTTATCAGCAAGAGAAAAAGCTTAATCTTAAGGAGATGTTGAAAAATTTTATCTCGGTGCCAAAAACCCATTTTCGAAACACCAAGGTAGCGCTAAAAAACCAGTAAGCATGAATTTAAGGACTCAAAAACCAAATAGGTCAACTTGCTAAGATAATTTTGGAACGACGACAAGGTAGCTTTCCTAGTAATACTGAACGTAAACCTAAGGAGTAGCTTCACGCGATTACTATTCGAGACGTGAAAGGGTTAGTTGAACCTGAACAAGAATCAAGACAAGAAGCTATGGTGAACAATGATAAGGTTGAGGAAGTAAAGAAAGAGCAAAAGCTGGCTATTAAAGAATATAAACTTTGAGTGCCATATCCTAACGCGTCAAAGAGAGACCACATGAATGGACAATAAGGCACTTACAACAAGGTGAACAAGATGCCTAAGTTGACTCAACTCATGAAGGAATTACAATCCTATGAGTTGATGCTGAATGGTGGTAAGCCTATTTAGGAGAAACCTTAGGTAACCTTAACTGTGGGTCGTTTGTCTTCTAAGGGGATGCAAAAAGCTAATGGAAAGAAGAAACCAACTAAGTTTTCAATTTCATCTCTTGTGAATAGGAAAAAAGTCTAAGAAGTCAAAGGATCCTAAAAGGATCAATTGTTTCTTTTGCAACAGGAAAGGGCACTTCAGATCAAATTGGAAAGAGTATTTTGATTATCTACCCCAAAAAGGAAAAAAAAATGTATAGAACTCTTTGTGGAAGAATCAATTGACAACTTGGTTATTGATTCTGGAGCCACTAACCATGTGTGTTTCTTTATAAGGGTTTAGTTAAGTAAGAAGTCTGCGTAACAGAAACCATTTTAAGTGCTGGTTTGGATCTTCTGTCAATGTGGCTCAAAATTGTAGATTATTTTGGATCATTTGAATCATTGTTGCTTTGATCTCAAAGTTATTAGATGTAATGGCCAACCTAATTATGCTCTTCTAAACCATGTCCAGACTTGCTAATTCGTAATCTTTTAATGTTTTCTCATTACGAACCATGTTTACATTTAAAGGAAACTGTGGTGGTACGGGTGGATCTCCTAAAGGGTTATTGTTAATGTCATCAAATAATAGATTCTCACCTGGTATGTTGGCTATAGCAGGTGGGGTGGATCTTACATCTATTATTGCTGCTGCTGCTGTTGTTGTTGACGATGATTTCTTTGAATTATTCTTTCTGGATCTGTGACTGTTACTATAGATGTTCCCCTGCTACGAGTTATACACTAACCTATAAAGAAAATATTAGTAACAAAAACAAAATAGAATCATATCTATAACTTAAAAGTTTCCTAGTTATTCTTTTTGGAGTGTAAAAATTAAAATCAAACTAATGATATTGCCTCCCCAGCAACGACGCCAACAACTTGACTGCCTCCAGATGTACTAACATCCAGAGTGTCAATTCTGTAATAAAAGGTATATCAGTGAGGTGGAATTTGTAAGTATACAGGTCCAGCTATAATATAGTTACAATACTTACAACGGAGTAGGTGAGTACTCTGAGAATTGTACCCAAGAAAGGCAAGTGTTAGATCAATTTTAACCTAAACACCTAAAGATCTAATTAGTACTTTAATTTAGTTATAGTATGAAAGTAAAATAAAAAAAGTTCTTAAGATTTTAATAATAATAAAATAACATAAAGAAATGAAATTTAGGAGATCAAAGAAGAGAATAAATCAAATTTGATTATGGTTGATTAGCTCGCTTCAGTAGTCCCCATCAATTATTGCTTCGGATTCCTCGTCAATCAACTAGTCGCTGTCCCAGTAGGATCTTCCGATCTTCCACTCCAATAATAAGTTAGCAAGGACTAATTTTCTTCTGACCTCACAGTGCAAACTAGTTTGGGTTGAAGGTGTTCAAGGATAGGCTATACCAATTTTGGGTTAATTCCCAAATTGATGACTTCCTAGGGTTGTCAAGACTAGGATTTAGGTTTTTCCTCTCCCAAGCAACTGATCCGTTGAGTAACCCTACAAAACAGTTAATAAATCATACATCCACTCGTTAATCCCCGATAAAGGGATTAGTTCCTCAAGGTTTTCATAAGCAATATGAAATTGATGTAAAGAGAGAACTTGATAAATGAACTGAAGTGTAGAGTTTAAGAATACACCTGATTTGTATTAAAGATGAATATGAATCCACAGAGTTTGATTGTCTCCACAAATAAGATCTCTCGAGATAAAACAAGAACAGCTTGAAAATAACTCTAAAATCCTAAAAAGAAGAAAATCTGAACTAGAATTATAAACAGAAAACTATCCTCAGGAATTGATAATGATAACATATGACAAAGGAGTCTATTTATAGATTTCAGGTGGTTGTTGTCTTTAACCTTAGGTTAACTAAAATTGTAACACCCCACACCCGAGCCCTACATCGGGACGGGATACGAGGCGTTACCACAGTTAATCACATGCATACAATCACATCGATGCCATTAAGACTCGATCAAATTTAAAACTTTTTTTTGAAAATTTTTTGAACTCCTTAATATGGGCCTAAGAGGCCTCCAACATCCATTGGAA
This sequence comes from Gossypium arboreum, assembly GCF_025698485.1. Lineage (NCBI taxonomy): Eukaryota > Viridiplantae > Streptophyta > Magnoliopsida > Malvales > Malvaceae > Gossypium > Gossypium arboreum. The sequence goes on along the minus strand of NC_069080.1, from coordinate 29,328,593 downwards.
ACCATTTAGGACCAACCCGGATCCTTTAACCAACTTTATAAAAATGACCTTTGAAACAGGGTACACGCTCGTGTGAAAGGACAATACGCCCGTGTGGTCATTGTAACATGGCCGTGCTGATGGTCCGTGTGACACACACTGTTAAAAGTCTAGGGACACACCCGTGTCCCATGCCCATGTGAATTAAATTTTAAATTCGAACCTATAGGGGTTTTCACACGGCCTGACACACGCTTGTGTCTATGGCCCGTGTCCCTCACACAGCCATGACATGCTCGTGTCTAAAAACCTTGACATTCTATTTATAACGTCAGCATCCAATTTAAAGCACACGGCCAAGGCACACGCCTGTGGCCAAAGGCCATGTCCTCCACACGGCTGAGACACATGGCTATGTCTTTGTCCGTGTGTTTATTACCATGCATATTGACTTGAAAATTTTACGTACAGGGGACACACGGCCGAGAACACACCCATAGGGCTGACCGTGTGTCACACACGGCCTAGACACACGCTTGTGTGTCTACCCGTGTGGATAAAATAAGACTAGTTACCAAGCCTCTTTGCCACCCTTACTTGCACTAACCTACATAACATCTAACATGAAAAATCCACACAACCATACAAGGTCTAATCAGCCACACAAGGCATTATCTCATTCATGCAATTTACTCATCCATGAAAATATCATCATTTGCATATATCAATAACGAACATTAGCCATTATCCAAGGCTTTATACAAAGTGAAGGGATCCATCCCAAGCCAACACATTTGGACAAATTAACATTGACACAAAACTCAAAAGTCTAAGCCCTATACATGTCATATTCAAAATAGTAAAACCAACTATACCAAGTGCTTCGGTTGATAGTGTGATAGATGCCTCCGACGTCCGATGATCCTTGAGCTAATTAGGCAGCACTATAAAAAAATGGAAAGGAAAGGGAGTAAGCATAAAGCTTAGTAAGTTGCATGCAAATAAATAAAACAACAACTTTACTATTCATCATCATGTTCATAGTACCAAAGTAGGCATAAGCACAACTTACTCATCACTATCCAATACAATTCACATAGCATATATAAGCTCACATCTCATACATTTCAAATAGGTACCTGTACCACTTACAACATGGTTATACTTTTCTCGTTTAACTCAAACTTCAACTCTCACCGCTGAACCATTTGGAATGCTATCGAATATTCACTAAGCCTCAAACATGGGATATAATACCGATGCCATGTCCCAGACATGGTATTACATTGGCTCATCCATCAAGTGGATGACATGTCCCAGGCATGGTCTTACACTGACTATCAAAATCGAGGCCGACGTTATGTCCTAGACATGGTCTTACACTAGCTCTCACATTTTCGTACCGAGGCCATGTCCCAGACATAGTCTTATACTGACACCTCTATACGTGCCGATGCCATGTCCCAAACATGGTCTTACAATGACACATCTCGCAGCTGATGCATGTCCCAGACATGTCTTACATTAGCTCTTGTCTCAATGCCGATGCCATGTCCCAGACATGGTCTTACACTGGCTCTCATAATGAGACCGATGCATGTCCCCGACATGTCTTACACTGGTACACAAATAACCTGAATGTCATGGCATGAATATCCGATTTATTTCCTAAGGTTCAAACGGGAGTTCTACTATCTCAATATTCATAATATATAATCATTTCCACAAACAAGCAATTTATTCTATATTAATTAGAACACATAAAATAACAATGCAGTTGTATTATTTACATACAACTTACCTCGGATTACAAAATGTAGACGACTAGTTCGGCTTAGTCTACTTGTTTTGCTTTTCCCCGGTCTAAGCCCGGATTTTGTAATTCTTGATTTGCAAGAGTAGAGAGTGGCTAAAATTTTTGAAGCTCAAAAACCCCTACAATGGCTGAATTTTCGATGGAGAAGAAGATAGGGAAAAATATGTTATCTTTTTTCTTTATTTTATTTCATTTTGGTCAAATAAATTACCAAATTTCTACCTAACTTTGACTTTCTCTAGTTTTTTTATCTCCTATGGTCGGTCATGTCTCTTTAAAGGGTCTAATTGCCCTTTAAAGAGCCCCAATTTAGGTTCTCTAGCTATTTGACACCCTTATCTATCAAAATAGGACTTTTGCACTTTATGCAATTTAGTCATTTTTCACAATTAAGCATGAAATCGCTAAAATTAATTCATGAAAATTTTTATACTCTCATGTAAACATGCCACAACACATAAAATATTATTAAAAATAATTTCTCCATCCTCAAATTAGTGGTCCCGTAACCCTTGTTTCGATTGGATCCAAAATTGGGCTGTTACAATTCTCCCCCCTTAGGGATTTTCGTTCCCAAAAATCTTACCGGTGAATAGGTTCGGATATTAATCTCTCATGGTCTCCTCAGGTTCTCATGTGGCTTCTTCGACCCCATGTCTATGTCATAATACTTTAACAAGTGCTATGCTCTTTTTCCTCAATTGCTTAATCTCCCGAGCCAAAATCTTAATTGGCTCTTTGCCATAAGTCATGTCCGAGCTAATCTCAAGCTCTGTTGGCGAGATCACATGCGAAGGGTCTGAAAGGTAGTAACGTAACATAGACATATGGAATACATTATACATATTTTCTAACTCTAATGGCAATGTTAATCGGTATGCTACTAGTCCAATTCTCTCAGTCACCTCATAAGGTTCAATAAACTGTGGACTTAATTTGCCTTTCCTTCCAAATCGGAGAATCTTGTTTCACGGGGATACTTTCAAAAACACTTTATTCTTGACTTGAAACTCGATCTCTTTCTATTTCAAATCCATGTAGGATTTCTGTCTATCCTAAGTGGCCTTTAAATAATCGTGAATCACCTTAACTTTATCTTTAGTCTCTTTAACTAAGTCAACCCTGTGTATCTGATTCTCTCTAAGCTCGGTCCAATATAAGGGCGTTCAACACTTACGCCCATACAAAGCCTCATAAGGTGCCATTTTCAGACTTGACTGATAACTATTGTTGTAGGCAAATTCGACTAGCGGTAAATACTTTTCCCAACTGCCTTGGAACTCGAGACCACAACACCGCAACATGTCTTCTAAGATCTGAATCACTCTTTCTGACTGACAGTCGGGTTAAAAGCCGTACTAAAATTCATTTTTGATCCCAATGCCTCTTGCAACTTTCTCTAAAACCACGAGGTAGACCTCGGATCTTTTTCCGAAATAATCGACAAGGGTACTTCATTAAGCCTCACGATCTTAGAAACATATAGATCGGCCAATTTCTCAAGGGAATAGGCCGTACGCACTGGTATAAAATGTGCCAAGTTAGCAAGTCTATCAACAACTACCCAAACTGAATCCTTTTTCCTTGGTGTCAAAGGCAACCCTGATATAAAATCCATGATTACTCGGTCCTACTTCCACTCGGGAACCATCACAAGCTAAAGTAAAACTGAGGCTACTTGGTGTTCGACCTTCACTTGTTGACAAACTAGACACTTAGAAACAAATTCAAAAATGTCTCCTTTCATCTCCAACCACCAGTACATTTTCTTCAAGTCGTTATACATTTTTACACTACCTGGATGGATAGACAAGCAACTACTATGTGTCTCTCGTAAAATCCTCTGAACAAGCTCATTATCCTTGGGTACACAAACTCTATCTTGAAATATCAAACATCCGTCGGTACTAATCTGCAAATCTGATTCAACACCTGACTCACACTGAGTTCTCTTAGTTTGCAATTCATCGTCGTTATTCTGAGTTTCACAAATTTCTTGGAGAAACGTCGGTCTAGCCTTTAACTTTGTTAGAACCGAACCTTCTTCTGACAAGGCCAATTGGGCGTTCATTGTTCTCAAAGCAAATAAGGATTTTCTACTCAATGCATCGGTGACCACGTTTGCCTTTCCTAGATGGTAGTCGATAATCAACTCATAATCCTTTATCAAATCTAAACACCGCCATTGCCGTAAATTCATCTCCTTTTGAGTCATCAAATACTTTAGACTCTTATGGTCAGTAAATACTCGACATCTCTCGCCATACAAATGGTGCCTCCAAAGTTTCAACGCAAACACAATGGCGGCCAACTCTAAATCATGTGTCGGGTAGTTTTTCTCATGTGGCTTTAGTTGTCTCGAGGCATAGGCTATTACCTTGCCTTCTTGCATAAGCACACACCCCAATCCATTCAAGGAGGCGTCGTTATACACCAGGAATTCTTTGCCTGATTCTGATTGTACTAAAATTGGAGCTTCGGTCAACAAAACCTTTAATTTCTCAAAACTCTGTTGGCATTTCTCTGACCATTCGAACTTGACATCCTTTTGTAACAACCTTGTCATCAGAGTGGCTATCATAGAAAATCCATGCACAAATCTTCTGTAGTATCCAGCCAAACCCAAAAAGCTTCGAGCCTTTGTCACATTCCTCGATGGTTTCCATTCAATGATAGCTGAGATCTTACTTAGGTCAACTCTGATCCCGTTGCTCGACACAATGTGTCCCAGGAATCCAACCTTTTGTAGCCAAAATTCACTCTTAGTGAACTTGACATATAATTGGTTATCTCTCAAGGTTTGTAAAACCTTTCTCAAATGCTCCGCTTGTTCACTCTCATCACCTGAGTAAATCAGTTGTCGATAAAGACCACTACAAACTTATCCAAATACGACCGAAAGATGCTGTTCATCAAATCTATAAACACCACAGGGGCATTTGTTAAACTAAAAGGCATAACAAGAAACTCGTAGTGCCCATACCTTGTCCTAAACGCGATTTTCGGTACATCTTGTTCCTTACCCTTAGCTGATAGTAGCCAGATGATCGCGTGATTCGTAACAAGTAATAAATATTTATAATGAAGATGAAACCTAGACTAACTATTATCATGATGAAAAGACAAGCACACCAATCAAACAATAGTATAGTAATGGCAAGATCGGGATATCATACCCAAGGGAACCAAAAGTACTAGTAATAACTATCTTTTTATTATCTAGCCTAAGAATAAAAGGGTTTGTTTTAATTAACTAATTATTTAAACTAAGAACGCACAGAGAAAAGAATTGGGAAATGTTTTTGGGAAAATCGATTGACTTGAGACAATACCTAACGAAAAATCCACCTAGACTTTACTTGTTATTCTGGCTCTGAATCGGATTATTTATTCATTCAACTTGTTCCGTAGAGATCCATAAGTTATGTTATTATCCCTATTCAAGACTAATAACGTCTAATCTCTAGATTGAATAACCGAGAATTTTCTCTAATTAACACTCTAGGGTTGCATTAACTCGATCTATGGATCCCCTTATTAGGTTTCACCCTAATCCGGCAAAATCTTGTCACCCTATTTCTAGGCACACAATCAACTCCGCTTAATTATGACAAATGTACTCTTGGACAAGGTCTATCCCTCCTCTGAATAAGAGCGTGTCTTGAATCAATATCCTGGGATATCAAAATAAGAATTAAGAACACATAATTAAGAACAAGTTAAATATTTATCATACGATTCAGAAAATAATAAGATTCGTCTTAGGTTTCATTCCCCTTAGGTATTTAGGGGTTTAGTCCATAACAAAATAAGAGTACATCTTAAAATTATAAAAATAACAAAACATAAAGAAAACACTAAAACCCCTGAAGGAATTCTGAGAGAGATCTTCAGTCTTGGAGTAGCTCCGGCTTTTGGGATGGATCGTCTGGCTTCCTTTAAGTAATTCCCAACGTGTGGTTTTGTTCTCCAGAAAAGTTCTGGAAGGGAGCAGCCCCTTTTCTAAGTCATACTTAGGGTGTTTATATAGGCTTTGGATTGGATTTCTTCCTCCCTAAGTATCATTTTCCGTGTAAAATACAACTATTTGAAAAAGGGACACGCCCGTGTGCCACAGCCATGTGACGTGATTTCCAAGCCGTGTTCGATCCGTTAAATTGCACACGGCCGTGTGGGTCAATGGCTAGGCTGTGTGAATTGTGAAAGCCTTAGTCGATACCTTCGAAAGACACGGGCGTGTGAGCTGCAGGCCGTGTCATCTTCTCGATTTGGTTTGTTTTGTCCCTTTTTGGCTCGTTTTTGGCACCTTTTGACTCTTGGTGCTCTCCTGAGTACAAAACATGAAATAACCGGATTAAGAGCACCAAAATCCATAAATCTAGTAATAAACATCCATAAATATGCTAAGTATTTGGGGTAAAAATATGTATAATTTGGCGTTTATCAAATACCCCCACACTTAAGCATTTGCTTGTCCTCAAGCAAAACTCTTATTTACTGCTAGAATTCATTCCTCTCGATCACATAATCATTACTGATAATGTTACAAGTTATTCCACAGAAAATCATACAGTGAGAATTCAACTATAGGGGCATTAAAAGCCTCAAACAATTTAAATCAAATATTTTGATAATAAAACCATAGGTAATCTCCTTCCTCTAAGTAATTAACTTTAGTCCTAAATATACAAGAGATGACATCCTCACTAAAGATTCACTCAAATCACTCAAAATGTTTAAGGTTTAAGATTAAGCACTCGATTGTCTAACTTGAGAAGTTATTACCATAGGCTTGCATGAAAATCAAATCTCCACCACTTGTAAATGATATGATACACTAATCAAAAGGTCTTTGTATGGTTGTAACGGGGTTTAGGTTACCGGTATGGATACAAGCTGAAAAGACAAAGGTTAGAATCGAGATAATTTCAATATATTACCCCACTATCAAAAACTTAATTACTGAATCACAAACAAATATCTAAAACTATATTACATGAGCTCATGACAACTTTAGCTTGCTGAGAATTACAATAATAATACTGAGTTTTTTTTTAAGAACAAACCAAGTCAATACAATATAGAAATCATACTTCATGATTCAGTAACAAAAAATGGTGAACATAGTGAGGTAACAATATTAAAAATGATCCCAAAAAAAAAGGGGTAAATTAAGTAAGATGATTTCAACAATAATGGGTTAATGGGTTAGTGATGAGGGTTAATTAATAAAAAGGGTTAGTAGGCTCAAGGGGGTTTACTAAGGGTTGAATTATGTGGGAAGGCTTTTTATGGAGTAAGTGGGTTAAATCCTAAGTGCCTTTATCATCTCAGTATATCAAATCATACGTTTGATATCGACATGTATAATTGAAGCAAGTTCTAGAATAACAGTTCAATGTTGACACACTCAAACCACAAAAGAAGTGAGCAAGAAAGAAAGCTATAAAAATCTCACAAAAAATTTGGGTTTTTGATGTCATTCCTGTATACTTAAGATTTCAAGTTAATACCTCAATTTAGGAAAATAATTTAAAAATTTTAGTTCTCAAAATATTAATTTATCATGCTCGATTCTCTAATGTCCTATAATCAAATAATCATGCAGAATTTCGATGCTCTAATTCATGACATATCAACAATAATTATAGATCAATCAGAATTCATTCGATCAATATTATAAGAAAATCACTTAAGCACAAGATCAAATTCAGGGATTTGAGAATAATGCAAAAAGTTAGGCATCTTGTTCATGTTCACCCCCCACACTTAAGATGTACATTGCCTTCAATGTATAAAGATAGATTATTCAAAATAAAGAAAATCATAAGAGGGAAGGAGGTGAAACTTCTTGTTATATGTATATGGAGCTTGATTCTGAGGCTGGAGTGTTTTGGGAAGTAGCTGCCACTGTTCTTAGCTAGATGAAGAAATTAGGTCGTTGAACATAGCACTCGTGAGGTATTATTTCCCATTTGTTTCCCCATTCCGTAAAATATTCCTAGCAGCTTTGCTTGGAAGTCTGTAGAATCATAAAGAGCTTATTAAGAGTTGGTGTGGAAGAGAGTGTAGTGGGTTTACTTGTTGGAGATACCAGAAAAATGAAGAAAGTAAAATTTACTAATATAGATATGTATTTCAAAAGAAAATAATAAAATTGAAATGGAAATAAAAATAAAAATAAAAATAAAAATAAAAATAAAAAGATAATAAGATTCAATGATCCTCGTCAGTGGGGCCCTCAGGTGGTGGCACTAGAGTGGCGATGTGAAAGTGCTGGCATAGCTGCTACATCATGGCCTGCATGTCGTCCATCTGTCTATCACATCGCCGATCTCGCTCGTGAATCATCTCGAACTGTGTAGTACAATACTACTCGAAATGAGTGAGTCGGTCGGAAAGGTGTGGCAATGAAGTAGCTGCATGAACTGGTCACTCCCTAGGTGGCGTGTTAGAAGGCTCCTCGTGCTGTGGGGAGACATAATCAGGAATGTCCTCTAGATCCTCCTCATCAATGGCATGAGTGAGACGGTACTGAGGAGGATCGGTCCCACGGTGGCGTTCAATCATCCTTATGTGTAACATAGTCGTGATGCCTTGTGGAGACATCTGACCTATTAGTGTAAACGCTGATGACTGGGCCACAGTGTTGAGGAGGCCGAAGTGTCTGGCAAGACACGTTACGTAGGGGCTGATAGAGATTACTCCCTTCCGATACCGCTCGATTTGATGGCGAATGGCGAAAGCGATGAAACATGCCAAGTCAGTCACGTGTGCATTCGCCATGCACCATAAATAGTAGGCGTCGTGGGTGTTGACGACGTCTGTATTCTCTCTCCTTCCGGTCAAGTTGTGTGCTAATATGGCATGGAGATATCGTAGGGAAGGGGCGAGAACTGAGGCCTTCGAGCGGCTGGGGTCGTAGGTGGAAGAGAGTGGTGCCAAAGCCTTCCAGCACAAGGAGGGAGAAATATGGATATTGCGTGGTAGTGCATTCATGTTCTCTTCCTCCATAATCTCATCGGTGTAAAGTCCCAGAGTGACTCCAAACTCTGGGACACTCATCGCGTGAACTAGACCGCCTAATCGGAAGTGAATGGTGCCTGGGTCATCATTGTTCGTCATCACCACCTGTAAATGAAAAGTAGAGCATAATACTAAAGTTAGCTCTAAATAAGTGGGCTCGGTAATAGCAAAGAACTGTTCCCATTGGTCTGTGGACAGGAGGGCACGGATGGCATCAGCTAGCTAGAGTTGCTCTACGGCAGCCCAGTCAATGCAGCGACCTGTAGTAAGGGGTCGCGCGCGTAGTATCTGAAATAGCTCCTCTTACGAAGCTTGCAGAAAATCAAGGAATGGGTGCCGAACTTTGGCTGTAGCACGTACCGAGGAAGAACCCGGTCCCCTACATCTCTTTGAGGATGGGACCGCTGCCTTCTTGCCTCTCGATGATGACATAATGTACCTGAAAATGTATGAGCATTGATATAGTAGTTCCAAATGTGTTAACATTTACCGATATCAAGCGAGAGATGAAAAATTTATATGATTATTCAGAAACATGTACTGAAATAAAAAATGCATCATTGGTTAAGTAAGAATCTTAGAACTAGTATATGCTATTTAGTAGTTTAAACAATCCAAATATAGAAAATACTAAAGCAAATTCCTAACTTAATTAGAAAAAATTGGAACAAATTGGTAATATTAACAATATCTTTGTAAAGCATATACAATACTAATGTAGCAACACAAATAGGAAAAACAAGGTTGAGAAAGTGAACCAAAAACTGCTGTAGGGCAGCGCACGGGCGTGTTGGTGGTGAGCACGGGCGTGTGGCGTGGGTTTTTAGCTGTGTGGAGGAAAAATGGAGGGAAAAGTGAGGGAAAAGTGAGGATTAATTCAGGGGGAGTGGATTTTGGGGTGGTTTGAGGGTTGGGGAAGTGAGAATTTGGGTAATGATGGCCGGAATAGGGATTAGAGAGTGGGGAAGGAGAGATTTCGGCTAGGGTTTCGAAGGGAAGAAGAAAATGAACAGTGATTTTCTTATATAGGGGAGGTGCACACAGCCTAGGGCCACGCCAGTGTTTTTTGAATTTTTCAATTTAGGTCGTGCCCGGCCATTATCCCACGCCCGTGTGTCTAGGCCGTGTGTGGCACACGGCTATATCGCACGGTCATGCCTTGCCTTGTTCGCTTATCCCACGCCCGTATGTTAGGGTACCACGCCCGTGTATTGTTGTCCACAGCTTATCGGCACGGGCGTGTCGCACGCTCGTGTCGAAGAAACAAAATTGAGCCTTGCCCCTAGCACGCCCGTGTTTTTCCATTCCCACGCCCGTGTTCTCCTATCAAGTTCACCCACGACCATGTCGCATGGCCGTGGGGATTTATCGTATTCCGTGTTTTGGGGAGATCATGTCCTATTTCCACACGGCCGTATTGCACGGTCGTGTTTCTTCCCCTGTTTGGCCACGGCTTTAGGCACGCCTGTGTGCCTAGCCGTGTGTGCTGAAAAACTTTGCAATTTAAAGATAAATCTAATTATTGATAGTGTTAGAAATAAAAAAATAAAAAATAAAGAAGTAAAAATATCTTAGTGCTCGGGTTGCCTCCCGAGAAGCGCTTATTTATAGTCTAAGCTCGACTTACCTCTCTAGTTAATGGTCAAGGTGGTTTGAGGAGTTTAACTCCTCATTCCTGCTATCAAACTCATCAAAATAGGGTTTTAATCAGGTGTTGTTTACCTTAAAAGTTTCGAACTTGGGTAACTCACCTCCACCATACCAAATGGAAAAATACTAAGTACCGTAAGAGGGATTTCCTCATTCAGTGTGGTACTGACAATGTGAGGATCTGCGGCATCTAGTAAGACTTTATCGCCAACCTTAAGTTGATTAGGAGAGGTACGGGCTTATTTTAGCGTAGTTTCAGTTTATCATGTGTTTTCGGTTTGTATTCTCGCCATTCGTCGAGCTCCTCTATCCGTAGCCTTCGTTCTTCATGAATGTGTCCTCTATCATCCTTGGAACATGGCTCGTGAACTTTTTTGAAGCTTAATTTCCGCAAAGTCATATTGTCAGTTTTAGTAGATTGGTGTGGACTATTACCTTCAATGTTCGATGATGCCAGAATTACGAGCTTGAAGGGTGATCGTTTTGTCTCTCACACGAAGTGTAAGCTCACCTGTGCCAACATCAATAATTGTTTTAGCAGTTGCTAAAAAGGGCCTCCCTAAAATCAAAGGGGTGTTATTATACTCTTTTATGTCTAGAACAACGAAATCAACGGGAAATATGAACTTATCTACTTTCATGAGTACATCTTCAATAATACCCCTAGGGAATCTTATAGTTTTATCTGCCAATTGAATGCTCATCCTAGTTTGTTTAGGTTTCCCAAGACCTAGTTGGTTAAACATTTTGTAAGGCATGACGTTAATACTAGCCCCTAAATCAGCTAATGCATGACGTATATCTAAACTACCAATTAAGCAAGGCATTGTAAAACTCCCTGGATTTTTCAATTTGTGGGGTAGCTTATTCTGTAGAATAGCTGAGCAGACTGTATTTAGCTCCACATGCGATGCTTCGTCCAACTTCCGCTTATTTACTAAAAGCTCTTTTAAAAATTTAATTGCATTTGGCATCTATGACAAAGCTTCAATAAATGGTAAGTTAATATGTAATTTTTTCAAAAGTTTAAGGAATTTACTGAATTGTTCGTCTAAGCGGTCTTTCCTTGTCGCGTTATGACAGTTACTGGTTTGTTTGTCTTTTGACCTACCTCATCTCTCCCTTTGCTTACCACAGTTTCTTGCCTCAGTTCTGGTTCAGGCTCAACGAATCCTTCGTCATCTTGAGTATTAATTGCGTTGAGTTGTTCCCTTGGGTTAGGTTCAGTATTACTTGGCAAGCTACCTTGTGGTCGTTCGGAAATCAGTTTGGAAAGCTGGCCTATCTGAGTTTCGAGTCCTTGGATCGATGCTTGTTGATTTTTAAGTGCTGTCTCGGTATTTTGGAAACGAGTTTCTAATATTGATATGAATTTTGAGAGCATCTCCTTAAGGTTCGGTTTCTTTTCTTGTTGATAAGGTGGCAATTGAAAACCTTGAGGATTTTTTGGCTTTTGATTCCCTTGATTACCCAGGAGAAATTCGGGTGGTTCCTCCAACCTGCATTATAAGTATTACTGTATGGGTTATTTTGAGATCTAAAGTTATTATTACCCATATAGTTGAGTTGTTCCTCTTTGGTTGTGGGATTGAAGGATTGATACTCTATATACACACCTCCGCCACTTGAGTCACACCTCATTACTGGATGTACCTACGTAAAACCAAGAAAACCATCAATCTTTTTATTGAGAAGTTCTACCTGATTTGAAAGCATAGTAACTGAGCCGACGTTATAAACGATGGCTGTTTTTGTTGGCTTTGTCCTCATGACTTGCCACTGATAGTTATTTAGTGACATTTCTTCAATAAATTCATAAGCCTCTTCAGGTGTTTTGTTGTTGATGGTTCCGGCAGCAGCTGCCAAAGCGGTAACCCATGGTGAGGGCACCTTCTCAGTATGTGCTTCTATCTCTCCCATTCATCATAAAGTGTTTCTAAATCCATCTGCACAAAAGAAGAGATATCATTACGTAATTTAGCCGTTTTAGCAGGTGGAAAGTATTTTAGTAAAAATTTTTCAGTCATGTGCTCCCAAGTAGTAATTGACCCTCGTGCTAACGAGTTCAACCACTGTTTATCTTTGTTCCTAAATGAAAAAGGAAATAACCAAAGATGAATGGCATCATCAGAAATGCCATTGATTTTGAATGTATCGCAAAATTCCAAAAAATTTGCTAAATGAGCGTTGGGATCTTCATCCTGCAAACCATCAAACTGAACAAACTGCTGTATCATTTGAATGGTGTTAGGTTTTAATTCAAAAGTATTTGCAGCTACAGCAGGTCTAACTATGCTAGATTTAGTTCCTGTTAGAGAAGGTTTAGCATAATCATACATAGTACATGGAGCAAGATTTTGATTAGCCGCAATTGCAAGAGGTAGCTGATTGCCTTGGTTTTTAGCCATGTTGGTTGGGTGTTGAGTATCATCTTTTTGCTCGTTCTCCGTGTATTGTAAGCTGTGCCTTATTTCTCTTTGATTTCTACAAACTGTACGATCAATTTCTTTGTTAAAAAGTAATGGTCCCGACGGGTTTCTTCTAGTCATAAACTATAAAAACTTGCCAAGAGAAAGAAAAAGTAAATTAATAAATAATAATAAAATTAAATAAAATTAAATTGCAGGGAAAATAAATGGCTAAAGTAATAAAAAATTTAGCGTTCCTAATATTTTCGATCCCCGGCAATGGCGCCAAAAACTTGATCGCGTGATTCGTAACAAGTAATAAATATTTATAATGAAGATCAAACCTAGACTAACTATTATCATGACGAAAAGGCAAGCGCACCTATCGAACAATAGTATAGTAATGGTAAGACCGGGATATCATACCCAAGGGAACCAAAAGTACTAGTAAAAACTATGTTTTTATTATCTAGCCTAAGAATAAAAGGGTTTGTTTTAATTAACTAATTATTTAAACTAAGAACGCACAGAGAAAAGAATTGGGGAATTGCTTTTGGGAAAATCGATTGACTTGAGACAATACCTAAGGAAAAATCCACCTAGACTTTACTTGTTATTCTGGCTCTAAGTCGGACGATTTATTCATTCAACTTGTTCCGTAGAGATCCTTAAGTTATGTTATTATCCCTATTCAAGACTAATAACATCTAATCCCTAGATTGAATAACCAAAACTTTTCTCTAATTAACACTCTAGGGTTGCATTAACTCGATCTATGGATCCCCTTATTAGGTTTCACCCTAATCCAGAAAAATCTTGTCACCCTATTTCTAGGCGCACAATCAACTCCGCTTAATTATGACAAATGTACTCTTAGACAGGGTCTATTCCTCCTCTGAATAAGAGCATGTCTTGAATCAGTATCCTGGGATATCAAAACAAGAATTAAGAACACATAATTAAGAACAAGTTAAATATTTATCATACGATTTAGAAAATAATAACAAGATTCGTCTTAGGTTTCATTCCCCTCAGGTATTGAAGGGTTTAGTTTATAACAAAATAAGAGTACATCTCAAAAGTATGAAAATAACAAAACATAAAAATAACAAAACATAAAGAAAACTCTAAAACCCTTGAAGGAATTCTGAGAGAGATCTTCAGTCTTGGAGTAGCTCCGGCTTTTGGGATGGATCGTCTGGCTTCCTTCAAGTAATTTCTAACGTGTGGTTTTATTCTCCAGAAAAGTTCTGGAACGGAGCGACCCCTTTTCTATGTCATACTTAGGGTGTTTATATAGGCTTTGGATTGACTTTCTTCCTCCCTAAGTATCCTTTTCAATGTAAAATACAACTCTTTGAAAAAGGGACACGCCCGTGTGACGTGATTGCCAGGCTGTGTTCGATCCGTTAAATTGCACACGGCCATGTGGGTCAATGGCCAGGCCATGTAAATCGTGAAAGCCTTGGTCGACACCTTCGAAAGACACGAGGGTGTGAGCTGCCCGTGTGGCAAGGCTTAGGCCATGTCATCTTCTTGATTTGGTCCGTTTTGTTCCTTTTTGGCTCGTTTTTGGCTCCTTTTGACTCTTGGTTCTCTCCTAAGTACAAAACATGAAATTACCGGATTAAAAACACCAAAATCCATAAATCTAGTAATAAACATCCATAAATATGCTAAGTATTTGTAAAAATATGTATAATTTGGCGTTTATCACCAGACCTTAAGTGAAGCTTAGAAAACACAGTGCCTCCCTTCAACTGATCGAACAAATCATCAATCCATGGCACGGGATACTTGTTCTTCACAGTTGCCTTACTGAGCTATTTGTAGTCTATACATAACCTTATCAACTCGTCTTACTTCTTCACAAAAAGTACCGAAGCACCCCACGGGGAAAAACTTAGTCTCACAAAACCCTTGTCAGTTAACTCTTGTAGTTGAACTTTCAACTCCTTCAACTCCGTAGGAGCCATCCTATACGGAGCAATCGAGATGGGTGCCGTACCAGGGACCAACTTGATACCAAACTCAACTTCTCTAATTGGAAGCAATCTGGGAAACTCTTCCGAAAATACATCCGGGTACTCGTATGCCACAGGCACTGTCTCAATTTTTACTTCAGACTCTTTAGCGTTCAATAAAAACACTAGGTAGGACTCATATCATTTTCTCAAATATTTCTCAGCAGTTAAAGATGAGATCAGTACTGGTGAGTTATCTGGTTCACTTGATTCAACCCCAAGAACATTCTTGTCCTCACATTTGAACTCGATAGATTTCCTTCCACAGTCCACTACAATACTATGAGAAGTTAACCAATCAAGGGTTACATTGAATTCATGAAATGGCAACAACATGAGGTTAGCCGAAAAACTATGACCCTTAATTGTCAAGGGACAATTTCTACATACTTGGTCAACTAACACATGCTTGCCTAACGAGTTAGACACTTTTACTACAAATTCAATAGGTTCAACTAACATATTCATACTGGGTACCAATTTCATGCAGACATAAGAATGAGTACACCCCGGATCAATCAAAGCAATAACAGAAATATCATAAAGGGAAAAATTACCCGTAATCATATCTGGTGAAGATGCCTCTTTGCGAGTGCGAATGGCATAAGTATTTGCAGGTGCACGACCCTCAGACCTCACAACTGAATCTTTAGGAGCACTTCTCTTGCTAGCCTCGCTACCCAGGTTCTTCTGTGGTCTACCCCTCGAATGAGCACTAGTCACCTTCATATCTTACTTTTTCTCTTTGTCATCTAATTCCGGACAGTTCCAGATGAAGTGGTCTAATGATCCACATTTGAAGCAACCCCTCTAATTCCCTCGGCACTCGTCAAAATGACACTTACCACATTGTGAACACTTTGGCCTATTTGGCCGAGCACTGCCAACACTTGCGATAGAAGTGGTTTGAGCTTTAGATGTCGTGTGCTTCTTGTTCTTGCTCTTGCTAGAGAACCCCACTGACATGTTTGATCGGGTAGGAAACTCTCTTGATCTCTTAGATGAGGTCTCCTGTGACTTCCACATTTGTCTTTTCCTTGAGTTTCGGGACTCGATGTCAGCTTTTCTCTTTTCTTTGGCCAATTCCTCTGCCTTACATGCTCTCTCTATGAGCACCACAAATTCCCTCAATTCTAAGATGCCAACTAATAGACGAATATCTTTATTCAAACCATCTTCAAACCTCTTGCACATGATAGGTTCTATAGAAACGTACTCCCGTGCATATTTACTGAGCCTTACAAACTCATGCTCGTACTCCTTTACCGTCCTACAGCCTTGCTCCAGGAACTCTGACTAATGTACTTTCGGAACTTTTCCTGGAAGAATTCCCAATTTATCCTCTCTCTCGGTACAACAGACACGAAAGTATTCCACCATTGGTAGGCCGAGTCTCGTAGGAGTGACACTGTGCACTTCATGCACTCCTCAGGCGTGCACGTTAGCTTATCAAATACCCTAATGGTATTTTCTATCCAAAACTCTGCTCTCTCCGAGTCATCATCAATATTCGCTTAGAATTCCTCGGCCCTTTGTTTACGAAATCTGTCCACTAGAGGTTTCTCTCTCCTAGCTATCTCTGCGCCTTGAGGAGCTATGTGAACTAGTTGAGGAACTGGGGGAGGTGGGGGAGGTGGAGTATTCAGATTCACACGAATGAACTCTGAATACCACGCGTCCATCATGTGGAGGTAAGCTTCTCTAGTCCCCCCACCCTGACTCATTGTCACGGGCCCATTATCTACTAGCGCGATCCCTTTACCGTGAGCCGGTGCATTACTCTCCACATCATTCGCCGTAGCTACATCAGGATCCATTTACTATATAAATAAAAATACAATTCATTTAATCAGGAGTCATCACACTATCAATATACAATTATGGCATGTATAGCTAGACTCGTACTCATGCTAGGTTAGTCCTAGAACCTACTAAACTTGGCTCTGATAACATTAAATATAACACCCCACACTTGAGCCCTACGCCGGGACGGGATACGAGGCATTACCACACTTAATCACATGCATACAATCACATCGATGTCATTAAGACTCGATCAAATTTAAAACTTTTTTTCGAACTTTGTTTAAACTCCTTAATATAGGCCTACGAGGCCCCAAACATCTATTGGAAACCATTTGGGACCAACCCGGGTCCTTTAACTAACTTTATAAAAATGACCCTTGAAACAGGGCATACGCCCGTGTGGAAGGGCAACACGCCCGTGCGGTCATTGTAACATGGCATTGCTGATGGCTCGTGTGACACACACAGCCTAAGCATCTAGGGACACACCCGTGTGCCATGCCCATGTGAATTAAATTCTAAATTCAAACCTACAGGTTTTCACACGGCTAGACACACGCCCGTGTCTATGGCCCAAATCCTTCACACAGCCATGACACGCCCGTGTCCTAGCCCGTGTTTAAAAACCTTAACATTCTATTTCTAACGTCAGCATCCAATTTAGGGCATAGGGCCAAGGCACACACCCATGGCCAGAGGCTATGTCCTCCACACGACTAAGACACACCGCCGTGTCTCTAACTGTGTGTTTACCACCATGCATACTGACTTGCAAATTTTATGTGTAGGGGACACACGACCAAGCAACACGCTTATGGGGCTGACCGTTTGTCACACACGGCCTAACACACGCCCGTGTGTCTACCCGTGTGGACTAAATAAGGCTATTTACCAAGCCTTTTTGCCACCCTTACTTGCACTAACCTAAATAACATCTAACATGACAAATCCACACAACCATACAACGTCTAATCGGCCACAAAAGGCATTATCTCATTCACGCAATTTACTCATCCATGAAAATATCATCATTTGCATATATCAATAACGAACATTAGCCATTACCCAAGGCTTTATACAAAGAGAAGGGATTCATCCCAAGCCAACATATTTGGCCAAACTAACATTGACACAAAAATCAAAAGTCTAAGTCATATACATGCCATATTCAAAATAATAAAACCAACTATACCAAGTGCTTGGGTTGATAGTGTGTTCGATGCCTCCGACGTCTGATGATCCTCGAGCTAATTAGGTGGCACTATAAAAAAAATGGAAAGGAGAGGGAGTAAGCATAAAGCTTAGTCATTTGCATGCAAATAAATAAAACAACTTTACCATTCATCATCATGCACATAGTACGAAAGTAGGCATAAGCACAACTTACTCATTACTATCCAATACAATTCACATAACATATATTGAGCTCACATCTTAGACATTTCAAATAGGTACCTGTACCACTACAACATGGTTATACTTTTCTCGTTTAACTCAAACTATAACTCTCAGTGCTAAAACATTTGGAATGCTATCGAATATTCACTAAGCCTCAAACATGAGGTATAATACCGACACCATGTCCCAGACATGGTCTTACACTGGCTCATCCATGAAGTCGATGCCATGTCTCAAACGTGGTCTTACACTGACTATCAAAATTAAGGCCAACGCCATGTTCCAGACATGGTCTTACACTAGCTTTCACATTTTCGTGCCGAGGCCATGTCCTAGACATGGTCTTATATTGACACCTCTATACGTGCTGATGCCATGTCCCAGAAATGGTCTTACACTGACACATCTCACAGCCGATGCATGTCTCAGACATGTCTTACACTAGCTCTCGTCTTAATACCGACGCCATGTCCCAGACATTGTCCTACACTGGCTCTTATAATGTGGCCAATGCATGTCCTCGACATGTCTTACACTGGCACACAAATAACCCGAATGTCATGGCATAGATATCCTATTTATTTCCTAAGGTTCAAACGGGAGTTCTACTATCCCAATATTCATCATATATAATTATTTCCACAAACAAGCAATTTATGCTATATCAATTCAAACACATATAATAATAATGCAGTTGTATTATTTACATACAACTTACCTCGGATTACAAAATGTAGACAACTAGTCCGGCTTAGTCCACTTGTTTTACTTTTCCCTAGTCTGGGCCCGAATTTTGTAATTCTTGATTTGCAAGAGTAGAGAGTGGCTAAAATTTTTGAAGCTCAAAGACCCCTACAATGGCTGATTTTTTGGTGGAGAAGGAGATAGGGAAAAAGATGATATCTTTTCTCTTTATTTTATTTCATTTTGGTCAAATCAATTACCAAATTTCCACCTAACTTTGACTTTCTCTATTTTTTGGTCTCCTATGGCCAGCCATGTCTCTTTAAAAGGTCTAATTGCCCTTTAAAGGCCCCCAATTTACTTTCTCTAGCTATTTGACAACCTTAGCTATCAAAATAGGACTTTTGCACTTTACGCGATTTAGTCCTTTTTCACAATTAAGCATGAAATCGCTAAAATTAATTCACGAAAATTTTTATACTCTCATATAACTATTCCATAATACATAAAATAGTATTAAAAATAATTTCTCTGTCCTCAGATTAGTGGTCCCGAAACCACTACTCCAACTAGGCCCAAAATCGGGCTGTTACAGAAGTTCTCATGCTTTAAGTTTGATTGTGTAGACCAAAACCCCCTGGCTCATGTTAGGTTCTGTCTAGAGTCGATGTCGTGACACACCAGGACCCGTGTCGCGACATAGGAGTTATTGTACTCCTCTTGGGATATCTTCATGGTTATGTCGCAACCCCCTTAGGCTGTGTCCCGACATTAAAGGCAGTTTCATGATTTTTTCGTTCTACTCCTTATGTTGTGACATAGTGACTATCATAGATTTAGCATGCCTTCTAATGGCCTCCTACACGCTTAAAAAGTTCATTAGCTAACCCTTAGGCCTCATTGGCCCCATAAGGTTAATAAAAGATTCAATTTGTACATTTTATTAACTTTAAAAAAAACATGCAAAAACATAATTAAAGCCTAATGAAAATGCTCGCTTTCAAGCTCCTAAAGTGCGCAAATTAGTTTAATATGCTAGACCGAATTATGGAAGATAAAACTCCCCTACAATTAATCCATTGGTTTTCCTTAAGCAATATAAACAAAAAAAAAATAAAAGAGACGTCCCTTGAGAAAATATCATACAAGTATTGACTTTGTAGCACATGACTAGGTATTTCATATTCACAAACAACTTTAACATGATGAATAACTGGTTTACCACTTTTGATTACAAACATCTAGGTTCAGTATATTACAGAATATACAACCACTAAGGGTCTCACTTGTAGGGATCCATCAATAAATCATACAAGTAATTTGATTATCCGAGTAGAATACAAATAGTTGTTTATGCAATTATTTAATATAGTGTCCATTCATGCACAATGGTATTTAGGTCACATAGGACTTTTCGACTTGTAACATTCTGAGGCTTAGGACTTGTATGAAATTCAAAAACAGTAAGCATCAAAAGGTTTACAAACACAAAAATGGTTTTACACATCGTATTGATCTATATTCTTCCCTCTTAATGACCCTTACCTGCTCATTGCCTTATTTCTCCACCTAGGAAATCATAGCTTGACATAGTAATTGCGACTGGCCTATGAGTTTCTATGCACTAATGAATGGTTTTTTACTTTTCAAGAACTTTTTCTACTCATATTACTTTTCATTTTGAATTTTTCTTTTGTTTTTCACTGTCAGGCTAAGTTATAGTTCCCATATCACACCAATATTTCCTATTGCACTCTATTTTTACAAAATTCGCCATTATGTATCTACTTAACCCTCAATACGTACGGCTAGACATTTATAGTCATGTAGTGCAGGACCAAAGAAAAAGGGAAAATACAAATTAATGTTTTTAGGCTCGAGTTTTGTACTAAGGTTCATCAAGAAATGTTAACAGGCTCAAAAATTGGTACTAAATGTAACACCCTGACCCATCTTCATCACCGAATTAGGGTTATAGAGTATTACAGCACATAAAAAAAATAATTTACATCATTAAACCATTCATTTGTTAAATTAAAACAACAAATATTTGATTCTACATTTCATTCATAGCATAATCATAATTATGAGCTTTAAAATGAGCATATAGTACTTAAAAATAACTTTGAAATTTTCCAGGAACCAATTTGAATTAAAATTGAAAACAGTGAAAAATTTTAAAAACAGGGGTCACACGGCCATATGGCAGCATGTGTCCTAGGCCTTATGCACCTAAAATAACTTTGAAAACAAGCAATTTTGTGCACCATTTCTTAATAACCAAATTAAACCATTTCCAACTCTTTTCACCTATTCAAAACACATTTATACAAACTAAAAACATACCAAAAACATACAACCTATGTGCCTAACCAATATGCCCGCATTGGTACCACAATTGAAATGCTATTACAAATTCACATTCAATAATCACATGTTCTTAATTTATGAACCAACAAACATATCTATTTTTTATATTTTATTTACATCCAATGTACCAAACATCAAACCACTTGCACAAGGCATATAACAAACGGTGAAAAACATTTTTATAGACATACCATTGTCATCATACCCCACCATTAACCAAAATACTAATTAAGATTCACATCAGTAAACACATCCCATACTTCAATTGATACAAAACTTATCCATAATACTTATAACATATATGTATATACCAAAATCCTATTTACACGCCACTTATAACCAGAACAAAGTAAACATATTGTTACTAATCAAGTTGTCAGATAGTGTGATCCCCAAAGCCAATCCAATTGACAACTTGTATCCGACAATCTGCAAGGAAGAAAAACCAAAATAAGGTAAGTTTGTGTAAACATAAGTAAGTTCATAATAAACTCCAGCTTCAACTTATCGTAAATGATGTAATGTAAACATTTCCTTAATTGCCTATACACAACACATGTCTCATAAAGTTATTGATTTCATATATGAAACATGTAACTTTATCATATTAACAGACATATACATGAAAAGCATATTTGGTATATAAACAAACCATCACGTATTCATTTAACATTTAACATATTTATTTCAAGGACTCATTTCAAATGTCCATTTTCTCATATTTATATTCTTATAAATATTTTGTATAAACACTTCATATAACCATTTCATATATACATATATATATTTTTTCATATAAGCATGTTCAGATAGCCATTTCATTTAAACATTTCATCTTACCATTTCATTTACACATTTAACACATAATTATTCTATATCAAATTTCGTTTCAACAATTCATATAAACATATCATCCTCGAATCACTTACTTTAGTTAAACAATGTGGAAACTAAATAAATTAGTTCAATCATACCATCAACCATTTACGAGACACATATAGGATTAGTAGTAAAATCATTCACCATATGCTTCATGTTCTATAATAATTCAATCCAAACTAATTCATATATGTATATAAATATCTACATTTAATCACATAATCATCAATATGAAACATATTAAAAATCATTCTTGATACAATATTCAAATGGTATACATCAATATTATCATTCTTGATACAATATTCAAATGGTATACATCAATATTTCAAAATTAGACACACACATATATAATAATAACGCTTCTTATAGAACTTAAAAAATACCATAAACCAAATTTTCTCAATGTAGCTATTCCAACATATAAACAAGAAATTCATTGTAACATTTTTCATTTACTAATACCATAAATATGCAATAACATTAAGCACATAAATAATTTGTAATTCAACTAACACATAACCCGATGAACTAACTAACTTGAATCAAATACTCAGGCAACTACACCACATTAGAGGCATCATAGATGCGTAACAAAGGCATGAAAATGCGGACAGAGGCACAAATGTGTAATCAGAAGCACCGAAGTGCGAATAGAGGCACCGAATTGGAAACAAAGGCATCGATATGCAATCAAAGGTACCAAAGTGCAAATAGAGGCACCAAAGTGCAAACTCATACAAGTGCACGTTCAAACCCTATTGGCATGCCAATCATATCCTAAGCGTTCACTACGTTCAACTTGGCATTATATGTAAATTCGTTACATTTATACATATCCATCAATCAGAGGCATTTCATTAATTCCATACGCATACTACAAAATTATTACGTTCATTTTAATAAAGTGAAATCACAAGAGTTGCCATCACCAATCATTCATTTCATATATACCTATTTGCAACTTTTGATAATATAAAGATAACTAATGAAATTTAACATACATACAATTAACTAGTAAACAATGATATAATCATAGAGAAACATACATCTATATAACATTACACTATGAACTTACTTAATATTTGCTAACGATTGACTTATAAGGACTAATCCTCAATTTTCCCTTTTTCCTTGATTATCCTCCATACAAATCAAATCTTGAACTATAATGATTAAATTCAATTTATAAAATTAAAATACATATTTCAACTCATTTTTATGCATAAGACCTTTAATTTTCATCATTTACACATTTTCCCTGAACTTTTATATATCTCTCAATTTAATCCCTAAACCTGAAACTGTAAAGTTAACAAAATTTGCCAAATACCAATGTTAGCCAAATTTATTCCTATATAAGTACAGTCTAAAATTATTCAAAATTGAAAATAATTCCATGTCAATTTTAATATTTTATCAAATTACTCCTTTACCTAAAAACTAACTAAAATCGCTTTACAAAATAGTTCTAAACAACAACCAAGACTACAAATTCATCATTTAATATCAAGAATAGCGAAGATTGATTAATGGAAAAATCTAAAATCTTTAACATGAAAAATCTAAAATCTTTAACATGTAACACCCCTTACCCGTATTCAACGCCGGAATAGGGTACAAAGCATTACCGGGCTTAAACACATGCATTCATACAAAACCAAGACATGAATTTCTGTCCAAATTTCAAACTTTACATTTACATTCATACCGTCCCTATTATGGGCCTATGAGGCCCTAAACATACTTTGGGAGTGATTTGGGACTAAATTGAGAACTTTTGAAACTTTCACCACCCTTATAAAATTTTCATGTTTTGGATAGTCACACACCCGTGTGGGTAGGCAATGTGATCACACACACCCGTGTGGCTTGGGACACGCTTGTGTCCTCCACCTGTGTAACTCTCTGTTTATGACGCCATCAGCAAAATGAGGTCACACGGCCACAGATCACGCCCGTGTGCTTAGGCTACGTGGTGAATTAAATTCTCGAAATTAAGTGCAGACTTTACACGACTAGGGCACACGCCCATGTCCCAAGGCCGTGTCCTTCACACGACTGAGACACACGACTGTGTCTTTGCCTGTGTGTTTACTACTGGGCATTTTGTTTCGCATTAATTAGGGTTCAGGGGACACACGGCCGGATCACACGCCCATAAGGCAGACCATGTGTCACACACGGCCTAGACACATGCTTGTGTGTCTACCCGTGTGGACAATTATTGAGGCTAATTTCCAAGCCAATTGCCACCCTAAATTGCATACACAAACATGACCTTAGTGGCACTTCATATGAAATAATTTCATGTACCTAAAGCTTCATAAACATAGCTCATGCATGACAAATTTTCATCACATTATACTTAATTAAGACTCCATATCATGGAAAAGCCAATTTTACCAACACAAACGTATACAAATTAACTTATTCACACAGCAAACTACCATTATCATTCAACCATCAATAACCATGGGCCATATCATAATGGCATTGGCACATACATGCATAATTGAATTGGCTTACAACCCAATATTCATAATGAGCCACATCTCATGGCCTTATACAAATTAAATCAAATATCATCATAAGCCAACACATTTGGCTAAATCAATATGACATATAAAAAAAAGACCAAGTCCCTATACATGCCATACTCAAAATACTTAATTCACTACACCCCAAAAGATTAGTTTGATAGTGTGAATCGAGCTCCGACGTCTTTCGATCCCGATCTAGCTTGGCGATACTAGAAGAAAAATGGAAAAAAAAGGGGAGTAAGCATAAAGCTTAGTAAGTTGCATGTAAATAATTATCAATATTAACCAAGCATTATTATACACACAAACATAAGATAAATTATCACAATGTCATCAAGTATCATAAATACATTTTAAAACATATCATTTACATAATGTACAATAAGACCCATTATCATAATTCATTCATCACTTCTTACCGAGGTCCCATCATTTTATAATCTCAATGCTTACGAGCTTGGTGTACATACCTGTACCCTTTCAACATGGTCATACCTTGTCATCTTGTTGACTTGATCTTGGGATTACCCGTTGAACCACTTGGAATACTAAAGGATACTCGTTCAATCACATTCACATAGTAAGATGCCAATGCTATATCCCAGATATGGTCTTAAATGGGATCACATATCGATGCCAATGCCATGTCCCAGACATAATCTTACATAGGATCATGTATATCGAAGCCGATAGCCTAGCTATGGTCTTACACGAAGTCTCATATTGATGCCAATGCCATGTCCCAGACATGGTCTTACATGGGATCACACATATCCCTAATGTTATGACATTTGAATCCCAACTATTCCTAAGGTTCAACTGGGATATCATGGTACCAATTCTTTGTCGAATCGTCATCAAATCAATCCACAAAAACAATCATAGAATTCATGTAATATTAAAACATTTAAGTGCATAATAACATAATGTTGAATTATTTACACATGAACTTACCTCGGTACAAAATATGGACAATTAATTCGATTTAGTCCAAGATCTTATTCTTTCCCCGGTCTAGGCCCGGACTCCGTTTTTCTTGATCTATAATAGCAAATTTCACTTATTTAATTATTCAATTATTAAAAACAGCCCATAAATCATTTTTTGGAAAAATTATTATTTTGCCCCTAAACTTTTACATATTTACAAATTAGTCCCTAGGCTCGTAAAATGAAATGTACTCTTTTTCTTTATTACCCAAGCCTAGCCGAACCTAAGACATACTCATAACAGCCCAAGTTTTTCTTCAATTTAGATTTTTACTACTCATTTGTTTACAATTTTCATAAAAAGGTCATTTTAGGGGTTTTCATGAAAAATCACTTAGTAAAAGATGTTTATTATGCATCAAACTTTCATATTCTTTCATTAAACACCAAAATACATGCATGATACACATGGGTAAGTTTTTCAACATGAGCCCTAGCTCAAAATAATGGTAAAAATAGCCAGATCTCACTTCAAGGATCTCAAAAACATAAAAAAAACATAAAAAACAGGGCTAGGATGTACTTACTTTCAAGCTTGAAAAGTTGAAGAAAAACCCTAGCTATGGTCCTTAGAAATTTTGGCACACCCTTGAAGAAGATGGACAAGATTTTCACTTCATTTTCCTTTTAATTCTTTTATTTACCAAATGACAAAAATGCCTTTAAAGCCTTTCTTTAAAATTTTATCCATCAATGCCCATTTTTGTCCATAAAAATAGAAATTGAGAAAATTTCTATTTAAGAACCTCTAATTAATAATCTAAAGCCATTTCATACTTAAAGCTTCTAGAATCTCTAATTTTGTAACTTTTTCAATTTAGTCCTAAAATTCAAATTGGACACTTATTCATAAAATTTCTTCATGAAACTTTAATCATGAAATCATGCCATGGACCTTAAAATAATCATAAAAAAAATTTCTACTTCAGATTTGTGGTCTCGAAACCACTATTCAAACTAGGCCTAAAATCGCGATGTTACATAACAGTTTCGAAAATAGAGATATGGGTTTGCTGGATCTAATTGCAACGATCTCAAAAACACAAAAATTATTAGAAAAGGGTGAAAATAGCTTCCCATGCAAGAAAATATCCATGGTCGAACCTTGAAAGCCTTTAAAAATGGCTTCACATGCTATGTTTTCTTATTTTGATGGAAGATGATGAATAAAAAAATAACATTTAGTTTTTATTTTTACTTAATTTAACATATCAAACTTATTAAAAATTATTTTAACAGAAACAAAATTTATTTAGCACAAAGAATTATCATCCACTACATTACACTAGGGTCTAATTTCCATTTAGCTCCCTAAACAACATTAATTATGCAATTTAGCTAATAAACATCAGTAGCGATTAACTTTTACATCTTTTACAATTTAGTCCATTTTCTTTAATTAACTAACAAATCACTAAAATTTACGGGCCAAACTTCACTTCACCCATATAATAACTCCGTAAATATTTAATAAAAATAATTACAAGCTTAGTGTAACTGTCCGGTTTAGACCCTAGTTAGAATAGTAGTTTTGGGACCACAAATCCGAGTCAGAAAAATATTTTTATATTTTTTTTCGTGCTTATTATATGTGAATTGATGTCTGTCAAAGTTTCATATAAAAATTCGATCATTTGTGTGCTTAATTTGTGAAAAGGACCTAATTGTGTAAAATGTAAAAGTTGTTTGCTATATGTTAAGTATGCCTATTTTTTATGTCTTTGTAAATGAGAAGTCCTTATGTGGTTAATATGCCATTTACATAGTTAATGGACATTAGTGGCCTTAATATATGTGATTTTATAATGGTTTATTAAAGGGTATTTTGGTAATTAGCATATTAATCATATATTAAATAAAACAAAACATTAAATTGGCTATCATATTCACCATTTAGCCAAAATTGAAGAAAGGAAATTAGGGTTATAAGCCTTTAAGCATTCGGCACTCACTTTGGTTAATTGGTAAGTGATTTTTGATTCGTTTTTGATAATTTTTAAGTTTTTGTAATCGTTGCTTAGTAATTTATCAAGCCCATGCCCTAATTTTTTATTTTTTTGATGATTTTGAGTTATTCCATTATTGATAATGTGAGTTTTATGAAGTTTGATGATAGTAAATGAAATATATATGTTAGATTACTAAGTTTTGTCTTTAAAATTTTGATGAATTTGAGTAATTTGGACTAAATTGTAAAAAGGAAATTTTGAGGGACTAAAATGAAAAATAAATAAAATATGTGGACTTATATGAATACTATGAGAATTTTGCCTAACATGGGTATATGCAAATTTTGTGTATTTTGTTATTTTTGTGATTAGGGACTAAATTGTCAAAATATGAAAATGTGAGGGCTAATTTGTAAAATGCCCTGAATATGTGTTTTTAAATTGATTTGAATGATTTGGTGAATAAAAGAGTTAAATTTGAATTTATATAGATCAAGAACTAAAGAAAACGAAATTAGATCGGGGAAAGTCGAAAGTCGTCGAGTAGCCAATTATGTCTATCTGAATCCGTACAAGGTAAGTCGATATACAAATAAACATGTTTTGAATTGAATTATTACTGTTAATATGATATTGAACATTGATGAATTGTTATATGAGTTGAGCATGAGATATCTGAGAAAGTATTGACATCTGAAAAGCCCCGTACGAACCATAGGAATAGTTAGGATACATATGTCATGACATAGGATTCTGATATGTGTGGTCGCGTAAGACCACATCTGGTACGTTGGCATCGACTTATGATTTTTGTGTAGGACCACGTCTGGGACGTTGGCATTGTATTTGATTTTGTGTAAGACCTTGTTTGGGAAGTGGCATCGATATTTGATTACATATAAGACCAAGTTTGGGACATTGGCATTTACGAGCTTTTCGAGCTATCCGCATATCCTTATGATTCTAAAGGGTTCAACGAGCATTCTGAGAAACGAATGATTATATGTGATATGTATCTGATTCAGGTACGTATGAAATGTATACTATGTTTGAGAATAAAAGGTAAGTATATGTACAAGTGATGATATATGTTATAAGTATGAGAAAATATGTTATATGTGCAAATTAATTAGGAATATGTAAAATGTATATGAACTTTGTGGTTTGAGATAGTATTTGGCCATGGAGTATATGTAATTTGATGATGCCTTCATGTTTTGAATGTTAAGTTTATTTGTATATGGCTTACTAAACTTTTGAAAGCTTACTTTGTGTGTTTTTCAACTGTTTTATAGATATCAAAGCTATCGGAAGTTCAGGGATCATCGAGGATCATCACCACACTATCAAACCTTATTTTGGTACCTTTTGACATTGTGAATATAAAAGTATTGCATGTATAGGCTAGAAGTATTTGGATATGTTTTGTAATGTATATATCATACCATGTGATATGGCTAGTTTGTGTTTGAACTTATGGTTTGATTTTGATATATGATATGTGATGCATATCTGCCATTATGATGTGCATTTGGTTGGCCAAAAAGAAATGATTAATTCAGTAAGTTTTGGTATGTGCATATTTTAGAATTGGATAAGAATTTAGTATGAGAATGAATGGAATGTATCAAGGTTATAAACCAAATGTTTTGGTATGTTTTTGGCTTATGGAATGACATGAATTGGTATATGTTATGAACATGAGATTGGTTGATAATGATATGGCATGATTGGTGTATGTATTGGTTGTGAAATGGTTAAGCATTTGGTATGCAATTGATGTTTATTTGTTGCTTGTAGGGAGGACCCTTAATGGGTGGCATTTTGGCCTTGTAAATGGCCTATTTTTGCCCACACGACACGGACACGGGCTTTTTTCTCAGCCGTATTGCTCGAGGATCATTTCAAAATGAGCCTGAGCAGACCACACTGTCTCACACACGGGCATGTGCTAGGCCGTGTGGCCAAGTCAGTTTCGAGCACGGGCTAGACACACGGGCGTGTCTTGTGGCTGTGTGGACAAGTCAGTATGTATGCCCTATTTTGACAAGGCCTAGACACACGTGCGTGTCTAAAGCCATGTGAGGCATACGGCCTATTCACACGGGCGTGTGACCTGTATAACATTGAAAATTGTTTTAAGTTTAAAAAATTTTTGTATGAACTCGATTTAGCCCCAACCCATTTTTAATGTATGTTTAAGGTCTCGATGACCTATATAAGGGACATTATGATATTTTTTTACTATGATTGTGGATAATGTATATGAATTGTTCGTAAAATATTCTAATTTATCCGGTAACGCCTTTAACCCTAGTCCGACGACGGATACAGGTTAGGGGTGTTACACTCAGTTTACAGAAATGAGGTCTCAGAACCTAATTTTCCAAAAACACTTAACTTTAGGGACAAAGTATTTGAACTTAATTATTCATTCAAATTGATGTAAAGAGAGAACTTGATAAATGAATTAAAATGTAGAGTTTAAGAAAATACCTGATTTGTATTAAAGATGATCCACAAAGTTTGATTGTCTCCATAAATCAGATCTCTTGAGATAAAAGAAAAACAACTTGAAAATAAAACTAAAAACCTAAAAGAAAGAAAATTTGAACTAGAATTAAAAGTAGAAAGCTACCCTTTGGAATTGATGATGATAACATGTGACAAAAGAAGACTATTTATAGATTTCATGTGGTTGTCATCCTTAACCTTAGGTTAGCTAATGTTACTGAAAGTTTGATTGTGCAGACCAAAATGCCGACAAGCTCGTGTTAGTTTCCATCCAAAGTCAATGTCATGACACACCAGGACCCGTGTCGTAACATATGAGTCAGTTTCGTGATTTCTTCATTCTACTCCCTATGTTGCGACATTAATCATCCCATGTAGTGACATAGTGACAAACATCGATTTAGTATGCCTTCTAATAATATTCTAACCCACCAGATTTTTTTTAAAATTCAAATTGAAATCAACTTCTAACAAATAACAAGAAACAAAAAACATTGCACATTTGCGCACAACAGAATTCAAACACAAAACCTAAGGGTAAGTTGAAACCTTACCGCTGAACCAGTAGACTCATCCTTATCAACAAATCACAAAATCAAAAGATAAGCCCTAAGATTCAAGTCTGACATAACTCCAAAATTAATTGAAAATTTCCAAAACAAGGGAAACGAACTCAAGACCCGAAGCAAACATTCAAGGCACTCAACCACCATAACAAATTAAATTATTTGACATGATTTAACAATCCAAACTTAAGAAAATCAGGGCGTTACATGGTTTGTACTGAAAGTCAGTGATTTTGGAAAATGAGGTATTAGGACCTCGTTTTCATAAATTGAGCTCGTAAATATTTAATAAAATTTTTTATAGAATTTATAAGAAAATTGAATTTCGGTAGGATAATTTTATCGAATTAGTGCTTAATTATGGTACAAAGACTAAATTGTAAAAGCGTCAAAACTTAAATTGTTAGTGAATAATTAAGTATAAAGCTAACTCATTTTATTGAATGAATTTTGGTAGGTTAATTTTATCGAATTAGTGCTTAACAATTTTATCGAATTAATTTTTTTCTCTTCGGGCCGTCCGATATGAATTTCAATTAAATAATTTTAAATTTTTTAGATTTAATTATAAAAATATATTGTTAATAATATAAAACTATAGATTTTGTTATTTTAATATTGTAAATTATTAAAAATGAAATATAGGTGCAACAAATTTTGGTTTACCAAAGATTACACTATTATTTTCTTCTTAGTTAAAATGAGGTAATATAATATATTTACTTTTTTTTAAATAAAATAAAATTCACTTCATTGTATTTATTAACTAGTATAATTTATTATTAAAGCTTAATTTTAGACATGGGATTCACTTTAAATATAACTAAAAGATAGAATATTTTTGGGGTAGAAAAGAAGAAAATTAATGTAGAACTCAAAGAACTAATTAAAACTTATTTGTTTATTTTATATATATATATATATATATATATATATATATACGATATAGATTATATGTAATTAGGTTTAGGTTTTGTATTAATTTTTGTTATTTAACATTTAACTTTGATAACACAAATTTAGGTGTAAAAATATGGTTTTCTTTATTTCAATAATTGCTCAGTTTTGTATATTTAATATCTCACTTACGGAATCCCAAAATTGAAATTTTGCAACTTTTATATATATATATATATATATATATATATAAACCATCGATGCTATTTCTGTCATTAGCCAAGGAAAATGAAAACTTGTATATTATATGATTATGTCCCAAATTTTGAGATTTTGATCATCAAAGATTATAAAACAATTAGGAAACATAAGTGATGTGATTACCATTTTAGTCCCTAACTGATAGAATATAGCAATGCCTAATGGCATGTATTATGAATATGACGTTTATTTAAGGGCAAAAATAATGTTAATTAAATTATAATTTTGATTAAAATAAATTATGTACAATCAGCCGTGTTGATTGTATTTAATATAAAACACATTTAAATTATATTTTACCATATACATGTATTAAAAACATTATATATTATCATGAGTATAAAAATTATATTTAGGTGATTATCCAAATATTAAATTATAATATTTAATGTATGCACACTTCTATTGGTATTAAACAAATCATGAGTATAAAACTATTTGATATGTTAAGATAGAAATTTATTAAATTTCATTCATTGAAGTTGTTAATATTTAAGTTTGGAAAATCAGACAACTTGTAACAACTTTTTGGATGGGATTCAAACATTTCTCGGTTAAGATGTCTTCATAGCATTTGAAGATCTATCTCTTAACTTCAAAACGCATTGTAAAGTGATTGAAAAAATACGAAAGAAGAAGAAAAATAAAGAATAAAATTTGTGGGTTGAATTTCATGTCAAAACTTTCCATATTAGATCTACATTATTTGATAAGGCTCCAATTTAAATTTCGTGATTTCAGAAATCGAGAACACCTCAACTAAAGTTTGTTAAGTTGCCCCGCAATTTTTCAGGTTTTTGGGTTTCAGCGATTTTCGTTGAATCTTCGCCTTAGATTTTCATTTGTTTTTGTTGTTGTTGTTCTTTTAGGTATTATAACACTTTATTGTTTTTTGTGTTAATAGGTTAAAGCACGATGCATATTTCTTCCTCTGTGCAATACAATTCTTTGATGTCTACTCGATTTTGGACTCCTAGTGCCACTAAGTTTGTTTGCTAGTTTGATTCTAACACATTCTGATTGGTTGATATAAACACTTTGAAAAGACTCGCAAGATTAATTATTACCTCATTGAGAATTTTATTTTATTTTTGAGTGCATAATTGTAAAGTTTGCTTAATTTTTTTTAGTGTTGTGTTTTTCCCAAGCTTTCACAATGACTCGTGATACTTGTATTAGCAAAAGGAGTAATAGTCCAAGTAACAAGCCACATGTTACCATGGAGAACCTTGTTGGTTTTGCGACAAATATGCAACAAGACCTCTTCGAGGTCAATGATAAGTTCAAAAATATGATTCGCAAGTTGCAATGAGAGCTAGATGCTCGAGAGAGGCAGTGGAATACTATACTTAAAAGGATGAGCACTACTTTGGATCATTTGAATGCTCAAATTGATCATTTGAAACGTATTTTGGGAGATAATGATGGTGTTGAGGTTGAACAACCTCATGCTCGTGGAAATAACGCTCGATGTGTCTCTTGTGCGAATGATGAGACTTTGGTTAATAATTACTGTAGGCGACCTTTTTTTCTAAACCAAAGTTCTCAATTCCACAATTTCGTGGAGAGAATGATCTTGAGGCATACTGCGATTGGGAATAAAAAATGGAACTTATGTTTCGATACTATAAATGCCCGAAAGAGGAAAAATGTCTTATTGGCGACCTTTAAATTTTTGAATTATGCATTGAGTTGGTAGACTCAACTTGGAATCAATCATCAACAAAACTACGAAAAGGAAATTAAAATATGGGACAAATTGAAGCAAGTGATGAGAAAGCGCGTCGATCCTCCTCATTTCTATATAGAGGTCAAAATGGAACTTCGATGCCTTATTCAAGGTAGTCAATCAGTTGATGAGTACTTCAAGGAGATGGAGATGTTCATACAACGAGAAAATGTGGATGAGGATGATGAGACCACTATGATACGTTTTGTTGATGGTTTGAACAAGCCTATAATCATTACTTTGTGGTTAGAGACTTACATAGATCCAGATGAGACAGTTGACAAGGCCATTTAGATCGAGCAAGAGTTGAAGGAACAAGGTCATGTGTTGGACCTGATGCCTTAGGAGTAATATTTTCTTCTAAGTACACTTGTATTTTTCAAAAAAAAATTGTTTAATAATAATACCATTAATTACATTAATACCCTTTGTATATTATCTTCAATATTTTTACATGCAAATCAAAATGAAAGTTGTATTACGTGGTTGGATCTTAATACAGAAAGACAACTTGTATTAGTAGATGAACCTAAACATGTCCTTAGTCTAATCGAAAATGAGCAAATCAATTGAAAGGCTAATATGCCGTCCATCAGGCCCAATTGCAGAGATGCTTTTTCTTGGGTATCAGAGCAAAGGACGTCTATAACATCCCCAAAAATTTTCAGAATTTGAACATTGGTTAATAAATGATAAATTAGTTAGAATTTGAGGAAGTTAGAAATTTGGAATCTTCAGTGCCATGAGAAGAAGAAAATAGTTGTCAAAGGTATTCGAAAAAATTTGTGTATTGAGAGAAATAAATCTAAGGTATAGAGTAAATTGTAAGATGGAAAAAATAATTGGGGCCAAAGTAAGAAAATTAAGAAATGGTAATGATTAAATTGTATTTAGGAAAGAGGATGAGGGACTAGAGGTCAAAAATTACGAAGAGAGAAATGACTCATCCATAGAATTATGAGACATGATAATGGGTAAAATAGTAATTAGTGAAACAAGATTTTTTGAGACATAATGATTATGCGCCAAAGTGTGAGTCATAAGGCTTAAGGACTAGTCAGCAATTTGTCCATTTTTAATTAAAAATTATGAGATATTTTAGCAGAAATGTTTGTTTTGAAACCCCAACCGTTACTCTCCATCTTCTCTCCATCCAACTCTCTCTTTTATTCCAAATAAGTCCTTTCAACATTTTGGTTCAATCCAAGCTCAAAATAACTCATTTTTTTTGATGTTTTCTTCATAAAATCAATTGGATATAAATAATAATGAATTGGTTTTGTTGTAAATCAATTTATATTACAATTTGACACAAAGCACAGGTATTTTCTTAAAAAAAAGTTTATTATTATAAGTATCACAAACCGATTGGATTTTCAAAATTTTAATTTTCTGTTGTGACTGAAAATCATTTTCTAAACTGGACTTTTCCAACACCTCATTCGTTTATCGCTTGACAATATTATAAAGGTAACAGCTCTAATTCTACCTTTAAGAGTTTGAAACTAATAAGTTCTTTAAAAGTGGTGATATAAGAAAGTGAATTGGAAAAATGGAGCTCAACCCAAAAATCTCTTGTCCCATTCAAAAAGTTATCGCAAGACGATTGATTTTTCAAACTTGAAAATTGACAACTTCAATAAATGAAATTGAACAAATTTCACTCCATCTACACATGTATAAGAATATAAATATTTATAAGTATGATATTATAAAATGATTATATAAAGACACATATAATGTTTAAATTTAATATGTAATACTACAATACGTGCATATCGTATAAAGTAACCAATGCATAAAGATTTGTATGAATACTAAATTTATACACACAATTCTTTTATGGATGGAAACATATATAAAACATATACCCTCATTGTTTAGTTAAAATATTTCATTAATTATAAGTAATTTATTTAATACATATAAAATTTAAATATAATTTAATGCATAATATTTAAATATGTCTATCTTTAAAACTTAATTATTACTAATGAAAAATTTATATTTAAAATGAGATCCACTTTAAATCTAACTAGAAAAAATGAAACATTTTAGAAGTCAAAGAACTAACTTAGAACTCTAAGTTTTCTAAAATGCTCGTGCTCCTTTCTTTTATTATATATATATATATATGAACTGAGTAATAATTAAGAAATGACTAATATTTTTTATTAAATGATTACTATTATTATTTTATTTACTTTTTTATTTTTATTTTATTTTTATATATTTCTTAAATAAAAAGAATTAAAATTAACACATTTAATGGGCTAAGTAATAAATTCTTTATCACCACACCAATATTAATTCTTAAGTAATTTTGTTAGAAAAAAGAACTTTTAACAAAAATATTTTCTTTCACCAAATTTGTGTATATAAATAATGTCATTGATTACATTGGTATCGAAGTTAAGTTGATAATTAATTTTTTTAAAATAGAATTTTAATATTGAATTTTTTTCAAACTTGATATCGTTTTTACGTACTATAGAAAAATGACAATAACATGATAAATAATTAGAGTGGATTTAATAATCTTAATATAATATATTTATCTATTTCAATTTTTTTACTCACAAGTTAAACTATTTTCTTATTATTTTAATTTCATACATATTACATATGTGTTGTTATTATTATTAGTTTCAAACCTTATATTTAATTATTTATTATATGTTATTTTTAAACACATATCAATATTTTAAATTTGTAATTTCCATATTATAATAAAATTTGTAGTATATTCTATATTATTTGAGTCACCTCACACATGAAAAATCCTTTAAAATGAAGTTATCACTATGATGATTTAAAATCTTAAGTCATTTTTTCATTTATTACCAACCAAACCATCTGATTATAAGTTTGATCAAAAGTACCCTGTTGACATTGCTTCAATGAATAAGGTTTCTCTTTTTACAAAATGTTTTAAAACCCCCATCTACTTTTGTGTCATTATTTTCGTAATAATTTATCAATAATGATGTTTTGGCTTAGGAAAATATTAAAATTGTTCCAAAATGTGGAACAAATATCTCAAGACAAGCTTCAACGTGAACAAAATGGCAATATCAATCGGAGAATCTCAAATTATTACGTAGCAGACAAAAACCATGTTAAGATATTAATGCCCTTATCTACTCGTATGGGACCGAATAAATTAAGATTTCATATTCCGAACTCCTTTTCCTCTAACGGTATCTCTACTTTGTAGCTTACATCAAACTTATTTCATATATATACATTCACAAGCTAGGATTATAATGATGAAGAAAAGAAGAGGGTGATCCCATAAATTAATCGTGCCAACATAATGAATCAAGGCAACATCAAACATATTAAATGTGATAATAAAACATATATTTACGGTACTGATGGTGGAGAGGACGTCCATCACACCATGATTTAGTCAAATCTGGAATGCTTTCCCGTTTCCCTGATTAATGATTGTAACAGAAGATAGACTACTCGACACTGTCTCCACATTTTTTGCTCTGGTGTTGAGTCGAAGAATATGCTAAACATCTATATCAGAAAGACCCTATTACTGTATATGGTTATGATTTGATGTTATATTCAGTTTCCTTTCACCGGCACCTCCTTCTGCAAATTAGTAGTATTTATCCACCACAAATGTTTATAGAGAAGGTTTATGTAGGTAGCTGCTAGGGTTGGAATTAGAGAGATTATTTATCAAATATCAGTCCTTAATTTTTCAAATGTTTGTGCCTGCAGAATTTTACCAGGTCCTGCATTACATTTTAAACAAATGAGTCCAAAATGGAATAGATCAAAGGGAGAAATATCAAACCATTTCCATCTTGCATTTTCCATGCTGAAAGTAACTGGATTGAATAAATATTAAATTGAAACTCAATAATATAATAATATTTATGTTTGATTGCAGAGCTCATTACTTAATACACTATATTTAGCCGTAGACATATATAGCTCATTAATCATGTTGGGCAGGAAAGGCAAAAATCCCTATCAATTAAGCTCACAGTTCTTTGTAGATTCGGGGATCCATAATTTGATGTTGAAATCCCACAACGTGCTACGAGAAATCATTGTTTATGAACATGGCTACGGAAACAGACAGATGCGCGCGTGCTTTAACAGTCGGGAGGGGATGAGGAAGGCCTGATTGCTGCGGATCATAGGCACATTTTTATTACATTCATCATTTAATTATTTCTGAAAGAAACTGTTGGTGTTGCATGTCGCTGAGAAGCTTCTTCTTATTTAGTTAATAACCTAAAAATATAATGAAGGCTTTTATATTAAGAGTTAGATTGTATTTTGCCTCCTCTACTAAAAGAAGAATAAATTAATCTCCATAGGTCGAAGTGCAAATTAGTTTTTTTGGTAAAAATTTCATCTATTTGTATTGTTAAAATCTGGTGTGACTGATGAAATAACTAGACAATGAGACATGACGTGCCACAGTACATCATGGTGACGTACATGGACCAATTTCTTTCAATAGAAATAGATAAAATTTTTAATAAAATGGTCAATTTACTTTTTAATCTAACATATAAAAATTAATTTACTTATTTTTTAGTTGAGGGACAAAATGCAATCCAAATGACTTCTTTAGTACTTTTAACTAAATTTCAGTGGGTTTAAATAATAATAATAATAATGAGAATAACACAGGATAAACACATTCCAACAACCATGATCTAAGGTATGAATACCAAAGTCTACGGGTAAGATGATTTGGTTAAGTATAAGAAAAAAATAAGTTATCAAAATTACAAGTGTGACAAACGGTGAACGCAAATTTAATAGCGTTTGAGGAATATAAATAGTATGTATGGTGAATGTCAAGTAAGGCATTTATAGCCAAACCTCTCACGAGCTCTGTCTTACAAACCAAAGAAGAAAAGGGTCCGATATGTCTCTGAACTAAGGTTTGTTGTCCACAAACACGACGAAGTCGACGATGTGGTTGAGCAATTATATTGCCATATATTATCCTTATTATGCCAATCCAAACATGCACCAAAGTTGCTTGCTCCCATGTGTTTGTACTTTTACGAATTCATAGATAGCGATGCATTTATACTCTCAATCTCCCTATTTCTTGGTACGTTGAGACTTATTATATATATTATGTGTAGATTTGAGGGGTGGATGATTATGTTTAGCAGTTTTGCTCTCTAATTTCTTTTAAAAATAATTATTATAATTTTTATTTAATTTTTCATTTTTTAATCTTTTAATTTATATTTTTGTCAAATAACTTCAAAATAAATGAAAATTTAACGTTTTCGACATGTAATACATGTGAATTGCCACGTAAATGAGATATTAATATTTAATTATTTTTAAAATTTATAATTTTATAAATTTTAATAATTTTAATGATTTTAAAATTTTAAAATAGTTTTTATATATATTTTAAAATTTTAAATTTTAAAAATTAATTAAATACTTGATATATCATTTATGTGGTAATTCACGTGTATGCAACGCTCAGAAAGTTTTAAAAAAAATTAATTTTTCCATTCATTTTAGGTGATTTAATAAATAAAAAACGTAAATTCAAAGAATAAAAAAAGTGAAAACTTAAATAAAAGACTAAAATAAAAAGTCGAATAAATCATTATACCATTATATTTTAACATCGTAATCAATAATCAAACTTGTTGTCCAAATCATTTATATACAATATAGTAGAGGTGGGAAAGGATTGTATGAAACAGTGATGCCACGTCATCTGTATCTCTTTCCAATAGTTTTATGCCACATCAGTACTCTTATCCTGAATTTTAGGATTTATCCTGAAAAAAATCAAATCCAAATTAAAATACTAAAATTCATGATAAAATCCTGAAATTCAGTATAATAATACTGATGTGGCATAAAAATATTGGAAAGGGATGCAGATAATGTGGCGTCACTATTTCATATAATCCTTTCTCAGTAAGGGTTATAGTGTTTTGCCATATTGTACTCTCTATTTAAAGTGCTTATTTATAAATGATGTGGATTACTCATTTTCTTTTGATTTTTTTAAAAAGTTATTCATTCCGTTTTGTTTAAATTTTTTCTTTATAATAAATATAAAGTTGATTTTAAATATATTATCTCTTTATTTTAAAATTTTATTAAATTAAATTAAAATTAATGAATATTAAATTATTAAGCTTAAAATATAATTTTTAAAAGGAAAAATATTAATAATTTTTATCAAATTAAATTTATATTTTCAACTATAATAAGTTACTTACACTCATCGATCCAAGTAGAACAAAGATAAATATAAAATTATAAAATTAAATTTTAACAATTTTAACATTAAAACAAATTAATTTAACAATATATAAAATAATATGTAAGAAATTATTAATAATTTTATTTAAACTATTATATATTAATATTCAAATTATGATAAATTTTTGTATTGTTTTACTATTAAATATTTTTAAAATTAAGTAACATTAATATAACTGATTCTAAATTGGTTAAATACTTTTAAAATTATTTTGTAATTAAGTTACTTTTCCAATTTATTAATGAATTTTTTTGAAGAAGTTAACTAAAATTAAAAAAAAACTAATGTTATAAAATAAATTATAAATTTAATATACAAAAGTGACATGTGCATCGTGCATGAAATTTGTCATATTTTGTTGCTATCTTTTAACCGAAAACCTTAGACTCTTAAAGTGTATATTTGAAAATTTTAATAGCACTTCATTAAATTCAAAATGTGATCATGCAAGGATCTATGACTGAGTACCTTAGACTCTTAAAGTGTATACTTGAAAATTTTAATAGCACTTCATTAAATTCAAAATGTGATCATGCAAGGATCTGAGTTTCTTTATTTGAAAAGATTTATTTTAAAATAAATTTACATCAAGAAAATCTCAGCTAAATCTATTTTATATTGAAAACTTGATTGAATTGAATTCAAGAAGACAAATTCACATAATTTTATTATTTTTGCTCAACCAAAACAATATATTATAAACCCAAAAAAGAACTAAAATGTAAGTGATAAAAAAATTAAAAAAAAAAAGCCAACACCTTACACACCCAAACCAAGAACCAAAAAAGCATGACAACCTAAAAACATCATCCCAAAAGCTTAAATTAACCCCTAACAAACTTCTAGGAAATCACGTAAAACACCTAAAACAATCTCAAAAGCTTAAATATATCTAAGAGGAGTGCAATACGAGAACTTCCTAAGAAGTCACCCATCTTAGTATTACTTTTGTCCTAGCATACTTAACTGCATAGTTATGATGGAATCCGGTATATTAGTGCTAGTATAATCGTTTGAGAAACTTATTTCATTGCAAATTATTGTAAACAAATTGTTCAAATTATTGTAAACCCACTATTTGCTAGAAAAATAACGATAACTTAAATAATTATGAAGTGTGTATTTTAGGTCAATTAGTGCCATCTATTTATAGGGAAAGGAACAAGATTCCTAGTTGAACAAGCCCTTAATAAATAATATTTATTTAAAAGAAAACACACTCCTACTCTAACTAGAGTAGGAGGTAGGCAGCACACCCTAGTAAATATTTCTAGGGTTGTTGCCCCTTACTAATTGTCTGAGAGGCATTGTGTCTATAATGTATTAGGTCTAATTATATGTATTTCCTAGAATTTTGACCAACATTTTATAACTTAATCCAACCCAATATTTCGTTTCTATTTCCAAAAATAAATATTATATATTCAATTAAATTAACCAATTAAATTAGCTAAATTAATTTCTTAATTAAATAATTTTCTCAACCTAATTTTAATTCCAT
The DNA here is from genome assembly GCF_025698485.1 of Gossypium arboreum. NCBI lineage: Eukaryota > Viridiplantae > Streptophyta > Magnoliopsida > Malvales > Malvaceae > Gossypium > Gossypium arboreum. The sequence continues at coordinate 29,287,315 of NC_069080.1, read as the reverse complement.
TAAGGTCATAGCAACTTTACTGTGAAAGAATCTATAAGGAAATATATTTAATTTCCTTATTCAACAGATTCATAATGATTAATTAATTTAATTTATTTTTTATTTTAATTATTTAATTATAATTAGTTAAATAATAATTCAAAAATATTAAATTAATTCTTAAGTTATTGTTGTACTTAGTGAGAAAATGCATTCATCTGTGAATGCGGTCCATTTCTCTTACTTCATTATTTCCATTTATTTCTATTCATTTCTATCCATTTGGTATCACATGCAATTCATTTATGCTTTCAAAGAGCTAGTGGAGGGGGATTGATTGGACATATATAATTAGGTCTCAAATAAATTATAGTTACGAAGTCATTCCACTAAACTATTGTGACTGAGTTCTCCCTAATTATATATCATTATGAAAGCTACTTAATAAGTGTTCGTCTAATGACATTGTGACCGCCTCCGAACTAACTAACGTTCAGAGTATGAATACTTCAACTAAAAGATATAGAACCGATGCGGTGTCCGCAAATGTATGAGTCAGGTTGTAATATAATTACAACGGAGTGAGTGAGTACTCCAAGGATCGTACCCAAGGGAGGTGAGTTACTAGATTAATTCTAACCTAAAAGAAAATATAATTAGTTCTTTAAGCAAATTATATTACAATAAAACATAAAATAAGGATTTTTGGGTTTTGATAGATAAATAAATGAAGATAACAAAAACCTAAATAAAAAAGACTTCGAAAAACTAATTTATAAACTTAATCAATTCTAAACATGAGTGATTAGCTCACTTCGGTGGTCATAACTAATTCATATTTTGGGTTTCTACTCAATCAACTAATAATTACCCTAGCAGGATCTCTCGATCTTCTATTAAACTAATGAGTCGACAAGAACTACTTATCTCTCGACCTCACAATCTAGACCGGTTTGTGGATAAGGTGTTCACGAATAGGCCATACCAATTTTAGGTTAATTTCCACCTAAATCACTTCCTAGGGTCATCAAGCTTAGGGTTTAATCTCTTTCTCTCTTAAACAGTTGATCTGCTAAGAAAACCCTGCATAGTAATAAGTTAATCACACTTCCACTCACTAATCCCTTATAAGTGAATTAGTTCCTCATTGATCTCATGAACACAATAAACTTGATGATAAAGATAAACATAAATAACGAATCAAGAGAAAGGTATAATAGAATCCTAAATTGTATTAATTGAAGCACAAAATCCACAATAGTTTGATCATGTTTACAACTAACGTTCTCTGAAGAACACAACTAGAAAAGAACTGAAATAAACCTAGAGCCTAAAAGAAAGGAACAACTAAAAACTAAATTTACAATGTAAAACTTAGAATGTAATAACTGTCATCAACAAGTGTTTTAAAAGCCTATTTATAGAGTTAGGGTTGTCGCCATCCTCAAACCTATGTCAATTGGCGTTCTCGTGTTAACTTTTCATTGTACAGACTAAAATGCCCCTAGCTCGTAAGTATTTCTTGTACAATGTTGATGCGATGACACTCTAGTACTTGTTTCACGACATCGAAGGCAATATGCTCAAGTTTAGGGTATCTTCAGGGGTTTGTCGTGACAGTCATTGGCTGTGTCACGACACTAAAGGCAGTCTCGAGATTTTTACATTCTGCTTCCTATGTTGCAACATCAAACTTCCCTTGTTGCAACACAGCGACCATGATTGAGTTTCTACACCCTTGAATGGTCTCATGCACACTTACTAAGTACATTAGGTCGCCTTTAGGCCTTATTCGCGCCCTAAGGTCAATAAAATACTCAAAATACACTTTTTATTGAATTTAAACTAAAATATAAAAACTTAATTAAAACATAATAAAAGTGCTTGTACTCAGGCTCCTCAAGTACAAAAACTAGTTTAATTTGCTACACTAAATTACGGCAGATCAAAATCCCTTACACTTAAGTTATTGTTTGTCCTCAAGTAAGGCAAAATAAAAACCAAAAAGTAAAAGATGACTGTTGAGTAAGTATGGTACAAAGATTGGTTTTGGAGTACATAACTAAGCATTTTCATATTTATACATAATCCTGGCATGATATATAAACGACTTACCACTTTCAATATCAAACATCTAAGTTCAGATATTACAAAGTATATAAACATTAAGCTTTTAAAACTTATAAGTCCATCAATAAATCATATAGGTAAACTGATTATCCTAGCAGAATAGAAATAATCATTAATGTAAGCACTTGATATCATGTCAATTCATGAATAAGTTTACCTAAGTCACATAGGGCTTTTTGGCTTGTAACATTCTAAGGCTTAGGACGGGTATAGAATTCAAGAACAAAAAGTATCAAAATAGTTTCAAGCACAAAAATAGTTTGGCACATCGTATTGCTCCCAATTCTTCCCTTTTAGTAACCCTTACCCGCTCATCGCCTTATTTCTCCTTCTCACAACTTCCTTATTTCTCCATATAGGAAGTCATAGCATAATACAACAACTACGGCTAGCTCAAGAGTTTTTGTGCAATAATGAATGATTTTTTCTACTTTTTTTACTTTGTCACCTTTTTCTTTTTCACATATCTCATTTTCGAGTACTTTTTACAACACCCCAAATCCGGCCTAGATGTTATGGCTGAATCTGGCGATGTCACATGGAATGGAATTTGAAATCGAATTTATCAAGTTAAAACCGTTTCTGTTTATTAGCTTTTATTTATCTTTTGTCAATTCCAAAACTAATTTCTCGTTAATTTGATTCCTTTAAAAAATATATTTTGTAGCGGAAGCTTTTAAAACCATGATTATTTAAAGGAAATCATTCGCGTTTTGGAAAAATGTTGTATTTAATTAAACCGAGTTTTTGTTATGTTTTGCAGTTTTAAGGTCCATGTAAGCAGTTAAAATCTAAAGTAATGGCAAAAAGTCCAAAAGTCCAAATTACATAAAAAATACCCCAAAAATATATGAATTTAAAACCTTAAATGGTATTAAATCAGTTCAACAGCCATGTGGTCACCATTGAGTCCTCCGCCGCACCGATCTGTCTAGGTTTGAGGATTACCTGTACAAATAAAATAAGAAGGTGGTGAGTTTACATAAACTTAATGTGTAATCCTCACAGAAGACATACATACAGCCAAACAACAGATATCAGTCAAATGCAGTCTAGGCCTAAGCTCATTACAGATTCAGAAACAGTTTAGGCCTTAGCCCATTCAGATACAGCCTCAAATATAAGTTAGGGCCTTAATCCATCTCAAATACAATATGCATACAGTAACAGAAATCAATATCCTACCCACTAGCCTTTACACACCATCTCCGACCATCCCTACACACCATGCGAGGTTTCAAACACCCACCCAGCCCTACAAACCAAGTCGTACTGAATGCAGTACATATTAGTAATATTGCAGCTGAGCTTCAGATAATAGGCATGAAAGTCTTTCAGTACACTTCCTCCAATAATCAATCATCCCACCCAAATACAGATGCAACTAAACATGCTCAATGCAAACATACCGAAATACATGCTTATATGCTAAAATTCAATTATCAGTCATACATACAGATCAGTAACATGCGTAGGTTTAACATACTCAATTCATACATTGTATATTCAGATAACATGATTTAGGGTCTAAGTAGTGCTTATAGACCCTACAATAGGTTCACATTTGACTTGGGCGATCCATGTAACCCTAGGAAACATTTTAGCTAAATGGGTCCACACGCCAATATGGGCCCACACACCCATGTGGCCCACATACTTAGATTGGCCTTGGCCGTTGTGGATCACATGGCCAAGCCCAAATTCCAACACGTCTTTGTGGACTCACCGTGTGGACCTACACTCCCGTGTTACCCATAAGGCCTAATTCAGTCAAGCTCGTGTGTCGCACACGGCCTACTTGGCCTTCACACGGCTGTGTCTTGCGCACAGGCTGGCCTTTGTCAATCACACGGCCATGTCACTCACACACTGCCTACCACGCAGGCGACCACGAGCCCGTGTAGCATCAACAGTGGAGTTTTCTTGCTTTCGCCAAATTCTTTTTTCTGTATTTCAGGTACACACTTGGTACTACTTCACAGTGCAAACACTCCTGAGCCTTTCAAAACCTAAAAATCGACAACCCAATGCTTAGAGTCAGACTTAATTTATGACTAAACGAAACTATGAAACCAATACCAAAATCAAACACTTACTCAGTTACCTCAACGATACGATCACGATTCCACATGAGGGAAACCCTTATTCACTGGATTTGCTGCTGTTAAAACACAAGCACAAAATTAACAAAGGATTTGACAAGGCTTAAAAGAGCAGACAAAGGCTTCCTCCTCATAGAACTTACTACTACTTATCAACGAGAAGTACAATCCAAACTCCAATGATAAGAACACACGATTTTTTGCCAAAATGATTAATGAAAAGAGGAAAAAAACTGTGTTTGAAAGAGAAAAAGAACAAAAATGGCAGAGGGAAAGAAAAAACATCAAAAATTCTTAGCAGAATTTTGGTAGGAGAGAGAATCAGGATTTTTATTTTAAATAAAAGATAATAAATAATTTTGATTAATCCCCACTAATCACTCATCCTCAACCACCCACTACTCAGAATCCATCTGCAACTGAAATTTTATCCAAAGTCGAGCAAAAAGATTAACAATACGTTTATGCAAAGTTTTGAACACAGGACCTCTAGCAAACCAACACAACACCTAACCACCAGACCAGCAGGCCTATCCTGATATAGTTTGGCAACCAATTAAATATAAACCCACTGAACAAGAATAGGGCTTAATTCCTAAAAATAACAAAATTTGCCAAATGAAAGGCTTGAACTTGGGCCCTCACACACATCCAGAACACATAACCACTAAACTAGATACACAGTTGTGTCACATTTCAAAAAAGTAGAAACAAAAAATTTTGGGGCGTTACAACTCTACCCTCTAAAAGAAATTTCGACCTCAAAATTTACCTGATCAGAAAAGATGAGGATATTGCTGTCGCATCGAGTCTTCAGGTTCCCAAGTAGCCTCCTCAGTGTTATGATTTCACCATAACACTTTCACCAATAAAATAGACTTCTTCTGAAGAACCTTTACATCCTGATCCATAATCTGAACCTGCTCCTCCTCGAAAGTCAAATCTGGTCTAGCCTCAATCTCCTCAACAGGGAAAATATGAGTAGGATCATAGCGGTAATGCCTCAACATTGAGATGTGGAATACGTCATGAATACGGTCTAGCTCTGGAGGTCACTCCAACTAACAACCGATCGGTCCCACTCGCTTTAGAATTCGGTAAGGCTCAATAAATCTAGGGCTCAACTTGCCCTTGCGACAGAACCTCAGAACCTTCTTCCATGGTGAGACCTTAAAAAACACGAAGTCCCCCACAGAATACTCAATCTCATGTCTCTTTAGATTAGTATAAGACTTTTGTTTATCAGAAGCAACCTTCAGACGATCTTGAATTATTCAAACCTTATCCTCAGTCTTAGAAACCAACTCAGGACTCAAAACTCGACGTTCGCCCAACTCAGTTTAACACAAAGGAGTACGACACTTATAAACATACAGAGGCTCGTAAGGTGCCATCTGAATACTCAACTGGAAACTTTTATTGTAGGCGAACTCTGTTAACGGCAGGTAATCCTCCCAACTACCTCGAAAATCAATCGCACAACTCCTCAAGATATCCTCCAATATCTAAATCACTCTCTCAGATTGCCCATCGGTCTCAGGATGGAACGCAGTATTGCAGTCCAATCTCGAACCCAGAGTTTTATGTAACTTTTTCCAGAATTAAGACATGAAGCCAGAATTCCTATAAAAAATGATTGGGACTGGTACCCCATGAAGTCTCATTATCTCTAAAATGTAGAGCTTCACCAACTTCTACAGTGAATAGTCAATCCTAACCGGAATGAAGTGTGTAAACTTGGTCAATCGATCCACGATGACCCAAATAGAATCCTTCTTAGTGGGTGTCAAAGGCAACCTACTAACGAAGTCCATCGATACTCGCTATCACTTCCATAGCTGAATCTTAACCGACCATAGCAAACCCAAAAGTAACTGATGCTCAGTCTTAACCTACTTACACGTCAGACATCGTGCCACAAAATTAGTAACCTCCCATTTTAACCCTAGCCACTAGTACAGTTCTCGAAGATCTCAGTACATCTTATTTCTACCGGGATGCATAGCATATAGCTACTGTGCGCCCCTCTCAAAATAGACTGCCTCAGATAAGTATCATTCGATACACAAATTTGACCACGAAAATAGAGTACCCCATTATTATTCAGCCCAAAGTCCGTAGTGCTGCCACTCTTAACCTGACAAAATCGAAGACCCAACGATTCATCCTCTAACTGCCTATCCCGAATCTATCTTATCCAAGTTGGTTTAACCTGCAGCTCAGCCAAAATACTCCCATCGTCAAACAAACTAAGTTGAGCGAACATTGCTCTCAGATCAGTCATTACCCTACGGCTCAACGCATCAACCACCACATTGGCCTTGCTAGGATGATACTCATTAGTACAGTCATAGTCCTTAAACAGCTCAATCCATCTACGCTACTTAAGATTCAATTCATTCTGAGTCAGGAGGTACTTGAGGCTTTTGTGATCAGTGTAGATAATACACCTCTCACCGTATAGATAGTGACTCTAGATTTTCAAAACAAAGACTACGGCGGCCAATTCCAAATCATGCATCAGATAGTTAGCCTCATGCGTCTTGAACTGACGAGACACATATGCCATAACCTTACCATCCTACATCAGAACACAACCCAAACATACATGCGACGCATCACTATAAACCACAAACTTCTTCCCAGGTTTATGTTGTATCAGAACAGGAGCCTCAGTCAGAACAATCTTGAGCTTCTCAAAGCTTTCTTGCTTCTCATCAGTCCAAACAAACGAAACACCCTTACATAGCAGCTTAGTTTAGGGCACTGCAATCAGTGAGAAACCTTCCATAAACTTTGATAATAACCCGCCAAACCTAGAAAACTGTAGATTTCTAACACATTCTTAGGCTGTTTTCAATCCAGTACAGCCTCGATCTTTAAAGAATCAACTCGAATCGCCTGAGCAGAAACTACGTGCCCCAGAAAAGTGACTTCACGAAGCCAGAACTCACACTTACTAAATTTAGGGTAGAGCTGCTTCTCACACAGAATCTAAAGCACAACTCTAAGATGGTCATCATGCTCCTCTTCAGTCCTAGAGTATACCAGAATTTCATCGATGAAGACCACGATAAGCTGATCTAGATAAGGCTAAAATATTCGGTTCATCAGATCTATAAATGCAGCCGCGATAAGTTCTAAATGTCGTCTTATGCACATCCACCTCTTTAACCCTCAACCGGTGATACCTTGAACGGAGATCGATCCTAGAGAACACAGAAGCCCCTCAGAGCTGATCAAATAAGTCACCGATCCTTGAAAGTAGATATTTGTTCTTAATGGTCAGCTTGTTCAACTACCGATAGTCTATGCATATCCTCATGATCTCATCCTTTTTCTTAACGAATAGAACTGGTGCTCCCCATGGAGACACACTCGGGCGGGTGAAACCACGGTCTAACAACTCCTGAATTTGAGCCTTAAGCTTTATAAGCTCCTTTGGTGCCATTTGGTAGGTGGCGATAGACACCAGAGCTATGCCAGGAAAAAGCTGAATCCCAAATTCCACTTCTCGATTCGGAGGTAAACCCGGTAGCTCCTCAGAAAAAATGTCTGAAAAATCCCTTACAGTTTTGATATCCTTTACAGTAGAGTCTCTAGAAACGGAACCACTAATATAGGCCAAGAACGCATCACATCCCTTACAAACCAGTTTCTCAGCCACTAGTGTAGAGATCACATTAGCCAAATAATTCTGACATTCTCCAATCATGACTACCTTATTATCTTCCTCAGTTCTCAAGACAACCCTCTTAGTCACACATTCTAGACTGGCACGGTGCTTGACCAACCAATCCATACCCAGAATCAGGTCAACCTCCCAAAACAGAAGCTCTATCAGATTAGCCAGAAATACCGACCCTTGAACCTCTAGTTAAACATATCTATACAATTTACTAACCCGAACTGATTACCTCAGTGAACTCAGTAAAGTCACCTCACTAGAAGTACTTTCAACCATAATCCCCAAGTTTCTAAACACGGTGCTAGCTACATAGGAATGTGTGGAACCTATGTCTATCAAAGCAAAATAAAGTATATCATAAATTAAGAATGTAATGGTAATGATGTTTGGGCATCTCTGTCCTCTCGGTGATGAGCAGCATAAATAAGAACAGGCTGCCTCGCCTCAGTCTGTCCAGTACCTCTACCTAATGCCCTCTATCCACGGCTCATACCATTACCACCCTTATCCTGACCACGGCCTCTAGGTCACTGCTGAACTACCCTCTGTGGCTGTGCAATACCAAAACCTAGAGCTTGCACCTGATAGACCCTCAGCGGACACTCTCGAATACAGTGCTCTAACGACCCACACCTCAAACATGTCTCAGTCCTCCTTCAACATTCGCCCTGATGGTGTCTACCACAATCTCCACACAGCTGCAATCTAGTAGGAGCAACAAAAGGCCCAACTCTAACCAGCCTATCAGTCCTAGCCTTTTTCTTAGGCCTCTGTACCGAGCTCGAGGGCTCTAAATCCCTCTTGTTCTTGCCCCTCTCACGATCTCTGTTTTGATGCTCAGCGTGCTTAACCTCTTCGACGATCTTCACCTTTTCTACCAGAACAGAGAACTCTCACTCCCTCTTCCGAGCTATCAGCACCCTCAAATTATCCTTAAGGCCATCCTCAAAACGAGCACATCTCTCATATTCAAAAGCCACCATACCTCGCGCATAGCGACCCAGTCTCAGAAATTTGGCCTCATACTCTGCTACTAATCGGTCTCCCTAAATGAGGTTTAGAAACTCACCCCTACGAGCATCAATCTAACTGGCTCTCACATACTTCCTTTGGAAAGCAGACTTAAAGAACTCCCAAGACAGACGATCGGGATATGTGCCCTCCTTAACAGTCAGCCACCACTGATAGGCCTCATTGCAAAACAATGAGACTACACCCTTCAATTTCTACTCAGGGGTTATAACGCCCCTAACCCGAATTCGTCACCGGAATAGAGTTACGGAGCATTACCGAAGTTACCGATTCATTTATCAAATATTTCATTAATCCGATATCTTTTCTTTTCCACGTTAAAGTCTCGTATTCAAGTCATCCGGATCTTTATAAAGAAATTTGATCGTCGTTTTCATTTATTTCATGTTATAATACATTCAACTAATGCTCTAAACAAAATTATCATTTTACCCCTAAACTTTTAATTAATGACGATTTTATCCTTAGGTTAAAATAAAATAAAATTATTGCAATTTAATCCTTATTTCCAGCCGTTATTCTCACACAAATTGATAACAACCTATGAATTCTATAAAATGTCAGAATTTTCCATAATTTCAACACTTTTCAATTTAATCCTTAAAACTTGTTTTTCCCTGATCTTGAGCTAAATTAATAATTTCATTCAATTTTGTAATTTAAATAATAAAATAATCCATTTCATGTAAATTGGTCATTTCTAACATTTTTTTTACAAAATTACCCATAAAATTTTACTTTTATTCAATTTAGTCCATGAACCTAAAACATACAAATTAGCCATGCTAGCTGAATATTCATACATATCTTCCTCCTCCTCCTCCTCTCCATTCCACATCCTTAATTTATATAACATACAACAAGTAACATTATCAATAATTTCACTATTTACTTATGTATATTCAAAACTGTCCATTTGCGTCATTGTCACTAAATTATTTATATCTTAAGCTACAGAACTTGAAATTAAGATCCGCTAATTTTCCCTAAAACTAGACTTACTTATCTTATTACCATAAAATTTTCAGAATTTTTGGTTTAGCCAATAAGTACAGTTTATTCTTTAAAGTTTCCCCTATTCTGCTGTCTGACAGTTCCGACCCTTCTTCACTAAGAATTAATTATCTCATCGTACGAGATTCAGATGATGTTTCCGCTTATTTATATTAAAAATAGAATCTTTAAGGATTTTAAACATATAAATTTAATCCCTTAATTATTTTTCTCCAAGTTTTAATGATTTTCCAAAGTCAGAACAGGGGAACCCGAAATCATTCTGACATTGTCTCATAAAACTTATTATATCTCATGATTTACAATTCCATTGCTTACACCGTTTCTTCTATAAGAAACTAGACTCAATAAGATTTAATTTCATATTTTATTCATCCTCTAATTATATTTCTAAAATTTTTGGAGATTTTTCAAATTAGACTATTGCTGCTGTCCAAAACTGTTTTAGTGCAAAATGTTGATTTTCATTTTGCCCCTAATTTCACGGTTCATACAATTCAGTCCTTACTTAATTAACCCCTCAATTAAACTAATTTTCTCAATTAGTACTTTTCCTAGACATTATAAGTTATTTCATAACTATTGAAATTCAGAATTTCCACATAAAACTCTAACTTCAAACTCTTTTACAATTTAGGTCACAAACATTCACTTTCTATTCAATTCTTTCAATAAAATCAGCATATAAACAATTTAAAGCTCTAATTCTATATCAAATCATCATATACTTCCATCACATATTCATAGAAACTTTCAATTTCTTTCATAGAATCAAGAACTAATGAATTCAACAAATGGACCTAGTTGTAAAAGTCACAAAAACACAAAAATTTCAAGAAATAATCAAGAATTGAACTTACTTGCAGTAAAAATATGAAAAACCAGCTTAAGGGAACTCTTCCATGGTGTTTTTGCTGATGAGAATGCAGAAAAATAAAGAGAAATCAAGATAATTCCACTTTAGTCCTAGCTTTATTAAGTAAATTTTGCAATTTTCCAATTTTGCCCTTATTTTCTTGGTGATTTAATGCTCTTGCCGTCCAGCCCAAATAGACCTTGGGTCTATTTGCCTTTTAAACCCTCTTTCTTTTATCATTTAAGCTATTTAATCATTTCCCACAATTTTTGCATTTGATACAATTTAGTCCTTTTTGTTCAATTAGCTATCAGTTCTTTAAAATTTCTTGACGAAACTTTAATACTAACTTATTAACACTCCATAAATATTTATAAAAATATTTATGGCTCGATTTAAAATTCTCGAGGTCTCGATACCTCATTTTCAATTCTAATTATTTTAATATATATATATTTTTTGTACATTTCACTTTTTCAAAATTTTTCCTAACTTCACATTTAACTTATACTCACTAAATTAATAATATTTCCCACTCATTTTTCGGATTTAGTGATCTCGAATCACTGTTCCGATACCACTGAAAATTAGGCTGTTACAGGGGTACAGTCTAAATCATGCATTATCCTCTCAGTAGCCTCCATCCAGTAGTCAGCCACATTAGGGGTGACTCTAGTGACACCCCTAAAAAGTTTAGCTCCATTGAACTGGAGTAGTTCCGTCACTGACCCTTGGCCCCTAAATCTAGTGTTAGGCCCAACGACCCTTTCCAATATCCTTAACATAGCCTAGGACAATGCGCTATCCTCAACCATACGATCTTAAGACCCAACCTCAATAGCAGGTGACACCAGCGTCTCACTCGTGTCTAGGTTAGGCATGCTGCCCAGAGAAGAGGATTCAGCTCGAACCCCCCTACGACCTTTACCTCAGCCTCTAGTACCACGTCCATGGATACCTCGTGCACTCATGTCTATTCGAATTTATCTGTATTACAAATTTTATGAATCAGTTACAGTTTCAGTATTTATTAACAGATGTTTTATGTGAAGCAGTATCATAAATTCAGAGTTTGTTTTTCGCACGTACGGTCTTTATCAGTTTCAGTTTCACTACATTTTCAGTATACACTAACAAGAGTGTTTCAGAATAGACTATCTATAATACCAAGACAGTTTATCAGAATACTTACAGGATCGGTGTCAGATACTCGGTGTAGCACATTCTCAGTCAAATCATTTCAAATTATTTGAAAATTAGTTCTTAAAAACCAAGTTTTAAAACCCAAAATCTACAGCTGAGTTTTGTAACCTGACTCTGATACCATTAAATGTAACACTCCAAACTCGGCCTAGATGTTATGGCTGAATCTGGCGATGTCACATGGAATGGAATTTGATATTGAATTTATCAAGTTAAAATCATTTCCGTTTATTAGTTTTTATTTATCTTTCTTCAATTTCAAAACTATTTTTTCATTAATTTGATTCGTTCAAAAAAATATTCTATAGCGGAAGCTTTTAAAACCGTGATTATTTAAAAAAAATCGTTCGCATTTGGGAAAAATGTTGTATTTAATTAAACTGATTTTTCGTTGTGTTTTGTAGTTTTAAAGTCCATGTAAACAATTAAAATCCAAAGTAACAACAAAGAGTTCAAAAGTCAAAATTACAAAACTAAATACCCTAAAAATAATATGAATTTAAAACTTTAAATGGTATTAAATCAGTTCAATAGTCATGTGGTCACTGTTGAGTCCTTCGCCGTACCGATCCATCTAGTCTGGGGATTACCTATACAAATAAAACAGGAAGGGTGAGTTTACGTAAACTCAGTGTGTAATCCCTACATAAAACATACATATAGTCAAACAACAGATAACAATCAAATGCAGTCTGGGCCTAAACCCATTACAGATTCAGATACAGTTTAAGCCTTAGCCTATTCAGATACAGTCTCAGATATAAGTTAGGGCCTTAGTCCATCTCAGATACAGTATGCAACAGAAATCAATATCCTACCCACTAGCCTCTACACATCATCTCTGACCATCCCTACACACCATTTAGGGTTTAAAACACAAACCCAGCCCTACGCACCAAGTCGTACCGAATGCAGCACATATCATTAATATTACAACTAAGCTGCTAGATAAAAGACATGAAAGCCTTTCAGTACAATTCCTCTAATAATCAATCATCCTACCCCAATGCAAATGCAACTAAATACGCTCAATGTAAACATACCGAAATAAATGCTTATATGCTAAAATTCAATTATCAGTCATACATACAGATCAATAACATGCATAAGTTTAACAAGCTCAATTCATACAATCTATATTTAGATAACACGATTTAGGGTCTAAGTAGGTCGGTAATTAGGGTCTAAGTAGCGCTTACCGACCCTACAATAGGTTCAAAGTTAACTTGAGTGACCCGTGTAACCCTAGGAAACATTTTAGCTAAATGGGCCCACATGCCCATGTGGTTTGTCTATGTAGGCCTACACGCCTAGATTGGCCTTAGCCTGTGTGTATCACACGACCTGACCCGAATTTCTACACTCTCTTATGGACTTCCCGTGTGGATCAACACAGCCAATTTTGCCAAGGCCGTGTGCCACACACGGCCTTCCTAGCCTTCACATAGTCGTGTCTTGTGCACGGTCTGGCCTTCGTCGATCACACGACCGTGTCGATCACACACGGCCTACCATACAGGCGAACACACGCCCATGTGGCGTCAACAGTGGGGTTTTTAGGCTTTCACCAAATCCTTTTTTCTGTGTTTCCGGTATAAACCTGTTATTGTTTGTAATAGCCCAATTTTAGCTAAATCGGAAAGTGGTTTTGAAACCACAAATTCGAGGTTGTAAAATTATTTTAATATTATTTTTCATGCTTATAGTATGTGAATTGATATGTGTGAAAGTTTTGTGTAGTAATTTTTCCGTTTGTATGCTTGATTTGGAAAAAAGACCTATTCGCATAAAATGCGAAAGTTATGTGCTAGCAATTAAAAGTGCTTAAATGATATGCTTTTTGAAATATGAGGTCCTTATTATGTAATTAGACCATGGATAGTTGGATTGGTCATAAATGACTTTAAAATGGATGATTTATACATTATTAAGCCAAGGGTAAATTAGTAATTGATGTGTTAATGTATATTAAATAAAACAAACAAATTAAATTCATAATTTTTCTTTATCCATCAATCCAAATAAGAGGAAAAAGAATAGGTTTTAGAGAATTGAAGCATTCGACACCTAATTGGCTAGAGTAAGGTATGTATTGAGTTCGATTTTTGATATTTTTACGATTTTGTGATCGTTACTTTGAGCGTTAGCTAGCCCGTACCCTAATTTCTGAAATTGTTGATGATTTTGTGAAATGCCATTAATGAATTAATGAGTTTTAAGATGATGAATTATGCAAGTTTGGTGTTTGATATACATGTTTTATAAAGTAATTTTTGACAAAAATGTCAATTAGGGGTTAATTTGTGAAAATATAAAAATTTGGGGAAAATGTGTGAATAAATGAAAAATATGGGCTACTAGAGGCACTATGGTCATTTGGTCAAACATGGGCTAAATTGAATTTGATGAATTTTGTGTATTTGTGAAAATGAGACTAAATTAAATAGATGTGAAAGTTTAGGGGCTAAAGTGCAAAAATGCTCAAATGTTTATTTTTGGATGAAATTGAATGAATTGGTGATTAAATTAATACATATAGATCAAGAAAGAGAGACCTCGAATTTAGATCGAGGAAAATCGAAGGTTATAGAGTAATCGATCTGATTCGTCTATTCCGAGTACGAGGTAAGTTCGTATGTGATAAATGTTGTTACAATTATGTTTTAAAGCTTTAATAATACATAAATTGTATATATGTGACTACGATTGCGTACAACGATAAATCGACTATGTTTGGCACTTAGTGTGCATTTCAAAATAGCTTCGGCTATAAATAGCACTTAGTGTGCGAATTAGAATAGCTTCGACTATATGAGGCACAAAATGTGCGATATCGAGATAGCTTCAGTTTAATGTGATGGCACTAAGTGTGCGAGGTCGTTATAGATTCGGCTAATCATTGGTGCACTAAGTGTGCGAGTTTTTAAAGCATTGAAAGATTTCCGAAGGATTTAATATACTGAACAAAGAGGTGAGAATAAAATAAATAAATACGGGAAAGTTTAGGTATGTACGATACCTATGTGGTAGTTGATACTATGTGTGTGAAGCTTGATGCATTTGTATATACATGTTAAATGGTTATGGATTAGAATTGAATGATGATATAAGAACTACTAAGTGTTTATTTTTTTGTATTATATGAACTGCTGAGTATATTTTGTACGAGCTTACTAAGCTATGAAGCTTACTGTGTGATATTTGTCTTTGTTTTATAAAGTATCGAAGCTAGCTCAGACATCGAGGATCATCGAGAACCATCATCATACTATCGAATCAACTCGTTGGTACTTTTGAAGCTTTATATATATGGTATATGGCATGTATAGGCTAGTGCCTATTTGGTATGTTTTGAGCTATAATGTTAGCCATGTGATTTGGCTTGTTAATGATGTAAATTTTGGTATGTTTTTAGCCATTTTATTTGGCTTAAGTTATGTGCTTGATAAGTGTTATAGATGATCCATATAATGCTTTATATGTTTGCTTGTTTTGGTATAATGGTTTTGGTATGTTTTAGGTGTGGAATGAAATAATTGAGAAGGATGTGTATAGATGGCATGGAATATGTATGAATTGGCTGATTTTGGTTGCTCATAAATGTCTTGATATGGTACCATTAAGGCTGAATTGTGTGTATGAGAAAAGAGTGGCAAATTGGCTTTGCAAATAGCCTATTTTTGTCCACAGAGACACGGGCGTGTGTCTTGGCCGTGTGCGACACACGGCTATGTTACACGACCATGTGCCCTCTGGGATAGCCTTACGAATTTAAGTCAGTTTCTAGCACGGCTTAGACACACGGGTGTGTCTGGTGACCATATGAGGCACACAGTCGTGGCGTATAGGCGTGTGTTACCATTTCAAAGGGTACACGGGCTAGACACACAGGCGTGTGGTTGGTCGTGTGACCGAAGTCAGTATACCCTCCAGGTTTCCCACAGCCAAGGCACACGGACGTGTCTCCAGCCATATGGTACAAGTCAGTATGTATGCCTTGTTTTCACACGGCCTGCGCCACGAGCGTGTCTGATGGCCGTGTGAGGAACACGGCCTGTTCACATGGGCGTGTGACTTGTGATCTCATGAAATTTTTCTAAGTATCTGAAAAATTTTGTATGTAATCGGTTTAGTACCGAACCACTCTTAAGCATGTTTAAGGTTTCGTAGAACCTTATAAGGGATAATGTTAATCTTTATGAATGGTTTTTGATAATAAATGTATAAATGTATGTTATTGGGATCTATATGACGGTAACCCTATCTCGACATCAAATATGGGTTAGGGATGTTATATTTATTGGTATCAGAGCATGGTTAGTCGATTCTAGGACTAACATGACGAGTGTAGTCTAGCTATACATGCCATATTTATAAACTGCGATTGTGTGGTGATTCCTGACAGTTAAAATGTGTTTTTCATATATCAAATAGATCTCGAATGAGCAATAGTCGACGATGTTGAAAGTAATACACCCGCTCCCGTTCAAGGGGCAGTGTAATCTGATTCTAGACTAGTATCTAGTAGTCAATGGGGAGAAGCCTTCTCCCAAATTATGAGTGAGTGGTTCACGGAATTCGTTTGAATAAATCTGGTTGCTCAATAACCTCCACCCCCACTTGTTCCTCAACAAGTCTCGGTTGTGCCACCAGTAATATATCAGATTCTATTGAGTAAGCCACCTGTTGATAAGATTCATAAACACGGTGCTGAAGAGTTTCGGGCTACAGTTGATGATGATGCTGAGATAGCTGAATTCTGGCTTGAGAACATTATCTGAGTATTTGATGAATTGTCCTGTACTCCAAATGAATGTATCAAATACGTAGTATCTTTTCTTAGAGATAATGTATATCACTGGTGGAAAACGTTGACATCTGTAGTTCCTAGAGAACAAGTTACCTGGGAGTTCTTTCAGACCAAGTTTCAAAAAATGTACATAAGTCAGAGATTCCTCGACCAAAAATATAAATAGTTTCTTGAATTGAAGCAGGACTGAATGACTATCACCGAGTACGAAAGAGAATTCATTCAATTAAGTAAGTATGCCCGGAAGTGTGTTTCCACTGAAGAGATCATGTGTAAATGTTTTTTAAATGGATTAAACGAGGATATAAAACTTCTAGTCGGGATGCTTGAATTGAAAGAATTCCTTGTTTTGGTTGAGAGGGCTTGTAAAGTCGAAGACCTTAGTAAAGAAAAGAGAAAGGCTGATTCAGAGGCAAGAGATTCGAGGAAGAGATCGATGATTAAATCTTATCATTCCTCATCGAAGAAATCTAGAGACTATTTTAACTGATTAATAGCTTCTAGGGGATATCAGAATAGAAATCATGGAAAGCAATACACCAACCCTAAATCTCAAGCCACATCAGTATTGAGTGTTGGTAACGCAAAAGATGTCAATCCTGAGTGTCAACAATGTGGAAGACAGCATTTTGGAGGTTGTTGGGGAAAAAGTAATAATAGAACTTGTTACAGTTGTGGTTCATGAGATGACTTTATTAAAGATTGTCCAGGGTTAGCTGAAAAAGATAACGCTCAGAACACAAGGCTGAGTAATACTACAACTAGAGGCAAACCATCTAGAAACACGGGCAATATAAGTGGTGGTAGAGGTGTGACGCGAGACACTGCAGCGAGATCTGATGCCAGAGCACCTGCATGAGCCTACGCTATTCACACATGCAAAGATGCGTCATCTCCAGATGTCATCACTGATACTTTTACTCTCTATGATACTAAAGTTATTGCATTGATAGATTCAGGATCAACTCATTCATATGTATGTGTGAATTTAGTATCCAGTAAGACTTTGCCTATAGAGTCTACTGAATTTGTAATTAGAGTATCGAACCCCTTAGGCAAGTGTGTGTTAGTTGATAAAATGTGCAATAATTTTCCATTGATGATTAGGGATAGTTTTTTCCTAGCCAATTTGATGTTTTCATTTGATGAGTTTGTTATAATTCTGGGTATGGATTGGCTAGCGTTGCAAGATGCTATTGTGAATTGCAAAAGAAAGACGATTGATTTGAGATGTCAGAATAATGAGATTATTCAAATTTAGTCAGAGGATTTTAATTGCTTTCCATCAGTGATTTTGTCGATGTTGGCTCAGAAATATGTGAGAAAGGGTTATGAAGCTTACTTTTCTTATGTGCTAGATATGAAAGTGACTGAAAAAAAGATTGAGACAGTGCCAATTGTGTGTGAACATTCAGATGTGTTTCTTGAAGAGTTACCGGGTTTACCACCGAACAGAGAGGTTGAGTTTAGCATTAAGTTAATGCCAGGTACAACGCCGATATCGATAGCTCTGTACAGAATGGCTCCGACAGAGTTAAAAGAATTAAAAACTCAGTTGCAAGAAATAACCAGTAGAGGATTTGCACGACCGAGTTTCTTGCCCAGGGGTGATCCTATGTTGTTTGTGAAAAAGAATGATGGCACAATGAGAATGTGTATAGATTACCGACAGCTTAATAAAGTTATGATCAAGAACAAATATCCTCTACCTAGAATTGACGATTTGTTTGATCAATTGAAAGGAGCTACAGTGTTTTCAAAAATAGATTTGAGATTGGTTATTATCAGTTGCAAGTTAAAGACTCTGATGTGTTAAATACTATTTTTAGAACGAGGTATGGTCATTATGAATTTTTAGTTATGCCTTTCGGACTAATGACTGCACCTGCTATCTTTATAGATTT
Source organism: Gossypium arboreum (assembly GCF_025698485.1). NCBI lineage: Eukaryota > Viridiplantae > Streptophyta > Magnoliopsida > Malvales > Malvaceae > Gossypium > Gossypium arboreum. The sequence goes on along the minus strand of NC_069080.1, from coordinate 29,268,597 downwards.
AATGAACTAGATTTTCAGACCGTATTTAGATCGATTTGTTGTTGTGTTCATAGATGATATCTTGATTTATTCGAGAAATGAAACTAAGCATGCCGAGCATTTGAGAATTGTATTGTAGACTCTGAGAGATAAGCAGTTATATGCAAAGTTTAGTAAATGTGAATTTTGGTTGAGTGAAGTTGGTTTTCTAGGGCATATTATGTCAGCATCAGGTATTCGAGTCGATCCGAGCAAGATTTCTACAATAATGGATTGGAAGCCTCTGAGAAATGTATCTGAAGTCCGCAGTTTTCTGGTACTAGCTAGTTACTATAGATGATTTTTGAAAGACTTTTCGAGGATTGCGACCTAGTTGACGAGACTACTTCAGAAAGATGTTAAGTTCGAGTGGTCGGACAAGTGTCAGAAAAGTTTTGATCAGCTAAAAGCTTTGTTGACCAAAGTTTCAGTGTTAGTTCAGCCAGAAACGGTTAAAGAATTCATAATCTATAGTGATGCATCGTTGAATGGTCTGGGCTATGTTTTCTTGCAGGAAGGCAAAGTCATAGCTTATGCCTCGAGACAATTAAAACCTCATGAAAAGAATTACCCTACTTATGATTTAGAATTAGCAGCTATTGTGTTTGCGTTGAAGATTTGGCAGCATTATTTGTTTGGTGAGAAATGCCATGTCTACTCTGATCACAAGAGTTTGAAATGCTTGATGACTCAAAAATATTTGAATTTGCGATAGTGGAGATGGCTAGAACTGTTAAATTACGAGTTGGTGATTAACTACCATTCGGGAAAAGCAAATGTTGTTGCTGATACATTAAGCCAAAAATCTTTGTTTGCTCTAGTGTAATGAACACTCAGTTGGCTCTATATGATGATAGCTTGATTGTAGCTGAGTTGAAAGCATGACTGTTGTTTTTATAGCAGAATTGTGAAGCTTAGAAAGTTGATAATGAAATGTTAGCAAAATGAACTCAATGTGAATTGAACCCTGATTCAGAGTTTCAAGTTGATTCAGATGTCTGTTTAAGATTTAGAGATCGATTATGTGTTCCGAGAAATTCAGAGTTGATTCTGATGATTTTAAAAGACGTACATAGTAGTCGTTTGTCTATTCATCCGGGAAGCACGAAAATGTATAACAATTTGAAACAACTTTATTGGTGGCATGGTATGAAATGTGACATTTAGGAATTTGTTTCTAAATGTTTGATTTGGCAGTAAGTAAAAGTTAACCATCAGGTACCGTCTGGTTTATTACAGCCTATTATGATTCTTGAGTGGAAAATGGGATAGAGTGACTATAGATTTTATGTCAGGATTACCCTTATTTCCAAGTAAGAAATATTCAATTTGGGTTGTTGTTGATCGATTGACAAAATCAACTCATTTCATTCCGGTGCATACGGATTTTTTGCTTGACAAGCTTGCTGAATTGTACATTTCTAAGGTTGTGAGATTACACGGAGTACTTATTTCTATTGTTTCGGATAGGGATCCGAGGTTCACATCGAGGTTCTGGAAGAAATTGCAAGATGCACTAGGTACAAAGCTACACTTTAGTACTGCTTTTCATCCGCAAACAAATGGTCAATCTGAGCGGACTATTCAGATACTTGAGGATATGTTGACATGTTGCATTTTTTAGTTTGAAGGTACGTGGGAACGATATCTATCGTTGATTGAATTTGCATATAATAATAGTTTTCAATCGAGTATAAAAACGACGTCTTGTGAAGCTTTGTACGGTCGTAAATGCCGAACACCTTTGTCTTGGATTGAGCTCAATGAAAATAAAATACACGGAGTTGAGTTGATTAAAGAAACTGAACAGAAAGTGAAAGTGATTCGCGATAGTCTTAAAAGTAGCGTCAGATCGTCAGAAATCGTATGCAGACTTGAAAAGGAAAGATATTGAGTTTCAAATTGGAGACGAAGTGTTTTTGAAAGTCTCACCATGGAAGAAAATACTCTAATTTGGCTGTAAAGGTAAATTAAGCCTAAGATTCATCAAGTCGTATGATATCATCGAGCGAGTTGAACTGGTTGCTTATTAGTTAGCATTGTCGTTTGAGTTAGAAAAGATACATAATATATTTCATATATCGATGCTTTGACGATACAGATCCGATCCTTCACATGTTATTTCCCCAACCGAAATTGAGATTCAGTCAGATTCATCATATAGTGAATAACAGATTCGAATCCTAGCTCGTGAGATCAAATAACTAAGAAATAAAATAATTGCATTAGTAAAAGTGTTATGGCATCGACACGGAGTCGAAGAGGCTACATGAGAGCCCGAAGATGCTATGAGAGGGTAATACCCGAACCTATTCGCTGGTAAGATTTTAGGGGACGAAAGTCCCTAAGAGGTGAGAGTTGTAACAGCCCAGTTTTAGCTAAATCAGAACAGTGGTTTTGAAACCGCAAATCTGAGGTCGTAAAATTATTTTAATATTATTTTCTGTGCTAATAGTATGTGAATTGATATGTGTGAAAGTTTCGTGTAGTAATTTTTTCAGTTGTTTGCTCGATTTGGAAAAAGGACATATTCGCATAAAATGCGAAAGTTGTGTGCTAGTAATTAAAAGTCCTTAAATGCTTTGCTTTGTGAAATATGAGGTCCTTATTATGTAATTGGACCATGGGTAGTGGGATTGGTCATAAATGACCTTAAAATGGATGAATTATAAGTTATTAAGCTAAGGGTAAAATAGTAAGTGATGTGTTAATGGATATTAAATAAAACAAACAAATTAAATTCATCATTTTTCTTCATCCATCAACCGAAATAAGAGGAAAAAGAATAGGGTTTAGAGAGTTGAAGCATTCGGCACCTAATTGGCTTGACTAAGGTATGTATTGAGCTCGATTTTTTATGATTTTTACATTTTTGTGATCGTTGCTTTGAGTGCTAGCTAGCCTGTACCCTAATTTCTAAAATTATTAATGATTTTGTGAAATTCCATTAATGAATTCATGAGTTATATGATGTTTGATGATGAATTATGCAAGCTTGGTGTTTGATATACATGTTTTGTAAAGTAATTTTTGACAAAAATGTCAATTAGGGGTTAATTTGTGAAAATCTAAATATGTGGGGAAAATCTATGAATAAATAAAAAAATATGGGCTTCTAGGGGCACTATGGTAATTTGGTCAAGCATGGGTTAAATTGAATTTAATGAATTTTGTGTATTTGTGAAAATGAGACTAAAATAGATGTGAAAGTTTAGGGGCTAAAGTGCAAAAATGCTCAAATGTATATTTTTGGATGAAATTGAATGAATTGGTGATTAAATGGGTTAATTTTTAATACATATAATCAAGAAAGATAGACCTCGAATTTAGATCGAGGAAAATCGAAGGTTATAGAGTAATCGATCTGATTCGTCCATTCCGAGTACGAGGTAAGTTCGTATGTGATAAATGTTGTTACAATTATGTTTTAAAGCTTTAATAATACATAAATTGTATATATGTGACTACGATTGCGTACAACGATAAATCGACTATGTTTGGCACTTAGTGTGCATTTCAAAATAGCTTTGGCTATAAATAGCACTTAGTGTGCGAATTAGAATAGCTTCGACTATATGAGGCACAAAATGTGCGATATCGAGATAGCTTCAGTTTAATGTGATGGCACTAAGTGTGCGAGGTCGTTATAGATTCGGCTAATCATTGGTGCACTAAGTGTGCGAGTTCTTAAAGCATTGAAAGATTTCCGAAGGATTTAATGTACTGAACAAAGAGGTGAGAATAAAATAAATAAATACGGGAAAGTTTAGGTATGTACGATACCTATGTGGTAGTTGATACTATGTGTGTGAAGCTTGATGCATTTGTATATACATGTTAAATGGTTATGGATTAGAATTGAATGATGATATAAGAACTACTAAGTGTTTTTTTTTTTGTATTATATGAACTGCTGAGTATATTTTGTACGAGCTTACTAAGCTATGAAGCTTACTGTGTGATATTTGTCTTTGTTTTATAAAGTATCGAAGCTAGCTCAGACATCGAGGATCATCGAGAACCATCATCACACTATCGAATCAACTCGTTGGTACTTTTGAAGCTTTATATATATGGTATATGGCATGTATAGGCTAGTGCGTATGAGAAAAGAGTGGCAAATTGGCTTTGCAAATAGCCTATTTTTGTCCACAGAGACACAGGCGTGTGTCTTGGCCGTGTGCGACACACGGCTATGTTACACGACCATGTGACCTTTGGGATAGCCTTATGAATTTAAGTCAGTTTCTAGCACGGCTTAGACACACGGGCTTGTCTGGTGACCATGTGAGGCACACAGCCTTGGCATATGGGCGTGTGGTTCCATTTCAAAGGGTACACAGGCTAGACACACGGGTGCGTGGTTAGTCGTGTGACCCAAGTCATTATACCCTCCAATTTTCCTAGGGCCAAGGCACATGGGCGTGTCTCCAGTCATGTGGTACAAGTCAGTATGTATGCCATGTTTTCATACAGCCTGCGCCACAGGCATGTCTGATGGTCGTGTGAGGTACATGTCATGTTCACACGGGTGTGTGACTTGATATTTTATGAAATTTTTCTAAGTATCTGGAAAATTGTGTATATAATCGGTTTAGTTCCGAACCATTCTTAAGCATTATTAAGGTTTCGTAGAACTTTATAAAGGATAATGTGAATGTTTATGAATGGTTTTTGATAATGAATGTATAAATGTATGTGATTATAATGTATATTACGGTAATGCCTCGTAACCCTATTCTGGCGTCAGATATGGGTTAGGGTTGTTACATTGCTTCACAGTGAAAACACTCTCGAGCCTTTCAAAACCTAAAAATCGACAACCCAATCCTTAGTGTCAGACTTAATTCGCGACTAATCGAAACTACGAAACCAATATTGAAATCCAACACTTACTCAGTTACCTTGACGATACGATCATGATTCCACACGAGTGAAACCCATATTCACTGGATTTGCTGCTGTTAAAACACAAGCACAAAATTAACAGAGGATTTGAGAAGGCTTAAAAGAGTAGGCAAAGCCTTCCTCCTTAGCAGAACTTACTCCCACTTACCAACGAGAAGTACAATCCAAACTCCCGCGATAAGAACAAATGATTTTTTCCAAAACGATTAATGAAAAGAGAAAAAAACTGTGTTTGAAAAAGAAAGAGAAGAAAAATGGTAGAGGAAAAGAAAGCACGTCAAAAATTCTTAGTAGAATTTCAGTTGGAGAGAGAATCAAGATTTTTTTTTTGAAACAAAAGATAAAAACTAATTTTGATTACTAATCACTCATCCTCAACCACCCACTACTTAGAATCCATCTACAACCGAAACTCTATCCAAAGCTGAGCAAAAAGATTAACAATACGCTTATGCAAAGTTTCAAACACAGGACCTCCAACAAACCAACATTCCACCTAACCACCGGACCAGCAGGCCCGTCCTGATGTAGTTTGGCAACCAATTAAATATAATCCCATTGAACAAGAATAGGACTTAATTCCCAAAAATAACAAAATTTACCAAATGAAAGGCTTGAACTTGGGCCCTCACACATAGACACCCAGGACACATAACCACTGAAGTAGATACACAGTTGTGTCACATTTCACAAAAGCAGAACAAAAAATTTTAAGGCGTTACACTTTTTCTACTTGCTTTTCTTCTTTTCTTTTTGAATCTTTCTTTTGTTTTGCACACATTGGATAACCATAATTACTATATCACATTGCTTCTTCCTAATTCACTCTATTTTTTTCCACAATTCGTCGTAATTTATCCACTTAATCCTCAATACATATGTCCAAACGTATATATTTGTGCAATTTGGGACCAAAGAAATAGGGTAATTACAAATTAATGTTTTGGCCCGGGTTTTGTATGAAGGTTTATCAAGAAGTGTTTTCTGGCTCAAAATAGGTACTAAAGATTGATCAACGAGGTTAGCTTTTTGGCTCTAGATTTATACCAAACAATGTCTTAGGTCATCCCTAGGTATCTCATTATTCACAAATTTAACCAATCAAACAATCACAAATTCAACAGTTTATCATACATACGAGCATGCTCATTTCCATGTGTTTTCTATATCATTTAATATATTAAATTACTCAATGCCTATTTACAGTGTAATATATATAACTTAGTAGTCTAAGGTATATCTCTACAGATAACCTATCAGGTTAGGACACGGACACGACATACGGAGGGCTCGAAAATGTTTTATTTATATGAAAGTATTATTAGGTTTATTTTTATAATTCCTGTTATTTCGGAAGTGTAGTATTTTATTGTAGCATGGGACTCATGTTTAGGGTTTATTTAGCATGCATGATTTTAATTTGAATTTAGGATAAAGACCATGGAATTAGATCTGGTTATGCATTAAATAACTCAGTTTTATTTTAATTAAAACTAAATTGAGTATTACTTTTCTGCTGTTAGGTTATAAATAAATTTAAAGTAATAAAAAATTAGCGATTAATTAAGTTTCCAAATGAAATCACCATTACAAGAAAAGTGTTAAACTTAATTGGTTTTTGATAACTCGCGATTTTTTTTTTTTTTGAAAATAGACCAATTTTTCTTTTAAAATAATCAAATGTTTTAATATGATTGTTTTAAAAACTCGATAGCTTATTGGGTCATTTCGTGGTAAATGCATTTTTAAGTTATACAATTTTTAAGTATATTTTAATTTTTCAAATTTTAAATATGGTTGCAATTTTAAATATATATTCAAATTTTAACAAAAATATAATATAGTTAAATTTAAATATTAGAATTTTGTACCAAAATTTTAACAAATTAATATGATATATTAAATTAAAGCACACAATCAATTACATTGCACAACTAAAAAGCTCTAGATATTTAAGATTAAAATTCCGACCAATCATCACTAAATATAAATAAACTTATTTGGAACATAATAATAATATCCATAGGTGTCATGGTTTGACATGATCTACCTTGGTACTTATCCATATGGGTTAAAATATAACATGATAATGCAATCGTATCCTAATTGCTTGTTAATTTGCACAACAAATCAAATCAAAACAATTATTTTCAAAGAATAAACCCCTTCTCTCTTACCTAATGATGTTATGCTTCAACCAACCAGTTTTTCAAAACCACGAATATTTAGATACTTTAACATCAACGTCATATCATCATCTATCATCATCATTTTTTTAATTATTAATTAATTCCCCATTTCTCATGCCATGGGTTTTGGATGTGTGGTTACAAGTTATTTAAATTCAAGTGGAAAAATATTTAAACTCTAGTAGTTTAAGTAATTTGGGTTATTGATCGAGTTGAATTCGAGTTGAATTCAAGCTTAGTAATCGAGTTTAGTAATATTCGATTTAATTTTCGTGTCTTATCGAGTTTTTTTATATTTTTATATTATTAAATTACATTATTAATAATATAACATATTATTAACCTGAAGTTTAATTATTTATTTAAGCTCGAGCTTGAGTATAAAAATTGGTAAATGAACTTATTTAAGCTCGAACATGAGTAGCTTGATTATATCTCAAGCTGAAATCAAACTTAAAAATAAATGTTCAATTAATCTCAAGTTGAATATCAATGTCCAATTTTCAAGTCAAGCTCGAGGTTAACATATTCAAGCTCGCTCGACTCAATTACATGCCTACTTGGACTATCGAACTAAACCCTAGTTCTTTTTTCTTATTATTATACATGGCCTTTGGGCCTTCCTTTTGTTGACAAGTGGCAAACCCATAATGAAGCTCACTTATTTTTAACATTTTAAAGAAGTAGTTAAATTTTAGTTTTAGACCTTTTAATACATTTAGGCTCCTTTTTCAGGTCGGGTCTAGGCCTAGGAAACGGGTTTAAAATTTTGCATCGGCCCGACCCATAATCAAGTCTACTATCAACTGAATATTTTTTAAAAAATTTTTCAAAATGTCATACCAAATAATTTAATAGAATAATTTTAACAATTGTAACTATTGAATCTAAATATTTAAATCTGGAAAGTAAAAGACTATATTCTTGGAAATATAAGTAGGGGACTAAATTCTAAATTTACAACGTGTATAGGGATTTAGAGCATATTTTAACCTTCAAATTTTTACTCTATAATTTAATACAAACAAATAATCAACCTAACGCAAAACATGGATCGATAATCAAACTAGTTATTATTTTAAAGACTTGGGGTCAGTTTGGATAGGAGGTGGGGTGCGATGCAGTGCGGTGCGTTTAGCTTACTTTTGGTCTCACACTACAGTATCTAATCTCACCGCCACCGCTATTTTTACACTAACTGTAGGTAAACGCACTGCCCATTCAAACTCACCCTTAATGTCCAATTCTATGGTTGAAGACGTTGCAGAAACCCCAATTGTAGCTTGTTGTCTAATTTTATAAAATGTGCTTAATAGCAAACTATGAGAAACAGATAGATCTAATTTATAAAAATCTATCGATTTGTATTATTAAAAACTAGCATAGCTAACGAAATAACTAGACAGCAGCATGTGGTATGCCACATATACCTCATGTTGACATATAAGGACTAGTTTTTAACAATAGAAGTAGATAAAATGTTTAACAGAAAGACTAATTTGATCTTTGATCTAACATAGAAGGATTAATTTTCCCTTTTTAAATAGAAGTGACAAAATACAATCCAAATCATAATATAGGAATCTCCATAATACTTTTAACAATTTTTTTTATCATTGTTTAATGTCATATTCATAAAAAGAGAGAGAAAATTACAATTTGGTCCAATCAAAATCATATAATGTTTGATTACATTTTGTAATGTCATTATTTGAACTTCATAAATTGTTAGCATTTTTTGCAACACCATAAATTTGGTTCAATTGCCCGACCCAAGCTATAAGGTATTATAACTATAAAAATTTGCATCACTCAGAATTTAATAAAAAATTAACCCATTAATTTTTTTGTAATCATTTTTCCATGTTATTCAATCAAAATAGAATTTAATTCGAGCATATGAAGCATTTTAAACAAGCCAGGAACAATTCTGGATTAAAATGAAACTTTTACAAAAATTTGAGTAAAAAGTATAAATAGGGGTCGCACGGCCGTCTGGCTAAACCATGTAATAAACTATGCCCGTGTAATTCAGGGTCACACGACCGTGTCGCCAAGCCGTCTAACTCTCTGAAGTTGTGTAAAAAAACCTGTACCCAAAATCAAGAGACCACATGACTGTGTGGCAGGCAGTTTCACACGTCATGTGTACCCAAAAATACCTTCAAGCTCAAGACATTTCACCTGCACTTTCTTAGATACCAAGACATGCAATTGCTATCACATAAACCTATTCAAAATGTACCAAAAAATGCCAAAATATACTAATTCACATTCAACCTATGTGCCTAACCAATATGCCACAATTGGCACCACAGTTCAAACATCAAACATAAACCATTCATACCTTTCAAGTCAATCATTCTGTAACACCCCTAACTCGTATACATCGCCGGAATAGGGTTACAGAGCATTACCAGAATAAATAGATCAAATACAGACATTTCATGTTATTTAATAATCATGTCAGATATTATTCATACAATCCCTTATATGAGCCCTCGATGCTCAAAACATACATTAGAAACAAGTCGGGACTAAGCTGAGTACTCAGAGAATTTTTTACAAAATTTTAAAATTTTTCCTAGGTGCAAGGTACACACGCCTGTGTGGTTAGGCCGTGTGACTCACACAGTTGAGAGACACGCCCGTGTCTCAGGTCGAGTGGACATTCAAAATAGACACACGATCGTGTACCAGTCATTGTCTAAATTAGGGTGATTATTGACTTAGGTCACACGGCCAAGCTACAAGCCCGTGTGCTAGGTCGTGTGAACATTTTAATTTACATTAATTATGTGCAGAACCTACAAGGCCATTTTCAAGCCTTATTTCTTACCCAATTTGTCTTTCACCTACATCATTACATTTATACATTCACCAACCAATTCAAGACATTAAAACCAAGCCAAAACTAAGTCTTATACATGACGTATTATCATATATGTTCAAGTGTTCAAACTTACCAAATACACTTAGGTGCATATAGGCATATTTTACCAATTATGCTATCTCAAACCAATTATCAATAGGTCTATCTACTCTCCACCATTTAACCATTTCAAACACAGACATCAAACATGTTTAGGCCATATATATTTTCATATTAAAATATACCAAACACAAGCCATACCAATGGCTAGTTTCAACCAAATATTTATATGCTATCATTTGGCCAATTTAACCTATACATGCCATTATACCCAAAAGAAATTTTGCTATTTATACCAAAACGAGCTAAAGAATAATGTGATGTTGCTCTGACCCGCTTCCAACCTTTACGAGCTTTCAAATACTATAAAACATAGGAATTAAAAAGAAGTAAGCATTTAATGCTTAGTAAGTTCATATAACAGAAAATAAACTTACCATTCATTTACATTTAAGGTAAGCAAGTAAACATACTTAAACCAAATTTGGCCACTAACACATATCCTCATCAAGCATATTAGTCATGTAATTCACATAAATACCAAGAAACATGAATGAGCTCATCAATATTCAATTTCCATATACATATATTTATCTCTTCAAATATACGTGATCATGTACATATCATATCTTTGTACTTCAAATATTTCTCATATCGGAACTTTACCCGTTGAATCATTTAAAATATCGATGGATATAATGGTAGTACACATGAGATGTACGAGTTTGAAATCCGTCAATTCATAGTTAGAAATGCTCATTGAGCATTTAAACGGGAAGCTCTTCCAAGCCAAATAACAGAAAGCTCATGTAAGCTTGTAACAGAAAGCTTTTCTAGGCTTAGTAACAGGAAGCTCATAAGAGCTCAAATCAGAAAGCTCATGCGAGCTTAACGGGTAACTCCGAAGAGCTATTATCAAGAAGCTCATGAAAGAGCTTTTAATTGGAAAGCTCTAGATGGCTATATATCAGGACGCTCATAAGAGTTGTGGTGTGTCCATAACACATGCAGGATCACTACCGATCAATCAGAATGCTCATAGGAGCATATAAACGAAAAGCTTGGAAGAGCCATGTATCGAAAAGATCAAGAGACCTTATATCGGGATGCACATGTGAGCTATAATGGGACGCTCTTGTGAGCGATGGTGTGTTTGCAGCATATGCAAACCACAACCATTCTGGAAACCCTGTATCCATCTAATTTCATTTGTTCAAACGGGATTAATTTATTGTCGAATATTATTGGATATGTGATTTATTTTCATACTTAACAATTATACAAATCACATGCATATAAATCTAGCAAATAACATAAATATACAATTTAGTTACACGAACTTACCTCGATACTTATTCGTGTACAAAAAAACTATTAATTTGACACTTTTTCTTGTCCTCGATCTAACTCATTATTTGATCTTTCCGAATCTATATAAATGAATTTAACAGCAATTTAACACATTTCATATTCAATTCAATTCAATTCAATTCAATTTACATCCTAGGTAAATTACCATTTTGCCCCTAAACTTTTAATTAATGATGATTTCATCCCTAGGCTCAGAAAATGAATTTCATGCAACTTAACCCTTATTCCATGCCTAGCCGAATTTTTTTATATAATAATAACAGTCCATGTATTTCAAAAAATCAAAATTTTCCCATAAATTTTACATCTTTTCAATTTAGTCCTTAAATCTCCATTTCATGAAAATTTCCTTTACAAAAGTTGTTTATCTATCAACAACCTTTCCATTTCTACCATAAAACTTCATAATTCATGCATATTCATCCATGGAAAAACTTTGATAACTTTGCAAATTAATCCCCAAAATAGTTAGATTAGGTTATTATGATCTCAGAAATATAAAAATTACTAAAAACGGGACAAAGAAAACATACCTAATTAATCAAACAAAGTTTGCTTGAACTCTTTTCTCTTAGCTAGGGTTTCTATGTATTTTCATTTGGGGAAGATGATGAAATAACATGATATTAATTTATTATTATCTTTAATTATTTTAATTTCCAATTTAATCATTTTTCTTTCTCTAATTTTCCATGGATGATTCATCAAACTTATCTACTAACTCCTCTTAATGGTTTATTTGCCATATAAGGACCTCTAATTTTGAATTCCATAAAATGCAATTTGTTCCTTTATTAAATTAAACATGTAATCGATAAAATTTTTCTTAACAAAATTTTTATACGATATTCCTATCATAATACATACCATAAAATAATATTAAAATAAATTTTCTTTAAGACTTGGATTTGTGGTCCCGAAACCACTATTCCTATTTTACTGAAATGGGTTGTTACATATTCCAACATCAACAATTACCAACATTCATAACGAAAACATGCCATTCAAAACTTGACCAACATCATCTCATTACCATGTATCGAATAGGTACTAAACATTTAATACATAAAAGTTTCATATAACCTCATTCGCAACCAAAACACCAAAATATGACCATTAACTTACAACATAAACAACCTATATACATGCCATAAGTAACCAACTATTGAACTTCAAAACTCTACCGGATCGAGTGACAATAGGTGTGAGCTTCTCATTGATTCGATTGTCACATTTCTAATGTCCAAAATCTATAGAAAGATAATAATACAGGTAAGTATATAAAATACTTAGTAAGCTCATAGAATATAAACATTTATTTACCTCAAATTCTTATCATAAACAAATTCAAAATGAGATACAAAAAAACCTATCAAAATTCAACCCACATCATCAATATAGATATAATGCCTTGAACTAACCATATGAACAACCATAAGCATTTCCATTTCCAAGCAATGCCAACTTTGATCTCATAATCAGAACACATAATTCACTTAGCCAACCTTGAATGGCAAGTCTTCAAAACTTTAATAGTAACTATTCCAGATCAAATTTTGTAAAAGATCTCATTATACAAGTGAAAATAATAGTGTCTGGTTACCCATTAGGGTTAAACCTACAAGATAAATTGCCTGGTCAGGGCTTAATATTCTTGTTTTCTCAAATCTGTAATATATTTAGGAACTTAGAACCTAACCCTATATTCTAGAGTTCGTAACATATGCAATAGCACAGAACCTAATCATGTGTTCTCGAGTCCGTAACATATGCAGGAGCTTGGAAACTATTTTTGTATTCTTGAGTATGTAACAATGCAGGAGCTCAAAACTCACTAACCTATATACGAGAATTTACTGATTTCACTGGGATACATCTCAGATTATAATATAGACCAATCCACCAATAATTAATGTAACACCCGAAAACCCATCCTTGACGTTAAGGTCGTATTATGAAGGTTACAATGTTCATAAAAACATTATTGATTAACTTATGTGAAAACTTAGTTTCATTTCAGAGTAATCAAGTTGTTTAATTTATCAAAAACATAAGTATTCAAAAGATCGCGTGAACACTTTAATGAAAACATTGTTTTATTAATTTTATAAAAACAATCTTGAATGTTTAACCAATTGAGTTGTAAAACGTCGTAATTAATTTCAAACCCTTGCAGCGGAAAAATATTTTAAAAATTCTTATCTCTTAAAATCATAGAGTTCTATCAGTTATGTCGTTTTGGGTGTGCTTATAAATGATAAATAATACGTCTGCAAAAACAAATTAAAAAAAAAACAAAATTTAATGTTCCAAAACAAATTAAAATCTGAAAGAATGTAAAGTTTGAAATTAAAATCCAAAACATACTTATACCAAATTGTGTGAACCGAGCTCCGGAATCACCGCCAAGTCCTAATTTTGAAGGTCATCTGAAACATATTAAACAAACGTGTTTAAAAAAGCTATCTTAACATACATTTGATGAACTTCTAGATTCTACAAAGCGGCAATAGCAAGTATTATCCTTATAGAAGTTATTCTTGATACAGGAGAACATGTATCAAAGTAACCAATGCTTTCCTTTTGTTTATAACCTTATATAACTAATCTAGCGTTTTACTTATCAATTGTTCCATCTACTTTCATTTTTCGTTTGAAAATCCATTTAGAATTTAGTGGTTTAATTTCCTAAGCTAGATCCACTAATTCACATGTATGATTTTTCATGATGGAATCAATTTCACTTTTGATAGCATCTTTCCAAAAAATGCTTTTAGATGAGCATATAGCTTCACTATAAGTTTGAGGTTCAGTCTCTAGCATATAGGTTAGAAAATCTAATCCCAAGGACCTTTCCACCCTTGCCCTTTTACTTCTTCTTGGCTCTACCTGGACTTCAACTTCTTGTTGAAAGCCTTGACCATCAATAGTCTTCGAAGTTCGTTTTGTTGAACTTGACCCATCTTCCCCAGTCTTACAGGGGAATATATTTTCAAAGAATGAGACATTTTTAGATTCCAATATTGTATTCTTGTAAATTTCAAGATTCTTTGATTCATTTACAAGAAACTGATATGCATTGTTGTGGCGTGCATAACCAATGAAAATACAATTTATTGTTTTAGGACATATTTTCATTTGCTTCGGCAAAGGAACCATTGCCTTTGCAATACACCCCCACACTTTCAAGTAGTTGTAGGAAGGTTTCTTGCCCTTCCATAACTCATATGGTGTCTTGTTTTTTTTTCTTGCAGGGTAGCTTATTTAAAAGGTAATTCACTAGTAAAACAACTTCCTCTCACATGCTTTTTGATAACCCAGAACTTCTTAGCATTGCGTTCATCATTTCCTTTAGGGTTCAATTTTTACACTCTGCTACTTCATTGGATTGAGGAGAGTATGGTGGTGTCACTTCATAAATAATACCATGTTGTGCACAAAATTTACCAAATGGTTCAACATATTCACCGCTACGATCACTTCTCACCCTATTAATTCTTTTATTAAGTTGAATTTCAACTTTCTAATTATAGAGAACAAATTTCTCTATAGTTTCATCTTTTCTTTTAAGCAAATATACATAGCAATATTTTGTGCTATCATCAATGAACGTAATAAAATATTTATTCCCTCCTTTAGTTTAAATATTAAGTCACAAATATCACTATGTATTAGATCAAGTGATTCAGTATTTCTTTCAACATTTTGAAATGAAGACCTTGTTAGTTTTGCCTCAACACATGTTTCAAATTTATGATTATAATTAATATGAAACGAAGGAATGTGCTCTAAGTTAATTAATCTACGTAAAGTATTATAATTAACATGTCCGAGCCGACCATGCCATAAATTAAATGACTCAAGCATATAAATAAAAGAAGAAGCAACATTTTTATTCATAGTATTAGCTTTTACAGAGATAGCATTGAGTTTCCACATATCATTTAATACATATCCCCATCCCACAAATGTTCCCCCTTTTGAAAAACTAAACAAATGTTCCCCCTTTTGAAAAGACTAACTTCTGGGATTCAAATACCATCCTAAAGCCATGCATACTTAGAAGGGTACCAAAGATGTAACACCCCAAACCCGGCCTAGACGTTATGGCTGAAACTGGCGATGTCACATGGAATGGGATTTGAAATCGAATTTATTAAGTTAAAACCTGTAACACCCCTAACCCGTAACCGTTGCTGAAATAGGTTAAGAGGCATTACCAGACTTATAATTCAGTTCGGAATGATAATTTATCAAATAACATTACATTTCAATAAATATAACTCTTTCACATTCATTATATACTTAAATCAAGTATACAAAGTCTCAATCACACATTCGGGACTAAATTGATAACATATAAAAATTTTAAAAACTTATAAAATTTTCAACATTTCAAATATCACATGCCCGTGTGAACAGGCCGTGTGCCTCACACGACTAATAGACACGTCCGTGTCTTAAACCATGTGGAAATAAGGCATACATACTACTTGTGTCACACGGTCAAGGACATGTCCGTGTGCCAGGCCATGTGAAAACTGGAGATGATACTGACTTGGGTCACACGGCCAACCACACGCCTGTGTGTCTAGCCCTTGTGCCCTTCGAAATGGCCTTACACACCCATATGCTAGGCCATGTGACATTTAGTGGGGTATACTAACTTATGTCACACGATCAATCACACGCCCTGTGTGAATCCGTGTGACACACATAGCCAATAGACATACCATTATGTCGAAGCTGTGTCAAACATGTAGGGTATACTGACTTAATTTGGAGGGTACCCCAGGAGACACACGGCCATGTAACATAACCGTGTGTCGCACACGGCTGAGACACACGCCCGTGTGGACAAAATAGGCCATTTGCAAAGCCATTTTACCACCTTATAAATATAAGGATTCACAAGCATATTTGACCATATTTCATAACCCAATTGGCAACCATTTCATATACCAATTGGCAACCATTTCATATACAATATGTACAAATTCAACTTGTTATGCAATTACCTATTTAATACCATGCAATATCCATTCATCTAACAAATGCATATCAATAACTTGCATATTTTCATTCAAACATTTCCATACTAAAACTTACCATATTCAAACACACATATATACAACCAAAACATGGTACCAAATAAGCCACATCACATGGCTTAGCTTATACACAAAAACATACCAAAAATCAAGTTGTCAAGTATCATAACTAACACCATTTAAACTAGCCTATACATGCCATATTTATAAATATTCACAAGTACAAAATACCAATCGAAAATTGGATAGTGTGATGAGCAAATCTGAATTATCCAAAATGAGCGAGCTAACGAACCTCTACAAGGCATAAAAAAAACAGAGTATGTAACACCCCTCGCCCGCATCCGAAGTCGGGACGGGGTTCAAGGTGCTACCTGACTTTTACTAACGCTTCTATACAAAACAGGGCCAAGAAATCTCAAACAATTAAAAACTTTTCTATACATTCGGGGTGGTTCGGGACTAAACCGAGAACTTAAGAAAAACTTGGAAAATTTATGCTTTAATCATTATAAACTCATCACATAATACCATAGCACATACATGCATAATTAAAATGGATTTACAACCCCATAATCAAAATAGGCCAAGGACTAGGCTGTCGAGTGAGGATTGGCCGATGGGACTTTCATCAGTACAAATAAGACAGTTAAAGACGAGTCAGCTATCGGAGATTTCTTGTTAATTCCCTGGGTCAAGATCCGAGTCCATATCACATACTCTAATATTTACACACCTATACATGCCATAGACCCAAAGTACTTGAAATCACTACACCAATAGCGTTAGCTCGACAGTGTGATAATATCTCCGGCGAACTCCAACCCGAGCAAACCTGGCAATCCTAGAGAACATGGGAAAGAAGGGGGGTAAGCTTTACGCTTAGTAAGTTCTTAAGAAAAAAATTAGCAACTCATTTACATGTTTTATCAATGTTTACAACATATACTCAATTTTATGATAAGCTGTCTTCCTGAGCAATAGTCACTAAATTATTTATAACTGGAGGTACGAAACTCCAAATCAATTGCCGTTAATTTTCCCTAAAAATAGACTCATATATATTCTATCCATAAAATTTTTAGAATTTTTGGTTTGGCCAATCAATACCAGATTTTTCTTAAAGTTTCCCCTGTTTCACTACTTGACTAATTTGACCACTCTTCACTACGAATCAGATTTCTCATTGTACAGAATTCAAAATATGTTCTCATTAATTTCATTTGAAACTAGACTCATTAAGGAGTCTAAGTATATAAACTTAATCTTATAACCATTCTTGTACAAATTATAATGATTTTCTAAAAAACAGAACAGGGGACCTCGAAGTCATTTGACTCCATCCCACGCCACTTCAAATATCTCATTATCAGCAATTCATATGCTTTCACGGTTTATTTTATAAGAAATAGACTCATTATGCTTTAATTACATAATTTATTTAGCTTCTAACTCAACTCTCACAATTTATGGTGATTTTCCAAAATCACGTTACTACTGCTGTCCCAAGCAGATTTATTACAAATTTACTCTTTCACTCATTCTGTGCATTCACATTTTTTAAACATGTATATCACCAATCAATTTCATCACATATCTATAAATTCACTTAAGCATCATCTCAATACAATACATCATGCTCAATGATTCGCACACAACCATTCAAATTAGCAATTATAAGATGGTTCCGCACATAGCCTACCCTTATCGATAATTTACGATGGTTTTACCCATACTCACATATATGGCATAGGTATTTAAATACTTCAGTGTCAACTTTAATTCAACCGAATTCAACCATTGTACCATTTCATAACCACAATTACTTTCGTCATTCATATCTAAATGGTATTTCACATAATTCACATAACCTTTCACCATGACCGAATATATCATGGTCATAGATATAGTTATAACATTTATTCACATATGTATCACATCACACTTATGATTTAATTCAAATCAAACTCACATATGAGTACATAATGCGTACCTGGCCCTCTTAACGCATTGAATGTATTCATTTGTCAATCTAACACGAGGTACCTTAGTCTTAGACTTTCATCAAATCACCGGCAATTAGCCTGCTAGGTTTTAAAAACCCAAATTCATTCACCGGCATTTCGCCTGTTAGGCTCGAGGCCCGATATCATTTCACCGGCATTATAGCCTGCTAGGCTCGAAAGCCCGAATAGTATCTCACCGGCATTGTAGCCTGCTAGGCTCAAAGGCCCGAATAATATCTCACCGGCATTATAGCCTGCTAGGCTCAAAAGCCCGAATAATATCTCACCGGCATTATAGCCTGCTAGGTTCAAAGGCCCGAATAATCAAATCAACAAGTTCCATATAACATATTCATATAAATTAAGTACTAATATCATTCGAACATATATAATTATACATCTCAAACACTTTTCTTTCATCTCATTTTCACGCTTAGCATTTGATAGCTTATGCATAACATTTCACTCACATTCATTTCAAACTTATCATTCGATTATAAAAGCACATTGCATATTTACCAACATGTTATACTTGCCATTAGGCCATATAAGCATGATACAATACACTATCATTTTATCTTTAACATTCGGCTAAATCCCTATCTTACAAGGAACACCGAATTCACATAATATATCATTTCACCGGCATTATAGCCTGCTAGGCCCGCAGCCCGAATATCACATTTCGATAAACAATTTGCCTGTTCTTTCCCACTTTCATAACTTATACTTCAATTACGTATAACTGAAACACATATCTTAGTACATCATTTAATAGTATCAAAGTCGACTAGATATGCTAGTCACATATGGCTCATAACTTTAATTTAATATTCATTCAACACAAAGAACATATGTATATATATACACAATCAAACATCTTCTTAATTATGATTATTCAACTCTTAAGCATATAACATGATCAAACACAAACACTTAAGAACTTACCTTGGATTTTATCGGATAACTACGGATTGACTAATCGACTAGTTTCGCTTTCCCTTTATCCAAAATTGGCTCCTTATGGTCTTGAGCTTGAATTACACAAATTTAACTTATTGTTAATCAACTAATCAAGCATTGTATCATAAGTATATTCGGCTTTCACACATTTTAAACATAATAATAATCATGCACATTAAAATCAAAGTGCAATTAATCCCATACACAAAAATATACGACACTTCACTTCCATCTACTTATATACATGTATCACATAAGACCATTTCATACTTTCTATCACCTAAACAAACAACAAATTTTCCAATTAATTTCTTGAGTCCACATTCGACATCTATATCTACAAAAACACATTAGCCGATTACTATAAATCATCTAAACATTTTTCACTTAAATCACACATACATATCATGCTAGCACATAACACCATGATTTTGTCCTAATTTAGACAGCCAATAATTTAAGTATTACAGCAGCATATTAATTAGCTAAGCACTATAAATTTGTCCTAATTTGGACAGCCAATAATTTACAGCATTACAGCAGCAAATTAATTAGTAATAAACTATTTAAGTTCAATTTTAACTCTCTCATGCAGTAACCAAACAGCATGCAAGTTAACTTCCAACATTCCGTCAAAGCATTTAAATAAAAGAATATGCATGCTAAATTTCCAGCATTTGGACAACATTTCAACTTGAAATTTTCCAGCCTTTCACCTTCAATATTTCGAATATTCAAATGCAAAAAGAAGAGTACAACTAATCAATTAAAATTTTTAAACATAATTCAAGGTATATGTTCAACTAAACATTCATGTTAACTCATAATCAATAAGGTATTAAGTAGAAAATAAAAACATTATTAGCATGCATGCTATCTACATACAACAACCATTCAACTTCCATCTATTATCAACCCTCAATACACAAAACATCAAAAACAACATTAAAGAAATATAAACATCCATGACCGAATGTCATCTTCATCAATTTACAAAAAATTTTCCATGAGCTGACTTCTATACTTGATGACCACTCCAAATATACAAGGATTTTCAATAAAAGAGCATTAAACATACCTTAATCTATACATTCACCATAGCCGAATGCCTTAGCTTCATTTCCTTTTTCTTTTCTTTATGGTTTTCGGAAAAAAATGCAAGAAAGGATGGGTGTAACTTTGTTTTTATCACCATTTTCCATTATAAAAATTCATATTTCATCCATTTAATTCTTTAATATAAAAGACATGAAATGCCCATCACCCACTAACTATTAAAATGCTAAAATAAAAGGCATATTATCTATCACCCATCATCTTGGCCGGCCACTATATTAAAAGTGGTCTATTTGACATGCAAGTCCCCCATGTCAATAATTCATGCATTAATTGGCCACTTTAAAATTCACCTATCACATTTTCAAGTCTTATCACATGAGCCCTTTCTTATAAATTAACACCTAATTGATAAAAATCAAGGCACGAAATATTCACACATACAAATTCCACATACAAATTCCACATACAATAAGCACAGAATATAACATCTAATCATTTTTGTGACTCGATTTTGTGGTCCCGAAATCACTTCCCGACTAGGGTCAAATTAGGGCTATCACAGAGTAAGTTTATAGCTTAGTAAGCCCGTATAATTCAGAATAAACTTACCATTTATACATAATCAAAGTAATACAAATAAGCAACCAATTCAATAAACCAACACCTAATCACAAGTATTCATCAAATGTTAGTCATTGTAAATATACATGAAATCATCCATTAATACAATGCTTCTCATCATTCTAGATTCATATATCGTGTATAACAGTAATAACACTTATAACTCGTAACTTATCCATATAAATAATATTTAGGCCCGTTGAACCTATTAAAACTTTAAAGGATAGTCGAGTGAACAACGTCAGTAATCCGTCAATTCATCATCTTACATGCTCTTTTGAGTCATGGTCGATAAGCTCCTCCTGAGCTGATAAATAGTAAGCTCTATTGAGCTGAAAATAGTAAGCTCTATCAAGCTGAATCGGTAAGCTCCAATGAGCTGAAACAGTAAGCTCTTACGAGCTGTGGTGAGTCTGCAACAAATGCAGAAGCTCAACCAATAGGGTAATCTTAGTAACACGTCACTCGTATCTAATGAATTCACATAGTTCAAACGAGGCTCGGTAACGAATACAACATATCATCAAACGAGGCTCGGTAACGAATACAACATATCATCAAGGCATTCATATTTCAAGTATTTCAATTAAATACATTCAATTCAACAATTACAAGTATAGAAAAGTTCGATTCTAATTATACGAACTTACCTTGAGTGCTCGGATGAAAACTATTGTCTATTCATTAACCTTTCTTTTTCTCGATCTAGTTCCAGTATTTACTTATCTTGATCTATATGATATCAAATTAACTCATTCTAACTTTCATTCAATTCAATTTAGCCTAAAACATTCATTTTGGCTAAATACAAATTTACCCCTAGACTTTTGACTACTTTGCAATTTAATCCTTAACACATAAAAATGCAAAATTGCACAATTAAGCCATAACCCATAGTAGCTGAATTTTAAAGGGACTCCCATTAGCCCATATCTTTTATTATTTCACACTTTTAACCACCATATTTTACAATTTTACAATTAAATCCCTATTTTACATTTTTGTCAAAAATCATTCTATAAAACTTGTATATCTATCATTAAACCTTTAAAATCTATCGTTAAATATTTAAATGCTCAAGCATTCAACAATGGCATCATTCAAAATCTATAGCAGTTTCAAAAACGAAGGTACAAGCTAGCTAAATTAAGCTGCAACGAGCTCAAAAATGTAGAAATCATTAAAAACCGATCAAAAATCGTACCTTAATCAAGGATTGAAGTTGTCGAAACCTAAAAGCATAAAATTTTTTTCTCTTATCTTTATTTTCGCTGATGACAGGATGAACATTAAGGAAATTTTGGTATTTTGTTTTATTATTATAACTTAATAACTAAATTACTAATATAACCTCATAATAAAACTTAATATATTATGAAATTCATGGACATAAATGCCCACTAACCTTAATCATGGTAAAATAAAATTATAAGGGCTTCCATATTAATAAACCATAGCTATTTAATACATTTAAACAATAGAACTCAACTTTTACGCGTTACGTGATTTAGTCCTTTTTACCTAATTAAGCATTTAAACGGTAAAACTTCCTTACGAAACTTTCACATAAGTAATCTATCATGCTGTAAACCTTGTTAAAACAATAAAATAAATATTTTAACTTTAGATTTGTGATCCCGAAACTACTTTTCTGATTTGACCTAAAAAGGGTTGTTACAAAACCGTTTCTGTTTATTAGCTTCTATTTATCTCTCGTCAATTTCAAAATTATTTTCTCATTAATTTGATTCATTTAAAACATATTCTGTAATAGAAGCTTTTAAAACCGTGACATTTAAAGTAAACCGTTCGCATTTAGGAAAAATGTTGTGTTTCATTAAACCGAGTTTTCGTTGAGTTTTGTAGTTTAAAAGTCCCTGATATCAGTTAAAATCTAAAACAACAGAAAACAGTCCAGAAGTCCCGAATTACATCCAACAATACCCTAGAAAAGGAATAGGAAACAGAAACCATAAATGAAATTAAAACAGTTTAATAAACATGTGGTCACCGTTGAGTCCTCTGCTGCACCGATCCGTCTAAGTCTGGGGATTACCTGTATAGATAAAATAGAAAGGGGTGAGTTTACGTAAATTCAGTGTGCAATCCCTTACAGAAGACATGCATACAGTCAAACAACAGATATCAATCAAATACAGTCTGGGCCTAAGCCCATTACAGATTCAGAAACTGTTTAGGTCGTAGCCCATTTAGATACAATTTTAGGTAAAAATTAGATCCTTAGCCCATCTTAGATACAGTATGTATACAGTAACAGAAATCAGTATCCTACCCACCAGCCTCTATATACTATCTCCGACCATCCCTACACACCATGTAGGGTTTAAAACAACCACACAGCCCTATACACCAAGTCGTACCGAATGTGACACATATCAGTAATATTACAGCTGAACTACCAAATAATAGGCAAGAAAGCCTTTCAATACATTTCCTCTAGTAATCAATCATCCCACCCCAATGCAGATGCAACTAAACATGTTCAATGCAGACATACAGAAATACATGCTTACATGCTAGCATTCAGTTATCAGTCATACATACAGATAGTAAACAAGCATAAATTTTAGCATGCTCAATACATACATTATATATTCAGGTTATACGATTCAGGGACTAAGTAGCACTTACCGACCCTACAGTTGGTTTATAGTCGACTTGGGTGACCCGTAAGCCCTAGAAAACATTATAGCTAAATGGCTCACACGCCAATATGGCTTACCCGTGTGGGTCCACACGCCCATGTGGCCTACATGCCTAGATTGGCCTTTGCCCCTGTGGATCACACGACCTTGCCCAAATTCCCACACACTCGTGTGGACTACCTGTGTGGATCTACACGCTCGTGTGGCCCACACGGCCCAATTCGGTCAAGCCCGTGTGTTACACACAGCCTACCTGGCCATCAAACGGCCGTGTCTAGTACAAAGCCTGCCTTTCGCCAACTACACGGTTGTGTCATTTGCACATAAGCTACCACACGGGCGACCACACGCTCGTGTAATGTCGACAGTTTACAATTTCAGCTTTCAACGAATCTTATTTTTTGCGTTTTTGGGTACACACTTGGTATCAATTCGATGTAGAAACCACTCCCAAGCCTTCCAAAGCCTATATTCGACCTAACAACACTTGAAAATTAATCCTAAAACACGATTTGATCAAAAACTCGATACCTACAAAAGTTCAAAACAACGTTCAATGCTTACCCTAACACTCTGTACAATTTTGACTGCAAGTTCGCAAGAGAACCTTGAACTTCACGATTTGCCGCTGCCAAAACCAAAAATAAGTCCCAAATGATAATTTGAAAAACAAGGTTACAAAAGCATTTAACTCCATTTATCGAATCAATGAAATCAGACGGTGCGTGAAAAGAAAACGAATTGAAATAGAATTCAAAATAAAAATGAGAAAGGTGATAGAATTTCGGTAGAGAAGCAGAGAACCACGTAAAAAATTTTGGGAAAAGATGCCGAAATTTTGAAAAAAAAATAATGAGGATAAATCCCAACTCCCCATATCCATCAAATCTCTCCCCTAGTCCTACTGACAACCACTAATCAGACTTTCCGATCAACCAAAACTCTCAACACAACACTGAGCAAAAATTAATACCCACGCTCACGTTGGGTTTCAAACACAGGACCTCCAACACACCAGCTCCCTTACCACTCGAACCAATAGGCTCATTCTGATATGGTTTTGCAAGTAATTGAGTATAACCCCACTGAGGAAGGATAGGGCTTAAGTTAGAAAAATATCAAAATTTGCCAAAGCTAAGGCTTGAACTTGGGACCTCTCACACACACCCAGAACACTTAACCACTGAAGCAGATACAGATTTTGTGTCAAATATTTACAAATACAGAAACAAATATTTTGGGGCGTTACAACTCTACCCCCTAAAAGAAATTTCGACCTCGAAATTTACCTAATTAGAATAGATGAGAATATTGCTGACACATCGAGTCCTCAGGTTCCCACGTGGGTTCTTCAGTGCTATGATTCCACCACAGAACCTTCACCAATGGAATGGACTTCCTCCTCAGGACTTTAACATCGCGATCTAGAATCTGAACCGGCTCCTCCTCAAAAGTTAAATCTGGCCTAACCTTAATTCCTCAACAGGGACAATATGAATAGGATCAGAGCGATAACGCCTCAACATCGAGACGTGAAAGACATCATGGATGTGGTCTAACTTTGGAGGTAGTTCTAACTGATAAGCGACCGGCCCTCCACATTTCAGAATCCGATATGGGCCGATAAACTTAGGGCTCAATTTTCCCTTACGACCGAATCTCAGAACTTTCTTTCATGGAGAAACCTTGAGAAAAATGGAGTCCCCCACAAAGTACTTAATATTATGCCTCCTCATATCTGCATAAGACTTCTATCTATTAGACACCGCTTTCAGATGATCCCGAATCAGTCTAACCTTATCCTCAGTCTCGAAAACCAATTTAGGACCTAAAACTCGATATTCACCCTACTCAGTCCAACACAGATGAGTACAACACTTACGTCCATACAGAGCCTTGTAAGGTGCCATCTGAATACTAGCTTGGAAACTGTTATTGTAGGCGAACTCGGCTAACGGCAGATAATCCTCCCAACTACCTTCAAAATCTATAACATAACTCTTCAACATATCCTCCAGTATCTGAATCAACCTCTCAGATTGATCATCGGTCTGAGGATAGAACGCAATACAGAAGTCCAATCTCGCACCCAGAGCCTTATACAATTTTTTCTAGAACTGAGACGTGAAGCGAGGATCCCTATTAGAAATGAATGAGACCAGTACTCCATGCAATCTTACTATCTCAGAAATGTAGAGCTTCGTCAACTTTTGGAGAGAATAGTCGGTCCTAATCGGAATAAAGTGCGCAGACTTGGTCAATCGATCCATGATGACCCAAACAGAATCCTTCTTTGCGGGTGTTAGAGGAAACCCACTAACAAAGTCCATCATTACTCGCTCTCACTTCTATAGCAGAATATTGACTAGTTGCAGCAAACTCAAAGGTAACTCATGCTCAGCCTTAACCTACTAGCATGTCAGACATCATGCCAGAAAATCAGTAATCTCCGCTTTCAATCCCAACTGCCAGTACAGTTCTTGAAGATCTCTTATTCTCACCGGCATGCATAGCATAAGGGCTACTATGCCCCACTCTCATAATAAACTGCCTCAGATCAGTATCATTCGGTATACAAATCTGACCACATAAACAAAATACCCTATCATTATTTAGCCCAAAGCCCGTAGTGCTGCCACTCTCAACCTGACGGAACCAAAGACCCAACGATTCATCTTCTAGCTGCCTATCCCGAATCTGTTCTATCTGAGTCAGTTAAACCTACAGCTCAGTCGACAAACTTTTGTCGTCGAACAAACTAAGTTAAGCGAACATCGTTCTCAGATCAGTCATCACCCTACGGTTCAACTAGCATCGGCCACTACATTGGCCTTGCTAGGATGGTACTCAATAGTACAGTCATAATCCTTAAGCAACTCAATCCATCTATACTGCCTAAGATTCAACTCCTTCTGAGTCAGGAGGTACTTGAGGCTTTTGTGGTCAGTGTAGATAATACACCTCTCACCGCACAGATAGTGCCTCCAGATTTTCAAAGCAAAGACTACAGTAGTCAATTCCAAATCATGCGTCGGATAGTTTGTCTCATGCGTCTTGAGCTGACGAGACGCATATGCCACAACCTTAACATCCTGCATCAGAACACAACACAAACCCACATGTGACGCGTCACTGTAAACCACACACTCCTTCTCAGGTTTAGGCTGTATCAAAATAGGAGCCTCAGTCAGAACATCTTGAACTCCTCGAAGCTCTCCTGTTGCACATCAGTCCAAACAAATGGAACACCCTTATATAGCAGCTAAGGGTGTTTCAATCAGGGAGAAACCTTCTACAAACCGCCGATAATAACCCGCCAAACCCAGAAAGTTGCAGATCTCAGACACATTCTTAGGCTGATTCCAATCCAACATAGCCTCAATCTTTCGAGGATCAACTCGAATCCCCTCAGCAGAAACCACATGGCCCAGAAAAGTCACTTTACGTAGCTAGAACTCACACTTGCTAAATTTAGTATACAGTTGCTTCTCACGCAAAATCTGAAGCATAACTCTAGGATGCTCATCATACTCATATTCAGTCTTAGAGTATACCAAAATGTCGTCGATGAAGACCATGACGAACTGATCTAGATACGGCTAAAACACCCGATTCATCAGATCCATAAATGCAGCCGGAGCATTAGTCAGACCAAAAGGCATTACTAAGAACTCGTAATGTCCATAACAAGTTCTAAATGCAGTTTTATGCACATCCACCTCCTTAACCTTCAACTGATGATACATTGAATAGAGACCAATCTTAGAGAACACAAAAGCCCTTCGGAACTGATCAAATAAGTTATCGATCCTCAGAAGTGGATACTTATTCTTAATGGTCAGTTTGTTCAACTGTCGATAATCAATACACATCCTCATGTTCCCATCATTCTTCTTAACAAACAAAACTGGTGCTTCCCACGAAGACACTCTAGAACGAATAAAGTCACGGTCCAACAACTCCTGAATTTGAGCCTTAAACTCCATAAGCTCCTTCGGTGCCATTCGATAGGGGGCGATGGACACTAGAGCTATACCAAGAAGAAGCTCAATCCCAAATTCCACTTCCTGATTCGGAGGTAAACCAGATAGCTCCTCAGGAAAGACGTCCGAAAAATCCCTTACAGTTCTGATGTCCTTTACAGTAGAGTCCCCAGAAACGGAAACACTAATATAGGCCAAGAACGTCTCATATCCCTTACAAACCAGTTCCTCAGCCACCAGTGCAGATATCACATTAGCCAAATAATTCTGACTTTCTCCAATCATGACTACCTCTATATCCTCCTCAGTTCTCAAGATGACCCTCTTAGTTGTACAGTTTAGACTAACACGGCGCTTGACCAACCAGTCCATTCCTAAAATCAAGTCGAACTCCCCAAACGAAAGCTCTATCAGATTAGCTAGAAATACCGACCCTTGAACCTCTAGTGGAACATCTCTATATAGTTTACTAACCTGAACCGATTGCCGCAGTGGACACAGTATAGTCATCTCACTAGAAGTACTCTCAACCAAAACCCCCAAGTTTTCAGACACAATGCTAGCTACATAGGAATGTATAGAACCTATGTCTATCAAAGAAAAATAAGGTACATCATAAATTAAGAACATACCAGTAATGACGTCTGGAGCATCACTGTCCTCTCGGTGATGAGCAGCATAAACAAGAGCAGGATACCTTACCTCAGTCTGCCCAGCACCTCTGCCAGGTGCTTTCTACCCACAGTCCACACTATTACCGCCTCTAGCTTAACCACGGCCCCTCAGTGGCTGCTAAACTACCCTCTGTGGCTGTGTAGTAGCAGAACCCGGAGCTTGCACCTGATCGGCCCTCAGCAGACACTTTCGAATACGATGTTTTAATGACTCATACCTCAAAAACACCCAAGTCTTCTTTCAACACTCGCCCTAATAGCGTCTACCACAATCTCTATACGACTGTAATCCAGTAGAAGCAATAGGGGAACCAGCTCTAATCGACCTATCAGTCCTGGCCTTTTTCTTACGCCTATGCATTGAACTCGAGGGCTCTGAATCCCTCTTATTCCTACCCCTCTCACAATATCTGTTTTGGCGTTCTACGCGCTTAACCTCTTCAGTGATCTTCGACTTCTCTACCAGAACGGAGAACTCTTACTTCCTCTGCGGAGCTATTAGTACCTTCAGATTATTCCTAAAGCCGTCCTCAAAATAGACACATCTCTCATATTCAGACGCCACTATACCTCGCATATAGCGGCTCAGTCTCAGAAATTTGGCCTCATACTCGGCCACTGATCGGTCTCCCTGAGTGAGGTTCAAAAACTCATGCCTACGAGCAATGATGTAACTTGCTCCCACATACTTCCCTTGGAAGGCAGACTTAAAGAACTCCCAAGATAGATGATCGGGCTAATTGCCCTCCTTAACGGTCAGCCATCACTGATAAGCCTCATCACGAAGCAACGAGATTGCACCCTTTAATTTCTGCTTAGGGGTACAGTCTAAATCATCCATTATCCTCTCAGTAGCCTTCATCTAGTGCTCACCCACATTAGGGATGACACCGATGACACCCTTAAAAAGTTTAGCTCCATTGGATCTAAGTCGTTCCTAATCGACCCTCGGCCCCCAGATCTAGTGTTGGGCCTAGCGACCCTCTCCAGTATCCTTAACATAGCTTGGGACAATGTGTCATCCCCAGCCATGCGATCTTAAGACCCAGTATCAGTAGCAAGTGACACCGGTGTCTCACTCGTATTCAGGTTCGGCATGCTGCCCGGAGAAGATAACTCAGCTCGAGCTCCCTACGGCCTCTACCTCGGCCTCTAGTACCACGTCCACAGATACCTCCTACACTCATGTCTATTCAAATTTATCTATATTACGAATTTTATGAATCAGTAACATTTTCAGTATTTATTAACAGATGCTTTATGTAAAGCAGTATCATAAATTCAGAGTTTATTTTTTGCAAGTACAGTCTCTTTCAGTTTCAGTTTCACTACAATTTTAGTATACACTAACTAGAGTGTTTTCAGAATAGACTATCTATAATATCATAATAGTTTATCAGAATACTTACATGATCGGCGTTGGAGACTCAGTGTACCACATTTCCAGTCAAATCATTAAAAAATCAGTTCTTTAAAAACCAAGTTTTAAAACCTAAAATCCACAGCCGGTTTTTGCAACTTGACTCTAATACCACTAAATGTAACACCCCAAACCTGGCCTAGACGTTATAGCTGAATCTGGCGATGTCACATGGAATGGGATTTGAAATAGAAGTTATCAAGTTAAAATTGCTTCCGTTTATTAGCTTGTATTTATCTCTCGTCAATTTCAAAATTATTTTCTAATTAATTTGATTCGTTTAAAACATATTCTGTAGCGGAAGCTTTTAAAATTGTAATATTTAAAGAAAACCATTCGCGTTTAGGAAAAATATTGTGTTTAATTAAATCAAGTTTTCATTGAGTTTTGCAGTTTAAAAGTCCCTAAAATAAGCTAAAATCCAAAAAAAAAGACAAACAGTCCAAAAGTCCTGAATTACATCCAACAATACCCAAGAAAACGAATAGGAAATAGAAACCATAAATGAAATTAAAACAGTTCAATAAATATTTGGTCACCGTTGAATCCTCCGCTTCATCGATCTGTCTAAGTCTGGGGATTACCTAAACAAATAAAATAGAAAGGAGTGAGTTTACGTAAACTCAGTGTGTAATCCCCCATAGAAGACATGCATACAGTCAAACAACAGATATCAATCAAATGCAGTCTGGGCCTATGCCTATTACAAATTCAGATACAGTTTAGGCCTTAGCCCATTCAGATATAGTTTCATTTATAAATTAGGGCCTTAGCCTGTCCCAGATACAGTATGTATACAGTAGCAGAAATCAGTATCCTACCCATCAGCCTCTACACACCATATCTGACTATCCATAAACACCATGTGAGGTTTAAAACACCTACCCAGCCCTACACAACAAGTCATACCGAATACGGCAGATATCAGTAATATTGCAGCTGAACTACCAGATAATAGACAAGAAAGCCTTTTAGTACACTTCCTCTAGTAATCAATCATCCCACCCCAATGCAGATTCAACTAAACATGCTCAATGCAGACATATAGAAATACATGCTCGCATGCTAGCATTCAGTTATCAATCATACATACGGATCAGTAAACATGCATAAATTTTAACATGCTCAGTACATTCATTATATATTCAGATCATACGATTTAGGGTCTAAGTAGCACTTACCGACCCTACAATAGGATCATAGTCGACTTAGGCGACCCGTTCAACCCTAGAAAACATTGTAGCTAAATGGGCCCACATGTCCATGTGGCTTGCCAGTATGGCCCATATGCCCAGATTTGCCTTGGCTATTGTGGATCACACGGCCTCAAATTTCCGCACGCCCGTGTAGACTACCCGTGTGGACCCACATGCACTTGTGGCCCACACTTCCCAATTCGGTCAAGCCTCTGTGTCGTACATAGCTTACCTAGCCATCACATGGCCGTGTCTAGCGCACGGCATAGCCTTCGTCGGCTATATGACTGTGTCATTCGCACACGGCCTACCACACGGGTGACCACACACCCGTGTGGCGTCGACAGTTTACAATTTTGGCTTTCATGGAATCCTATTTTTTGCGTTTTTTAGTACACACCTAGTATTAATTCGATGTAGAAATCACTCCCAAGCCTTCCAAATCCTATAATTGAACTAACAACACTTGAAAATTAGTCTTAAAACACGTTTTGATCAAAAAATAAATACCTACAAAAGTCCAAAACAGCATTCAATGCTTACCCCAACACTCCGTATGATTTTGACTACAAGTCTGCGAGAGAAAAACCCCAAACTTCACGATTTGCTGCTGCCAAAACTAGGAATAAGTCTCCAAGATAATTTGAAAAACAAGATTACAAAAGCATTTAACTCCACTTACCGAATCAGCAAAATCAAACGGTGCGCGAAAAGAAAATGAGTTGAAACAGAATTCGAAACAAAGAGGAAAAAGGAGTAATTTCGGCAGAGAAGCAGAGAACCACATAAATTTTTTTGGAAAAAGCCACCGAAATTTTGAAAAAAGAAAATAATGAGGATAAATCCCACCTCCCCATATCCCTCAAATCTCTCCACTAATCCTACTAACAACCACTACTCAGACTTTCCAATCAACCAAAACTCTCAACACAATACTGAGCAAAAATTAATACCTACTCTCATGCTGGGTTTCAAACACAGGACCTCCAACACACCAGCTCCCTTACCACTCAAACTAGCAGGCTCATTCTGATATGATTTTGCAAATAATTTAATATAAGTCCACTGAGCAAGGGTAGGGCTTAAGTCAGAAAAATATAAAAAATTGCCAAAGCTAGGGCTTGAACTTAGGACCTCACACACACACCTAGAACACTTAACTACTGAAGTAGATACAGATTTTGTGTCAAATATTTACAGATACAGAAACAAATATTTTGGGGCATTACAAAAGACAAGATTCTTGTAAATTTCAAGCACATACAACACATTTTGAAGTTTCAACTCTTTGCCAGAAGTCAACTTCAAAATCACAGTCCTTTCCTCTTAAACTTGGAAGTTGCAGCATTGCCCATATAGAGTTTCTCCCCTTTCTCACAAGGAACCAACTCAACAAAGGAGTCATTGTCACATCAAATATGACGTGTGGCACCAATATCAAGATACCATTCTCTTAGATTTGAATCAACCAAGATGACTTCAGAAATCACAACACAAAGGTCAAGATCAGATACTTCCTTACAAATATTTTCCACAGCATTGGTCTCGTTTGTTCTAACCCTTTTTGGAACCTACAATCAGATGACTTATGTCCCATCTTATTGCAATTAAAATATTTTCCTTGGATTGTTCAAAAAAAATATTTTCCTTAGAATTTTGGCTTGTTGAAGACACCACCTTTTGGTTTTAGTTTAGACCCAGCCTGAGAATGTTTTTTTTTTCCTTGGAGTCCTTTTTTACTTCCACAATGTTTGCCTTGGCAAAGTTAGGATTGGTTACTTTGCTTAGCCTTTTAGCTGTACCTCAATTGTCTTCTTCAATTTGAAGTTTGACAATGATATTTTCCACTGTCATTTCCTTTCTCTTATGCTTAAGATAGTTCCTGAAGTTATTCCAAGCAAGTGGAAGTTTTTCAATAATGGTTGTCACCTGAAAGGATTCATTTATATCCATCTTTTCTGCGATAATACCATGAATGATCAATTGGAATTCCTGTACCTGATTTACAATAACTTTAGAATCAACCATTACAGAGTTTAAGAACTTGGCAACTAAGAATTTCTTAGCACCAGCATCTTCAATTTTGTATTTATGGTCTAGCGATTCCCATAATTCCTTAGCTATTTTCTTGATACTGTATACTTCATAAAGTTCATAAGATAAACTGTTCAAAATGCAGTTATGACATAGAAAATCTGAGTTGTTTCATGCTTCGGCAATATTGAAGGCGATAATAGCATCTTCCTCGTCCTCTCATCCTTCAGAATTTTTTTCATATTCAACATGGTCAAATAGAAAAACATTTTCTGTTGTCATGTTTTAAAATTCTCTCCAATGAATTTCGCAGGCTTTTCATTCTGACTCATATTCATAAGTAATGTTTGGCTTGTAGCCTGAGCCTGAGCAGCGACAATTGCCTCAGCCTTTGAATTGGATGAATTGTTTAGTGTATGAGACATTTTTCTGTATTCAAAATGAAGAACCAGAATTTGTAAATAAATTAAATTCTAAAACAAATGTATAAACTAATCTTAAATAAGTTACTATGGTAATTTGTACGCCTTAGATTAAAATTACAGAAAATAATTTTTCTTAAGATTGTAAGAAAATATAATATCATATATAGTATTAATATGTCAGAAACAATGATAATACAATACAATGCAGTACTAGTAACACAATAGACAGAGTTGAAAATTAGACGAAGGATTTTGTTGAGGCCTGTATAAATAGTTTCCTTAAAATAGATTTGACCTCTCCTCGGTGCTTTGAGTAACATTGGACGTCTGTCTCCCAGGATACAACAACAAACGATCACTGTAGTAGCACAACAATAGTGATCAATCAAACATAATCTTGTATTTCTCTATCACCAAGAGAAATGAATTTAGAAGGAATTTTTAATATTAATGGCTTTTGATGATGTATTTTTGAAATCTCCTAACTTGGCTATCTTTTTTTTTTTTTTTGCTCATTAATGCCATTACAACTTGTAAAAGCATATATGATTACCATACCCAAGACCAACGTTTCCTGCCTACTGAGACCACTAATCAACGAAACAAATCTGACAGTCTTAAGACCAAAGTTTTTCAAACATCACAGCAGTAATGACCACCAAAAATACTAGAAGACGTACCCAAAACCACAAACCATACACATGAAATAAAAAATAACAAACCAACTCACCATCAAGCCTTAAACATACAAGTTCTGCTCATCCCTGCAATTGCTAGTGAATCTGCCATTTCATATCCATTCGCCTCAGCAACTGAAAAAGATAACTCTCCCACTCTACTCCACCTCTTTTCCAGATCAGCAAATATAACTTGATGCGACCAATGTCTCCTTGATTTCTCTAGAATCCAATTGAAAACCTCCCTCGAACCTATTTCAATAATCAAAGAAATAGACCCCTTCTAGCCGATTTCAATAAAAATATCTAGAGCAGTGATAATAGCTCCCAATTCAATTGACTCAGAATCACCTACATCAATTAGTCCCGAAAATAAGGCTCTAACAATTCAATCTTCATCTCTCAACACTCCTCCACCACCCCGAGCACCCTCAAAAGCAATATCGCTAACGTGAAATTTAAGCCATCCATGAGGTGGGAAACACCAACCCCCAGAATCGGAATTAGATAGACAACACTTAAATGGACAAAACTACCATAATCTATCATGAAACCTACTCTCATCAAAAGTAGCCCTGCCCCATAATAAAGCCCTCATCTTTGCATGGAAGACCAGGGTATCCATTGTCAACACTTTATTTTCAAACACCATTTCATTTCTAGCAAGAAAAATTGACCAAAAAGCAGAGCAATTGCAATCAACCATAGACTCTTACAAGATCCTAGAATTTTCACTTTGAAACAAAATGAATAAAAATCTTCAAAATTACTCACCCCTTTACATCTGATGCCCCACCAATTAAAGATCCTCTTCCAAAATCCATTAATAAAGATACAGTTAAAAAACTTATGGTCTGTCTTCTCCCGCTCCCTATTACATCAAGGACATACATTAACAGTATCAAGAATTTTCACCCCTTTCTTAATTAAGAAATCCTTCATGGGAACTCTGTCAATTGCTATTAACCAAAGAAAATAACGCACTCTAGGAGGAACTTTCAGCTTCCATATTCTATCAAAGGCAAAACTACATTCGACCCCACCCCATCCACCAGTAATTTAGTTAACTGTTTCACTGAGAACTCACTTTTTTTACCGTGCATCCATAATATCTGATCCTCCACCTCCGGAATCAAGACCACACCACCCACCCAATCCAAAAGACACCTCAGCATCTCCCATTCCCTATCTAGCAAAGTTCTGACAAAAAAACCTTCCCAATTAACATTACAAAAACTGTCATCCAAAGAGTAATAAAAAACCGAACCATTTTCGAATTTAGCTAGACGAAAAAGTCTAGGGAATTCAAATTTTAATGGACCATTACCAGACCAATGATCCCCCAAAACAACGTATCCTTTCCATTCCCTACCTTCTATTTGAAATCTTTATCTCCCATCCATCTATTCACTCTAGCATCAAAAGAGTTTTCCACAATCCCTCTCTAAACCGTCGACATATCATTCAAATTGTTCTCACCAAATCGCCATTGTTTAGCGCTAGAACCATACTTAGCTAAAATTACTTTGCTCCACAGTGCATTTTTATCCACCATTAATTGCCATCTCTATTTTGCTAAGAGAGCTTTGTTCTTTATCTCAAGGTTAACCACTTCGGATCCTCTTTTTTCTTTTGGTATGCATATCTGCTTCCAATTGACTTTCGCCATTTTTCGTTTGCCATCCAACCCTCTCCACAAAAAGATTCTCCTAATTTTATCAATTCTTTTAATTATAGTCACCGGGGCCTGAAATAAAGACATAAAGTAAATTGGTAGAGTCGACAACACTGCGTTGACCAACACTATCCTAGCAGCCTACGACATACTTCTACATTTCCATCCCGCCAATTTCTTTCTAAATTTCTCAACCACCACCTCCCAAGTAGCCATCCTTTTCAAATTCGCTCTTAAAGGAATACCCAAATAGCAAATATGCAACACCTTTACCTTACATTTACATATAATGCCATATGGTAAAGAAATTTTTCATTAACTCCAAACCCCACAATACATGATTTTTTGAAATTAATACTCAACCACGAAAAAATCTCAAAGCAACAGAGAAGAAATTTCATATTTTCCACTACCTTTTCCTCTGCCTTTAGAAACAATATCGTGTTATCCGCAAACTGTAAATGTAAAATCGTTTGACCTAGAAGAACTCCATGAATCCCTTCAATAAATCCTAATACCCTCTCTTTTTCCATCAATAAGTGAAGCACTTCCGTAACCAGAATGAATAGAAATAGAGATAAAGGATTTCCTTGGCGCAACCCACGACCAAATTTAAATTCTTTTGTGGCCAACCTCTCACCGTAGAAACACATTCCATCAACCACCCAATCCACCTAACCCCAAAACCCATCTTTTGAAGTACCAACTTTAAGAAGTCCCAACAGACACAATCGTATGCCTTGGAAAAATTCAGTTTAAAAATCAAGTTTCCCCCATCACCTTTTAATTTTTTCATCGAATAAATTACTTTGTTAGCAATTAAGATTCCATTGAAAATTTGCATTCCTCTAATAAAGGCGCA
The DNA here is from genome assembly GCF_025698485.1 of Gossypium arboreum. NCBI lineage: Eukaryota > Viridiplantae > Streptophyta > Magnoliopsida > Malvales > Malvaceae > Gossypium > Gossypium arboreum. Next base: position 29,231,867 of record NC_069080.1, on the reverse strand, counting down.
TTGTGTCTCGCTCATCAAATCACCAATAACCATCCTAATCCTACGAGAAAAGATTTTCGCTATAATTTTATATAAAGAACTAACCAGGAAAATAGGACAAAAGTCAGAAATCTCGCTCGGATTATCCAGTTTGGGAATTAAAGCAATAAATGAGTAATTTATGGATCTTTCCAGCTTCCCCGTCCTATAAAAATCTGACATCATTCTAAATAAATCCTCTTTGATCGTGTCCCAACATCTTCTAAAGAAACACATATTAAACCCATCCTGACCCGGTACTTTAGATTCTTCACAACTCCATACAGCTTCTCGTATCTCCTCTCTAGAAAAAAGGTACCTCCAGCTTCTCTACAACACTCTCCTTTAATTTCCTAAAATCAAGCTCCATCTCCATCCTTCAATTCCTCGAACGCCCCTGAAAATGTTTTTAAAAAAATTCATACACACTCTTTTTTAGTTCCTTTGGATCATTACACCAATATCGATCAAATTTCATTTTGAAAATTGTCTTTCTTTTAACTTTTATCTTCACAACTCTATGGAAAAAGTTGTATTCGCATCACCTTCTTTCAACCACATCATTCTTGATTTTTACCACCATAACGATTCTTTGAATTTCATAGCATCCCAAATCCTTGCATTCAATCTTCTAAGCTCCTCCATTTCACTCTCATTTAACACTCTTTGATCTCTAATTTCATCAAACACCTTAGTCCTTTCCTGGCAATCTGCTATTCTATTTGCCAACACATTTTCATTATCCCCATTCCACTTCTTCAAGACCCCCTTAAGCTTCCTCAACTTCCTAGCAACTTGACCATTCAAGTTGTCCATATGAGTCTATTTTTTCTCAATCAAACCCACACAATCTTTTGTCTTTAACCATCCATTGATAAACTTAAAAGGCCTAGGACCCCAATCAATTTTTGCATCTGCTAATAAAATTGGAATGGGGTCCGAAACCTATCTCTTTAATCCAAGCTGCTGTAAATCCTTCATCTTTAACAACCAAAATTCATCCAGTAAGAATCTGTCGAGCCTGTTTTTTTTGTTTTCTAGTCCCTATCACGTAAATTTCTTCCCTACCAATGGAAAATCAATAAGATTGCAATCAAAAATAAAATTTTCAAACTCTCTAGAACCCTTATCTGACCCCCAACAACAGCTTCTTTCACTTCTGCATGTCACCACATTAAAATCTCCTCCCACTATCCATGGACTTGTAAACTTGCTTCTTAACTTTGACAATTTTATATAAAGTAGAGGAAATGAATAAAGAGATTTAGATCGATTCATGAAGAGTTTTGTTGAAAAATTAATAGATATAAGTGAATAGAGACAATGAGTGAAAAAAAATGCAATATTAAACCAAGAGATACAATTGTTCAAAAGATACAACTGTATAAAAAAAATACAATATTAAACCAAGAGATACAATTGTTTAATTTGAGCATCAATTTATCATTCATCACTAAACAATTATTTTCCAACAAAACCAAATGTGGACAACAATTGTTCCCCACTCTCAACCCTATTATAAAATATCAATATCTTCTTTTTATTTTTATTTTTTTACAAAACGAAGAATTAAACCATAACTTAAACTATACGTGGCCAAGCCACTCCGAAATAATCATCATGTAGTGACTGTAGGACTTCATCTGGCAGTTTTATGAAAAATTACCTACCAATCGGTCTTGAGAACGCCATTGATTCTAACCCATCAGCTACCTTGTTACCCTCTATGAAGGTATGAGTAACTTTAACCATCCAAGGAAGTTGCAAAATGTTCTTAATAGTACGTGTCATAGTTGAGTAATGTTGATCAACTGCATTTTCTTGAATCGCTTGAATAGCTTCAGTATTGTCTAACTTGAAAATTTTTCGTTTCAGCCCAAGGTTCCAGGAGAGTTAGAGACCTTCTAGAGCTCCCCAAAGTTCAGCATCGATAAACTGAGCAATGACCAATATTCCTTGAAAAGCCAGAAATCCATGTCCCATGTTGATCGCGAATTAGACCACCTGCAGTAGCATTCCCGAACACCTTGCAGACTTCACCATCAATATTCACTTTATGCCACACATCATCCAATAAATCTATTGAAATGTATAATATTTTTTTTAATTTTATTGATTCAAATTTATAATATCATCTTTTAATTTTAAACATGTGAAAATTATTATAAGAATGCATTACAAAAGTTATTTAAACTTTGACTCTCAATTTATTTTGAATAAATTGAAATTTTCACATAATATAATGTATAATATTATAAATCAAAAAGTAATATGGGCATGTATTGATTGGTAAATAACATTATAAATTTTAAGTATTAAACTTAATTAATATTAGCTTAAATTGAAATAACATTACAAAATTAAATTATAGAATTGAAATAATAATTTTATTTTATAACTTAAATTTAACATTATATATTATAATTAACAAAACTTAATAAAAAAATGTTAAATTTTTTAAAAAATTATTATATGTTTCTTCTAGGAAAATGAGTAGAGTAGAGGTTTTCAAATATTGAAGGAGAGGGATTGTTAAAAGGATATTGCTATTTTCTAATGGAATCAAGGTGTTGGTGGAGAGTGAAGACGAATGTTGTCCCGTCTTTGACGCAATGTCACTTTGCTTTCTTCAAAATAAATTTTGGTTAAATCAGTTTCGGTTTGTTTTATGTTTGTGTTTTTTTAAAAAAAATTCATTTAAAAATATAATTCATTTCACATGATTTTGAAAAAGTAGAAATCAGTTTATCTCTCTTCAATTCAAAACATGTATTACATTTATAAATAATTTTAGATTGTTATAAATTAGGAAAAATATTTTTTAAGATGAAAATGTTTTTATTTTATATTAAATTATGGCGTAACATTTAAATTTATGTGAAGAAAATTATATAAGGCTTTAGTTGAAATTTTGGGAGATTGTTGTCTTAGATTTAAGTCTAGATTTGTAAGATTTTCTAAATTTATTGTGATTTTAAACCTTAAATTGTTTTTTATAGATTTTATATAAAATTTAAAAATCAAAATATCTCTATAATTTTTTTTATAATTGGATAGCAAATAAAATTATTTAGAATTGAATCTGACCTCACATGTCATCAGTCTAAATGTTGTTGGTAATAATATTTACTATTAATTTTTATAAAATTTGTGTTTTTAGATAGTATAGATTAATAGAAAAAAAAACATTGGGTTTATGTCACATACTAAGTTTAGAAAAAAGAAAGGAAAACAGTTATATATAGTTATTAGAACGTGTGAAAAAGACTTAAGATTGGAGATGAACAAACGGCAAGACTTGATTGATTGGGGTCCCAACATGTAGAAATAAGAGAACATAAGACAATTAGGGTTTCCATGGACGAACCTAAAAGGATGATGAGTAGCTGTTTTTTCTTGGGAGGTGAGAACCAAACCAGCCAATATCTTTTCTCCAAGTGGGTCACTTTCGTCGCATATCATCACATTATAACTAAAGCTAAAGGGTCCAACATTCTTATGTCATGCATGCATGGCTCCCACACTCTTTTCGAGATTATTATTTACTTACTTTTTTCTTTTTCTTTTTCTATTTTTACTTTTTACTTTTTCTATATATATTTAATTGAGCACGATAGTAAATCTAGGTTTGTAGATAGAATTGAAAATGGGATTTGGAGAAAATTAAACAAAAAAAAAAGCAAAAAAGAAAAAGAAAAAGCTAATATATATATATATATATATTGGTGGTGAGTTTTCTTTTCGTATGGATGCCTTTTAGGCATGGCATGGCCCCATGTAAGAAAACGACCTGAAATTATTGAATGCATAGCACTACTTCTGATACCAAAAAAAAGAAAAGAAAAAAAGGCAGCTCTCTGATAATAATATGAAGAGACTATTTCTCTAAGGTGGTCCTAAATTTGTATAAGGGGACGGGTCTAGTTGGCACGGCCGGCAAAGGGTGGCCACGGCCACGTGGGAGCGGTGGTCCATGTAATGTGGGAATAACAGAGGGTGACATGCTGTTTATAAAAGACTGAAGAGGCTTGGGTTTCTCGATTAATATGAGATGATATCCAATTAGGGTGAGAAGTAGGCTAGATGGGTGGTGCAGTTTGCAGCCTTGAAAGGTGAGAACTTGAAATTTTTGGAGTCCAAGGCTAAAGATTAGCACATCTCTTTTTGAGATTTTCGATAGACCTATATGAGTGGGATTTTGCATTATAGTTAAAATCGGTATTTGCTATCATTTGTATATTTATGTTATGTTTGCATAAGTTTTATGTACCATTATTAATAATAATATAACATATTATTATTAAATTAAACAAAAATAAGGAGAATTTATAAATAAATACTAATAATTTTAATTAATCCTTAAATATAACAATTATAAATAAATATTAATAACTCTCATATTTAAGATTTAGGGTTTAGGGTATTGAATTTAGCATTTATTTATAATTAATTATTATTTAATTATGTTTAAATAAGTTATTACTACTTATTTATAAGTCCTCCACTATTTTTATTTAATTTAATAATAAAGTATCATGTTATTATTCACCGACGGAACATAAGACTTATACACCAACAATGCGTCAAATATTTTCCCATTAATTATATTTATGTCATTGTAACAAAAATAATAATCTATTCTATATAAATTTTGATAGGATTTGTATTAATGATAATTCTTAATTAAATATAATTTATAGGATTTATATTTGATATGTTAAGTTTGTATAATAGTAAATCCGTTGATGATTAATCATATAAAATAAATTTAAAATGGATTTTGTTTTAAAAAAGAAATTAGATAATATCTCATCGACAAAGTATATAAAATGGATCAAATATTAACTCTAATATAATTGCTGGATATTATTTTTATAACCTAATAAAACATAACTTTCTAATCATTGAATGCTATGAATTTGGGTTTACATTTTAAGGAGCTGGATTTTCACAGGATTTTATTCTAAATATTAATTTTTGGACAATGATTTATTTGGTCCTTCAATTTTATAAAAAAGATTTATTTTAACACTTTATTTTTTTTTATTTCTTTTAGCCGTTAAACTTGTATTGTTTGTCAATCACCCCAAAATGGATAAAAAATTAACATCTATTAACTTTGCTGAAGTGGCATCGCATGCCATGTCAGCAATTAATTTATTTTTTAAAATTTTAAAAAATTTAAATTTTTATAATAAATATTTATAATATTTTTCATTACTAAAAATTAATTAGTTGCTAACTTAGCATACATGTGATGTTGTTGGAACAATTTCAACCATATTTATAGTGTTTCAATAACTATAAATGAAATGATGTAATTAATCAAAAGTTAAATCTTTTTATTATTGGTCAAGAACCATATCACTTGATTTTTGACAAAATTATAAATATTCAAAAATATTATTTGAATAGTTATAATATTAAATGAATAATTATGTGTCTTTAAAGATATTATTATTCGAAAAGACACATATTGAAAGATGTCTCTATGAAGAGACATAAGAATTCCTATAAACAAGAAGGAGATTTCATTTGGATATCACACCAATAAATTCTAAAATTCTTTCTTTCCTTCCTCCATTTTCTAATATTATTAGATTATTCTATAAAGTATTATTGTATAAATCCTTTGTAGAAATTGAGCTTCTAGTTATTCATTGCTTAGTGCTTAGTGGATTATTCTTGTTAATGCAAAACACAAATAGTCATTGGCTTCATTGTATCCTCAATGTTAATTTACTTGAAACTCTTTTGCACACTGAATATAGGTGGGGGTAAATATAACTTTAAAGATAGTGGTTTGATACACGCCTTAGAGCCTTGTCCTATTTTTTCATTTGCTGCTCAAGTTTCATTCGTGTGTTCTAGATTTTTTCTTACCAGAGTTTTGTACTAACAGATGTCATGTCCACGAAGTTGCTAGACATTAATTGTTCTATCCATTTTGGAGTGATTCGACAAATAATACAAGTTTAATTGTTAAAAGAAACGGAAAATTAAGTGGATGATTAAAATAACTTTTTTTCTTTTTTTTAGAGTTAGAGGATTAAATAAATAATTATATGTAGCTGAGATTAGTTAGAAAATGTTTTGAAAACGTTGAAATTTTAAATTTAAATTAATTTGATACTCTTTATATATAATTGAGTAAGCATTTTGTTATAGAATGAGAATACCAGAAACTATATTCTTATCAATAACATATATTTCTTCTTCTTCTTCTTAAAAGTTTCTCTAAAGTTTGTCATGTCAATTTAACAACACTTTCCTTTCCAGTGTCAACAGGGCATCGGGCTGCCTATTACAACTCAACAAAAAAGAACAGTTTGGGTTTGCATGGCCTTATGTATTACGGGCCAACTCCAGTTAATATTTTCAAGCTTCTGTTTTTGGATCTTATGGATGGCCCTTCCAATTACACATCCCTGAAATGGGGTTTTCTACTTGAGATTATTTTTTATACATAACCTGTCATGGATAATTTGTTTTCGCGATTACCTTTATTAACTTGTTTTTTTATTTCTCTCTAAATAAAATTAGAAATTTTATTATATATTTAGGTAGAAATAATGTATTTAGAACATAGATATATAAGAATATGAAAAGATGAAAACATCCACATATCATATAACTTAATCTGCAAATAAAATGGGTTTTAGTAATTCCCTAATTGAGTTGGGATCTAGTTGATGGATGAGATAAACTTAGTAAAAGCTTAATAAATAGTATAAATATACAAATATATAAAAGTTTAGAACACATATATAACTTATTAGAGTTTCAAATAAAAATTAAAATTTATTTTAGTTCAAATGATAAATATAAAAATTTTATATACATAATATTCTCTATTCAAATCTCATCATAGATATATTTTTATTGATTTATAAAAGAATTAAAACAGCCATGATATAACTTACTTTACAAATAATAATTTAGATTTCACTAAAATGTTTAATCATGTATTTTTTTTTCACTGAAATGCTTTATTATGTAGTCTAAATTGGTATGGCTAATACGCCCAAGCCAATAGGCCCCCGGGGGTACTGTTCTCCTTGAATTAGATATAATTTTGTTCAGAGAGATTTAACTGATCCAAAGCTGTAGGACCTCATGGGCTTATCTTAGCGAACATGGTTTGAGAGTGATTATATAGTGATCACCTCACCTAGTTGATCTTGAGTAGATGAGCGTTGTTCAGGTGCTTCATTAAACCTTAATATCGCCACACGATGGCCAAAGTGACTTCGCCATTAATAGAATTCAACATGGTCCCAGATAAAGCAGAAAACAAAGAAAAAAAATCTTAAAGATTATACAGAATCAAACTATACTACTTAAATTGTAGGAAATCTACAGTTTTTTTTTAAACGTTTTTTCCCTCTTTGGTGGATGTTGTTAATAATAGAATAATAGAGACTGTTAGATTAAATCTGTTATTTTGTTAACAGCAGTTACTAGATAGTAGCTCATCTATAAATCCCTCAAGTGTACTGATCAATGTTAAGAGAAATAATACATAAATTGTCAATTCTTCAATTCTGTTTTCTAATACTTAGTTGAGCTTTATTGATTTCTACATGAGATTTCAACATGGTATCATTCGCCTGACGATATTGGGACCTGCTCATCTGCCTCTCTTTCTCCTCCATGAACGCCACGGCCTCTACTATATCTGCTTCGGTTGAGCCTGGATCTCAGGCTTTCACCAGCGCTCGCCTCATACTATCGTTTCCTCTCCATGAAACGGTAAAATTAGATGCTAGCAATTTTATTCAATGGAAACAACATATTAGACTTATCGTTGAAGGATATGAGTTGGCTGGATTTTTGGATGGTACTGTATCTCCTCCGCTGCAATTTCTGACGTTTCCAGACGGCTCTCTTGTGCCGAATTCTGATGCTTCGGCATTTCTTCAACAAGATCGGTTGCTAACATACTGCCTTTTATCAACCATATCTCCTTCGGTACTAACATCTTTTACAGAGGCTCGGTCGGCATGCGATGTGTGGACCACCGCCACACGTCTATTTTCTGCGCCCATCAGGGCCAAGCTTTCTCGTCTTCGTCATGATCTCCATTCCCTGAAGAAAGGTAACCTTTTCATCCAAGATTACATAAGAAAGCTACAAAACCTGTGTGCATTAATAGAGGCCTCTGGCTCTTGGATCCCGAAGGCGAACAAAGTAGAAATCGTTCTTGCAGGTTTACCTCCGAAGTTTGACGCTGTTATCACATTAGCGTCGTTCTCGTCGGAGCCACTGCCACTCTAACTCCTCATTGATGTATTGCTTGAGTATGAAAGCCGACAGTTACGCGCCATGCTCGATGTTCCTCTTCATGCGAATCTGATAGATTCCGGTTTGACGCCGAATGTAGTTGACTCATAGCGTGGTGGTCGCCCACCAACTGGAGATCAGGGACGAGGGTTCCAGCCCTGTATTCAATGTCAAAGCTACAGTAGATTTGGCTATGTGGCTCAAAAGTGTTATTACCAGTAGTTATAAACGAGTCGCACGTTCTAGTCCGGGCGAGAATAATGGTTTTTTTGCTCCGACGCTGGTGTCTAGTCTATTTGTTGCCTCTCGCTCATCAGCTCCGCAAGGTGTTGCCTCTGGGAATCAGTGGCCTTCTCCTGCGCCGGAATTCACAAATGGAAATAATAGGGTTTTTACGCCGTAATACAGAAATGGAGGTAATAAGTTTACTAACCCATTTTGTGTTTATGTTGATAGATCAAATTACTTTGCTGGGGCCTATGGTGGGTCAAATGTTGGTTATGATTATGGACGTGGGTCAACAATGATTGCTGCAGGCGCTGATGGGGTTCCGTCTAATGGAGTCCACATGCGTGGTCTACCTTCTGGCCCAATGCACGAATTTGGGCGTGGACGTGTTTCTCACCCTGCTTGGTCGAAACCAAATGGGCCTATTTCTAACCATGTGGAAGCTGGTCCATCTTTTGGTTTTGGTCATGCATTTGGGCCGTTGGATGCAAGTACATATAATGGGCTTGGGCCATATGTTCCTTGGCGAACAAAACCACGGGCTTGAATTTATACGGGCTTCGATCCATGCATTAGGCTTCCGCGTATACCTGAGGTCCATACGTCTGATATCTCCGATATTTCAGGGTCTAATGTGCATGCCACTTAGTATGAATCCAACTTTGATGGTTCTGATTCTTTTGTTTCTCTACCAGTGGGTACTGCCTCATGGTATCCTGACTCTAGGGCGTCACACCGTGTCTGTCGCAATACGTCTACATTGAATGGTTCTACAACTTATTCAGGTAACTCTGCTCTTTTAATAGGTGATGGTACTCTGCCTAAGATTTTCTCTGTTGGAAACTCAATGTTACCTACTCCACATAAATTGCTCCGGCTATCTAATGTGTTGTGTGTGCCAACCATACTGAAAAATCTCATATATGTGTCTCAATTTGCTACTGAAAATGATGTTTTTTTTTTAATTTCATCCGACCTTTTATGTTGTCAATGACATCAAGACCAAGGAAATATTGCTAAAGGGCCATATTCGTGATGGGCTCTATCACTTCTCTCCGCCCTATGTACCTGCTTTGTATATTGTAGATCCCTCTAATACTGACGTTGGGCTTCCGAATCAGAGCGACAGTTGTGGCGCTTTCACTCTCTGGCACAAGTGTCTTGGTCATCTATCTGCTGCTTTTGTTAAGGATGTTTTAAATAACTGTGGTATTGCTTTCAATAAAGAATGTCTTAATACTGTTTGTACTGCATGTCAAAAAGAGAAGTCGCATAAACTCCATTTTTCACTTTCTAATACTAAATATAATGAACCTTTTGCCTTGGTGGTCTCCGATCTATGGGGACTTGCGTCTGTTGTTTGTGGCTACAACTGGAATTATGTTTTATTTATTGACATGTGCACTCACTTTACCTGGGTATATCTTATTCGTCAAAAGTCTCAGGCAATCGATTGCTTTGTTCAATTTCAACAATTAGAAAAAAAATCAGTTTGAGAAAACCATTAAACAATTTCAGAGTGATTGGGGAGGAGAGTTCCACAAATTCACGTCTGTATTGGCAACTCAAGGGATAATTCATCGCTTGACCTGTCCACATACGTCAGAACGGAGTGGCTGAGCGTAAACACCGGAATATTGTCGACATGGGTATCACGCTTTTGGCTCAAGCGAATCTTCCTATGGATTATTGGGGGTATGCGTTTTGTTATGCCATGCATCTTATCAATAGACTCCTTACCTCGGTTCTCCGCCTAATATTCATCCAATAGTTACACGGTCAAAGGCTGGTATCTTTAAGCCCAAGGCTATGACTATTGAAGTTGTTGAACCTTACACGATTGAGGAAGCCTTTTCTACTACTGAATGGTGAAATGCTGCTCAAGCTGAGTATGATGCCCTCATAAGTAACTCTACCTGGGACCTTGTGCTAGCTCCTAGTCATCGTAAAGTGATCGGCTGTAAATGGCTTTTTAAGGTAAAGAAAAATCCTAATGGTGCAATCGCCCGTCGGAAAGCTTGATTGGTAGCAAAAGGATGTTCTCAGGTACCTGGGTGCGATTTCAAAGAAACATTTAGTCCGGTAATCAAACTTGCTACTGTTTGAATCATTTTATCTGTTGCTATTACCAAAAGATGCCAACTCCGTCAGGTGGATGTAAATAATGCCTTTTTGAATGACGATCTTATTGATGAAGTGTTTATACAACAACCACCTGGTTATGTTCGGTATGACTCTAATGGTAAACCTTTGGTATGTCGATTGAAGAAGGCTTTGTACGGGCTACGGCAAGCTCCACATGCTTGGTTTGACAAGTTGAAGTCTTTTCTTCTATCTTCTGTGTTTCTTTTGTCCAAGTCTGATGCATCCTTGTTCATTAAAGTTACACCGTCCCTCATTTTATATGTTCTTGTGTATGTTGATGATATTATTATTACTGGGAGTGAGTCTACCTATATAGACAGTGTCCAACAGTTGAAAAAGGAGTTCTCCCTTAAAGATATGGGTGATCTTCACTATTTTCTCGGGGTAGAGGTTGTTCGTTCTGCTACAGGGTGTCTTCATCTGTGCCAACTAAAATATATTCGTGATCTCCTCGATAGTAGTTCTCTGGCTCATGCAAAGAGTGTTCATACTCCAATGATTAGCTCCTCTCCCCTATCTAAGGATGATGGGGAACCTCTTTCTGATCCTACTGAGTACAGAAGCTTAGCTGGTGCACTACAGTATGTGGTTATGACTCGACCTGATATTACCTATGCTGTAAATCGCATATGGCAGTTCATGCATGTACCCACTACAATTCATTTAGTTGCCTTAAAACAGATTTTGTGATATTTATGTGGTACTCTTGATTATGGAATTGTTTTTAGATCGTTCGATCGTCTTTCGTTAGTTGGGTATGCCAATGCTAACTAGGGGCTGGATTTTGATGATCGCTACTCTACAACATGTTACTGTGTGTATTTTGAGCATACACCTATCTTGTGGTGTTCCAAGAAACAAAAAGTAGTCTCAAGATCTACAGTTGAAGCTGAATATCGGAGCCTTGTTACCGCAACTAGTGATGTTGCCTGGTTGGTCTCATTACTGCAAGAGTTACAACTTTAACCTGATGATCCACCTGCTATTTAGTGTGACAATTTTAGCACCATTACTGTAGCAGCTAACCCTATCTTACAATCAAAGTTCAAGCATGTTGAACATGATTTGTTCTTTGTCCGTGAGAAAGTGGCGAATGGCTCTATCATTATTGGTGAAGTTCCTGCATGTGACCAAATTGCTTACATTCTTACCAAACCTCTCTCTGCTCTATCCTTTGCTCGGTTTCGTAGTCTTCTTCGGGTGTTTCCCGTCGTGAAGATGGGTGAATGTTAAGAATAGAATAATAGAGACTGTTAGCCTAAGTTAGTTTGTTTGTAATAGCCCAAAATTGGGTCTAGTTGGAACAGAGGTTTCGAGACCACAAAATCTGAGATATAAATAATTATTTTATGATTATTTTGAGGTCTATGATATGATTGCATGATTGTGTGAAAATTTCGTGAAGAAATTCTATACATAAAGTGCTTAATTCGAAGTTAGGGACTAAATTGAATAAGTTGCAAAACTTGCATTCTAGAAGTTTCTAGTATGAAATTGATTTGAAATATTAATTAGGAGGCCTTAAATAGCAATTTGACCAATTTCTAAGTAATGGACAAAAATTGGACATGGATGGAATTTTTGGAAAGTTTAGTAGTAAGGGTATTTTGGTCATTTAGGGGTAAAATGAATTAAAATACAAAATTAAAAGCCAATTTTGCTCATCTTCTTCACCATGGACGTGTATACCAAGGGCGACTCCATGGCTAGGGTTTTCAAGCTTCCCAAGCTCAATTTTAAGTCCGTTCTAACCCGGTTTTTCAAGTTCTTTACGTTTTTGGAGTCCCGGTAACTTGATTTAGCTTATGCTAGCAATAATTCAACCTAGGGTTCATATTTGGAAAAATACCCACAGGTAAAATTTGTGTATTCTGGTGTTTTATGATACAATATGAGGTTTTAAATTATGTTAGACAACTTGTGCTACTCGGTTTTAAGTGAAAACGAGCAAAAGGGCATAATTGGTAAAAATACCTAAGAGTCATAAGTATATGTTAGAGTCAAAATTTGATGTTGCCATAGAAGGGAAAAGTGATCATCATGTCATAAAACATAAGAATAAGGGATGAAGTTTAATTCCCGAGCCTAGGGTCAAAAGTGTAAATATGCAAAAGTTTAGGGGCAAAATTGTAATTTTTTAAAAGTTTGAGTTAAGGACTGTTTTCAATAGTACATTAATTAAATAAGTAAAATATGATGTTTTAGATCCCGGAAAATGAGATTTGAACCTAGAATGAGAGAAAAATCGAAAATTGGGAAAGTTGGTAAAATGGCCGTTTTCGTATCGAGGTAAGTTCATATGTATAATAAGCATTAATTTATGCATGTTTCAATGTAAAATTGATATATTTACTATGATCTCGAGGTGTTGAAAGTATGTAAGTTGGTATGATAATAATACAACAATAATGTCAGTAATTTATATTTGAAAGTTAAATTTAGTGAATTAATTGAATTATGTTAAATTAAATGATTATGGTGCCAAGTTTATGAATTGATTTAAAAATATGTCTATGGTACATGAAGTGCATTGAATTATCATACATAAATGTGATTTCTATGATTATGGATATTATGGGAAATTGTAAGTTCATATGATTTTTAATAAGACAATGTGTAATTTAATGTTATTGCGTTGATATTAAATGAGATGTAAGTTTATATGTAAGTAATACATCACTATTACTTGTATTATGATATTTTATAAAAATATTGGAAATATGTTTGTGGATAATTACTTGATTGGTGAAATTGTTGGAAAAGAGAGAGAAATCTCGGTTGAACCTTCGGAAAGATTGGATGATACAGATGGTATGTAGCTAGGTCACATGTATAGTGCTGAGTGCACATCATGTGTACAAGAGAGCTACAAGACATTATGATGTAGCTAGGTCGCATGCGTGGTTCCAAGTGAAGGACACCATGTAGACAAGAGAGCTACGAGATAAACTGGCTAGGTCACATGGGTGGTACTAAGTGTTCACCATGTGTACAAGAGAGCCGAACTATATGATGGGTGGAGCTATGTACTGAAACCACCAAGTATCGAGGATTGATCCGAAGTGTTCAACGAGAGACTCTCTATGTATTGCTTTGTGAGTTTTGTGATGAATAAGTACAGGAACTTGGTTATGTGAATGATGTGTTCATTAAGTGACCAGGATGTGGTAAGGTTATAAACAAGTAAGTTATACATGAGGATGATTTTATGGTGACCTTGTGATCATGGGCCTATACTTGTGATGTATGAAATGTGGTGAAAATGATTTGTGATATGTATGTTAAAATGAGGTTAATACAAAGAAAGTGTTAAAGAGTGAATTAGCAATAAAACTGTTTTGGACAGTAGCAGTGATGTGATTTTGAGAAATCACCAAAAATAGTATATATTGAATCAGAGACTGAATGAGATATCATATTAAAGCTTAATGGGTCTATTTCCATATAAAAGAAACATACAAAGCAAAGGAGTTCTATATTTTGAGATATTTATGTTTTTGTGAGACTCATTCAGAATGATTATGTGATCCCCTGTTCTGACTTTGGAAAATCACAAAAATTTGGAGAAAAATAATTAGAGGCTAAAATTTATATTTTTAAAATCCATAATGAGTCTATTTTCAAGATAAATCAATAAGAACATTATCCGAGTTCTGTACTGTGAGATAACTATTTTTTAGTGAATAGAGGTCAGAACTGTCAGAAAGTGAAACAGGGGAAATTTTAATGAATAAACTGTACTAATTGGCTAAACCAAAAATTATGAACATTTTATGGTGGAAATATATGTGAGTCTAGTTTCAGGGAAAATTTACGGATCTTAATTTGGAGCTCTGTAGCTCGAATTATAAATAATTAAGTGAGTATGACTCGTGTGGACAGTTTGATGTGAACATTTATTAGTAAATTGTGAAATCGTACTTACAAGAATGCTATATACATTAAGGATGTAGAATGGAAAGGAGGAGGAGGAAAATAAATATATGTGGAATACATGGAAACTATGGTATATGAAATATTTATATAATGAAATAAATGATATGTGTTTATAAGAAAACAAAAAGAGAATGTTATGTATCATGACATGTATATATATATATATATATATATATGACTAGTCTCAATGTAATGCTTGTTGGGTATGGAATTGAATTGAAATGTTTCAGGCAAACATGTTATTCTGCGCATCTGAATCGTGGTATTTTATAAAGATATGATCTAGCTTTAAATATGAATGCTTGATGATTAAGTTGAAGATATTTGGTAAGATGATAATCTTGGTATAAATGTATAAGTGGTACTATAATAAACAAGGTAAAATGAGTATGAGATACACATGTATGATGACATACAAATGCTATGTTTGTGGTTTAATTGAGAATATTTAATCATTAAATGAATACCATGTTATATGCTTTTGATTTTGTATAAGTGTGTAAGAGATTAAGGTTGACCAGAACTTGGAAAATAGCCTAAGTATATTCCACACAGGCAGAGACACGACCATGTGTCTCAGCCGTGTATGGAACACGACTTTGGGACACGGGCGTGTGGAGCCATAAAGCATGAAATTTCCAAGATTTTCGTAAGTTCTCGGTTTAGTCCCAAACCCTTTCTAAAGTATGTTTTGGGCTCCGTAGACTCAAATAAGGGACTATGTGTAAGAGAATGAACGCTTTGAAATATGAAGAAAATTTTATGGCTCGTATTTTAGTTTAATATTTGTATGTTTGTCTGGTAACGCCTCGTACCTTAGCCCGACCTCGGATACGGGTAAGGGGTGTTATATTTAGTGGTATCAGAGCAGGTTTAGTCGATTCTCGGACTAACATAGCAAGTGTAAGAGTTTAGTTATACATGCCACAAATATGTGATAGTGTGATGTCTCCCGACACTAATAAGGACTATTTTGTTTAAAATGAAATATTCTCCAACCGAGCTACATCTGACCATTTGATAGCGATATTGAAGTATTTGAATAAAGTGTAGCTATGATGTGTTAAACTCGGAAAGGTATGAATAAGAATTCGTGATATATGTATATGTGATAATATGTGAGATGAAAGTTTATATAGTGATATATTTATTCATATTTGTTTGGCCTTCATATGTTTGTTGCATGCTTGACTAAATTAATTAGTAAATGTGATGATTAAAGTTATTCAAAATTCATAGAATGTATGAGTGAGTGCACTTGTTTGAAATGAGATAATTGGAAATTTTATGTAAGATGTATGAATAATAAATTGTTTGAAGTGGATAGTATGATTATAATGACATATGTGGATAATGAAAAAAAATGTGTCATATAGATATATGTCAGAATCGAGTTAGAGACTGTACTACCTCACCCCCTTACCGATGAGGTGTATATAATGGAAATTCATGTTGACTATGTTCCTAAGTGTGGAATCAAAGAGTTCAGTGATAAAATAATTATAGATATGACCAGAGTCTGAGAATGGTTGACAAGTGAAGGACAGAGTTAGAGAAATATCAGAGTTTACTGAGTTATCTTGGGATTCAAATTGATAACAGAGTGTTTCTGAAAGTATCGTCTTGAAAACAATTAGTTAGTAATGCTGGAAATTATGAGAAAGATACAAAACCTCACTCTGGTAAGATTTTCGAGGACGAAAATCTCTGAAGGCTAGCAGAGTTGTAATAGCCTAAAATTGGGTCTAGTTGGAACAAAGGTTTCGGGACCACAAAATCTGAGATATAAATAATTATTTTATGATTATTTTGAGGTCTATGATATGATTGCATGATTGTGTGAAAATTTCGTGAAGAAATTCTATGCATAAAGTGCTTAATTCGAAGTTAGGGACTAAATTGAATAAGTTGCAAAACTTGCATTCTAGAAGTTTCTAGTATGAAATTGATTTGAAATATTAATTAGGAGGTCTTAAATATCAATTTGACCAATTTCTAAGTTATGGACAAAATTGGACATGGATGGAATTTTGGAAAGTTTAGTAGTAAGGGTATTTTGGTCATTTAGGGTAAAATGAATTAAAATACAAAATTAAAAGCCAAATTTGCTCATCTTCTTCATCATGGACGTGTATACCAAGGAGACTCCATGGCTAGGGTTTTCAAGCTTCCCAAGCTCAATTTTAAGTCCGTTCTAACCCCGCTTTTCAAGTTCTTTACGTTTTGGAGTCCCAGAACTTGATTTAGCTTATGCTAGCAATAATTCAACCTAGGGTTCATATTTGGAAAAATACCCATAGGTAAAATTTGTGTATTCTGGTGTTTTATGATACAATATGAGGTTTTAAATTATGTTAGACAACTTGTGCTACTCGGTTTTAAGTGAAAACGAGCAAAAGGGCTTAATTGGTAAAAATACCTAATAGTCATAAGTATATGTTAGAGTGAGAATTTGATGTTTCCATAGAAGGGAAAAGTGATCATCATGTCATAAAACATAAGAATAAGGGATGAAGTTTAATTCCCGAGCCTAGGGGCAAAAGTGTAAATATGCAAAAGTTTAGGGGCAAAATTGTAATTTTTTAAAAGTTTGAGTTAAGGATTGTTTTGAATAGTACATTAATTAAATAAGTAAAATATGATGTTTTAGATCCCGGAAAATGAGATTTGAACCTAGAATGAGAGAAAAATCGAAAATTGGGAAAGCTGGTAAAATGGCCGTTTTAGTATCGAGGTAAGTTAATATGTATAATAAGCATTAATTTATGCATGTTTCAATGTAAAATTGATATATTTACTATGATCTCCGAGGTGTTGAAAGTATGTAAGTTGGTATGATAATAATACAACAATAATGTCAGTAATTTATATTTGAAAGTTAAATTTAGTGAATTAATTGAATTATGTTAAATTAAATAATTATGGTGCCAAGTTTATGAATTGATTTAAAATATGTCTATGGTACATGAAGTGCATTGAATTATCATACATAAATGTGATTTCTATGATTATGGATATTATGGGAAATTGTAAGTTCATATGATTTTTAATAAGACAATGTGTAATTTAATGTTATTGCGTTGATATTAAATGAGATGTAAGTTTATATGTAAGTAATACATCACTATTACTTGTATTATGATATTTTATAAAAATATTGGAAATATGTTTGTGGATAATTACTTGATTGGTGAAATTGTTGGAAAGAGAGAGAAATCCTAGTTGAACCTTCTAAATATTGGATGATACAGATGGTATGTAGCTAGGTCACATGTATAGTCTTGAGTGCACATCATGTGTACAAGAGAGCTACAAGACATTATGATGTAGCTAGGTCGCATGGGCGATACTATGTGTACACCATGTAGACAAGAGAGCTACGGGATATATGTAGCTAGGTCGCATGCGTGGTTCCAAGTGAAGGACACCATGTAGACAAGAGAGCTACGAGATAAACTGGCTAGGTCACATGGGTGGTACTAAGTGTTCACCATGTGTACAAGAGAGCCGAACTATATGATGGGTAGAGCTATGTGCTGAAACCACCAAGTATCGAGGATTGATCCGAAGTGTTCAACGAGAGACTCTCTATGTATTGCTTTGTGAGTTTTGTGATGAATAAGTGCAGGAACTTGGTTATGTGATGACGTGTTCATTAAGTGAACAGGATGTGGTAAGGTTATAAACAAGTAAGTTATACATGAGGATGATTTTATGGTGACCTTGTGATCATGGGCCTATACTTGTGATGTATGAAATGTGGTGAAAATGATTTGTGATATGTATGTTAAAATGAGGTTAATACAAAGAAAGTGTGAAAGAGTGAATTAGCAATAAAACTGTTTTGGACAGTAGCAGTGATGTGATTTTGAAAAATCACCAAAAATAGTATATATTGAATCAGAGACTGAATGAGATATCATATTAAAGCTTAATGAGTCTATTTTCATATAAAAGAAACATACAAGCAAAGGAGTTCTATATTTTGAGATATTTATGTTTTTGTGAGACTCATTCAGAATGATTACGTGATCCCCTGTTCTGACTTTGGAAAATCACAAAAATTTGGAGAAAAATAATTAGAGGCTAAAATTTATATTTTTAAAATCCATAATAAGTCTAGTTTCAAGATAAATCAACAAGAACATTATCCGAGTTCTGTACTATGAGATAACTATTTTTTAGTGAAGAGAGGTCAGAACTGTCAGAAAGTGAAACAGGGGAAATTTTAATGAATAAACTGTACTAATTGGCTAAACCAAAATTATGAAACTTTTATGGTGGAAGTATATGTGAGTCTAGTTTCAGGAGAAATTTACGGATATTAATTTGGAGCTCTGTAGCTCAAATTATAAATAATTAAGTGACTATGACTCGTGTGGACAGTTTGATGTGAACATTTATTAGTAAATTGTGAAATCGTACCTACAAGAATGCTATATACATTAAGGATGTGGAATGGAGAGGAGGAGGAGGAAAATAAATATATGTGGAATACATGGAAACTATGGTATATGAAATATTTATATAATGAAATAAATGATATGTGTTTATAAGAAAACAAAAAGAGAATGTTATGTATCATGACATGTATATATATATATATATGTGTGACTAGTCTCAATGTAATGCTTGTTGGGTATGGAATTGAATTGAAATGTTTCAGGCAAACATGTTATTCTGCGCATCTGAATCGTGGTATTTTATAAAGATATGATCTAGCTTTAAATATGAATGCTTGATGATTAAGTTGAAGATATTTGGTAAGATGATAATCTTGGTATAAATGTATAAGTGGTACTATAATAAACAAGGTAAAATGAGTATGAGATACACATGTATGATGACATGCAAATGCTATGTTTGTGGTTTAATTGAGAATATTTAATCATTAAATGAATACCATGTTATATGCTTTTGATTTTGTATAAGTGTGTAAGAGATTAAGGTTGACCAAAGCTTGGAAAATAGCCTAGGTATATTCCACACAGGCAGAGACACGACCATGTGTCTCAGCCGTGTATGGAACACGACTTTGGGACACGGGCGTGTGGAGCCTTAAAGCATGAAATTTCCAAGATTTTCGTAAGTTCTCGGTTTAGTCCCAAACCCTTTCTAAAGTATGTTTTGGGCTCCGTAGACTCAAATAAGGGACTATGTGTAAGAGAATGAACGCTTTGAAATATGAAGAAAATTTTATGGCTCGTATTTTAGTTTAATGTTTGTATGTTTGTCTGGTAACGCCTCGTACCTTAGCCCGGCCTCGGATACGGGTAAGGGGTGTTACATTGTTAATCTATTAAATTCAATCTGTTATTTTGTTAACAGTAGTTACTAGATAGTAGCTCATCTATAAATACCTCAAGTGTACTGATCAACGTTAAGAGAAATAATACAGAAATTTTCAATTCTTCAATTCTGTTTTCTAATACTGAGTTGAGCTTTATTGATTTCTACCTGAGATTTCAACAGATGTGGATAGAACCCTAAACACTTATTATGAATGTATAATTTCATAAACCGCTAGTTTCCAGATTCACCATTCAAACTACATCAACTTTAACCACGCAAACCAGCAACATTTTGAAGCAGCCTTTAACAGAGGATGAACCAGGGAATTTGGGTTTAGATTTTTTAACCTCTTCTGATCCCACTGTTTGCTTATAATTCCAGTGATGAATCCGACTGTACTTAATTTGCTTCTCTTTCAACCACTTGTTTGCTATAATTCCTTTCTCTTTCTTCTTATTGGTGGTCATCGTCAAGGGATAACTTTCTTCTTAAGTACTTTTGCCTCATTAGATACCTTTCATTGCTGCATATTCTACGTAGTTTGGTAGGGTTTTGTAAGTGGCTATAGCTATATAAACACCCTAAGCTACTCTCCATTTCTGTATTTTGTTTATGATACTATTATCCTGCAGCAAGCATAAAGCTGTTCTTGATGTTTCTTTTGAAAGGGATTTGGATGTTATATAATTTGAATTTGGTAATCTTAACATCGGTAATGGGGCGTTGAGGACTTTGAAATTAAGGTTTCGCACTTATAAATATGGATGAAACTGTTTACCTGGCCGGGTCTTGATAAGAAATATGAATAAATGAGAAAACTATATATGGAAAATGCATTAAATGACGAAATAAATAGGTTTGATTTCATTTAAAAAAAATTTACACGTCAAGGATTTCTCTCAATTATACAAAAATAAATGGTTATTAATGACTTTTCAGTAGGCTATAACAACAACTTCACTGATGAAAAAAATTGATACACGAGGGTCATGGCCATGGGCCCATGGCTTAAAAGCTACAAAACAACACGAGTGGGTAGAGTTGACCTCAACTGCAGCCCCATTTTTTTTCTACTTGCGAAATTAGGTATGTGAGACAATGTTTTTTAAATTGGATTAGTGATTGAATCGATCAAATAAATGATTTAATGGTCCGATCGATTTGATTAAAGATTTATTAAAAATTCAAAAGAAATAAAAAATTTTAAAACTACTTGGTTCTTAGCTAATTCAACCACTGATTCAAACAGTTTTGGGTCGGTTCAATCGGTTCGTAATCTAATAGGTTTAAAGTCGCTCTCTGAACTGATACTCTAGTCGATTCTCGATCCAATTCAATTCAAACAACATTGTTGTAAACTAGTTTTAATGTTAACTATTAACAATATCTTTTCATTTTTATATTTTTATATTTTTATAATTCAAATCAAATTTATTTTGAGATAAATAATTCAAATCAAATTTGAGCGTTAGCTTAGAACATAAAAATTCTTGCCCAAAATCAAGTTGGGCTAGCTGCATGGCCATGAATAAATGTAGTTAGAACTAGTAAGACATTGACTTAATGGACAAGTCTAGAGAAGTTTAAAATTTCAAGTTTGAGTTTTATCATATGTAAATATTATGTTTGAATTCTCAGTTTAGACTTTCTTTGGTACAGCGATAGTTCGAACTCAAGTTATTCTTGTGATAAATGAACACCCAACCAATAGGCCACAAATTTAGGTTCTTCTCAATTTAGATTTTATTCTTAATTATCGCTATGTGTGGGCCTTGTTGGGATATTATTTCAATTATTAATTCAACCGTGTTTTGTGTTAGCTAATTTTGACAATAGATATTTAGATATGTATTTTGCACTTCCAGTTATGATTATACTTATAATTGCACTTGTAACTTAAAGTAAATAATAATAATAATGAGGAGGAGGAGGAGGAGGAGGAGGAGGAGGAGGAGGAGGAGGAGGAGGAGGAGGAGGAGGAGGAGGAGGAGGAGGAGGAGGAGGAGGAGGAGGAGGAGGAGGAGGAGAAATCCACTTACATAGTGTAAAATTAAAGTGGCTTTATATCTTCCATAACATTTTATACAATTAATTTTTAATAATTCAACTGCCATATTTTATAATCCATCCATTTAGATCATACATGTCAAGTTTGATATAAATTAAAAATGTCCTACTATTCATTTTAAATAAAAAATTTAATCAGTAAAAAATATATTAATATAGGAAAAATTTTACATGCATGACAAGTACAAATATCTTGATAAATACAACGGTTGGATTGTTAAAATATTGATCATATAAAAGTTATGAAATAGTATAAAACCACTTTAATTTTGCACGTAAGTAAATCACTCCCTATAATAATAATAATAATAATAATAATAATAATAATAATAATAATAATAATATGCTTTAAAAATGAAAAATTTTACTAGTAGACTAGGAAAAGAAATTCTTTACCTACCCAATCTTAATGTATCATTATTATTTATTTCTAATTAAATTATATAATTAAGTTGTAATAAATAAAATTCTTTTAGAACACTTTTATAAAAAAATTATTATTTCTAATTAAATTAAATTAATTAAGAGATAATAAGTAAAACTCATTCCTAAATCATTTCTTAATGTCTGAATTAGATAATTCAAAGCGTCAAAACAAAATCTTAATAATTGAAGTATTGGATAACATGAACATAACATAGATATACTTATTATTTACTATCATATAAAATTAGCCCAAATCGAAGTGATATGATATTGTTAAGGTTTATTGAACTTCAATTATTAAATGAAGTATGGTTCAAATATATGTAGATACTCTAACTCTAATTGATGATGAACTAATTAGAAATTTAGGTTAATGTGCAAAGTTTGTATATTAGGGTTATGGTTTCTAAATTACAAATATGTAAATTTTCTGATATCTCATCTTATGAATTATAAAACTTGAAGATCTCAACTTATCAATGAATCTAGGTATGGTTCCTCATCTAGTTTTTTGTTCTTGATGATCTGGCATGACATACCTAGTTTATTAAATATTATAGAAAAGTTTTTATGATACTTAGAGGTATCAGAGTCAAGTACTAAATTTAATCTCAATAAATGACCCAAAAATAATTTTGAGATTAAGGAAATGCAAAAGATTCCACATGCTTCAGTAGTGAGAAATCTAATAAATGCTTAGGTTTGTATGCATTCGAATAATGCGTAGATTGTTGGATGTTGCGTAGATAATTAAGAAATTCAAATATAGATAATTAGAAAGTAGCCAAATGTTTCATATGTTATTTTTAGGAAACAAAATATATTATGTGCTCACATATCGAAGGTCTAATGAATTAGAGATAGTTAGATATACAAAGTCCAATTTTAGGGATATGGAAGCAAAATTTTGTCACTAGGCTGCAAATTGTAATGATAAATAGTAGTTTTTTTATTCCAATAACATCAAGAGCACATAAAATTCAAAGCACAATGACTTTAAATTCATATTTGTTAAAGTAAGAGTTTGGATTGATCAAGTGTAAAGCAACATATTGAGACAAACTTTATGATTCAGATCTGCTTATTAAGGGACTACCACCTAAGGATTTTCATGAGCACACTGCTCATATAGGTATAATTTTATTTTAAGATATTCAATTTTAGTGGGGTTTGAAATTTTAAATGTTTTTATGTTACAGACACATTTTTAGTTATTTCGGTTTAGGGATTTTTTTAAGGTTATTTTTTCACACTCTAATTTTGATAAGATTTGATCTCGCTAAGGTTTAAGGAGGACCAATTAGAAATAGACATGATTTAGATCACATTGCATGCAACTTTCATGCATACATACTTGATCTATGCCATTTGGTTGTGTTAATATATGTGATCAATGACAGATTTGGTTATGATATATGCAACAAAAGTCGCATTGTTTCTATGTTAGTATAATTAATGGATGAGATTTTTCAAAATACCTTGGGTGAGCAAAACTTGATTCAACTCGAAAAAATCAATTTTTTTTTTGAATTTTGAGTTCAAATCGAGTTTAATTTTCGAATTCGAATAACTCAAATAACTTGAATAAACCAAATACCAAACTATAATATTGTAACACCCCAAACCCGCCCTAGACGTTCTGGCCGAATCTGACGATATCACATGGAATGGAAGTTGAAAACGAGGTTGTTGAGTTAAAACCATTCCAATTAAATTAGCCTTTATCTTAGTTCGAAGTAAAACACATGTTATTCGTTATGTCTAAAATCATATCTTTGTAGCGGAAGCTTTGGAAAACACTTATTTTAAAAGTATCATTTGATCTTAGTGAGAATCGAGTTTTATCACGCTTAACAATAATAAATCGTAAAACAACTGAGAAACCGAAAACTTAGCACCAGATACTCCAAAGTCCATAAGTTACAGCAAAACCCTAAATAAGTAATAAAATTTGAAAATTTGCGAAAAACCGTCTAAAATTTACGTGTGGCCACCGTTGAGTTCTCCGCTGCGCTGATCCATCAAGTCTAGAGATTACCTATATAGATTAAACAGAAAGGGTGAGATTTCGCAACTCAGTATGTAATCCCCACAGAAAACATGCATACAAAAATACATCAGAATACAGTCAGATACAAGGTGGCCCATTACAGATTCAGTTGGGCCTTAGCCCAATCAGATACAGTTACAGATATAAAGTTAGGGCCTTGGCCCATCTTAGATACAATATGAAAAAGCAGAAAATCAGAATCCTACCCACCAGCCTCTACACACCATCTTCGTCCATCCCTACACACTACGTGGGGATTAAATCAACCTACCCATCCCTACACACAATGCTGTACCGAAATGTGGCACATAATTAGAAATTCGTAGCAAAGCTGCCAGATATTAGACTTAATAGCCTTTCAGACACTTCCTCCAGATAACAATAACCCACCTCGATGCAATGCAATATACAAAAGATGCCATGCTATTATACAATTACAGTACATACAATCAGATATCATAATTCATGCTCGGTACAGAAATCAGATAGACATATCACTCGTATAAAGGTCTAAGTAATGCTTACCGACCCTACAGTAGGTCCACAATCGACTTGGGCGAACCATGCAACCTTAGAGAACTTTTTAGAAAAATGGGCTCACAAGCCCATGTGGCCTGTCCGTGTGGGCCCACATGCCCGTACAGCCCACACGACCCAAATTGGCCTTGGCTGTGTGGATCA
Organism: Gossypium arboreum; assembly: GCF_025698485.1. Taxonomy (NCBI): domain Eukaryota; kingdom Viridiplantae; phylum Streptophyta; class Magnoliopsida; order Malvales; family Malvaceae; genus Gossypium; species Gossypium arboreum. The sequence continues at coordinate 29,206,741 of NC_069080.1, read as the reverse complement.
CACGGCCTACCTGGCCATCACATGGCCATGTCATGCGCGTACGGCTTGGTTCGTCGATCACACGCTCGCGTACCATCACACGGCCTACCACATGGGCGGCCACATGCCCCCGTGGCGTCAACAGAATATTTCTTTGACTTTTCACTGAATCTCGTTTTTTTGTGTTTCGGTACACAAATCAGTTCGATTTGCTATGAAAACACTCCCGAGCACTCCCAGGCCTAAAATCGAGATATCCAACATTGGTTTAATAGATTTTCTAACGAATTTGAATATCGAGATTGAGTAGAGACTTGACTTGCCACCACCGAGACACCCTCCGTTAACAACGCTGGACCAAAAGGTACATACTTCACTGTCCAAAGCCTTCTCCTACGACATTTTTTTTATAGAAAAACACATTACTAGAATAATCGTATACAACCATGACCGAAAAAGAGGAGGAAAACTTATCGAACCTGTAACAGCTTGATTTTGAGGGCTAGTCAGAATAGTGGTCTTGGGACCACAAATATGAAGTCATTGAAATTATTTTATTATTAAAATAGAGTCATAGCATGTTTATAATAGTGCATGAAAAATTTGGTGAGCTAATTTTAGCGTTTGTGAGCCCAATTGCGAAAAAGGACTAAATCGCATAAAGTGCAACAGTCTTAAATTGATAACAAAGGGTTCCAAATTTCCATGTATCATAAATTAGGGGTTTTTAAAGTGAAATTAGGCCATTAAATAGGTGATGGTTGACCATGGTAGATGGAAAATGTTGAAAAGTCAACATTAGGTGAAATTTGATGACATAAGGTGTATTATAATAATACCTAAGCCAAGCTATCATCTTTTTCTTTCATTCTCTATTCATTCCACCAATTTTTTAAGCCATTTTTAAGGGTTCTAAACTTAAAACTTTTCAGCAACTTATTCCTCTCACAAGTAAGTGATTTTAATGAGTTTTCTTGAAGATTTTTGCATTTTTTAGACCCTTGAAGCATGAGCTTTCAAATGAGGGGTCTATGTTGCAAAATGATTAAGAGTTTAGGGTTTGAAAATGAGAGTATTTAGGGTTTTTTTAAAATTTTATGGAAGAAAATGAGTCTTGGGTGTCTTATAAACAACTTTTGTGAAAGGTTTTAGCATGAAAACACGTAATAGGACTAATGTGCATAAGTTGTAAAATAGATAATAAATGTGTGAAATAGTGCGAATTTGGAGTTTCTATAAGAGTCAAATAGGTTCGAATAGTCTTGATAAATAAAGAAATTTGATAAAAATTGATTTTCGGGCCGAGGGTTAAAATGGTCATTTTTGCAAAAGTCTAAGGGCAAAATGGTCATTTAGCCCAATTGTGAATTGTTGAGTGCTTAGGTTGATAAAGTGACTTAATAAGTACAATTTTCTATTATAGATCAAGAAATATCGAGTCTGAATCTTGACCGGGGGAAAGCCAAGCAAACCGACTAAATCGGCTAGTCGCCACATTTTGTAATCCGAGGTAAGTTGTATGTAAATAATACAACTAAATTGTTAATTATATGTGCTTGAATTATTACAGCATAAATTGCTTGATTGTGAAGTTGAGAATGTATAATGATAAATGAGATAGTAGAATTTCCTTTGGAACCTTGGGAAGTAAATCGGATATTCATGCCATGCAATTTGGGTCATTCATGTGTGAGCTAGTGTATGATATGTCTGGGACATGTATCGGCCACATTATGAGAGCCAGTATAAGACCATGTCTGGTACATGGTATCGGCATTGAGACGAGGGCTAGTGTAAGACATGTCTGGGACATTCATCGGCCTCGAGACGTAAGCCAGTGTAAAACATGTCTGGGACATGCGTTGGCTACAAGATGATAGTTAGTATAAGACCATGTCTGGGACATGGCATTGATTTGAGATATGAGCCAGTGTAAGACCGTGTCTAGGACATGACATCGGCACCTTACCCTATGCTTGAGGCTTATGTAATATCCGATAGTATTCCAAATGGTTTAATGGTGAAAGTTATGTTCTTAAGCCAATAAGGAAAGTATAACCGTGTTGTGAGTGGTATAGGTACCTAATTGGTACGTATGAGATATGAGCTCAATATATAATATGTGACTTTTATGGATGGTAATGAGTAAGTTATGCTTCTGCCTACCTTGGTGTTATGAGCATGTTGATTATTGATAAATTTTTGTTTTATACTTACTTATATGCAACTTACTAAGATGTTATACTTACTTATATGCAACTTACTAAGATGTTATACTTACTCCCTTCCTTTTTCATTTCCTTACAGTGCCACTTAACTAGCTCAAGAATCACCGGAAGTCAGAGATATCGATCACACCATCAACCGAAGCATTTGTTGTAGTTGGATTTATATTTTTGAATATGACATGTATAGGATTTAGACTTTATTATTTTGTGTCATTGATGTTTGGCCATATGTATTGGCTACCTTTCAATTTGTATTAAACCTTGAATGATGGCTAACATTCATTTTGAATTTATAAAAGATGCATTATCATGGTTGAATGAATGTCTATTTTAGCTGATTTGGTTATAGGAATTATGCTTGTTTTAGTATTGGTTGGTATTTGCATAGAACTACATATGTAAGGGTGGCAATGGGGCTTGGTAAATAGCCTTATATTGTCCACACGGGTAGACACACGGGCGTGTGTCTAGACCGTGTGTGTAACATTCTAAAATAGGACCCAGTCGGAATGGTGGTTTCGGGATCACAAATCCGACATCAAAATATTTACTTTATGATTATTATGAGGCCTAGAATATGACTATATGCATGTGTTAAAGTTTCATGAAGAAATTCTTTGAGTAAGGTGTTCAATTGGAAATTAGGGACTAAATTGAATAAATAGCAAAACTTGAATTCTAGAAGCAATTTGTATGAAATTGCTTTGGGTTATGAATTAGAAGGTCTTGGAGAGCAATTTTCTCAAATTCTAAGTTTTTGGACAAAAATGGGCTTGCATGGATGGAATTTTAAGGAAAATGCTTAAGGGCATTTTGGTCATTTGGTATTTTAATGAAATAAAATGGGAAAAATGAACCAAAATCAGCCCATTCTCTTCCTTTTCCAGCCAAAACTTCAAGGGTTTTCATAGCTAGGGTTTTCAAGCTTTCCAAGCTCAATAGTAAGTGTTCCCAAGCCTCGTTTTTCATGCTCTTTGTATTTTTAAAATCCCGGTAGCTTGCTCTCTCCATTTCTACCCATATTTCATGCTAGGGTTCATGTTTAAAAATTTACCCATGCATGAGTTGCTTGTATTTTGATGGATTATGGAGGAATATGAAAGATGAATGTGTATTAAACATCTTTTCCAAGTTGATTTTCATGAAAAACCCTTATAAGGACTATTTTGCAAAAGATGTAAATGTGTGGTAAAAATGAGAAAATAATGGAAAATTTCGGCTACCATAAGAAGGAAAAGTGTTCGTCTAGGCTTGGGTAAGATAGAACGTGCATGTGTTTCATTATACGAGCCTAAGGACTAAATCATAAAAATTGAAAGGTTAGGGGCAAAATGGTCATTTGGACCGGGGGTAGGTCTTAAATTTGAAATGTATAATGTAGTGTATTAATGAGTTAATTTTTTTTGTTATAGACCCCGAGGAACAAATTTCGGAGGTCGATCGAGGTAAATGCAAGGTTTTGGAATAACCGAAACACAACTTCGAAAAGAATACGAGGTAAGTTCAGATAACATAAAGTAAACCCCTAATATGCCTAATTGAATGATTTATGAATGCATGATGATTGCATTTATTATTAGCATGAAATATCATAGAAATGCATATTTGATGGTAACATGTGAAAAAAGTCTCGGATGAGGTTGACAAAGGGAATTCGATGGATAAACCCTCATTGATATGTGTAAAGAGATCCTACATGTGTTGCAGTAAGGATTTAGCCCGGGACGGGTAATCCGTGATCTCAAGTATGAAAAGGATCTAACCCGGACGGGTGTTCCTTGAATGATCAAGCCTCCCGAAGAATATGTGTGCATTATGGATTTAGCCCGGACGGATAATCCGATTAGGATCTGAATTTAGCCTGGACTGGTAATTCAGATCCGAGCTCATTAAGGGTGGTTATCGTTATAAGGGATTTAGCCTGGACTGGTAATCCCGACATCACCTTATGAGTTCATGATATAGGAAGATTTAGCCTGGACTGGTAATCCTTCCATGAGATGTGAGGTTTGCGGGAGTGCATATATGTAAAATGCTCATTCGTAAGAATTGAGGGATAATAGGTATTCCATTGAGATTTCCTAGAAACGCAATGAGATTAATATGATGTATGTCAATAAGATGATGAATGATGAGCTCATCTACATAAATTACATGATGCTTTGTTAAGTAACTAACTCATTGACTGAGTGCATGTGATAGGGAATCGTTTCATAATTGATGATTTCATGATTTAAATATTGATGTATGCTAATTACTCGATAAGTTTACTTTCTGGCTATTTGAGCTTACTAAGCATGTAAGAGCTTACTAAGCATGTAAATGCTTACCCTTCTCTTTTTCCCTGTCTCTCAGAGCTCGAGGACTCGAAAGGATTGGAAGACGATTAGGGAGTCAACATACTATCAGCTAGACAAGCTTTAGTATAAAGACTTTGTTTGTTTTGTTCAATGGCATGTATAGTATTTTTGAGTATTTTGTTATATGTGTCATTTGATTTTCCATATGAAGGCATGTAAGAATATGTTTATCTCCTTGTATATGGCCACAAAAATTAACTTAATCGAAGTAGGCTATGACCTACGAATTTATGCATGGTTTTATTTACAGTGATGGGTCGTTACCAATTGGCAATGAGTCACATGAACGAGCCAATTTCGGATGAATTAAAGTGATATGGGAACCCATACACACTAAATGGGAAATAACCTATTATGTATGAAACCAATGATATGAGGTTTCCATACATCTAGTTTAATCAAGATTATTTACAAGTGTATGATTATGTTTTACTTTGAATTTTGTAACCACTAAGCACAAGTAGTAGAAAGGGCTGACTAAAGGCTTGGAAAATAGCCTATTAGAGTCCATATGGTTAGACACACGGGTGTGTGTCTAGGCCGTGTGTGACACACAGTTCCCTCTCATGGGCGTGTGTTATGGCTGTGTGTCCCCTGCACTTAAAATTTTAGCTCAAAGTTGTACACGGGTAGGCCACATGGGCGTGCACCATGGCCGTGTTAAAAAGACAGTGTCGTCCACAGGCAAGTAGCACGGGTGTGTGCCATGGTCGTGTTGATAAGTCAATGTTGCCTATGGCTGAAGGGCATGGGCATGCCCCAAGTCACACGAGCGTGTGAGTTCACATAGCCCACCTACACAGGCGTGTGACACTTTATGATAAGGAAAAATTTCCTAAGGAGCCCAAGGTTTATCAAACGTACCCGAATTTGTCCTGCATTGCCTCTAGGTATGTTATAGGCCTCGAAGGCCTATATAAGGGATGAGTTGTTCATGGATGATAAACTTAAAATTTGAGTAAAACTTGGTGACCCAATTTGGTACGTTTCAAAATGTAAAGTCCTGGTAATGCCTTGAACCCTATCCCGGCGTCGAGTACGGGTGAGGGGTGTTACAGTGTGTGACACACGGTCTACCCTATGGGCGTATGGCTTAGCCGTGTGTCCCCTACGCATAAAAGATTTCAAGTCAGTATGCATGGTAGTAATCACACGGGCAGAGACACGACCGTGTGTCTCAGCCGTATGAAGGGTACGACCTAGCACAAGGGTGTGTGACTTAGCCGTGTGGCCCTTAAGAATTACTGACATCAGAAATAGAATGTCCAGGTTTTTGTACATTGGCTAGGACTGAGGCATGTCATGGCTGTGTGAAGGACATGGGTGTGTGCCAGGCCGTGTAAAAACCCTTGTAGGTGTGCATTTAGAATTTATTCCACACGGGTGGAGAACATGGGAGTGTCCGTGTCTTGCTTAGGCCGTGTGAGATACACGGGCCATCAGCACTGCCATGTTGGAATGCTCACACGGACGTGGTGCCCCTCCCACACGGGCGTGTGCCCCTGTGTCAAGTGACATTTCTCTATAGTTGGAAAAAAAACCCGGATTGGTCCCGAATGATTTTTGATGTGTGTTTTGGGCCTCGTAAGCCCATGTTAAGAATATATTGATAAGTTTAAGAAAGTTTTAAATTTTTCAAGTCATGAAGACTCAGAATTGGTTGTCAGTATGAGTTCAAGTTAGGTAGCGCCTCGTATTCTGTCCCAGCGTAGGATACAGGTATGGGTGTTACATTTAATAGTATCAGAGCTATAATTTAGTCGATTCTAGGACTAACCTAGCAAGAGTTCGAGTCTAGCTATACATGCCATAATTATATTTTGATAGTGTGACGACTTCTAACGATTATAAATTGTATTTTCATATAGTAAATGGATCTTGATAGAGCTACGGTAGATGACATGAAGAGTAATGCGCTGGCTCCCTTCGAAGGGACCGCGCCAGTTGAGAGTGTGCCCGTGACTATGGGCCAAGGAGAAGGGGCTAGATAAGCCTATCTCTGAATGATGGATACTTGGTACACGGAGTTCGTTCGTGCGAATCTGAACACTCCACCTCCCCCGATCCCTTAGTATGCCCCGATAGCTCCGCAAGGCGCAGACATGTTTAGGAGGGAGAAACCTTTAATGGATAAGATTCGGAAACAAGGGGTTGAGGAATTTCGGGCTAGTATAGATAATAACCTAGAAAGAGCAGAGTTTTGGTTGGAAAATACCATTAGGGTATTTGGTAAACTATCGTGCACACCTGAAGAGTGTGTGAAGTATGCAATGTCACTCCTACGGGATTCGGCATAACAGTGGTGGAATACTCTCGTGTCCATTGTATCGGGAGAGAGAATCACTTGGGAATTCTTTCAGGAAGAATTCCGGAAAAAGTATATTAGCAAAAGATTCATAGATCAAAAGAGGAAGGAATTCGTAGAGCTAAAGTAAGGCTGAATGGCGGTGACGGAATATGAGTGTGAATTTGTGAGGCTCAGTAAATATGCGCGGGAGTGCGTGTCTACAGAAGTCACTATGTGTAAGAGGTTCGAAGATTGTCTTAATGAAGATATCCGAGTATTTTTTGGCATCCTAGAACTGAGAGAATTTGTAGTACTCGTTGAGAGAGCATGCAAGGCAGAGGAGTTGATAAAAGAAGGAGGAAAGCGGCATTGAGTCGCGAGATTCCAAGAAGAGACAAATGGGGAAATCACATCAGTCCTCATCTAAAAGATCGAAGGAATTCACCACTCGATCGAATGCTTTGGTGGGGTTTTCGATTAGAAATAAGAACCGGCAGAATGCAACTTCTAGAGCTCAGACCGTTTCTGTCGCGAATGTCGGTAGTGCTTGACCAAATAGGCCAGAGTGTTCGTAATGTGGCAGATGCCATTTTGGCGAGTACTGAGATAAAGAAAGAGGGTGTTTTAAATGTGGGTCACTGGACCACTTCATCTGAGACTACCAAGAGGGAGAGAAAAAGCAAGAAGCGAAAGCAAGTAGTGCCCCATTGAGGGGTAGACCACGAAAGAACCCTAGAAGCGGGGCTACTAGCAGAGGTGCAGCAAGAGATGGTACAGCGAGGTTCGAGGGCAGAGTGCTTGAAAGGACTTATGCTATTCATGCCCATTAAGAGGCAGAGTCTCCTGATGTGATTACGGATACCTTTTCTATCCATGAAATATCTATTGTTGCTTTAATTGACCTGGGGTCGACCCACTCCTATATTTGTATGGAATTGATACCTCGTATGAGCATGCTAGTAGAGTCCACTGAGTTTGTAATAAAAGTGTCCAATCCTTTAGGCAGACATGTGCTAGTTGATCAAGTGTGCAGAGATTGTCCTTTGTCTATTAGGGGTCATTGTTTTCCAGCTAACTTGATGTTATTGCCATTCAATGAATTTGATGTGATCCTTGGGATAGATTGGTTGACTACTCATAGTGTAGTAGTGGATTGTGGGAGAAAAGTTATTGAGTTGAAATGTGAAGACGAGAATGTCCTTCGGGTTTGTAACACCCTTAACCTGTATCCATCGCCGGACTAGGGTTACGGGGCATTACCAGACATATTGGAATATTTCATAATCACTTAACAATCAAAAGTCAATCATAATCATAAAATCCCTTAGGTCAATGAAACCATAAACCTGCATTAAGGAGAGGTCGGGACTAAACCAAACACACTCGTAAATTTCAGAACTTAGAAAAATTTTCAATTCTATTGAGGTCACACGCTCGTAAGTCCAAGCCGTGTGCCTCACACGGGGATCAGACACACCCATGTGAACTAGTCGTGCCAAAACAGGGTGACCATACTGACTTTCACCCAAGGCCAATAGGCACGCCCGTGTGCTATGGCCGTGTGATACTTAGCTAGCTACTAACTTTAGCCCACGGCCATATGACACGCCCGTGTCCCCTGACCGTGTGGCACAATGCAGGCTTGGTTTAAGCCAACTTGCCACCAATTATGGGTCAACCTACAACAAGGAAACAAACATACATGTACAACCCAATCAACCATTCTTTATGCTAAAACATACATCATTCATGCCATAGTTGCAAATTAACATCACATATCATAAGCCTTTCTCAAATATGAGTTCAAACACAAATTAGCCAAATCTCATGGCTAACTATATACATCACAAAACATACTTCACAATTATTAGCCTATACATGCCATACTTCAAATATTTAAATTTTCAAAAGTACCAAAATGAGATCGATAGTGTGGTGACGATCCTCGACTATCCCCGAGCCTTCGGTAGCTATAATAACAGTAAAACAGACAGTAATCACATAGAGTAAGCTTTCAAAGCTTAGTAAGCTCGTACTCAAAACATTCATAGTATATGAACCTAAAATGATAACCTATGAGTATTTGCACAATTTCAGTCCATATAACTATATCAACTCAATGAGATTCATATACATAACATCATCTACCACTTAGGCATTATACATACCTGAAGCTTCCCATACTTATTCACTTTTGTACTTACCTCATGTTGAATATTATAAGACTTTCCATAAGTTATTCGTATTTTACACATCAGCACACTTAGTGCTATAAGGTTAGCCAAAGCTAAATATTTCCGCATACTTAGTGCCATCTCAAATAACCGAGACTAAGTTGGTATCGCACACTTAGTGCCTCAAGTAGCTGAAGTTAGTTAAATAGCACACTTAGTGCCAAAACTTCTGTTTCATCACCATATTATTCAATTGAAATATATACAACCTATGTATAATAAAGAAATCAAAACCTACTTAACATCATATTTTAAGTACGAACTCACCTCGTACTCGGACTATCTACTCGATAACCTTCGACTTTCCTCGATTTAAGTCCGAATTCCTCCTTTCTTGATCTAAATGTATTCAAAATTAACCCTTTTATTCACCAAATAATTCAATTCAATCCATAAAAACATATTTAGGGAATTTTACATACTAGCCTTCATATTTTCACATTTCGACACTTTAGTCCCTATTTCACAAAATCACAAAATACACAAAATTTGTTTGTACAGAAGCTTAACCGAATTTTCATGGCTCAAGTCAATACGTTTCATTTATTTCCACATTTTAGTCCTTCAAAATAACATTTCCACAAATTAGCTCAATTTACTCAAATCCAACTAAAATTCAAAGACAAAACATGTAAACTCAACATCAAACTTTCATATTTCACCATTTTGCAGCACAAAACTCATGAATTCATCCATGACACATTTTCAAATCATCAACAAAATCATAAATTCAGGCATGGGCTTTATAGTACACTTAGCAACGATCACAAAAACGTAGAAATTATCAAAAACCAAAGCAAAAACATACCTCAATCAAAGAATACAATGGCCGAACCCTAGGTGTTTTCTTCTTTTATTTTCTTTTCTATTTTCGGCTATGAAACATGAATAATGGCTTTATTTTATGCATTGTTTTATTTAACTAATACTTATTAAACAAATACCCATTTTACCATTTATTTAAACATATAAAAATAATTTGAAATAAGTCTGTATATGTCCATTAACTAAGTAAATGGCATAATAACCACATAAGGACCTTTCAATTATAAAGCCAAGTCAAATAAGCACTTTTAACATCTAGCACATAGCTTTTACCTTTTTCGCGATTTGGTCATTTTTCAAATTAAGCACACAAACAGTTAAATTTCCACACGATACTTTCACACATGTCAATTCACTTACCATATACATGAAAATTAATATTAAAATATTTTTCTAAGTTGGATTTGTGGTCCCGAAACCACTATTCCGACTAGGGTCAAAACTGAGCTGTTACAATTCTCCCCCTTATGGATTTTCTTCCCCGAATATCTTACCGTTAAACAGATTTGGATATTTCTATTTCATAGCATCTTCAGGCTCCCACGTGGCCTCTTCAATACCGTTGCGATGCCACATCACTTTAACTAACAGAATCTTCTTATTACGTAACTCTTTAACCTCTCGAGCTAAGATTCGAATCGACTTTTCTTCATAAGTCATATCAGACAGAATTTCGATCTCAGACGGAGGAATTACATGTGAAGGATCAGATTTGTATCATCGAAGCATCGATACGTGAAATACATTATGAACCTTTTCTAGTTTTGGTGGCAACAACAATTTATATGCAACCGGCCCAACACACTCAATAATTTCATATGGCCCGATAAATCTCGGACTCAATTTGCCTTTTCTACCAAATCGAAGCACTTTCTTCTAGGAGACACTTTCAAAAACACTTTCTCACTGATATCGAACTCAATATCTTTTCTTTTCAAATCTGCATAAGATTTCTGACGATCAAAAGCTGCTTTCAAACTATCTCGGATCACTTTCACTTTCTGTTCAGTTTTCTTTATCAAATCAACCCCGTGAATCTTATTTTCTCTGAGCTCTGTCCAATACAAAGGTGTATGACATTTACGATTGTATAAAGCTTCGTATGGTGCCATTTTGATGCTCGACTAAAAACTGTTATTATAAGCGAATTCAATCAAAGGTAAGTACTATTCCCATGTACCTTCCAACTAAAGAATGCAACATCTCAACATATCCTCGAGTATTTGAATAATTCGCTCGGATTGACCATCCGTTTGCGGATGAAAAGCAGTGCTAAAATGTAGTTTAGTACCTAGAGCGTCTTGTAACTTCTTCCAAAATCGTAACGTGAATCTCGGATCTCTATCTGACACTATAGACATGGGCACACCATGCAATCTCACTATATCAGAAATGTATAACTCAGTTAATTTATCAAGTGAATAATCAGATTGAACATGAATAAAATGAGCTGATTTTGTCAAACGATCAACTACAACCCAAATGAGATCTTTCTTCCTCAGAGATAGAGGTAAACCCGACACAAAGTCTATGGTCACTCGATCCCATTTCCACTCCGGGATCAGAATCGGTTGTAGTAACCCAGACGGTACTTGATGTTCAGCTTTAACTTGTTGACAGATTAAACATCTTGAAACATAGTTAGAAATATCTCTTTTCATTCCAAACTACCAATAGCGTTGTTTCAAGTCATTATACATTTTTGTACTACCTAGATGCACAAATAACCGACTACTGTGAGCTTCACTCAGAATCATTTGAATTAACTCGGGATTTCTCAGAATGCAAATCCTATCTCGAAATCTTAAACAATTATCTTTATCAATTCTGAATTCTGAATCTGTCTCTACACTACATTGAGCTCGTTTAGCCAAAATCTCATTATCACTCTTCTGAGCTTCGATAATCTGCAGTAAAAACAAAGGTCTTGCTTTTAATTCAGTTAAAAATGAACCATCATTAGACAAAACTAAATGAGCATTCTTCGCACATAAAGTAAATAATGATTTTCAACTCAAAGCATCTGCAACAACATTTGCTTTTCTCGGGTGATAATCAATCATTAGTTCGTAGTCTTTCAACAATTCTAACCATCTTCTTTGTCGTAAATTTAAATCTTTCTGAGTCATCAAATACTTCAAACTCTTATAATCATAAAACACATGACATTTCTCACCAAACAGATAGTGACACCAAATCTTCAAAGCAAACACAATAGCAGCTAACTCGAGGTCGTGAGTTGGATAATTCTTCTCATGTGGCTTTAACTGTCTTGAAGCATAAACAATAACTTTTCCTTCTTGCATTAAGACACAACTGAGTCCATTTAATGAAGTATCACTGTAAACAACAAATTCTTTACCTGATTCAGGTTGTACCAAAATCGGAGCTTCAGTTAACATAGCTTTTAATGATCAAAACTTTTCTGACATTTCTCAGACCATTCAAATTTCACATCTTTCTGAAGCAATTTTGTCAACAGAGTTGTTATCCCAAAGAAATCTTTTACAAATCTTCTGTAGTAATCGGCAAGTCCCAGAAAACTATGGACTTCAGATACATTCCTCGGAGGCTTCCAATCCAGAATAGTTGAAATCTTGCTCGGATCAACTCGGATACCGGAAGCTGATACAATATGGCCCAGAAAGCCAACTTCTCACAGCCAGTATTCACATTTACTGAATTTTGCATACAACTGTTTATTTCGCAGAGTTTGTAGCACTATTCTCAAATGCTTGGCATGCTCAGATTCATCACATGAATAAATCAATATGTCATCAATGAATACTACAACAAATTGATCTAAATACAGCCTGAAAATTCTATTCATCAAATCCATAAAGATAGCAGGCACATTAGTCAATTCGAAAGGCATAACTAAAAATTCATAGTGGTCGTACCTCGTTCTGAAAGCAGTTTTCGGAATATCTGAATCTTTCACTCGTAGCTGATAGTTGCCCGATCTCAAATCTATTTTCAAAAACACAGTAGCTCCTTTCAATTGATCAAACAAATCATCTATTCAGGGCAAAGGATACTTATTCTTGACAGTCACTTTATTCAACTGACGATAATCTATACACATTCTCATCGTACCGTATTTCTTTTTCACAAATAAAATCTGAGTACCCCAAGGTGAGAAACTCGGTCTAGCAAATCCTCGATCGGTCAATTCTTGTAACTGAAACTTTAATTTTTTTAACTCGGTCGGAGCCATTCTATACGGAGCTATCGAAATCGGAGTAGTACCAGGTATCAATTCTATGCCAAATTCTACCTCTCTTACTGGAGGTAATCCTGAAAGTTCTTCAGGAAACACATCAGGAAACTCATAGATAACAGGTACAGATTCAACTTTCTTTTCCAAAAAATTTCAATCAATCACGTATGCAAAATAAGCTTCACAACCCTTTCTAACAATATTCAATGCTTGCATAGAAGATATCACAATAGGTAACCCATTCAAATCACTAGATTCAACTCTAACTATTTCATCATTCTTACATCTCAAATCAATAGTTTTCTATTTGCAATTCACCACAGCATCATGCAAAGTTAACTAATCCATTCCCAGAATAATATCAAACTCATCAAAAGGTAACAGCATCAAATCAGCTAGAAAACAATTATCTTGAAACATTAACGAACAATTCCTATAGACTTTATCAACCAAGACACATCTACCTAGGGGGTTTGAAACTCTAATTACAAATTCAGTAGACTCTACAGAAAAAGTCTTATTGTTCGCTAAGTTCATACATATATACGAATATGTTGATCCAAGATCTATCAAAGAAATCACAGAAGTATCATAGAGAGAAAATGTACTCGTAATCACATCTGGCGATGAAGCTTCCTCACGAGCTCGAATAGCATACGTTCTAGCAGATGCACGAGCCTCAGATCTAACAGCTGTGTCTTTCGTTCCTCTTTGACTACCACTTACATTTCTCGTATTTCTGAGAGGTCTACCACGAGAAACATTACCACACTCTCTCGGATTCTGAACATTATCTTTTCCAGCCAAATCTGGGCAATCTTTAATAAAATGGTTTCTCGAACTACAACTATAACAACTTGATTATTACTTTTTCCCCAGCATTCACCAAAGTGTCGTCTTCCATATTGCTCACATTTAGGCCTTTCATTCTTTGCATTATTAACACTTGTAATAGACGTGGCTGAAGATTTGTAATTCGATTGCAATCTAACACAGTCTCTGTTTGAATATCCCACACTAGCCTTTGAACGACTGCTATTATCTCTAAACTTCTTGGATCCAGATTGAAATGATTTGCTCGATAATCTCTTTCATACATCTCTAGCTTCAAACTCAGCCTTTCTTTTCTCTTTCCCAATATCTTCCGCTTTACATGCTCGTTCAACAAGTACCATGAATTCTTCGATTTCCAGAATCCCAACTAACAAGCGAACATCTTCGTTCAAGCTGTCTTCAAATCTCTTACACATTATTGCTTCCGAAGATACATATTCACGGGCATACTGACTCAACCTTACAAATTCTCGCTCATATTCTGTAACAGACATACGACATTGCTTAAGCTCAAGAAACTCTTTACGTTTCTGATCAATAAATCTTTGGCTGATGTATTTCTTCCGGAATTCAGCTTGGAAGAAATCCCATGTAACTCGTTCACTCGGAACTACAAATGTCAAAGTCTTCCACCAATGATACGTCGTGCCTCACAGAAGTGAAACAATGCATTTTATACATTCTTCGGGACTCAAGGATAATTCATTAAAGACTCTTATGGTGTTCTCTAACCAGAATTCAGCCTTTTTCGCATCATCACTTGTTGTAGCTCTGAATTCTTCAGCTCCATATTTTCTAATCTTGTCAACTGGTGGTCTACTCAACTGTACTAAATTCGATCGTGGCGTATTCAAAGTTTGAGGGGGATTAACCGAGGGTCGAGGCTGTTGTACAGCCAGATTGGTTCTAATATATTGGGTGAACCAATCATTCATCATCTAATAGAAGGCTTGCTTAGCCTCACCATCACGGCTACTTGTAACCAGTCGTGAATTAATTTGCACCGTCCCTTACGCGAGGGCAGGTGCATTGCTTTCAACATCGTCAGCTACAGCTCTCTCGGGATCCATTTGCTATATAAAAGCAGATTTCAATGTCAAGAGTCATCACACTATAACAAATTCAGATATATGACATGCATAGCTAGACTCATATACGCTATGGTTTCCTAGAACTGACTAAACCATAGCTCTGATACCAAAAAAGTGTAACACCCCTAACCCGTATCTATCGCCGGACTAAGGTTACGGGGCATTACCAGACATATTGGAACATTTCGTAATCACTTAATAATCAAAAGTCAAACATAATCATAAAGTCCCTTAGGTCAATGAGACCATAAACCTGCATTAAGAAGAGGTCGGGACTAAACCAAACACACTCGTAAATTTCAGAACTTAGAAAAATTTTCAATTCTATTGAGGTTACACGCTCTTGACTCCAGGCCGTGTGCCTCACACGGGCATCAGACACACCTATGTGAACTAGCCGTGCCAAAACAGGGTGACCATACTGACTTTCACCCACGGCCAATAGGCACGCCCGTGTGCTATGGCCATGTGATACTTAGCTAGCTACTGACTTTAGCCCATGGCCATATGATACGCCCGTGTCCCCTGACCGTGTGGCACAATGCGGGCTTGGTTTAAGCCAACTTGCCACCAATTATGGGTCAACCTACAACAAGGAAACAAACATACATGTACAACCCAATCAACCATTCTTTATGCTAAAACATACATCATTCATGCCATAGTTGCAAATTAACATCACATATCATAAGCCTTTCTCAAATATGAGTTCAAACACAAATTAGCCAAATCTCATGGCTAACTATATACATCACAAAACATACTTCACAACTACTAGCCTATACATGCCATACTTCAAATATTTACATTTTCAAAAGTACCAAAATGAGATCGATAGTGTGGTGACGATCTTCGACTATCCCCGAGCCTTTGGTAGCTACAATAATAGTAAAACAAACAGTAATCACATAGAGTAAGCTTTCAAAGCTTAGTAAGCTCGTACTCAAAACATTCATAGTATATGAACCTAAAATGATAACCTATGAGTATTTGCACAATTTCAATCTATATAACTATATCAACTCAATGAGATTCATATACATAACATCATCTACCACTTAGGCATTATACATACCTGAAGCTTCCCGTACTTATTCACTTTTGTACTTACCTCATGTTGAATATTATAAGACTTTCCATAAGTTATTCGTATTTTACACATCAGCACACTTAGTGCTATAAGGTTAGCCGAAGCTAAATATTTTCGCATACTTAGTGCCATCTCAAATAACCGAGACTAAGTTGGTATCGCACACTTAGTGCCTCAAGTAGCCGAACCTGGTTAAATTGCACACTTAGTGCCAAGGCTAGTTTAAATCGCACACTTAGTGCCAAAACTTCCGTTTCATCACCATATTATTCAATTCAATTATATACAACCCATGTATAATAAAGACATCAAAACTTACTTATCATCATATTTTAAGTATGAACTTATTTCGTTGACTCGGACTATCTACTTGATAACCTTCGACTTTTCTCGATCTAAGTCTGAATTCCTCCTTTCTTGATCTTAATGTATTCAAAATTAACCCTTTTATTCACCAAATAATTCAATTCAATCCATAAACACATATTTAGGGCATTTTACAAACTAGCCCTCATATTTTCACATTTCGACACTTTAGTCCCTATTTTACAAAATCACAAAATACACATAATTTGTTTGTACACAAGCTTAACCGAATTTTCATGGCTCTCAAACAAGTCCACACATTTTATTTATTTCTACATTTTAGTCCTTCAAAATAACATTTCCACAAATTAGCTCAATTTACTCAAATCCAACTAAAATTCAAAGACAAAACATGTAAACTCAACATCAAACTTTCATATTTCACCATTTAGCAACACAAAACTCATGAATTCATCCATGACACATTTTCAAATCATCAACAAAATCAGAAATTCAGGCATGGGCTTTATAGTACACTTAGCAACGATCACAAAAATGTAGAAATTATCAAAAACCGAAGCAAAAACATACCTCAATCAAAGAATACAGTGGCCAAACCCTATATGTTCTTCTTCTTTTATTTTCTTTGCTATTTTCGGCTATGAAACATGAATAATGGCTTTATTTTATACATTGTTTTATTTAACTAATACTTACTAAACAAATACCCATTTTACCCTTTATTTAAACATATAAAAATCATTTGAAATAAGGCCATATATGTCCATTAACTAAGTAAATGGCATAATAACTACATAAGGACCTCTTAATTATAAAGCCAAGTCAAATAAGCACTTTTAACATCTAGCACATAGCTTTTACCTTTTACACGATTTGGTCATTTTTGCAAATTAAGCATACAAACAGTTAAATTTCTACACGAGACTTTCACACATGTCAATTCACTTACCATATACATGAAAATTAATATTAAAGTATTTTTCTGACTCGAATTTGTGGTCCCAAAGCCACTATTTTGACTAGGGTCAAAACTAATTTGTTACAGGGTTGGACCAAATGAACTGAATAAAATGTCTATGGTGATACCATCTATGTCGACTAAGAAATATTTGAGGAAAGGATATGAGGCATATCTTGCTTTTGTGTTGAATACTCAAGTTTCTAAGTTGAAGATAGAATCAGTACCAGTGGGTTGTGAGCTTATAGATGTATTTCTGGAAGAATTACCCAGACTATCACCAAAGAGGGAAATTGAGCTTGGAATCAAGTTAGTACAGGGCACAACACCCATTTCTATTGTTCCATATAGAATGGCCCCAACAGAGTTGAAAGAGTTGAAAGTACAGTTGCAAGAGTTAACAGATAAAGGTTTTCAAGACCTAGTTATTCACCGTGGGGCGCACTAGTGTTGTTTGTGAAAAAGAAAGACAGGACGATGAGGTTATGTATAGACTATAGACAGCTCAATAAGGTAATGGTGAAGAACAAGTATCCTTTGCCAAGGATAGATGATTATTTGATTAATTGAAGGGAGCCACAGTGTTCTCCAAGATAGACTTGAGATCTGGTTATTATCAGTTGAGAGTAAAAGAGCAAGATGTACCGAAGATTGCTTTTTGAACGAGGTACGGTCATTATGAATTCCTCGTCATGCCCTTTGGTTTAACTAATGCCTCGGCGGTGTTTATGGATTTGATGAACCATATTTTTTGGCTGTATTTGGATGAGTTTGTAGTGGTATTTATCGATGACATATTGATTTACTCGCGTGATAAGGGTGAGCACGCGAAGCATTTGAGAACTATGTTATAGACCTTGAGAGACAATAAATTTTACGCCAAGTTTAGTAAAAGTTAATTTTGGCTTAAGAAGGTTGGATTTTTAGGACACATTGTGTCAGGTGATGGGATTAGAGTTGACCCAAGTAAGATCTCGACTATTGTTGAGTGGAAACCACTGAAGAATGTGACTAAGGTTCGAAGCTTCTTGGGCTTGGCCGGGTACTATAGAAGTTTGTTCAAGGGTTTTCTATGATTGTGACTCCAATGACGAGGCTATTATAGAAAGATGTCAAGTTTGAATGGACAGAAAAGTGCCAAAAAAGTTTCGAGAAATTAAAGGCTTTGTTGATCGAAGCTCCAGTGTTAGTGCAACCGGTGTCGGGTAAGGAGTTTGTGATATATAGCGACGCCTCGTTGAATGGTTTGGGGTGCATGCTTATACAAGAAGGTAAGGTCATAGCTTACACTTTAAGACAGTTAAAACCACATGAGAAATATTACCCGACACATGATTTAGAGTTGGTTGCCATCGTATTAGCATTGAAAATTTGGAGACACCATCTGTATGGCGAGAAGTGTCGAGTGTTCATTGATCATAAGAGTCCTAAGTACTTGATGACTCAAAAAAAAGTTAAATTTTCGACAACATCGATGGTTAGAGCTAATAAAAGATTATGAGTTGATTACCAATTACCATCCGGGAAAGACAAATGTAATCGCTGTCACTTTGAGTAGAAAATCACTATTTGCGTTGGGGGCCATGAGTACTCAGTTGACCGTGTCTAACGATTGTTTAGTTTTAGCAGAGTTAAGAGCTAGATTGACATTTCTTTTAGAGATCTGCGAAACTCAAAAAGGCGATGAGGAGTTGCAAGCTAAAATAGCTCAGTACGAGACGGGGAAAGAATCCGAATTTCGTATTGGTACAGATGGTTGTATAATGTTCAAAGTTAGAGTTTGTGTACCCAAGAATAACGAGTTGATCCGGAAGATTTTAGATAAGGCACATAGCAGTTGTTTGTCCGTCCACCCAGGTAGTGTGAAAATGTACAACGACCTAAGGAAAATGTACTGGTGGTCGGGAATGAAAAGAGACATTTCAAAGTTCATTTCCAAGTGTCTAGTGTGTCAGAAAGTAAAGGTTAAACATTAGGTGCCTTCAGGTTTACTTTAGCTAATCACGATCCCCGAGTGGAAGTGGGATCAGATTACGATGGACTTCATGACAGGTTTTCCATAAACCCCAAAGAAAAAGGATACCATTTGGGTTATTGTTGTTAGGCTAACAAAGTTGGCACATTTTATACCAATACGTATCGACTACTCCCTTGAGAGATTGGCCAACTTATACATTTCTGAGATCGTGAGACTACACGGGGTGCCCTTGTCGATTATTTCGAATAGGGACCTGATATTTACCTTGAGGTTTTGGAAAAAGTTACAAGAGGCTTTGGGGACTAAGTTGAGTTTTAGCATGGCATTTCACCCGCAAACCGACTGTCAGTCAGAAAGAGTGATTCAGATTTTAGAAGATATGTTGCGGTGTTGTGTTCTCGAATTTCAGGGTTTTTGGGAAAAGTACTTGCCATTGGTTGAATTTGTTTATAACAACAGCTATCAAGCAAGTTTGAAGATGGCGCCTTATGAAGCTTTGTATGGGTGAAAGTGTCGAACGCCTTTCTATTTTGGACCGAGCTTAGAGAGAGTCAGATTCATGGGGTCGATTTAGTCAATGAGACTGAAGAGAATGTTAAAGTGATTTACTACTACTTGAAGGCTACCTCGGATAGACAGAAATCCTACGGGGATTTCAAACGAAAGGAAATCGAGTTTCAAGTCGGTGATAAGGTATTTTTAAAAGTATCTCCGTGGAGGAAAGTCCTCAGTTCTGGTAGAAAAGGCAAGTTGAGTCATCATTTCATAGGACCTTATGTGGTTACCGAGAGAGTAGGGCCAGTTGCCTACTGATTGGATTTTCCACCGGAATTGGAAAAGATTCACGATGTGTTTCATGTGTCCATGCTACGTCGATATAGATCAGACCCTTCGCATGTGATTACGCTGTCAGAGGTTGAGATTCATCCGGACAAGACTTATGGTGAAGAGCCGGTCAAGATTTTAGCTCGAGAAGTCAAACAGTTGAGAAATAAGAGTATAGCACTTGTGAAATTTTTTTGGCATAGACATGGAGTCGAGGAAACCACATGGGAATCTGAGGAGACTATGAGAGATCAGTACCCGAACTTATTCACTGGTAAGATTTTCAAGAACGAAAATCCCTAAGGGGGGAGAAGTGTAATAGCCCGATTTTAGGGGCTAGTCAGAATAGTGGTCTCAATACCACAAATCTAAAGTCAGGGAAATTATTTTATTATTAAAATAGAGTCATAGCATGTTTATAATAGTGCATGAAAAATTTGGTGAGCTAATTTTAGCGTTTGTGAGCCCAATTGCGAAAAAGGATTAAATCGCATAAAGTACAAAAGTCTTAAATTGATAACTAAGGGTGTCAAATTGCCATGTATCATAAATTGGGGGTTTTAAAAGTGAAATTGGGCCATTAAATAGGTGATGGTCAGCCATGGTAGATGGAAAATGTTGAAAAGTCAACATTAGGTGAAATTTGATGACATAAGGTGTATTATAATAATACTTAAGCCTAGCTATCATCTTTTTCTTTCATTCTCTCTTCATTCCACCTATAGTTTTAGCCATTGATAAGGGTTCTAAACTTCAAAATTTTCAGCAAATTATTCCTCTTACAAGTAAGTGATTTTAATGAGTTTTCTTGAAGATTTTTGCATTTTTGAGACCCTTGGAGCATGAGCTTTCAAATGAGGGGTCTATGTTGCAAAATGATTAAGAGTTTAAGGTTTTACCATGAGAGTATTTAGGGTGTTTTCTGAAATTTTATGGAAGAAAATGAGTCTTGGGTGTCTTATAAACAATTTTTGTGAAAAGTGTTAGCATGAAAACACCTAATAGGATTAATGTGCATAAGTTGTAAAATAGATAATAAATGTGTGAAATAGTAAAAATCTGGAGTTGCTATAAGAGTCAAAAAGGTTCGGCTAGTCTTGAGAAATAATGAAATTCTATAAAAATCAATTTTCGGGCCGAGGGGTAAAATGGTCATTTTGCAAAAGTCTAAGGGCAAAATGGTCATTTAACCCAATTGTGAATTGTTGAGTGCTTAGGTTGATAAAGTGACTTAATAAGTACATTTTGTTATTATAGATCAAGAAATATCGAGTCCAAACCTAGACCGAGGGAAAGCCAAGCAAACCAACTAAATCGGCTAGTCGCCAAATGTTGTAATCCGAGGTAAGTTTTATGTAAATAATACAACTACATTTTTAATTATATGTGCTTGAATTATTACGGCATAAATTGCTTGATTGTGAAATTGAGAATGTATAATGATAAATGAGATAGTAGAATTTTCTTTGGAACCTTAGGAAATAAATCGGATATTCATGCCAGGATATTTGGGTCATTCGTGTGTGAGCTAGTGTAAGACATGTCTGGGACATGCACCGGCCACATTATGAGAGCCAATGTAAGACCATGTCTGGGACATGGCATCGGCATTGAGACGAGGGCTAGTGTGAGACATGTTTGGGATATGCATCGGCTGCGAGATGATAGCCAGTATAAGACCATGTCTGAGACATGGCATCGACTTGAGATATGAGCCAATGTAAGACCGTGTCTAGGACATGGCATCGGCACCTTACCCTATGTTTGAGGCTTATGTAATATCCGATAGTATTCTGAATGGTTCAACAGTGAAAGTTATGTTCTTAAGCTAATGAGGAAAGTATAACCGTGTTGTTAATGGTACAGGTACCTAATTGTTACGTATGAGATATGAGCTTAATATATAATATGTGACTTGTATGGATGGTAATGAGTAAGTTATGCTTATGCCTACCTTGGTGTTATGAGCATGTTGATTATTGATAAATTGTTGTTGTATACTTACTTATATGCAACTTACTAAGCTGTTATGCTTACTCCCTTCCCTTTTCCTTTCCTTACAGTGTCGCCTAACTAGCTCAAGGATCACCGGAAGTTAGAGATATTGATCACACTATCAACCAAAGCATTCGGTATAGTTGGATTTATATTTTTAATTATGGCATGTATAGGATTTAGACTTTATTATTTTGTGTCATTCAGGTTTGGCCATATGTATTGGCTTGGATTGGAAACCCTTTAATTTGTATTAAGCCTTGAATGATGGCTAACATTCATTTTGAATTTATAAAAGATACATTATCATGGTTGAATAAATGTCTATTGTGTCTGATTTGGCTATAGGAATTATGCTTGTTTTTGTGTTGGTTGGTATTTGTATTGAACTACATATGTAAGTGTGGCAATGGATCTTGGCAAATAGCCTGATATTGTCCACACGGGTAGGCACACCGGCATGTGTCTAGACATTGTGTGACATACGGTCTACCTCATGGGCATGTGGTCTGGCCGTGTGTCCCATACGCGTAAAAGATTTCAAGTCAGTATGCATGGTAGTAAACACACGGGCAGAGACACAGCCGTATGTCTTAGCCGTATGAAGGGCACGGCCTAGCACACGGTCGTGTGACTTAGCCGTGTGGCCCTTAAAAATTGCTGACGTCAGAAATAGAATATCCAGGTTTTTATACACGGGCTTGTCATGGCCTTGAGAAGGACACGGGCCAGAGACACGGGCGTGTGCCAAGCCGTGTGAAAACCCCTATAGGTGTGCATTTAGAATTTATTCCACACGGGTGGAGAACATGGGCGTGTCCCTATTTTGCTTAGGCCATGTGAGACACACGGGCCATCAGCACGGCCATGTTGGAATGCTCACATGGGTGTGTTGCCCCTCCCACACAGGCGTGTGCCCCTGTGTCAAGTGACATTTCTCTATAGTTGGAAAAAGAACCCGGATTGGTCCTGAATGATTTCCGTTGTGTGTTTTGGGCCTCGTAAGTCCATATAAGAATATATTGATACGTTTAAGAAAGTTTAAATTTTCCAAGTCATGAAGACTTAGAATTGGTTGTAAGTATGAGTTCAAGTTAAGTAACGCCTCGTATTCCGCCCCGGCGTAGGATACGGGTATGGGGTGTTATACCCTACAGAGGCAAAATCATGATGCAAAAATAAAAGGTAAATTGGGAAAAGGAAAAGAAAAAGGGAAAAAGGAACTCTAAGGAAGAAAAATCGGCAGAATACTGGAGAACCAAATTGTCAGGAAGAGAGAGATTTTTGAAAGGGATAGAAAATAAAATTCAAACTAGGGTATATCTCTAATCCCTTGATTAACTCCCCCCATTACTCCACTTCTTAGACTTTTAGTTTGACCAAAACTCTCTCAGTCAAATGAGCAAAAATAAACTTCCTTGCTTGCACAGGGATTCCAATACAAGACCTTTAGCAATCCAACACTCAACTTAACCACTAGACCAATAGGCCCATTTTGATATGATTTTACCAATAATTAAATAAAAGTCTATTGAACATAGGTAAGGCTTTATTCATAAATTAAACCTAAGTAAGGCTTGAACTTGGGACCTCTCACACACACCCAGAACACTTAATCACAGAAGCAGATACACATTTAAGTCACAATTTAACAGGAACAACAATATAAATTTTGGGGTGTTACAAATATTTTATATTTTTACCCCAAACTCCCCAAACCTTTTTACTTTCTCCCCAATACTTTTACTCCCTCTTACTTTCCCTCCTCCCAAAACTTTTACTCCCCTCTCATCCCACCCCCATCTACTCCAAACCCATGATCCCCCATTTACTTTTTCCCCAAAATTTTACTCCTCCAACCCTCAAAACTTTTTATTTTCCCTCTAAATTATTTCTTTTCACCCTTTATCCCCAAATAAAACTCATCCAAAAAAATTCCAAAAATTAGATAGTAATAAATTTATTTAAATTAAATTTTACATTTTGTACTATATATATTATTGAATTGTTTAATCATATTAAATCTTTATAAATTTTTGATAAAATTGAATTATTAATGATGCCATAAAATATTCGTGTTAAAATTTTATATTGGTATCAATTTCACATTCTATTTGTAAGATAACTTTTATTAAAAAATTAATTTTTATATTTAATATATTTTTGAATTTCAAAATATATAGTGATAAAAATCAAAAGATAATTGAAGCAACTAAGCAAGCAAAGAAGCTAACCCGAATGTAAAAGATTAATAAATAAATTATGAGTAGATGAAAGTTAATAACAAATTTGATTACGATGGATGACAATGGTTATAAGGATACAAAGTCATTTTTTTAAATTTAACTCAAAAAAAAATATTTGATTTGATTCGATTTAATTCGAATTCCATCTCACTTGACTCGATTTAGGATGAAAAAAATAGGATTCATCAACTCAATTAACTCAAAATTTTTTCATTCGATTCAATCAAACTCGCACCCCTACTTTTGGATATGATAGTAATGCTTTGAGCTTATAAGTGGAAACACTAAAATATATAGACCTTTTCAACACCTTATAGGCATTAATCCATGCAAATTCCAAGTATTTTCTATCAGATTTTGTGCTTTCATTATAAAATAACTAAATTGGACATGATTTAAGACACATCTTGATTTTTAGTGATTGATGTAAATCACGATAAGTTTTGTATTTATGATTGATCGTTCTTGAAAACTGACTATTATCACGATAAAGGCAAGCGCACCTATTGAACAGTAGTATAGTTTATAGCAAGACCGGAATGTCGAACCCACAGGAACTAAAAGTACTAGTATTAACCTTCTTTTTATTATCTAGCCTAAAAATAAGAGGTTTTGTTTTATCTAAACTAATTAGCTAAACTAAGAATGCACAGGAAAAAAATTGGAGAAATACTTTTGGGAAAACTGATTGATTTAGACAATACCCAAGGGAAATTCCACCTAGACTTCATTTGTTACTTGACTCTGAATTAGATGATTTATTCACTTGATTTGATCCGTAGAAATCCCTAAGTTATATTATTATCTCTCTTGAGACTAACAACGTCTAACCCTAGGTTGATTAATTGAAATCTCTTTCTAATTAAAACCCCTAGTGTTGCATTAACTCGATCTATGGATGCCCTTATTAGGTTTCACCCTAATCTGGCAAAATTATGTCACCCTATGTCTAGGGGTGCAATCAACTCCGCTTAATTATGCTAGATCTACTCTTCGAGAGGGACTTTTGCTCCTCTGAATAAGCACATCAATACCTGAATCAATATCCTGGAATATTAAAGCAAGAATTAAGAACTCATAATTAAGAACAAATCAAATATTTATCATATAATTCAGAAATAATAACAAGATCCGTTTTAGGTTTAATTCCCCTTAGGTATTTCGGGGATTTAGTTCATAAGTGTAAAAGAAAACATCTTAGAACAATAATGATAACAAAACATAAAGAATCCCAAAAACCTTGAAGGAAATTGAAGGGAGATCTTCAGTCTTGAAGGAGAATCCAGCTTCTGAGATGGATCAATCAGCTTTCTTCGAGTAATTCCTTGCCTCCGACTCCGTGTGTCTCCTCTAGGTACCTTATGGTGTTTATATAGGCTTTAGAAGGCTTCAAAACCCTCTGGAGTGGATTTTTTCGAATAGGACTAGATTTGGGCTCGACAGGGACACGCCCGTGTGAGGTGGCTTAGGCCGTGTTGCAATCTATTAAATAGACACGGGCGTATGAACTACCCGTGTGAGGAAGTCCAGGCTGTGTTGATTTCCTGTGTTGACCCATTTTCTTTGTTTTTGGCCCGTTTCTCGCTCTTTTTACTCTCTTATGCTCACCTAAATATGAAACATGAAATTAAAGAATTAGGAGCATCGAACTCTACAAACATGATGATAATTCATCCAAAAATATGCTAAGCATGGGATAAAAATATGTATAAATTATGACTTATCATTTAGCTATTATGATATTAAACTTATCGAATTTGAAAAATTTTGAACAATTTTGTGCAATGGAAGCAAAATCATCCTTGAAGTCACCTTGGGAAGATTAAATTTCTAGAGCATCTCTGAAGCATTAGGTGATGAATTAATAGTCATGATCGTCCCAAATTAACATACTCAGACTCTCTAAAAAATTAGTTTGATCCATGATAAGTCATAATTTATACATATTTTTATCCCATGCTTAGCATATTTTTGGATGAATTGTCATCAGATTTGTGGAATTCGATGCTCTTAATCCTTTAATTTCATGTTTTATACTTAGGTAAGTATAGGAGAGTAAAAATAGCGAGAAACGGGCCAAAAATGGAGAAAATGGGTCAACATGGGAAATCAACACCGCCTGGACTTCCTCACACGGGTCGTTTACACGCCCGTGTCTATTTAATAGATTGCAACACAGCCTAAGCCACACCACACGAGCATGTCACACGGGCGTGTCCCTGTAGAGCCAAGTTTAGTCCTATTCGAAGAAGGCCACTCTTCAGGGTTTTGAAGCATTCTAAAGCCTATATAAACACCCTAGGAGGTACCTAGAAAAGACACACGGAGTAGGAGGCAAGGAATTACTCGAAGAAAGCCGATTGATCCATCTCAGAAGCCGAATTCTCCTTCAAGACTGAAGATCTCCCTTCAATTTCCTTCAGGGGTTTTTGGGTTTTCTTTATGTTTTATTATTATTCTTCTGAGATGTTTCCTTTCACACTTATGAATTAAATCCTCTAAATACCTAAGGGGAATGAAACCTAAGACGGATATTGTTATTATTTTCTTAATTATATGATAAATATTTGATTTGATCTTAATTATGTGTTCTTAATTCTTGCTTTAATATTCCAGGATATTGATTCAAGTATTGATGTGCTTATTCAGAGAAGCAAAAGTCCCTTCCAAGAGTAGATCTAGCATAATTAAGTGGAGTTGATTGCACTCCTAGACATAGGGCGACATAAATCTGCCAGATTAGGGTCAAACCTAATATGGTAATCCATAGATTGAGTTAATGCGACATTAGGGGTTTTAATTAGAAAGAGATTTCAATTAATCAACCTAGGGTTAGACGTTGTTAGTATTGAGAGAAATAATAATATAAATTAGGGATTTCTATGGATCAAGTCAAATGAATAAATCGTATAATTCAGAGTCAAAAAACAATTGAAGTCTAGGTGGATTTTTCCCTTGGGTATTGCCTAAATCAATCATATTTCCCAAAAGTATTTCCCCAATTTACTTTCTGTGCATTCTTAGTTTAGTTAATTAGTTTAGATAAAACAAATTTTCGTATTTTTAGGCTAGATAATAAAAAGAAAGTTAATACTAGTACTTTTAGTTCATGTGGGTTTGACATTCCGGTCTTGCTATAAACTATAGTGCTGTTCGATAGGTGCGCTTGCCTTCATCGTGATAATAGTGAGTTTTCAAGTACGGTCAATCATTAATATAAAACTTATCACGCACATCAAGTTTTTGGCGCCGTTGCTGGGGAACGAAGATATTAGGAACGCTTAATTTTTATTACTTTAGCCATTTATTTATTGCAATTTAATTTTTATTTTTATTTTTGTTTATATCATTAAATTTTCTTTTATTTACTTCTGGTAGGTTTTTATAGTTTATGACTAGAAGAAACCTGTCAGGACCTCTACTTTTTGATAGTGAGATCGAAAGCACAGCTCGCAGAAACTGAAAAGAGATAAGGCGAAGTCTACAATACATAGAGGAACGGCAAGAGGAAGATATCCATACCACAACCGAGGAGATGGCTAAAAATCAGAATAATCAGCTTCCTCCTGTGGTTGCTGCAGATCCAATAAATCAGGATCCTGCTCCTCATACTATGTATGATTATGCTAAACCTACTTTAACAGGAGCCGAATCGAGTATAGTTAGACCTGCTATTGCTGCAAATAATTTTGAACTGAAACCTAACACAATTCAAATGATACAATAGTTTGTTCAGTTTGATGGTTTGCAGGACGAGGATCCAAGCACTCATTTGGTGAATTTTCTGGAATTTTACGACACTTTGAAGATCAATGGCATTTTTGACGATGCCATTCACCTTCGGTTGTTTCCCTTTTCATTGAGGAACAAAGCCAAATAGTGGTTGAACTCGTTACCACGAGGATCAATCACTACTTGGGAAAAAATGACCGAAAAATTTTAACTTAAATATTTTTCGCCAGCTAAAACGGCTAAGTTGAGGAATGATATCTCTTCTTTTGTGCAGATGGATCTAGAAACACTCTATGATGCATGGGAAAGATATAATGACCTATTACGAAGGTGCCCTCACCATGGGTTACCTTTATGGTGACAGGTTCAGACTTTTTATAACGGTGTGAACCCCTCAACAAGACAACTCATTGACGCAGCTGCCAGTCGAACGTTAAACAACAAAACACTTGAAGGGGCTTATGAATTTATTGAAGAGATGTCACTGAATAACTATCAGTGGAAAGTCATGAGAATAAAGCCAACAAAAGCAGCCAGTGTTTTCAATCTAGACACGGTTACTATACTATCTAACCAGGTAGAACTGTTAAATAAAAATATTGACGGTTTGTATGGTTCTACACAGGTACATCCAGTGATGAGGTGCGATTCTAATGGAGGAGGAGTACACACAGAATATCAATCCTTCAACCCTAGCACCGAGGAGGAATAAGTTCAATATATGGGTAATAATAATTCTAGATCTCAAAATAACCCATACAATAACACTTATAATGCAAGTTGGAGGAACCATCCCAACTTCTCATAGGGTGGCCAAGGAAATCAAAGGCCACAATATCCCCCAGGTTTTCAGCAACCACCTTACCAGCAGGAGAAAAAGCCAAACCTTGAGAAGATGCTAACAAAATTCATCTCGGTGTCAGAAACTCATTTTCAGAATACCGAAACCGCACTTAAGAATTAACAAGCACCGATCCAAGGGCTCGAAACTCAGATAGGCCAGCTTGCAAATTGATTTCTGAACGACCATAAGGTAGCCTGCCGAGTAACACTGAATGTAACCCAAGGGAGTAGCTTAATGCGATTATTGTTCAAGATGAAGAAAGGTTAGTTGAACCTGAACCAGAACTAAAGGTGAGGTAGACCACAGTAAGCGAGAATCGGTAAGTAAAGAGTACAAACCTCGCGTACCATATCCCAGTTCGACAAGGAAAGACCACACGGACAAACAATTTGGTAAATTCCTTAAATTATTAAAGAAATTACATATTAACTTACCGTTTATTGAAGCTCTTTCGCAGATGCTAAACGTAGTTAAATTTTTAAAGGAGCTTTTAGCAAATAAACGGAAGTTGGATGAGGCATCGAATGTAGAGTTGAACGCAGTTTGCTTAGTCGTTCTACAGAATAAGCTGCCCAACAAGTTAAACGATCCAGGGAGTTTTACGATTCCTTGTTTAATTGGTAGTTTGAACGTAAATAATGCATTGGCTGATTTAGGGGTGAGCATTAATGTTATGCTTTATAAAATATTTAAACAGCTAGGTTTTGGGAAACCCAAAAAAACTAGGATGAGCATTCAATTGGCTGATAAAACCATTAGAATTCCTAGGGGTATCATTGAAGATGTTCTTGTTAAAATCGATAAATTTATATATGATAAACTGTAATTTATACATATTTTTATCCCATGCTTAGCACATTTATGGATGGTTTCTCCCTAGAATTGGTGAATTCGATGATTCTAATCTTTTAATTTCATGTTTTATACTTAGGTGAGCGTAGGAGAGTAAAAAGAGCGAGAAACGGGCCGAAAACGGAGAAAATGGACCCACGTGAGAAATCAACATAGCCTGGACTTCCTCACACGAGTGTGCTACACGGCCGTGTCCCTTTGGAAAGATTGAAGCATGACTTACATGGGTATACTACACGCCAGTGCCTGTTCAACAGCCTTGACCACGGGCTAGAGTATCGTACACGGGCGTGTCCCTGCCGAGCACAAGTATAACCCTATTCGAAAAAGGCTAATTTTGGGGGTTCTTAGGCATTCTAAAGCCTATTTAAACACCTGAGGATGCACTTAGAAGGGGACGGACAGTAGGAAGCAAGTAATTACTCAAGGAAAGCCGATTGATCCATCTCAGAAGCCAGATTCATCATCAAGACCCAAGATCTCCCTTCAAGTTCCTTCAGGAGTTTTGAGTTTTCTTATGTTTTGTTATCTTTATGCTTTTGAGATGTTTTCTTTCATAAGTATAAGCTAAACCCCCTAAATACCTAAGGGGAATGAAACCTAAGATGGATCTTGTTATTATTATCTGAATTGTATGATAAACATTTGACTTGTTCTTAATTATGTGTTCTTAATTCTTGTTTTGATATTCCAGGATATTGATTCAAGTCAAGCTCTTATTCAGAGGAGGAATAGACCCTGTCTAAGAGTAAATTTTTCACAATTAAGCGGAGTTGATTGCATGCTTAGAGATAGGGTGATAAGATTTTTTCGAATTAGGGTGAAACCTAGTAAGGGAATCCATAGATCGAGTTAATGCAATTCTAGGGTGTTAATTAGAAAGAGATTTCAATTATTCAACCTAGGGTTAGACGTTATTAGTCTCAAGAGAGATAATAATATAACTTAAGGATTTCTACAGATCAAGTCAAATGAATAAGTCATCTGATTCGGAGTCAAATAACAAGTGAAGTCTAGGTGGATTTTTCCTTAGGTATTGTCTTAATCAATCGAATTTTCCCAAAAGTAATTTCCCAAATTTTCTTTTTGTGCATTCTTAGTTAATAATTAGTTTAGATAAACAAACCTCTTACTTTTTAGGCTAGATAATAAAAAGAAAGTAAATACTAGTACTCGTAGTTCCTTTGGGTTCGGCAATCCGGTCTTGCTAAACTATACTACTGTTCGATAGGTACACTTGCCTTAATCGTGATAATAAGTTAGTCTTAAGAACGATTCATTTATAAATTTTTAAAACCTGTTACAAATATCACGCATCAAGTTTTTGGCGTTGTTGCCAGGGAACTAGGATATTAGGAAAACTCGATTTTTATTACATTAGCCATTTACTTTATTTACAATTTAAGTTTTTATTTCCTTTTCTTTTCTAATTTTTATCTTATTGTCTTTTGACAGGTTTTTCTAGTTTATGACCAAAAGAAACCCGTCAAGACCACTACTTTTTGAAGGTGAAATAGATTGCACAGTTCGTAGAAACTGAAGAGAAATAAGGCGAAGCTTAAGATACACAGAAGAGGAGAAAAAGGACGACATCCACACCACAATCGAGGAGATGGATGAAAACCAAGAAAATCTTCTACCTCCTACTATTGCTGTTAATCAGAATCCTGCTCCGCGTACTATGTATGATTATGCTAAACCTTCTTTAACAGGAACTGAATCAAGCATAGTTAGACCAGCTGTAGCTGAAAATACTTTTGAACTGAAACCCAACACAATTCAAATGGCACAACAATTTGTTTAGTTTGATGGTTTGTAGGACGAAGATCCCAACGCTCACTTCACAAACTTTTTGGAACTATGTGATACATTTAAAATTAATGGCGTTTCTGATGATGCCATTCACCTTCGGTTATTCCCTTTTTCATTGAGAAACAAAGCTAAACAATGGTTGAACTCTTTACCATAAGGGTCAACCACTACTTGGGAACAAATGACCGAAAATTTTTTATTAAAATTTTTTCCGCCGGCTAAAACGGCTAAATTATGTAATGATATCTCTTCTTTTATACAGATGGATTTAAAAACACTCTACGATGCATGAGAGAGATACAAGGACCTTTTGTGAAGATACACTCACCATGGGTTACCACTTTGGCTACAAGTTCAAACCTTTCATAATGGCCTGAATCCTTCGACTCTACAAATGGTTGATGCAGCTACTGGTGAAACCATCAATAATAAGACACCTGAAGATGTCTATGAATTTATAGAGGAAATGTCACTAAATAACTATCAGTGGCAAGTTACGAGGACAAAGCCAACGAAAATAGCCGGCATTTATAACGTCAATTCGGTCACCATGCTCTCTAATCAGGTAGAACTCTTGAATAAAAAAATTGATGGTTTTCTTAGTTCTTCATAGGTTCATCCAGTAATGCAGTGCGAAGCAAGTGGAGGTAGATCAAGCAGTTCAGAATACCCACCTTATGGCCACAACATAGAGAACGAGAAGTTGAATTACATGGGTAATAATCCTCGATCTCAAAACAATCCTTATTGCAATACTTACAATATAGGTTAGAGGAACCACCCAAATTTTTCATGGGGAGGCCAAGGAAATCAGAGACCACTACCCCTTCCAGACTTTCAGCAACCACCGTACCAGTAGGGGAAAAAGTCGAACCTTGAGGAGATGCTAACCAAATTCATCTCGGTGTCAGAAACTCTTTTTCAGAATACTGAGATGGCATCCAAAAATCAACAAGCATCAATCCAAGGGCTCGAAACTCAGATTGGACAGTTCACCAAGTTGATTTCCAAACGACCACAAGGTAGCTTGTGAAGCAACACTGAATCTAACCCAAAGGAGTAACTCAACGTGATAGCCATTCAAGATGAGGAAGGGTTAGTTGCAGAACCAAGGCCAGAAATGGTGGTAAGCAAAGGTAAGGATGAGGTAGGCCACAATGAGCCAAAGCCGGTAAATACAGAATATAAACCTCGTGTGCCATACCCCAATGCTACAAGGAAAGACCGATCAGACGAATAATTCGGTAAATTTCTTAAACTTTTAAAGAAACAACATATTAACTTACCGTTTATTGAAGCCGTTTCGCAGATGCCAAACACAATCAAGTTTTTAAAGGACCTTTTAACAAATAAACAAAAGTTGGATGAGGCGTCGCATGTGGAGTTGAATGTAGTTTGCTCAGCCATATTACAAAATAAGCTACCCAACAAATTAAAAGATCCAGGGAGTTTTTCGATTCCTTGTTTAATTGGTAGTTTAGATGTCCATAATGCATTGGCTGACTTAGGGGCAAACATTAATGTTATGCCATATAAAATGTTTAAACAACTAGGTCTTGGGAAACCCAAACAAACTAGGATGAGCATTCAATTAGCAGATAAAACTATTAGATTTCCTAGGGGTATTATTGAATATGTACTCGTTAAAATTGACAAATTTATTTTCCCAGATGATTTTGTCATTCTAGACATAAAAGAGGATAGTAACGTCCCTCTAATTTTAGGAAGGCCTTTTTTAACAACTGCTAAAATGATTATTGACGTTGGCACAGGTGAACTCACACTTCGTGTGGGGGATGAAACAATCACCCTTCAAGCTCGTAATTCGAATAACACATCAAAAATTGAAGGTGATTGTCCAAATCGTTCTGCTAAAACTAACTTTATGGTGCAACCTTCTTTGTAGGAAATAAGTTCGAATAACCTACACGAGCCATGTTCAAGCAACAAAGGACCTATCTATGAAGAAAAAATGCTACAAATCGAGGAACTAGATGAATGGCGGATACAGAAACTAAGAACACTCGATAAATTAAAACCGAGCCAGGACGAGCTCAATACATCACCAAATCAACTTAAGGTTGGAGACAAAGTACTACTAGATGCAGCAGATCCTCGCATTACCACTTCTGAACGTAATGAAGAAATTTCCCTCATGGTACTCAATATTTTCCCATATGGTACAGTCGAGGTAATTCACCCCAAATTTGGAACCTTTAAGGTAAACAATACTCGTTTTAAACCTTATATTAATAAAGTTGATAGCAGAGATGAGGAGTGTAAGCTCCTCGAGCCACCATGATCACACACTAGAGAGGTAAGTCGAGCTTAGACTATAAATAAGCGCTTCTCGGGAGGTAACCCGAGCACTAACAATATTAATTTCTTTAAATTTTAGTTCTTAACATCTACCATGCTAACCAAATCATGGAACGCAGGCTTGCTAAAGCCCACACGGCCAGGCACACGGGCGTGCCTTAGGCTGTGTGAAAACAGGGAAAAATTTTTGATTCCCCAACACGGGATACGAAAAAGTTGCCACAGTTGTCCGATATGGCCATAGGCAAAACTGCCAAAACACCATAGGCGTGCGACACGCCCGTGTTTGAAACCGTGGGCAAACCTGTCAAAGTAGCACGGGCGTTCGACACGTCCATGCCCAGCCCCGTGGTCAACACTGACACAATAACAAGGGCATGTGCCTGCATACACGAGCGTGGAAGAATCGATCAAAGATTGACACGGCCATGTAACATGGCCGTGTACACCAATGCGCCCAATTTTGAAAACCACAAAACGCACGGGCTGAACCGAAGGCACACGGGCGTGCCCCACGACCGTGTGCCCCAATTTCTCTATAAACACCTAATTTCTATTTTAGCTTTATCTTTATATTTTGAAATTAATTTTTATTTCCTGTTAATACCTTTTATTTTATCATTACGAGTAAATATGCTCCCTTTAGAGTATAATTTTTGTGAGATCTTAAGCCTTTAGAGCATATTTTATTCATTTCATGCTCACTTTCATTATGAGTGCGTCAGTATTGATTTGTTATTCTAGAACTTGCTTGATTATGCATGTCAAGACCACACTATTTGATTTAATATGTCAAGATGATAAAGGCACTTAGGTTTAACCCACTTATTCCGTAAAAGCCTACCTCCATAATTAACCCTTAGTAAACCCCTTTTAAGCCTAACAAGCCATTAATTGATTGACCCTCAATATTAACCCATAACCCATTATTGTTGAAATCCCCTAATTTGATCTCTATTTTTTTGTTAAGATTTGATTTGAATAAATTGCTTAGTTATGTTTTATGCTTCTAAATATTTGGTTCAAGTTAAAAAAAAATACTTACATATATATTAGTAGTAATTCATCATTTTTTGAGCTTGAGTGTTAATTCCTATTCCATATTCTGAGAAGAAGCTCACTTGTATTCAACAGATGACTAGTTATTTTTCTAACTAGGTAATTTTTCAATTCAATCTCGATTCTAACATATTCTTTCAGGTTGTGACCACACCCCCTAACCAAAGCCACATTACAACCTTCTAAAAAGACCTTTTTGATTGATGTATCAGCTTAATAAATAGTGGTGGAGATTCGATTTTCAAGCAAGCCTATGGTAATAACTTTTCATATTGACTGATGAGTGCTTTTATTGATGTCCTTAAACACCTTGAGTGATTTGAGTGAACCTTTAGTGAGGATGTTAAACTCTATGATATTTTGATTAAAGGAAATCACTTAGATGAGGGGAGACACCATTGTTTTCGTGATAAAATGCTCAACTTGGAATGTTTGAAACCAAGATGTACTTTTAGTTGAATTTTCAATGTATGAGTACTTATGGATTATTTTGGGATATTATTGATAGGGATTATGAATTGAGAAGAATTTATTTTGATTGTGAGTTGAGGATTTTGCTTGAGGACAAGCAAATGCTTAAGTGTGGGGGTATTTGATAAACCGTAATTTATACATATTTTTATCCCATGCTTAGCACATTTATGGATGGTTTCTCCTTAGAATTGATGAATTCGATGCTCCTAATTAGAATTGATGAATTCGATGCTCCTAATCCTTTAATTTCATGTTTTATACTCAGGTGAGCATAGAAGAGTAAAAAGAGCGAGAAACAGGCCAGAAATGGAGAAAATGGACTTACGTGGGAAATCAACACGGCCTGGAATTCCTCACACGGGCGTATTACACGGCCGTGTCCCTTTGGCAAGATTGAAGGATAACTTACACGGGTATACTACACGCCCGTGCCTGTTCAACAGCCTTGACCATAGGCTGGAGTAATCGCACATGGGCGTGTCCCTGCCGAGCCCAAGTATAACCCTATTCGAAAAAGGCCAATTTTGAAGGCTCTTAGGCATTCTAAAGCCTATTTAAACACCTGAGGATGCACTTAGAGGGGGACAGAGAGTAGGAAGCGAGGAATTACTAAAGGAAAGCCGATTGATCCATCTTAGAAGCTGGATTCGTCATCAAGACTAAAGATCTCCCTTCAAGTTCCTTCAGGAGTTTCGGGTTTTCTTATGTTTTGTTATCTTTATGCTTTTGAGATGTTTTATTTCATAAGTATGAACTAAACCCCCTAAATACCTAAGGGGAATGAAACCTAAGACGGATCTTGTTATTATTATCTGAATTGTATGATAAATATTTGACTTATTCTTAATTATGTGTTATTAATTCTTGTTTTGATATTCCAGGATATTGATTCAAGTCAAGCTCTTATTCAGAGGAGGAATAGACCCTGTCTAAGAGTAAATTTGTCATAATTAAGCAGAGTTGATTGCACGCCTAGAGATAGGGTGATAAGATTTTGTCAGATTAGGGTGAAACCTAATAAGGGAATCCATAGATCGAGTTAATGCAATTCTAGGGTATTAATTAGAAAGAGATTTCAATTATTCAACCTAGGGTTAGACGTTATTAGTCTCAAGAGAGATAATAATATAATTATTACCTAGGGTTCGAGATTTCTACGGATCAAGTCAAATGAATAAATCGTCTGATTCAGAGTCAAATAACAAGTGAAGTCTAGGTAGATTTTTCCTTAGGTATTGTCTTAATCAATCGAATTTTCCCAAAAGTATTTTCCCAAATTTTCTTTCTGTGCATTCTTAGTTAGTAATTAGTTTAGATAACCAAACCTCTTAATTTTTAGGCTAGATAATAAAAAGAAAGTAAATACTAGTACTCATAGTTCATTTGGGTTCGACAATTCGGTCTTGCTGAATTATACTACTGTTCGATAGGTACACTTGCCTTAATCGTGATAATAAGTTAGTCTCAAGAACGATTCATTTATAAATGTTTAAAACCTGTTACAAATATCACGCATCAATATACCCAGTAGACTTTTTTGTTCTAGATGTGAAAGAGGATAGTAACATACTTTTGATTTTAGGACGACTCTTTTTAGCAACTGCTAGAACCATTGTTACTGTTGGTACAGGTGAACTCAAACTTCATGTGGGTGATGAAACAATCACTCTTCAAGTGCATAATTTGAATAACACATCGAATATTGAGGGTGGTTGTATAAATCATGCTACTAATACTAATCATGTGGTGCAGCCTTCTTTACAGGAAACACGTTCGAGGAGCATACATGAGCCACGTTCAAATAACAACAAAGGACCCATCTATAAAGAACAAAGACTTCAGGTCGATGAACTAGATGAAGGGCGAACACTTATCAAGGAGAAACCAAAAGCACACAAAAAATCGAAGCGACACCACAATGAATATAGGGATGATCCAAAGCAAATTAATTTGGGTACAAAGTATTGTTAGATGAAAATGACCCCTGAATTGCTACTTTAGAGCACAATACAGATAGAGTGACTCCCTTCACGGCGATGAACATCTTCCCACATGGTACAGTTGAGGTAACACATACTGTATTTGGAACTTTTAAGGTAAATAATACTCAACTTAGACCTTATTTTGATAAAATTGATAGCAGAGATGAGGAGTGTAAACTCCTTGCACCACTATGACCATGCACCCGAGAGGTAAGTCTAGCTTAGACTGTAAATAAGCGTTTCTCGAGAGGCAACCAAAGCACTAACAGTGTTGATTTCTTTAAAATTCTAGTTTTCAAGATCTAAATCATTAACTGAATCCTTAAACACAGATGGTCCAAATCTACACGGCCAGGCACACGGGCGTGCCTTAGGCCGTGCTCATACCAAAGGTGGAGACACGGCTGTGCGATACTGCTATATGAAAACAGAGTAAATTTTTCCTAAAACACGAGATTCGATACGTTGCCACGGTCGTGTGACATGGCCATGGGCAATTCTGCCAAATCAATACGGGCGTACGACACGCCCGTGTTTATAAGCCGTGGTAGAAACTGAGAAATTAACACGGGCGTGCGACACGCCAGTGCCCACCACCCGTGGTCGAACTTGTCAAAATAACACGGGCGTGCGTATACATACACGGGTGTGGAAGAAGCGAACGAAGAAGGACACAACTGTATGCACCAACACGCCTAACGAACACGGGAGTGGCCGAATTTTAGACGCGCCCAAATTTGAAAATCACGAAAAACACAGGTTGAAATAAGGGCACACGGGTGTGCCCCACGGCCGTGTGCCCCAATATCTATATAAACCCTCACTATTCATCACCCCCTTCTCCCCTTCCCCCCTTCCCCAATAACCTAACCCTACCCGCCGCAATCTTCTTCCCCCACCGACCGGCCACCCCTTAGCTCTTCTTTCTTCTTCTATTTTCTTCCTCCCCATACCCCTTTCCCGTTTCTTTTCCATTTTCTCCCCTCTTTTCACCCTTGCGAGCCCCCATTGCGAACCACACGGCCCTACTGCCCATGCTTGTGGCTGACCCACACCCTCACCATCACGCCATCGCTCCTTCGGCCACTAGTCCTCCACTAACGATTTTCTTTTCTTTTTCATTTCCTTTTGATGCTTACTATCATGATTTTATTACTTATATTTTGCTGCTAATTGCTTATCATAACATTCTCATTCTTAGGATCTATTTCATCCATTTCATGTTGAATTTAGTCATGATATTACTATGTCATTTGCCATAAAATTTATGTCGTCAAGTTAGATTGCTTTTGGTTGAGTCTTGTTAGTGTCATTAGTTTGGTTGGATTTTTTAGTTTAACTATAGTCATGGTTGATTCTTGAATTTTTTAGCATATGTTATTTTCCTCGTTATTCTTACAGATACACCATGTCAAACCCACGAGGGAAAAAGACTACCGTCCCTGCCTTAAAGAAGCGAAAAGGACTAGCATCCCCCTCGAGTCCTACTAACGAGGTGCGCCACCCTTTCCTACAATTTCCCTTGGGACCTCAGGAGGAACTTTTTCAGATACTATAGGCCTGACCCCTAGGTGTGGGCCGTTGCATTGGTTGGACCACCATAGAGCAGATCTAACTCACTGACGCAGTCTGAGCTCTCCTGACAATTGACCCGTAGGGTCTCTTCTTCGAAATCATCGAGCCGGCGTACTTCGAGCTAACACTCGAACTCTGTTTGACCTTCCATCTTCAAGTCGTTATGACAGAGTTTGATGATCCTGGAATGGTCCAGTTCCGTCTCGGCAGTTTAGTTCTCCAGTTGAGTGTGCCTGAGTTCGGAGTCGCGTTAAGACTATACATGAAGAAATTCATGGACGAGGACGACTTCGCCAGCCTCCATCGCCACATCCACTACTCACCTTCAAACTGTTGGAGGGCCCTTGTTCCTGCTTCGGCCACCTATGACCATAGTAGCTCTAAGGCATTAGCTCTTGCCCCATCCCTATTTTTTATGGAGCATGAAGCATGGACACGTATTCGACCTCGCCTATTCCATTGCCCTCACCATTCACCACCAGACGGAGCGGTATAGGAAGGGAGTCATTTCTATCGGCCCTTATGTGACTCACCTGGCGCAGTACTTTGGTCTCCTCAACACGGCGGCATAAGCATCCCCTCTCACCCTCATCGGTCAGATGTCCCCATAGGGCATCTCGAGTATGCTCCATATGAGGATGATAGAGCGATGACTTGGATTTGATCCTCTCCAGTACCGCCTTGTCCAGTCAGCCGAGCAGGAGGACCCAGAGGACATTACTGATGATGTCTCACCACCTCATGAGGATCCACCCTTTCAGCCACCACCTATTTATCGCCCAGTTCATGCGGCTGCTTAACTCTCTGACATCTCTGAGTGCCTAACTCAATTCGAGCAGCAATGTTTTCAGTGCTTTGATCACATTGATGCAACATTACATCGGATTTGTTAGCACCTTCATATCTCATCGCCACCCCCACCTCGCGAACCATCCGGCGATGAGGATTTTTAAAAACTTTACTTTATTTCTATTTGTTTACTTTTATCTTTATTTACCTTTTTAAATTACTTTTTATTTTATTTTTAAGACCATTTTACTTCATCTTTAGGTTTTATAATTTATATTACGTAATTTATATTTTCAGCCATTTCTTTACGAGTAATCATGCTACTTTATATTTCCTAAAGAGTTAATGATTCTATCGCAGTTATGTAGAGCTCCAAAGCTCACTATTACTTAAGAATTTGCAACTCCACTGGAAAAGGTTCTCCACGATTGTCATGTCCTGCTCGACCACGACCATAGCTACCACCAGATATAATATTCTTTTAGCGCAGGACTTATAGACTAACGAACCTCTACCACCACCGGAGTATCCTCCTCTAATCTCACACTTGCCTTAGCCGACTACTCTCCATGGATCCAATTCAAAGATTCCATTTAACATTCAGAAAGTTTCACTTCTCTCCCTATCTTATGATCTTATATCTATAATTTTCAGTAAATCTATCTTTGTACATTGAGGACAATGTACATCTTAAGTGTGGGGGGTTATTTATATCATTATCAGAAAAATCCCTAAATTTTTCCTTATTCTCACGTGACTCACTCATATCACTATTAGAATAAAATTTGATTAATTTATGATTTTTATTGATATGTCTTGAATTAAAACATAGGCATTTATGCTTTGATTGTTTAAACTTTAAAGAATTAGAGAATCAAGCATGATAAGTTGATTTTTGAGAATAAAATTTTTTTAGGTTGTTTCCCCAAGTTTAGGTATTATCTTGAGTTGAAATTCACAGGTTTAACATCAAAAAGCCATAATGTTTATGAGATCTTGAGCCTTTAGAGCATATATTATTTCTTTCATGCTCATTTTTATTGTTGCTATGAGTACGTCAATATTGAT
This sequence comes from Gossypium arboreum, assembly GCF_025698485.1. NCBI lineage: Eukaryota > Viridiplantae > Streptophyta > Magnoliopsida > Malvales > Malvaceae > Gossypium > Gossypium arboreum. The sequence continues at coordinate 29,165,758 of NC_069080.1, read as the reverse complement.
TTGTTATTCAAGACCACACCATTTGATTTGATATGTCGAGATGATAAAAGTACTTAGGTTCAACCCACTTACTCCATAAAAGTCTACCTTCATAATTAACCCTTAGTGAACCCCCTCGAGCCTAACAAGCCATTCATTGATTTACCCTTAATATTAACCCATAACCCATCATTGTTGAAATCCCCTCATTTGATCCCTATTTTTGTCAAGATTTGATTTCAATAAGTTGCTTAGCTATGTTTTATTTTTGATAATTAGCAAAGTTCTATGTTATTTTGATTTGATCTTAAACAAAGAAAAAAATACACACATACATATTAGTAGCAATTCTTTATTTTTGAGCTTAGGTGTTTAATTCCATATTCCATGAAGAAAAGCTCAATTCTAGGATCTTCTAGTTAGGAATGTAATTTGTCAGTTTTAGTATTTTTTCTAGCTAGGTAATTTCTCAATTCAATCTCGATTCTAACCTTTTCTTTCAGCTTGTGACCACACCCCCTAACTAAAGCCGCATTACAACCCTCTAAAGACCTTTTGATTGATGTATCATCTCAATATATATTGGAGATTTGATGTTCACGCAAGCCTATGGTAATAACTTTTCATAATGACTATTGAGTGCTAAATTTTTTGTCCTTAAACACATCGAGTGATTTGAGTAAATCTTTAGTGAGGATGTGAAACTCTGTGATATTTTGAATCAAAGGTGATTACTTAGATGAGGGGAGACACCTATGTTTTCGTGATAAAATGCTCAACTTGGAATTTTTGAAACTTTGATGTTCTTCGAGTTGAATTTTTAATGTATGATTACTTATGGATTATTTTGAGATACTATTGATGAGAGTTATAAGTTGAAAAGAATTTATTTTGATTGTGAGTTGAGGATTTTGCTTGAGGACAAGCAAGCGCTTAAGTGTGGGGGTATTTGATAAGTCGTAACTTATACATATTTTTATCCCATGCTTAGCATATTTTTGGATGAATTATCATCAGATTTGTGGAATTCGATGCTCCTAATCCTTTAATTTCATGTTTTATACTTAGGTGAACATAGAAGAGTAAAAAGAGCGAGAAACGGGCCAAAAACGGAGAAAATGGATCAACATAGTAAATGAACACGTCCTAGACTTCCTCACATGGGTAGTTCACACGCCCATGTCTATTTAACAGATTGCAACACGGCCTAAGCCACACCACACGAGCGTGTCACACGGGCGTGTCCCTGTCGAGCCCAAGGCTAGTCCTATTCAGAAAAGGCCACTCTTGAGGGTTTTGGAGCATTCTAAAGCCTGTATAAACACCCCAGAAGGTACCTAGAAAAGACACACGGAGTAGAAGGTAAGGAATTACTAGAAGAAAGCTGATTGATCCATCTCAGAAGCCAGATTCTCCTTCAAGACTGAAGATCTCCCTTCAATTTCCTTCAGGGGTTTTTGGGTTTTCTTTATGTTTTGTTATTATTCTTCTGAGATGTTTCCTTTTATACTTATGAACTAAATCCCCTAAATACCTAAGGGGAATGAAACCTAAGACGGATCTTGTTATTATTTTCTAAATTATATGATAAATATTTGATTTGATCTTAATTATGTGTTCTTAATTCTTGCTTTAATATTCCAGGATATTGATTCAAGTATTGATGTGCTTATTCAGAGGAGCAAAAGTCCCTATCTAAGAGTAGATCTAGCATAATTAAGCGGAGTTGATTGCACTCCTAGACATAGGGTGAGATAAATCTGCCAGATTAGGGTCAAACCTAATAAAGGAATCCATAAATTGAGTTAATGCGACACTAGGGATTTTAATTAGAAAAAGATTTCAATTAATCAACCTAGGGTTAGACGTTAGTCTCGAGAGAGATAATAATATAAATTATGGATTTCTACGGATCAAGTCAAATGAATAAATCGTCTAATTCAAAGTGAAATAACAAGTGAAGTCTAGGTGGATTTTTCCCTTGGGTATTGTCTAAATCAATCAATTTTCCCAAAAGTATTTCCCCAATTTACTTTCTATGCATTCTTAGTTTAGTTAATTAGTTTAGATAAAACAAATCCCTTTATTTTTAGGCTAGATAATAAAAAGAAAGTTAATACTAGTACTTTTAGTTCTTGTGGGTTCGACATTCTGGTCTTTCTATAAACTATACTACTATTCGATAGGTGCGCTTGCCTTCATCATGATAATAGTAAGTTTTCAAGTACGATCAATCATAAATATAAAACTTATCACGCACATCAATCCAATTAAAAATTGGGTCGATAAATTTGGACAGCCTAATGCAGAATGAAGGGCCCAAAGTGACCAAATAAGGAAGGAAGATGCATAAGCCCAAGAAGCAGCCCAAAACCGTCCATATCTTGCCCAAATAAGCTCTTAGAGCTAGTTAAAAATAATTGCAAAATAGCCCTTAAGCACTTTCTAAGGTCATTCCAACCCCTCCACTTTTCAAGGCTTCACTTCCTGGCACCAAGCTAAATTTAGCAAAACCATCTCAACCCCTCTTCCTAATATCATGAGCCGGCCATGGGAGGAGTGTAATACCCCTTACCCGTACCCAAGACCGGGACCAGGTACGAGGTGTTACCAGACACATACTTGGACATTTTCGAAAACTACAGGGCATAAAATTTCGTTCCAAATTAAAACCAATCAAACAACATCTTAGTGTCCCTATTATGGACCTACGAGACCCAAAACATACATTAAAAAATGGTCCAGGACTAAACTGAGAATGTAAGAAAATTTTAGGAAATTTTTTTAGGTTAAACCTCACAAGCTCGTGTGGAGACAATGCACATGCCCGTGTGTTTTAGGACACGTCCGTGTCCCTAACCCGTGTAGAATTAATTGAATTTATTTTCTATTTTAAACCTACAGGGGTTTTCACACAGCCAAGCACATGCCCGTGTCTCTGGCCTGTGTCTTTCACACGGCCTAGGCATGCCCGTGTCCAAAAACCCAGACATTCTGTTTATGACGTTAGCATGTATTTAGGGGCACACGGCCAAGATACACGCTCGTGTGCTAGGCCGTGCCCTCCACATGGTTGAGACACACAGCCGTGTCTCTTTCCGTGTTTTTTACTACCATGCATTCTGACTAAAAAAAAATTTAGGTACAAGGAACACGCGACCGTACCACACGCCCATGGGGCTGACCGTGTGTCACACATGGCCTAGGCACACGCCCGTGTGTCTACCCGTGTGGACCCTTTTTAGGCTATAATTTCAAGCCAATGGTCACCCTCATCATTTCCTCACATATAAGAACCCCAATTGCATTTAACATGACCCAAATATACTCAAGGACTATCATCAATGAATCTATTTCATGTCAACCTCATCTCATCGATTAAATACATACTCAATTATCCTCTTTTTATAATAAGGATTTCCGTCCCATTGAAACATATTTAGGCTTGGCTTATTATTACAATTCATTTCCAATTATGGCCTAACCATTTCCAAATATTTTGACCATATTACGAATGCCTATTTATGATATACCATATTTAATCATCACAAAAACATTTCTAAAATAAACATACATGGTTGGTAGGTCATAACCTACAACAAAATGAGCCATGTCTTATGGCCATATTCCAAAAAGAATAAGTTTAACATTTAAGCCTTTACATTGGTCAACCAATAACATATTACACCAAGTAACCACAAACCTATACATGCCATTGTAACAAAATAGAAGTATCTATATACCAAAACAGGACAAATAGATAGTGTTGACAATACTCCAACTGTCTTCCAATCTCTATGAGTCCTTGAGCTCTGTAAGATAGGGAAAAGAGAGGGGTAAGCATTTACATGCTTAGTAAGCCTGAATAACTGGAAAGTAAACTTGCCGATTAATTAGCATACAACCATGTTAGACAACCAATCCAATAAATATAGGATAGCCTCCTATTACATGCACTCAAACATCAAGTTAGTCCCACAATAATTCATCATGTAATTTGTCTTAGATGAGCTCATCATCCAAAAATTTTATTTCTATACCTCATGTTAATCCCGTTGAGTACATCGAAAATCTCGATGGATTATCCCTTTACCGTTAAGTCATAAGAGTGATCTTCTCAAGTATACACTCCCGCGAACCTCACATCTTATGATGGGATTACTAGTCTAGGCTAAATCCCCTATAATATAAACTCATGGAGTGTTGTCAGGATTACCAGTCTAGGCTAAATCCCTTATAGTGACAAACACCCTTAATGAGCTCGGATCTGAATTACCGCTAAATTCAGACCCTAATGGGATTACCCGTCCGGGCTAAATCCTTAATGTACACATATTCTTCGAGAGGCTCGATCACTCAAGGAACACTCGTCCAGGCTAGATCTTCCTATATTTGAGATCAATGGATTACCTGTCCGGGCTAAATCTCTTTTCTGCAACACATGCAGGATCTCAAGTCAAGTAAGCCATCGTTTATCCATCGAATTTCCCTTTTAACTTCAACTGGACATTTATCATCTTGTCATTATTATTATTAACACATTTCATGGATTTCTTTTATGCCATCATTATATAAAACAATCACACATTCATAAAACATGCATTTAGGCATATTATGGGTTTACCTTAAGTTATTCGAACTTACCTGGTATTTGTGTCGATTTTCGCGTTTTGATTATTCTGAAACCTTTTGTTTTCCTCGATCGACCTCTGAAATTTTCTCCTCGGGGTCTATAACAATAAAAATGAATTATCAATATCTCATATTATTCTTTTCGAGCTAAATTTCACCCCTAGACAAAATGACCATTTTGCCCCTAGCCTTTCATATTATTTACGATTTAATCCCTAGGCTCGTAAAATGATATACATACAATTCCTTGGTTACCCAAGCCTAGAAGAATGCATTATAAATTCATACTAGCCCACATTTTCCTCTACTTCACATTTCTACCACATATTTTGTACCTTTTGCAAAAAGGTCCTTTTAAGGGCTTTTCATGAAAATCACTTAGGAAAAGATGTTTAACACACATCTAACTTTCATATTCTCCCATAAACTTCAAAGAAAAAACATGTCACACATGGGTCACTTTGCATACATGAACCCTAGCTTAAAATATAGGTAGAAATGGGGAGAACATGTTACAAGGATCTCCAAAATACAAAGAACATTAAAAACGGGGCTAGGAGTCACTTACTATTGAGCTTGAAAATGTTGAAAATCCTAGTTATGGAGGGCTTGAGAATTTTGACTGGTACAAGGGAGAAGATGGCTGATTTTTGCCTTCATTTTCCCTTTTTATTGATCTTATTACCAAATGACCAAAATGCCCCTCCTTACTAAACTTCCAAAATTTTCTATGCATGCCCATTTTTGTCCAAAAACTTAGAAATTGGGAAAATTACTCTTTAAGACCTTCTGATTAATAATCTAAAGCAATTTCATGCAAATCGCTTCTAGAATCCAAGTTTTGCAATTTTTTCTATTTGGTTCTTATTTTCCAATTGGACGCCTTACTCGTAGAATTACTTTATGAAACTTTAACACATGCATATTTTCATATTCTAGGCCTTATAATAATCATAAAACAAATATTTAAATGTCAGATTTGTGGTCCTGAAACCACTGTTCCGACTAGGCCCTATTTTGGGATGTTACAAGGAGAAAATCAAGGCTCTCCCATGCTATTTTTAGCCACATCAAACTTGTATAAATAGCCACCCTCCTTGCCTTTCAACGATTCACTCATTCACTCACCATTCATCCTTTCTTCTCATTCATCTTCTCCTATTTGCTCTCCCATTTTCCTTCTCTCATTTTTGATTTTTCCCTCTTGAAAAAGAGCCGTGCAAGTCCTTTAAACAGAAGCAACCAATATCTTGGAGGCCCTTGATTAGTAAAACAAAGTAGAAGAAAGAAGGGGACCACACTAGTTTGACCCCGAAAAACACTGGATTTGTCTTCTAGTTTCCTTCTCTTATCTCTTATTAATTTGTTTTGAGATTATAAACATGAATGCTAATTGTTTTTATTCTTCCGATTTAATTAAAATGAATAAAATTGTGTTTGTGTTAGATTGATTAAATTCCACCTATTTAAATTATTGAAATTGTGTTTGTGATGTTATAGGCCTTGGTAATTTGTTCATTTAAATAAAATCATGCCTATGTTATTTTTTCATTATAAGTATAAGATTGCAATTGAATTAATTATTTAATCAAATTATAATTATAATTAATTGACACAACATCTAAATAGTGCATGTTTAATCTTTTTAAGTGTAAAATTAGATTAAATAAGTAATAGTATTAACCAATACTATTGCCTTGCATAACCTAAAGATTGTTATGATTAAATTTGTTTTAGTATAGAAATAAATTGTTACTTCACTCTGTCTTATGTCTACTTATAAAAATTAATTAATTAATTTAACATAGACATATGCTAGAAAGATTAATCGATCTTAATAAGTATGTTTGCATCGGTTACCAAAGGACCAAGTTGCCATGGAATTATCCATAACATATATAAACATTGTTTTTATAATTCTAAGTCAAGGAATGAAATAAATCTAACACATCTATGTCATATTGATTAAACTTGTTAAAATCTTCATTTTATTTCACTTTACATCTTAGTCTAATTTAATACTTAGTTAATAGCTCACTTCCTTCAAAATATTTTTTTCTGCTACCAATTTGCATCAATATTTCATAAACATTTGCTTGTACAGTCCCTCTGGAGATGATAACTCAGTATACTTATCACTTTATTACTTGTCAGGATTGTGTACACTTGCACATTCCATCGTTTCAAGTTTTTGGCGCCATTGTCGAGGACTGTTTAAAAGATATTATTTGTGAAATTATTAATTTTTCATTTTGGTCTATTTTTCTATTGAATTTTAATTTAATTATTTTGTTCAAGTTTTTATGAGTATTGATCATATTATTGACTTACTCTCAGTAGATCCCAAAATTGAAAAAACTTTTAGGCAAAGGAGAAGACAAGCAATTCAAAGACAAATCGAAGAGATGAACCTTGAAAACCAAGACCAAGGAAATTGAGCAAATCATGCTCAAAATCCTATCCTTGCTGCTAATGACAAGGATCGAGCCTTAAGACAGTATGTTGTGCCGCTTTTTCATGAGCTTAATTCGAGAATTAGAAGGCCTAAGATTGACGCATAACAATTTAAGCTGAAGCATGTTATGTTCCAAATCCTTCAAACAGTGGGCCAGTACAGTGGAATGCCTACTGAAGATCCTCACCTTCACCTCAGATTTTTTATGGAGGTAAGTGACTTCTTCAAAATGGTCAGAGTAACCGAGGATGCACTAAGGCTAAAGTTGTTTCCATATTCACTAAAGGATAGAGCTTAGCCTAGTTAAATCCATTGCCACTCGATCCAATTTCTACATAGCAAGAAATGGAAGAAGGCTTCCTAATGAAATACTTTCCACCTAGCAAGAAATGCTAAGTTGTGAAACGAGATTACTACCTTCCAAAAAATGGATGATGAATCCTTGTATGAAGCGTGGGAGAGATTCAAAGAATTATTGTGAAAATGTCATATCACAGAATCCCTCATTGCACCCAACTAGAGATGTTTTACAATGGTCTCAATGCACACACAAGGATGATAATAGATGCTTATACAAATGGAACACTTCTTTTTAAGTTTTATAATGAGGCTTATGAGATTATTGAGAGAATCACTAGTAAGAATTACCAGTGGTCAACCAATAGAGCAACTTTAGGAAGATAAGTAGCAAGAGTACATGAAGTAGATGCTCTCACTTCACTTGCTGATGGGCATCGAACCACCAACAATAATTCCTACAAAATAACTCTAAATAGTAGTAAATAGTAGTAATAGGGTTGAGTCCATAGGGATTGGTATTATAATCAAATTTTGCATTTAACTTGTGATCAGAATTTCTATTGTGTCGATAGTCGTGGCTATAATCGTGCCTACAACTCCAAATAGACCTACTGAAGAATAAACAAGTAAATTAGGGGAGTTTTGAAATGTTTAGAAACTAAATAATTGAAACAACATAGATAAATAATTAAATAAATTAGAAATTAAATTCGGATTTTGTAATCAAAGATAATAAGCCTTAGCCCTAGACTCGGTGGATTCCGAATTTTTGAATCGATCCTTGAAAATTAATTTTCTCCTTCAAACAATAAGCTGGTTATAGCAGTTAAGAACATCCTAACCGTCAATTCGTCCTCTCATAGCTCGTTCCGGTATGACCTACAAACCAACCCTTACCGATTATCTAACCGAGATACATGTGTTCCCAATTCAAGATTCCGACAGCCTTGCGCATCTGAAGAACCCAACTAAAATTAAAAGCCTCAACCGCATAGGTCGTTTAAACCCAATCACTTCTTCTATGATTTGTTCTCTGATATTCAAATATAGCACGGCTGCTCGTTTCTCCAACTGTCAGCAAACACGACTCAAACCCAATGCGCACTTTTTGACTTGAAATCAAGTTAACTTTAAGGGATGAGTTGCCAATCTTGATACTTAGGAAAAATGTGATTACTGATTGAAAAGATTTTTAGTATGGATACGTATCTGACGATTCCCGACCAAAAAGAACATTGGCTTAAAGCTAAGATGGAATTTAGTGAAACATGGATTTAATCATGCTTCATAGGTTTTGAAAGGTGATTTGATGATAATGGAGGAAATTGGGAAGGGAAAGGGTTTGAAAGGCAATTAGACAAATTTTGGTAAAGGACAAAGAAATGAAAATGAAACAACAATATACTAATTACGCACCAACTTTGGAAGAAAAAAATAATTCTATTTAATTCCAAATGGAAATCAAATTGATAAACAAGTGTCATAAAACTGAAATATGTGAACTAAATCATTTCACTAAATTGAGTTTGAATCCAAAATTTGGAAGGTGTTATAAATTAATCACGCGATAAGAAAATTTTTAAACACGGTCAAACATTTTTACGCGACTAGGATGACAACCCAAGCACCCTATCCCAATTACTCAGTTCAAACAGTCTTTATTTTTTTAGGCTCGATTAGTGGAATGTTTGTAAGTTCTTGATTTGTAACTCGAACCTTTTTACGTAAGATGAAATGACAACCCAAGCACCTCACCTCGATTACTGAATTCAGTTACATTTTTGAAGCTTTCACTCATAACTTGAGCCTTCATTTATTTATATTTCATTTTATTTATTTATTTATTTATGTACAAGCAAATATTTTTTTCGAAACAATCAATTTATATGAAAAAACTAGTTACATATATCAACCTTAAAACACAAATGTCGACTAATCTAGACACTTGAACACTTTAATTCAAAAATTACCCAATTGTCCAAATTGACTAAGTAATGAGATTAGAGACTCAATGTCAAAATATACTATCGAATAAATCTAGTATAAGATTGAACATATGCAAAAGAGGGACATGCAACAAAAATCATGCATATTTACCATTTTTCATGCATGTTTCAACCCCCACTTAATCTATGCTTGTCCTCAAGCATGTTTTATATGAAATAAAATACAGTAACCCAAATAACGAGTAAAAATAAAACTTAAGACTACTCCCCATGTGTCTTTTAACGATGTTGTACGTGTTGGGGGTAACAACTTTGTAGGATGTTAAAGATTGTGGAGACTTGGGTTTCCATTGTTCCAAGTCGAGCTTCGATCCGGCTTAAACGTGCCTCCACAGGTAGAGGTTGCTCCTCTTACTCCCTAGTAGTGAAGTGTGGATGTTGGCGAAATACCATATTTTGGCGAGTAGTTCGTGACCCTGGAGGAACAAAATAACACGTAGTAGGGGTGCTGGCAAGCAAACCCATAGAATCCAAACAATATTTATCTAGGCTATCCATACTATATTCACATGTTAAGGACGAGAAATCGACTTCAGAGGGAAGAAGTCCAGAGATAAAATTCGTAATATATGACCCCAAATATTAGTGGATGACTACATCGCAAATCAACATGAAAGTTTCGTGCAAACCAATATCCTAAATTAACTTTAAATTCAGAATGCATGCACCACAGAAAAACAATTCAATTTTAGTTAAAAAAGATGACGAATCATTTCGACCAAAAAAACTGAAGGCTAAAAATTGATGAATATATCTTAAAGAGGATTCATTCACCAATAAGTCTTTTGTGGTTTTTGGATTATAAAGTTTATTTCCAGAATGAGTTAAAGCACAATAAACATCTTGAGCATCAAAGTTACTTGAAATATTTAACAGAGTAGTATGATAGGAATCAGATTGAATATTGTTAGGGTCGATTCAGAAATCGACATCCAAGTCCTTACCAAGTAACCGAAAATAGATAATGCTTTGTGTTTCAACAGTTCGTAATGCATTAATATTAAAGATAAATGTGATGCAGAATTCATAAATCAATTCATAATATGCACTACATGAAATATTTTCAAATGAATTCCAACCAATAGCATCAAAATAGCCAATGACAGCATCACAAATATTTAACATATCAAGAGTGTAAAGATCGATTTGCTTATAGATCGGGAGCAGACATTGTTGGATGTCGTCGTATTTTACGAGATGCTCTGAGGTTAAAAAGTTTAGAAACCCTCGTAATCTGTAACACCCCTAACCCATATCCGATGCTAGAATAGGGTTACGAGGCATTATCGGACAATACATCTCATTCACATACAATTATACAATCATAAACAAAATCCATTCACAATGTCCCTTATGAGACCCTACAAGACCTTAAAACATGCTTAAGAGTGGTTCGGGACTAAACCGATCACATTTAAAAATTCCAAACACTTAGAAAAATTTCATGAAATCATAGGTCACACGCTCGTGTGAACAGGCCATGTGCCTCACACGGCTACCAGACACGCCCGTGGCACATGCCGTGTGAAAACAGGGCATACATTCTGACTTGTACCACATGACCGAAGACACGCCCGTGTGCCATGGCAGTGGGAATGTAACACTCCTAGCCCGTATCCATCGCCGGACTAGGTTACGAAACATTACCGGAAAGGAAAAAACTTTCTCACCTTCACACAGTCAATCAAACCAAGTTCAGAAATATACATTTATAACTTCAGTATATAAATTCATAAAACAATATTACAAAAATAACACAATCCAGGTTTATTTAACTGACATATAACCAATTTTAATATCTTATAACAGAATTGCTAATCACATGATAAGTTTTCATTACAAAAGCTGAATATTTAAAACATACTATTTAAATATGCTACACTCTGTAACAACGTTGTCTTTTTCTAATACTATACACGCGTAAAACATTTCATAGTATCTAATCCATATATTCAAAGTTCAATTCATATCATATGCCTAGTTACAAAATTTACTATAAGTATATGTGCAGTAGATCATAGTAACAAAAAATTCTCTTTAGCACAACAAATAACATTACGAATATCCATTTCACATGCTAAGTTGCCAAACCTAAACTCATATACATAATTTCATTACTTCAATGTAATTCACAATCACACATGTTATATGCACATATTTTTAATATAACTTATATTAGTTGTATATGTACTTATGTCATTTATCAATTCCGAGTAGATTTAATAAGTCAATTTATGTATCAAAATTTGTGTCAACACAAACACACCAAATAACCAAATTTCTCTGAATGATTAAGTCATTTCATAACTTATAAAAACATGTAATGAATATCACATAATAAACCATTTCCAACCTTAGTAACCGAAATGCATCCAACCATGTTATCGTACATTTCATACATATATCTTAAATTAATCAAATGCACATTGTCATTGAACTTATTCAACTAAAATCATACAGAGAACATTAACAAATAACAAACATTTCACACATACTATATATATATATAAACATACATGCAAGTGTCGAATCATCAATTATACAAATTCATTATCCAAATCCAGCATTTATCTGAACTCACTCATCAACCTAAAATAATTATTAATACAAAATGTAAAACATCCTTGCATCATTTATTTTACTACGAGTAGCCTAACAAACATACTTCATATTCATGCATATACCAAATTGTTTCAACGGAAACACATTTAAATTCATCAACCATATTCCATGCATATAACATATATAAGTATGACTAAATTCATATAATCACTTGTTATATTAGCCATTTTCACATGGCTTAATATATACATCACATTACTCTTATCCAAAACTAAGCTAGCTTATACATGCCATAGATCCAAGTTTAAACCTTTAATGTACCAAAAACAGTCGATAGTGTGGTTAACTTTGACAATAATCCCCGAGCTCATATCTTGACTCTAAAATCTATAAAACAAACACACACATAAACATAAAGTAAGCTATTTATAGCTTAGTAAGTCATAAGCAAATGAGCAACCCAAAAATATCATCAATTTAATTAAACCAAACCAAAGCACATTATTATAAAACATTTGGATCTAAACATATAAAATCAATATTACAAATATGTACTCATTCATATTTATCACTTGGCCAAATACTTTTATATTCATGGTAACAAATTATCAATTAACTTCTAAGCCAAATGATTAATATTAACCTAGTTCATATGCTCATAAATACACAATCTCATGCATCGTCATATAATTTTCATATACATTTTAATTAGATAGCCAAATACATGTATTTATACATACATATAATTTAAACTCATTTAAAAAAAACTATTCATAAGACCGAATGCACTTACCTAATTCACATGTAACCATCAATTGCATTATGCATAATTTGAAATAAGTACCAATTTACTTACTAACCTTGTCTTAATTAAATAGCAAGCCAAATCAACCTGGCCAATTAACTTATCTAACACATTCGAACACAACTTGTCTTTGCCCGACGAACCATTCGGAATTTGGTAGGACACGCGGATAATCACACATATATAGTACATTGCCAACGTCCCAAACGTGGTCTTACATGTAATCACATATCGATGCCAATGTCCCAGATAGGATCGTACTCGAACACATATATCAGAATCACATATCGATGACATGGTCTTACTCGCACACATAAATAGGAATCCTATGCCATGACATATGTATCCTAGCTATTCCTAAGGTTCAAACGGGGCTTTCGAACATCGTAACTTGGTAAAAACGAATTCAGAAATGTAGTAGTCAAGCCTTTTCATATTCGTCCATAACAAATATAAATTCATACATTTCGTAACAGCATATATATCTACCATTTAAGTACAAATAAATATGTCTATTTGCTTATAAACTTACCTCGGACAACGTAAAACAGAACGGGACAGCTAGTCGACGACTTTTGTTTTTCCTTGATCCAAATCTGATTTCTTTGGTTCTTGATCTAAACATATTCAAATTAATCTCATTCAAATATATTTTCATTCAATTTAGTCCAAAAACACATAAATGGAAAAATTACCATTTTACCCCTGACATTTACACTTTTTACAATTTAGTTACTATTGCACAAAACACAAAATATGCAAAATCTCAAGATACCCATGTTAGGCCGAATGTTCCTAGTGTTCATATAAATTCATATATTTCATTTAATTCACATTTTAGTCTCTAAAATTATTATTTTTGCAATTTGGTCCTAATTACTCAAAATCATAAAAAATTCCAATACAAAACATGTTAATCTAAAACATATCTTTCATATTTCATCATTAAACAACAAAAATCACAAGCTCTCAACAATGGAATAACTCAAAATATTCATCAAAATAAAAAAGTAAAGCATGGGTTTTGTAGTACTCGAAGCAACGATCTCAAAAACGTAAAAATTATCAAACACCGATACGAAATCCATAGTGATTCTATCTCATTTCCACTCGGGAATTATAATTGGCTGCAGTAACCTAGACAGTACTTGATACAGCTTTGACTTGATGACAGATTAAACATTTTGAAACAAATTCAGAGATATCACGCTTCATACCAGTCCATCAGTAAAGTTTTTTCAAATCATTACACATTTTCGTACTTTTCGGATGAACAACCAAATGACTACTATGTGCTTCGTTCAAAATCATCTGAATCAACTCTGAATTTCTCGAAACACATATTCGGCCTCTGAATCTTAAACAATCATCAGAATCAACTTGAAATTCTGAATCAAAATTCGAATCACATTGAACTCGTTTTGCTAACATTTCATTATCAACTTTCTAAACTTCTCAAATCTGCTGTAAAAACAAAGGTCTCGCTTTCGACTCAGCTACAATTGAACCTTCATCAGATAGAGCTAAATGAGTATTCATTGCACATAAAGCAAATAGGGATTTTCAGCTCAAAGCATCAGCAACAACATTAGCCTTTCATGGATGGTAGTCAATCACTAGCTCGTAATCTTTCAATAATTCCAACCATCTTCGTTGTCACAAATTCAGATCTTTCTGAGTCATTAAGTATTTCAAACTTTTATGATCAGAATAAACATGACATTTTTCACCGAACAGATAATGGTGCCAAATCTTCAATGCAAACACGATAGCTGCTAACTCCAAATCGTGAGTCGGATAATTCTTTTCATGGGATTTTAATTGTCTCAAGGCATAAGCTATAACATTGCCTTCCTGCATCAAAACACAGCCCAGACCATTTAACGATGCATCACATAGATTACAAATTCTTTACCCGATTCTGGCTGAACTAACACTGGAGCTTTAGTTAATAAAACTCTCAGCTGATCAAAACTTTTCTGGCACTTGTCCGACCAATCATAGTTAACATATTTTTTAAGTAGTCTCGTCAACAAAGTTGCAATCATAGAGAAATCTTTTACGAATCGCCTGTAATAATCGGCGAGTCCCAAAAAACTTCGAACTTCGGATACATTTCTCGAAGGCTACCAATCGAATATTGCTGAAATCTTACTCGGATCTACTCACAATATGCCTCAGAAAACCAACTTCTCGTAACCTGAACTCACATTTACTGAACTTTTCATATAATTGCTTATCACGTAGAGTCTGTAATACAATTCTCAAATGCTTGGCATGGTCAGTTTCATCTCATGAATAAATAAAAATATCATCTATAAATACAACAATAAATCTGTCCAAATATGGTCTAAAGATCCGATTCATTAGATCCTAAAAACAGCAGGTGCATTCGTTAGTCCAAAAGGCATAACTAAAAACTCATACTGTCCATTCCTCACTCGAAAACTAGTTTTTGGCACATCAGAGTCTTTAACTTGCAACTGATAGTAACTTGATCTCAAATCTATCTTTGAAAATACCGTAGCCCCTTTCAGCTGATCAAACAAATCGTCTATTCATGGCACATGATATTTATTCTTAATAGTCACTTTATTGAGTTATCGATAATCAATGCACATTCTCATAGTTCCGTCTTCTTTTTCACAAACAAAACTGGTGCACCCTAGGGAGAATAACTCGGTCGTGCGAAGCCTCTATCTGTCAACTCTTTTAATTCAGTCGGTGCCATTCTGTATGGATCTATTGATATTGAAGTTGTTCCTGGCACTAACTTAATACCAAATTCAACTTCTCTGATCAGTGGTAAACTCGGTAACTCTTCAGGAAACACATCCAGATATTCACACACAACTGGTACTAATGTAATCTTCTTTTCAGTCACTTTAGTGTCGAGGACATAAACAAAATAAGCTTCACACCCTTTTCTCACATATTTCTGAGCTAACATCGAAGAAATCACTGCAATCAAATCATTCAAATCATTAGACTCAATATGAATTATCTCATTATTCTGACATCTCAGATCAATTGTCTTTCATTTGCAGTTAACTGTTGCATCATGCAGTGTCAACCAATCCATACCTAGAATTATATCAAATTCATCGAATGGCAACAACATCAAATCGATCGAAAAATAGGAATCTCAAATCATTAACGGACAGTTCTTGCATATTTTATCAACCAGAACACATTTTCTTAAGGGGTTTGATACTCTAATCACAAATTCAGTAGACTCTACAGGCAAAGTCTTACTATATACTAAGTTCATACATATATACAAATGAGTAGATCCAGGATCAATTAATGCAACAACACTAGTATCATAGAGAGTGAAAGTACCGGTAATAAGCTCTGGCAGGTGCTCGGGCTTCAGATCTCACAGAAGTGTCTTTAATCATTCTCTGGCTACCACTCATAGTACTCGCGCTTCTAGGTGGTCTACCTCTAGCTGCAGTGTTACTCGGCATCATACTATGCATTGTATCTTGCTTAGCCAACTCAGGACATTCACGGATAAAATGATCTAATGATCCACATTTAAAACAAGCCTGATCATGCAATCTACAATTGTCGGGATGTCGTTTATCGCAATGTTTGGACTCAGATTGATTTGGTCTGACATTACCAACACTAGCTATAGAGGTAGCTTTGGAACTCATAGGTCGTCTATCTCAATCTCGTCTAGAGTAACCCACAGTTGTATTTGAATAGCAAGAATCATCTCGAAACTTCTTTGATGTCATCTGAAATGTCTTACTCGATGATCTTTTTCGTACCTCTCTAGCTTTTGAGTTGGCTTTTCTTTTCTCTTTCCTGAGTTCTTCATCTTTACACACTCGTTCGACAAGCACAAAAAACTCTTTTATTTCCAGAATCCCGACTACCAAGCGGATACCTTCATTCAAACCATCTTCAAATCTCTTACACATAATTGCTTTGATCGAGACACATTTTCGTGCATATTGACTAAATCTCACAAATTTTTATTCGTATTTCGTAACAGACTTACAGCCCTATTTTCACTCAAGAAACTCTTTGCATTTCTGATCTATGAAACTCTGACTGATGTACTTCTTTCTAAACTCAGTCTGAAAGAACTCCCAAGTGACTCGTTCTTCAGAACCACAGATATTAACGTTTTCCACCAATGATACGCCGTATCTCTCAGAAGTGAAATAGCATATTTAAGACATTCATCAAGAGTACACGACATTTCATCAAACACTCGTATCCTATTCTTGAGCCAAAACTCAGCTCTCTCAGCATCATCATCAGTAGTAGCACGAAACTCTTCAGCCCTACATTTTCTAATTTTACCAACCAGAGGCTTACTCAATCGAATAGGATTCACAGCTAGACTTTCTCAAAGTACATGCATTCCAATTCACATGTAAATTCATCAAATACTTACTCTTTTCAATTCTCGTATAAGTTTCGCACATACCAGAAGCACTTATTTAGTCTCATATTCAATCTTGACATGACTTTTCCTGTTGAACCCTTCAGAATCACTAAGGATACTCGGATATCTCGTAGTGCTCATACAATGCCATATCCCAGATATGGTCTTACATGTTAACATATAATGATGCCAAAGTCCCAGACGTGGTCTTACACGAAATCATATAACGATGCCAATGTCGCAGACATGGTCTTACACGTAAACACAATACAATGAAAATGTCCCAGACATGGTCTTACATGTAATCTCATCTCGATAAACCTAGTGTCATAACATTTGCATCCTAGGCATTCCTAAGGTTCGTACGGGACTTTCAGACTTAGTAATTCTGTCATTTCTTGCTCGTAGTTGCTAGTTCATACTCATTGCAATTCAATGACAAATAATACATATCTAATTTAATTTAAAAGCATGTATTTGCATATGAACTTGCCTCGTAGTCAGAATAAACGAACGGAATCGACTATTCGCCAACTTTCTATTTTCCTTGATCTAAATCAGTTTTCTTTCGTTCTTGATCTATATTCATTCAAAATTAGCTCTTTTATTCATCAACACATTCAATTAGTCCACAAACACATATTTGGGAATTTTTCCCTTTAGCCCCTTAAGTTACACATTTATTCAATTTAGTCCCTATTTCATAAATACACAAAATTCACAAAATTTGACAAAACCCATGCTTGGCCAAATTCTCTATAGGTCCCTAATAGCCCATATTTTTCATTTATTTCATAATTTAACCCCTCGATTTACACTTTTCTCAATTTAATCCCTAATTGACATTTTTGTCAAAAATCACTTTACAAAACATGTATATCAAACACTAAGCTTTCATAATTCATCATCAAATATCATAAAACTCATGGAATCATCAATGGAAACTTTTAAAATCATCAACACTTTCAAAAATTTAGTCATGGGCTAGCTAGTACTCAAAACAACGATCACAAAAACATAGAAATCATCAAAAATCGAGCTCAAAACATACCTCAATCAGGCTAGAGAAGTGTCGAACCCTAAAATGAATTTTATGTTTTCTTCTTCCACCATATTCAGCCAAATATGAATGAAAATGAAGCTTAATTTAGCTTTTGTTTTAATTATTCAGGCTTTAATAATCAAATACCAAATTTACCCTTAATGAAAACATTACAAAATCACTTAATATATGCCCATTTATGACAAATTCCACTATCAATGGTCTAATTACAACATAAGGACCTTTCATTTAATAAGCCATGGCATTTAAGCACTTTAACAAATAGAATGCAACTTTTGAATTTTACGCGATTTAGTCCTTTAATCAAATTAACCACCTAAATTAACACACAAAACTTTCACACATACATATTCACAAGCTATAAACTACAAAAATAATATTGAAATAATTTTTTAACCTCGGATTTGTGGCTCCAAACCACTGTTTCGATTTAGCTAAAATCGGGCTGTTACATAATCGTCCTTCAGTAGGAATAGTGCTTGCATGATCTTGTCTATTACGTTTACTGTATCATGATGGTCGAACATATTAGTTAGGCGAGTCGGGTGGTGGACTTGAATTTCTAGCAGTGTTAATACTACTGTGTAGGGGTGTCGCTAACTCATTTGTCAATCGTCAATAGGCTCAAATGGTGGAAAATCATTTTCGACACTGCGAGACACGCTCGTTTGTAGTTAAGGGACCTTTGACATCGTCATTAGAATCCCAACCTCCTACGAGTAATTTGCATAATACGTTAGTAAAGGCAAAACAGGTTGAGGACTAGGAATCGACCTTTCGGTACAAATGTTCTGTTTCAACCGAAGTTGGACTTCATCGGTGACGAGTTCTCTTTGGTACGGTCATTCATCTTGCTTTTAAGTTTTCATCGTCTAAATCAACGACTGGATGTGCTAAAAGTTGGTGTCGTCTTTGATTAAGTGAAGCTGAAATATTTTCATTTATTTGGTTTCGAGTTTGAACCATGGTTTCTGTACAATCTTCATGAATAAATGATTCTTCTTACTACGACAGTGGCAGACGGCGACGGATGACGTGGGTTGGGTCAATTTTTTTTAAGGGTGGTGGTGGGGTTTCAGGGATGGCGTCCGTTAAGAGGATAGGAAGGGTGGTTTGGGGGTTTGGTGATTTTAGAGAAAAAGAAAAAATAAAAATAGATGAGATGGTGTATGGGGAAGGATGGAGCGACGGCGCGTGGGTGAGCGTGTACAACGGTAAGACCGCGTCAACGTGGTGGTGTCCAAGTTTGACAACATCAAAATGGAGGAATGGGACGAGCAGCGGTACTCTAAAAAATGATGGTTGGTGATGGTGGCTTGTGATAGCACGACGAGACCACGGTGACTCGTGAGCGTGAGACGATGATGACGGTTGGAGATGATGGTGACGATACTCGACGAAGGTGGTGAGGCGAAGTGACAGCAGCGTGGTGTGGTTTTTAAGAAGTTAGGGTTTTTTTCTTTTGGAGAAAATGAAGAAGAAAGAGGGTTTAGGGATTTAGAGATTTAAGTGTTTTACTTTTCAACTTTTTTTTCTTTTTTCTCTTATGGTTGTTTTGGGTCTTCTTGTCTATTTTTTTTCTTTTTTTTTCTTTTCTTTGGGCTAGCTAGATCGTTCGACCCAATTTCCTTTCTTTTCTTTTTTTTACTCTCTTCTCCTCTTGGGCTTATTTGGGTGTTGGGATTATTTTGGGTTTATTGTGTGGTTTTTTTTTCATTTGGGCTGATATTTGGGTGTGGGATGTGTAACACCCCATACCTGTAGCCCATACCGGAGTGGAATATGAGGTATTACCTATCTCAATCTCATGCACACAAGCGTTTTCCCAAGTCACCAAGACTTGGTTCAATTTAGAACTTTTGCAATTCTACTTTAAAAATTTTATTATGGGCCTACGAGCCCCAAGTCGACCATTGAAAACTATTCGAGATCAACCGGGGTCCTTAAATCATCAATAGAAAATTTGGCCTTGAAACAGGGCATATGCCCGTGTAGAAGAGCAACACGCCCGTGTGGCCATTTCGACATGGTCGTGTTGATGGCCCGTGTGGCTCACACGGCCTAGGTAATATAAGGACACGCCCGTGCCCTTCACCTGTGTAGGATTACTTCTAAATACACACTTGCAGGTGTTTTCACACGGCCTGGTACACGCTTGTTTGCTAGGCTGTGTCCCTCACACAGCTGAGACACACGGCCGTGTCTCTTCCCGTGTGTTTACTATTATGTTTGCTGACTTGAAATTTTTACCTACAGGGGACACACGGCTAGACCACATGCCAATAGGGTAGACCGTGCGTCACACACAGCCTAGACACACACCCGTGTGTCTACCCGTGCAGACAATATAAGGCTATTTATCAAGCCTATTTGCCACCCTTACTTACACAACCTACATAATAGCAACCACAATCAAGATAAGACTATCTCATGCAACCAAATTAGCCACAATAGACAACATATCAATAAGCAATTATTCATTCATGAGAATAACTTCATTTGCATATATCAAAATGAATATTTTCCAATATTCAAGGCTTAATACAAAATGAAGGGTTCCCAACCCAAGCCAACACATTTGGCCAGTTTTCAATGACACAAAAATAGTAAAGTCTAAGCCCTATACATGTCATATTCAAAAATATAAATCAAACTATACCAAATGCTTCAATTGATAGTGTGATTGATATCTCTGGCTTCCGTTGATCCTTGATCTAGATAAGCGACACTATAAGAAAATGGAAAAGGAGAGAGAGTGTAACAGCCTGATTTAGGGCCTAGTCAGATTAGTGGTCTCGGGACCAAAAATTCGAAGTTGGGGGAATATTTTATTTTCTTAAAAATAGAGGCATACCATGGTTATTATAGTGCATGAAAAATTTGGTAAGCTAATTTTTTAAAAAGTTTGTGAGCCCAATTGCGAAAAATGACTAAATCGCATAAAGTGAAAAAGTCCTAAATTGATAGCTAAAGGTATCAAATAGCTAGAGAACAAAAATTAGGGGTCTTTAAAGGGCAATTAATCCCTTTTAAAAGTGCTTGGCCGGCCATAGAGTTAAAGAGGGGACAAAATCTTTAAGTTTGGTATGTTAGGTGACTTATTTTGACTAAAATAAAAAAAGTAGTCAACTTTCTTTTCTTCTCATCTCTTCCCACCAAAATTATCAGCCATTGTTGGAGTTTGAAAGCTTTAAAAATTTCAGCAACTTTGAGCCTTCTCAAGTAAGTGATTTTGATAGTTTCTCTTAATGATTTTTACATTTTTGAGACCCTAGAAACATGAGCTTTCTAATGAGGGTCTATTTTGAAAAATGATCAAGAGTTTAAGGTTTTTCCATGAAATAATTTATGTTTTTTTCTGAATTTTTATGGAAGAAAATGAGTCTTGGTTGTCTTATAAACAACTTTTGTGAAAGGTGTTAACATGAAAACACCTAAATGGACTATTTTGCCCAAATTGCAAAATAAGTGATAAGTGTGTGAAATAGAGAGAATTTGGAGTTTCTATAAGAGTAAAAAGAGTTCAGCTAGGCTTACGATGCAAAGAAATTTGATAAAAATCGATTTTCGAGCACAAGGGCAAAATGGTCATTTTACCAAAGGTGTAAATTTTTAATTGCCTAATTGTAATTAGTGACTAAATGAGTGTATTTTTGCTAACATAGATCAAGAATTTCTAAATAAGAACCAAGACCGGGGGAAAGCTAAGCAAATCGACTAAACCGTATATTCGTTACATTTTGAAGTCCGAGGTAAGTTGTATGTAAATGATACAACTACATTGTTGACATTTATGTTGGAATCGTTATTGAATTGATATAGCATGAAGTGATTGATTATGAAATTGAGATAGTAGAACTTTCGTTGAAACTTTAGGAAGTAAACCGGATATTCATGTCGTAACATTTGGGTCACTCGTGTGAGCTAGTGTAAGACATGTCTAGGACATGCATCGGCCACAATATGAGAGCCAGTGTAACACCATGTCTGGGACGTGGCATCAGTATCGAGACGACTGCTAGTGTAAGACATGTCTGGGACATGCATTGACCTCGAGACGTAAGACAATGTAAGACATGTATGGGACATGCATCGACTGCGAGATGTGTCAGTGTAAGACCTTGTCTGGGACATGGCATCGGCACGATTATGTGAGATCTAGTGTAAGACCATGCCCGGGACATGGCATCGGCCTCGAAGATGATAGCCAGTGTAAGACCATGTTTGGGATATGGCATCGGCTCCTTACCCATGTTTGAGTCTTATGGAATATCCGGCAGTGTACCGAATGGTTCAACGGCAAAAGTTATGAATTTAAGTTAATGAGGAAAGTATAAATGTATTGTGAGTATTACAGGTACCTAAGTGATACATATGTATAAGATGTGAACTCATTGTATATGCTATGTGATTTGTATGAAGTGAAGAGTAAGTCATGATTATGCCTACTTTGGTATCATGAGTTGTTGATAAATAGTAGACTTAGTGTTGTATATTTATTTATGTGCAACTTACTAAGCTTTATGCTTACTCCCTTTCCTTTCCATTTCCTTACAGTGCTGCCTATCTAGCTTAAGGATCACCAAAAGTCAGAGATATCGATCACACTATCAGTCGAAGCAATCGGTATAGTTGGATTTATATTTTTGAATATGACATGTATAGGGCTTAGACTTTATCATTTTGTGTCTTTGAGAATTGGCCAATTGTAATGACTCGGGTTAGGAATCCTTCATTTTGAATTAAGCCTTGAATGATGGCTAACACTCATTTTGATTTATAAAAGATGTGTTCTCATGGTTAAATGAATGTCTATTGTGGCTGATTTGATATTAGAAGTTGTGTTGTTTTGATATTGGTTGGTTTTTGTATGAATCTAAGTATGTCAGTGCGGCAAAAAAGCTTGGTAAATAGCCTTATATTATCGATACGGGTAGACACACGGACAGCCCCATGGGCATGTGGTCCAGCCGTGTATCCCCTACACGTAAACATTTCAAGTCAGTATGCATGGTAATAAACACACGGGCAGAGACACGACCATGTGTCTCTACCTTATGGAGGACATGGCCTAGTGCACGAGCGTGTGCCATGCCCGTGTGACATTTTAGGGATGCTGATGTCAGAAACAGAATGTCTAAGTTTTTGCACACGAGCTAGAACACGGGCGTGTCATGGCCGTGTGAGGAACACGGGCCATTGGCACGGGCGTGTGTCCGGCCATGTGAAAACCCCTGTAGGTATGAATTAGAAATTAATTCTACACAGGTGTGAGACACGGGCGTGTCCCAGGGTGCTTAGGCCTTGTGAATCACACGGGCCATTAGCACGACCATGTCAAAATGGTCACACGAGCGTGTTACCCTTCTACACAAGCGTGTGTCCTATTTTAAAGGAAAATTTCTTAAGGTTGGTTTAAAGGCCCAAAAAGGCTCTGAATAGTTTTCAATGATCGATTTAGGGCTCATAGGCCCATAATAAGAAGGTTAAAGTAGAAACAGAAAAAGTTTTAATTTAGACCGAGTCTCGGTGACTTGAGGTTAGTTGAAAGCATGATATCGAGTTAGGTAACGCCTTGTACTCCACCCTGGTGTGGGTTACGGGTATGGGGTGTTACAGGGAGTAAGCATAAAGCTTAGTAACTTGCATATAAATAAATATACAACATAACTTTCCCATTCATCAACAAGTATCATAGTACACAAGTGACATAAGCAAAACTTACTCATCAATATTCAATACACCTTATATAGCATATATTGAGCTCACATTTCCCACATATCATAGAGGTACTTGTACCACTCACAACACAGTTATACTTCCCTTGTTAACTTGAAATTATACTTTCACCGTTGAACTATTTGGAACATTATCAGATATTTATTAAGCCTCAAACATGGGGTAAGGTGCCGATGCCATGTCCCAGACATGGTCTTACACACATTTTAGCACATCTGTACCGATGCCATGTCCCAAACACGGACTTACACTGACACGTCTCGTAGCCGGTGAATGTCTCAGACATGTCTTACACTAGCTTACATCTCGAGGCTAATGCATGTCCCAGACATGTCTTATACTAGACTCATCTCAGTGCCGATGCCATGTGCCACACATGGTCTTACACAAGCTCTCATAATATGGCCGATGCATGTCTCAGACATGTCTTACACTAGCTCACAATAACCCATATGTTATGGCATGAATATCCGGTTTATTTCCTAGGTTCAAACGGGAACTCCATTATCTCTATTACCATCATGCTTTCTCAATTCCACAATCAAGCAATTCATGCTATATAAAATTCAAGTACAATTCAACACATACATTAACATTGTAGTTGTATTATTTACATACAACTTACCTCGGATTACAAAATGTGGCGACTAATCGATTTAGTCGATTTGCTTGGCTATCCCCCGGTCTAGGTTCGGATTCGGTATCTCTTTATCTATAATAGCAAAATGTATTTATTTAGTCACTAAATAAAATATAGAAATCGAAAATTATATCTTTGGTAAAATGACCATTTTGCCCCTAGATTTTGACAAAATGACTATTTTACCCATAGGCCTGAAAATCAAATTTTATCGAATTTCTTCACATTTTAAGCTTATCCAAACCTTTTTGTTCTCTTAGAGCAACTCTGAATTCCCACTATTTCACGTACTTAACACCTATTTTACAACTTATGCACTATAGTCCTTTTAGGTGTTTTCATGCTAACATCTTTCACAACTCAGCAACCATTACAAATTCATTCATGGAAAAACCCTAAACTCTTAATCATTTTTCAAAATAGTTCCTTCATTTGAAAGCTTATGCTTCAAGGGTCTCAAAAGTACAAAAATATTCAAGAAAAGCCATTAAAATCACTTACTTGTGAAAGCTTAAAGTTGCTGAAATTTCAAGCTCTTAAAACCCTATTTCTTTGCTAAAAATTTCGGTCAAAAGAAAAGATGGAGAAAAGAAAATGATAGCTAGGCTTTTCTTTCATTCTTTTTTTTTTTGGCATTTTTATAACATGCATTATGTCATCAAATTACCTAATATTGACTTTTCAACATTTTCATCACCTATGGCCGGCCAAGCTATCACAATAGGGTCTAATTGCCCTTTAAAGACCCCCAATTTTTATTCTCTAGCTATTTGACACCTTTAGCTATCAATTTAGGACTTTTGCATTTTATGCGATTTAGTCCTTTCTCAAAATTGAACTCGCAAACGTTAAAATTACTCCACCAAACATTTCATGCACAAATAAAAACATGCTATAATATCAAAATAATAATAATACAAGTTCTCTAACTTTGGATTTGTGGTCCCGAGACACTATTCTGACTAGGCCCAAAATCGGGCTGTTATAGGGTGGGTAGGCTAAGTAGATTTGGGTTTGGGATTATTAGTTGGGTTAAGGGTGTAGGGTTTTGTTTGTAGGTAAATAATTTTCATCATTTAGCACGTCGTGCCCATGCCACAATCATTATCTGACTTTTGGAAAATTCACAACCTCCATTACATTCGTGAAAACATCAAACTAACTTGATTAAATAAAAATTTATTTATTTATTTACAACCTAAATCTTACTTAAACTCAAAATTAAATAAATGAAAATAAATTTGGGTTGCTTCCCAAATAGCATTTTTGTTTAACAATGTTATCTCGACGACCTCGAAATTTATTTAACCGGCTCTTCAAAGACTAATTCATCAACCATGTGGACTTGAAAATTTTCGTAGAAAGGCTTTAATCACTATCCGTTGACTTTGAAACTTTTTCCAGATTCTTTGCTTTTAACCTCAACTACACCATGTTGAAATACGTGAGTAATTACAAAAGGCCCTAACCACTTAGTTCGAAGCTTACCTGTAAAAATTTTTAATGTAGGGTCATAGAGTAATACTTTCTGTCCTATTGAAAATTGTTTACGATTTATCTTCTAATCATGGTATGCCTTGATATTATCCTTATAAATTTGGGCACTTTCTTACGCGTCTCATCAAATTTCCTTAAGTTCCTGAATATGTAACTTACGATACTTACCTGCAACTTCCAGCTCCATGTTGCATTGCTTGACTGCCCAGAGGGCTTTATGTTCTAGTTCTGTAGGAAGATGTTAGTCGATAAGGAGACATACACGATTTATAAAAAATTAGTCGATAAGGAGACATACTTATGGGTCCTTTATAAGCCGTACGATATGCCCACAGTGCATCATTTAGCCGCAAACTCCAATATTTCCTATTTGGCTTAACAGTCTTCTCCAAAATCAACTTGATTTCTTGATTTGACACTTCCACTTGACCATTTGATTGAGGGTGATAGGCCATAGCAACTCATTACACTACCCCATATTTTTCAAAAGTGCGTCGATTACCTTATTACAAAAATACGTTCCCCAATATCTGATCAATTCTCGCGGTATGCCAAATCTATAAAAAAATATAACTCTTTAGAAAATCAAATACCATTTTGGCATCAACATGACGAGTGGCTTTTGCTTCCACCCACTTGGATACATAGTCAACTGCAAGTAAAATATAGATGTTACTGTATGACGAAACAAAAGGTCCTATAAAATCAATGCCCCATATATCAAATATTTAACAGACATGTATAGGGGTTAAAGGTATTTCATTTTTCCAGCTCAAGTTTCCTATATTTTGACACTTTTCGTATATTTTATAAAATAAACATGCATCCCAAAAAATATGTGGCCAATATAGTCCACATTCAAGTACTTTATGCGCAATTCGTTTAAGGCCAAAATGTCCATCAGATGCGTAAGAATGACAAAAAGATAGAATTGATTTTACCTCAGCTTCTGCAATGCATCATCAAATTACCTAATTGGAATAGTATTACCAAAGGTAGGGGTTGTCCTAAACATAGTATCACGAATTACGTTTGATCTTATCTTTTTCAGATCGAAATAAGTTAGAAGAGACTATACCTGTAGAAAGGTAATTCGCCATGTCTGTATATCAAGGGAAAACTATCTGAGTAGCAAGCAAACTTTCATCTAGAAAATCATTTTGCTTTCTTTTTCCTGATCAGATGTTTAAGAGCTGCATGATCAAAGAAAACAACAATCTTAGTCCCTAATAAATATGAATGAAATTTTTCCAAAGCAAAGACTATAGCTAGAAACTCCTTTTCAGTAGTCGAGTAATTGCTTTGGGAAGCATCCAAAGTTTTAAACGCATAGGAGATAACGTGTGGTTTTTTCTCGATTCTTTGCCCAAGGACTGCTCCTACGCTATGGTCGCTTGTGTCGCAAATTATTTTGAATGGATAATTCCAATTTGGTGGCTGAATGATGGGTGCCAAAATGAGCTTATGTTTGAGCGTGTCGAATGCATTCCTGCATGATTGGTCAAACTCAAACTTATTATCCTTCTGTAAGAGAACTAAAAGCGATTGCGCAATTTTTGAAAATTCTTTAATGAACCACCTGTAGAAACCTGTATTACCAAGGAAAGAACGAATCTCCCTCACAGTTGTGGGGTATGGCAGTGAGTTAATGATGTCAATTTTTTCTTTATCGACAGAAATTCCCTCGGCAGAAATGATTTAACCTAGAACTAATCATTTATCCACCATAAAATAGCATTTCTCATAATTTATTACAAGATTAAATTCTAAGCATCTTTTCAAATTTTTTGCAAGATTTGACAAACACACCTCAAAAGACTCACCATAGACAGTAAAGTCGTCCATGAACACCTTAATTATTTTCTCGATGTAGTCAAAAAATATACTTACCATACACCTTTGAAACGTGGCTGGCGCATTGCAAATTTTGAATGGCATCCGTCTATAAGTGAACATGCCAAATGGACACGTAAAAATCATCTTCTCTTGATCCTCCGGTGCCATTGGAATTTGGAAAAACCCTGAGTAACCATCAAGACAATAGTAATGATATTTCCCAGTTAAACGTTCTAACATCTGGTCAATAAAAGGAAGTGGACAATGATCTTTTCGAGTCAAGGAATTCAACTTCCTGCAATCAATGTAGACTCTCCACCCGTTTTGGACCTAAGTGGGTACCATCTCACCTGACGAATTCTCAATTACGGTTACGCCAATTTTTCTTGGGTACTACATTGACTAGGCTGACCCAATTACTGTCAGAAATGGGATAGATTATCCCAGCATCAATTAACTTTTGAACTTCTTTCCTTACCACTTCCATCATGGGCGAACAGAGACGCCTTTGAACCTCCTTTTTGGAAATAGCATTATCTACAACTTGAATTTTGTGCATGCAAGTCAAGGGGCTCAACCCCTTAATGTCAGCTATCGTCTATCCAATTACCATTATAGTCTCTGAGAACTCGTACCAAGTTTTCCTCTTTTACCTTCGAGAGTTTACTTGAGATTATTACCGGTAAGGTATTTCCTTTGCCAAGAAAAGTGTACTTAAAATGGTCCAGCAGTGGTTTGAGTTCCAACTCTGGGACCTGCAAAATACATGGTACAAGCTTAGTTTGTGAAGGAGATAAATCAAAAACTTTACCTAGACTTTTCCGTAATTATGGTGCCTCCATATGAGCCACTGTTTCACAAGCAAGTCTTCAAAGGTTACCCACTCCTCTAGTTCCTCCATGGCATCAAAGTCTAGACTTCTGCAAAGAACAATTAGTAATTCATCCTCGTCATGATATTCTAAATGTAATTCAGTTAAATGATCAATTATATCAATATTAGAAATATTAGAAATCATGCTAGGGCGGCTCATAGCCTCATAGACATTGAATTTCACCACTTTCCCATCTAACTCTATAATGAGTATCCCACTTCATACTTCAATCTTTGTTTGTGCGGTACTCAAGAATGGCCTCCCAAAAAGAATGTCAAACGAATTAGCCGAATTGGCATCCTTCATGTGGGTAATGTAGAAGTCTACATGAAATATTAGTTCATTTCCTTAACAAGAACGTCCTCTAGCACTCTCTCCGGATGCACTACAGATCTATCTGCAAGCTGAATAATTACATATGTTTCCTTCAAAGGACTCGCATTAAGTAGTTTATAAATTGACAAAGGCATAACATTAATTGATGCACCTAAGTCACATATTGCTTTTTTAATACCGACACTACCTATTTTACAATATATGAAAAACATACATTGGTCCTTATATTTGGGTGGTTTTTTCCGTTGCAGAACGGCGGTGATATTTTCTCCAACACTTACCTTTTTATTTCCCAAGAGCTTTCTCTTACTCGTACATAATTCTTTTAAGAATTT
The DNA here is from genome assembly GCF_025698485.1 of Gossypium arboreum. Taxonomy (NCBI): domain Eukaryota; kingdom Viridiplantae; phylum Streptophyta; class Magnoliopsida; order Malvales; family Malvaceae; genus Gossypium; species Gossypium arboreum. The sequence goes on along the minus strand of NC_069080.1, from coordinate 29,136,294 downwards.
TGCATATCGTGGAATCTGCTTAATCTCATTGAGAAGAGGTATGTTGATTTCTACCTTTCATAAAGTGTCGAGGATCTCTTTCTCTTCCCACTCTTTCTTGCATTGGACAAGTCTTATAAGAAACGGAGGTGGTATTACAAATTATTTTTGTGGTGCTGACTCTAATAGGGCCTCTATGTAAAGTTTCTCATTATCTTGACTAGTGTCATGGACACAACTCGTGCCAGGTACGGGCTCTAAAACCTTCCCAATCCTTAATGTCATAGCACTTACATTGTGTCGAGGGTTTGGCTCAGTTTGGGATGGCAGCTTATCTTAGGACTCCAAACGGCTAACTGTGAGCGCAAGCTTGCTTACTTACTTATCCAACCCCTATAACTGCATGTAAGTTTTTTGTTGAAATTTCTCAGCATTATTAGCTAGCCTTTCCACTATGGCTTGCAAAGATGACTTCAGGGGTGGCAACTATTGATTCAAACGAAAACTTTGTTGGTATGGTTGATTGAACTGAATATTCAACCTATAACTTAGATTCGGGTGATCATTCCACCCCACATTATACGAGTTCGAGTAGAGGTCATATCGGCTTTGGGCCAGTTCTAGAAAGCTCTCGACAACATTTGCTTATTCTGTCAAATCCTCATGTAAAATCAGACATGAGTCAGTTGGATGATCTGGCTTAAGACAAATTCTGCACAACCGTGCTAGAGCTATTTTATCTGTGAGAAAAGTTTGAACAACATTAGTTAGCTTATCAATTTTATCTTCTAAGGATAAAGAACTTAACCAATGAACCTGTTTTATGGGTCGAAATTGTTGAGAGTTAGCAGCCATTGTTGAAATCAACTCTTGTGCTCTCTGAGGAGTCATATTGACTAGTGCCCCTCCACTTGCAGCATCTATCATTTTCATTTCCATCGGGAGCAACCCCTCATAGAAATACTGCAAGAGTGACTGTTAAGTCATTCCATGTTGTGGTCAACTTGCACACAACTTTTTGTACCGCTCCAGTAATCATAGAGCGATTCGGTATCCTTTTGACGGATTCCCACAATGTCTCTCCTTAGTTCAGACGCTTGAGCTGTAGGGAAGAACTTGTCAAGAAACAAACATGACATGTCAGACCATGTGTAAATAGATCCCGGGGGTAAATAAAATAGCCACTCTCTAACAGAGTCGGCTAATGAGAAACGAAAAGCACGAAGTTTGATTTGGTCTTCGTTACTCCCTGAGGCTTCATGCTTGTGCACACCATATGGAGCTCTTTAAGGTGGGTGTACAGATTTTTGTTCTGTAATCCACAGAAAGTGGGTAGTAAATAAATCAAACCCGACTTTAACTAGAACGGCATTCCTCCTGCTGGATAGGTTATACATATGGGTTGTTGTTCATCCGGTGCAGCTGCGAGTTGTCGTATAGTTTGTTCAGCCATCTTGTCTTGTTCATCAAACTAAAAAAATTTCTCGGTCAAAGATATGGTTTCAAAAAAATTTCTCGATCAAAGAATGGCAAAAAATTAGAAAAAAATATCTCCAATCTCCAGAAACGGTGCCAAAATTTGATGGGCATCGAAACCACCAACAATAATTCCTACAAAATAACTCTAAATAGTAGTAAAGATTGGTAGTAGGGTCGAGTCCACAAGGACTGGTATTAAGATAAATTTTGTATCTAACTTGTGATCAAAATTTCTGTTGTGTCGATAATTGTGGCTATAGTCGTACCCACGACTCCAAACGAACCAACTGAAAAATAAACAAATAAATCAGAGGAGTTTTGAAATATTTAGAAACTAAACAATTGAAATAGCATAAATAAATAATTAAATAAATAAATTTGAAATTAAATTGGAAGTTAAATTCGAATTTTATAATCAAAGATAATAAGCCTTAGCCATAGACTCGGTGGATTCCAGATTTTTGAATCGATCCTTGAAAATTAATTTTCTCCTCCAAACAATAGCAGTTAAGAATATCCTAACCGCCAATTCTTCCTCTCGTAGCTGGTCCTAGTACGACTTGCAAACCAACCGTTACCGATTATCTAATTGAGATACATGTGTTCCCAATTCAAGATTTCGACAGCCTTGCACATTTGAAGAACCCAACTCGAATTAACAACCTCAACCATATGGATCATTTAAACCTGATCACTTCTTCCATGATTTGTTCTCGGATATCCGAATATAGCACAGTTGACTCGTTTCTCCAACTGTCAGCAAACACGACTCGAACCCAACATGTACTTTTTAACTTGAAATCGAGTTAACATTAAGGGATGAGTTGTCAATCCCGACACTTAGGAAAAATGTGAATACCGATTAGAAGGATTTTTAGTATGAATACGTATCGTATGATTCCCGACCAAAAAGAACACTGGCCTAAAGCTAAGATGAAATTTAGTAAAACATGGATTTAATCATGCTTCATAGGTTTTGAAAGGTGATATGATGATAATGGAGGAAATTGGGAAGGGAATGGGTTTGAAAGGCAATTAGACAAATTTTGGTAAAGGACAAAGAAATGAAAATGAAACAGCAGTATGCTAATTACACACCTATAACATCCCGAATTAGGGTCTAGTCAGAACAGTGGTTTCGAGACAACAAATTTAAAGTAGAAATAATTATTTTATGATTATTATGAGGTCTATGATATGAATGCATGCTTGTGTGAAACTTTCATGAAAAATTTTATGGATAAAGTGTCCAATTTGACATTTACGACTAAACTGCAAAAGTTACAAAATGTGAGTTCTAGAAGCTTCAAGCATGATATTGCCATGGATTATTAATAAGAGGTCTTTAAATAGTAATTTTCCTAATTTCTATTTTTATGGACAAAAATGGGCATAAATAGGAAAATTTTGAAAGAAAGCCCTAAAGGGCATTTTTGTCATTTGGTTAATAAAAGAATAAAAGGGAAAATAAGTCAAAAATTGTGTCCATCTTCCTCCCCTTTACCTGAAATTCTCAATGAGCCATAGTTAGGGTTTTGTTCATCCTTTCAAGCTCGTAAGTACACCCTAGCCTCATTTTTTAGGTTATTTATGTTATTGAGATCCTTGAAGCATGATCTAGCCATTTCTACCATTATTTTGAGCTAGGGTTCATGTTCAAAAACTTACCCATGTCTGACATGCATGTATTTTGGTGTTTAATAGAGGAATATGAAAGTTTGATGTATGATAAACATCTTTTACTAAGTGGTTTTTCATGAAATCACCTAAAAATGATTGTTTTGTAAAAGTTGTAAATTAGGTGGTTAAAAATCTAATTTGAAAGAAAATGTGGGCTGATATAAGTATGATATAGATTCCTCTAGGCTTGGGTAGCAAAGAAAATGAACACATTTCATTTTACGAGCCTAGAGGCTAATTTGTAATTATGTAAAGTTTAGGGGCAAAATTATAACTTTCCCAAAGCATGATTTATGGATTGTTCTAAACAATGTGATAATTAAATAAGTGAAATTTGCTATTATAGATCAAGAAAAAAAGAGTCTGGACCTAAACTGAGAAAAGGAAAAGGTTGTGGACTAAATCGAATAGTTAGCCATATTTTGGGTACCGAGGTAAGTTCGTGCGTAAATAACACAACATTACATTATTCTTTTTTTAATGCTTTAATATTGCATGGATTGTGTGATTGTCTTTGTGATTTAATTAATGATGACTGGATGACGATTCGACGAAGCTTGATACCTCAAAATCCTAGCTGAACCTTAGGAATATTTAGGATACGAATGTCATGACATAAGGGTTATGTGACGTCATGTAAGACCATGTCTACGACATGGCATTGCCATCGTTATGTGATCCCATGTAATACCATGTCTGGGACATGGCATTGATATGTGATCCTATGTAAGACCATATCTGGGATATGGCATTGGCATCGATATGTGATCCCATGTAAGACCATATCTGGGATATGGCATTGGCATCTTACTTTGTGTATGAGATTTCCCGAGTATCCTTTAGTATTCCAAGTGGTTCAACGAGTAATCCAAAGATTATATCAAAGAGATGACAAGGTATGATCATGTTAAAAGAGTACAAATACGTACGTAAAACTCATAAATATTGAGATTATGAGTCGATGAGGCCTCGGTAAGTTGTGAATGAATGAATTATGATCATGAGTTTTATTGTACATTATGTAAATGACATGACTTAAAATGTAACTATGATACTTGATGACATTGTGACAAACATTATTAGGTTATGTGTGTAATAATGTATGGTTAAAGTTGTTAATTGTTTACATGCAAACTTACTAAGCTTCATGCTTACTCCCCTTTCTTTTTCATATTCTTATAGTATCGCCAAGCTAGCTTAGGGATCGAAAGACGTCGGAGCTCAATTCACACTATCCAACTAATCTTTTTGGTATAGTGAATTTAAGTATTTTAAGTATGGCATGTATAGGGACTTGGTCTTTTGTTATATGTCATATTAGGTTAGCCAAATATGTTGGCTTATGATAATATTTGATTTATTTTGTATATGGCCATGAGATATGGTTCATATTGATTATTTGGTTGTAAAACTAATTATATATGCTTGCATGTGCTAGTGCCACTCATGATGTCGTTAAATTCATTTGGCATGGATGAATTGTGGATATGATCATGAATGTTTGATAATGAAATTGTGAGTAAATGGCATAATAACAACTAAGGCATGAATGTATGAAATGGAAGTAAATTGATGTTACATGTTGTGTGTGTTATTGAGGGTGACAAAAGGCTTGGAAAATAGCCTCAAAATTGTCCACACAGGTAGACACACGGTCGTGTGTCTAGACCGTGTGTGACACACAATTTGCCCTATGGGCATGTGATTCGGCCGTGTGTCCCCTGCACCCTAATTAGGTAAATCAGAATGTTTAGTAGTAAACACACGGGCAGAGACATGGCCCTGTGTCTCAACCGTGTAAAGGACACGGCCTCGAGATATGGGTGTGTGCCCAGGCTGTGCGAAGTCTGCACCTGATTTTGGAATTTAATTTGCCACACACCTAAGCACACGGGCGTATGACCTGGTAGTATGACCCTAATTATGTTGATGACATCATAAACAGAGAGTTAGACAGCCTACCCACACAAGCGTGTGACCCTCCAGAATAAGAAAATCTTCTAAATGTTGTAAAAGTTGTGAAAGTTCTCAGTTTAGTCCCGAACCACACCCAATATATGTTTTGGGCCTCGAGGCCCATATGAGGGATGATATGTATGTGAATGAAAAGTTTTAAATTGAATGAAATTTTATGGCCCAATTTTATATGAATGTTCATGTTCGAGTCCGGTAAAGCCTCGGAGCCTATCTTGGTGTCGAATACGGGTAAGGGGTGTTACAATAAGAACTTTGGAAGAAAAAAATAATTCTATTCAATTCCAAATGGAAATCAAATGAAAAATGTAATGTGTCTTTCCAAGGTACCTTAAAGCCCTATTTATATACATGATATTTACTAAATTTGGCTTTAACCACTTCAACATATAATTAAAATTAAATAAAATTAAAATTAAATTTTTTCTAATTTTGGCTTTTACAAAGTCAAAAGAATCTGATGAGTCCTTGGCTTTTTCCACATTTTTATTCGGTCTCACTTTATTGACTGTGTCTCATTTTGGTCATTTTCTGCTCGTTTTTGACTCATAGCATCCCAATTGCATCTCTAAGAAGATTAAAACATGAAAGCATTAATTCAGTAGGGATCAATTCAAAAATTAACCGAATTAAACACAAAAGCCATGCAAATTAACATGTTATCACTTGCAGCTAATGGGTTTAATAATGTTGTAGCCCAGCCACATAACCAATTTGAAAACATAGCCTGTGTATATTTTAAGGAAGGACACTTGTTAAAAATTTCCCATCAATTCCAATGTTCTTTTTTTACATGGGTAGTCAAAAGCAGAACATAGGTAGACAAGGATTACAATCCAATTTTTTCAACCCATCATGGCGAAATCACCCAAATTTTTCTTGGAGTAATGAAGGAGTTGGACCTAGTAGCACCTACATGCAACCTAGGTAAAACCAGCCACTAGGATTTACCTAGCAAGTTCAGAAACCATCACAAGCTAAGCCTTCGAATGGTTTGGAAAGCTTGCTGAAGGCATACATGGAAAAAAATGATGCCTAATCCAAAGCCAAGCAATTACATTGAAGAACCTGGAGAACCAAATGGGTCAGCTTGCTACGGAACTTCAAAATCGACCACAATGCGCTATTGAAGTTGAATAAGAGCCCATTGATGCTAAAGATAAAGTAGAAGTTTAACCAAGTGTTGAAACTCCAACTTCACAGAATCAGACTTGATAAATTCTGATAAGGTAAACCCAAAACCAGTCAATTATGATAAACTAACATATTTTTTAGATGCAGGAAAGACATAACAGAAGAATTGCCCAATACAAGTTAAGAATCCTCCGCCACCCTACCCTCAAAGACTTTAGAAGCAGAAGCAAGAAGTCCAATTCAAGAAGTTTTTGGATTTACTCAAGCAACTTCAAATCAATATCCCATTGGTGGAAGCTATTGAGCAAATGTTGAATTACGTCAAGTTCATGAAGGGCATCCTATCCAAAAAGAGAAAACTTGGAGTTTGATATGGTAGCACAGAAAAAGGAGAGCAGTGCATTCCTACAAAATAAACAACCCCAAAAAAATAAAGGATCCATGATGTTTTACCATACCCTGCAATATTGGGTCATTTTATTATGGTAAAGCATTATGCGATCTAGGAGCGAACATCCACTTGATGCCCATGTTCGTATTTAGAAAATTGGGGATAGATGAAGTTAGACCAGCTACGGTTAGGCTTCAACTGACATGTAGATAAATTTATTTTTCCTTCTAACTTTATGGTCTTTGATTTTGAAACAGATAAGGAAATATCAATCATCTTATAAAGGCTTTCCTTGCAACCGGAAGGACTCTAATGAACGTGCAAAAAGGCAAGCTTACCATGCGTGTTCAGGATGACCAAGTAACATCTAATGTATTTAAATCTATGCAATTTCCTGATGCAATTGATGAATGTTTTGGCGTAACCAAATTAGAAGCATTAGCCACAAATATGGGAATTCAATTTTGTTGATCACCCATTGGAACAAATCTTAATGTCAGACCCTTCTAGTGATGAGAAAGGAGAAAAATACTTAGCTTTGCTAGAAGCTAATTCAAAGGAATTTATTCCTCAATCTCGTTTTGAATATTTGGAATTAGCGAACCGGGAGTATATCCAACGAAAAGTATCAATCGAAGAGCCACCTAAATTAGACCTTAAGGTACTTCCTTGACATCTAAAATATGTTTATTTAAGTGACACTTCTACTTTTCTGTGATTATTTCAGCCGAGCTAACTAAAGAACAAGAAGAAAAGCTAATTGAAGCACTAAAAATATTTAAGAGGGCTATCAAATGGAACATAGAAGATATCTGTAGTATTAGTCCATTCATGTGCATGCACAAAATTATCTTCTAAATTATCTTAGAAGATGGCGAGAAATGAACAATTGATGGATAACGGAGACTGAACTCAGTTATGAAGGATGTGGTAAAGAAAAAAATTATTAAGTGGTTAGATACAAGTATAATTTACCCCATCTCAGACAATTCATGGGTAAGTTCAATCCAATGCGTGCAAAAGAAATGAGGCATTACGATCATGGAGAATGAAAACAATGAGTTGGTACCAACCGGAATAGTTATGGGTTCGAGAATAGATTATTGAAAATTGAACAAAGAAACTCAAAAATACCACTTTGTTTTTTAATTCTTTGGCCAAATGCTGGATAGACTCACAAGGCAAGACTATTATTGTTTTCTACATGGATACTCAGGATACAATCAAATCACAGTAGCTTCAGAGGATCAACTTAAAACAACATTCACATGCCCATACGGTAAATTTGCCTTTAGAAATATGTACTTTGGTTTATGTAATGCACCTACTACATCTCAAATATGTATGATGATGATTTATACACATGGTTGAAATGTTTTTGGAACTATTTAAGAATGATTTTTCAATGCTTGGAGATACTTACAATGGTTTCTTAGACAATTTGGCCAAGGTACTAAGGCGGTGCAAAGAAATAAACCTTGTGCTCAATTGGAAAAAGTGTCATTTCATAGTACGAGAAGATATTTTTTTAGGACACCAAATAATGAGATGAGGGATCAAAGTAGACAAAGCGAAAGTAGATGTAATTGAGAAACTCCCACCTCCAACATTTGTTAAGGGTGTTAAGAGCTTTTTAGGACAAGCTAGATTTTATCGGAGGTTCATCAAATACTTCTCCAAATTTGTTAAACTCTTATGCAAATTATTGGAGGACACAACATTTAAATTTGATGAAAAATGCTCGAAAGCTTTTGATTATCTGAAGAGTTGGTTGGTCTCAACACCAATCATTGTCACACCGGATTGGAAATCTCTATTTGAATTAATGTGTGATGTAAATGACTTTGTTGCGAGAGCCGTAATGGGTCAGTGAATGAATAAGATTTTTCATCCCATCTACTATACAAGTCAAACTTTAATGATAGCTCAATTGAATTATATGGTAATAGAAAAAGAATTACTTGTCATTGTTTTTTCTTTGAAAAGTTTAAATATTATCTTGTAGGTACCAAGTTGACTATTTTCACGGATCATTCGAAAATAAAATTGTAATAGCCCTAATTTGACCCTAGTCGGGAAGTGGTTTCAGGACCACAAAATCGAGTCATGAAAATAATTAAATGTTAAATTTCATGTCTATTATATGAGATAATGCATGTGTAAAAGTTTCATGCTTTGATTTGATCATTTGTATGTGAATTTATTAAATAGGACTTATGTGAGACACTTTTGAAATGTGATAGGTTAATTTTATAATGGTCTATTAATGCATGTATTGAAAAGAATGGTTTTGCATGTCAAATTACCCATTTTAGATAGTGGTCGGCCATGTTACTAGTTAATATATAATATATGAATTTTCTATTAGCATTATTCTAATTAAATGGCTTTATATTATAGAATAATAATAATTAAAAAAGGGGGAAAATAGGTGAAGAAAACAAAGTGTTCATCTTTGTTTCTTTTAAGCCGAATGTGAAGGAAGAATAGGGGAGAAACACCACTCGGTCATCCTAGGCTTAAACTAAGGTAAAAAGTTTATGTTAATTCTTGAAATTTTAGTTAATTTTGAGTTAGTTACCAACTTCTTTATTTGACCCATGTTAAATTTTTGATTTTGGGAATGAATAGAGCTTTTACCATAGTAGTCAATAAAGAATATGGTTGTTGTTTCATGTTAATTTGGACGAATCATGGTGGATGGGCGTTTGAGCCAAACAAATGATCATATGTATGCATTAGATGCTAAGTGGGAAGAATCGGCTATCATGTTGGATGCTATTGCCGAATATGAACTTGGTTATATTTGAGTAATGTATGTGTTTTGAGTTGACGGAATGAAAAGAATGCTTAAAATGTGTTATAAACAAATTATATGTTAAACTAAAAGAATGCTTAAAATGTGTTATAAACAAATTATATGTTAAACTAAGGTTTGCTAAATTACCATTTTCCCTTGCCAAATATGTGCTTAATTAAAGAAGAGTTTGTGTTGAATGTTTAAATAATTTAGATAATTATTAATCTAAGTCTAAGCTAGGTAAATTAAATGATTGTGGCTTAATTGTTTTATGGCAAGTGGCTATTATGGTGAAATGCAAATTCGGTCATGGAATTTAATGTATTTCTTATTGAATTTTGATAAATTTTGTTATAAGAAATATTAAGGATGAAATTGAGTTGGCTACTAGTGTTTTGTGTGGAACTTTTAACTAAGTGAGGTGTTCGACTAGGTCCTTTTGAAAAAATGTTTTGGTGTTGGCTATTTAAATGACATTAATTTTTGGTATTAAGTTGAATTGGAAAGTTGATAAATGTGTAAAGATGACTTAGGGCTTATATAAGCATTCGGCATTAGCTAAGGAGTGAGAATTTGATAGTTGATGTATATGTAAATGGGTAGTGTTAATTGAATGTGATTTATTTGGTAATAATCGTAGTGGTTAAACTAGTGTATAAGAAAACAAGCTAAACTATGTGAGTTTTACTTGTGTATGCGAAACTAGTATAAGTTGAATGATCGGTTATTAGGGTTTTATGATCATTTTGAGTTTGAGTTGTAAGTCACTATCATGGCTTGATAAGTTCTTGCCATTTTCGGTTATAAATAAGTACGAAATTTGAATCATGGCATATTTATAAATTATAATACATATTGAATTTGTTATGTGATTGCCGAATGTGAATAATAAGTAAACAATATTGGTTAAGATATTAAACAAATCTATTTGCATTTATTAAGCTCAAGAGCAAGGAGGATCAAAGTTGGATAGGGGAAAAGAGAAAGCAATAGAGTAGCCAATCTACAACCGTTCGAATATACCAAGGTAAGTCTTTGAGTAATGAAACTTAGCTTATGATTTGATAAAATCATGGTATATAAGCATAATAAATAAATTGTGACCTATTGGTTCTACTTGAATTAGGTAGTGGGATAAATAATTTGTGTATATGACTTGTAGCCGAATGGTTATAGAAATCATGTTGGATAGCGAAACGAAATCGTGTTCTTTGTATGTGGCTATTGAGCCGAAAGTGGAATGGTTGATAAGCACGTTGTGCTTGTGTTCAAGTAATGCAAATAAAATGCTAATGTGTTATGATACATATATATATATATATATATATATATGTGCATGATAATGGAGAATTATATCCGGGCTAAGTCCCGAAGGCATTCGTGCTTGTGTTATATCCGGGCTAAGTCTCGAAGGCATTTGTGCTGGTGTTATATCCGGGCTAAGTCCTAAAGGCATTCGTGCTGGTGTTATATCCGGGCTAAGTCCCGAAGGCATTTGTGCTGGTGTTATATCCGGCTAAGCCCGAAGGCATTCGTCTTGGTGTTATATCCGGCTAAGCCCAGAAGGCATTCGTCTTTGGTGTTATATCCGGCTAAAGTCCCGTAGGCTTTGTGCTTGGTATTATATTCGGGCTTAAAGTCCCGCATGCTTTGTGGTGGTGATTGGATTTGGGTTTTAAACCTAGCGACTTAATGCCGATGATTGGAGTAAGATTATGATTTGAATGTTCGTAGTAAACTACCATTGAATATGTCAAATACATTAAGTTGGTCAGGTATGTATTATATACTTTTATATGTTAGATTGATCGGAATTGAATCATGATTGAGAAATGAAAAGTATATGTGAAAAATATCATATGTGTATGTGTGTATTCGGTTATGGTGAAAGGTTATATGAGATTGATTTGGTGATATACATGTTAAATAATATGAATGCAAGAATGGGTAATAAATGCTTGGGACAAGAAGAAGAATGTGATTTCGTAAAATCACCATAAATTGTGGGAGTTGAGTTAGAAGTGAATAAATTATTTCATGAAATCTTAATGAGTCTAGTTTCTTATAAAAGAAACCGTGTGAGCAAAAGAATTGCCAATAATGAGATATTTGAAGTGGTGTGGAATAGAGTCAAAATGACTTGAGGTCCCCTGCTCGCTTTTCGAAAAATCATTATAAATGGTACAAAATGGTTATAAGATAAAATTTATATCCTTAGACTCCTTAATGAGTCTAGTTTCCAATGAGAAAATTGATTCGTAGTGAAGAGTGGTCAGAATAGTCAAACAGTAAAATAAAAATCTGGTATTGATTGGTCAAACCAAAAATTATGAAAATTTTATGGATGGAAGATATATGAGTCTATTTTCAGGGAAAATTAACGGCACTTGATTTGGAGTTTCTTATCTCCGCTTATAAATAATTTAGTGACTATTGCTCGTGAAGACGACTTGTAGTGAATTTCGATTTTGTTGCAAACATGGTTAAAACTTGTTAATGAGATGCTTTTCGAGTTCTTATGATCTTATTTGTGATTTCAATATTTTGTTTTAATTGAGTTCAGATTCAAGTGAGGTGAATTTGCTAAATATGCATTATGTTCATGGATACTTGGCCAAAATGGCAATTATCTAGGAATGATTTCTTGAAAATTTGAAATAATCGATCTATAAGTAAATTAATTGTTTACATTGCTTAAAACTTACTAAGCATTGAAGCTTACTCCGTGTTCTCTTTTCCATTTCTTATAGGTTTATACTTTAGCTCGAGTTGGAAGGGCCGGAGATATCATCACACTATCGAGTCATTATGTGAGTTGAGAAGATTGTATATCATCATGGTTTAAGGCATGTATAGGATAGACTATAGGTAGAATGATATTTCGACTTTGTACACATTATAGCCATGCGAAGATGGCTTGCTCATTTTGTTTAGAGAAGCCTTATAATTGAACTAATGTGGTGAAATGTTTTAGTTATAACTTGACAGTAGTTAATTTGTTATTAGATATTCGGTTATGTTTTGATAGTGAGTATCTTTGACCTTATAGAAGTTTTGTTCAGTCAAGTAATACCTCATAACCTTATTCCGGCAACAGATACGGGTTAGGAGTGTTACAATAATACTTGCCAAGAAAGATGCCAAGCTGAAGTTCATCTGGTGGGTACTCTTACTTTAGAAGTTTGATTTAACAATTCAAGATCGGAAATGGGTAGAAAACCAAGTAGTAGATCACTTATCCAAATTGGAGTAGCAATAAGAGATATTTCCTCTTGTTGCTATTAAGAAGAAATTTTTGGACGAGCACTTATTTAAGGTAAATAACGTTCATAATACCCTTGGTTTGCTGATTATGCTAACTATTTAGTTTGTGGTGTGATGTCGCCAGATAAGTCATACCAGAAAATGAAAAAGGTTTTTAACGATGTGAAGTACTACTTTTGGGAGGAGTCATACATATTCAAACAGTGTATAGATCAAATGATCAGGAGATGTGTGGTAGGAAATGAGGTAAATGATATTTTACATAATTTTCATTTGTCTCCAAGTGGGGGACACTTCGGAGGTTCATGTACTGCGGCCAAGGTGTTGCAAGCTGGATTCTTTTGACGGATCTTATTCAAAGATGCATATGCTTACGTATGGAGTTGTGACCGATGCCAGGGGGTCGGAAACATATCAAATAGAAACAAAATGCCATGGACGAACATTTTTTAGATAAAATTATTTGATGTTTGGGGTATTAACTTTCTTGGTCATTTTCCTCATTATGGCAACACGTACATTCTAGTAGCGGTATACTATGTGTCTAAATGGATTGAGGCTGAGGCGTATTTAATGAACAATGTCAAGATAGTGATGCGCTTTTTTCAAAAACATGTTCATAAAGGTTTGAAACTCCAAGAGCTATCATTAATGATGAAATGGTTGAAATGGTTAATTGATGAACATGGAGTGAAGCATAAGATCGCCACAGCTTACCATCCATAGACAAATGGGCAAGCTAAATTGCTGTATAAAAATATAAAAGGTATACTCGAGAAGGTAGTCCATACAAACCAGCGAAATTGGTCTAGAAGATTGGATGATGCTTTATGGGACTACTAGAAAACATTAAAAACACCTTTAGGGATGTTCTCCTATCGATTAGTCTTTGGGAAAGCCTGCCATTTGCCCTTGGAGTTAGAGCATTAAGCTTATTAAGCTCTCAAGCAACTCAACTTGGATCTCGAGCTTGCTAGAGAGAAACGACTGCTTCAGCTCAATGAATTAGAAGAATTTTGGATGTTTTCATATGAGAATGCCAAGTTGTTTAAAAAGAGAATAAAAAGATGGCATAACAAACACATCCGATTTCTAGAGTTTGAAGTAGATAAGCAAGTGATAAACCGTAAATTATACACATTTTTACCCCATGTTTAATGCATTTTATGGATGATTTCTCATTAGAATTGGTGAATTAGATTCTTCTAATGCTTTAATTTCATGTTTTATACTTAAGAGAGAATAGGAGACCGAAAGGAACGAGAAAAGGGCCAAAAACGGAAAAAATAGACCAAAGTACGAAATCAACACGGTCTGGACCTCCTCACACGAACAGACCACACGGCCGTGTCAATCTGGCAGAATTGGAGCACAACTCACACGGGCATAGAACACGCCCGTGCCATTCTAACAGGCTCGAACACAGCCTGAAGTAATAGCACACGGGCGTGTCCCTGCCGAGTCCAAGTTAAGTCCAATCCGAAAAAGGCCACTTTTGAGGGCTTCTAGGCATTCCAAAGCCTATAAATACACCCTAGAAGAGGAGAAAAGGGGAGACGGAGAAGGGGAGTAAGGAATTACCCCAAGGAAGCCGATTGATCCATCTCAGAAGCCGGATTCATCATCAAGACTGAAGATCTCTCCTCAATTTCCTATTAGGAGTTTTGGGTTTTCTTTATATTTTGTATTCTTTATTCTTCTGAGATGTTTTCTTATTTAGTTATGAACTAAATCCCCTAAATACCTAAGGGGAATAAACCTAAGACGAATCTTGTTATTATTTTCTGAATCGTATGATAAATATTTATCTTGTTCTTAATTATGTGTTCTTAATTCTTGTTTTGATATCCCAGGATACTGATTCAAGACATGCTCTTATTCAAAGGAGGAATAGACCCTGTCTAAGAGTACTTTTGTCATAATTAAGTGGAGTTGTTTGCGCGCCTAGAAATAGGGTGACAAGATTTTTCCGGATTAGGGTGAAACCTAATAAGAGGATCCATAGATCAAGTTAATGAAACCCTAGAGTGTTAATTAGAGAAAAGTCTCGGTTATTCTGATTCGGAGCCAGAATAATAAGTAAAGTCTAGGTGGATTTTTCCTTAGGTATTGTCTCAAGTCAATCGATTTTCCTAAAAGTAATTCCCCAATTCTTTTCTCTGTGCATTCTTAGTTTAGATAATTAGTTAATTAAAACAAATAAAACCCCTTTTATTCTTAGGCTAGATAATAAAAAGATAGTCATTACTAGTACTTTTAGTTCCTTTGGGTTCGACAATCCGGTCTTGCTAAAACTATATTACTGTTCGATAGGTACACTTGCCTACATCGCGATAATAGTTAGTCTAGGTTTGATCTTCATTATCAATATTTATTACTTGTTACGAATCAAGCGATCAGCAAGTTTTGTTGTTCAATTCCATATTAAAGTTTTTTCGAGGTAAGTTAAATCTCGTTGGTCTGATCCATCCATTATTCATCAAGTATTTCCAAACGGGGTAGTTGAACTTCATGACGGTAAGAGACATAAGTTCAATGTTAATGGTCAATGCCTTAAACATTACTATGGTGATAAAGTTGAGCAGAATAAAACTTCGCTCACTTTATCGGATCTTTAATTTTTCATTTTCTTTTTCAAATAATTGACTTAGACAATATTTTCTAGATTATTATGTTAAAAGAAATTCTCTCTAGGAGGTTAGAATTTAAATGGGATCGCTTGTGATCCCTCCAAATTTTCCTGATAATTGATTTTAACATAACTTTTTGAGAAAATATTTTCTAAGTAGACAAATAAATTTTAAATTGCTAAATAAAGGTTCAATTTTGACCCCAAACATTAATTTTTTGTTTTCTTTTTAATTTATTTTTCAATGCAGTACTTAATTTATTTATTTTAATAAATAGTTGTGTTTTCTGTAAATAAATATTTTTAACAGTTGTAGATAAAAATTTATTTTTATTTAATAAGATAATAATATATAATTATATACATATATATTATATATTAATTGTTATCAAATTTGTTTAGAACTAGGATTAATCATATTTTAATTATATTTTAATTATTAAGTGTTTGTATTTTCTTAAAACTTTCCTACCAACACCTTAAATTTTACCACCTTTTCTCCATCTCCACCTCTACTTCTTCTCTCCACCACCGCCCATACACCACATTTGCCTCTCCAATAGATACCACACATTACTTTCATTCCCCAACACTATTGGCCTTCTTCGCTCCCTACCACCATCGCACATTGCACCCTTCCTTCAACCAAAGCATCACTGCCACATTCTCTCCCCAACCAACATCAGCTACACATCCCCAACTCCCTTAAGCTGTCAACCGTTGCACCTTGCTCCAAGTTGCCGCACCCCTCAACTACCGCCCAAGCCACCATCAACCACCCCTATACCCTTAAACCCAACACCCTTTCCTCCACACCCTATAACAATTTTTCATTGGTTTGTTACAAAGGTAGTAATAAACTTGTTATCATTTTTTTTCCATTAATTTATTTTATTAATATTTTTGTTAAGTAAAATTAACTATGTTGAATATTTCGTAAAAAATTTGGAGAATTTCTATTTGTGTTGGTTTTTCATTTAATTTAAGTCTCAGGCTTTTATTAATTGCAATATGTCTCGAAAAAGAACATGTTTCACGATTCAAATTGAAAAATCACAAAATAAATTCCATTCCGAAGAAGTAAAGGTGAGGTACGAGAACATCTTCAGGAAACAAAAAATGCTCATTGTCGAAACCCTTTTTTATTTTGAAAGCAATGGAGATCGACTTTTGAAAACAAAAATGTGGAGTCGCCACCAATCTCTTTATTTAGGTGCGATTGGGCCACCTACTAAAATTCTTTATTCAATGAGACAATAAATTTGGTTTAGGTAAAATAAAGAAAAACGGGTTCGGGAGTCGGTTACGCATGAGGAAGGGTTAGCACCCTCATTACCCCCAAAAACTGGTATCAAATTGATTTGATGCTGTCCTTATATCAAAAGTTTTAAAAGAAAAGAGTTTCCGAAGTATGATTTTTTTTTAAAATTGTTTGAATAGCTCAAATTAGCGGTAAAAAAAACTCTCGTTTCAAAGATATGTGGTTTCATACCCAGTACGATTGGATACGATCCCTTACACCTTTAAGATGCGATCGATTTTCGACTTTTGAAAAGCCATACATTAAAATTATAAAAGGGTTATCCAAATATTCGGTTATCCAGAAAAGTCATGCCCAGTACGATTGAGCACGATTTTCTGAATTCCCCAAATATTAGATATTGCCTTATTTCAGAATTTTTTGAACAATAAAAATTTAAAAATTTGCTTAAAAACATGTTTATTGAAAATAATTATGATAAAAATACAAAGTTCAAATCAAATTATATATGAAATATTTAAAACACAAATTCATTCAAAATTGATAATTCACAAGATAATTTAAATAATAGATTCAATATGAAAGAATAACAATACATGATATAATATAACATACATAATAAATTCATAAAATATGTATATACTGGTAAATTGGGGAATAATTATTTGTGAAAGAATGAAGTTAATAATGTATAAATATATATATATATATAAATTATATATATAACAAAATTTTAAATGAAAACAAGATCGGTAAAACTAATATTTACAAAATACATAGATTTAGTGATGTATATTTATAAAACTATATTTATAAAGGAAATTTTAAAACAAATAATATATAACATAATTTTACATGTAGCAAAACGATTTGAATTGATGGAACACATAAATAAGGCATACATAAGGATAACATGAGAGTATATATGATAATATGGTTCTTAAAAGAAATATATTATATGCATAAATAACTTTAAAGAGGATATATACATAGATGAAATATTATACAAGTGGACAAAAAGAACAAATTAACAGACACACAATAACAATGAGCTCACATCCAAAAATAAATTAGAATAAAATATAACAAATTTCGAGCATAGATGAATGTAAATTGAAGCAATAGTACAAAAGACTGATTGACAATATACAATAATAATATATAAAATAATATGAAAAATGAAACACAACACATAATATACAGAGTAATATGGACACTAAGAGCCAATATAATACACAACAATTTAAAAACTATATGAAAAACTTACAAATAAATAATGCATGCTAGGGTTTGACAATGGTTTATATATATAAAATAAACTTAAAAATATGTAAATGGATATTAAAATAAAAATATTGTGAAAGAAGAAATTGAGCAAATATCATACAAAAATATTTTAAAAACAATACATATCTATTTAAAGGTGATAATATACATACAAAAATAAAAATCGATGTAAACAATATATAATGAAGATACAATAAAATAAGGAATGAATAATATACATAAAAGAATAACAAGCCAATATATAATAAAACTATATATACATGAAAGGGTCCTAAATAACAAAGAAATAATAAAATATGTTTTTCAAGAATAAATTACATACATAATAAATTTAAAAGGAGATGCAAATAAACATATTTAAAAGAAATTATATATAATAACATAGAATTAATAATGTTTATAAAACTATTTTAACATAAATTATATATATATAGGTAATTTAAATTAAATATTGTACAAAATTTTAAAATAATATGATATATAAAAGGTGATTTTAAAATAGTACTTTTATAATGAAAACAAAGTAATTTATGAAAGTAATTTAAAATGTATATAAAAAAAGAGATAAACACTAAATGAATGTATATAAAAAAATAACGAATTATACAAATTGAAATGGAAAAAGAACTTAATTGAAATAAAATTAAACTAACAGAGATAATTAATAAATAAAATAAATCAATGAAACTGTCATAAGGACTAAAATACAATCGTGTGAATGCTCAAGGGTTAAAAGTGTAAATGTTCCCAACTTCAAAGAAAAACACTCAGGCGCTGACTGAATTGAAATAGCCCGCAAACTTCAGGGCAAATGTGAAGGAAATAAAATAAGATTAAATTAAGGGTGGCACAAGTATGAGGGACCGTCCACGCAAATTTCCCATTTAAGGTGGAAATGTGCATATCCAGCTTACAAATTGGGCCAACGTGCGGGCTTTCTTGTTTTATTAAATGACACCATTTTTTAATATTAAAACTAAAAGAAATTGGATGGCCATCTGCCATTTTCTTTAAGCAATCAAAGCAATCCCTAATTTTCCCCTTTTTTAACCGATTCTCAAAGACCAAACCCTAGCCACTTCAAAAACAAAGGAAATTTCCCCTTTCACTATTCGGCCGATTAACACTCTAAAATCCCCATCTCAGGCTTCGATTTCGACGAAGGAGATAAGGATTCCGATGGCTCGTTTTCGAAGGTAAACTCCCCTCTCTCTTTTCCTTTTTATTTATTCGCATACAAGAAAAGTATTTTAAAAACGAAAAAAAATGAAAACAGAGATTTAAAACCAAAAAATTAAAATAAAGTAAACTATCACCTTCTAATTTTTGTGGAATCTTCTTTTTTTTTGTATTCAATATTTTCGTAATCCCCCCTTTACACTGATTTTTTTCGACCTTTTTATAACCGATTTACAGAATAAATAAATAAAATAGAGAAAACTCTAATATTTGCTGTCATCTGCTGGCCTATTTCTGTTATTTTCTTCTCGCAGGTTCGATTGTACGGAAAAGAACACTCGTGGATGAGGCTCGGAGACTCTGCGGAATTGCTCATAGGAGCCCGATCCCCTGGCGTTGTTCTAGCACGTTCCAGAAGCTTCTGGCTTGTGTAAACTTGGTAACTTAGGATTTCTTGAATATTTTTCTGTTTTGGGTCAGAATTTGGGCTAGGGGTTTATGTTATTGTGGGCTAAATAATAAGACTTGTAACAGGGACATTGGACCTAATTATTTTTGTTTTTTTATTTTTGTTTTATTTTGGTTTTGGTTTTGGTTCTAGTGTAAGCCCGGGCAAAAATGGGTCATTACACTCATGGAAAAAGGATTTAATTTGGGAGAAAGTAATCACAGTGACTTCATGGAAAAAGTTCAGAAAATAGTTATTAAATTGGGAAGCGTTTTGTGATGAAAAACCGATCCTAGATCTTGAGTTAGTTCGAGAATTTTATGCAAATCTGACCTCAACTAATGCAATAGAAGCTTTGTCCGAGGTATTAAGGTACCATTAAACTCAAAATAAATTAATGATTTTTATTATTTACCTTATTACAAAGATAAAGATGGTTCTTCGATATAGATAAATGTTGACACGGAGATGTTGCAAGAATTTTTACGTGAACTTACAATTCCTGGGTTTAAATGGACTATGTCGAGATGCGGAAATCATACTTGTCGTAGAGAAAATTTGACCCCATTAGCAAAGGTATGGTTTTATTTTTTACGTTTTAGTCTAATGTCTGTCTCACATAGCACCACAATTTTTGTGGAACGGATGGTTTTGTTATATTCAATTATGAAAGCAAAGGCTATTAAGGTGTAACACCCTTTACCCGTTCTGGTGGCCGGAACCAAGTAATAGAATGTTACGAATCAATACTATCTAATACAAACAATTTATAATTTAATAATTCATTTTTTATGATTAATTCATAAATAATATGTTTACAAATAATTCACTTAATTATCTATTATACAAACGTAGAAAATTGAATTCAATAAGGATCTATTTGTAATAGCCTAGACATGAAATGGGTTTGAAAAGTAGAATTTCAAAATTCTTAAAGTTGATATCAATATTTCATAGTTGGTATCGATATTGAATCGATACATTATGAAAAATTGATACTAGATTATGAATCTGTTTGTTACCAAAAACTAAGGTATCGATATTTATTTTATGGTATCGATACTTTATGAAAAAGTATTGATACTTAAATAAAATCAATATCATTTTGGCATTGTGTTTGTTTTAAAACTATTCATATGGTCAAGTATCTATACCAAATGCCAAAATATCAATACCTAACATTAAAAATGGTAAAATTTCATCCTTTAAAAGTTAATTTTATACCAAATTCACCAACCAAACATAACACAACAATAACACCTAAATAACTAACCAATATGCCTCAAATGGCACCTTAATTAACCATTCAAGCAAATTAATGTAATGTAACAAAACATTTAACCATTCACTCATCAACAATCACCTAGGTTCAAGTGCTAATGAACCTAAGCTCTAATACTTGGCTCAGTCCTATTCGGTTGTCGAGCCCGAATATTAGGACGCCATACCACCATCTCATGTCATTCACAACAATTAAGAGCTCATTCTAGAAGAAATGTCATCCATTTTAGCATTTGCTTGAGTTTTAAGTGAAACATACTCCTAATTACCACTAAGTCTTGTTAAACAAACCTTAAGCATCACATAATGACATTTGTACATACATAAGGGCCGTTTAGCAAAATTCCAATCTAGTACGTAGGTATAGATATTGGCACATAGGTATCAATATTTCCTTCATTCAATATCGATACCAAAACAATATTTATTTCTCGCCCAAAAATAAACCACTCAAAATTATCGATATCTTACAAAAAGTATCGATAATTTTACCCCGAGTATCGATACTCATGATATGGTATCGATACCAATTTATAATTCTAACTTCCTACACATTTCAAAAATTATAGAGGTATCGTTTTTAACATACGAATATAGATACCTCTTTTTTAGACCTCAACAATACAACACATATAAGCCTACTAACCATTCCAACATCAAATTTATTCATCATGCATCCATTACTATACCAAATAAACATCCAATCATCCATATCAACAGTTTCAAACATCAAAATTAGGTTCAAGTTATAATCAACATATTACAAAACAAATCTCATAATCCTAAGATCGAATAGATTATGGAAGCATCCAAAAACATCATGACAAATACCAATAAAAGCCTACCACAATGCCTTATTCCCAAAATGTAAATAATTAACACTAACACCTACAAAAAAACAAAAATGGACTTGCTTGGATCACCTCGTAAACTAATCTGCAAAGGTTTAAGAAGCGGGTGGACGAGCTTAACAAGCTCAATGAATGCCTAGAACAACTACCATGCAAACAGTTCATTAAACATTGCTGCAACATATCAGTAGCATAATTATAGCAGCCTCAACTTAGTTGACATATTTTACTTCTCATGCATATTCCATAGTTTATTTATGGAGTCACTACATACACATTCATGCATACATCACAATACATACAAACATATGTATAGATAATTTGACACTTGAGCTATTAAACATAAAAGTGGGCACTATCACAACTCAATGGTTATATGGATCCCCAACACACCACATAGACCCATTGAGTCAAACGTGTCCAAAAGTTAATGCATAAAGCTAACACTCTCCAACACACCAAACATGTATCGTTGAATGGAGCTTAGCTCACATTTCCTTATCTCTCCAAACATGTCTCAAGGCCTTAACGCCAAAATCACATGTACATATAGGTGAGTACTCACAATCCTATGGCATGCCAGCTATGTCCAATGGTCTTAAGAATCACAAGGCCAAAATATCCGTTATTAATACACATGTACTTACCATTCATTGCACTTATTCACTGTAAATATTACATTATAACACAACATTATCACTATCATCTAGCGTATATAACATGTTTACATTTACACTTTCTCAAAGGTAATCTTGAGCACATATCACATAATATAACATCTTATCTCACTTCACAATTTTACAATCAACAAGCACATATTAAATTAAGAGTACGAGAAATTGTACACTTGAAATTTAGAATAGGGGTTTAGGCTACTTCTAAATTCTCAATTAATGCATTGAATTGGGGCCACAAGCAATTACTCCACACACACCAATATGCTTTCACCGAAAAGCCAAAAGTTCAAACTAGCCTTTCCTAACTCGTAAATGGTCTTAGCAAATCCAAAGCTTCAACACAATAATTCACACAACAATACATTCAAATCAGCTAAGGACTCACCAAAAACAATCAAAAACATAAGCTTAAACTAAGTTTTCATGTAACTGAAAACTTTAACATAGTAAACTTTAAATTCGAATATCTAGGTCTATACACAGTCTTTTGGCATAAAACCAATTCTGTTCATCTTATAATTCACCTACGTCTAATTCTCAACCTTTAAACTACATTAATCTACTCAGTTCATGGTATCGACTTTTTCAACATGTTTATGGCTATTTTTTAAAAATTCATTAAAACTCAAGAAATCTTTAATGAAACTTCAAAACAAGTTTTGAAACCTCTTAATCATGTCAAAACCTATTGATTAACACTTTGAAATCATATTTTTACTCGAAAATCTAAAATTCACCATTAACAACTCTATTTTTGGCTTTTATTTAAAATATGCAATTTCATAACTCCACACCTGGTTTCAAAGGCCTAATAACATTAAAAACTATTAAGAAAGTGAATGGTTACCTTTGATGGAAGAATAAATGAGATTTTGATGCAAATCTGAGAAACCTACAAGTGAAGAAGATAAAGAAATTAATGGAATTTTGGAGTGTTTTCTTGAAGTATTATGAAGATTAAAGACTTGGATGATGATGGAAATCAAAAGAATGAAAATTTAACAAGGAAAATCAAATGTGGGAGATTGGAAGAGCAAAGGACAGCACAAGCAACCTAAGAAGAGAAAAAAAACGTGAAAACAAGTTGTATGTTGGGTTTTTAGGTTCAAATTTAAAATTTGGTAAAACTACAGCATAATTGCTCACAATTTCAGCCCTGTTACAAATTAGTCATTTTTCGAAAACATTACCGATATACCAGGTCATAAAATTCTGAACAGTCTAAGGCTAAAATTCCTAAATTACCCATAAAACTCTTAGGCCCTATTTTAGGGTGTTACATATCACTTTGAATAAAATATGGCTCCAACGTGTTTTCATGAGGGATTTCCTACAAAGAACGTTGAGCCTCATGATTACTAACATTAACAGAACAATTAGTATCATCTCGCTTACTAGGGACTCTTACAAAATCACGTGCTTGAAAAGTAATTTTTTCATCACCTATACAAAGCACAAGTTCACCAGTAGCCACATCAATAATAGTTCTAGTAGTGGCTAAAAAAGCTCAACCTAAGATCATAGGTACCTTAATATCCTCATCCATGTCCAATACAACAAAATCAATAGGGAATATAAATTTATCGACTTTTATAAGTACATCATCAATAATACCTCTAGGATATCTAATTAATCTATCCACTAATTAAATACTCATCCTAATGGGTTTAGGTTCTCCAAGACCAAGTTGTTTGAACATCTTATAAGGCATAGAATTTATACTATCCCCCAAATCAGCCAAAGCTTTTTCAACATTTAAACTACCAATGAGACAAGGAATAATAAAACCCCTTGGATCTTTAAGTTTGTTGGGTAGTTTGTTTAGGAGAATGACTGAGCAAACTGCATTGAGCTTCATAGTCGATAATTCGTCTAACTTCGTTTTATTTGTTAATAGCTCCTTTAAAAATTTTACATACTTTGGCATTTGTTAAATAGCTTCAACAAATGGTAAGTTAATGTGCAGTTTTTTTAGAAGTTTAAGAAATATACCATATAGTTCTTTTCTGTGGTCTCTCTTCAATGCTGCTGGATATAGTGGTTTGTAGTCTTCAATTACTGGCTTATGCTTTTTCTTACTTTCCTCAATCTCATCACTTTTTATAGTAGCTTCTAGCTTTGACTTCTTTTCAGGCATAACTAAACCTTCCATGTTTTGTAACACCCCAAACTCGACCTAGATGTTATAATTGAATTCGGAAGTGTCACATGAAATGGTTGAAAAACCATTTTCATTAAGTTAAAACCTTTCCAGTTCATTAGTATTTATTGCTATTATTAATTTCAAAGCTTTCTTTCATTTAATTATTCAAAGATAAAATGTATTTGTAGCAGAAGCTTGTAAAATCGTTGTGTCTAGAAAATCCGTTCAAGATTTTAGAAAACCCTTGCCATTGGTAAACCATCACAGTTGTAAATAAGTAAAAACCACCCAAAACCAGCATCAAATAGTTTAAAAGAGTCCAAAAAATACAACCTCAATGCCAAAACTTCATAACCATAAAATAAAATAAAATCGTAAAAATAGGTGGCCACCGTCGAGTCCTCTGTTGCACTGATCTGCCTAAGACTGTGGGTTACCTATACAAACAAATAGAAAAGGGGTGAGTTTACATAAACTCAATGTGTAACCCAGTAGAGTTAAGCATGTACACATACAGAATACCACAAATTAGATAGATTAATATTCAGGCCTGGGCTCATGTAAGATGCAGATACATATTCGAGCCTGAGCCCATTTCAGATGTAGATACAGTTATAGATATGCAAATTACATATCAAAATCCTACCCCCATCCTCTACACACCATCTCCGACCATCCCTACATACCATGTGGGGTTTAAAACACCCACCCATCCCTACATACCACGCTATACCGAAGCAGCACATATCAGATATAATGCAGCCGAGCTGCCAGATATTAGGCATAGTCTGCCTTTCAGAACACTTTCTCCAATATACATCATCCCACCCCAATTACAGTAACAGAACTCCCATACAGAATTAACAGATAAATCATGCTTAACAGCTTTCATAAACAGATAACTAATAAACAAACATAGGCAGGCTCATAACCATATTTCAGGCTAATAGATTATTTGGTTATAGGGTTAGATTGCATTTATCGACCCTACAGTAGGCCCACAGTCGATTAGGATAACCCGTTCGACCCTACAAAAAATTTCAGTACAATAGGTCCACATGCTCGTGCGGGTTGCCCTTGTGGACCCACACATCCGTGTGGCCCACACGCCCAGATTGACCTTGCCCGTATGGATCACACGACCTGGCCCAGTTATCACACGCCCATGTGACGTGACCGTGTGGCCCATACTGTAACAGCCCGATTTAGGGCCTAATAGGAACAGTGGTCTAAGGACCACAAATACGAAGTTAGAAAAAAATTATTTTATTATTTTTATGAGGTTATAGTATGATTTTATTAGTGCATGAAAATTTTGGTGAGCTAATTTTAATGTTTTCTAGCCCAATTTCGAAAAAGGACTAAATCGCATAAAAGGAAAAAGTTACATTTTAGTACCCAAATGAGTTAAATAGCTAAAGAACTTAAATTGAGGGCTTTTAAAGGGCAATTACATCCTTTTTATTTGTGTTGGCCGGCCATGTGATGGGTTTTAAGCAAATAGTCAAAGGGTTAGGTGGATGATGTCATGATTTAGTGATAAAATAATGCCTAAAAGCCTAGCTATCATTTCTTTCTTCTCCATCTCTCTTCTCCACCAAAAATATCAATAAAAATGGAGTTTTGAAGGCTAAAAATTTTTAGCAACTAAAAGCCCTCACAAGTAAGTGATTCCCACACCCTTTGTTGATGATTTTTGCATTTTTGAGACCCTTAAAGCATGAGTTTTCAAATGAGGGTGATATCTTGCAAAATGTTCAAGAGTTTAGAGTGTTGCCATGAAAGGATTTGTAATTTTTATTGAGTTTTTATGGAGGAATATGAGTCTTAGTTGTGTTATAAACAACTTTTGTAAAAGGTGTTAGCATGAAAACACCTAAAGGGGCTATTTTGCATAAGTTGTAAAATAGTTAATAAGTATGTGAAATAGTGATAATTTGAAGTTGCTATAATAGTAAAAATAGTTCGGTTAGGCCTAAGATACAACGAAATTCGATGAAAATAGATTTTCGGGCATAGGGGTAAAATGGTCATTTTGCTAAAGTCTAGAGGAAAAATGGTCATTTTACCAAATATGTAAATTTATGATTTATTAATCCTAATTAGTGACTAAAAGAGTGCATATTATCATTATAGATCAAGAATTACCAAATCTGAACCTAGATCGGGGGAAGGCCAAGCAAACCGACTAAACCGAATAGTCAAGTACTTTTTGTGAACCGAGGTAAGTTGTATGTAAATGATACAACTACACTGATAATACTTGTATTCATATCGCCATTGAATTGATATTGTATGAGTTGTCAAGTTATGAATTGAGAATGCCTAGGAATAATTGAGATAATAGAAATATCCCGTTGAAACATTAGAATACGAACTGGATATTCGTGCCGAGGCATTGGGTGATTTGTGCGCCAGTGTAAGACATGTCTAGGACATGTTTCGGCCATATTATGAGAGCCAGTGTAAGACCATGTCTAGGACATAGCATCGGCATCCAGACGAGGGCTAGTGTAAGACATGTCTGGGACATGCATCAGCCATACTATGATAGCCAGTGTAAGACCATGTCTGGAACATGGCATTGGCACAGAGATGAGTGCCAGTGCAAGACCATGCCTGAGACATGGCATCGGTAATATATCCCATGTTGAAGGTTCATAGAATATCCAGTAGTATTCCAAACATTTCAATGATGAGAGTTGTAGATCAATTTTGATAAAGAAAGAATAATCATGTTGTGAGTGGTACATGTACCTATATGGTAAGCATGAGTAACGAGCTTAATTTAGAGAATGTGACTTGAGTAGATGATAATGAGTAAGTTAAATTATGTTTACCTTTGAGCTATAAGTACGATGACTAATGGTGAGATTGTTGTTGTATATTTATTTATATGCAACTTACTAAGCTTTACGCTTACCCTCTTTCCTTTCCCTCTTCTTTCAGTGTTATCAAGCTAACTTAAGGATCCCTTTGATCGCGTGATTCGTAACAAGTAATAAATATTTATAATGAAGATCAAACCTAGACTAACTATTATCACGATAAAAAGTCAAGCGCACCTATCGAACAATATTATAGTATGGCAAGACCGGGATATCGTACCCAAGGGAACCAAAAGTACTAGTAATAACTATCTTTTTTATTAGTTAACCTAGAAATAAAGAGGGGTTGTTTATTAAACTAATTAACTAAAATAATTAACTAATTAAACTAAAGCAAAGAGAAAATTTGGAAAAAGACTTGAAGAAAAGTAATTGATAAAGAAGACACCCAAGGAGGAATCCACCTAGATTTCACTTGTTATCTGACTTTGAACCAGACGATTTATTCACTTCACTTGATTCGTTAGACTTCCTAACCTATATTATTATCTCTTTCGAGACTAATAATGTCTAACCCTCAGTTGAATCAATTGAAATCTCTTTTTTAATTAAAACCCCTAGGGAAGCAGTAAATCGATCTATGGATTCCCATATTAGGTTTCTCCCTAATCCGGTAAAATATTGTAACCCTATTTCTAGGCGTTCGATCAACTCCGCTTAATTATGCCAAATCTACCTTAGACAGGGACTTTTGCTCCTCTGCATAAGCACATCAAATCACGAATCAATACCCGAAATATTAACTCAAGCATTAAGGACACATAATTAAGAACAAATCAAGTATTTATCAGACAGTTCAGATAATAATAACAAGATCCATCATAGGTTTCAACCCCCTTAGGTATCTAAGGGGTTTAGTTCATAATAAAATAAGAGTACATCTCAAAAGTATGAAAATAACAAAACATAAAAAAAACTCTAAAACCCCTGAAAGAATTCTGAGAAAGATCTTCAGTCTTGGAGTAGCTCTGGCTTTTGGGATGGATCGTCTAGCTTCCTTCAAGTAATTCCCGGCGTGTGGCTTTGTACTCTAGAAAAGTTCTAGAGGGGACCTGCTTTCTAAGTCATACTTAGGGTGTTTATATAGGCTTTGGATTGGCTTTCTTCCTCCCTAAGTATCCTTTTCCGTGTAAAATACAGCTCTTTGAAAAAGGGACACGCCCGTGTGCCACGACTGTGTGATGTGATTACCAGGCCGTGTTCGATCCGTTAAATTGCACACAGCCGTGTGGGTCAATGGCCAAACCGTGTGAATCTTGAAAGCCTTGGTCGACACCCTCGAAAGACACGGGGGTGTGAGCTGCCCGTGTGGCAAGGCTTAGGCCGTGTCATCTTCTCGATTTGGTCCGTTTCGTCCCTTTTTTACTCATTTTTGGCTCCTTTTGACTTTTGGTGCTCTCTTGAGTACAAAACATGAAATAACTGGATTAAGAGCACCAAAATCCATAAATCTAGTAATAAAGATCCATAAATATGCTAAGTATTTGGGGTAAAAATATGTATACTTTGGCATTTATCACCCTTAAAGTTAGAGATATCGATTACACTATCGGTCGCAATACCCGGTATAGTTGGATTTATATTTTTGATGGTGGCATGTATAGGGCTAGACTAGGATGTTGTATTAAGAGAATGGTTCATGTATTTTGGCTTAAGTCAAAGGCCCTTCATTTTGTAATCAAGCCTGGAATAATGGCTATTATTCATTTTGATGAATACATATAATGTTATTTCTATGGATGAATTAGTGCCCATTGTGGTGAGATATATATATTGAGTCGATCTTGTGTAGGTTGTGTAAAATGGGTGACAAAAGGGCTTGGGAAATAGCCTAGTTTGTCCACACGGGTAAGACACACAGGCGTGTGTCTAGGCCGTGTGTGACACATGGCTCACACCCATGGGCGTGTGTTATGGTCGTGCGTCCCCTACACTTAAATTTTTTAAATTCATTTTAGCACATGGGTAGGCCACACTAGCGTGTACTCAGGCCGTTTCATAAAGTCAGTATGCATGTTTGTAGCATACAGACAAGAGACATGGTCGTGTGTATCGTCCATGTGAAGGACACGATTATAGGGCACGGGTGTGTTCGAGGACTGTGTGGTTTTGGCAGAATGCTTATGATTTCAGACACGGGTTCGGGACACGGGCGTGTCCCTGGCACATGGTCGTGTGTTCTATACCCACACGGGCGTGTGGAGTCTTGATGCATAAAAATTTTCTAAGTTTTTATGAGGTCTCGGTTGGGTTGCAAACAACCCTGGATTTATGATTGGGCCTCGTAAGCCCATATATGAGATAGTTGCTTGTGAAATGAGAAGTTTTTAAATTTTGTTTGAAATTTCACAGCCCAATTTTATACAGTTGATTGAGTTTAAGTCAGGTAGCACCACGAACCCTATCCTAGTGTCGGATACGGGTGAGGGGTGTTACATTTGGTGGTATCAAAGCATGGTTTAGTCGATTCTAGGACTAAACTAGCGAGAGTACGAGTCTAGCTATACATGCCACGTATATGCATATTGATAGTGTGACGATTCTTGACGATTATAAATTGTTTTTATTATAGTAATGGGTCCTGATAGAACCACGGTAGATGACGTGGAAAGTAATGCGCCGGCTCCCGCAGAAGGGACCGCGCCGATTGAGAGTGAGCCCATAAGTATGGGCCAAGGCAGAAGGGCTAGGGAAGCCTACCTCCGAATGATGGATGCTTGGTATATGGAGTCTGTTCGTGCGAACCCAAATACTCCACCTCCCCCACCTCCTCCGATTCCTCAATATGCCCCGATGGCTCCGCAAGGTGCATATGTGTTCAGACGAGAGAAGCCTCCGGTAGACAAGATCCAAAAGCAAGGGGCCGAGGAATTTCGGGCTAGTGTAGATGATGACCCAGAGACAGCGAAGTTTTGGCTAGAGAATACCATGAGGGTATTCGATGAACTGTCATGCACACCTGAAGAGTGCGTGAAGTGTGCCGTATCACTTCTACGAGACTCAACTTATCAGTGGTGGAACACTCTCGCGTCTGTAATACCGAAAGAAAGAGTAACTTGGGAATTTTTCCAAGGAGAGTTCCAAAAGAAATACATTAGCCAGAGGTTTATGGACCAGAAAAGAAAGGAATTCCTAGAGTTGAAGCAATGTAATAAGACTGTGACAGAGTATGAGCGGGAGTTTGTGAAACTCAGCAAGTATGCGCGAGAGTACGTATCCACAAAACCCTCACCACTGCAATTCACGTTGCTAAAAGAAAAGATGACTTAGGGAAGGAAAAGGAAAAGGAAAAAAGGGAAGTTTCAAAGGAATTTCGGCGGAGTGCTGAGGAAAACGAAACTTCAGAAAGAGAGAGATTTTCAAAAAAAGAAAAGAAAAAAACAATGAGGATAATTCCCATAACTCCCCATCCTTCAAATCTCTCCACTAATCGCACTAACAACCACTACTCAGGCTTTTCGTTCAACTGAAACTGTACAAGCCAACAGAGTAAAAAATATTAGCAATCACGCTTGCGTAAAGATTCAAACACAGGACCTCCAGCAAACCCACACTCCACCTAACCACCAGACCAGCAGGCCCATTCTAACATCCAATAGCAACAATTAAAAATAAACCCACTCACCAAGGGTAAGGCCTAATTCCAAAAAAATAACAAAAATTGCTAAAGGTAAGGCTTGAACCCAAGACCTCTCACACACACCTAGAACACTTAACCATCGAAGCAGATACACAATTGTGTCAAAATTTTTACAGAAGTAGACATAAGAAATTTGGGGCATTACAAATTTACCTTCTAAAAGACCTTTCGACCTTGAAATTTACCTGATCAGAATAGATGATGATATTACTGATGCATTGAGTCCTCAGGTTCTCACATGGCCTCCTTAGTGCTATAATTCCACCACAATACCTTCACCAATGGAATGGACTTTTTCCATAGAACCTTAACAACTCGATCTAAGATTTGAACCGACCCCTTCTCAAAGGTTAAGTTTGGCCTAACCTCAATCTCTTCAACCGAGACGATATGAGATGGGTCAGATCGGTACCGTCTCAACATCGAAACGTGAAAAAAATCATGGATACGGTCTAGTTTAGGGGTAACTCCAACTGATAGGCACCTGGTCCCACACGTTTCAAAATCCGGTACGGTCCAATAAATCTAGGGATTAGCTTACCCTTACGGCTGAACCTCAATATCTTCTTCCATGGAGAAACCTTAAGAAATACAAAGTCCTCCACAGAATACTCAATCTCATGCCTCTTCAAATCTATCAGAAGTCGTTTTCAGACGATCCCAAATCAGTCTAACTTTATCCTCCATCTCGGAAACCAACTCAAGACCCAAAACTCGACATTCGCCTAACTCAATCCAACACAATAGAGTACGACACTTACGACTATACAGAGCCTCATAAGGTGCCATCTGAATATTGGCCTAGAAACTATTATTATAGGCGAACTCAGCCAGCAGCAGATAATCCTCCCAACTACCTTGGAAATCATTCACACAACTCCTAAGCATATCCTCCAGAATCTAAATCACCCCCTCAGATTGGCCATCTGTATGAGGATGAAACGCAGTACTAAAGTCCAATCTAGAACCCAAAGCTTCATGTAACTTCTTCTAGAACCATGATGTAAAACGAGGATCTCTATCGAAAATAATCGATACTGGAACCCCATGCATTCTAACTATCTCAGAGATATACAGCTTCGCCAACTTCTGAAGAGAAAAGTCCGTCTGAACTAGAATGAAGTGAGCAGACTTGGTCAACTGATCCACGATGACCCAAACAGAATTCTTCCTAGTGGGTGTTAAGGGCAACCCACTAACGAAGTCCATCATCACATGTTCCCATTTCCATAAGAGAATCTTGACTGGCTGCAATAAAGCCAAAGGTAACTGGTGCTTAGCCTTAACCTGTTGGCACGTCAGACATCGAGCTACGAAGTCAATAACCTCATGCTTCAAACTGGGTCACCACTACAACTCGCAAAGGTCGCGATACATCTTATTACCGCCAGGATGCATAGCATAAGGACTACTATGCGCCTCCCTCAATATCGACTACCTCAAATCCACATCCTTTGGCACATAAATTCGACCTCGGAAACATATATCTTTATTTAGCCCAAAATCTAAAGTACCACCACTCTCAATCTGTCGAAACTGCATACCCAGAGACTCATCCTCCAACTGCTTAACTCGAAACTGATCAATCCAAGTTGGCTTAACTTGCAACTTAGCTAACAGACCCCCATAATCAAACAGACTAAGGCGAGTGAACATCGCTCTACGACTTAGAGCATTAGTCATTACATTGGCCTTACCAGGGTGATACTCTATCATGTAGTCATAATCTTTGAGCAGCTCAATCCAACGGTGCTGCCTAAGATTCAACTCCTTCTAAGTAAGGAGGTACTTGAAGCTCTTTTGATCAGTGTAGACAATACACCTTTCCTCATACAGATACTGCCTATAGATCTTTAATGCAAAAACCACCACAGCCAGTACGAGATCATGCGTCGGATAATTTGCCTCATGCATCTTAAGCATTCGGGATACATAGGCCACAACTTTCCCCTTCTGCATCAGCACACATCCCAAACCAACATGTGATGCATCACTGTATACCACAAACTCCTCGCCAAATTCAGGCTATATTAGAACAGGAGTTTGAGTCAAAACAGTCTTGAGCTTCTCGAAGCTCGATTGTTGTGCATATGTGATAAACCGTAATTCATACATATTTCTATCCCATGCTTAGCACATTTTATGGATGATTTTTCCTTAAAATTGGTGAATTCGATGCTCCTAATGCCTTAAATTCATGTTTTCTACTTAGGTGAGCATAGGAGAGTGAAAGGAACGAGAAACGGGCCAAAAACGGAGAAAATAGGCCAACGTACGAAATCAACACGGCCTAGGCTTCCTCACACAGGCAGACCACACGGCCGTGTCAATTTGCCAGAATCAAAGCACAACTCACACGGGTAGACCACACGCCCGTGCCTATTTAACAGGCTTGACCACGGCCTAAAGTAATTACACAAGGAATGTCCTTGTCGAGCCCAAGTTTAGTCCAATTCGAAAAAGGCCAATTTTGAGGGTTCTTATGTAACGGCCCCTAACCCTATACCGTCATCGGAACAGGGTTACGAGACATTACCAGTCAGTACGGTCCAATTTCGGTCATTAATTAAAGTAAATATTTACACACATCCTAGTTTTAAGATGTCGTCCCTTTAATAGGCCCTCGCGGTCCAATATGAACAGTAAATTCAATTCGGGACTAATTTAGAATCACTACGAATTTTTAGTAAATTTCAAAATTCATACTACATACCGCTTGCCAACCATAATTTACTCATTTCATGAGTACATCTACAACCTAAATGACTCTCATAAAACATCCTAGGTACATGCCATTACCAATAATTAACACACTTTACCTTAATGAATTCGGGATCGAATCGGGATGCCGATTCAACGTTCTATCTTTACTAAACTCAAGCATTTAAAACAAACTGTGACACCGAGTATGGTATACTCAATGGTATTTCCATAATCCGAACACTTAATAATATAACAATTAAACTTAAAATCACAATAACAATTATAAGTATTCTTTTGTTTGTTTTATAGATAAATTTTCAATTACTTACCATATAAATTCTATACAAGTCATATAACAAACACAATAGCATATTTGTTCAATTCTTTTCATTTACTTACCGTATAAATTCTATACAATATATTCACAATTCACTTGTTTTCACACTTTATTTCTTAACAATATACCATCTTAATTCATTCTAACATCAATCATCATCCATTTGAACTTCACTCATTTCATGAACCTTTTGGTTCATGTTTTCAATCTCATATCTCAATTTCAATTCTCAATTCAATTTCTCATTTCATTCCAATAGCTCAATCAATCAAATTCACTCGACTTATCTTTTCACTTATTTACCCCTATTAACAAGACTCGGACCTTGGCGGATACACGGATCCAACCAAACACACCAATATGGCACCCAAAGGCCTCATCGGATAGTTCAAGCAATATTTGACACCCAGGTCTCATCGGCCTAGCCAAGTAAAGTTGGTACCAAAGACCTCATCGAATCTATCCAAGAAATATAGTGACACCCAAAGGTCTCATCGACTCGAGGTCGAAGAATCCTTGAACACTTCCAATCCTATGGCATGCCAACTATATCCGACTCAAATTTCGACATCGTTAATAGGGTATTCAATTCACTTTCAATTTTTTCAATCAATACACATTTTAATTAATCACATAAATTAAGTAATCCAATACAATTCAATTCACTTTTCAATAACAAATATCCAAATATCACAAATCTCATATTTAAAATTTTCAAACAATTTATATTTCAATTCAATTCAAATAATCAATATATATTCAATATTCAATATATATATCTATATATATATATATACGCCAATTCAATCAATATAAATTCAATAATTTCATCACATACTATATCAATCCATTTCATTTGCAAAACACAATAATTCTTACTTCAAAACACTTAATATACATATTAAGAAATAAATTCAACAATTAAGTATTAGGTTCGGATTATAGAAATACAAACCGTAATTTTCGAGCTAACTCCCGTTGACTTTGTCTTATCCTTTCTTAGCCGAGATTTCTGGTACCATATTGACTACGAAATTAATACAATTCATAATCATTAATACATTACTAATTCATATCTTGAGTTATAGAATTCTAAATTAATATCCGCTAATTTTTCCTGAAACTAGACTCACAAATCTTCTTACAATAAAATTTTCAGAATTTTGGTTTAGCCATTAAGTACAGTTTATTCTTTAAATTCACCCCTATTCTGCATTCGACAGTTTCGTCCCTTCTTCACTAAAAATTAATTATCTCACAGTACAGAACTCGGATAACATTCTCATTGATTTCTAATGAAAATAGACTCATTAGGGATTCTAAACATATAACTTTAAGCCTCTAATTATTTTTATTCAATTTTTGGTGATTTTCCAAAGTCAGAATAGGGGAACCCGAATTCATTCTGACCTTGTCTCACAAAATTCATTATATCTCATAATTTACAATTCAATTGCTTATATCGTTTCTTCTATAAGAAACTAGACTCAATAATATTTAATTTCATATTTTATTCATCCTCTAATTCAATTTCTACAATTTTGGTGATTTTTCAAACTTAGACTACTGCTGCTGTCTAAAATAGTCTTAGTACAAAATGTTGATTTACTTTAATTTCAATTTAATTCTAACTAAATTCACTTACTTTTCTATCTTAATTCATACTTTATTTCTATTCAAATTTCATCCATACTCTCATTTAAATATTAAATTTCCAGCATACTTTCCTAATTTCAAAATTTCATCAATTTAGTCCTTACAACATAAAACTTATAACTTACTTTGCAATTTGATCCTATTATCAATTCTAGCTTGAAATTTACTCAATTAAACCCTTAATTCACTATTTTATTCAACATGAACTATACTTGAAAATCTATAAACTCTCAAAATATCAACTTAATTTCATCAAAGTCTTGTTCCAAAGCTTCTAAAACATCAAAATTTAAGAAGAAATGACTTAATTGACTTACCAAATTAAACTTTGAGCCTTGAAACCCAAATTTTCCTTTTTCTTTTCTTTCTTTCTTTCTCCCCTGCTTTCTTCTCTGCTTCGCTTTGCTTTCATTCTGCTTTCTTATGTTTCTTTACTTATTTATATAATATAATATATAATATAATATACTATAATATAATAATAATTTAATATATATATTTTAACACATAAAAAATCTCGATTTTTATGTTTATGTCACCACTTAGGACAAATGGCATAATTGCCATTTTGGTCCTCTTCATTTTCTTTTAATCTACAATTCAACTTTCATCCTTTATTCAATTTAGTCATTTTTCCTAATTAATCTTAATTAAACTAAATTTACTTAATTAAACTCTAATTAACCACTCAATTCCATTTTTCAGAAACGGAGACCCGAAAATACACTTTTTCGGTAACAGTAAAATTCGGGTCGTTACAATTCTCCCCACCTTTTATAATTTCGTCCTCGAAATTTACCTGAGAGAGGTGGGGTGTAAGTACAAAGATCTCATTGTTCCTCTCTTGCCCATATTGCTTCTTCAATATTATGACATTACCGCTTCGGGCTAGTATTTCAACCCTCTTTTTCATACTATAGATTACATCAAATCTCAATATCCTTTGTCGATATAACATGCAAGAGATTTGATCTCTATAATCTTCGAGCTTCAAATCATGAAAAATTATTATAAACTTTCAGTAACTTTAGAAGCAAAACCAAGCAATATTTTACCAATTTGACTTTTCTACAACTTCACATAGCCCAATGTAACAAGAACTCAATTTCTTTTCAACTCGATCTTTAAAATTTTCTTCCAAGATGGATCTTTAAGAAATATCATATCACTAATTAAATACTCAATATCCCAATGTTTCAAGTCCACATATGATTCTTATCATCAAAATTACTTTCAATCTATCTCGAATCACTTCCACTTTTCTTCAATTTCACGAATTAAACAACTCGCATATTCTTTTCTCACCAGATTTAATCAAATCCCATGCGCTTTACATCAATCATTATTCGTAACTTCATACAAAGGTTGAAAACTATTATTACGCACCTGTAACTTCTTGTACTTGTTCTATAATCGAGTATAAACCACGTATCTCAATCGAAATAATAGAAACCACCATACCATGTAATCGATAATCTCGTAAACCTAGATTTCAAACAATTATTGAGTAAGAAACTTATTCATACTAGAATAGAATATACAAGCTTCACCATACCTTCGATGATTACTCAAATACCGCTTTCTTTTTCAAAGATCGAGATAATTCCAATTCAAACCCATAGAAATTATATCCCACTTCCATTCTCGATATCCTTTCTAGTCAGTAATAGCTCAAGATATCTCAGATCTCGATATAAACATTTATATACAATTTCAAAGTACTACTTTTCTTTCCCATCTTCAACACATCTTCCTCAAATTATCAGTACATCTTATTCTTCCAAAACGCATAGACATAGTACTACTATAATTTCATGCAAATTCTCCCAGTATAAGTTCTCAATCTCTCTGTTCACTTTTTATTTCTAAATAGCAAACAACCATCATATCCAATCAAATGTTTAATCGTAAATCAGATACTATATCCATTTAATCGATAACTCATTACCACATTTCGAGTTTCAGAATCTGTTTGAAAGAAGTCGGTTTAATTTTTTTATCTCTACCAAAATTGAACCATCTTCAAATGATAACAAATGATGTTCATAGCTCATAACACAAAACAAAGCTTTCAACTTGAATATACATACATTCATTGTCTTTTCGGATGATAATTAATTATCATATCTTGATCTTTTAATGCAAGAACAATAACTACCACTTCAATCGTATCAAATAATTCTTCCCATGTGATTCTAACATTTCGTAACATAAACCATTACTTCATTTTTTTTATTTTTTATTTTTATTTTTATTTTTATTTTTTGCATCAAAACACCGCTATCCTCAGAAACCATAAGTTTCTTTATCGGATTTCGATCGAACGTAACTAGTGCTTCAGCTTAATCGAGCTTTCAACTAATCGTAACCTTGCTAACGCCTATCGATCATTCCAATTTCACATCTTTCTATAATAACCGACTAGTTTTAGAAAACCTCGATTTCAAATATATTTTCACTATCATTTCAGCTTACAAAATCTATAACACATTCAACTTCTTCAATCAACATGAGTTCGTAACTCTTCCGAAACACATTAGAATTCTCTTGCACTATTGCCACCGATTTAAACCTTAACTTAAATATTTTAATATTCAATACATAAACAAGGTAAATACCATGACCCCTTTCCTAAGATATATCTATGTTGGCATGTTCAATATCACAATAGACAATTAGCTCAATCTTCTCCGATTCAACAAAACATTTCATCATCTTGATCTTGCAACATATTATACTTCGCTTATAATTTACCACCATATCCTGCAATTAACCATTCCATTATTGAGATTATATCAAACAAGAAGAACATCAAATCGCTCGAAAACAAAGAGTATCATTATCAAATAGTTCCTGCAGATCTTATCACCCATAAATACTAATCAAAAATTTAATGCTTCAACCCAAAATTTCAAAAAACCCAATGTAAATCTTTAATAGATACTTGAACTTATGTAATCATAGGAATAGTCAAACCAGGATCAATTTAAAATAATCATATTAGTGTCTATAAAGAAGAAAGTTCTGTAATGACATCCTAGAGATAAATCTTCTCATATATAATTAACATATACCCCGCCTGATGTTCATTCTCCGATTTTACAAAGAAGTCATTTGTCACACTTCGCTTTCACTCGTATTTTTGAGATTACAGGTAACCTACCTCTGTTAGCTACATTACTCGGTCTTGAACTCGAACAATGTTTTGTTTTTTTTTTCAAGCAATCATTAAGATAATAATCGGAGAATCATGTCTAACACATATTCCATTCCTTATTCTATATTCTTCACTTCATCTTCATTTAAACCATCTTCAAACCATTTGTATCATACAGTTTCTATCGAATATACCCTCCGATATATTTATTTAATCAAACAAATTCCTTCATACACAGCTTGCGTTATATGATCCTGTTTAAGCTTCAAGAATTTCAGACGTTTCGATCAAGAAATCTCCGATCGATATATATATATTTCTTTCGAACTCATCTCGAAAAACTTTCAAATAACCCTTTCTTAATCACAACATAATCAATGTTTTCTACCACCGTAAGCTGAATCTTTTAATGAAATATCATACCCTTCTAACATTTAATCGGTGATCGTAACAATTCATTTACAATCCCGATAATATTCTCTAACCGTGTTTCAGCTTTTTTCAAGATCATTCTCAACTGTAATTCTCAATTCATCCACACCATATATATACATGTCCAGATCATTAACAAAGCAGATAACTTACCCGCTCGGACAAGCTCTATACCTTGAAGCACTTGAGGAACCGATTGAGAAACAGGAGGGTAGATATCATAACAAATACAATTTCTTCTATTCAATTGAAAACATCGCTTATAATTCTAAATAATTATGTATCATTTTTTTTCTATTATTTCATCACCATCATTCAAGAATTAATTACCCATTGAGTTTATACCGGTGTTGTTGATTCAGTTTTCATCTAATTCACGAGACTATTCGCTCAAAGACACATTTCATAATCAATACCATCGATATTTTTGTCTAACATTTTCACTATAAAACAAGCACCAAAAAATACATCAAGATCCCATCCCGACTGATTTCGACTCAATTATGGCATGTACCCTAGACTCAATTCGAGTTCGATTTAGTCCGAGAATCGCTAAACTTGAATAGCTCGATACCACTAAATGTAACACCCCTAACCCTATACCGTCATCTAACAGGTTACGAGACATTACCAACAAGACGGTCCAATTTCGGTCATTAATTAAAGTAAATATTTACACACATCCTAGTTTTAAGATGTCGTCCCTTTAATGGGCCCTCGCGTCCAATATGAACAATAATTCAATTCGGGACTAATTTAGAATCACTACGAATTTTAGTAAATTTCAAAATTCATACTACATACCGCTGTTAACCATAATTTACTCATTTCATGAGTACATCTACAACCTAAATGACTCTCATAAAACATCCTAGGTACATGCCATTACCAATAATTAACACACTTTACCTTAATGAATTCGGGATCGAATCGGGATGTTGATTCAACGTTCTATCTTTACTAAACTCACAAGACGAAACAAACCGACAATGAGTATGGTATACTCAAGTGGTATTTCTATAATCCGAACACTTAATAATATAACAATTAAACTTAAAATCACAATAACAATTATAAGTATTCATTTGTTTGTTTTATAGATAAAATTTCAATTACTTACCATATAAATTCTATACAAGTCATATAACAAACACAATAGCATATTTGTTCAATTCTTTTCATTTACTTACCGTATAAATTCTATACAATATATTCACAATTCACTTGTTTTCACACTTTATTTCTTAACAATATACCATCTTAATTCATTCTAACATCAATCATCATCCATTTGAACTTCACTCATTTCATGAACCTTTTGGTTCATGTTTTCAATCTCATATCTCAATTTCAATTCTCAATTCAATTTCTCATTTCATTCCAATAGCTCAATCAATCAAATTCACTCGACTTATCTTTTCACTTATTTACCCCTATTAACAAGACTCGGACCTTGGCGGATACACGGATCCAACCAAACACACCAATATGGCACCCAAAGGCCTCATCGGATAGTTCAAGCAATATTTGACACCCAGTGTCTCATCGGCCTAGTCAAGTAAAGTTGGTACCCAAGACCTCATCGAATCTATCCAAGAAATATAATGACACCCAAAGTCTCATCGACTCGAGGTCGAAGAATCCTGAACACTTCCAATCCTATGGCATGCCAACTATATCCGACTCACCCGACATCAAGTAATAGGGTATTCAATTCACTTTCAATTTTTTCAATCAATACACATTTTAATTAATCACATAAATTGTAATCCAATACAATTCAATTCACTTTTCAATAACAAATATCCAAATATCACAAATCTCATATTTAAAATTTTCAAACAATTTATATTTCAATTCAATTCAAATAATCAATATATATTCAATATTCAATATATATATCTATATATATATACGCCAATTCAATCAATATAAATTCAATAATTTCATCACATACTATATCAATCCATTTCATTTGCAAAACACAATAATTCTTACTTCAAAACACTTAATATACATATTAAGAAATAAATTCAACAATTAAGTATTAGGTTCGGATTATAGAAATACAAACCGTAATTTTCGAGCTAACTCCCGTTGACTTTGTCTTGTCCTTTCTTAGCCGAGATTTCTGGTACCACATTGACTACGAAATTAATACAATTCATAATCATTAATACATTACTAATTCATATCTTGAGTTATAGAATTCTAAATTAAGATCCGCTAATTTTTCCTGAAACTAGACTCACAAATCTTCTTACAATAAAATTTTCAGAATTTTTGGTTTAGCCATTAAGTACAGTTTATTCTTTAAATTCACCCCTATTCTGCCGTCTGACAGTTTCGTCCCTTCTTCACTAAAAATTAATTATCTCACAGTACAGAACTCGGATAACATTCTCATTGATTTCTAGTGAAAATAGACTCATTAGGGATTCTAAACATATAACTTTAAGCCTCTAATTATTTTTATTCAATTTTGGTGATTTTCCAAAGTCAGAATAGGGAACCTGAATTCATTCTGACCTTGTCTCACAAAATTCATTATATCTCATAATTTACAATTCAATTGCTTATATCGTTTCTTCTATAAGAAACTAGACTCAATAATATTTAATTTCATATTTTATTCATCCTCTAATTCAATTTCTACAATTTTGGTGATTTTTCAAACTTAGACTACTGCTGCTGTCCAAAATAGTCTTAGTACAAAATGTTGATTTACTTTAATTTCAATTTAATTCTAACTAAATTCACTTACTTTTCTATCTTAATTCATACTTTATTTCTATTCAAATTTCATCCATACTCTCATTTAAATATTAAATTTCCAGCATACTTTCCTAATTTCAAAATTTCATCAATTTAGTCCTTACAACATAAAACTTATAACTTACTTTACAATTTGATCCTATTATCAATTCTAGCTTGAAATTTACTCAATTAAACCCTTAATTCACTATTTTATTCAACATGAACTATACTTGAAAATCTATAAACTCTCAAAATATCAACTTAATTTCATCAAAGTCTTGTTCCAAAGCTTCTAAAACATCAAAATTTAAGAAGAAATGACTTAATTGACTTACCAAATTAAACTTTGAGCCTTGAAACCCAAATTTTCCTTTTCTTTTCTTTCTTTCTTTCTCCCTGCTTTCTTCTCTGCTTCGCTTGCTTTCATTCTGCTTATGTTTCTTTACTTATTTATATAATATAATATACTATAATATAATAATAATTTAATATATATATTTTAACACATAAAAAATCTCGATTTTTATGTTTATGTCACCTCACTTAGGACAAATGGCATAATTGCCATTTTAGTCCTCTTCATTTTCTTTTAATCTACAATTCAACTTTCATCCTTTATTCAATTTAGTCATTTTTCCTAATTACTCTTAATTAAACTAAATTTACTTAATTAAACTCTAATTAACCACTCAATTCCATTTTTCAGAAACGGAGACCCGAAAATACACTTTTTTGGTAACAGTAAAATTCGGGCCGTTACATCTTAGGCATTCTAAAGCCTAGAAATACACCCTAGAAGATGAGGGAAAATGGGCCATAGAGGAGGAAGTAGGGAACTACTCAAAGAAAGCTGATTGATCCATCTTAGAAGTTGGATTCATCATCAAGACTGAAAATCTCCCCTCAATTTCCCTTCAGGAGTTTTGGGTTTTTCTTTATGTTTTGTATTCATTATTCTTCTGAGATGTTTACCTTTTTAGTTATGAACTAAAACCCCTAAATACCTAAGGGGGATGAAACCTAAGACGGATCTTGTTATTATTATCTGAATTGTATCATAAATATTTGACTTGTTCTTAATTATGTGTTCTTAATTATGTGTTCTTAATTCTTGTTTTGATAGTCCAGGATATTGATTCAAGTTATGTAGCACCCCAAACCCGGCCCAGACGTTATGACCGGATCTGACATGCCACATCGAAGCGTTCAAAACATTTTATATTGTTGATCCATAAAAACTTACTTAGTGTTTTAAAGATAATTTCATTATAGGTTAAAGTGAATGGAAGTCGTGCATCGTAGGAAACCTAAAAGAGGTGGTGAGTCCATCTGACCGCTTAAGTACCAAGCTCACTTGGATCCAATCCTAGACATGCATACCGCTATTGCCACACCTTAACGTCATGGATATTTCTAGGAAACCGATTTAATTATGTCATTTTTAGGAAAAGTGATTAATTTTAGAAAATACTTTCATTGCGGAAGCTTTGCTAGTTGTCGTGTTATTTTGAAATCAATTGGTGTTTTTGAAAACGCGCCCTCAAGCTATCCAATTTCAACAGTTAAAATAAGAAATACCTATCTTAGTAATACATATTAAAACCATCAAAAATTATTAAGCGGCCTTATTACATTTAAAAACCCAAAACTTCAAACGTAAATAGAAGGATGTCCATTCACCGAATAAAATCAAACTTTCGAATCTGGCCACTCAATTCCCTCATAGCTCCAAGCCCACTATGGTTGGGGATTACCTGTGTGGATGAAAATAAAAGGGGTGAGTTTGGGGAAACTCAGTGTGTAAATTAACCCAACCATAGCCTATATCACCAAACCACGTAAATGAATAAGTTGGCCTTAGCCCAAAAATGTAAATTCGAATAAAGCCCATAGGCCCATAATGTAACGTAATGTAACAGATATTACATGTTTATGCGTAAACCCAACCCAGATTCATCCATAACACCCCGCATCACCTTACACCATGTGGGAGACTACTCGACCCACCCAACCGCTACACACCACGTAAATCGCAATGAGGTCGCGGATATTGTGACGAAGTCACCAGATATGAATATTGTGGCGAGCCACCGTATCGATATATGTGGCAGAGCCACCAAATCAGATAATTTTGGCATAGCCACCAGAACAGATATATGTGGCAGAGCCACCAGATCAGATAATCGTGGCATAGCCATTAGAACAGATATATGTGGCAGAGCCACCAGATCAGATAATCGTGGCATAGCCACCAGGACGCTTCCTTCATAATATAACCCATGTCCCCATGCAACAGATATATAATCATGGCATACATCATACAGAATCAGATCGTCATGCTTTTCAGTCAAAATAAACCCTAGGGGTATAATGGTAATTTTACACCTAGGGGTATAACAATAATTTTCCATACATAGGGGTATTATAGTAATTTAGCTGCTTTTAGGGTTTTCATGCATATCCTAACTATTTACGTACTATCAAAACACTTACCGCGCATACTTACCAAATTGGGCCCGTTGGCCCATGAACCCGATCTTTGGCCCATTAAGCCCAAATTATCAAAATGTACGAAATCGCTGCATCTGCAGC
Organism: Gossypium arboreum; assembly: GCF_025698485.1. NCBI lineage: Eukaryota > Viridiplantae > Streptophyta > Magnoliopsida > Malvales > Malvaceae > Gossypium > Gossypium arboreum. Next base: position 29,091,675 of record NC_069080.1, on the reverse strand, counting down.
TTTATTACTTTAGATTACCAAATATACAAACCCAACTATCTTACGAGCATTCGCACACTTTCAAAATTCCCAAAATACGACTTTTCGGCTTTTCGCTTTTGTCAATCTAGTCTATGAGAGGTGTCGATTACACATCATTTTATGACGATATATGTCGATTTAGATCCACACACGAACTGTCTACAATTGGATTACTAACACGTTAATCTAACTATTCAAATACGAACTACGTATTAGCCCCTTACAATATTCGGCCAATCACACCTACAGATCAGAGTAAGCTTATAAGAAATCAATAAGCAACTCATTAACAAATTTGTCAATGTTTACCACATAATCATAATTTCACTGCAAGCTGTCTTCCTGAGCAACAGTCACTAAATCATTTATAACTGGAGCTACAAAACTCCAAATCAAGTGCCATTAATTTTCCCTGAAAATAGACTCATATATCTTCTATCCATAAAATTTTCAGAATTTTTGGTATGGCCAATCAATACTAGATTTTTCTTAAAGTTTCCCATGTTTCACTGTTTGACTAATCTGACCACTCTTCATTATGAATCAAATTTCTCATTGTACAGAATTCAAAATATGTTCTTGTTTATTTCATTTGAAACTAGACTCAATAAGCTTTAATTACATAATTTATTCAGCTTCTAATTCATCTCCCACAATTTATGGTGATTTTCCAAATTCACGTTACTGCTGTTGTCCCAAGCAGATTTATTACCAAATCACTCTTTCACACATACCTTGCATGCATGTTATTTAAACATGTATATCACCAATCAATCATCACATATCTATGATTTTACTTAAGTATAATCTCTATTTCATCATTTTAAAGCACAACATGTTAGCCGATTTTTCCCCTTAGCATCTAAGGCACTTGCATGTTCATTTGTTTGGCTCAACTTCACCTATCTTCCATTTTTCATCAAAAGAACATGAAACAACAACCATTTCCTTCATTTTAATTCATGAATAAATGCTCACAACACAACTAAAAACCAAAATATGCTTCAAGAGTTAAGGTAGAATCAAGAAGAACTCATGAACATCAAGATAGAAGCAAACTACCATGAACTTACCTTCAATTTTCTTCCCCAAGTGACCGAACATTCAAGAGCTTTCTCCTCTCCTTTCTCTACTCTAACTTTCGACTATGATGAACAAAGATGGACAAAACTTTGTTCTTTTCACCCCTTTTTCTTTTAATAAAATTTCATATTTCATCCATTTAATTCTTTAACACAAAAGACATGAAATGCCCATCATGGAACATTTACCTAAACCATTATCATGGAACATTTACCTAACCTATTATCATGGAATATTTACCTAATCCATTATCATGGAACATTTACCTAACCCATTATCAATTTGTACCATGAATTATGGATATCAGGTGCTCATATTGTCTACAACAACATGATGGCTGGCCACTTCATGTAAAATGGGAGGTTTGTCATGCAAATCCTCCTATTTTGCACTCCTATTTATTTGGCCACTTCAATTTAGCCTATAGCATTTTCAAACATTTTCATATAGGTTCTATTTCATAATTTCACCCCCTTTTTCTTATGGAACAAAAATTAACTAAAATTGTCGGGTTCTATCTTAAGCTTGGGCCTTCTAGAGGCCCACTAATATAATTAAACCTATGCCAACATTCACAGAATTCCCGAAAATTGGGGCATTACAAGTTAAGCTCTTATTCAGAGAAGGAATAGACCTTGTCTAAAAGTAAATCTGTCATAATTAAGCGGAGTTGGTTACGCGCCTAGAGATAGGACGACAAGATTTTACCGGATTAGGGTGAAACCTAATAAGGGGATCCATAGGTTGAGTTAATGCAACCCTAGGGCGTTAATTAGAAAGAGATTTCAATTATTCAAACTAGGGTTAGATGTTGTTAGTCTCGAGAGAGATAATAATATAACTTAGGGATCTCTATGGAACAATTTGAATGAATAAATCATTCGATTCAAAGTCAAATAACAAGTGAAGTCTAGGTGGATTTTTCCTTAGGTATTGTCTTAATTCAATCGTTTTTCCAAAAGTAATTCCCCAATTTTATTTTCTATGAATTCTCAGTTTAGTTAATTAGTTAGTTAAAACTAACCTCATTATTCTTAGGCTAGGTAATAAAAAGGAAGTTAATACTAGTACTTTTAGTTCCTTTGGGTTCAATAAACCGGTCTTGCTAAAGTTATACTACTGTTCTATAGGTACACTTGCCTTCATCATGATAATAGTTAGTTTTAAGAACGATTTATTATAGATATTTAAAACCTATCACGAATATCACGTATCAACATGTCCAAACAAACGGAACCCCCTTACGCAGTAGCTTAGTCAATGGAGCGGCGATCAAGGAGAAACCCTCCACAAAATGCCGATAATAACCGGCCAGACCCAAAAAATTACGGATTTCAGACACATTCTTGGGTTGTTTCCAATCCAACATAGCGTTGATCTTTCAAGGATCAACTTGAATCCCTTCAGTAGAAACTACGTACCCCATAAAAGTCACTTTCACGTAGCCAGAATTCGTACTTGCTGAATTTAGCGTAGAGCTACTTTTCACATAGAACTTGAAGCACTATTATAAGATGTACGTCATGCTCATCTTCAATCTTAGAGTAAACCAGAATATCATCAATGAATACCACGACGAACTAATCCAGATAGGGTTGAAATACTCGATTCATCATATCCATGAACACATCCGGAGCGTTCGTCAAACCAAAAGGCATAACTAGGAACTCTAAATGTCCATAACGAGTCCTAAATGCGGTCTTATGAACATCAGCCTCCTTAACCCTAACTAATGATACCTTGGACAGAGATCGATCTTAGAGAACACAGAAGCCCCTCGAAATTGATCGAATAAGTCATCGATCCTCAGAAGTGGATACTTATTCTTAATGGTCAACTTGTTCAATTACCGATAACCTATGTCCATACTCATGGTCTCATCATTCTTCTTAACAAACAGTACTAGCGCTCCCCACAGAGACACACGAGAACGGATGAAGCCATGGTTTAGAAGTTCTTGTAGTTGAGCCTTGAGCTCAGTAAGCTCTTTCTGTTCAATACGTAGGGAGCAATGAACACCGGTGTTGTATCCGGAAGAAGCTCAATCCCAAATTCCACTTTTCGATTCGGTGGTAATCCTATAAACTCCTCAAGAAAGACGTCTAGAAAGTCTTTTACTGTTCTGATGTTCCCAATAGAAGAGTCCCTAGAATCTGAAACACTTACATAGGTCAAGTATGCCTCACATCCTTTCTGGACCAGTTTCTCAGCCATAAGCACAGAGATTACGTTAGACAAATAATTTCGATGCTCGCTGATTACCACCACTTCTCTATCACCTCAGTCCTCAGAACGATTATTTTAGCCACGCAGTCTAAAATAACTTGGTGCTTAACCAACCAGTCCATACCCAAAATTAGGTCGAACTCCCTAAACGGAGGCTCCATCAAATTAGCCAGAAATATCTCCCCTTGCACCTCTAACAGGACATCCTTATACAATTTACTAACCTAAACAGACTGCCCCAACAGACTTATCACAGTAACCTCACTAGAAGTACTCTCAACCGATAGCCCCAGATTTTCAGAAATAGAACAAACCATATAGGAATAAGTAGATCCTATGTCTACCAGAGAAAAGTAAGGTTAATCAAACACAAGAAATGTACTAGTGATGACGTCAGGAGTATCTCTGTCCTCTAGGCAATGTGCAGCATAAACCAAAGTAAGCTACCTCGCCTCTGTCTAATCAGAGTCTCAGCCTGGTGCTCTCTTCCCTCAGCCCAAACCATTACCACCCTAATTGATTCACGACCCCTAGGTGGCTGCTGAACTACCCTCGACGGTTGTACATGTCCCGGAGCTTGCGTCTAATCTACCTGCTGCGGACACTCCCTGATACAGTGCTCAAAAGACCCAAACCTCAAACACGCCCCAGTCCTTCTCTAGGATTCGCCCGGATGGCATCTCCCATAATTTTCATAAGGCAGCAACCCAGTAGAGGCAACAGGGCCTCACACTATAACTGGCCCATCAAATCTGGCCTTTTTCTTAGGCCGCTGCACAGAACACGAGGGCTCTAAATCCCTCTTGTTCTTATCTCTCTCCCTATTTCTATTTTGGAGCTTTGCACGCTTAACATCCTCGATAATCTTTACCTTCTCTACTAAAACAGAAAACTTACACTCCCTCTGTGGAGTAATCAGAACCCTTAGATTATACCTTAGGCTGTCCTTAAACCTAACACACCTTTCACACTCGGACACTACCACGCCTCGAGCGTAGCGGCTCAGCCTTAAAAATTCGACCTCATACTCAACCACAGATCGATTACCTTGTGTGAGGTTTAGGAACTCACACCTACAAGTATCGACGTAGCTAGCTTCTACATACTTGCTCTGGAATGTGGTTTTAAAGAATTCCCAAGTCAGACGATCAGGTTGAGTGCCTTCCTTAACAGTCGACCACCACTAATATGCCTCATCGAGAAGCAAGAAGACTGTACTCTTCAATTTCTACTCGAGAGTACAGTCTAAGTCATCCATAATCCTTTTAGTGGCCTCCAACCAATACTCAGCCACATTAGGGGCAACTCTTGTGACACCCCTAAATAACTCAGCTCCATTAGACTGGAGCCCCTCAGTTACTGCCCTTTGTCCCCCAGATCTAGAATTAGGTCTAGCGACCCTCTCTAATATCCTCAGCATGGCTTGAGACAGTACGTCATCCCCAACCGAACAACTCTGAGACCTAATCTCAGTAGCAAGTGACACAGGTGTCTCACTAGTGTCCAGATTCGGCGTACTGTCCAGATGTGAAGACTCAGCTCGAGCTTCCTTACGGCCTCTACCTCAGCTTTGAGTACCACGTCCACAGATACCTCGTGCGCTCATTGTAAGTTCTAAATTTATCTACATTAATAATTTTATGCATCAGTTTCAGTTTTTATAAGCAAATATTTTATGTAATAAATATCAGAAGTTCAGTAACATTTTCGTAAGTTTCAGTCTCTATTCGTTTCACTACAGTTTCAGAGAGTACTAACTATAGTGTTTTTAAAATAACTATATTCATTATTTCAGAATAATCCATCTAAGTTTCAAATTACTTACAGGATCGGCGCCAGAGACTCAGTATACCTCACACTTCACCAGAGTTTTAAAAATCAATCGAAAAAATAATTTTTTAAAACCAAATTTCGAAACCCAAATTCTACAGTCGAGTTTTGTAACCTGCCTCTGATACCACTAAATGTAACACCCAAACTCGGCCTAGACGTTATGGCCGAATCCTAAAGTGTCACATGAAATGAGTTGAAAAACCATTATCGTTAAGTTAAAACCTTTCCAGTTCATTAGCCTTTATTGCTATTATTAATTTCAAAGCTTTCTTTCATTTAATCATTAAGAGATAAAACGTATTAGTAGCGGAAGCTTGTAAAATCGTTGGGTCTAGAAAATCTGTTCAAGATTTTAGAAAACCCTTGCCTTTGGTAAACCATCACAGTTGTAAATAAGTAAAAAACAAAAATCCAAAACCAACGTCAAACAATTTAAAATAGTCCAGAAAATACAACCTCAATGCCAAAACTTCATAACCATAAAATAAAATAAAACCGTAAAAATAAGTGGTCACTTCTAAGTCCTCCGCTGTACCGATCCACATAAGATTGTGGGTTACCTGCACAGACAAACAGAGAAGGGGTAAGTTTACGTAAACTCAGTGTGTAACCCAGCAGAGTTAAACATGTACACATACAGAATACCACAAATCAGACAGATTCATATTCGGGCATGGGCCCATGTCAGATGCAGATACAGATTTGGGCCTGAGCCCATTTCAGATGCAGACACAGTTATAGATATGCAAATTAGTTATCAGAATCCTACCGCCATCCTTTACACACTATCTCCGACCATCCCTACCACTATGTGGGGTTTAAAACACCCACTCAACCCTACTCACCACGCTCTACCGATACGGCACATATCAGATATAATGCAGCCGAGCTGCCAGATATTAGGCATATTCTACCTTTCAGAATTCTTCCTCCTATATACATCATCCCACCCCAATTCAGTAACAAAACACGCATACAAAATTAACAGATAAATCATGGTTAACATGCTTTCATAAATAGATAACAGATAAACAAACATAGGCATGCTCATAAACATATTTCAGTCTAATAGATCATTTGGTTATAAGGTTAGATTGCATTTACCAACCCTACGATAGGCCCACAGTCGATTACGATGACCAGTGTGACCCAGCGAAAAATTTCAGTCTAATGGGCCCACACGCCCAGATTGGCCTTGCCCAGTTATCACACGTCTGTGTGGTGTGCCCATATGGGCCTACACGTCTAATCTGGCCTAGCCCGTGTGGCTCATACAGTGTTCTTTGGCTTCCATCGATAGTAGGTCCATTCTGACACCCAATAGCAACAATTAAAAATAAAACCACTTACCAAGAGTAAGGCCTAATTTTAAAAAAAAAATAACAAAAATTGCTAAAAGTAAGGCTTGAACCCAAGACCTCTCACACACACCCAGAACACTTAACCACTGAAGCAGATACACAGTTGTGTCAAAATTTTTACAGAAGCTGACATAAGAAATTTGGGGCATTACACATTGCGAACAATGATTGCATGGATTTCTTCCTCTAGGTTAGTTTCAATTTGCTAAGTAAGCTACCTTGTGGTATTTCTGAAACAAGTTTAACAAGCTGTCCAATTTGATTTTAAAGCCCATGAATTGATGCTTGTTGATTTTTTAGTGTTGTTTCAGTGTTTTGAAATCGAGTTTCTAACATCGAAATATATTTAGCCACATTTGACATTTTTACTCTCGTTGGTTAACTTGTTTTGTTTGCCACATTTGAAGTCAATGAATATGAGACATTATTTTTGTTCCTACTTGACCTTTTTCATGCATCTCATTATGTGTTTATTTACATGATAAATAGTGAAATGACATACTCTAAATAAAAGAAATGTTAAACATTACCTGGATGAAAATTTGATAAGCACAAGAGTCTCAAAGTAAGAACAAAGTTCAATCGAAGCGTAAGAATGATATCTGAGAAACGTCGATTACTCGTGAAGCTTGAAGACAGGTATAAGGCATGAAGAGAAAGTCGAGAATTAAAGTAATGAACATAAATCCTCAACAATCGTGGCTAAATGGACATACGACAAACATGCTTAAGGAGTACTGCATAATCATGTAGGCATAAAAGCATTTAAGACAAACATGTGCATATCATGATAACATCATACATGGCATATACAGGTACTCCAACAGAGCAAGAAATCTTGAATGAGAGTCGCACTGAATCAAAGGAAAGGACACTCAAATTTTACCAAAGAATCAACTCATATTGCGAGAGGTGAGTTGAGCCTCACCACGCTACCGAGGTATTTTCAATTTCGCTTTTCAATTTCATTCACAAAATCAACTCATATTGCGAGAGGTGAGTTGAGTCTCACCACGCTACCGAGGTATTTTCAATTTCTTTTTTCGATTTACTCACAAAATCAACTCATATTGCGAGAGGTGAGTTAAGCCTCGGGACACGTTGAGGTAATTTTAATTTCTGTTCATAAAAAAAAAATCAACTCATATTGCGAGAGGTGAGTTGAGCCTCGTGACACGTTGAGGTAATTTTAATTTCTTCATCAAAAAAAATCAACTCATATTGCGAGAGGTGAGTTGAGTCTCACTCACGCTACCGAGGTATTTTCAATTTCGCTTTTCAATTTACATTCACAAAATCAACTCATATTGCGAGAGGTGAGTTGAGCCTCAAGACACGTTGAGGTAATTTCAATTTCTGCTTTCAAAATTCAACTCATATTATGAGAAATGATTTGAGCCTCAAGACACGTTAAGGTATTTTCAATTTCGCTTTCAAAAAATCAACTTATATTGCGAGAGGTGAGTTGAGCCTCGGTTCACATGCCGAGGTATTTTAATTTCTGTCTTTCAAAAAATCAACTCATATTGCGAGAGGTGAATTGAGCTTGGATCACACATCGTGGTATTTTTCAATTTATATTGCGAGAGGTGAGTTAAGCCTTTTTATTTTTGTTGTTCAAAATCAACTCATATTGCGAGAAGTGAGTTGAGCATCGGGGCACGCTGAGGTATTTTTAGTTTTAAATTGACTCATATTGCGAAAGGTGAGTTAAGCCTTTTTATTTTTGTTGTTCAAAATCAACTCATATTGCGAGAAGTGAGTTGAGCTTCGGGACACGCTGAGTGAGTTGAGCTCAGGATCACATATCGAGTAAAGAATAAGATTGGGGCTGATTGAAGACACTAGATTTTGATTCCTTGAAGTTGCAGTGGAGCTGATCAAGGATATTAGATGATGTCCTTCTAAAGTTACAGAAGAGAAGACCACAAGCCTTATCTGACTAAAACAACAGAAGAGCAAATTGAAGCTGTTAATCTTATATTTCTGAAGTCACAGTAAAGCAGATCGAAGTTACAAATCTTAAATCCTTGAAGTTACATTAAAGTGGATTGAAGCCACAAAGCATATATCAGAAGATGCAATGGATTGAACCAAAGCTACAAGATACGGGGAACTAAAAAGAGACTACCTGGATGAGAAGATCACCAAAAGAAGTCAAAACTTAGCGAGATCGGGCAAAATTGGCCTTTCTTTGTATCTTTTCTCTATTCCCGTTACACGACAATAAGCAAAGAGGGGCAGCTGTTGTAGGCCAATTTTGGCCCGTTTACAAAATACCCAGGCCCATTAAACCATTTAACCCATCCTCAAACCCAAAACCTAAAATTAACCTAGCCCAACATCCAAGCCCAATCCCAAAACCCTAGACTCCTACTTGCCTCTTCCCACTCTCCCATGCTTTATTCGCCACCAAAGACCACTCCCACTCTCCCATGTCATTCTGCCACCAAAGACCATCACACACTCCCACCACTGCAAAAAGACAGAGGAAGGAAGAAAACATGCAACAATAGTAAAAATAGTAAAAAATAATTTGTAAATAAGGCTATAAAAGCCGAATGAAAAAGGTGGTAGTGGGGAGGGACTCTTCTTATTTTTTTCTTTCATTTTTAGCAGAGAGAAATGAGCACAAAAACAAGAAAGTGAAACATTCAATCTCAGATTCAATATAGTGATTCAATCAGCGTTTAAATACAGAAATAGCATTCAAGCATAAAAAATACCAAGATCAAAGGATTGAAAGCTTAAAAAAAAAAACCTAAGGTGATTTCTTTTTCTTTCTATTTTAAATTCGTTTTAAGTTTTTTTTAACCTATATATATTAAAAATATACAAAAAAAAAATTTACCTTTACGCGGTGGCCGGGCGCGGTGCAGTGATCCTCCGGTGGTCGTCGTCTGTGATCGCCCCCGGCCGATTCCTCCTTCTCTCTCCCTTCTCTCTCCCTTCTCTCTTCCCTCTCTCTTCTTTTTTTTCCCTCTCTCCCAAATGATTTTTTTGGTTATTTTAGGCCTTATATAGCCCTCCAAAACGACGTCGTTTTAGGGCTACACTTAAGCCCCAAAACGACGTCGTTTTGGCCATACCCACCCATCCGACCAGACCCGCCAGGGAGGATCCGCGTGTTTTGTTTGAATGGGTTATTTATGCGCTGATCCTTCCGCTTTTTCAAGGTTTTGCAATTAAGTCATTTTTTATTTTCAATTTGGCCCCATAATTTTTCGCTTTTCGATTTAGTCCCCGCTAATGTGCTGCGTTTTAATGGGAGGAATAATTATCGCTTTTTTGGTCCCCTTTGTTTTTGTGCTCAAATAAGCCCTTTTCTTTTATTTCCTTTCACATTTGCCCCGAACTTTGTTATTAGTTCAATTTTAGTCCTTTTTATTTGTATTTGTTTCTTTATTAAATATTACATTTTTGCATTTCAATATTATTATTATTATTATTATTATTATTATTATTATTATTGAAATACATTAGTGTATATCTTCATGTATGTATATATATATATGTAGTAATGTTTCTATTACTTTATTTTAATATTTTTATTATAATGGTTTTGTGTTTCAATATTATTATTATTATTATTATTATTATTATTATTATTATTATTATTATTATTATTATTATATATCCTTGTTAGATGTATACATATGTATATTACTGTTTTTAATACCTTTATTTTAATATCATTTTATTATATTTACCTTTTGGTATTGTATTACATGGTTATTATTATTATATTTATTAGTGTATGCCGCTTACCCCGTATATATTTTTAGTACGTATTAATAGTCAATTTTTAATATATATTATATGAATAATTCATATATAATATTATGTATATATTTTAATATTATCGTTATATATACTATATGATTTCTAATACTATTATTTATATATATATATATATATATTTTTCTTAGTACCACATTATGTATATATCGTATATATTTATTTTTACCCATATTGTATTTATTATTAATTTTAATACATTTATTTTATAGTCCGTATGTATATACCTTTCTTATTTGTATTATTTGTGTATGTTGCATTATTGATTTTGTATTTATTATTTTCCCTATTGCTACTTATTATATTATTATTTGGTGTATATATATCTTTTACTATTATTAGTATAAATGTATTTTCCTTGTCCATAGTATTCCTAATATTATTGTATATGTTGAATTATACTATGTGTATTTGTATCTAGTACGTATATATTTAGTAATATTGCATATATATGTCTATTAGGCATTATATTTTCATACATCATGTATATATGTCATATATTATATTTTTGCATATTATCTTATGTATATATTACCTTATATTATTATTACTAAATGTACTTTATATTTGTTTATGTTTGGTTTTATTTCTCTTTTAAATATTATTATTGTTTTGCTAATTGCTCTAGTATTATGTTAATATTTTTCATTTGAAAATGTCATTGTTTGCATATTTGATTTATTTCAAATTCTTATTTCATGAATAATTTTTATGTTTTAATTACTAGTCGAGGCAATACACCGATTTAACGTTAAGTCGTAAATTTCATCGCTATGTTGGATGGAATTTGTCTACCGTGTTAAAACAGTATATCCTTCTCAAAAATCAAAATTGAAAGTTCTCGTCTTTTAAATTGGATCACGATTGGAATTTAAATTGAACTAGCATTTTCGAAAATTAAGACAACACATGTTTAAAAGATACCAATTTTGGGCGTCACGAGGGTGCTCATACCTTCCTCGCAGAATCGACTCCGAACCCTACTTTTTCTCTGATTTTAACGTAGACCTAAAATCGGCCTTCTTTTTAAAGAAAATAAATTTATTAGGTGTCCGATCATACCTATAAAAAGGATCGGTGGCGACTCCCATCTTTATTTCTGTTTTTTTTTAGTTTATGTTTCAAAAAAATCAAACTTCAGTTTTAAAGTTCTCAATAAATTGCCACAATTAGCGACCCCAAACCAAAATTTTTTTTACATCGCTACAGCTGGCGACTCCACTGGGGAATGAAACTTGCGAGTCGAGTCGAATTAAACACATTTTGTCAAAATTTTCAAATTTTTTTGTTCAAAGTAAATATTTGGTCGTGATCCGAAAATCTCGTTTTCAAAATTCATGCATTTGTATCGTGTTGTAAATATTTCTTCTAACTTGTTATTTGGTTGTTTTTCAGTTTTCAATTTTTATGGCTTTAATTTTGGTTTAGTTTCTTTAAGTAAAACGTAAAGGTTTATGAGTTTTTCCCCACACACTGTGCACTTGCATTTTCACATAACATGAGTTCTCTACCCGGGCTCCGTCCGTTTAAGTGAAAGTAAACGCCACGCCTTCGTGAGTTAACTCGTCCCTCCATACAAGCTAGTGAATACTTTCGGTTACATATGACTTATGCTTTCGTGAGTTAACTTGTCCCTCCGCATAGGCATAAGTAAATGTAATCCTCGAATTGAACTCGTGAGCCTGTGATAGGTTATGACCGAGGCTTCGTCTTGATCTTAGCGGATGATAGTACGAGCAATTCAGTACTGTCTAGAACCGAGACGCATATAACGAACCATACGAGCTATCCAATTAGAGCCATCTTGAACCTCTGTCGTTTATAGTCACCAAAATAAGTACACGGGGAAAATGCCTTTTGCCTTTCATTTACACTCTTTATACAAAAGATTTGGATTGGGTAGTTTAAGTTGTTTCTCAAATTATATTTGTTGTGTTTACTAACCAAGTTCGTTTTTATTTTATTTTCATCATGCATCATAGGCATCATATTAGGAAGGTGTTGATTAAAGGTTGGTTGCCAAAAAACGGGTTTCTGATGGAGGAGTCAATTACACAGATAACCGAGAAGAATGTCGTGGTTCGGGACTGGTCTCTAAAACTCGAGAGAAAAGGGGGATAGTCTAGTGGAAGGGTGTGCTGCCAATTTGCCCGAACATATAACTGTAAATGTTCGCCAAAATAACTTTGAGGATCTGGTTCAAATTTGGAATCAGTGGGTTTCAGACATTAAGGGCATTTTCACTGAGAGGTATGGAGACATAGCTCACTTGATCACCATCCGTGTAGACGAACAATTGATTCAAGCCATGGTTCGATTTTGGGACACAGACTTATCGATGCTTCACCTTCAATCAAGAAGACATGACTCCAACCATAGAAGAGTATGCCGCTTTTACTCGCATCGACAATGTACAATTCGGCAAAATATATGTGAAGGAGCCTAAGCCGATGACCTTCAAGAAAAAGTTAGTAAGACCGATGACATGACTGATGCATGGGCAAAAAAAAGATAAAAAGAAGAATGAAACCATTTGCATTCCATGGTCTTCCCTACGAGATTTGGCTCTGAACCATCCCGACATGCTGAAAAGGGTAAATCTATTCGCTTTGGCCATTTATGGTTTGGTCATTTTCCCAAAAGTTCTCGGACATCTCGAAGTTGCAGTAGTTGATTTCTTCGAGAGGTTAAAACAAGGAGTCAACCCTATCCCAACTATCCTAGCTGAGACCTTCAGGTCCCTGAGTAGTTGTCGAAGAAAAGGGGAAGGACGATTTATTAGATGCGCGCAGTTGCTCAATGTTTGGATTTTGAGTCACTTCGGAAGGTAGAGCGCACTGCTTCCATATGTTTTCTAAAACATTCTCCCCTAGAAGCTTACCTCAAGAAAGAATGGTAGAAGGAAGTCACCGAGCAACATTGGGTATCGCTTTTTGAGAATCTTGGCCGAGGATATAACATGGAGAGCACCACGGATCCGTCCTTCGCCTCGCTATACAAATGTGGAAGCCAAGATTGGGTACCTTTACTTGGATTATGGGAGGAGTTGGATATGCTCCGCTATTGGTCCAAAGGCAATTTTCTTCGCAACAATTCCTCCCATAGCTGGAGGATTAGCACGATTCGAGTTCGCTTTCACGGTGAAGGATATATGAAGAGAGTCCGAGACACCGCAAAGTCTTGGAAGGAAATTTATTTCATAGAATTAGCTTTGTATGCTGATACCCTTACCCAAGATTACGACATATGGAGGAAGCAACGGGTAAATAGTCAAGAAATCTCGTCAACCAACTACACCATCCGAATCCTTTCTGAGGAAACGCCGTCGAGCTAGAAATGGCAAGACAAGAATTGAACGAGAAAAGGCCAAGATGTCTCGGGACCTTAGTGCCCTTCAAGAAGAAAACTATCACTGAAGATTGAAGTTCAAAGTTGAAAGATCCGAATCGAAAAAGTACAAAGAGAAGCGAAATTGTGAGAAACGACTTAAGGGACCTTCATTTGGAAAACAAGAAATTAAGAAACACTATAAAGAATAGCGGGTTGGGCAAGTCGACAATGAGAATGGAAGGAAGAAATTAGCAATATCAAGGAGGAATGGAGTTTTGGAAGGAAAAGCAAAGAAAGAGGAGGAAAAGGCTACGCTACCGTGATAGAGTTAAGAAGGAAGAACGCCGAGTATGAAATAGTGATCGCAAAATTGGCGAATAGTCACCGAACATCAAGAATTAAAAAGAAAACACGAGATCTAGAAAATATGCCGCAATCTCGTCAACAACAATTAGATAACCTCCAAGGCTCTAGAAGAAAAGAGTGAGCGATCGATAGGGACATTCACGCGTATGAAGGAACTCTCAAAGAAAAAGAAATGCAACTCGACTTCTTGATCAATGAAATTCGCAAAGCGGCTATGCAAGTTGTTCAATTATCAGATGAAGCCGAAATTCTCAGTTGCCAATTCCCTCCGAGCCAAAGATCGAGCATATCAGAGTTTTTAGAGCAAGTGAAGAAACAAGGCAATGTGGCTAGGAAATTTGTGTAACCGTTGGAAAAATGGAAACTTTGTGTAATAGACTCTGTTGATAAATGAAATGCCTAAATATGGGGCTATCTTGAAATTAACACCAATTTTTTGCATTCCTTGCATAACTAACATTTTGACATTCGTGCATTCATTCATGCATTCATTCATACATTGCATATTCCATACTCGGTCGCTGAAGACAAAATATATAATTCGCAGTTGTAATACCACAAGACTGGAACCACGTCATCCATATAAAACGCGCCGACAAGCTAGAGTAATGGAGGCTGAATTCAATGAGAAAATTGAAAGGTTGGAAAGGGCTCAAAAGGAATTACAAGAGCAACTGGCCAAATCACAACAAGAGAAGAGAGACCTAATGGTGAGATCTAGAGAAGAATCACTCGAGAAAAGAGATCAGATGGTCAAGATGATGGAGATGATGTCAGCTTTAGTTAAAGGAAAGGGACCCATACAGAGCCCTGACATTGTGGAATCTCGATCAAGAGTTAATCACAATCAAGACCCGCTCTATCCCCCCGGATTCACTCCACCACACGCCCGCACAGCACAGAGAGGGTACACCCAAGGAGAACCCACAGACCCAGAGCAACGGCCAGTGCCACATACTCATTTAGGGCAAGGAATATTCATATCAAATTCTGGGGCTAATCCTGCCAATCCAATTGTTCCAGATTTGGACGATCCAGCGGAAATAGCCAGGTTGAGAACGGACGATCATGAGGCTCAAGAGAAGTATAGGAGCTTAGAAGAAAGACTCAAAGTAATAGAGGGTACTGAAGCCTTCTCTGCACTAAGTGCCAAAGAGCTCAGTTTGGTGCCTGATCTAGTTCTGCCTCCAAAGTTCAAGGTGCCTGATTTCGAAAAATACGATGGCACGAGATGTCCAAAGGCGCATCTGGTCATGTTTTGCCGAAAAATGACAGGTTATGTGAACGAGGATAAACTACTCATACATTGCTTTCAAGATACTCTTCGGTGGTACAATCAACTTAGTAGAGAAAAGATTCGATCCTGGAAGGACTTGGCGTCAGCATTTTGCGAGCAGTACAAGCATGTATCGGATATGGTGCCAGACCGTATGACCTTACAAATGATGGAGAAGAAACCAACAGAATCCTTTAGACATTATGCGCAAAGATGGAGAGATATCTCGGCCCAAGTGGAGCCTCCACTGACTAAGACTAAGATAATAGTCCTTTTCATTAATACTCTGAAAGCACCATTCTATGACAAGCTAGTGGGAAATGCTATGAAGGATTTTTTGGATATCGTAATATCCGGTGAACTCATAGAGAATACCGTCAAGAGCGGTAGAATGGAAGGATCAGAAGGCCCAAAAAAAGCAGCACCCGTAAGGAAGAAAGAGCCAGAAGCCCACATGGTGGGAACTGGGAGTCGTTATATTCCCAATTCGTATCCTAACCAACCCCGACCTCGAAATTATCCACCCCCGAATTTCTATTATCCCCCTCAAGCCCCTTACTACCAAGCACCACATCCGTCCTACCCCGTATACGCCACGAACAACCAAAGACCCGTCACCACTTTCTCACAAAATACGGTACCCACCTAAAGCCAACCCAGAAAAGAACCAAGACCAGCAAGGCATAATCCCGAGAGACCGCAATTTACCCCAATCCCTGTGTCGTATGGGGAATTGTACCCAAAACTTTTGGAGAAACAATTGATATCCCCCCATTACATGGCCCCCCTTAAACCTCCATACCCGAAATGGTATGATCCAAACGCTAGTTGTGCATACCATGCGGGGAACCAGGGGCATTCTATTGAAAACTATCTTGCTTTCAAAAGGAGAGTTCAAGGGCTCATCGATGCGGGCATTTTGCGATTTGATGGTACTGGCAGTACGACCAGAAATCTATTCCCAAACCACACCGAAGGGAATGTGAGCACAGTAGGAGAGGAGGATAAACAACAAAGTAGAAGATGGGTTTCTGAAGTAAGAACACCTCTGCAGAGAATCTGGGAGATACTGAGTGAGAAAGGGTTGCTCTATCGTTTTAACGGAGTATCCAAAGGAAAAGATGCAAAAGGTCACAGTTTTTGCAAGCTCCATGGTATTGGGGAGCATAACATTCATCTGCGAGGAATTCAGAAGTTTACTGCAAAGTATGATGGACAATAAGGAGATTGGGATTTTTTGTAAAGCCAAAGAGGCCGATAGTGGAGAAATATGTGCCTCTGATAATCAATCATCAGGTTTCCCATATAGCGCCGACCAACCGTTAATAATCTATTATGACGCGAAGAAGGAGCCGGGGAAACCAAAAATGATAATTGAAGTACCATCTCATTTCCCTTATAAGGACAATAAAACAGTACCGTGGAAGTACGATATCAACATCGTTACACCTGAAGGTGAAAAGCTTGAAGCCACAACTGAAGACATTGGGGAAGTAGGTCATTTTACCCGCAGTGGACGGTGTTATTCTAAAGAAGTTGAACCGGTAAAGAAAAGTAGCGACTTGAAGCAAAAAGGAAAAGCAGTGATGCATGAAGTCGAAGTCGAGCAAGAAATTCCACCCGTGCAAGAAACTAAAAAGCCTGTGAATGAGGAAGAAGCTCGAGAATTCTTGAAATTTATTAAGTACAGTGAGTATAGTGTGGTGCAACAATTGAGCAAGCGACCGGTCGAATCTCGCTTTATCTCTCTCTTAAATTGAGCCACACCGGGCGCTTTCTTTGAAGGTGTTAAATCAAGCTTACGTAGCTAACAACATATCCGTTGAGAAGCTTGATAGGTGGGCTAACAATCTGAATGTGGACAATTTTATCTCTTTTAGTGATGATGAGATACCGCCAAATGGTAGAGGCTCGGTGAAAGCGCTGCATATCATGACTCGCTGCAAAGGCTACATAATACCAAACGTGCTCATCGATAATGGGTCAGCATTAAATGTTATGCCATTGGCCACGCTTTCCGAATCTGGATGGATTTGTCCTACTTAAGGCCCCGTCTTTCCACGGTAAGGGCATTCGACGGACGAGGTAGCGAAGTCATGGGAAAGATCGAAATCCCTTTGAAGTGGGCCCTTACATTTATGATGTCGAGTTCCAAGTCATGGACATTACACCCTCTTATAATCGCCTTTTGGGAAGACCTTCGATCCATTCTGTTGAGCGGTCCCATCATCCTCCATCAAAAGATAAAACTTATCATGGATGGTCGTTTGGTTCTGATCGGGCGAAGAAGACATTGTCGCATCTATCTCTGCTGATACACCATACCTGGAAGTAAGCAAGGACGCAGTGGAATGTTCCTTTCGATCCCTTGAATTCGTCAATGCCACTTTCGTCGCTGAGGGGAACAGGATTCCGATGCCAAAACTGTCGAGAAATACTAGAATGGGTGTCAAGTTGACCGTAGGAAGAGGAGCTCGTGCGAGAAGAGGTTTAGGGAGACATCTGCAAGGAATAGTTATGGCTTTAAAGCCAGTGCACCACAGGGCCCGATACGGTTTGGGGTTCCAGCCTGACATGCGTTAAAGAAGAAGACAGTGGAAGAAAGATCAAGAAAGAAGGATCGCAAGAACCTTAGGCCGAGAACCAGAATGGGAACCTATGGAATTCCCTCCTTTGTCAAGAACATTTACGTCTGTGGGAATGATATACCAAAGGTAAGACAATGCACAAGGCATAATGTTAATGATCGAAAAGGGTTTTTAGAACATCAGTATAAATGTCATTGACAAAGGAGCTAACACAAGTAAAGATGTCTCAAGGATACGCCTTTGTCCCCCTGGTTTCATGTTGAACAATTGGACTGCCGAGGACCTTCTTGTAGTTTATAAGTCTTCAGAGTAATGCTCAAACATTAACATTCTATTGTGTCTTTAGATATAATAGAATTCTTTTGTAAGAACTTGCATTCACTCTTTATCATTCAAATGAATATAAATGAAGATGCATTTTGTCATGATCTTTCGCATTATCACTAATTTCATAATCATTTTTCATTTCATAGCCTATCCTTACATTTGCCTCATTGCCACGACATAATATTTTGTTTGTTGTTTCCAATACTTGGATGTCCTCTATAGCTTCCTTTTCCATTCAACTTTCGGTGCTCGATATCAATGGCATGAACAAACCCAATTTCTGAGTCCCGAAATCAATTTTGAGAAGGTTTGTTTGTTTAGGAGAATTTGAAGTCAAGAAAATGTCAAGACTATGTCTCATCTCCTGAATTGTTAAGAATGGTGGAACAAGAGGATAAATAGATTTTGCCTCATGAAGAATCAGGAAACAATAAACTTGGGCAATCAAGAAAGGAAACAAGAAGTGAAGATTGGGACTTCTATTTGAGAGAGCACTAGGCATAATTTGATCGCTTTGCTCATGAGTACAAAGATGTTTTCGCATGGTCATACCAGGATATGCGGGGCTAGATGAAGATTTAGTGGTCCACAAGCTCCCATTAAAGTCGAATGCAAGCCTATCCAAAGAAAAATTAAGACGGATGAGACCGAAATGTTGTTGAAAATAAAGAGGAAGTCAAGAAGCAATTTGATCTTTGGCTTCCTACAAGCCTCAAATATCCGAATGGGTGGCTAACATAGTCCGGTACCAAAGAAAGATGGCAGAGTACGAATGTGCGTGGATTATCGTGACCTGAATCGAGCAAGCCCAAAAGATAATTTTCCCTTGCCACATATTGACACGTTGGTGGACAACACAGTAAAACATTCATTGTTTTCTTTCATGGATGGATTCTCGGGGTATAATCAGATCAAGATGGCCCAAGAGGATATGGAGAAAACTACCTTCATAACAATGTGGGGAACGTTCTGCTACAAGGTGATACCATTCGGGTTAAAGAATGCTGGGGCAACATATCAGAGGGCTATGGTGACGTTATTCCATGACATGATGCATAAAGAAATAGAGGTCTACGTCGATGATATGATTGCTAAATCTCGAGGAGAAGAAGAGCATGTAGTGAACCTCAAGAAGTTGTTCGAAAGGCTAAGAAAGTTTCAGCTAAAGCTTAATCCAGGCAAATGTACATTCGGGGCTACCTCGGGAAAGTTGCTAGGCTTCATTGTCAGTGAAAGAGGTATCGAAGTTGATCCAGATAAAATAAAAGCCATCCAAGAATTACCACCTCCGCGCACGCAAAGGAAGTTAGAGGATTTTTAGGGAGATTAAACTACATCGCCCGATTTATCGCGCAACTTACCAACTAATGCGACCCAATCTTTCGGCTTCTTCGAAAACATAACCCGGGAGAATAGAACGAGGAATGCCAGGTGGCCTTTGATAAGATAAAACAATATTTGTCCAGTCCTCCAGTGCTAGTATCGCCAACTCCCGGAAGACCATTGATATTGTATTTGACTGTGTTTGAAAGTTCAATGGGTTGCATACTAGGACAACACGACGAGTCAAGAAAGAAAGAAAAAGCAATCTACTACCTCAGCAAAAAGTTCACTGAATATGAGGCAAAATACTCGTCCATTGTTAAATATTGTTGCGCTCTGGTTTGGGTAGCTCGGAGACTCAGACAATATATGTTGTATCACACGACATGGCTAATTTCAAAGTTGGACCCAATAAAATACATGATGGAATCACCGGCACTATCAGGAAGAATGGCGCGATGGCAGATCCTCCTTTCGAAATATGACATTGCCTATGTAAGTCAGAAGTCGATAAAAGGGAGCGCAATAGCTGACTTCTTAGGAACTCGAACAACAGAGGAATATGAGTCTTTAAGATTCGATTTCCCAGACGAAGACTTAATGTGTATCACAGAAATAGAATCCGAGTCATCAAAAGAGAAGTCATGGAAGATGTGCTTTGATGGTGCGTCAAATGCTCTAGGGCATAGAATTGGAGTAATCCAGGTATCACCAGATGGGAATCATTATCCGTTCACCGCAAGACTGAACTTCTTCTGTACCAATAATATCGCAGAGTATGAGGCCTGTATCATGGGGCTTCGTGCAGCTATTGAACGAAACATCGAGATCTTGGAGGTGTACGGGGACTCAGCCCTAGTGATTTACCAAATCCGTGAAGAGTGGGAAGTGAGGGACTCAAAATTGATTAAGTCTGACAAACTAGTGGTTGGATTGATCAAGGAATTCAAAGAAATAACTTTTCATTACTTCCACGAGAAGAGAACCAATGGTGATGCCACGCCACTTTGGCTTCAATGTTCAAAGCAAGTAAAGAAGCGAAATAATGCCCTCAAAATGAGCATATACGAGGTCTCTGCACCTTGTTGTAGCATTGAGAAAGAGGCGACGGACGGCCATGGTTCCATGATATCTTAGAATATATCAAGAATCAAAGCTATCTGAACAAGTGAATGAGAACGATAAAGAACAATCGGAAGAATGGCGGTGGATTTGTTCTTGATGGGGATATCTGTATAAAGAGGAAAGGATCAAGTACTTTTGAGATGCGTGGATGATGTCGAATCCGAAAGATACTTGAAGATGTCCATGAAGGAATCATGGGACACATGCCAATGGTTTCGATATGGCGGAAAGATTATGAGACTTCGGTTACTCTTGGTTGACGATGGAAAGCGATCGTATTAGTTTTGCGGAAAATGTCACAAATGTCAAATCTATGGCGATAAAATTCATGCATTTCTTCGCCCTTCACGTCATGACTTCTCCGTGGCCTTTTTCTATGTGGGGCATGGATGTTATAGGGCCAATTTCTCCAAAAGCATCAAATGGACATCGATTCATTTTTGTGGTTATCGATTACTTCACAAAATGGATAGAAGCTACTTCGTTTTCCAATGTGACGAGGACTACAGTTTGCAGGTTTTTGAAAAAGGAAATCATTTGCCGGTATGGTTTGCCTGAAAGAATCATTTCAGATAATGCCACGAATCTGAACAATAAAATGATGAAAGAAGTGTGCGAGCAGTTCCAAATAAAGCATCATAACTCCTCGCCCTATCGCCCAAAGATGAACGGGTACATTGAAGCGACCAACAAAAATATCAAGAGGATCATTGGGAAAATGATCGGACATATAAAGATTGGCACGAAGCTACCGTTTGCTTTGTATGCATATCGTACATCTGTGCGAACATCTACGGGAGCAACTCCTTTCTCTCTAGTCTATGGAATGGAAGCTGTGCTACCTATTGAGGTTGAAATCCCTTCACTGAGAGTCTTAATGGAATCAAAGTTAGAAGAAGCAGAATGGGTTCGAGCTCGATACGATCAGTTGAACCTCATCGAAGAAAAACGTCTAAGGGCAATTTGTCACTGGCAGATGTACCAGAAGAGAATGATCGCGGCTCATGATAAGAAGGTACAGCCAAGAGAATTCCACGAAGGAGAACTCGTGTTGAGAAATATTCTCCCAATACAAAGAGACTGCGAGGAAATGGACACCGAATTGGGAAGGACCATACGTCGTAAAGAAGGCATTCTCGGTGGAGCTTTGATTCTCACCGAAATGGATGGGAAAGAGTTACCAATCCAAAGTGAACTCGGATCTTTGTGAAGAAATATTATGCCTAAAAATCAAGATGAAAACCCAAAAAGGGCATCTTAAAAAAAATCAAGGTGAAAACACGAAAAAGGCGTCTTGATTAACACAAAAGATTAGGATGAAAACCCGAGAGGCGTCCTAATGAAGTAAACCGCCCAAGAGCGTGGCATTTGAACAATGGGTCAAACGGTGAGACTACAAGATTTGAAGCACTTCAAAGCTCGAAATTTTCTACGCAAGCCATACTCGAAAGATTCTTGATTGAGGAACGGAAGAGTTCATGTGTTGAATATCTAGAGCATTTGTTGAATACGATCCTTTCTTTCTTTTGACATTTTTACTCTCGTTGGTTAACTTGTTTTGTTTGCCACATTTGAAGTCAATGAATATGAGACATTATTTTTATCCTACTTGACCTTTTTCATGCATCTCATTATGTGTTTATTTACATGATAAATAGTGAAATGACATACTCTAAACAAAAGAAATGTTAAACATTACGGATGAAAATTTGATAAGCACAAGAGTCTCAAAGTAAGAACAAAGTTCAATCGAGGCGTAAGAATGATATCGAGAAACGTCAATTACTCGTGAAGCTTGAAGACGGTATAAGGCATGAAGAGAAAGTCGAGAATTAAAGCAATGAACATAAATCCTCAACAATCGTGGCTAAATGGACATCGACAAACATGCTTAAGAGCACTTTGCATAATCATGTAGGCATAAAAGCATTTAAGACAAACATGTGCATATCATGATAACATCATACATGGCATATACAAGTACTCCAACAGAGCAAGAAATCTTGAATGAGAGTCGCACTGAATCAAAGGAAAAGACACTCAAATTTTACCAAAGAATCAACTCATATTGCGAGAGGTGAGTTGAGCCTCACCACGCTACCGAGGTATTTTCAATTCTGCTTTTCAATTTCGCTCACAAAATCAACTCATATTGCGAGAGGTGAGTTAAGCCTCGGGACACGTTGAGGTAATTTTAATTTACATTCATCAAAAAAAAATCAACTCATATTGCGAGAGGTGAGTTGAGTCTCACCACGCTACCGAGGTATTTTCAATTTTGTTTTTCAATTTACATTCACAAAATCAACTCATATTGCGAGAGGTGAGTTGAGCCTCGTGACACGTTGAGGTAATTTTAATTTACATTCATCAAAAAAAATCAACTCATATTGCGAGAGGTGAGTTGAGTCTCACCACGCTACCGAGGTATTTTCAATTCTGCTTTTCAATTTACACAAAATCAACTCATATTGCGAGAGGTGAGTTGAGCCTCAAGACACGTTGAGGTAATTTCAATTTCATTTTCAAAATTCAACTCATATTATGAGAAATGAGTTGAGCCTCAAGACACGTTAAGGTATTTTCAATTTCATTTTCAAAAAATCAACTTATATTGCGAGAGGTGAGTTGAGCCTCGGTTCACATGCTGAGGTATTTTCAATTTCTGTCTTTCAAAAAAATCAACTCATATTACGAGAGGTAAATTGAACTTCAGATCACACACTGTGGTATTTTTTCAATTTATATTGCGAGAGGTGAGTTAAGCCTTTTTATTTTTGTTGTTCAAAATCAACTCATATTGCGAGAAGTGAGTTGAGCATCGGGGCACGCTGAGGTATTTTTAGTTTTAAATTGACTCATATTGCGAAAGGTGAGTTAAGCCTTTTTATTTTTGTTGTTCAAAATCAACTCATATTGCGAGAAGTGAGTTGAGCTTCGGGACACGCTAAGTGAGTTGAGCTCAGGATCACATATCGAGTAAAGAATAAGATTGGGGCTGATTGAAGACACCAGATTTTGTTTCCTTGAAGTTGCAGTGGAGCTGATCAAGGATATTAGATGATGTCCTTCTAAAGTTACAGAAGAGAAGACCACAAGCCTTATCTGACTAAAACAACAGAAGAGCAAATTGAAGCTGTTAATCTTATATTTTTGAAGTCACAGTAAAGCAGATCGAAGTTACAAATCTTATATCCTTGAAGTTACATTAAAGTGGATTGAAGCCACAAAGCATATATCAGAAGATGCAATGGATTGAACCAAAGCTACAAGATACGGGAACTAAAAGAGACTACCGGATGAGAAGATCACCAAAAGAAGTCAAAACTTAGCGAGATCGGGCAAAATTGGCCTTTCTTTGTATCTTTGCTCTATTCCCGTTACACGACAATAAGCAAAGAGGGGCAGCTGTTGTAGGCCAATTTTGGCCCGTTTACAAAATACCCAGGCCCATTAAACCATTTAACCCATCCTCAAACCCAAAACCTAAAATTAACCTAGCCCAACATCCAAGCCCAATCCCAAAACCCTAGACTCCCACTTGTCTCTTCCCACTCTCCCATGCTGTCTGCCACCAGCACCACTCCCACTCTCCCATGTTGTCTGCCACCAGCACCATCACACACTCCCACCGCACCTGCAAAGACAGAGGAAGGAAGCAAATATGCAACAATAGTAAAAATAGTAAAAAATAATTTGTAAATAAGGCTATAAAAGCCGAATGAAAAAGGTGGTAGTGGGGAGGGACTCTTCTTATTTTTTCTTTCATTTTTAGCGAGAGAAATGAGCACAAAAACAAGAAAGTGAAACATTCAATCTCAGATTCAATATAGTGATTCAATCATTTAAATACGAAATAGCATTCAAGCATAAAAATACCAAGATCAAAGGATTGAAAGCTTAAAAAAAAACCTAAGGTGATTTCTTTTTCTTTCTATTTTAAATTCGGTTTAAGTTTTTTTAACCTATATATATTAAAATATAAATAAAAAAATTTACCTTTACTGTGGTGGCGTGCGCAGTGCAGTGATCCTCCGGTGGCGGTCCGATGGCCAGGCCCTGGCGGATTCCCTCCTTCTCTCCCTTCTCTCTTCCTCTCTCTTTTTTTTTTCCCTCTCCCAAATGATTTTTTTGGTTATTTTAGGCCTTATATAGCCCTCCAAAGCGACGTCGTTTTGGGGCTACACTTAAGCCCCAAAGCACGTCGTTTTGGCCATACCCACCCATCCGGCCCGACCGCCAGGAGGATCCGCGTGTTTTGTTTGAATGGGTTATTTATGCGCGATCCTTCCGCTTTTCAAGGTTTTGCAATTAAGTCATTTTTTTATTTTCAATTTGGCCCCATAATTTTTCGCTTTTCGATTTAGTCCCCGCTAATGTGCTGCGTTTTAATGGGAGGAATAATTGCTTTTTTGGTCCCCTTTTGTTTTATGCTACTCAAATAAGCCCTTTTCTCTTTATTTCCTTTCACATTTGCCCCGAACTTTGTTATTAGTTCAATTTTAGTCCTTTTTATTTGTTTTTTCTTTATTAAATATTACATTTTTGCATTTCAATATTATTATTATTATTATTATTATTATTATTATTATTATTATTATTATTATTATTGTTATTGAAATACATTAGTGTATATCTTCATGTATGTATATATATATATGTAGTAATGTTTCTATTACTTTATTTTAATATTTTTATTATAATGGTTTTCGTGTTTCAATATTATTATTATTATTATTATTATTATTATTATTATTATTATTATTATATATCCTTGTTAGATGTATACATATGTATATTACTGTTTTTAATACCTTTATTTTAATATCATTTTATTATATTTACCTTTTGGTATTGTATTACATGGTTATTATTATTATATTTATTAGTGTATGCCGCTTACCCCGTATATATTTTTAGTACGTATTAATAGTCAATTTTTAATATATATTATATGAATAATTCATATATAATATTATGTATATATTTTAATATTATCGTTATATATACTATATGATTTCTAATACTATTATTTATATATATATATATATTTTTTTTTCTTAGTACCACATTATGTATATATCGTATATATTTATTTTACCCATATTGTATTTATTATTAATTTTAATACATTTATTTTATAGTCCGTATGTATATACCTTTCTTATTTGTATTATTTGTGTATGTTGCATTATTGATTTTGTATTTATTATTTTCCCTATTGCTACTTATTATATTATTATTTGGTGTATATATATCTTTTACTATTATTAGTATAAATGTATTTTCCTTGTCCATAGTATTCCTAATATTATTGTATATGTTGAATTATACTATGTGTATTTGTATCTAGTACGTATATATTTAGTAATATTGCATATATATGTCTATTAGGCATTATATTTTCATACATCATGTATATATGTCATATATTATATTTTTGCATATTATCTTATGTATATATTACCTTATATTATTATTACTAAATGTACTTTATATTTGTTTATGTTTGGTTTTTATTTCTCTTTTAAATATTATTATTGTTTTGCTCTTGCTCTAGTATTATGTTAATATTTTTCATTTGAAAATGTCATTGTTTGCATATTTGATTTATTTCAAATTCTTATTTCATGAATAATTTTATGTTTTAATTACTAGTCGAGGCAATACACCGATTTAACGTTAAGTCGTAAATTTCATCGCTATGTTGGATGGAATTTGTCGGCTCGTGTTAAAACGGTATATCCTTCTCAAAAATCAAAAATTGAAAGTTCTCGTCTTTTAAATAGGATCACGATTGGAATTTAAATTGAACTAGTATTTTTGAAAATTAAGACAACACATGTTTAAAAGATACCAATTTTAGGCATCACGAGGGTGCTCATACCTTCCTCAAGCGTAACTGACTCCCGAACCCTACTTTTTCTCTGATTTTAACGTAGACCTAAACTCGGCCTTCTTTTTAAAGAAAATAAATTTATTAGGTGTCCGATCATACCTATAAAAAGGATCGGTGGCGACTCCCATCTTTATTTCTGTTTTTTTTTAGTTTATGTTTCAAAAAAATCAAACTTCAGTTTTAAAGTTCTCAATAAATTGCCACAATTAGCGACCCCAAACCAAAATTTTTTTTACGTCGCTACAACAAGATTCAAGCATTTATTGCATAAAATAGAAATCAAAAAACATAATTCATCATAGGGTTCATCTCCCCTAAGTATTTAGAAAATTAGTTTATAATCGCAAATAAAAACATCCAAAATACAGTATAACCACAAGAAAGAAAAAAAAACCCATAATAAACTTCAAAGGAATTAAGAGGAGATCTCAATCTTGACGGAAATCAACTTCAGGGTTGACTTCAATGGTGTTTTTTGATTTGTTTTCTTTAGTATCCTATGAAGGCTCTCTTCTCTCTTCTTATCTTTGTCATATATAGGTCTTAGAATGCCCAAAGAACCTAAAAATTGCATTTTTCTACATGTTTGGAGTGCAATTTGTGATTTCCACAAGATCTGGCACATAGCCATGTGTCTAGCCTGTGTGGAATGGCCCAGCCCATGTGGCTCCTGACACTTGCTCCGATTTTTTATTTTCGCTTGTTATTTGCTCCTTTTGCTCCCAAATACTTTCCTAAGTATAGAAACATGAATTTAAAGGATTTGAAGCATAAAATTCAGCATTTTAAATCAAATAATCATCCAAAAACGCATTAACAGTGAGGCTAAAACATGTTACTTTTGGCATTCATCAATACATGTTTAAGATTGGATCTGTTAAGGAAAGGCTTGGTATTTAAGCAGTCAAATTTGACTCACCCCCCTTTCCTGGGATCCTACCTGGTGTATAGTTCACATTCACTTTTTTAATTTCAAACATTGAGGACATTATTTATTTTTAAGAGAGGGGACCAAAAATTGAATTTTTCTTTTTCTTCAAAAGTTATTTTTCCTATCAAATTATTAAGTTAAATTTTGTTCAAAAATTTAAAATTTTGTTTAGTTATGTTAAAATTTAATATAAATAAAATTCTATTATCTCAATAATTTTTATGTTAGCTAAATTATGACATAAATGTTGGTCTTAATAAAATGTATAAGTTAAGCCATGAAAAATTTAATTACTTAGAAAAACTAAGCATGCATGAAAGTTTAAGTCTCTAGAATTGACTTAGTAATTTCTTGAGGCAAAATCCTAGGAGGCATGATAATTTGAAAATGATTTATGCAAAAAAAAAATGGACCATCTGAACCTTTCAAGCCAACCTTAATGAATATTTATACATTGAAACTCAACTTTGAGACTATAGGGCCTAATTTTTTTCTGGATCTTATATTAATAAGCAATATTTATCTTTAAATTTTCCCAAACACTAGACTCAGTTTATTTAGAATATTTACAGAATTAGCTTGGGGGAATTAAGTAGTGGTACTAAAGGCTCAAAATGTTGAAGTGCATGTAGTAGTATGCTCAAGTTTGTTAAAAAAAAGAGAGAGATAGCATATGTACTAAAAAATAAAGATGTACAGAGAGCATGTGTACTCAAATTCAAAAGTAGCTGGTGATTTTGGGGCATTTGTATTTCGAAGGTTCAAGGCAAGCTAAGTCTAGGGTTTTAGCCTACATTATCTATCTTTTACCTACCTCTAGCCAAGCCACGTTACAACCATATTAATGACCTATTGATTTAGATTTCTATGCCAACTACATTAGTGGAGAGATATTTCTAAGCTCAACTTAAGAAGGCATAATTAAACTTAAGGAGTGCAACTTAGTTTAAATTAAGGGAACAAAAGTTTATTGGAATAAACTAAGTACATAATTATTAAGAGAAAGCATGTGGTCTATATTTTTGCTACCATGATAATATTTGAGAATAATTAAATGATATGTACACCTGAGTTGCATAATTATAGAATTTTTATTCTTAAGCATAATTGTATTAAACTCATAATTATGGGAAGGATTGATTTTTGAAAGGTTATTTTCTTGAATTCTTCGTAAGTCAAGATTCCTCGGGATGAGCAATGAATTAAGTTTAGGGGTGTAGAAACACTAAAATATATAAACTTTTCAGCACCTTCAGGCATTAATTCATGAAAATTCTAACTATTTTTTATTGGATTTTGTGCTTTCATTGTAAAATAACTAAGTTGGATATGATTTAAGACACATCTTGATTTTTAGCTTTTAATATTAAACTTATGGAATTCTGCCTATTTTGAGTAGTTTTGTGTAATGGAAGTAAAATCAGCCTTGAAGCCACCTTGGGAGGATTAAATTGCTAGAGCATCTCTAAAGCATTATTTGATGAATTTACAGCCATGAATGTCCCATATTAACATATTTGGACTCTCTAAACAATTAGTTTGATCCGATTAATAATTGGGTCTATAAATTTAGACAGCCTGATGTGAAAGGAAGGACCAATTGAGGAAGGAAGAAGCATGAGCCCAAGGAGCAGCCCAAAACCATCCATCTCTTGCCCAAATTTACTTAAGTCAATATTTCATAAATATTTTCTTGTACAGTCCTTATGGAGACGATAACTCGATATACTTATCACTTTATTACTTGTTACGATTGTATACAATTGCACATTTTGTAGTTCTAGTAAAGCATGTAATTATAAGTTAATTAGTATGTGTGTGTATGTAGCCCAGGTGGGAAATTTTTGGCTAATATTAACATCATACATGCACACCTAAAACCCAACCCGAAAGTCCAACTGGATCCGAAGCACCACTGTGGTCGTCGGAGCAACCCGCTCGATCAATCACTCAATCTTACAAATTAAAACGTAAATTGTAAAAAAAAATGATACAAATAATAAATCATTTAACATACTTGATCAAACAATCAATAAGTTTCAAAATAAAAATAAATAAAACCAAAAGTAATTGAACCAAACAATCTAACAAATCCTAAGTACATTCCAAACTTAGCTAATTAAATGGTCTTTATAAATTAAGTGATTGCAGAGACTCTTTGGCGACACTACTGAATCAAGAACTCACAAATTATCCATTACCTACATGCGGAATTAAAAATCCGAGCATTCTAGTAAGATACAACCATATATGATTATGCAATATTACGAGGGAAAGTCACCGTCAATAACATTTTTCAAAGATGCAATACCTTAATAATTCAATCACGAAATAACATTTCTAAATAACAATGAAACATTAACAAGGCGCTCAATAAATAACAAAAACGTTTCGATTCAATGTTCAAGTTCATTTAATCATTTAATCATTTTTCCCAAGTAACACAAGGAGGAAAAACGTTTGGGCATACAAGTGTCCAATCAAACGCCAAACAATCAATGAAAATAGTGCAAGCACCAACAATGACAATACTCCGTTGCACAATAAATGCACTTAATAAAAAACCAACCATCAAATCAAATGCATAAAGTGTAACAATGACAATACTTCTAGACGCTCAAGGCAATCCAGACAATGAACAGTAAGCAATGATTGGGGCCCCTATCATTTACAGCATGCCAACTATATATGAAATTTTTTTCACTACTTTTATTAGGCATTATCAATTATTAAAGAAATAATTTAAGCAATGATTATCAAAAAATAATCAATTAACTAAAATAACAATTTAACAATAGTAGCCATCATGAAAATCAATTTAATAAACTACCACACAAGTACAATTTTAAATGTAAGGTATCGCAACATTATAGTTACTAAGCTAATAATTTAATTACAATATTAAAATAATTTAAAATGTAAGGATAACAAATCATAATTCTAAGGGTTCGTAGCTTAGAAACAATCAATTCATTACGAGCATTGCTTTTAACAGTTCGTCTAACCCTTTTCACTTTAATAGAAAAATGTATGAATTAAAAGTAAATTTCTAAATTGGGCGATTTGGGCAACTTATGTAGGTTGAAACAACAAAAATTTTTGAAGAGCAAATCAACACCTTTGTAGAGACAAATTAAGTGCAACAAAGTGGCAATTAAATCAAATAATAGTAGCCGCTATTTTGAAAAAATTGAAACTTTATATGAAGCCATAACAACAACAAACGATGAGAAGATGAACAACAACAGGGAATTGATCGATGTAGGTAGAACTTTAGAGGAAAAAATTGCGACGAATTATTTAGAGGAACAAACAAGTAAATTGACAAGATTTTTGGCAACCAATTAAAGGCTAAAGGCAAGTGTAGCAATAAATTGAAGTAGCAATCGACAATTTAATTGGACGATAATTTTGTAGCAATTGACAGTAGGAAGGAATAATTGGTGTAGCAACGATTAAAAAAAATAGCAAAACCAATAGCAATTTAAGGCAAATGGTAGGAATAACTGGTGTATGTATATAGTATACTTCAAAGACTATAGACCTTAAAATGAATCAAATCAAATATATGCCAAATCAAATTTCAAGCATGATAACAACATATACCATTTCAAATAAGCATCAACCATTTCCAACTCATGCATTAACCAAATTTAATACCATGAACAACATGAGAATCATCATATACCAAATCCATTAAATGTTACCAAACTCATCAAGACTTTTATACATTAAGATGAATACCAAAGCACTATATACATGCCACAATCCCTTGACTCAAAATGATTAAATATCTAACGATTTAGTGATAAGATAGTGTGGGCTTCAGAATGATCTGACTTGACGTATTTTGCAAGGTATTGATCTATAAGGAAAAGGGAAAACAAACAGAGTAAGTTCATAGGCATTAAACAGAAGTTTACATCAACTTTCAATTAAGCACAACAAGTTACTAAGCTTGGCATAGTTGGCTAGACATGGCGAACCACATAATGTGAGTTTTGACTTGTAAATAAAATATATAATACCACAATCACATATCATGTCAGTTCATGTCATTTTGATTGACTAGCTCAAAACTTATTCAATTATGGAATGAAACAATTGTATACATTCTAATGTCATTTCTTTAATACCTTATTCAAGTTCAAATTTAACATTTCAAAAATGAATATCAATATCATTATGTCTCATTTCAATTTCTCAATTCATGTAATTTGTTTCGCCCGGTAAACCTTAGTAAACAGGCTCGGATACCTTCATGTAATTTATTTTGCCCGATGAACCTTATTAAACGAACTCTGATACTCAAGTATCTACATCACACCAGTTGCTCGTTTGAGCTAATTATATTCGTGTCAAGTTACCAGTCTTAGCTAAACCTTTATAACGACATATCTGATTGCTTGTCCAATCTGAAAATATATATGTCAGGTTACACGTCCAAGCTAAACCTTTAAAACGACATCAGGTTACCAATCCAAGCTAAATATGTGTCACTGTGTCTTCGAGTTCATAACAAATGCTGGATCTCAGTAAAAATTGCAACCAATCTCGTACAATAGCACACAAAACCCTATGGCATGTCAATTATAACCTTTATTTTACAATTTAGTCCATTTCTCACCATTCATACTAAATTACCACAAATCAACCCACAATATAACATATATACAAAAATCAATTGCATAACAACTTAAACACACTTATACCATATGAACTTACCTAGTCAAAACAACGAGCAATTTGAATCTTCATGGACTATTTGACAATTTTGGCTTTTCTTCAATTATTCTGATTTGATTCAATTCTTAATCTAAACAATTATTTTAGTTAATTCGTCAATACCAAATATTTTTACATCATTCAATGATATGCATGAACCTATTTAATTTCATTTTTCGAATGTCCCTTAATTTTTGCATTTTATTCAATTTAGTCCTTGAAACCGAAATAACTATCCTTCAAATTTGAGCTTCGATTTTTAAACCCATCTCAATTACATCCATTGGGGTCTCCCTAATATCTATTATTACTGAAATTTCATAATTTATTGACTTTAGTCCTTTTGTATAAAACTAACAATTACACATTACAATCTAGTCTTTTTTCACATTTAAGCTTAAATTCTATCAATTTAACACCAATTTCTTCAAGAAATCAATAATGGAAACTTTCAAAAACTTTAGAAGTTTTGCAAATTGGTACATAGGCTAGCTAAATCGAGCTCTCATGACTTTAAAAATATAAAAATTACAGGAAAATGACTTGAATTATCTTAATAATTGAGGACCGAATGGTGAAAACTTCCTAAGTTTTTCTTTTTTTCAAGTTTCGACCAAAAGAAGAAGATGAAGAAAAGATGAAAGGTTTACTTTATTTTTGTCTTATATAGTTAGATTAGGGATTTGTTAATTAAGTTTAATTATAATTAATTAACAAAAACCATCATTAACAAATTTTAGTGGAATCTTCTAGACATATATTATAAAATGAGTTAATTATTATTTTGAAACTTCGGATTATTGCAATTTAAGTCTCTATGTCTTTAGCCAATTAAAAATTTATAACGATAAATATTTTTACAATTTATTCCCTATACCCTGACTAAACAATTAATAGAAAAAATCAAAGGACCAAACTAATATTTTATTATACCAACGGGCCTGGTTTATAAAAATGAGGTTTTGAAACCACCTTTTTTGGCACCAATGAAAATTGGGTTACTATACACTAAACTTTTACTATCTTTTTGTTTTGGTCACTTGAAAATTTTTTCAATTTAATCATTAAACTATCTAAATTCATTTTTTTTAAAATTTAAAACGGTTGGATGATATGGTCATTTATTTCTCAAATCAACTACAACAATAATCAATCAACTATGTATCTGTTTTTGTTTGGTCACCTAACTATATTTTTTTATTTAGTCAATAAAATTTTTAAATTAGATTTTTAGTTATAATGTCATTAAATTGATAACAAAAATTTGACGTGAATCTTTTTATTGGACAAATAACAAATTCAACCCTTCAATATTTTTATCTTCTATCAATTTAGTCTTAATACTAAAGAACAACAATTTAGCCCTCAATATTTACAAAATTTTTCAATTTAATCCTAATTATTAAACTCTTTTTTTCATCTACCTATTTTTTATTGTCTTTGCTAGTGTAATTTAGCGTAGAAAACTCAAATGTTAGTTTTATATGCCAAAAGATCATAAGTTATTCGTAATTTTTTTTAACACTTTATATTAAACTGTGCCTCTCTGACACTGAAAAACTCAAAGCTTTTTTTTTCAGCGGCAGAAATATCATAAGTTATTGAAAAGTTTCTTCTATATAATTTTTATGTGAAAATAATGGTTCTCCTGTGCCAAAAAGTTCAATTCTTACTAGCGTTAAATAAAAAATTACAAAAAAAAAAACTTTCTAGCATCAAATACTGGTAAGAATAATTATAGCTAAATATATATAAATTAGGTTTAAACTTATAGAACATATAAATATTGAAGGAAACTTTTGATATTAGGCCAATAAAAAGATCACATCAAACTTTCATTATCAATTTAATAGCATAGTGGTTAAAAAGAATTCTAATTTCAAAATTCTTAATGAGTAATTAAAATATTTTTTATAATTGAGCGACTAAAATAGAAATGTTCTCATAATTGAATGACTATTTATATAATTTATCTTAGAAATAATCAACCACTTAACAATATAGTAACTACATAATTGAAGGAGCAAAACAGATAGAAGATAAAATTGTAGTCCCTAGTATGTTTACCCATGTATATTATTGACTTGGACTTTTTCATATTATTAAATTGCTTAATGTTTTAAAAAGTATAGTTGACAAAGACCATACTAAAAGTCAAGGTCTCTTGACATCTCGAAATAGAAAAACTTAATTCCACTAGCTACCTAGTTGAAAATCAGAGTATAATATAATGTTGTCCTTTATTTCGCGCGGAGAAAAAAAGAAGGGAAGGGCAGTGGGAGGAACAGTAGGCATTTTCAATGTTTCTTACATTTGTTTGGTAAGAAAAAGAGTTCAGACTGTAGATATTTTGATGTACAAAGTAATTCTTTTAGAAAAATAATATTGGCCTTGTGGTGCGAGATCGGGATATGTTTGTGGTGACGGAGGTGCACCACGACTTGAACCACTTTTATGATTCTCCTCTCAGCTACACTTTTTTAAAGAAATTTATGATCCACTTCAACCATTTATTCAATAGATAATTTATAAAAATAGTCATTTTTTTTTACCTCAGGTTATATTTTAGTCACTTATGTTATTATTTTGTTACGAAGTGATTACTCTACAGTTAAGTTTCGTTATCTCTCTAACGGTAATTGTAGATGGCAGTACAACTAGATTTTAAGTGCCAACTTAAATTTTTAAATGGGATGAAAATAAATTTTTAATTAAAAAAATTTATTAATTAAAATTTTTAAACCTAAACCTTAACTAAAAAAACTGTTCATCTCTTCTTTTTAATTTTTCTTCTGTCTCTTATTTTTTCAATGATTTTTTTTCATTTGACTGAAAAAACTATTATTAAGATCAAAATAGTTAAAATCAAAAATAAGAAAAATAATCTAGAATACCCACAAAGAGATTGTGAACATACAAGTTGATTCTAATAAAAAAATTGATTGAGAAACTAATTATTCAAGAACTATGAAAGAACTAGAAAATATAATAATTAGGAACAAGAACAGTGAAAGTAACAGCCCTTTTTCTGAAAATTTTAAAATTAGCTTGAATGAAACATGTTTCTGGTTGCATTTTATGGGATGTCTATTGACGCAAAATAAATACATGTTTACAAACAATTTCAAAAAGTAGAAGAAAATATCAAGAATTTTAATTTAGGATTTTCATTAAACAATAAAAAATCTAATCTTTTGTTTTTCAGTACTGAATAAAAGAGATAGAGGAATACAAAAAAGACATACCTGAACCTTCCATTGAATTCATCTTTATGAAGCAGTCAGTTTAATTTCAACTATTTTGATATTAATAATAGTTTTTCCAGTCAAATGAGAAAAAAAATATTGAAAAAAAGAACAGATGGAAGAAAAATTAAAGAGGATATAAACAGTTTTTTTAGTTAAAGTTTAGCTTTAAAAATTTTAATTAATTAAATTTTTAATTAAAAATTTATTTTTATCCCATTTAGAAATCCAAGTTGGCACTTAAAATCTAGTTGGACTGCCACGTAGGATTACCGTTAGAAAGATAACGGAACTTAACGGTAGAGTGATCACTTCGTAATAAAGTAATAACATAAGTGACCAAAACGTAACATTTCAAACATAAATGACTAAAATGTAACCTGAGGCAAACAAAAGTGACTATTTTTGTAGGTTACCCTTATTCAATTTATGAATAAATCTAATGTGACATATTGAATTGTATAAAATATTAAAATAAAATATTTTATAGATATTTATAACATTAATTTAAATTTTAATATTTACGATAAAATCATTGTAATCATATAATTTATATAAAATATGTATAATTATTTTGACTGAATTGAAGTCAAGTTAATTTGTAACAATTTAATTATATAATTAAAATATATTTATTTATTTAAAAAACAAAAGTGAGAGTGCCGATAAACTCATGTCTAAGAGAGCAATTAAACGAACTTTATAATGATACCAAGATCAAAGTTGAAACCTTAACGTACAAAAAAGAAAGAAAAAGAAATTGAGAGTAATTAACATATTTTCCACTTAAATTTAAATATTTTATTCAAAACTTTATTCTATTCTTAACCTCTTTTTATTTTCTATTATTTTTAATCAAACACGATGAAACATGATAATCTTTCGTCTCCAGTTTTCTTTTGCTTTCTTCACTTTTCGTACATACAATCCATGCCACACACCAACCGCCATTTTATTTTTAAAGTTTAAATATGTTAAAAAGGGTTTTATATTTTTTAATTTTTAATTTTTAATTCATATATTTTAATTTTGAGATATTATTTTTTATATTCTATTTTTATTATAATATCTTATTTTGATTGTATCGCACTATGTATCATTTAATAACAGAATAGATCCTTATTTCAAATATTTTTAGAATTAAATAGATCTCGCCAACATAATTTCCTATACTCACTTATTTTTTTAGAGTATATTTATGCACTTGCTCATGAGCAATGAATCGGTGATTTTTTTTTAAAATCAGGGTTATAGTGATAAATTCAATTTACTAATTGTGAAACGTCTAAATCTTCGAATGGATCAACAAAACCGTTTGATTAGTTCTACTAATGATTCCAACCAAAATCTAGTTTTTGGGTGCAACAATAATTTATTTTCTCAAACAAATTATAGCTTCAGGATTTACAGTCATTGTGAAAACTCCATTTTCCATACTATTAATATCCTATCCACAAGGGATACAAACCTCGAAATTCATAATTTACTATCAATTCATTCAATGTTTCTTTTTTTAGAGAACAAATGATCACATTTAAATTTATTTACAAATCTTGATAGTTAAGCTAACTGTTGTCCTATTTTATTAATACTTGTTGACTTGGTAATTATAAAAAAATAGAGTATATAAAATTAAAACAAAAACATTTTTTCATATTTCTAATAAAATCTTAAAATTTTAAAATATATAATTTTTAAAAATTTAAAATTCTTTAAAAAATTTTTGAAGAAAAGGAATTTAATCGCTAGATTCCTTTCTCCTTTAGTTTATGCTTTTCAGCTTGAAGCACTGAAACCATACAAAACAAGAACAATTTTACCCTCTTTTTTTTGTACTAAGAGTAATTAAAATCCATTTTAAAAAAATAAAAGAAATTAATACAAAATCAGATGTTTGCATCATCTCATCTACTCATCTATACAATTATAATTGATTTCTACACTGCCAAACCTAACCATTCTTTCAGTTTCATTTAGTAAACAATGAACATTAATTCTTGACTGATTATTATTTGTGTTATAAGCGGTGGTTTATCCATAAAAACTCAGGGAAAGTATAGGAAGGTATTTTATTTTGGTGCAACAGTCACATGGGGGTCATGGCCACATGGGTCACCATCTCCCCTATGTTCTACAAATTTAATTATAAAGGAGTCTAGACCTTAAAAGAGAATGCTAAGTCAACCAAAAAGGGGAAAAAGGAGTCTCTTTTTATCTCCCAAGTTCTTTTCTGCTTGTATTTTTTGCTTTGAAATTTTTTTTTTATCTCACCCTTTTGAATTACGATTCCCAAATGAGGTAGGAAATAGTTTTTTTTTCAAATTTTAGGGAGTTTTGTTTTATTTTTATTTTTCATAAAAACATTTAACTTCTTATATTTTAGGATTTTTATCATGTTTTTATATATTTTTATATTTTTATATACTTTTAAAAGTTAGATTAAATTAATAAAAAATAAATGTTGAAGATTATTAAAGTTGTGTTTCCTTTTCTCTATAATTGCCGCGTTAGAGACTAACAATAAAATGGACTAAAGTTAGTTGAGGGTCAACATTTTTAAATATAAAAAATAGTGATTTAATGTCTTGAATTTAAATTTAAAAAACATAATTTTAATTTTTTTTTAAAAACAATATGGGACACATTACCTTCAAGTTCACGATCAAACCCCCACTTTTATCTCTCATGTAAAACGAAACAAGAACCAAATGTTTTTTCATCTCATCACTTCATTTAATTTGCTAAACAATCTATTTTTTAGGTTAAAAAGGTTCCTTCAAATTCACATTTTCAGTCCAAAAAGAAAAAAAAAACTAAAAAACGCAATTTTTGACTCATTTAAATTATAAATACGATTTATATATTCAAATTAAATTTTTATACTATATTAATTATTTGTAAAATATTTAAAATTTATATTTTTCAATTGAATTTTAGCTCGATTGACAGTAGTATTGTTGTCAATGCAAGAGAACGTGGGTTCGAATGCGTTGAAATACATTATTTTCTTATTTAAGGGTTGGGAAGGGTTATAGATAGTTTTAGACATTATATAAAAAAACAGATATGATAAAAACTTATAATGAGATTAATGTTAAAAATAATCATATTTTATATATTATATTTTTAATAATGGGTTGTCATAATTTTTTTCATTTTTTTATTATTTTCTAAGTTAATTATTTATTAATATAAATGTAATAAGCATCGTGGTCATGATAATAAAATAAATAAATAAAGATATTTTACATTTAAGTCAATCATTCTATTAATTATGATTTTTTTGTTTTAATGTAAAAATCTAGAATTACTAATAATTTCTCATCAACCCTTAAATTAGAAGATAAATATTTTAGCATATTCGAACTCGTATTCTCCTTACACCGACAACAATACTAATAACAACTAAACTAAGACTCAGTCAACAATTATAACTTATTTTATAATTTATAAAAGTTATGTTTACATGCATTTAATATCTAGCTTATAACTTATATATTCAAATTAAATTTTACTGGTGATATATGTTAAGTGCTCACAAAATACTTAAAAGATTGATATTTTTATATATTAATTAATTTTTTATATATTAATAATATTTAAATTAAATTAAATATTTTAACTTTTTCACAATATTTTTATTTTAAAAATACTAAATACCTCAGATCTTAAATGACATTAATTAAAGCAATTTTCAAAAATAATTTGTGAGTAGCAACGCTAAAAGTGGATTGCCAAAGTTTGAGGGCTTTGGAGCAGCACTTAATGCCTCACGGGTCGTCCATGAGTCTGCCCCAACTACTCAATTATTTTTGACATAGATGGATTTGGCAAAATGCTTGCTTCCTCTCAACAAGCTTCTCAAGTTTTCTTTCTTCACGTTAAAGCTACTACTACTCTGCCCTGGACTTGCGCTTTTTTTTTTTTTTATTGCTTTAGCTTTAAGGATTTGTTCGATAGAGTATAAAAAGTTTTAAAAGGATAAAATTGAAAAATTAAAATATATATAGAAAGATGAAAATTATAATTTTTCCTATAGAAAATTTGATAAAATAATTTTTATTTATTAATTGATAGAGTTAAAAATAAAAAGAGAATCAAACTTTTAAAAATACATACTTTTACTCTTTTTTTTTTTTCTTCTCTTATTATTTTAATTGGAAAATACTTGTTTTATGCATTATGATTAAAAAAGCATATATCTTGTTTTCTTTTCTCATTTTCTTTCTCACCAAATATTATTAGAATTTTGTCTTCTTCTTTTTTTTCATTTTTTCACTCTCTCCTTTCATCTTTTCATGTTATCACTCAACCAAATACATCTATTGAAGGGTTTTACCATATAGGCATGACGAGGCTCTCAGAAGTGCAAGTTTACAACTTTGGAACGGCATCACCTTAAGATCAAGATCAATATTTTCTACTAAACCCAAAATGTTGCGTTTCTTATTTCTCAAACTTCTCAACATAAAATATAAGGAGAAAGTTTGGTTATTAGTGTAATGCATAAGGAAAAATTTTATTTAACACATGTTCTAAAATAGTTAGACATAAAATAAAAAATAATTAATATAAATTTAAACATATAACTAGAAATATGAGAAAAATCTCTTGTATAAAATAAGACCTCTTCGAAATAAATAAAAAGTCTTCCTTCTTTTTTCCACAAACAAGTCATACGAGTGACTAAATCAAAGGCGGACTGTCATCTCCCCTAAAATTTTAGGAAATCTTCATTTCTCCTTGAAATTTTTAAAAATTCTTATTATAATTTTTTTTGAAAATTTTAATTAAGCTATATTAAATATTTTTGAAAATTCTCATTAATCTCACAAAAATTTAATTAGACCCTCAATTTTTTAAAAATATCTCATTAGCTTCTAAAAGTTTGAAAATTTTACTAGGTCTCTAAATATATTATTAGACTAAATATTACCAATCATGAAAATATATGTAAAAATAATATTTCTACCCAACGTAGCAATAATATATCGGTGGTTAAATACTTAATAACTGTTACATAAACTACATATGGAAAGATAATGATCAATCCCTCATTTTCTTTAAAAAGCTTATTTCATGATGCATCATTTATTATAATCATCACACGTGTAACTGGACGTGTTTTATAAACAAAGATGAAAAGATTTGAGCCTTGATTATCAAAACTAAGAATTCGAAGATCTACGAGTACATGATTATGTGAAGTGGTAAAACTCTTGTATAGCTAAATACTAATAATATTGTTTAGTTAAAAATAGAAGGAACAATGGAATTAAGCCATCATTTGATGGAACTCATGAAAATCAAGCACCCCATTACCATCGATATCATATACCCGAATCATGGCAACGCATTCATCATATGATTTTGCATCCCCAAGTCGATTCAACATCCTTTGCAGCCCTTTGGGTGTTATGCACCCCGAACCTTTCTCCAGTTCAAACATCTCAAACGCTTTCTTCAGATCATCATAATCATCTCCCTCATCATCCTTGCTGGGTTCTCTTTTCATTAGCTTCAAGAAATCCTGATAGTCCAGCATGCTATCCCCGTCCGAGTCAAGATCGTTGATCACCCCTTGAGCATCTTCATGTGACATGTACTCCCCGATGGACCCAAAGTACGCCCTAAGTTCAAGAGCAGAGATTTTGCCATCACCATCCCCGTCGAAATAGCCAAAGACTTGCTTCATCTCGTCTTCTTCAGGCCTTTTGGTTCTCATATTAGGAATTGTGCGAGGAGATATTGGTGTTGATGATGGTCCAGGAGAAGAGCTTAAGGATGTTGATCTAGACTTTGATCCACGACGTTGAAGGCTTAACCTAAGGCTCTTGTTAGAGAACCATTTGGAAGCCTTGGAAACTTTAGCAGTTGCCATAATATATTGACCGTGGAAACCCTAATTTAGGCTCCAAAGTGAAGTTAACAAAGATTCAACAGCTTAAATAAAGAAGAGAAAAGCCATCTAAGTCTTTCTTTTTTAGTTAATGATAGATTTGCTTTAGAGAAATTTCAGAGAAGGCTAGAAGATGAAGTATATTGACATAAAGGAAAGTGCATGGCAACTTCCTAGATGACCTAACCTAAAATTTATTGACCGTTGCCCAACTCTCTTTAAAATGGTGTGTAGTGCGTTACCTAATTTGTTCGATTAAGATTTCTGTTTACACTTACGTCTATACTTCTATCTATATCTATTTATTGATATACACACTAATCAGGCATCACTTTCATTAAAAAATTACTAAAATAATTGTTTATATTATAAAATAAATTTAATTTTATTATTTCAATTAAAGTATAATTTAATTTTATACAGTAAACACATATCCTATGTATACCATATATATTTGTTTTCTTTAAAATAATCTATTTCCGCCTATTTAATTAATTTTATTTAATAAATTGTACCATGAATAAATAAAATACATCTGAATATTTGATTCCACGATTAATGTATACATATTTGCTTATGCAATGAAAGTGAAGTTTAATTTTTTTATATATCTATCTTTTTTCTTATGATAATCCATAATTCATAATTGCATGTATCTATTGATCACTTTTTATTGCATATTGCTATACATTTTTTTCAAAAATATATATTCTTTTCATTTAGAAAGAAAGCAAAAAGAAGAGAAAATATAATAAAATACTTTTAAAATAAAATATTTTTACTTCAAATTAGAAAATAAACAATGTTTTTAGCTTTTGAATTTGGGAAAAATACTTTTAGAGCCATAAAATTGCTAAACACATAATTATTGCAATCAAAATTGTTTTTGATCCCAAACTCTAAACCACTTTTGTTTAACTTTTGAATTTGAAAAAAATACTTTTAGAGAAAATGATATTTTTACCCTTATTTATAATTTAATATATTTTTGTAATATTTAAATTACATATACAATTATTTTTCATATTCAAATTTATCTTAAACATATAACATTTTATATTTAAATTTTAATGATTATTTTTAATATTTAAAATATAATTTATATATTCAAATTAAATTTTACAAATAATTAATGTTAGTTATCAAAATAAGAAACAATAAATTAATTTTTATTGTTATTCAAATATAATGAATATAAACATTTTGTAACATCATTTTATATTTCAAAACAATATTACACCAGCTCTAAGTAGAAGCAGAATAAAAGGGTGCTTTCGATTAGTTAGTCAAAACTTGGACCCAATTCTGCGGCATTTACACCGTCCCAAAAGATTAACAACGTAGCGGACCACCCACTACAGACAAAATGGGTTTTAAAGATCAACCTTTCACATTTGCTGTTGTGTTTTTGCATTAAATTGGATAATCCCCACGGCCTTTTATTTGGTTAAAATATATCATAAATTTATATATTCTTTGTAAATTTAAATTTTACACAGTAGAATTTTAATTTT
Source organism: Gossypium arboreum (assembly GCF_025698485.1). NCBI lineage: Eukaryota > Viridiplantae > Streptophyta > Magnoliopsida > Malvales > Malvaceae > Gossypium > Gossypium arboreum. The sequence continues at coordinate 29,048,805 of NC_069080.1, read as the reverse complement.
TGGAATTTTTTTATTTTTTAGATTTTAAAATTCAAGTTTAATTGTTAATACTATTAAATTTAAGTTTGTTAGGATAGTTACCACCATCGGTCCAAAACCAATTTGTCGGCCCAAACCGATAAGGTCGCAGACTGAGCTCACACGATGGGATTGTAGACTGAACTCGCAGGCAAAGTTCCCTCGTCAAGCCTACTCCTTTGTGAAGTTATATGTGTATGAGAACGTGTAACACATGTTAAATCTAGAGTAAGGCACATGTCTATATGCATGGAGCCTACTTAGTATATCATCTCAATGAACAGTACCCATATCATATAAATAGGCAAACATCACTAGGAAAAGAAGATAGAGAGACAAAAACCTCAACAATGGGTGCGGTAAGCATGGAGAATTTCTTATCTTCAAAACTTCAGTTTGCTGAAAATCGAAATGGCTCATCTCAATGAGAGTTTTCCCATCAATTTTTTTGCAGGACAACTTCGAGTCTCTAGTGCCAGTAATCAATCTAGTGAAATGAACTTATTTTCTAGTTGGTTTATTAACCAACCAGAAAATTTAGGTAATTCGGCTCATGCAAGAGCCTCAAATTCTTTAGACTTGAACATCCTAGTATTGCCATTTCCCTTTGACCAGGAGGTATCCCTATAATGAGTAGTTGAGGTTGGTCAGGGAGAAAATGGCTCTGTAAAATGCTAAATTTGAGCACCAAAAAACGTTCCAGAAAGAGTTTTTGAGGCAAAATGAAGAATTAAGAAAGAAGGTATAATTTGACAATTCTAATCTCCATGGTAATAGTGACATGCGTGAAAGTGGTTCTAGGATGCATGCAAAATTGTGGCAGAATGAGATGGATGCCTTACGTAGGGATGTTCAGGCCTTGCATCTTGAATGCCTAGAATATGGATTGGCTATTTTGTTTCAACAATCTGCTAGCTTCTAAATTTACCATCGAGAGCCTACCAACTAACTTTAAGGTTCCTAATATGTTTGAAGACTTTTTTTTCTCTTTGAACAGTAAAGAGGGAGGGAAATAAAAACAAGCAGCTTCTCACGTTCCGTGAATAGCCGGGACATTGAGGAATATCCAGAAAGGCACTTAGGGAATCGGTCTGATTCTATCTCCGTTCGTTCCGTTGTATTTGCTTCTCCTGATGGTTGGTTGAGTAACAAAAATATTGTATTTTCCGGTACATCTTTATGGATTGGAGTTCTATTAGACAACCCGTGCTTTTTTCTTTTTTTTTGCACAAATGGAGAGTTTCGGATACAATTCGTATACCAGGATGGCCCAGCTGCGCCAAGGAAAAGAATAGAAGAAGCATCTGACTCCTTCATGCATGCTCCACTTGGCTCGGGAACCCAAACACGTCTCGCTTTAATGGGCGAAACACCCAACCCTTGAACATACTACTGACCTGTGTGGCGAAGAGCCGACATCGAGGTGCCAAACCTTCCGTCGTGGCCGCCAGGATGATAAAAGCAACACCTCTCATTCTTATTACTTTTCAATATGAAAAGTAATAAGAATGAAAAAAGAAAAGGTCGTCTTATTCAAAGCAGCTGCAACAGGAGCTGAATATGCAACAGCGATCCAAGGGCGCATACCCAGACCCTAGCTATTCTTAGCATGATATTGGGGAATCTCATTGCTATTACTCAAACAAGCATGAAACGTATGGTTCTATAGGAACCGGACGATCCTATTTGTTCAAATACCTAGCGACAAACTCCTATGTTCCTTTCATTACAGTATTTGGTGGTGAAATGGTAGACACGCGAGACTCAAAATCTCGTGCTAAAGAGCGTGGAGGTTCGAGTCCTCTTCAAGGCATAATATTGAGAATGCTCATTGAATTGGAATAAGTTCGGCAGCGGATCACGAGATCTTGGACCCCCGAATTTGGAGTATCCTACTTTCACGCAATTCACAGGGTTCAACAAGCAATCGATATTTCACGCGCTCAATAAAAAAAAGATTTTTTTTCTTCCCCAACCGGTTGGTTCCGTTTTAGTAAGCTATTGGGCTCTCCTTTTTGCTTGTATTCTTAGTGTAGGTTATAAGGGAAAGTAATTTTTTTTAAAATGTTTTGTATAGGAGAAGGTGGTGAGATGATGGTTTCGTTCAATCAGGCTAATCTGTGTGCGCGATCAGGTTTGATAATGGTAAGTGTATGCGCGTTGCTCGGTTTTGTATTGATGATTTTGTAATTAGATTGCTAAAAATGGTGTTTGGTATATTATTTTTAGGTTTGAGAAGTCTCGTGATTGTTTTTGCATCAAAATCGAACCAGGTGTATACTCCAAACACGAAAAATCGAGTTTTGATGAAAACTGAAAATAGGGTCTATTGGCGCCACATGGACGTGCGGTCGGCCGTGTAACTGACGAAGGTGTGGCCATGAGCAAGACACGACTGTGTGATGATGTGAGTGTGGTCGTGTGGGCCACAAGGCTAGGCAATTTGGGCGTGTGGGCCCACACAGGCATGTGAGTTTTATGCCAGGCCGTGTGGGCCATACAAGCATGTAGGCCTATAATTCTAAAATTTTTCCTAAGATTGTACGGGTCGTTCCGATCAACTGCGGGCCTGTCGTAGGGTTAGTAAGGGCTAACCAAACCATAAATCATGTGATCTGGTATTTTGATAGTCTACTATGAGTAAGACACAGATATATATATCTGACTGTTTTGTTTGAGTATATATGTTATCTGTATACGAGCATGTTAAGCATGATATTTTTGTATCTATGATTGGGGTGGGAATTGGATATCTGGAGGAAGTGATCTATATGAAAACTTTTTGCTTATATTCTGGCAGCTTGACTGCGTATTATTTGTCATGTGCCGCATCGAAACTATATAGTGTGTAGGGATGGATGGGTATTTTTAACCCCACATGATGCGATAGGATGGTCGGAGATAATGTATAGAGGATGGAGATAGGACTGAATATTTGTTCTGCTTATCTGATTATGATATCTATATCTATCATGGACTTAGTCCAAATCTGTATCTGACTATATATGAGATTTCTATGTATATTGCACATCTACTTTTGTTAGTTTACACACTAAGTTATGAAAACTCACATTTGTTTGTCTATTTTGTTCAGGTGATCCAAAGACTTAGGCAGTTCGGTGCAACGGAGGCTCAGCGGTGTCCACTCTATCGAGATATATTTTTATTTAGTAATAATTATTAAAATTTAAAATTGAGTTCTTTATAAGAGTTTGTAATTTTTGGGACTCTCTGGTCTGGTTAGTTTTTACCTTTGGATTTGGATTTTGATTTGCTACTTTTTCGCAACGTAAAAAAAAAACACACTTTACACAAACAAATGAGTTTTTGAAAACACGAGCTTGGTTTTTATTTTAAATGATTTGCAAACTTCCGCTGCGAAATAAACGGTTAACTTTAAAGGACTTCATATCACAGTTTCAGTATAACGAATATGTTTTATAATACTTGGACGTTTTATTAAATAACTAAACATGATTTTATCGAAATATTGTCAATTTCAAATCCCTTCTTCGTAACACTTCCAGATTCAATCATAACATCTAGATCGGATAAGGGGTGTTACATTTATTTATATTAGAGCTATGTTGCAAAACTTGGGCTCTGAATTTTGGGTTCCAAAATTGTGTTTTGAAAAAGAACTGGTTTTGAAATAATTAGGATCATTTGAGTAAGTATGTAGTAGGCTGAATCTCCGGCACCGGTCCTGTAAGTATCTCTGAATTTAGAAAACACTATAGTTAGTACTTTCTAAAACTGCACTGAGTTAAGTTAGAAACTGAAACCGCTAAAATACTTTTGAACTTCTAATAAATTAAGCATAAAATATTTGTTAATAGCACTGGAACTGATGCATAAAAGTTTATAATGTAGATAAATTTGAAATTATGATAAGCGCTCGTAGAACTCACGGTCATGGTATTCGTGGGCGCGGTGGGCGCCGTAGGTGGGTTCGAGCTGATTTTTCCTCTCTGGTCAGTATACCAAATTTAGATACGAGTAAGGCACCGGTTTCACCTGCTACTGAGGTTGGGTTTCAAAGTCGCTCGGCTGAGGATGACATATTATCCCAAAACATGTTGAGAGTGTTGGAAAGGGTCGCTGGACCTCATTTTAGATCTAGGGCCATGGGTCGGTAACTGAACGACTCCGGTCCAATAGAGTTGAATTGTTTAGGGGTGTCACTAGAGTCGCCCCTATTATGGCTGATTATTTGTTAGAGGCCACTGAGAGGATTATGAATGACATCGACTACACTCCTGAGTAGAAATTAAAGGGTGCAGTCACTTTGCTTCATGATGAGGCATATCAGTGGTGGTTGTCGGATAAGGGTACTTAACTGGATCGTCTAAACTGGGACTACTTCAAGACTGCCTTTCAAGAAAAGTATGTGGGTGCGAGTTATGTGGATGCTTGTAGGCGTAAGTTTATGAATCTCACGCAAGGTGATAAGTCTGTGGCCGAATATGAGGCCGAGTTTTTTAGATTGAGCTGCTATGCTCGAGGCATGGTGGCATCTAAGTATGAGAAATGTGTCCTTTTTTAGGATAGTTTAAGGGATAGTTTAAGGATTCTAATTACTCTATAGAGGGAGCGTGAGTTTACTGTTCTGGTGGATAAGGTGAAAAAGGCTGAAGAGGTTAAGCGCGTGGAGCACCAGAATAGAGATAGTGAGAGAGGGAAGAATAAGAGGGATTTAGAACCCTTTTAGTTCTATTTAGAGGCCTATGAAATGAGTCAGACTTAATGGGCCTATTAGAGTGGGAGTTCCTGTTGCTCCTACTAGGATTCAGCCTTGTGTTGACTGTGGTAAGCACCATCCGGGCGAGTGCTAGAGGGGATTATGGGCTTGTCTGCGGTGTGGGTCTTTGGAGCACCAGATTAGAGAGTGTCCACACCATGCGAATCAAATGCAAGCTACGTGATTGGGTTTTGTCTAGCCTCAGAGGGTGATACAGCAACCATCTAAGGGCCGTGGACTGGTTAGGGGTGGTAATAGCCTGGGCTAAGGGTAAAGAACATCGGGTAGAGGCGCTAATTAGATAAGGCGAGATAGCCTACATTGGTTTGTGTTGCTCGACGCTGAGAGGACAGAAATGCTCCTAATGTGATCACGAGTACATTTTTAATTTTTGATGCTCCATATACTACTTTGATAGACATAGGTTCAATACATTCCTGTGTAGCTAGTACTGTTTCTGAGAATTTGGGGACTGCAGTTGAGTGTACTATTTGTGAGATTATTGTACTGATTCTGTTGAGGCAATCTGTTCGGGTTAGTAGATTATATAGGAATGTTCTATTAGAAGTGAAAGGGGTTGTTTTTACGACAAATTTGATGGAGCTACTATTTGGGGAGTTCGATTTAATTCTAGGTATGGACTAGTTAGTTGAACACTAAGTTAGCTTGGATTGCATGACTAAGAGGGTCGTTCTGAGGACCGAGGATGAAAATGAGGTGATTGTGATTGGTGAGTGTCAAAATTACTTATCTAATATAATCTCCGCTTTAATGGCTGAGAAATTGGTTCGAAATGGGCGTATATTGCATGTCTACTTTTGTTGGGTTATACACTGGGTTACGAAAACTCACATTTGTTTGTCTGTTCTGTTTAGGTAATCCATAGACTTAGGCAGTTCGGTGCGACAGAGGCTCAGCGATGTCCATTCTATCGAGAACTATTTTTATTTAGTAATAATAATTAAATTTTAAAATCGTGTTCTTCATGAGAGTTTGTAATTTTTGGAACTTTCTAGTCTGGTTGATTTTAACTTTTAGGTTTGTATTTTGATTTGCTACTTTTTCGCAACGTCAACAAAAACATTTTACGCAAACAAACGGGTTTTTGAAAACACGAGCTTGATTTTTATTTTAGACGATTTGCAAATTTTTGCTGTGAAATAAACGGTTAACTTTGATGAACTTCATATCACGGTTTCAGTAACGAATATGTTTTTATAATACTTGGACATTTTATCAAATAACTAAACATGGTTTTATCGAAATATCGTCGATTTCAAATCTCTTCCTCGTAACACTTCCAAATTTAGTCATAACGTCTAGGCCGGGTTAGGGGTGTTACAATCATGCAGTATAATGATTATATGAATGTGTTAGGAGCTTCTGATGCTGTGAATTGTAAATCCTTCTTAACAACCCTTAAGGGTAGTACAAAGGACTGGTACTTATCCCTTCCACACGGTTCCATCTAAAGTTTCTCACAACTAGGCCAGATATTTTTAGGGAGATTTCGAGCACATAGAACGGTAATGAGTACTTCTATGGGTTTGATGTCTATCAAACAAAGAGAATAATAGAGCTTGTAAGATTATATTAAATGCTTTCATGTAGTGACATTAAACACGAAAAATTTGTAGGATCAGCAGGCCATTGATGCTTTCATTATGGGAGTTTTAAATGAACATGTCTAATATTTATTCACTAACAACATACCACGAAGCTTAGCAAATCTGTATAAAATGGTTCACAAGTTCGCTAAGGCAGAAGAGATCAAAAGAATAGCACGTGGCACATTTTAAAGAGATGATAAACATTTGAGGAATAGAGAGGGAGTTCGAGCCCGTTAAGGCTCCTCTTCTCAGAATCCTCAAGTACAAGTAAGGGATAATAGAAAAGACAGTAGCAGAATGAGTTATCTAGAATGCTCCAAAGATCTCAACCTGAGCATGCAAGAAAGTACCATCTTTATGGTAAATTTGAGACATATACTTCTTTAAATGCTACACGTGTATATTCTTAGTTAGGTGAAGAGTCTGGGCATTTTGCCAAGCCCTTTACTTATAAGGCATAATGTGAGAAGATTAAACTCGAGGGATAGATGTACCTTTCAGACATAAGACTGAAGATTTTTCTTCCTTAAAGGGCGCTATAGAAGAAGTAGTTAAGAATGGTGAGCTAAAGGATTTTGTTGCTCAGCGTACTGATCAGCCAGGGCAGAGTTCAATGACTGAGGCTAAAGGTAAACAAAAGATGGGAGGAACTATTAATGTGATAATTGGGATAGATGAAGATTGGGAAACTTTCAATGAGAAGAGAAAGGCTTATTTAGAAGTGTTATGTTTGTTAATTAGCCAAATAGATTTTGTTAGTAAGAAAAATGAAGGGTGGACTTTAGCAATGAGGATGAACAGTTAATTTGTGATGAAGAATGGAATGATCCAATGGTTGTGCCAGCAACTATTGTAGGTTTTGAAGTAAAAAGTGTATTGGTAGATAAGAATAGTGAGCTGAAGGATTTTGTTGCTCAGCGTACTGATCAGCCAGGGTAGAGTTCAAGGACTAAAGGTAAAGGTAAACAAAAGGTGAGAAGAACTATTAATGTGGTAATTAGGACAGATGAAGATTGGGAAACTTCTAATGCAAAGAGAAAGGCTCATCTTAGAAGGGTTATGTTTGTTAGTTCGCCAAAGAGATTTTGTTAGCAAGAAAAATGGTAGGTGGACTTTAGCAATGAGGATGAACAGTTAATTTGTGATGAAGAGGGGAATGATCCAATGGTTGTACCGGCAGCTCTTGTAGGTTTTGAAGTAAAAAGAGTATTAGTAGATAGTGACAGTGCAGTTGAAGTGTTAACATGGAAGGGTTATCAAAAAATGGGGTTGAAAGAACAGGCATTGAAAAAGGTGAGCCCACTGTATGACTTTGTGAACCACCCTATTGAGGTAAATGGTTGTATCGCTTTACCTGTTACCTTGGGGGATGGTGAGTATGCCACAACGGAGTATGTTCAGTTCTTTATGATTTACCAACCCATGGCGTACAACTTTATTTTCGGATGTCTCATAATGAGAATGGCTAAGATGATGATAACAACTTCCTACATGAAAATTAAGTTTCCTACAAGAACAGGGGTAGGGTTCATCAGTCTGATCAGCGAACGGCCAGGCAAAGCCACATGCTATTAGTGAAGCAAAATACCGTGATTTCTAAGGTTTTGTTAACCCTTTTTAAAAAAAGTTTCTCCACAAACTTAAACGGTTCAAGTACCCATGGGTAAAAGCATAATTAATCACAAATAGTTTTATCCTCTCCTACACATGGCAAACCTTGTGATGTTCGATGAAGCATAAAACGTGCTCAATAAGTTTTATTTATCTCAACCAGAGTCACTTTATGACTCTCTCTTTTAACCAAATAGGGAACAAATTGTTAGGATGGTTACCACCATCGATCCAAAACCCATTTGGATTTGGGACAACATTAGCCCAAACCCACAAGGTCGCAGACTGAGCTCGCATGATAGGATTGCAGACTGAGCTCATGAGCAAAGATTGCTCATCGAGCCTACTCCCCTGCGAAGTTATATATGTATGAGAACGTGTAACACGTGTTAAATCTAAAGTAGGGTATGTGTCTGTATGCATGGAGCCTACTTAGCGTATCATTTCAATGAACAATACCCATATCATATAAATAGAAAAATATCACCAGGAAAAGAAGACATAGAGAAAAATACCTCAACAAAATTCATTACAACGTTATTTTTCTTAGTTACATGTCTATCAAGTGAGTTTTTTTTATTATTTTTTCAAAATGTCTCATTAAAAAATTTAACAAATTTTTTTTAATGGTATTAACAATTGAACTTGAATTTTAAAATATGAAAAATTGAAAGGCTAAGATTCTGAAAATAAAAGTACAAATACAAAATTCTAAATTTGTAAAGAGTAAAGGGACCAATGGCAAATTTCAACTTTGTTTTTCAAGTGAGATTATGAAACCATCCGTTTTATGAAAACAAATTATGTATTCTTGATTAATAGTTAAAATAATAAATTAATGCATAGCAATTTTTGTGGAGTTAAAAAAATAAAGTAATCTTCATTAAATAATAAATAAAAACATAATTAGTATCAATATAAAAAAATGTATTTAAGCACATTCAAATGTGTTTTTATGAGGATAAAAACAATCAAGAAGGCAAGAAACCTTGGCAGTCAATATTAATTGCTAAAGAGTTAAATCACATTTTGGAGCTTGAGCTTGACAATTCTTTTCACATTGGGGTTTGATTTTTTTTTTCAGGTTAGGCCTTAAAATTGACAGTTGTTCCCACACTAGGACTTAAACTTTTTTGGTCAAAGTCAGACCCCTGAATTTAGCAAATGTTTTCACATTAGCACTTAAATTTTTTTTTATCCAAGTTATTCCTTGAAAACCTTAAGGTTTAGCTCTCAATGTGGGAACAATTATTAAGTATAGAGTATAACTTGGACCAAATCAATTCAGACCCAATATAAAAAAAATTATCAAATTTAAATTCTAATATAAAAATAATTATCAAATACAAACACCAAATAGTAATTTAATGCATTACCAATCCATGGGGAAAAACTTGATCGTTTGATACTTTCGAAGTTGAGTAATAAGAAAAACGAGCCTGCTACACGTGGCAAATTCAAAGAGCTCTTGGGCCCTGGAGAGAGGTTAATAAAATAGAAGCTTAAGCTCAGGCCAAGCCCAAGTTTGTTTAATTATGCACGAGCCCAGGTATAATCGGTAATGTTGCTTGGGAAAGGGATGCAACTCTGAATATTTCAAATAACATAATAAAAATTTAGGACTCAATATTTAATTTTTTAATTTGACTTATTTTATTTTAAGTTAAATTTATTTATTAATCTTTTAAAAATAATTAAATTACTTTTTTAAATAGAAATATTAATAAAACATTAATAATTTTACGTTGTTTATATACAACCCACGTGAAAGTCCACATGTATTTTATGTTGACTTGACATTATTTATCTTACATGTCACGTCAACTAAAAATTTAAATATTATAAAAATATTTAAAAGGTTATTCAAAATTATAAAAAATTATAAAAAGTTAATGAAAATTCAAAAAAAAAAAAGAAAATTATTTGATACACTATTAGTTAAGTTTTTAAACTCCATAAACAAGGCCAGGAGTTGACAAGTGTCTTATAAGGGTATAGTTTAATATTAAAAAAAGACACGTCAATTTTTTAAGGCGGTTTGTAGAATAAAAAAAGTATATTGTCAGTGCACTATATAACCAGCTAGAAAAAAATAGCATGAAATATATATGGATTGTCATGCGGGTTGTCATATTTCAAAGTTTAATGTTTTAGCTCGTATTTCATTTAAAAAAAAAGTCAACTCTTTTTGAAACGGTGATAGCTAAATTGGACTCATTTTAAAATATTGAGAGCTAAATTTAACTAAAAATAATATATTTTTTTGAATAATATCATCATAAGTTCTTATTATATATGCTCTTTTTAATACAATACCTATAACTAACAATAGCCCCTCCCCAACTCATAAATACGAGGATATTACGCTACAACACACTCGAACTCACGTCTTTCTGTATTGGTAATAATATCCATGTCAATCGAACTAAAATTCAATTAAGAACTAAAAAAGTAATTAAATTGAGAAAAGATATAAATATTTAAGATTAAATTATAATTTTTTAGCTAAACAGAAAATCTGTATGAGTTAAATAATTAAATAATAATTCTAAACTGTGCCATCTTAAACTCATGGTTAAACGTGACTTAACAGCAATTGCATATACAAATTAATTTATATTTCATTTAATCATCATTTTTCATCCAATTTATTGCGCGAGAAGGTAATAAAGCAGCACATGCAATGGTGGTTGAAGGTTTGTGAGCTGAGGTAGATTATTTGTAGGTTGAAGATGCGCCCTCGGAAGTTGTGGAAGTGGCCGATTCTGATTGATGGTTCAGTCTATCACCATAATCATTTTCTCTATAATGACGATTAGGTTGAGAAATTCTGAAATTTAGCTGGCTGTTTCAACTAGCTTCTTTTTTTGGGCGATTTATTGCCTAAATTTGGAGGTTTTTGCCGTTTATTGATGGGGTTCTTTGACACAAGAAAAGCCTGAAATTTGTTGGATGGAGAAGACGATGATTTTTTGGTTCCTTTTCTTTCTGTTTTGTTATCTTTTTTGTTTATTTTGGGTTTATGTTGAGACTGGTTTGAAACTTCTCCGAATGGATTTTTCAAGCCCAAATAATAAACGGACTAATTTAAAAAAAAAATAGCGCCGGTGCTAAAACGAGACATGGCAATGGCTTTTACTCAATGGTTATATATTGTGGCAAACGAGAAAATCAAGTAAAACATTTTGAAGATGGGCATGGTACTAAGAATCCATCCACATTGATGCTAATTATAATGCCTTGTAACCTGTAAGGTTAGGTCAAAACTCAAATCCCTATATTTTGTAGTTGTTTGGAAGATCAAAGTCTCAAACGAAGTGCCCTAAACTATGAGTCGGGAGTTTGTATGATGTTTTTCCATATACGGTGGTTGGTCAAAGATTTAGCCTCATTTCCATTATCTGGTTCACATTCTGAAATTTTGGCCATCCAATAGGATAGCAACTCTTCCGTTTATTAACCTTTTTTTTGGCCAAACCATATTATTAACCTTCAATGTCTAATTTTGTATCCATATATTTTAGTTACTGCCTTTTTCCATACAAACAGTCCATGTGATTAATCTCAAATCGATAAATAAATGACGATTATAAACAACCTCACATATATACATATGGCGGGGACCCATAAATTTTGCTCACAAATTATCCTAATTTACGGCCTGGGAATATGCGAAAACCTCAACTCCCATCAACTATGCTAATATTTCTAATAATATTGACATTTTTCTTATGAATTTATACATCATATTTATATAAATTGATTTATTCCTTAATTTCATAAATTATTCTAATTCTTTTCAGAACGTGAGATATAAAATTTTCGAGTGGAGTAATACCTTTTATTAAGGATTTAAGACTCAATTCGCCAAAACAAAATTGAAGTTATTTAAGTATTTGAAAGTAGGTTCAATAAAACAACTTTTAAAAGTAAGCTAAGTAAGAAAAATTTAGAAAATGAAAATAAATTTAAATTGATATTTTTAGACAATTTATAGAATACAAAATTAAAAAAAATTATAGTTATTTTAACCAACCAAATTTTATTTTTATTTCATTTATAATTAATTAAATATTTTATGATGTAAAAATAAATATTTCATATTTGGAATAGTAAAAATAACTTAAAATTATATATAAAGATATTTTCAAACAAATATCATACTTTACTTACTTCAAATATAATTTTTAGAAATATTTATGAAAAAGATTTTTAATTTTATCGAATAACATCCAAAGGTTGTAAAGTAAAGCTTATTTTGTTAAAATAAGTTCAAAAACCCAAAACTCGAAATTAGTAGAAAAGATTAAAACTTAACTCAAACTAAATTATGATACTTAAATTATTTTTTTAAAAATTAATCAAATTGAACTCACTCGTAATTGAATATGGAACTTGAAAGTTCACTATTTTAATTGTAAATGTCGATTAACTGAAAATCGACTAATAAAAATCAATGTGATTTATTCAAAATTTTTCATGGATTAGTTCAATTCCTAACTTTTAAAAAAATCGATTGAATTGATTTTTAATGATTTTGAATGGAGTCAACAGAATTTTCACTCTTAACCACCGCTTAAACAAAAAAGGTGATAACATATGCCCCATTAGTTATATTTAAAATTTTATAAAATAAATAAATGAAAACATAATTATTGTTGTGAATTTTTTCTTCCCACTAATAATATACCTGATAATAATCATAATATAAATAATTAAATATGTCAAAATTTTAAACATAAATATAATATATTTATTTTTATAAGGCAAAGAATAATTATATAATTTTGAAGAAGTAATATGTTCTAAAGACTTATAACAATACAAAGAATTTATCACTCCACCGAATTATCATTTTAAAATTTATTTACTATTAATGTTTGTTGATTTAACTTTAGTTCAGCTTGATACTGTTATATTTATTTTGATCTAATTAAATTTATCGATCAAATCAGTTAGATTGAAAATTGGTTGAGGTATTGATTTGAAGAAAAGTTTTAGACAAATTGAGCGACAAATTAATATAAATTGGTTGAATTAGGCTAAAAACCTAATTGAATTGATACATATTAGTCTAGTGAATTTTAAATAATTTATTTAATTAAATTGTTCGGACCGGCAAATCCACCAAGATATTGGTCCAAAGAAAGATTTTAGACCAATTGAACCGCGATTGATTAAACTATGCTAAAAACCTAATTGAATAGATAGATATGATCGTGAAAACCTGAAGCAATTTTACCATTGGAGTAGCTAGATTTAATATTTTTTTATATTATAAGTAGAAATAGAGATTATTTAAAAAAAATAAAGAAAATGTAATTAAATGGGAAAAGTAAAGCTAGCTGGTCCATCAAATATCAATCTCAAGAATTTAGTCAAAGTATGAAAGGTACATGTCCAGCTTTGGCAGGACAGTAACAACCCCCAAAAGTAAAGGAGAGAAATTAGAAAATAAAGAACCATAAATAATAAAAGTTAGAATAGTAAATTATTTGTACCCATTACTATGTATCCCATGATAAAGCTTCCTCTTCAAATTTAGAAACTGCAAGAATTATTTAGGTAGTAGACAAACTGGGCACTGTTAGAAAATGGAAACCAATTACTGAACATGTATATTGTCTTCAACAACCTCATGATTTTAACAATCAAGCAGCAATTGAAATTAAAAAGAGAAGATGAACATAAAATTTGAAATCAATTTGTTCTTCTTGATCTATAGCTTTAGTTGTTATATATACTGTTTTCAATTACATAGATGGAAAAGAAAACAAAAAGTAGATTGTAGTAAGATTGTTAAAGCTCTGTTGTATAGTCTATGAACATTGAAAACCTCCCCCCCCCTCCCCCCAACATTTGCCACCATCTGCAAGAGAGAAACATCTTAATTTTACACTCAAATCTATGTTGTGTGTATGTTCTATGGCCTCATCCAACTAAAAATCTCAGGCCTAGATATGAAAACATAATCATATATAAAAATAATTAAGATACCAAAATTTTAGGACTCCAAGGCAAATGGTGTTTGCAGCAGATCATACGGAGCCCATAAAGCATCCAAAGGACAAGGTCTGTTTGCATCTAATCTCACCCATGGCTTCCCTTTCCCACTCCAATGCAGTAAGCTAACTGGACCAGGATGCAAATTTCTACACAATCCTCTATAGTTATCTCCTCCGAGGCCATGTTGGTTCCACCGATGATCAACAGGAGCTATATTCCCTGCAAAGACCAGCAAAAACGGTGGCAAGGACCCTAACTCATAGATCCTTATTCTCTTTTGAAGCTCCATCCATTCTATAATCTTGGTAGTGTAATCTCCTTGTCGCCATCTTTGCAAATCTATCACCATTACCCCAGTGTTGAAATAACAGGCTTTGCGTCCGGCAAATGTTAGAGATAACGTTGGGTTTGACCAGAAGGTTGGGGTGAAGTAGGAAGTGAAGTTGGCGTTGCAATACTCCGGTGCAGCTAAAACCGAGCGGTCTCCGAGCGGCGTCGCGGCGAGTTTAGCAATGTCGTCGACGAGGACGAGGTCGGAGTCTAAGTAAACGACTCGGCTGAGACACGGTGGGAGGAGGTTGGCGAGGTAGTTGCGGGCATAGTTGAGAGGGCAGTCAAGCGCTGAGCGGATGGAGGTGGAAATGAGTCCTGACACCTTGGAGGAGTCGTATGGGTAGATTTGGAACTTGAGGGAAGGGAAAGAGCGGGAGATTGTGAGGCGGAGGTGGTGGTGGTTGGCGGTGGCGGAGGGGATGAAGTGGAAGCGGATGTTTTGAGGGCAAGAAGAGTGCTGGAGGACGGAGAGAATGGCAGCCATTGACCCACGTAAGTAGGCAGCGTCTAGGGTCATTGCAGCATGGACAGCTTGGTGGGAGCACATTTCATTGGTGTCCAAGGAAGGGCAAGCGGGAGAGTTGTAAAACTGTGGAGCTTCTTTGAATCTTTGATAATTAGTGGTAGTGGCGGAGGCAGGGGCAGAATTGGTGGCAGTGATGAGGAGGAAGAGGAGGAGAAGAAGGTGGTGTCGGTGGAGGTGATCATGTGGTTTAGGCATTTTGTTGGAGGGAATCCAAGAGGATATTGGAAATTAAGAAAGGGCTATAAAGTGTTTAGACTACGTTTATTAACCCTTTTAAGAGTGGGGGCGGGGACGGATCCTTGGTTCCCACGGTGCCAAAAAAGGGGTGATGCAGCCACCCAAAGTAAAAGGTTTTTGAAACAATTCAAACTCTCAAGTCTTTGGCTTCACATTTGCTTGTTGCAAAATTTTTTCCCTTTTTATAAAGAAAAAGATCGCATATTGAAAATGAAGCAACATATATTTAAATTTTAAATCTTAAAAATAATCATATGAATCTATTAAATTAATTAAAACCATATATTTACCTTCTTCTTTAATGCTCCTTGTATTGATTGACATAATTACAAAATTGCAGTCAAGTCAGTTGGTGATTTATATGGTAGTAGGGTTTAATGAGTACAAATATGGTAGCAAATCAAGTCATTACGATATAGTTTCCGTTTTATGGTAAAATATGGAATGTCTTTCATTCAAGATTTCCTATTAAACATGGTAAGGTTGGGAAAGAAAATACGTTAAAACTAGCTTTTTTACTGTATCTAGAACCCATAATGTCAACATTCTTTCTCCAATTTTCTTGGTTTTCATTCCTTTTCACCATATAAAAAAAATAGACAAAAAAGGCAGATTGTAGTAAACTTGAATTTACAACGACGTATTATCAACGATCTAGTTGAGCCATCCGCGTCTAGAGAAAGCCCTAGCACAAGAGTTTTTGCCTTCAATCTAAGGATTTGCATGTTCAGCGTAACAAAAAAACAAAATATTAAAAAAAAAATAGTATTATTTTATTCTTTTGGTCTCTAATTTGATCCACATATTCCGTGAAAAATTAAATGCAGAAGCTTACCGGTGTCCTAAAGTTATTATCAAGGCAACGTCGTCCAGTCCAGGTGGCTGCAATATGTGGGTCCATAGAGTGCCACCTAAGCAAGTCATAGGTAATTATTAAAGACAAAACGGAAGTTCACTTTTGTTAGGAGATAGGGACATAGAAACCAAGAAATTGGTGGGAAATGCTTCTCTTAACTAAACATTTTGCCTTCCCTCTCACTCTCGCCTTATCTAACTTCTTCTTGTGTTCTGTCACGAGTATGTGACCTAACATGGGCTCCGACTTCCCACAATTACTAAAACCGTCCACTTCTATTTTATTCTTTTTTGAAAATTACATGCCCATATTCACCATGTTCCATAATAATATCTCCCTTTTTCCTGTATCATATAATATAATGTTATGAAAGCCATCGTTTGTCATATTCGCAAGAATCCAATAAGCCTTTCCAAGTGTTGATTATTATTTCATACATCTTTGATATTTTAAAGTATTATTGCAATTTAGAGAAAAAATGAGTTACACAAAACTTGTAACTTGATTTTCTTGGCCAACATAAAGCTTCTTACCTAATTGGCCTTAATTTATATTATATGCTTACAAGATTAATATGAAAAGGAAGGTAACACAATATATGGGCTAGCTACTTTCGAATTCCATTGTACTCAAACGAGTTAGTTGCCGTTAGTTATTAACACAAAGGATGTGAGTGGGACATGCATGGTTCCCTCTTTCATTAATAGAGTTTACACGAAGCAATTAATAAATAAATAAATAAACCGAAGGCAAAGCTTTGCATGTGCTACACATGACAAACCCCCTATTTCTCTCTACACGATGACCCCAGCCTTCTTAATTAAACACCCCTCTTCTTTATTCTTTGATTAGAACCCCTTCGAATTTCTTCTCTGGATCTTTGATATAAAAAGGAAAAAAAAAAGTTGAACCTCATGCAATCATGCTACCCTTTTCAACCGACACTGACAACCTTCTGCTGTCGGCACTGCCATTCTCACCCCTTTATTTTGAAAATTAAGTTTCGAATCTTACTTTTTTTTTTCTTTAAAATAAATAAAGAAATTACGACTGAATCGTTGAATATGGAATCAAACGTTTCGACCTAAGCCACACGGTTTACCCCCAGAATGTGAAGATGATAGTTGAAAAAGAAAAAAAAGGAGTAAAAGGGGTCAGCTTCAAGCGGCAATCCCCATAGTTTCACTCACTCTCAACTCTCAAACTGAGATTTGTCTTCGTAAAGTGAGGTTTCGTATAATATTTTCATATATTTTACCGGCACATAGTTTGTATTTAAATAATATTAACGAGTGCCACTACGCAGGTTTCTATCTACAAAGTTCAAGCCCTACATTTTTAAATACTTTTTTCAACCTTTTTGTTTTCTCTATTTTGACTTTTCTAGCTAGTTAATATCATAAACTTCAGTATTTTTGTCTCATTTGATTATATTTTTAAATTTTAACTACTTGAGATCATGTTAAATATTCTCCTTTCATAGGTGGAACTTCAACCGTCCCTCCACACAATCATAAATAAAATAAAATAAAAATAAATTACATATATAATCATTCAACTATAAAAAAAATTATTTTAAATACTCAAAAAAATTACAATTTAAGTATCCACGTTACATAGTTTGATCATTTTGATCACTCCTATTAAAATCACAAACGTCAAGTTAATATGATAGTTAAAAATCAGTACAATAACACATTTAACCTTTAACTTTTACATATTATATCAATTTAATCATAACTTTTAAAAATAACGTTCAAAATTTAAAATTAGTCTCAAATTAATTTTATATCTAAAAATTCAAAAATATTATATTTATATATATAAATATTTTTAAAAATATAAAAATACATAAAAATTCTAAACTTGAGCTAATCGGCCTCTAGGAATCTAACCCATCTTTCTTGCTTTACTTCTTTAAGTTGTTAACACTGCAATTTGGGTTGAATTATCCAAAAGATAGTAAATGGAGAGATGCTGGTGGGGAGGGAGGGGGAGAGGGACCGCGGTGGGGGTGGAAGGAATGAGGATGTGGATGGCGGTGAGGGATTTTTATTTTATTTAATATTAATATAATTATATTTATTTAATATGAATTTAAATATTAATATAAAATTTAAAATTTAAAATTTTCTTTATGTATTTTTATATATTTCTTTAAATTTTTTAAAATTAAGATTAATCATGTAACACCCTAACTTTGTATTTGTTGCTTAACAGTTTACGGAGTATTTTTAGAATTTACAGATCAAATAAATAGATATTTCACATCATATAGCATTCATATCAAAAACCAATTGAAATCACTCATATCGTCCCTTATATGAGCCCTCGAGGCCTAAAATAAACATTAGAATTAAATCAGGACCAAACCAGAAACTCAGAAAAGTTTTCGAAAAATTTCAAAATTTTCCAAGGTGTAGGGGACACACGCCTGTGGGATAGATCGTGTGTCAGACACGGCTGAGACACACGCCCGTGTCACTGCCCGTGTGGACTAAATTAGGCCATTTCCAAGGCCATATTTTTCACCCAACTTGTCTTCCACCTACATTAACACTTTAACACGTTCACAAACCAATACAAAACATTCAAATCAAGCCAAAACTAGGTGATATGCATGACATATCAATACATATGTTTAACTATCCAATTGACTAAAATAACCATACATACATATTGGCATATTTTACCATTTATACCACCACAAATCAATCACTAACATGTTTATATGATTTTTTACATTCATCCATTTCAAATACACATCAAACATATTAATGCCATTTTTACATATCAAAACATACCATTTACAAGCCATACTAATGGCTAGTTTTCAACCAAACATGTACATATATACATACCATATATAATTGGCCAAATTTAGCCTATACATGCCATTATAACCAAAAGTAATTTAATGTTTATACCGAAATGAGCCGAATGATAGTATGATGATGCTCCGACCAGCTTCCAACCAATTCGAGCCTCCGAATTACTATAAAACAGAAAAATAAAACAGAGTAAGCTTTTAAGCTTAGTAAGTTCATATAACGGAAATTAACTTACCATTCTTTTACATCTAATGTAAGCATACAAAATACATCCAAAGCAATTTGGCTAATAGCCTAAACACATACTTCATCAAACATATTAGTCGTTCATTTCAAATGAATATCAAGAAACATGTATGAGCTCATCAAATATCAAATTTCCATTTATTTCGTGTATATACGAATAATGATTCATTTCGAATTCATATATTTTCTCATGTCAGGATTTTGCCCGTTGAATTATTTAAAATGTCGATGGATACACGGGTAGTACACACAAGGTGTACAAAACTATAATCTGTCAATTCATATACATGAATGCTCATGCAAATATGTAAATGGGAAGCTCTTTCGAGCCATATAATTGGAAGCTCATGTGAGCCATGTAACGGGAAGCTCATCCGAGCCATAATCGAGAAGTTCAAGCAAACCAATATCAGGAAGCTCCGAAGAGCCAATTAATCGGGAAGCTCATGAAAGACCCTTGAATCGGGAAGCTCCGAAGGGCCATGTAACACCCCGAACCCGAGACCGTCGCCGGAGTCGAACACGAGGTGTTAACAGACTTCAAACCACTTATTGAGAATTTCCCAGACAAGCTGCCAATCTGTGTACTAGTCGCTTCAAAAATCATAACTTGAGTTTTACAACTCGAAAATCAGTTTCGTAATTTTTCCCTGAAACTAGACTCATATGTCCATCTAAGATTTTTTTCTAGGATTTTTGGTCGAGCCAATTAGTACAGTTTATTAGTTAAAGTCTCCCATGTTACAGAGGTCGACTACACTGACCTTCGTGCGTTACAACTCGAATAACTCCCTGTGCAAGGCTTCAATACTGATGCCGTTTGTTTCTATAGAAACTAGACTCAAAGAGGAATTTATACATATATAGTATGACTCCTAATTATCTCTGGTTAATTTATAATGAATTTTCAAAGTCGGAACAGGGAATCCAGAAACCGTTCTGGCCCTGTTTCACGAAAACCCAAATATCTTTTAACATACAACTCATATGACCGTTTCGTTTCTTCCATATAAAAATGGATTCATCAAGGTTCATTTAAATAATTTATTCACTATTTAATTCCATTCCTACTATTTTTAGTGATTTTTCACATCCACGTCACTGTTGCTGCCAGCATCTATTTCTAGGGTAGACTTTCTCTAACACATAGTTTCTATGATTCAACCACCCCTTTTACACATATAGTCCAAAATATAATCATGATGACCCATTCTAATGGCTGGTCATTGCCAAACATTTCCATGCTTCTTAATGAGCATATACATACCAAATGATTATAACATTATGCTCAAAACATTTATAAGCCATTTTCGCATGGCTATTCAAAATTTTACATACCAAGTTCAAACAAAACATAATAGCCTATACATGCCGAAATGTACTCCAAGACCAACTACGAAGAAAATACCAAAAGTTGTTAGCGGTGTGATGACTTGATGATGGTCCCGAATACGCAAAAAGTCGAGTCCAAGAAACCTAAAATAGGTGACGAGCAAACACCGAATGAGTATATAACTCAGTAAGTCATAAGCAATGCACTAACAACCATTAATAACATTATCGCAAGAGGAAACAAAATGGAATGAGGCTAATTACTCCATTCAAACCGAACTATACCATAGTTCCTTAGACCTTTCGATTCAATCATACATCTACATGACCTTTCACTCATTCCGCGATAATTCTTATGTACGTGACTTCAATTTACATTGTCACATAGGTTCAAACTTACCAAGCTCGACCCCAAATATAAACATAGCGCCTATTAGCCATGAACTCAAGGTACTTACCCGATCCGCTATCCGTGATCAACTCAATAGTGTCGCACACTCAGTGTCAATAGTAATTCAAAAGCATATAGTGAGTCCGCACACTTAGTGCTATATAATCAACTCGCACACTTAGTGCTACATGATCAAACTCGCACACTTAGTGCTGTACAAGTTTTTAAACCCGCACACTTAGTGCCATTCTCATGATCACAAATGTTTATACCCGCACACTTAGTGCCAAATCAACAACTCAATACATCTCACCTCTTTTCCTTCCATTCAATACTTCCATCACCACATACACACATGTATATAAATTCATCATTCCTTTCGGCATAATTACATAGACATTATGTCTATTCAAATCAATACAAAATATATGCTTAGTGACTTACATTGTGTTGGGTAAAACAGTCCAAGTCGGCTACTCGATGACCTTCGTCTTTCCCTTGCTTGATTCTCCTTCTTTAACTCCTTGTGCTTAATCAATAAATCAACTAGTTTAACCATCTTGCTAAACATTCATAATTCAATTACACATGCATATGTATGTTTGTATATTCGGCAACCATCCTCACTTATTACCCATTTAGTCAATTATCTAAGCCAAGATAAGGCTTCAATACGGTTGCCTCTAACCGAATACATGCACACCAATCTACTTCATTTGGCCGAATATGCATGTCTATGTTGAGGCCAATTTTACACTTAATACCACACAAAAAAAAAACAGCATACATTTTACTAACTAACGCATTACATATTGTAGCTCAATACACATCTCTCATTTACTACATAACCGAAACATCATCACAAGCAAATATACACCTTGAAATAGTATATATGTCATACCAATTCATCATGTGCAAACACATATTCATGTAGGTGCAAGGTAGAATCTCAAGTTGTTTATATCCAAATATAAACACATATCCAAAGCTCAAATCTTACCTACCATGCAACATGCATGAATCATACTTATGGATATACCATGACCGAATACATCACAACACCATAATTTTGGTCATGATTAAGCAAAGAACTTAATGTCTTACTCAAAATACTAAAAAGAAAGTCCAAGAGCCATCAATCCCCATCACATATACCATTAACAAGCTTCATATTTAACATGCAATGGCATTAACACAAAATCCACCTTGGCCAAATACCATCCCCATGATATAACAAAGATTTGAACCATGGGCTAATAAGAACATCAAGCTAGTAACTAAAAACATGCATGAATCTCATGGCACAACCTCAAACATACCTTAATCTTGATGCAAGTATAGCCAAACCCCTTCCTAATCCTCTTCCAAACCAAACATGAAGCAAAAATTCTCTTCTTCCTTAGGATTTTCGGTCAAGAGAGAATGAAAGGATGATGAATTTTTTTTTTCTTTTCTTTTCTTCAATACACGGCAATAGGGGGGTTCACTCACACACATTTTTTTTCATTCTTTATTACCCATACCTATTTGTTTATTTCTTTTCTCCCTAATGCACCAACAAAACATGTCTATGACATGTTTTGCCCATCCCTCATTGTCATGGCCGGCCACCTCTTATAAAAAGAGGGATATTTGACATGCAAGGCCATTGTTTTGCATGCATGCTTTAATTAGTCATTACACATTCCCCCATCATACTTCCAAAGTTTTCTACTAGGTCCTTTCTAGTGAAATTCACATTTATAACTCTAAATCAAAAAATCAAAAAATGTCACACATGAGTTAACACATATTATAGGCAATAAAATAAATATTAAATTATTTTTATGCCTCGGTTTTGTGGTCTCGAAACCACATTCTGACTAGGGTCGTTTTAAGGCTGTCACAGGCCATATATCGGGACATTCATAAGAGCTGCGGTGTGTCCACAACACATGTAGGATCACAACCATTCGGGATGCTTCGGAGAGCTATTAATGAGAAGCTCGCAAGAACCATTTAATGGGAAGCTTATGAGAGCTAGTAACGGGACACTCTTGAGAGCTGTGGTGTGTCCGCAACACATGCAAGATCACAACCAATATGAGAACCTTGTATCCATCGAATTTTATTTATTCAAATGGGACTTAATACTTGTCAGTCATCGTCGGATATGTGATTACTTTTATATACAGAGCAATAATACAATCACGTACATACAATTCAATTTAACATTTAAACATACAATTCAATTATACAAACTTACCTCAACAAGTGTTCGTGTACGCAAAATCTACTAATCTGACACTTTTTCTTTTCCTCGATCTAACTTCATAGTTGGTCTATCTGGATATATATGAATGAATTTAACATCAATAGACATCTTTGGCAAAATAATCATTGTGCCCATATACTTTTAATTAGTTACGATTTCATCCCTAGGCTCGAAAAATGAAATTCATGCATATTAATCCTTATTCCAAGCCTAGAAAATTTATATATGTCAATAGCAGCCCATGAATTCCATAAAATTCAAAAATTTCCATGAATTCAACATCTTTTCAATTTAATCTCTAAATTATGATTTCATCAAAATTATTTAACAAAATACTTTTAAATACTTAATAACATCTCAAATTCATCATCTAATAACTAAAATCATATAAACTCATCAATGGTAACTTCCAAAACTTTCAATAAAATCAAAAACTAAGGTAAATGTTACTTGGACCTAATTGTAACAATCTCAAAAACATAAAAATTTCAAGAAATGGGTAATGATTTGACTCACATGAAGCAAAAATTGAAGAACTAGCTTAAACCCTCTCTCTCATGGCTATTATTGGCGAAATTTGTTGGTGAAAATGTCTAGAAACCTTTAATTTCCAATTTGTTTCATTTTAATTTGGCAAAACTTACAATTTTGCCATTAATTGGTTTTTATTTTATTAATTTCTCAGGTTATGCCTCCTCATCCACTTACTTTAGGAATATTTATGCCTTAAGTTCTCCCCTATTTATTAGTTAAGCTATTTAATCACTTAATTATCATAATTAGTAAGTTTTGCATCTTTTTCAATTTTGTCCTTTTTAACAAATTAGACATGTAATCGGTAAAATTTCTTAACAAGATTTTCATACAACATTCCTGTCATACCATAGGCCATGAAATAATATTAAAATAAAATTTCTTTCGACCTTGGATTTGTGGTCCTGAAACCACTATTCCAATTTCATTGAAAACGGGCTGTTACAACTCTCTCCCTTAAAGAATTTTCTTCCTTGAAAATCTTACCAGTAAAGAGATTTGGATATTGCTTTATCGTAGTTTCTTCTGGTTCCCAGGTAGCTTCTTCTATTCTGTATCGTTGCCAAAGAACTTTTACTAAAGCTACCTTTTTATTTATCATTTTTTTTTGTCTCTCATGCCAAAATTCTAATCGGTTCCTCACTGTATGTCATGTCAGGCTGAATCTCAACAATTTTCGAAGAGATAACATGTGAAGGATCTAATCGATATCGTCATAACATAGACGCATGAAAAACATTGTGAATTCTATCAAGCTCTGGTGGTAATGCCAATCGGTACGCAACAAGTCTGATTCTTTCAGTGATCTCATATGGCCCGATAAATCGTGGACTCAGTTTTCCTTTTCGACCAAACTAAAGAACTTTCTTCCAAGGCGATACTTTCAAGAATACTTTGTCATCAACTTGGAATTCTATTTCTTTCCGTTTAAGATCCGCATAGGATTTCTGACTATCAAAAGTTACTTTCAAGCTGTCTCGGATCACTTTCACTTTTTCTTCGGTCTCACGGATCAGATTAACTCCATATATCTTTTTCTCATTGAGCTCAGTCCAATACAATGAATTTCTACATTTACGACCATATAGAGCTTCATATGGTGCCATCTTTATGCTTGACTAATAGTTATTATTATATGTGAATTCGACTAACGGCAAATATTTCTCCCAATTGCTTCAAATTCTAAAATACAACATTGAAGCATATCTTCTAGAACCTATATTACACATCCGGATTGGCCATCAGTTTGTAGATGAAATGCGATACTAAAATGTAATTGCGTACCTAGAGCCTCTTGCAACTTATTCCAGAATCGGGATGTAAAACGCGAATCTCTATTTGAAATAATGGAGGTTGACACTCCATGTAGTCTGACAATCTCAGAAACATATAATTCAGCCAATCTATCAAGTTAGAAATCCATACATACTGAAATAAAATGTGCAGACTTTGTTAAACGATCAATGATTGCCCAAATGATATCTTTCTTTTTCAGAGATAGGGGTAACCCCGATACAAAGTCCATAGTAACTCTTTCCCATTTCCATTCCAGTATCGTCACGGCTGTAACAATCTTAAAGGTACCTGATATTCAGCTTTAACTTGCTGACATATCAAACATTTAGATACGAATTCAGAAATATCATGTTTCATTCTTGGCCATTAGTACATTTTTTTTTCAAATCATTGTACATTTTATTACTCCCCGAATGAACAGACATAGTACCATTATGAGCTTCATGCAAAATCTTCTGTACAAGCTCTGAATTCTTCGGTACACAAACTCTGCCTCTGAATAACAGGCTATCATCGAGTCCTATTTGGAATTTTGAATCAGAAGTAGTTTCACACTGTACCTATTTAGCTTGCAATTCATTATCACTTTTTGAGCTTCGCAAATCTGCTGTAGAAACATCGGTTTAGCTTTTAACTCAGTTATGACTGAATCATCATCAGATAATGACAATCAGATATTCATTGCTCGTAAAGCGAACAGAGAATTTCTACTTAGAGCATCTGCCACCATATTTGCTTTTCCTGGATGATAATCGATAACCAAATCATAATCTTTCAACAGTTCAAGCCACCTGTGCTGTCTTAGATTCAATTTTTTTTTGAATATCAAGTACTTTAAGCTTTTATGATCAGTGAATATATGACACTTTTCATCGAACAAATAGTGTCGCCAAATTTTCAGAGCAAAGACAATAACTGCTAATTCTAAATCATGTATCAGGTAATTCTTTTCAAGTGGTTTTAGCTGTCTAAAAGCATACACTATTTCTTTACCTTCTTGCATCAATACACATCCTAAACCATTCAATGACCTGTCACTGTAAATTACGAATTTCTTACTCGATTCAGGCTGAACTGTAATTGATGCTTCAGTCAACAGGGCTTTTAACCGGTCAAAACTTTGTTGACATTTATCAGTTTATTCAAACTTTACATCTTTCTGTAGTAGCCTTGTCATCGGTAAAGCTATCATCGAAAACTCTTTTATAAATTTCTGATAATATCTAGCTAATCCCCAAAAAAATTTTAACTTCAGATACATTTTTTAGTGGTTTCCAGTTAACAATAGCTGAATTTTTATTCGGGTCAACTCTAATACCTTCTGTAGATATTATATGTCCAAGAAAACCAACTTCTCGAAGCCAAAATTCACATTTGCTAAATTTAGCATATAGTTGTTTTTCACGCAGAGTTTGCAGAACAATTCATAAATAATTAGCATGCTCGGCTTCATCTCGAGAATATACCAGGATGTCATCAATAAATACCACAACAAATCTATCCAAATATGGTCTGAAAATCCTATTCATCAGATCCATAAATACCGCAGGTGCATTGGTTAAACCAAACGACATTACAAGGAATTCATAATGGCCGTAGCTAGTTCTGAAAGCTGTTTTTGGCACATTCGACTCTTTCACCCGTAGCTAATAATAACCAGAATGAAGATCAATCTTCAAGAACACTATAGCACCTTTCAATTGGTCAAACAAATCATCAATACGAGGCAGTGGATACTTATTCTTAATTATAACTTTGTTGAGCTGTCGGTAATCAATACATAATCGCAGAGATCCATCAATTTTCTTAACAAACAGAATCGGTGTACCTGAGGGTGAAGAACTAGGTCGAGCAAAACCCCTGTCAGTCAGTTCTTGCAACTATGCTTTTAACTCTTTTAATTTTGTAGGGGCCATTCTGTATGGTGCTATAGATATCAGTATTGTCCTTGGAATAAGATCTATAGAGAATTCAAATTCTCTGACCGATGGTAATCCAGTTAACTCTTCTGGAAACACATCAGGATACTCACAGACTACTAGCACTGATTTAATCTTCGACTCAGATACTTTAGTGTCCAACACATAAGCAAGGTAAGCATCATACCCTTTTCTGATATATTTCTTTGCTGATATGGCTGATATCACATTAGACAACCCTTCTAATTTATCAGATTCAGTACAGAGAATTTCACCATTCTGACATTCCAATACAATATGCTTTTGTTTACAATTTACCACAGCATCATGCTGAGTTAACTAGTCCATGCCCAGAATCACATCAAACTCATCCAGTGGTAATAACATCGGATCATCCAGGAAATAGCAACCCCGTACCATTAACGGATAATTATTGCAAATTTTATTCACCATCACATACTGGCCTTAGGGGTTTGATACTTTAACCACGAATTCAGTGGACTTGACAAGTAAATTTTTATTAAACACTAAATTCATGCAAATATATGAATGTGTTGAACCAAGATCAATCAAAGCAGTTATATCAGTATCAAGAAAAGAAAAAGTACCAGTAATAACATTGGGTGCAGAAGCATCCTCACGTGCACGAATAACATATGTTTTAGTCGGTGCTTGTGCTTCAGATCTGACGGTTGAATCTTTTGTCGTACCTCAGCTACCACTCACATTGCCGGGGTTACAAGGTGGTCTACCTCTTGTAGCGAGGTTGCTCGGCCTTGAATTTTGGACGATATCTTTTTTAGGCTTTTTCGAGCAGTCTGTGAGATAGTGGTCAAAGGAACCACATCTAAAACATGCTCCGCTTTTCATGCGGCACTATCAAAAATGCATTTATTACAGTGCTTGCATCTAGGATTGGGATTTCCAACACTACCTGCACTCGCTACAATGTAGCTTTAGATATTGGATTGGAGTGTTGAATACCTCTGTCTCTCCCAAAATACCCTACAGAGGTGGTAAAACAGTCATGATATTTCTTTGATTTCTTTGAGGCAAATTGATATAACTTTCCTGTAAATCTTTTACTTGAAGTTCTAGCTTCCATCTCAGCTTACTTTTTCCCTTTACTAAGCCCCTTAGATTTATGAGCTTGGTCAACCAGTACTACAAATTCTTTTAATTCAAGAATCCCAACTAACAACTTTATGTCTTCGTTTAAACCTTCTTCAAACCGTTTACACATGGCGATTTCAGTCGAGATACATTGGAACGACGAAAATGTGCAGGTGTGCACAACCGCAACAAGTAATAAAGTGACAAGTAAATGTTGAGTTATCGTACCCACAGGGACTGTGAAAAGGATTATTTATGAATGCAATTTAAAACACTTTGGTGAAGAAAAATATTTTTTTTAAAGAGGGTGATTAAAAACTTAAGAAAATTAAAATAAATATTCAAAATAAGATTTAATCAAGATGATATAATTCTGTTGGATTAATTACACTTCTCATCTTAGAATTATTAAACTTATGTTTATATTGTTATGAATAAAATCACGACAACCTGATAATTTGCTAACTTATGAACATACTTACATATCAAAATCCATTCATCTCTTGACATATCCCTATGTCAATTCAACCGACTAAACAGATTCTAGTAAGCAAACTTGTTATTGCACATACATACTTTTTAAATAGAACTAATCTCTTGCATATCCCTATGTCAATTCAAACGATTAATTAAATCTAACAAGCATATAAAAGATTATGTGAGGTAACAAGGTATCCTTACCTTGAAACAGTTTAATCACAATAATCTTGCAAGTTATGCAAGACAATAATGTCACCAGATACATTGCTAATTTAACCTTCAGCAACCTTAGAAGAATAAACATCCACTGTAACAGCCCGATTTTAGGGCTAGTCAGAATAGTGGTCTTAGGACCACAAATCCGAAGTCAGAGAAATTATTTTATTATTAATATAGAGTCATAGCATGTTTATATTAGTGCATGAAAAATTTGGTGAGCTAATTTTTAATGTTTGTGAGCCTAATTGCGAAAAAGGACTAAATCGCATAAAGTGCAAAAGTACTAATTTGATAGCTAAAGGTGTTATTTTATTAGAGAATCAAAATTGGGGGATTTTAAAGTGCAGTTAGACCCTTTTAAAGGAGCATAGCCGTCCATAGAGTTAAATAGGAGACAAAATTTTAAAATCTAGTGGGTTAGGTGGCTTATTTTGACCAAAAATAGAAATAGATAAAAGAAGGATGATATCATCCCTTTTCATCTTCTTCTCCACCAAAATTTTCAGCAAAGAATGGGGTTTTAAGAGCTTGAAATTTCAGCAACTTTAAGCCTTCACAAATAAGTGATCCTAATGGCTTTTCTTAAATATTTTTGTACTTTTGAGGCCCTTGAAGCATGAACTTTCAAATGAGGGTACTATTTTGAAAAATGATTAAGAGTATAGGGTTTTTCCATGAAAGGATTTGTGCTGTTCACTAAGTTTTTATGGAAGAAAATGAGTCTTGGGTGTCTGATAAACAACTTTTGTGAAAGGTGTTAGCATGAAAGCACCTAAAAGGACTAATGTGCATAATAGATAATAAATGTGTGAAATAGTGAGAATTTGGAGTTGCTATAAGAGTCAAAGAGGTTCGATTAGCCTTGAGAAATAAAAAATTTGATAAAAATTGATTTTTGAGCCTAAGGGTAAAATGGTCATTTTGTTAAGGTCTAGGGGCAAAATGATCATTTTACCAAAAAAGTGAATTTTCGATTGCCTAATTTTATTTAGTGATTAAATAAGTGTATTTTGCTATTATAGATCAAGAAATACCGAATCTGAACCTAGACTGAGGGAAAGCCAAGCAAATCGACTAAATCGACTAGTCGCCACATTTTGTAATCCGAGGTAAGTTGTATGTAAATAATACAACTACTTTGATAATATATGTGCTTGAATTGTATCGAAATTATTATAGCATAAATTGCTTGACTTGTGGAAATGAGAAAATGTGATGAGAGTAAAGATAGTAAAAGTCCTGTTGGAACCCTAGGGAAATAAATCGGATATTCATGCCATAACAATAGGGTCATTTGTGAGAGCTAGTGTAAGACCATGTCTAAGACATGGCATCGGCATTGAGACGAGTGCTAGTGTAAGACATGTCTGAGACATGCATCGGCCTCAAGACGTAAGCCAGTGTAAGACATGTCTGGGACATGGCTTCGACTTGAGATATAAGCCAGTGTAAGACCGTGTCTGGGGCATGGCATCAGCATCTTACCCCACGTTTGAGGCTATGGTATATCTGATAACATTTCGAATGGTTCAATGGTAGAAGTTTTGATTTCTAGTTAACGAGGAAAGCATAACCGTGTCGTGAGTGATACAGTTACCTCTTTGGTATGTATAAAATGTGAGCCACATTATATGCTATATGATGTGCATTGAGTATTGATGAGTAATTTTTGCTTATGCCCACTTGTGTATTATGATACTTGTTGATAAATGGAAAAGTATTGTTGTATAATTATTTATATGCAACTTACTAAGCTTTATGCTTACTCCTTCTCCTTTCCTTTTTCTTATAATGCCGCCTATCTAGCTCAAGGATCAATGGAAGTCAGAGATATCGATCACACTGTCAATCAAAGCATTCGGTATGGTTTGATTTATATTTTTGAACATGGCATGTATAGGGAACTAGACTTGAGTTTTGTGTTGTTATTAATTTGGCCAAATATGTTGGCTTGGGATAAATTCCTCGTTTTGTATTAAGCCTTGAATGATGGCTAATACTCATTTTGATATATGCAAATGGTGTTATGATCATGGATGAATAGAATGCACAAATGAAATGTTATTTATTGTGGCTAATTTTATTGTATGAAATAGTCTTGTACTGGTTTTGGTTACTTTCTTGTAGGTTGTGTAAGTAAGGGTGGCAAAGAGGCTTGGTAAATAGCTTGATTTTGTCCACAAAGGTAGACACACGGCCAGCACTATGGGCATGTTGTCTAGTCATGTGTCCCCTAAACGTAAAAATTTCAAGTCAGTATGCATGATAGTAAACACACGGGCAGAGACACGGCCGTGTGTCTCAGCCATGTGAAGGGCACGGTCTAACACACGGGCGTGTGCCTTGGCCGTGTGACCCTTATGAAATGTTGACGTCAGAAACAGAATGTCCCGATTTTTGCACACGGGCTAGGACACGGGCGTGTCATGGCCGTGTGAAGGATACGGGCCAGGGACACGGGTGTGTGACAGGCAGTGTAAAAACCCCTATAAGTGTGCATTTAGAATTAATTCCACACAGGTGAAGGACACGGGTGTGTGACAGGCCATGTGAAAACCCCTGTGTCAAGTGACATTTTCCTATAGTTGTCAAAAGGACTCGGATTGGTCCCGAATGGTTTTTGATGTGTGTTTTGGGCCTCGTAAGCCCATGTTAAGAATATATTGATAAGTTTAAGAAAGTTTTAAACTTTCCAAGTCATGAAGACTCGGAATTGGTTGTAAGTATGAGTTCGAGTTAGGTAACGCCTCATATTCTGCCCTGGCATAGGATACGGTATGGGGTGTTACATGCACTGATCAAGTACTGTGTCAATTAATTACAATTTCAATCCGTTTAAATAATTAATTCATTAGTTACCTCACAGTCGTAACGCAAGAATAACTTTGGCATGATTTTATGTAACACCCCTTACCCGTATCCGACGCCGAAACAGGGTACGAGGTATTACTGGACTTGAGTACTTGTAATCATTTAAAACCGAGACATAAAATTTCATCAATTTTAAACTTTTCAAACATATTCAAGACTATCTACATTAAATGACTTTATACAATAGAGACCTTCAAATAACATAGGTCAGTATTTTAGGCCAACTCCTAGCAACTTAATAATAATTAAATGAGTCCCTATACATGCCAAAGACTTAAAAATACTTTAAAACCTTTATATATCGATCAATAGTTTGATAGTGTGATTTAACCTCCGGCAACCTCCAACTCGAGCTAACATCTGCGACACTATAGGAAAAAGGAAAGGAAGGGAGTAAGCATTATAGCTTAGTAAGTAAATATGTAAATATTAATAAACAATACATTATCATACATTAAACAAAGTCACAATATGTTCCCGGAATATTACCATCACAAACACACATACTTTTACTATTACAATTATAAACAGGTTCAAAATAAGCTGTCTAACAGAGTATTAGTATCTAAATTATTTATTTCTAGAGCTACAAAACTCCAAATTACAAAATGTTAATTTTCCTTGAAATTAGGTTCACATATATTCTTACCATAAAATTTTCAGAATTTTTTATCTAGCCAATTAGTACAGTTTATTCATTGAAGTTACCCCTATTTCACTATTCAACTGCCCTGACCACTCTTCACTAAAAATAAATTTTATCTTCGTACAGAACTCATATGATTTTATCGTTTATTTTATTTGAAACTAGACTTATTAAGGATTTAAAATATATAAATTATATCCCATAATTATTTTTTTTACAATTTTTAATGATTTTTTGATGTCAGAACAGGGGATCACGTAGTCATTCTGAAACAGTCTCATAGAAACTTAAATATCTCTGAATATAGACTTCTTTTGCTTGCTCTGTTTCTGTTATATGAAAATAGACTCATTAAGATTTAATTTGATATCTTATTCAGTCTCTGATTCAATTTCTAATATTTTTGGTAATTTTTTAGATTCTCATCACTGCAACTATCCAGAACAGTTTTATTGTCAATTCTGATCTTTCACACTTCAATTGTATTCATCACTTACCCATAACAATCTTTCCAATTTCCAATCACATATCAAACATATTACTCATAAGTTACACACGTATATACTTACACTTATCTTCACAAAGTCATACACAATTTCATTTAATTAATTTCCCAGTTGAACACTTCGGAATAATAACAGATACGCGATGGTATCATACACAGTCCACCTTTAAAATCGAAGCTCTCTTGTACACATAGTGGCCTTCACTTAGCACCACTCATGTGACCTAGCTCGATTGTACACATAATTTTGTCTCTCTTGTACACATGGTGTACACATAGTATCACCCATGTGACCTAGCCACTTTATCTCGTAGCTTTCTTGTTTACATGGTGTCCTTCACTTGGAACCACACATGCAACCTAGCTACATCTATCTCGTAGCTTTCTTGTCTACATGGTGTACACATAGTATCACCCATGAGACCTAGCTACCTCATAATGTCTCGTAGCTCTCTTGTACACATGGTATACATCCCGTATTACACATGTGACCTAGCTACATACCATCTGTATCTTTCGATCCGAAGGTTCAAACGGGAAGTATCTCACTTTCTAATACTTTATTCCATTCTTCCAATAGTCAATTATGATTCAAAAATCAGCTACAATACATAAAATATGTTGAAATATAAAAACGTAATAAAGATAATGTATTAGTTACATACAAACTTACATACTTTCTCATTTCCATGTCGAATTAATATTGAACATTTAAATCATCATAATTATACTTACTTTCAACGCCTCGGCAATCATAGTAAATATATTAATTTTACATTGAAAGTTGCATAAATTAATTCTTATTATACATATGAACTTACCTCGATACTAAAACGGCCATTTTACCAAATTTCTCGATTTTTGATTTTTCTCCCATTCTAGGTTCAAATCTCATTTTCCGGGAATCTAAAACATCATATTTTACTTATTTGATTAATGTACTATTCAAAACAGTCCTTAACTCAAACTTTGAAAAAATTACAATTTTGCCCCTAAACTTTTACATATTTACACTTTTTCCCCTAGGCTCGGGAATTAAACTTCATCCCTTATTCTTCTGTTTTATGACATGCTGATCATTTTTCCCTTCTATGGCAACATCAGATTCTCACTCTAACACATAGTTATGAACAATAACAACTTTTACCGATTAAGCCGTTTTACTCATTTTTGCTTAAAACCGCTTAGCAAAAGTTGTTTAACATAATTTCAGCCTTCATATTTTACCATAAAACATCAAAATAAACACATTTCACCTATGGGTATTTTTCCAAATATGAACCCTAGCTTAAATTATTGCTAGAATAAGCTTAATCAAGTTACCGGGATTCCAAAAACATAAAGAACTTGAAAAACAGGGCTAGAACGGACTTACTATTGAGCTTGGAAAGCTTGAAAACCCTAGCCATCGCTTCCCCCATGCTAATTTTGGCATCCATGAAAAAGATGAGTCAATTTTGGCTTTATTTTCCCTTTTTATTTCTTTTAATTACCAAATGACTAAAATGCCCTTAAGGCCTTTTTTTTAAATTTTGTCCTATTCATGCCCATTTTTGTCCAAACAAAATATAATGGTCTAATTCTATTTAAGGAACTCCTCTTTAAAACCCCATTTCAATCAAGTACTTATGAATTAGAACACATATTTTGCAACTATTGCAATTTAGTCCTTAAAGTCCAATTAAGCACTTTATCAGTAAAATTTCTGAACGATATTTTTACACAATATTTTAATCAATAAATAAACCTTAAAACTTAATTGAAATAAATTTTTCGACTTTGAATTCATGGTTCTAAAACCATCATTCCGTTTAGGCCCTAAATTTCATTTATATAAAGAACTCGCAAATAAGCCCTAATAGGCAAATTAAACATGCAATCTATAAAATTTCTTATCAATACTCTAACACATGCATCTAATAACTCGGTAAATCATAAAAAAAATTAATCAAAATAAACTTTTCTATCTCAGATTTGTGGTTTCGCAACCACTATTCCATTTAGGCCCTATTTCGAGATGTTACATTTGACTTAATCAAGCATTTTACTGAGGCCTATAACAACATAAACACAAACTTAACAATTTAAGAAGACAAAATGCAATCAACCCAACACGAATTAAATTCAAGCTAAGCTAATTAAATTACCCATTCCAACAACATGAATACTCATAGATATGTTCATAATAACAACAACAAAAATTAAAGAGATAGGGAATAAGAATCAAATCCGGTGGTTTTCTGAGGCTTGACTTGGTTGCTCCGTTCTTCCTTCTTGTTGTCCTTGCTGGTCAAGGCTTCGATGAACACTCAATTTCTGCTCCAAAATGGTTGAAGAACACCCCTTTTCCAAGGGAAAAAATCGGCACAAGAGCAAGGGAATTGAAATGGAAAAATGAGAGAAAAAGAATGAGAGATGAGAGAAGTGTTGTGAAATGAATGAGGAATGAATGAGATGCTATGAATGATCAGCCAAGAGGGATTTTATAGCTGAGTGTGGTAGCTGAAATTTGCTAAAAATATCAGCCAAAGAGCCACCCCTTGGCCGGCCACCTATGTGGCAAATTTGATGCTTTGAACTTTGCTAAAAATGGCTTCAGGCAAATCCAAAAATCCACCAATTGTGGAGGGGTTTGAATGCATCTTTGACAAGACTTCAAGGGCTTCTTTGCAAGCTTAATTAATCAGATAATATTCTAATTTGGGTCAGCATATGGCCGGTTTTGGGCTGCCCAATCTTTGGCCGGTTCACTTCAATCGGTTCGGTTCAACTGGACCACTTTTTCCATAATTAATTAATATTAATTTATTTAGCCCAAATTAAATTAGATATAAATTAAAATTATTTATATTATGAATTAATACACATAATTGGACCGTCTTAGGCTGGAAATTAATTCCTTGATACTTCAAATTGCTTCTCGATTTTGTGCTTCAAGCAGTGTCTGCCGAGCCATTTTTCGCCCTTTGTGCAATTCTGTCAAAAATAACCAAAATTACTTAAAATTAATTATAAAATTAAGTAAAATTCATTATGTTCATATTTTACGTATAATTTAATTATTTTATAAAATTAATTATTTTTCGACAAGAATTTAATCGAAACGGTATGATTTTAAGCTAAAAAGGATATGTAAAAATGCGTAAATTTTCGTGTTTCCACACCCCCAAACTTAATTCATTGCTCGTCCCGAGTAATGCACAAATTTTGAAAATAATTTCTTAGAAACACGTTTGAAAAACTCCTTCAGAACAACATTTTTCCAAAATTATGAATTTAATATACTTATGCTCAAAGACAAGAAATTTGATAGTTATGCTACTTAAGTATACATATTGTTCAAATTAATCTCAACAACTGTTATGAGAGCAGAAATTAGACTAAACGCTTCCTAATAAAGTCATGTTAAACCTTACCAATGTGATTTTATTCCTTTTATTCAAGATTAAGCTGCAATCATTAAGTTTAACATATGTCTTCATATGTTGTACATAGCAATTTCTTTCCACTAATGTAGGTAGAAATGGAATTTTTGAATCAATAGGTCTTTAACAAGGTTGTAATGTTGTTGGGCTTAAGGGAAGGTAAAAGATAGATAATTTTAGGCTTTTAAACCCTAGACTCAACTTGTATTCAGACCTTCGAAATAATGACCTTCAATACACCAACTTTCTTTGCTTTCATATATTCTTTTGTACATTCTCTTTTAGGTACATATGCTTTTTTTTTTCAATCTACATGAGCATTTTCCTGAATGTACCACAATTTTAAGAGCATTTTATACTTCTTTTCAACTCCCCCAAACTTATTTTTAATGAATACTTGGAATAGTACTGAGTCTAGTGTTTGGGACAATTTTGAGATAGTTAAGAGAGAAGCGATGGCTAATTTTGCAAGGGTTCAAATAAAATTAGGCCATATAGTCTTAAAGTTGGGTTTCAAAGGATAAAAATTTCATCATAGTTGGCTTGAAAGGCTCAAACGGTCCAAAAAAAAGTTGCCTAAATCATTTCCAACATTCCATGCTTCCTAGGATTTCGCCTCAAGAAACTATTAAGTCAATTCTAAAGACTTAAACTTTCATGCATGCCCAACTTTCGTAAGGAACTAAAATTTGATGGTGTGATTTGCATGCTTTATTAAAAATAAATTTATATAATTATTAAGCTAACATAACAATTCATTGAAATAATAGAACTTTATTCATACTAAAGTTTAGCATACTTAACAAAATTTCAAATTATTGAACAAAATATATTCTAATCATAATTAACAGAAAAAAAAATTATTTTGAGTGGAAATAATTCAAATTTTCGGTCCCCCCAACTTAAAATGAACAATGTTCTCATTGTTTAAAATGGATAGATACTATACACCAGGTAGGATTCTAGAAAAGAGGAGGTGAGTCAATTTGACTACTTAAGTACCAAGCTCTTTTCTAAATCCAATCCTAAACATGTATATACTCATTGCCACACTTTATACTTCGTGACTTGCTCAAATTTTATTAGTGATTTTCCTCTCTTCATTTAAAATAAAAAAATTCCTAATTAACTTAATCCTAAAATGACCTAAGAACAGAAATAAAATAAAGTCAAGATCCCCCCTTTATTTATTTGCAGACCCTTCCGAATTTGAATCATCTTTTGCTCCATCACTATCGCCTTTGCATGAATTTCTTCACTCCTTATTTGATAATGGACTCCATGGTTCAAAAATAAAATATTTGCAAGTGGTGTCAAAGATTCTCTTTGACAAGTCTGGATTATTTGCTTTGACACAGTCCACTTAGAACCTAGAACTGTAAGTTCCTCAAGAATTTCTTACAAATTTTCAGGCTCGATGTTGCTCATCAAAGAAGAATATTCATCATTTTCGAAATCAAGTAATTCAAAGAACTCATTAATAGCATTTGAACTTATTGGTACCTTGATTCTGCGAATTGGAACTTCTGTCAAATTGCTTGAGGTTAAATTCGCGCAGAATTCACGAACTAGTTCCTATCCACACTAGGCCTCTTTTCACAAAATAATTCCCAATTGAGGGCTTTAGCAACTTGACGAATACGTACCATAAAGTCTTTGTAGTTTCTCTCTTTCAAAGTGAAGCCTTTCTCTAGATGCATCTGTTGATTTTTGAAGATACTATCGTATCTTGCTTTGGCTTCTTCACAATAGAATTTGTTTTGTGTTTCATCAATTTGGGCACAAGCACGAGTTCTCTTGCGAGGCATGATTAACCTGAACAAAAGATGAGAAAAATTATTTCCTCAAAAATTTAATTCACAAAATTTATTAATAATTCAGTAAACTGACAAAATTAAATAATTGAATAAAATTAAAATTTAGGAGAAAAAAAATTGTCTTACCACCTTTTTTCATAAAACTCAGAACTCCTAAAAATAATTAATAAACAAAAGAGATCAATTTAAGGTGGGTTGGAATATTTCGGCTAAGGGGCTTGGTGTAGGTGTATGCCGCACAAGTGCCGGACAGCAAGCAGACTCGTTGAGCAGGAGCAAGAAGCGACACAACTTGGCCTGATGAGCTACACGGGCAGTAGGCCACAAAGCTGAGTGGGCAATAGCTTAGACGCCACGCTGGAGCTGAGAAGATGCGTCGAGGCACGGCTCGGTGAGTCTTGGAGCTGGACGTGCGCAGGTGCTGGAGCAGGACGGGGCATGCAATGCAGCATGCGATGGGGGCAGGTGTGCTAAGCATGTGCCATGGAGCTGGGCTGCTGGGTGCTTGCTGGCCGAATGGCTGCTAGGCTAGAGGCTTACGGCACTTAAAGGGTTTTGGTGTTTGGGATTTTTAGTGATGAATGAATGGAGAATGTAGTATTTATAATGAAAGGAATAGGACTTAAAGTAGAATTCTTAGAGAAATTTAATTAAGTTCCAATTTTAATCCAAGTTAACAACAATTAATAATTAAATATATGCATATTAAATTATTAATGCTATTAATTTATTTAAACAAAATGAAATATGATTAAAACTAATCCTAATTCTATGCTAAATTGATAAAAATTAATATATAAGTTATAATAGATATCATTGTATATTAAAGTTTATCATCTTATTATTATTAAAACTTATTAAATAAAATATGATGAAATTAACACTAATCCTA
Organism: Gossypium arboreum; assembly: GCF_025698485.1. Lineage (NCBI taxonomy): Eukaryota > Viridiplantae > Streptophyta > Magnoliopsida > Malvales > Malvaceae > Gossypium > Gossypium arboreum. The sequence continues at coordinate 29,010,096 of NC_069080.1, read as the reverse complement.
ACTCTATATAAAGTTGATAATAATTAATATATATTATAATGAATATAATTATATATTAATAATTATCATTTTTGAATTAAAACATTTATTCTAGAAGCATTTTGAAAATATTTACAAAAAGAAGCATCTAGTTTTTATTATTTACTGAAAAGAACAACCAAATTTTGAAAATAATTCAATTAAGTCCCTAGACTTAATGAAAATTTGAAATTGAGTTGCAATTTAAAACTTAGGTCAACATTGACCTCTTTATTTGAAAAACTAAAAATTTATTTTTCTTTTTAGGGTATAATTTCTCTGAAGATTATGTTAAAATCAATTCCCAGGAAAAATTGGAGGGGTCACAAGCGGTCCCACTTAAGTTCCAATCTCCTAGATAGAATTGATTTAAACATACTAATCTCGAAAATATAACCTAAATCATTTATTAAAAAGAAAAATAAAAAAATTTAAACATTTGATAGAATGAACGAAATTTGATTCTCTTCAGTCTTATCTCCCCAATAATGTTTCAGACGCTGAGCATTAACTTGAAAATTACCTTCCTTACTTTGGAGTTCAACAACTCCGTATGGATAGACGCGATGAATCGTAAATGGACCGAAGCAACGTGATTTTAGTTTCCCTGGAAAGAACTTTAATCTTGAATTAAATAACAAGACTTGTTGACCTGCTTCAAACTCTCGAACTCGAACGTGCTTGTCATGTCATTTCTTAAGTCTCTCATTGAGTAGTTTGGCATTTTCGTACGAGAACATTTGGAATTCCTCTAGCTCATTGAGTTGGAGCATCCATTTCTCTTTAGCAAGCTTAAGATCCAAGTTGAGTTGTCAAAGGGCCCAGTAAGCTTTGTGTTCTAACTCCAAGGGGCAGATGACAAGCTTTCCCAAAGACCAACCTATAGGGTGACATCCCTAAGGTGTCTTGTATGCTGTCCTGTAAGCCCATAAAGCATCATCCAGTCTTTTGGACCAATCTCGTTTGTTCGGGCAAACTACCTTCTCAAGTATGCCTTTGATCTCCTTATTTGCCAGTTCAGCTTACCCATTCGTCTGCGGATGGTAAGCTGTAGTGACCTTGTGTTTCACTCCATGTTTATCTAACAACCATTTCAACCACTTGTTCACAAAATGGGACCCTTCATCACTGATAATAGCTCTTGAGGTTCCAAACCTTGTGAACATGTGTTTCTATAAAAACTTTATTACAACCCTTGCATCATTTGTTAGATAAGCTTTAGCCTCGACCCATTTAGACACGTAGTCTATAGCTACCAAGATGTACTTGTGACCAAAAGACGAAGGGAAAGGACCGAGGAAGTCAATGCCCCAAACATCGAATAATTCTACCTCAATGATGTTTGTTCGAGGCATCTCATTTCTACTGGTGACATTTTTGACCCTTTAACATCGATCACAACTCTTTACATAAGCGTATGCGCCCTTGAATAGTGTTGGCCAAAAGAATCCGGCTTGTAATACTTTGGCCGTAGTACGAGTACCTCCGAAGTGTTCCCCACTTGGTGCTGAGTGACAATGGTATAGAATCTTTTGTACTTTATCTTCTGCCACACATCTCCTGATTATTTGATCAGCACACTTCTTGAACCAGTATGGTTCTTCCTAGAAATAGTACTTCACATCGTGAAGAAACTTTTTCATTTGATGATACGTCTTATCAATCGGCATCAAACCACAAGCTAAATAGTTAGCAATATCAGCAAACCCAAGGGTATTATGGACATGATTTACCTTTACTCTGTGTTCATCCGGAAATGTTTCTTGAATTGGTATAAGAGGAGAGTTCCCTTCTTGCGGCTTAAATTTGGACAAGTGATCTGCTACTTGATTTTCCACTCCCTTTCGATCTTGAATTTCTAGATCGAACTCTTGAAGTAGAAATACCTATCGAATCAACCTCGGGTTAGCATATTTCTTAGAGACCAAGTACTTAATTACCGAGTGGTCCGTAAAGACAGTCACTTTGGTACCTACAAGACAAGATCGATACTTGTCAAAAGCAAACACAATAGCAAGTAACTCTTTTTCTGTTACCTTATAATTTAGTTGAGCTCCTGTCAGAGTTCGACTTGCGTAGTAAATGGGATGAAAAACTTTGTTCCTTCGCTGGCCCATAAAGGCTCCTATTGCGAAGTCACTCGCGTTACACATCAATTCGAATGGCAGATCCCAGTCTGGTGTGACTATTATGGGTATCGTAACTAATCAACTCTTCAAATATTTGAAAGCCTTTAAGCATTCCTCATCAAACTTGAACATCGAGTCCTTCTCCAATAATTTGCATAAGGGTTTAGTAATTTTGGAGAAGTCCTTGATGAATCTTTGATAGAAATCGAAGTGGCCCAAAAAGCTCCTAACACCTTTTATAGATGTTGGAGGTAGGATTTTCTCAATAACATCTACCTTTGCTTTATCTACTTCAATTCCATGTCTCGATATTCAATGCCGTAGGAAAATCCCTTCTTTTACCATGAAATGACACTTTTCCCAGTTGAGTACTAGGTTTGTTTCTTTGTATCGCCTTAGTACCTTTGCTAGATTGGCTAGGCAATCATCATACGTATCTCCAAATACTGAAAAATCATCCATAAGAACTTCCAAATACTTCTCAACCATGTTAATAAAAATAGACATCATACATCTTTGAAATGTAGCCGGTGCATTACATAAACCAAATGGCATGCGTCTAAATGTAAATGTATCGTACGAATAGGTGAATGTTGTCTTGTGCTAATCTTCTAGTGCTACTGTAATCTGATTATACCCCGAGTATCCATCGAGAAAACAGTAGTAGTCTCACCCCGCGAGTCTATCCAACATCTGGTCCAAAAACGACAAAGGAAATTTATTTTTCCTAGTCGCCTTGTTCAGCTTCCAGTAATCGATACAAATTCTCTATCCTGTAACTTTTCTAGTCGGTATCAACTCGTTATTCTCATTTTCAATGATCGTGATACCTCCTTTCTTTGGCATGCACTGGACCAGACTTACCCATGAACTATCTGAGATGGGGTAAATTATACCCGCATCTAACCACTTAATGATTTCTTTCTTTACAACGTCCTTCATGATGGGGTTCAATCTTCATTGTCCATCAATCGTCCCTTTCTCACCATCTTCTAGTATGATCTTGTGCTTGCATACAGATGGGCTAATACCGCGGAAATCGGCTGTAGTCCATCCTATAGCCTTCTTGAATTGTTTTAACACTAAGATGAGTTTCTCTTCTTGCTCAGTAGTTAATTCTGCTAAAACAATCATAGGCAGAGTAGAATAGTTACCTAAATAAACATATTTTAGATGTGAAGGTAATACCTTGAGTTCTAATTTAGGTGGCCCCTCATTGACTCTTTTGGTTGGGCATAATTCCTTTCCTCTAACTCCAAAGATTCAAAGTGGGATTGTGGAATAAATCCCCTTTGATTAGCTTCTAAAAAAGCTAAGTACTCATCCTTCTCTTCATCATTCGAAGGATCTGATGTCAGATTTTGTCCTAACGGATCCTCCATATAGTTGAGCTCCTTCTCCACTATTAAATATTCTAATTGGATACTGCAGAACAATCATCAATTGTGTTAAGAAATCGCATAGACTTAAAAATGTTAAATGTTACCTGATCATCCTGTACACGCATAGTAAGCTCGCCCTTCTGCACATCAATAAGGGTCCTTCCGGTTGCTAAGAACGGTCTTCATAAGATAATTGGCACTTCTTTGTCTGCTTCAAAGTCTAGGATAACAAAATCAGCAGGGAAGATAAATTTTTCCTTCTGGATGTGCTAAGGATCGATCTGCTAATTTCAGTGTAACCGTAGTAGTTCTAACTTCACCTATCCCCAAATTTTTAAATATTGACATAGGCATCAAGTTGATACTCGCACCCAAGTCACATAGTGCCTTGCCACAATATATTGCTCCAATGTTCCAAGATCCTTCACTTTTATGGGTAGTTTATCTTGAAGATATGAACTGTATTCCTTCGTCAGAGCTACCGTCTCAAATTCTATGAGTCTTCATTTTTTGGACAGGATATCCTTCATGAATTTGACGTAGTTTGGCATCTGCTCAAGTGCTTCAACCAACGGGATGTTGATATGAAGTTGCTTGAGTACGTCTAGGAACTTCTTGAATTGAATCTCCTGCTTCTGCTTTTGAAGTCTTTGAGGGTAGGATAGTGGTGGTTTCTTTACTGGAACTGGTTGATTCATCTTCTGTGGCAATTCTACATCTGATAGGGTTGTTAGTTGATCAGAATTAGCTGGTTCTGAAATTACCTTATAGGGTTTTACAAATTCTGGTTATTGTGAAACTGGAGTTTCAACGCTCAGTTGAACTTCCTTTGATTCTTGAGTATCAGCTTGCTCCTCTTCAGCTTCAATTATATTGTGCTCTACTATCTTTCCACTCCTCAATGTTAATGCTTTGCAATGTTCCTTCCCTGGATTCCTCAGATTTTTCGTACCACTAGGTAAAGCACCTTATGGTCGGTTCCTGCGTTCAGTTGCAAGCTAGCCCCTTTAGTTTTTTAGGTTTTTCAATGTAACTGCTTGGCTTTGGAATAAGGCGTCATTCTTGGCCATGTATGCCTTCAACAGATTTTCTAAGCCATTGGATGGTTCAGCTTGGGTTGGTTTCTGAACTTGTTGGGGAAAACTTGGTGGCTGGGTCGATCTAGGTTGGGCGTAAGTATTACTGGTTCCAGCTCCTTGGTTACTCCAAGAAAAATTCGAGTGGTTTTGCCACAGTGGGTTATAAAAATTAGATTGCAGTCCTTGCCCTCATCGGTTTTGGTTTTGGTTATGGGTTTGATGGACATTCTTTAAACAAATGTCCTTCCCCACAATAAACATAGGCTATATTTTCAAATTGATTTGGTGGCTGTACTGCAAAACTGTTAGACCCATTAGTAGTAAGATTTTTAAGCATTGAGGATATTGATGAAACCTAAGATGTGAGTGAAGTCATAGCGTCTACTTCATGTATTCCAGCAACTCGTCTTTCTGACGCTGCTCGGGTGGTTGGCCATTGGTAATTGTTACTGGGAATCCTCTCGATAATTTCATAAGCCTTATTATAAGACTTAGAAAGGAGAGCACCATTAGCAAAAGCATCCACTACCATCCTCGTGTGAGCATTGAGACCATTATAAAATGTCTCAAGTTGGATGCAATGTGGGATTCCATGATGAGGGCACTTTCGTAATAACTCTTTGTACCTTTCCCATGCCTCATAGAAGGACTCATCAATCATTTGTTGGAAGGCAGTGATGTCGTTCCTCAACTTAGCATTCTTGCTAGGTGAGAAATACTTCATAAGGAATCTTTCTACTAACTTTTGCCATGTGGAAATTGAGTTCGGTGGCAATGAGTTCAACTAGGCTCGAGCTCTGTCCCTCAGCGAATGTGGGAATAGCTTCAATCGTAATGCATCTTCGGGTACTCTGGCTAACTTGAAAGAATCTCTCACCTCTATAAATAGTCTTAAATGTAGGTGAGGATCTTCGGTAGGCATTCCACTGAATTGGCCCACTGTCTGAAGCATCTGGAACATGACTGGCTTCAGCTCGAACTATTGTACCTCAATTTCGGGTCTCCTAATACCCGAATTAAGATCATTAAATACTGGCACGACATACTATCGTAAAGTTCGATCCCTATCATCAGCAATAAGGATAGGATTTCGAGTAGGGTTTGCTCTGTTTCCTTGGATTAGATTTTCGAAGTTCATCTCTTTGGTCCTCCTCTGATTTGCTTGTCTTCTTCGCTGTCGAAAAGTTCTTTCTATCTCAGGGTCTACAGGGCGTAGGTTAATAATTTGGTCAATACTCATAAACACCTGAAATAATCACAGAAAAATTAATTAAGTTAAAAATTAAACAGAAAAGAAAAAAAAACTAAAATGTAAACTAACAAATTCACAAATAATGACTTTTTAAAATAGTCCCCGGCAATGGCGCAAAAAACTTGGAACGACGGAAATGTGCAAGTGTACATAATCGCAACAAGTAATAAAGTGACAAGTAAATGTCGAGTTATCGTACCCACAAGGACTGTGAAAAGGATTATTTATGAATGCAATTTAAAACACTTTGGTGAAGAAAAATATTTTGTTTAAAGAGGGTGATTAAAAACTTAAGAAAATTAAAATAAATAAAAAATGAAGCAAAAGAAAGTCCTAATGCACGATTTCAAAATAAGATTTAATCAAGATGATATAATTCTATTGGATTAATTACACTTCTCATCTTAGAATTATTAAACTTATGTTTATATTGTTACGAATAAAATCACGGCAACCCGGTAATTTGCTAACTTATGAACATACTTACATACCAAAATCCATTCATCACTTGACATATCCCTATGCCAATTCAACCGACTAAACAGATTCTAGTAACACATACATACTCATTAAACTGAACTAATCTCTTGCATATCCCTATGTTAATTCAAACGATTAATTAAATCTAACCAGCATATAAAAGACTATGTGAGGTAACAAGGTATCCCTACCTTGAAATAGTTTAATCACAATAATCTTGCAAGTTATGCAAGGCAATAATATCGCGAGATACATTGCTAATTTAACCTTCAGCTACCTTAGAAGAATAAACATGCACTGATTAAGTACTGTGTCAATTAATTACAATTTCAATCCATTTAAATAACTAATTCATTAGTTACCTCACAGTCATAAAGCCAGAATAACTCAGGCATGATTTTACTTAATCAAGCATTTAAACGAGGCCAATAACAACATAAACACAATTTTAACAATTTAAGAAGACGAAATGCAATCAACCCAACACGAATTAAATTCAAGCTAAGCTGATTAAATTAACCATTCCAAAAACATGAATAATCATAGATATGTTCATCATAACAGCAAAAATTAAAGAGATAGGGAACAAGAATCAAATTCGGTGATTTTTCGAGGCTTGACTTAGTTGCTCCGTTCTTCCTTCTTGTTATCCTCACCGATCAAGGCTTCGATGAACACTCAATTGCTGATCCAAAATGGTTGAAGAACACCCCTTTTCCAAGGGAAAAAATCAACACAAGAGCAAGGGAATTGAAATGGAAAAATGAGAGAAAAAGAATGAGAGAGGAGAGAAGTTTTGTGAAATGAATGAGGAATGAATGAGATGATTTGAATGATCAGCCAATGGGGTTTTTATAACTGAGTGTGGCAGCTGAAATTTTCTAAAAATAGAAGCCAAAGAGCCACCCCTTGGCCGGCCACCTATGTGGCAAAGTTGATGCTTTCAACTTTGCTAAAAATGGCTTGGGGCAAATCCAAAAATCCACCAATTGTGGAGGGGTTTGAATGCAACTTTGACAAGACTTCAAAGGCTTTTTTGCAAGCTTAATTAATCAACTAATAAGCTAATTTGGGTCAGCATATGGCCGGTTTTGGGCTGCCCAATCTTTGGCCGGTTCACTTCAATCGGTTCGGTTCAACTGGACCACTTTTTCCATAATTAATTAATATTAATTTATTTAGCCCAAATTAAATTAGCTATAAATTAAAATTATTTATATTATGAATTAATACACATAATTGGACCGTCTTAGGCTGGAAATTAATTCACCTTGATACTTCAAATTGCTTCTCAATTTTGTGCTTCAAGCAGTGCCTGCCGAGCCATTTTTCGCCATTTGTGCAATTCTGTCAAAAATAACCAAAATTACTTAAAATTAATTATAAAATTAAGTAAAATTCATTGTGTTCATATTTTAAGTATAATTTAATTATTTTATAAAAATTAATTATTTTTCGACAAGAATTTAATCGAAACGGTATGATTTTAAGCTAAAAAGGATATGTAAAAATGCGTAAATTTTCGTGTTTCCATACACTTTCGGACATATTTACTTTTTTGGAAAAATTCTCATTCATACTCAGATACTGTTATATGCCCCTATTTAAGCTCTGAAAATTCCTTTCGTTTCTGATTAAGGAATCCCTAATTAATATACTTCTTTTTTAATTCAGTTTGGAAAAATTCCCATGTGACCTGTTCTTTTGGTACAACTGAAATTAAGGTGTTCCACCAGTGGTTAGTGGAACAACAAAAATGTGCAAGTGTACACAATCGCAACAAGTAATAAAGTGACAAGTAAATGTCGAGTTATCGTACCCACAGGAACTATGAAAAAGAATTATTTATGAATGCTATTTAAAACACTTTGGTGAAATATTTTGTTTGAAGAGGGTGCTTAGAAACTAAGATTTCAAACTGAATAAAAATAAAAGTTGTAATGCACGATTTCAAAATATGATTTAATCAAGATGACATAATTGTGTTGGATTAATTACATTTTTTTAACTTAGAATTATTAAACTCATGCTTATGTTGTTATGAATAAATTCACGGAAACTCGGTAATTTGCTAACTTATGAACATACGTATACAAATCCATTCATCTCTTAACATATCCCTATGTCAATTCAAACAATTAAACATATTTTAATAAGAAAACATGTTATTGCTCATACAGACTCGTTAAATTGAACTATTCTCTTGTATATTCCTATGTCAGTTCAAACGATTAATTAAATCTAATGAGCATATAAAAGACTATGTGAGGTAACAAGGTATTCTTACTCTAAAACAGTTTAATCACAAAAATCTTGCAAAGTTATGCAAGGCAAGTGTATTGCCAGATACAATACTAATTTAACCTTCAGCTACCTTAGAAGAATAAACATGCACTGATTAATTATTTTAGTACAATTTAGTTATTTTATAATAATTAATTACTTTTCGACAAGAATTTAACCGAATTCACATGAATTTAAGTTAAAAAGGGTATGAAAAAGTGTGTAAATTTTTGTGTTTCCACACCCCCAAACTTAATTCATTGCTCGTCCCGAGTAATGCAAAATTTTTTAAAAGAATTTCTCGAAAACACCTTTGAAAGATTCCTTCAGAACAACATTTTTCTCAAAATTACGAATTTAATATACTTATGCTCAAAGACAAGAAATTTGATAGTTATGCTACTTAAGTATACATATTGTTCAAATTAATCTCAACAACTATTATGATAGCAAAAATTAGACTAAATGCTTCCTAATAAAGTGATGTTAAACCTTACCAATATAATTTTATTCCTTTTATTCAAGATTAAGCTGCAATCATTAAGTTTAACTTATGTCTTCATATGTTGTACGTAGAAATTTCTCTCCACTAATGTAGGTAGCATTGGAACTTTGAATCAATAGGTCTTTAACAAGGTTGTAATGTGGTTGGGCTTAGGGGTAGGTAAAATATAGATAAATTTAGGCTTTTAAACCCTAGACACAGCTTCAATTGAACCTTTGGAATAATTTCCTATGACAGCCCTATTTTGACCCTAGTCGGGAAGTGGTTTCGGGACCACAAAACCGAGTCAAAGTTTTGTTTTCTAAATGCTCATTTCTATGTCTATTATATGTGTTTAAATCATGTGTGAAATTTTTGATGTTTTGATATAGTCATTTGATGTGAATTTTCCAAATAGGACTTGAGTGTGAAACATGAGAAGTATAATGGGTAAATTTATGGTGTCCAACAAATGCATGCAAAAAAAAAAAATGTGGACTTGCATGTCAATTTACCCAAATTACTTTGAGTGGCCAGCCATGACAAGATCATTTTCACTAAGTTATGTTTTCTTGCAATATTAAATTGATAATGAATTAAATGAATTAAAGATGAATAAAAGAATAAGGGAAATAAAATATGTGTTAGTGGGAGGAGAAACCAAAGTTGGTTCATCCTTGTTCGTCCATTGCCGTAGCTAGAAAAGAGAAAGAAAAAAATTTTTGTTAAAATTTTCGGCTAAGGAAATTGCTAGAATAAGGTATGTGTAATGCTACTCTTGGAAATTCATGCATAATTTGAATGGTTAGTTTGAATTCTACCTATTTCATGGTTCGAATTTTTATTATTTTGGAAGATTGATATTCGGCCATAGAGGCTGAAATTCTTGGTAGATGTTTTGATGTCATTGGTATGGAGATTTATGTTGGATGTGTTGAGTTTGTTAGTTGTTTTGGCTTGAGTTTAATGACATTCGGCCAAAGGCCCTACGTGCTAGCCAATTCGGATATAAATGTTTAGGTGTTATTCATATTGTATTTGATGTTTTGAAGAATAAGTAGTGGTTAATTGAAGTGAAGAAGGTTAAATTTTTAGTTTTAGTTAAGTTTGTGCATTCGGCATATTGCCATAAATTGAAATTGTGTAATATGAAAGTTTTTAAATAGTTCATAATTATGTGTTGATAGAAACATGAATGGAATTTTGTTAAAAGAGCTATGAACATGTTAAAGTTTGATCGATTGGATTTTAAATTCATTTTATATCCAGTCAAGAAAAATTTATATGAAGCTTGAGTAAGGTTAAATTGTAAATGCCAAATGAGCTAGAGGAGGTGTGGATAATTTTTATGCATGTGAGTGTGTGTATGCCATTTACTTGGTGACATTCGGCATTACTTAATTAACATTAGAGATAAGTGCATGAAAGGCTAGAAATTTTAAAGTGGGTTATGACCTTGATTAGAGCAAGATAGGATCGGCCATGAGCATGATTAAATGGTTCGGTCATTGTTTGGCATTGGTGACCATATTGATTTGTTTGTTATAAATGAAGTAAATTGAAATGGTTTTGATCAACTTGTGATTTGGCAATTAAAATATAAATAACCATACCTGTAGAAGTTATTAAATATATAATTTGTCTTAACGTATACATGCTTATAATTATAAACTTGATAATGCCTAGTAATGTGTTCGGTTGTCATGAGTAGGGAATATATATATGGTGTTTAAATAGCTAGTTATTAAGGTCATTTGTCCCTTAACTATATGATATACATGTATTAAATTAAATTGCCTATTTGATAAGTGATTAAATAGTAAATGATCTTGGTTAAGTAATTAAATAAATCTATTTGTTTTAAATTAAGCTCAAGAGCAAAGAGGGTCGAAGTTGGATAGGGGAAAAGAGAAAGTAATTGACTAGCCTTTCTGCAACCGTTCAAGTATATCCGAGGTAAGTTTTGAATAGGCACATTTAGTACGTAATTGATAATGTCTTGATATGTGTATGATTTACCGTTTGATGAATTTGAAGTTATTCTCGGTATGTATTGGTTGACCGTACATGATGCAGTTGTGAATTGCAAAAGAAAGACTATTGATTTGAGATGTGCAAATGATGAGATAATCTGAGTTGAGTCTACTGATTTGAATGGGTTACTAGCAGTAATATCCTCGATGTTGGCTCAGAAATATGTAAAAAAGGGGTGTGAAGCATATTTTGCGTACGTATTTGATAGTAAAGAGTCAGAAAAGAAACTTGAATTAGTGTCAGTGGTTTGTGAGTATTCGGATGTTTCTCCTGAGGAGTTACTAGGATTACCACCTGTTCGAGAGGTAGAGTTTGGCATTGAACTTGTACCTGGGAGTACACCAATTTTGATAGCTCTGTATCGTATGGCACCAACCGAATTGAAGGAATTGAAAGCTCAGTTGCAAGAGTTGACGGATAGAGGATTCACTTGATTGAGATTCTCACCTTAGGGTGCACCAGTATTGTTTGTGAAAAAGAAAGACGGAACCATGAGAATGTGCATTGACTATTGTCAATTAAATAAAGTGACAATAAAGAACAAATATCCGTTACCGCGTATTGATGATTTGTTTGATCAGCTGAAGGGAGCCTCAGTGTTTTCAAAGATAGATTTGAGATCGGGTTATTATCAGTTGCGAGTTCGAGACTCAGATGTGCCTAAAACTGCTTTCAAAACGAGATACGGTCACTATGAGTTCTTAGTGATGTCATTTGGGCTCACTAATGCCCTAGCGGTATTTATGGGCTTGATGAATTGGATCTTCAGACAGTATTTGGACCGGTTTGTAGTTGTGTTTATAGACGACATTTTGATCTATTCGCGAGATGAAATCGAACATGCCGAGCACCTGAGATTAGTGTTGCAGATTTTACGGGACAAGCAGTTATATGCTAAGTTCAGTAAATGTGAGTTCTGGTTGAGAGAAGTTATCTTTTTAGGGCATGTGGCATCCGCATCGGGTATTCGTGTTGATCTGAGTAAAATATCAGCCATACTTGATTGGAAGCCTCCTAGAAATGTTACTAAAGTTCGGAGCTTTTTGGGACTTGCCTGTTACTACAGACAGTTTGTAAAGGGTTTCTCGATGATAGCCACACCAATGACGAAGCTACTTCAGAAAGATGTTAAGTTCGAATGGTCAGAAAAGTGCCAGAAAAGTTTCGACCAACTGAAAACCTATTTGACTGAAGCTCCAGTATTAGTGCAGCCCGAATCCAGTAAAAATTTTGTCATTTACAGTGATGCGTCCTTACATGGGCTGGGTTGTATATTGATGCAAGAAGGTCGAGTTGTAGCTTACGCTTCGAGGCAATTGACGCCACATGACAAAAACTATCTGACCCATGATCTCGAATTAGCTGCCATCGTATTTGCTTTGAAATTGTGGCAACACTACTTGTTTGGAGAGAGGTGTCATGTATATTCGGATCACCAAAGCCTCAAATATTTGATGACTCAAAGAGATTTGAATCTGAGACAAAGACGTTGGCTTAAATTGTTGAAAGATTACAAGCTTGTCATTGACTATCACCCGGGAAAGGCTAACGTGGTTGCCGATGCTTTAAGTCGCAAGTCATTGTTTACTTTGCGAGCAATGAATATACACTTGTCCGTTTCATCTGATAGTGTGTTAGTAGTAGAATTAAAAGCCAAACCATTATTGATTCATCAAATATGTGAAACTCAGAAAGTCGATGATGAATTGGTTGCTAAACGAGCTGAATGTGTTTTGAATGTGGATTTAGAGTTTCAAATTGATGACAATGATTGTTTGAGGTTTAGAAGTCGATTGTGTGTTCCAAGAAATTCAGAAATTATTTTGATGATTTTGAGCGAAGCTCATAATAGCCGAATGTCGGTCCATCCTGGTAGCACGAAAATGTAAAATGATCTAAAACATCAGTATTGGTGACATGGTATGAAACGTGATATATCTGACTTTGTATCGAAGTGTATAATTTGCCAACAAGTGAAATCAGAACATTAAGTGCCTTCAGGGTTACTTCAACCGATCATGATACCCGAGTGGAAATGGGATCGAGTTACGATGGATTTTGTGTCTGGGTTACCTTTCTCACCGAGCAAGAAAGATACGATATGGGTTATTGTGGATAGATTGACTAAATCAGCTCATTTCATTCCCGTACATACGGATTTCTCACTTGATAAGTTAGCCGAGTTGTATGTCTCTTTGATTGTCAGATTACACGGGGTACCTGTTTCAATTATGTCAGATAGAGACCCAAGATTTACATCAAGGTTTTAGAAGAAATTACAAGATTCTCTCGGTACCAAACTACATTTTAGCACCGCGTTTCATCCTCAGACGGACGGTCAATCAGAACGAGTAATTCAGATACTCGAGGATATGTTGAGATGTTGCATCCTCGAGTAATTCAGATGCTACATCATAATGTCTTGTAGCTCTCTTGTACACATGATGTGCACTCAGCACCATACAAGTGACCTAGCTACATACTATCTGTATCGTCCAATCTTTCCGAAGGTTCAACCGGGATTTCTCTTTCTTTTCCAACAATTTCTCCAATCAAGTAATTATCCACAAACATATTTCCAATATTATTATAAAATATCATAATACAAGTAATATTGATGTATTACTTACATATAAACTTACACCTCATTTAATATTAGGCAAGAACATTAAATTACACATTGCCTTATTAAAAATCATATGAACTTACAATTCCATAATATCCATAATCATAGAAATCACATTTATGTATGATAATTCAATGCACTTCATGTACCATAGACATATTTTTAAATCAATTCATAAACTTGGCACAATAATCATTTAATTTAACATAATTCAATTAATTCACTAAATTTAACTTTCAAATATAAATTATAGCATTATTGTCAGATTATTATCATACCAACTTACATACTTTCAACACCTCGAAATTATAATAAATATATCAATTTTACATTGAAACATGCATAAATTAATGCTTATTATACATATGAACTTACCTCGATACTAAAACGATCATTTTACCAACTTTCCCAATTTTCGATTTTCTCTCATTCTAGGTTCAAATCTCATTTTCCGGAATCTAAAACATCATATTTTACTTATTTAATTAATGTACTATTCAAAACAGTCCTTAAGTCAAACTTAGAAAAAATTACAATTTTTCCCCTAAACTTTTGCATATTTACACTTTTGCCCCTAGGCTCGGGAATTAAACTTCATCCCTTATTATTATGTTTTATGACATGCTGATCACTTTTCCCTTCTATGGCAACATCAAATTCTCACTCTAACATATACTTATGAGTATTAGGTATTTTTACCGATTAAGCCCTTTTACTCGTTTTCACTCAAAACCAAGTAGCACAAGTTGTCTAACATAATTTAAAACCTCATATTCTATCATAAAAGATCAAAATAAACATATTTCACCTATGGGTATTTTTCCAAATATGAACCCTAGCTTAAATTATTACTAGAATAAGCTTAATCAAATTACCGGGATTTCAAAAACGTAAAGAACTTGAAAAACGGGGATAGAACGGACTTACTATTTAGCTTGGAAAACTTGAAAACCCTAGCCATGGTTTCCCCCATGCTAATTTCGGCTCCATGAAAAAGATGAGTAAATTTTGGCTTTATTTTCCCTTTTTATTTCTTTTAATTACTAAATGACCAAAATGCCCTTCCTTACTAAACTTTCAAAAATTCCATCCATGTCCAATTTTTGTCCATCACTTAGAAATTGGTCAAATTTCTCTTTAAGACCTCCTAATTAATATTTCAAAGCAATTTCATACTAGAAACTTCTAGAATGCAAGTTTTACAACTTATTCAATTTAGTCCCTAACTTCAAATTGAGCACTTTATGCATAGAATTTCTTCACGAAATTTTCACACAATCATGAAATCATATCATAGACCTCAAAATAATCATAAAATAATTATTTTTATCTCAGATTTTGTGGTCTCGAAACCTCTGTTCCAACTAGACCCAATTTTGGGCTATTACACTTTTGGCTATACAATGAAACTTAGTCTTTTTATTGTAATTTTTATAAATTTGACGTTATGGGAGTTTGATTTAGTTAACCCATGTACCAATTTGTAAAATTTTTCAAATTTTAGAAAGTTTCCATGGTTGAGAATTAAATGATTTTGGTGTTAAATTGTTAGAAATGAAGCTTTGTTTAAGAAAATGACTAAATTGTAAAGCTCAAATGATAGTTTTGTACATTAGGGATCAAATTGAATAAAATGAAAAATTGTATTGAAATTTTAGTAAAAATAGAAAATAAAAGGTCTCTAATGAATATATGTGAAATCAGATTTTAATCTGAAGGATTAGATTGAAAGTTATGCTTATCCCAACTTTAGGGACTAAGTTGAAAAATTGCAAAATATGTGTGACTTTGTAATTGATTGTGAATTGTGTTGGAATTTAATATTGTGTATTATTGGACTATTATATGTAGCTAATGATAATGCATGATCATTGAGAGGGAAATGAAATGTGAGAGATGACTACAAGTAACTCGAGCCAGTAAAATTGTTGTATATTTAAACTGTTTTGCATAGTATGATATTGAGGTAAAATGAGAGTGATTATTTGAATTGAATTGTTATGGTTGAGATTGCTTATTAGAATACAGGACTAAATTGAATAGAATATAAAATAGTGTAATTTGATGAAAATATGAAATTGACGTTGAATTGGGCTGAAATATGTTATGTTATATGATAAATTGGTGAATTGGATTTTGAATTGGAGATGATGAAATGTAAATTGTGTTATTTGATGAATTAAATAATTGGTTACCTTCTTAATTATTCGGGCAGAATCGAATATAATTGGTATGCCATAGGATAGATTGAATACAAGCTACTTTGACTATATGTTGAGGAATGTTGGGCACAACTTTTACTTCGGTTACGCCGATGAGCACTGGGCCCAATCTATTTACTTTGGACTTTTCATGTAACACCCATAACCCGTTTCTATTGCTGAAATAGGGTTACAGAGTATTATTGTACATCTTGGAACTTTTCATATCAATTAGCATCCAATTATCAAATAAATTTCATAAAGACATATATGATTCAGAATAAAATAAAACATACATTTATGGCCTTAATTCGAGCCTTCAATGCCCCAGAAATAGATTAGGAAAATTCAGTGAATAAATCGAAACAAATCAAAACATTCAGGGAAAAATTGAAAATCTTCACTATAGTGGTTAAATGGCCGTGTGGCCAACCATGTTACAGGTTTTGAAAATTTCAAAATAAATCCACGCGGCTGTGTCGCAGGCCGTGTAACATCCTGATTTTCGGGTTTTTCGCGATTCTTGATATTTTAAGTAAATTTCTAAAATTTGGTATGTGATGATGGAATTCATAATTTGGGTATGTAAATGGGCTTATGGAAGGCCCATGAGTTGGCCAAAACCCGGTAGAATTTTTAAATTTTGGACTTAGGAGTTAGGGGTTCTGGCTAGGTGCCCTTATATTAAGTTGTGGGTAAAATGTATCACAAAAAGAGCTTTGGTGAAGTGGAAAGGGTGACGCCACTAAGCTCCTAAAAAGGTGGTGTGTGGAGCATAGAGGAGGACCTGGGTTCGATTCCCTGTGTTGGCAAATAAGAGTATTTATTTTTATGTGCAGGAAGGGTAAGTGTTGGAACCTAAGTGGATTCTGTAAGAGGAGAGTTGGATCAAGTCAAATGCATAAATTAAGGAGGGATAAGGGGAGAGATTTTAGGGATTTGAGAGAAGGATAGAGCTTAGCCGTTTGGAAGGGGTTAGAGAGGGGAATTCGGCAGGAGGGTATTAGGTTAGTAATTTCGGCATTAGGGTCTTAGCTGTGCCGTTTTCTCTTCTGTATTAGTTTTCTCTTCTTATTTTCTTCCCTAGCCGAATCTACCATCTTCCCTCTCATCTTTTCTCCCGTTTCTTTTTTCGAAAACAACCCATTATTTTCCTCCACTCATTTATTATTTCCTTCCCTTATCTCTATTTTTGCCGAAGTGCCGGAAAAAGCGAAATCAGTGAAGATAGGGGGTGCCGATTCTTTGTGACCAGCAACCTTTTCTTTCCTTTTCAATAGTTAGCGTTCGATTCCTTTACCTTTTAGGCATCTAGATTCAAGAGGAGAAAGACTGTGGTAAGTGTTCAAACTCTAAACAATTCCTAGTGTAACTTTGGCCAAAAGCCGAAACCCCAAATTTAGGGAGATGGCCGAATATGGGTATAGACTTATGGGGTCTTCTTTTAATATTTTTGTGGTTTATTTAGTGGAGGAGCAGCAAGGTGTAGTGTCGACTTGGAATAGGTTGGATCACCGGAGTGGCTAGACCTAGTCATCAATCGCGACAAAGGTAAGATTTCTAAGGCCATTATGGATGGTGGCCGAATGTGTAAGTGATGATAATAGGAAGTTTTCGATTTGGTTTAATATTAACATGGTCTAATCTATAAGTGGTTGATTATAGGAGAAATCGCATAGGAGATCTCGTCAAGGAATATCGCAAAACAGGTGTGTAACGAACCCTTTTTCATAGCTTAAAGCGATAAAATGCCAAAAAGCCGAAACGCCGAAATTCTGGCATTTCGAGGGTGTGTGAGCAAGCGAACGCTCACTAGTTAGTTAGAATCGATGAGATGATGATTGGGAACAATGGAAACGGTAAGGACGTGATTTTGGCGTTCACGGTAAGTTGGGCCTCGAGGGTTGAATTAGGGTCCAATAGGCTTTCGGGCCCATTTGGGTAAATTTGGTAGAAAATGGGAAATCATTAAATTGCATGATAAGACCGTTAAAACCGTTATGGAATATAGGCTAAATGGGCCTAGATGATGAATCGGCTAAGTAGGGCCCATTAGGGTTTTGGGCCCAATAACTCGTTTCGCTAAAAATAGGCCGTAATCACTGTTTGCACCCATGAATTGTTTGTAATCGTTAATGAACATGGAAACCCTAATTTTGGTAAAATTACAAGATTACCCTTATAATATGAAAATGACTGTTTTGCCCCTAGGTAAAAATGACCATTATACCCCTAGGGTTTATACATGAATTTAATGCATGGGATTTTGATAAACATGGTATGTATGATATGCACATGACATGTATGATATGCACATGATTGAATGACATGCACATGATGTATTTATGAATGCATTGGGTTGGGTTTTATATGGATGGAGGAAGTGCAAAAGGGCTTATGCCCTGATTATTAAAAGGGCTTATGCCCTGCTTATTAAAAGGGCTTATGCCCCGCTTATTAAAAAGGGCTTTGCCCGATTATTAAAAGAGGCTAGGCCTCGGTTATATGATAAAGCAACTATCTTTGCCGTTGGAGAGTTATGGCGGGGTGGGTCGAGTTAATCCCCACATGGTGTCTTTGGTTGGTACGGGTGGAGAGTAGCGGAAGGTGGGTTGAGTAGTCTCCCCAAATGGGTTGCATTCTTCCATTGACATTACATGTGTTATAAAATGGGCCTTTGGGCCTAGCGTTCTGATAAAGGCTTCGCCCAATAATATGAAATATGAAAAGGCTTGACCCGTGTTATGAATTATGCAATATGAAAAGGGCTATGGTCCAAGACATGTTTGAGATTGGTTTTGGGCTTAGACCCAACAGTCGCTATTGTTTTGGGCTCTGAAAGGGCTTGTTGCACACCGAGTTTCCAAACTCACCCTTTCCTTAACCTTGCAGTGAGCCTTGATGTGGGGACTTGGTAGGAGAGGATTGAGTGGCCACGGTGATCGTCTTTGGGCTTTTAAATAAGTGTTGGTTTTCATTTAATTTCCTTTAATTTTTATTTATTTTTGGGTTGTAATAAGGCCAATTTTAACTTTTCTTTTATTTCTTTTCGGGATTATTTTAATTTTAATAACTTTAAAATTGGTTAATAATTATTCAAATGGGCTAGACTTAGGACGTGTTTTCAAAACGATAATTGTTTTTAAAATATCTCTAACGCCACGATTAATTGATTTATCAAAGACGTCCACTTAAACAAATTTAAACTCAGTATAACTAAGTGTGGCTATGGTTGTGGGCATGTCTAAGATTGGATCCAACCAAAGAGCTTGGTACTTAAGCAGCCTTCATGGCTCACCTCCTCTGCCTCGGATACCTACCTGGTGCCTAGCTTCCATACACTTTGTTAACTCAGCAAAATATATGGCTTTTAAAACACTAAAACGAAACGCGGATTTTCAACTCCAATGTGGCACGTTAGATTTGGCCATAACGTCTGGGCCGGGTTTGGGGTGTTACATTTAGTGGTATCAGAGCCTAGGTTGCAACAACTCGGCTGTGGATCGGGTCCAAAAATGTTTTCGAAAACTTAGGCCTAAGAAGGGTATTTTTGGAAATGGTTTCTGAAAAGTTCATTTTAAAGATGTTTTGCGGAGAATATATGTTAAAAAGGTACCAGTTTTTTCTGTTTTAAATCAAGAGTTCAAAATAAAGGGAGTTTTCAAATCAAAGTTTTCAAATTTCTATTTTCGATGATCAAAAACATGGTTTTTAAGTTCTAAATGGATTGGAGAAAGAAGTGGCGCACTGAATCCCCGGCACCAAGTCTGTAAGTATATTTTCTTTACAATATATGATATTATGAATAGTGCTGAGACCCTACTATGATACTTTAGCTAGGGTAGAGCTGTAAATGGTAGGAATGAGACTGTAGTTAGGCTACGATGATACGAAAACAATCCTTGAACTGCTATATCTTCATAAGACATTTTCTTAATAAACAGTGGAACGTTATACTAATTTCATAAAACTCGTAAACATAAAATTCGAAATGAGTACAAGAGGAGCTCGTGGACGAGGTCGCGGACGTGGTCGCGGAAGGGTGCAAGCTGAATCTTCATCCTCAGGGCTTAGGCCAGCTGAGGAGCCATCTGTTCCGTAAGCAACGGAGACTGGGTCTTATGATCGAGCTGCGGGGGATGACGCTTTATCCCAAGCTATGTTAAGGGTTTTAGAAAGAGTGGCTGGAGCTAGTTCTGGGACGGTGAATAGGAGGTCTATATCGGAGTGACTCCGGGCCAACGAAGCAGAAGTATTTAGGGGTGTATCTGGAGTAGCCCCAAATGTGGTAGAATATTGGCTGGAGGTAACAGAACGGATCATGGACGATCTAGACTGCTCAGTGGAGCAAAAGCTGAAAGGAGCTGTGTCGCTGCTACGTAACGAGGTATACTGATGGTGGATCACCGTAAGGGAGAGTACCCCGATTGAGCAAGTAACCTGGGAATTGTTCAAAACTGCTTTTAAAGGGAGGTATGTTGGAGCAAGCTATGTGGATGCTCGTCGGAAGGAATTCTTAAATCTGACTCAAGGTGATAAGACTGTAGCAGAGTATGAGGCAGAATTTTTGAGGCTAAGTCGATATGCTAGTGGCATAGTGGTAACTGAATATGAGCGCAGTGTCCGATTTGAGGATGGTCTCCGCGATGAGCTTAGGATATTGATAGCTCCACAGAGGGAGCGTGGTTTTGCATTGGTAGAAAAGGCTAAGATAGCCGAGGAGGTGAAGCCGATTGAGCGATGCATTGTGAGAAGGATCGACCTAGATTCAAGAGGATTTTAGACCCTCAAGTGCCGCGAATCGAAATGTTAAAAGAGCAAGGATGGAGGAACCAGTCGTCTGGCAAGTGCAAGAATACTTATAGACCGCAGTTTGCGGGGACCGTGGTAAAGTGCATATGGGGAGGCTTTGAAACGAATCGGAGCATGTTTTTGATGTGGGTCTAAGGAGCATAAGTTCAGAGAGTGTCCTCGGAGGACAGCTCAGGAGCTAGCGGCAGAGCAAAGGGATGTCCAACCACGGCGAGGAGGACCACCACCACAGAGGGGTCGTGGGCAAGGTAGAGGTGGTAATGGTAATGGACGAGGACGTGGGGCATCTGGCAGAGGTGCTGGACACATTGAAGCTCGACAATCGGCGTTGGTTTATGCTGCACGACGTCGTGAGGAGGGTGACGCTCCTGATGTTATAACTGGTAGGTTCTTCATTCATAGCATGCCTTACACTGCTTTGATTGATGTAGGTTCTACCCACTCGTATGTTGCTTGTGATGTATCTGGGGCTTTGGATATGCTTCCTGAGAAGACTTTGAGTGGGGTATCAGTGATAAGTCCATTGGGACATTCGGTTAAGGTAGATAAAATTTTTAGGGCAGTACCGTTAGTGACACAAGATAAAATCTTTGAAGGAGATTTGATGGAGCGCCATTTTGGGATTTTGATCTTATCTTGGGAATGGATCGGTTAACTAAGCACAAGACGACGTTGGATTGTGCGGCAAAGAGGATGGTACTAAGAACTGCCGAAGATGAGGAGGTAATGGTCATAGGGGAACGAAGGATTATTTGTCCAATGTTGTTTCGCTTTAAGAGCCGAGAAGTTGATTCGGAAAGGTTGTGAGGCGTGCTTGGCCCTTGTAAGTCAAACGGGACTTAAGGAGATAACGGTAGAGTCGGTTAGGACTATTAAGGAATTTCGGGATGTATTCCTGATAAACTTCCTAGATTACCCCGAACAGAGAAGTCGAGTTTGGAATCGACTTACTACCGAACGACTCTTGTGTCCATTAGCGCTTATAGGATGGCACCAAAGGAGTTGGTAGAATTGAAAGCTCGATTCAAGAGTCATTGGATAGAGGGTTTATAAGACCAAGTGTTTCCCGTGGGAGCACCGTTCTATTCGTAAAGAAGAAAGATGGGACTATGCGAATGTGTATTGACTATCGGCGGTTGAATAAGTGACTATCAAGAACAAGTATCCGTTACCAAGAATCGATGATCCGTTCGACCAATTAAAAGGAGCCTCGGTGTTTTCTAAGATCGACCTTCGATCGTAATATCATCAATTAAGAGTTAAAGAGGGGATATTTATAAGACGGCGTTCAGATCGATCGGTCATTACGAGTTTCGTAATGCCATTTGGGTTGACTAATGCAATCGGTAGCATTCATGGATTTGATGAATCGGGTATTCCAGCCATACTTGGATCGGTTCGTAGTCGTTTTTATTGATGATATCTTGGTGTATTCGGAAACGGAAGAGAAGCATGATGAGCATCTTCGTGTAGTGCTGCAAGTGTTAAGGGAGAAGCAACTTTATGCAAAGTTTAGTAAGTGCAAGTTTTGGCTGAAGGAAGTTACCTTCTTGGGGCATGTTATGTCTGCCGAGGGGATCAAGGTGGACCCTCGAAAGATTGAAGCAATTTTGGAATGGAAGCCACCAAAGTCGGTAACAGAGATTCAAAGTTTTCTGGGGTTGGCAGGTTATTATCGGAGATTCGTGGAAGGATTTTTTGTGTTGGCAGCACCGTTAACGAAACTTATAAGGAAGGGAGCACCTTATGTTTGGACAAATAAGCAGCAAGAGGCTTTTGAGAAGTTGAAGAAGGTTTTGACTAAGCGCCAGCTTTGATTCACCAGAGTCCGGTAAGGATTTCACTTTCGTACAAATGATCGTCACATGTAGGTTTGGGTTGCGTGTTGATGCAAGAGGGTAAAGTGGTCGCGTATGCTTCACGACGCCTTAAGCCACATTAGGTGAACTACCCTACGCATGACTTGGAATTGGCGGTGTAATCTTTGCACTTAAGATATGGAGGCATTACTTGTATGGAGAGAAATGCATTATATATACGGATCACAAGAGTCTTAAGTACTTGCGACTCAAAAGAAGTCAATCTTAGGCGTGAAGGTGGATAAAGTTGTTAAAGGACTATGACTGCTCGATCGAGTATCATCCGTAAGGCGAATGTCGTGGTGATGCGCTAAGTCGAAGGGCTGTGGCGGAATTAAAGGCGATGTTTGCTCGTATAAGTTTGTATGACGACGGAAGTTTATTGGCGGAGTTGCAAGTAAGACCGACTTGGGTAAAATAAATTAAGAAGCAACAGTTGGAGGATGAGGCGTTGGTTTCTCGGTTTCAGCAAGTTGAGAAGGGGGAGAATCCTGACTTTGGGTTAAATAGTGAGGGAGTTCTTTGTTTTCGAGGAAGAATTTGTATGCCGAAAGACTCCGACTTGAGATTGATGATTTTGAAAGAGGCACATAATAGACCTTGTGCTATGCATCCAGGAGGGAGTAAGTTGTATCGCGACTTGCGAGAGCAATATTGGTGGCCTGGGCTTAAGCGAGAAGTGACCGAATTTGTAAGAAGATGTTTGACATGTCAACAAGTGAAGGCCGAGCATCAACTACCTTTAGGATTGTTACAGCCGGTAAAGATACCACTTTGGAAGTGGGGAAGGGTAACTATGGACTTTGTGAGTGGGTTGCCGTTGACACCTTCTAAGAAGGATTCGGTTTGGGTGATTGTGGATAGACTCACGAAATCTGCTCATTTCATACCTGTCTGAACCGATTACTCACTTCAGAAGTTAGCCAGATTGTATGTGGCGAAAATAGTACGGTTGCATGGTATGCCAGTATCGATAATTTCAGACCGAGACCCAAGGTTTACATCTCGATTTTGGCAGAAGTTGCATGAGGCATTGGGAACGCGATTGGATTTCAAGACGGCTTTTCACCCTCGATCGGATGGGCGATCGAGAGGGTTATTCAGATTTTAGAGGATATGTTGAGGGTTGTGCTATTGAGTTTAGAGGCTACTGGAGGACCATTTGCCATTAAGCGGAGTTCGCGATAACAACAGCTTACCAAGCAAGTATTCAGATGGCTCCATATGAGGCACTATATGGGCGAAGGTGTCGTTCGCCTACTTATTGGGCGTAATTAGGGAAAGGCAAATACTTGGACCAGAGTTGGTAGCAGACATCAAGACAAGATTAAGGTGATCGAAGCGGTTAAAGAGGCTATGGATCGACAAAAGTCTTATGCCGATCTGAAGCGTAAGGATATTGAATATGCGGTAGGGACATGGTCTTTTGAAAGTTTCGCCTTGGAAGAAGATTTTGAGATTTGGTAAGAAGGGTAAGTTGAGCCCACGGTTTATTGGGCCTTACCGAATCATCAAGGGATAGGGCGGTGGCTTATCGCCTAGAGTTACCTCCGAATCGGATCGCATTCACGATGTCTTCCATGTGTCCATGCTAAGGCGATATCGTTCGACCCAACTCATATCGTGCCGATTCGCGTAAATTGAGGTACAATGGATTTGACCTTTGAAGAGGAACTCGTGCAAATACTTGATCATGATGTCAAGGTGTTGAGAAGGAGGTCATCCAGTTAGTGAAGGTACTTTGGAGGAACCATGGCAAGGAATAAGCTACAGGGGAGACCAAGAGGCAATGCGTCGTGATACCCTCAACTGTTTGGATCAGGTAAATTTCGAGGCCGAAATTTCTTTAAGGAGGGTAGAGTTGTAACATCCTGATTTTCGGATTTTTCACGATTCTTGATATTTTAAGTAAATTTCTAAAATTTGGTATGTGATGATGGAATTCATAATTTGGGTATGTAAATAGGCTTATGGAAGGCCCATGAGTTGGCCAAAACCCGGTAGAATTTTTAAATTTTGGACTTAGGAATTAGGGGTTCTGGCTAGGTGCCCTTATATTAAGTTGTGGGTAAAATGTATCACAAAAAGAGCTTTGGTGAAGTGGCAAGGGTGACGCCACTAAGCTCCTAAAAAGGTGGCGTGTGGAGCATAGAGGAGGACCTGGGTTCAATTCCCTGTGTTGGCAAATAAGAGTATTTATTTTTATGTGCAGGAAGGGTAAGTGTTGGAACCTAAGTGGATTCTGTAAGAGGAGAGTTGGATCAAGTCAAATGCATAAATTAAGGAGGGATAAGGGAGAGATTTTAGGATTTGAGAGAAGGATGAGCTTAGCCGTTTGGAAGGGGTTAGAGAGGAATTCGGCGGGGAGGGTTTTAGGTTAGTAATTTCGGCATTAGGGTCTTAGGCATGCTGCTTTCTCTTCTGATTAGTTTTCTCTTCTTATTTTCTTCCCTAGCCGAATCTACCATCTTCCCTCTCATCTTTTCTCCCGTTTCTTTTTTCAAAAACAGCCCATTATTTTCCTCCACTCATTTATTATTTCCTTCCCTTATCTCTATTTTTGCCGAAGTGCCGCAAAAAGCCGAAATCAGTGAAGATAGGGGGTGCCAATTCTTTGTGACCAGCAACCTTTTCTTTCCTTTTCAATAGTTGGCGTTCGATTCCTTTACCTTTTAGGCATCCGGATTCAAGAGGAGAAAGACTGTGGTAAGTGTTCAAACTCTAAACAATTCCTAGTGTAACTTTGGCCAAAAGTCGAAACCCCAAATTTAGGGAGATGGCCGAATATGGGTATAGACTTATGGGGTCTTCTTTTAATATTTTTATGGTTTATTTAGTGGAGGATCAGCAAGGTGTAGTGTCGACTTGGAGTAGCTTGGATCACCGGAGTGGCTAGACCTAGTCATCAATCGCGACAAAGGTAAGATTTCTAAGGCCATTATGGATGGTGGCCGAATGTGTAAGTGATGATAATAGGAAGTTTTCGATTCGGTTTAATATTAACATGGTCTAATCTATAAGTGGTTGATTATAGGAGAAATCACATAGGAGATCTCGTCAAGGAATATCGCAAAACAGGTGTGTAACGAACCCTTTTTCATAGCTTAAAGCGATAAAATCTTTGAAAAGATTTAAATGCCAAATTCGGCATTTCGAGGGCGTGTGAGCAAGCAAACGCTCACTAGTTAGTTAGAATCGATGAGATGATGATTGGGAACAATGGAAACGGTAAGGACGTGATTTTGGCGTTCACGGTAAGTTGGGCCTCGAGGGTCAATTAGGGCCCAATAGGCTTTCGGCCCATTTGGGTAAATTTGGTAGAAAATGGGAAATCATTAAATTGCATGATAAGACCGTTAAAACTGTTATGGAATATAGGCTAAATAGGCCTAGATGATGAGAATCGCTAAGTAGGGCCCATTAGGGTTTTGGGCCCAATAACTCGTTTGCTAAAAATGGGCCGTAATCACGCTTTGCACCCATAAATTGTTTGTAAATCATAATGAACATGGAAACCCTAATTTTTGGTAAAATTACAAGATTACCCTTATAATATGAAAATGACCGTTTTGCCCCTAGGTAAAAATGACCATTATACCCCTAGGGTTTATACATGAATTTAATGCATGGGATTTTGATAAACATGGTATGTATGATATGCACATGACATGTATGATATGCATATGATATGAATGACATGCACATGATGTATTTATGAATGCATTGGGTTGGGTTTTATATGGATGGAGGAAGTGCAAAAGGGCTTATGCCCCAGTTATTAAAAGGGCTTATGCCCCAGTTATTAAAAGGGCTTATGCCCCAGTTATTAAAAAAGGGCTTTGCCCCAGTTATTAAAAGGGCTTATGCCCCAGTTATTAAAGGGCTTATGCCCCAGTTATTAAAAAAGGGCTTTGCCCCAGTTATTAAAAGAGGCTAGGCCTCCAGTTATATGATAAAGCAGCTATGCTGCCAGTGGAGAGTTATGGCGGGGTGGGTCGAGTTAATCCCCACATGGTGTGCTGGTTGGTACGGGTGGAGAGTAGCGGAAGGTGGGTTGAGTAGTCTCCCCAAATGGGTTGCATTCTTCTATTGACATTACATGTGTTATAAAAATGGGCCTTTGGGCCACAACGCTTCTGAAGAAAGGCTTCGCCCAAGAATATGAAATATGAAAAGGCTTCGGCCCAGTGTTATGAATTATGAAATATGAAAAGGGCTATGGTCCAGTACATGTTTGAGATTGGTTTTGGGCTTAGACCCAACAGTCGCTATTGTTTTGGGCTCGAAAGGGCTTTTTGCACACCGAGTTTCCAAACTCACCCTTTCCTTAACCTTGCAGTGAGCCTTGATGTGGGGACTTGGGCGGAGAGGATTCAGAGTGGCCACGGTGATCGTCTTTGGGCTTTTAAATAAGTGTTGGTTTTCATTTAATTTCCTTTAATTTTATTTATTTTTGGGTTGTAATAAGGCCAATTTTAACTTTTCTTTTATTTCTTTTCGGATTATTTTAATTTTAATAACTTTAAAATTGGTTAATAATTATTCAAATGGGCTAGACTTAGGACATGTTTTCAAAACGATAATTGTTTTTAAAATATCTCTAACGCCACGATTAATTGATTTATCAAAGACGCCCACTTAAATAAATTTAAACTCAAGATAACTAAGTGTGGCTATGGTTGTGGGCATGTCAGGATTGGATCCAACCAAAGAGCTTGGTACTTAAGCGACCTTCATGGCTCACCTCCTCCCTCGGATACCTACACGGTGCCTAGCTTCCATACACTTTGTTAACTCAAAGAAAATATATGGCTTTTAAAACACTAAAATGAAACGCGGATTTTCAACTCCAATGTGGCACGTCAGATTTGGCCATAACATCTGGGCCGGGTTTGGTGTGTTACAGGCCGTGTGTCAGCCAGTGTGAAACTTGTATCGAACACGTTCAAAGCACATGCTCGAGTGGGTTGCCAGTGTGTGACACACGGCCTTGTGATAGCCCGTGTGTCACACACTGGCAATTGCATAGGTACCTTATCCAATTCATGACACATCATCACAAGACCTCCAATTACATCAAGAGCAACCAAAACATGCCAAAATATATCCACCTAAAATCTAACCAAAACATCATATACAAGTCTCATTATAAGCATTTAACCTTTCACTACACTAACTACCATTTACAAGACATAGCATTTATACCCTTTAACTTATCTCAATCTCATCAAACCATACCCTAACATGACATATACGATTCATACTAAAACAATCATACTTAACTTAGAGTTTAACAAACATACATATAAGGTTACCATTCCACAACATCAAACATATCAAACCACCACAGATAGCTATGAAACATTACAAACATAATCATTTGCCTATTACATGCCATATAAGCCAAGTTGTTTACAAATCTACCAAAGAGTTCCTCAAGATAGTGTGATTCTTCAAGTAGATTCGATCTCCTGATTTCTACAAAACTTATCTATAAGAAATAAGACAAATAACACGAGTAAACTTTTGTAAAGCTTAGTAAGTTCGTCGATTAAACGATAAATCTTTCTGAATTCAAATACAGCAAATCAAATAACAAGATTAAAAAGCAGAGTTCCTGTCACAAGGTTATTATCAGAATTCTTGTCAATCATAGCTCACAACAGGTGAGTATTGCACTGTACAGTAATTCAAATCATATTCCACGTTATCGTTGAGTAAGATCTCATTTCAGGTAATCTAGGGTATCACTCATTCGAGTTAACTTCAAAATTTTTATTGACCCATGATACTGCTCACACAAGCTGTAGAGAATCCGCAACACATGTAGGATCTCAAGCTACTGCTACGGTCTGTATCACCGGTACATAATACCTAGTAAAATAATCACTGACTCTCAGTGCTGCTCACACAAGTTGTAGAGAATCCGCAACACATGCAGGATGTCAAGCCATCACTACAGTTTGTATCACCGGCTCAAAGCCTGATAGAGGATATTGGCACAAGGCCTGATAGATAACATCGGCACAAGCCTGATAGATAAACATCGACACAAAGCCTGATATTTAGTTACATCTCGTACTTAATAAATTCATTTATTAATTATTCTCTAATCATTCAATAGATAAACACAATATTGGATCTAATTAAAATAAAACTTGTAATATGTAATAATCATTATAAACATAAAAATAATTGTACGAACTTACTAGACTGATTCGTAGTAACGACACAAAATATCTCAATTAGTGATCAGCGTTATATCAATTCATTATTTCCATTTTCAATTACAAACATCAATATTAATCCAACATTATACAATTAGGTTCATATAATACATTTATCAAGGTGCTAAAGTTAAATCCAATAAACTTACCAGACTAATCTCCAGCAACAACAAGGTACAAAGGTTATTCAGTAATTATCTCTTTTCCTTGGTTTTCCACTCGTTCAGAATCTAAAATAATAATTCCATTCAATTCCCTAATTCTAATAGAAAAATTAATTCATTTTATGAAATTAAGTTATTTTTTACATTTTTATGAAATTTCCCATTATTTCACTTTTATGTAATTTAGTCCTTAAGCTCAAAACTTACATTTTAGCCAATTTAACTTAAATTAAATAGAGCTGAATAGTATAACACTCAATTACAGCCCATACTTTTTCTTATTACACATCAAGTCCTTGTAATTTTATCACTTTAACGTTTTAGTCCTTAAACATTAAAATTACTAAAAATTACTTTACAAATAGTCCCATTTGTCAACAAAGACTAATAATCTTTCATAAAACTTTAAGAACACACCAAACTCATCAATGGCATAATCCAAAACATTTAACAGTTTTACAAATTAGTCCCTGGGTTAGCTAGATTAAGCTAATACGAGCTCAAAAACATAAAAATTACTAAAAATGGGCAAGAATTACCTAACCAAATGGAAGCCCTAGCTTGGCCGAATCCTCTTTTCTTCTCTAATGGATAATTCAGTATTTTTAGCTTAACGAAGAAGATGGTTATTTTAATTTTGTTTATAAAGTTTATTTATTTATTTACCTTTTTACCCTTTAATTATTATTCAAATTTAACAATTCCAAGCCCATTATCGTCCACAATCATCACCTATGGTATATTTACCATTCAAGGAGGGTATAATTACACAATTGGTCCTTCAATTATTTTAAAATTTAACTAAGTTGAATTTAAATTTAATCCTAAACTAATTAAGACTAATGAGAAAATAACCTAAAAGTTAGTGGATTTAATCATGTCCACCACCACTTGGAATTTTTGACCATTTTTTAATTACCATTTTGGTCCCTTTACTATTTAAAATTATAGAAATTAGCTTTTACCTCTTTTACAATTTAATCATTTTACCTTAATTAAGCAACCAATCGTCAAAATTACCAAACCCAACTTCAATTTACCTATAATATGACTCTGTAAATATTTTTATTAAAATATTTATAGCCTTAAATTATGAAAACGTGAATATCGAATAGTAGTATAGCTATAGTGAGACCGGGAATATCGTATCCACGAGGACTAAAAGTACTAGTAATTACTATCTTTTTATTATCTAGCCTAACAATTAAGAGAGTGTTTTATCTAAGACTAATTATCTAATTAACTAAGATTACGATAGAGATTAAGGTTGGAAAATACTTTTGGAAAACCGATGGAGAAGACAATACCCAAGGAAGAATCCACCTAGACTTCACTTATCACGTCTGAATTAGATGATTTATTCACTTGACTTAATCCGTAGAAATCCCTGATTTATGTTAATATCTTTCTCGAGGCTAAGAACAACTGACTCTAGGTTGATTAATCGAAATCTCTTTCTAATTAAAACCCCTGTTGTTGCATTAACTCGATCTATGGATTCTCTTATTAGATTTAACTCTAATCCGGCAGATTTATGTCGTTCTATCTCTAGAATTGCATGCAACTTCGCTTAATTATGAATGACCTACTCTTAAATAGGGACTTTTGCTATATTGAATAAGCACATCAAAACTTGAATTAATATCCTGAAATATCAAAACAAAAGTTAAAACTCACAATTAAAAATAAGAACAAGTATTTATCATATAATTCAAATAGTAATAAGATTTGTCTTAGGTTTCATCTCCCTCAGGTATTTAGGGAGTTTAGTTCATAATAATGGAAAACATCTCAAAATTGGAAAAACAAAAAAACATAAAGAAACCTAAAGAACTTCTAGGGAATTTGAATGGAGGTCTTCAGCCTTGAAGTAGATCCTGCTTCCGAGCTGATTCCTATGGCTATCCTTGAGTATTTTCTACCTTCTACTCTGCTTGTGTCCTTTTAATCCTCTTCTAGGGTGTTTATATAGACTTTGGGATGCTTCAAAACCCTCAAAATTAGCCTTTTCCGAGTAGAATTAGACTTGGGCTCGATAGGGACACGGTCGTGTACTACGCCCGTGCGAAGGTCTTCAGGCCTTGTGCAATTCTGACTTGGTTTTTAGTCGACACAGCCATGACAAATAGGAATGTGGCCTGCCCCTGTGCCTCACACGGGCGTGTGGTTTACCCGTGTGGAAGTGACTGAGCCGTGTGAAACACTGAATTAGGCCCATTTTGTCAGTTTTTGGCCCATTTCTTGCTCTTTTTGCCTTCTTATGCTCGCCTAAGTATAAAACATGAATTTAAGGGATTCGGAGCATCGAATTCAATGAAACTAAGGAAAAATCATCCATAAATATGTTAAACATAGGGTAAAAAATATCTATATATTATGGTTTATCTATAGTATGAAAAATTTGTATGGAGATCTATGTGGAACAATTGGATCAAGGAAGGGATTCGTTGTTGTGGCAAGGTCTCGGTTGAAATGCCAGTAGGCGTTGCCAAATCCATGATGACAAATATGGGTAATCAGTGACGAGGCATATCCTAACATGTTTAAGGAAAGTCTAGAATAACTATAAACAGGTCATATACCATAAGAAAGAAATGCTTAGAACATAGTTAAGGTGGGTGGCAATGTCCACTTAGAGTTCGCTCGAAGAAAACAAGGTAATGACTATGCCATCGAAATTTACAAATCGTCCTACAAGCTTCAGGGAGTTTTTCACCTGTGTATAAAATTTATTTTCCCCTAATTTTAAGAAATATTCTATGAATACTATTGTATAGGTGCTCGTTAAGTCCTCCCAACCATATAACATTAGGGAATCAAGTGAAGGGACCAAGCCAAACATTTCCAAATTCTAGAAGGGGCGCAATAGCTGTTTCGTGCATATAAAGAGGCACTCTTAGAGGCCATGCCCCAGGGTTTAAGTTGGATATGTCTGTATTAGAGTTAGACTTAAATTTTGTAAATAACTATTAGGATTAATAAGACATCAAAATTGTTAGACATCAAAAAAAATTGCAAATTATAACAATTTCACACCTAAACTGCACCACCCTGAAAATTTGAATGTTTTTCTGTTAATGTCTGTCAATAATTAAGTCTTGATATATGTGGTTAGGGGTTCGAGTTTCACTATTGTAAAGATTTGCAATTTTTTTTAAATTCACTAAATCCCTATTCTTTAACTATCGACTTAAGTTTAATTCCATGTAATTTTGTGTTAAGAATAGGCTTGCTAGTTCGATGTTTAAGCTTTTGTATACCTTTTGATTCTGTGTTCGAGTCTCTTCGCATGCGTTAAGAAGATATTTTTTATGTTACTTGGTAAAAAGACTGTTAGTTTTTGGTTGTTTAAAAAGATATGTTCTTAACCGTTTCTCTTTTCTCTTTTTTTTTTCCTTCCTTTTTCTTCTTTTGTTCTTATTTTCTTTCCTCTTTTATTTTCTTTCCTTTTTCTTACTTCTGTAAATTGTGCCAGGTTAAATTGAGGTTTCTCCATTACTCGTTGCATTGTTGAAAAGTTATTACTTAAGTTTTGTCGTCATTCTCTTTTGTTTTTGCGAGTTTATGTTATTGTTTTTCAAAGTTAAAAATTACTATTATGGTTTGAATTTTTGTTAATTGTGCGATTAGGGTTTGTTAGGCGAAGACCTTGTGAAAAACGTTCAATTAGCGATTTAAGTTCCAGTAATTACCGTTGATTCATCGGTAAGAGTTACTTTACTTTTTGGGTTAATGTCGAAGTTTTTGACATGTGGGGTTAACTGTTGTTTTTGTGTGAATTTTACATTTAAGTCGTTGATTGAAACTCTGCTTGTCATTTTTAGGCTATGGAATCTGTATTAGGTGTATATAACGAAAACTTGACTTCTTTTGTGAAATTCAAATGCCAAAAAACATGGCTTTGACTCCACACGGCTGTGTGGCAGACTGTGTAGCTCACTATACACAAATTAAAGGCACATAGGCTAAGGACACGGACGTGTATTCAGGCCATGTGTAGGTATGTCTTGTGCAGGATTCACACCAGCCAAGGACACGGACGTGTGTCCAGGCTGTGTAACACACTGCTTGTACATTGGAACCACATAGGCCAATGACACGGGCCTGTGTCTAGGCCATGTAACACACTTTTTGTACATTAGGACCACACGGGTAAGTGACACAACCTTATGGAAAGCCGTGTGAAACAAACTCGCGATCACACGATCATGAGAAACCACATGGGCCAGTTATTCAAGGTGTGTAGACCAATATTTTGAATTTTTTGTTAAGCCCGTAAACATCGTTTCTGTCAAACATAGGCCTACCGTAGAGCCCATATGATATAATTCGGGATATAAAATCCATTAGTGGATAATCTATTTTTGTATAAATTGTTATTATGCACATAACGTTGAGATAGTAGACAAGCAAGTAAATGTATGTTGTATTAACTGGGTATGATCCAAATCTGTTACTCTGCATGCTTATATCTGCATCTGTTGGATTGCATCCGCATCATGATTGGGGCTATATAAAGAAGAAAGTGTGACAATTTAATTATTTATTGAATCTGTGGCAATTTATTGCACTTTGATCTGGCAGCTATGCTGCGATTATTCTAAAATGTGACATATAGCCACTATTCAGTGTGTAGGGATGGATGAGTACTTGATGCCCTATATAGTGTGTTAGGATGGATAGATATCGTGTGTAGCAAATGGGTTTAGGAATCTACATCTGAATCTGATTTGTTGTGCATCTGTATCTGATAAAAGATGTAACTATATATGACTTTCTCTATTTCTGTTCTGTATCTGATTCTGAAAAATGGATGATCTATGGGAAAATTGATTACTTTTTTAGTTTACTAATTATTACTAAATGTAAGTTATACACATACGGAGTTGCAAACTCACTTAGTTGTTGTATGGATTTCAGGTAACCCACAAGCTTAGGCGAGTCAGCGTGGCAGAAGGTTGGTAATTTCTTTACTTCTTATTTAATGTTTTATCTAGACTTATACTATCATGTGTGTTTTAGATTTCAGACTATGATTTGGACTCTGTATTGACTTAATTATATATGATCACGTTTGTCAAACTTTAAATGGTTAAAGAGTTGGTTTTTCTGAAATGTTGTGATGTAACTCTTCAAACTTGGTCTCAAAGTCTAGGCCAGGTATGAGGTGTTATATTTAATGGTATCAGAGCTGTGTTTACAACGCTCGGGCTGTGTAAACTGGGCCCTATTTTTTAAAAATGTGCTTTGCATTAAATATTTTTTTCTTTTCTTCAAATAAATTTGATAACTGGTTTATGAAGGATCAAGTCTCTGACACTGAACCTGTAAGTATTCTTATTCAGTTATTGTGATTTGTTGAGACACGGTAGTGATTGAAATTGTGGTTTGGTCAAACATTCTGATATGAAATGACATGAGATTGTGATAAAGACTGAACTGATCTGTGTATTTTTGACATTGTAGGCCATTTGTTGAAATGAGTTCATGTGGTAGTTGGGGAAATGGGTTTCGTGGGCTCGAGCTGAGCCTTTCTCAATGGGTAGCTTGCTCGATATTGACATTAGTGAGTCGATAGGTACTTCTACTACTGAGACAAGATCTCAAAATCCTATCACTAGTGATAAACCATAATATATACATATTTTTTATCCCATGCTTGGCATAATTTTTTGAATTTATCACAAGATTTAGTGAATTTGATGCTTCTAATACTTTAAACTCATGTTTCATACTTAGGTGACCATAGGAAGGCGAAAAGAGCAAGAAACGGGCCAAAAACAGACAAAATAGGCTAATTTCAGTGTTCCACACGGACCAGGTACTTTCACAGACCCGTGTGTCATGGACGTGTTACACTAAATCAAGCCAGAATTGCACACGGCCTGAGCACTTTCACACCGGCGTGGCACACGGCCGAGTCCCTGTGAGACCCAAGTCTAATTCTATTCGGAAAAGGCTAATTTTGGGCTATTTTGGGCATTCCAAAGTCTATTTAAACACCTTAGAAGAGGAGCAAAGGAGAGACGCAAAATAGAAGGCAAGAAATACTCAAGGACAACCATCGGAATCATCTCGGAAGAAGGATCTACTTCAAGATTGAAGATCTCCACTCAATTTCCTTAGAAGTTCTTTGGGTTTCTTTATGTTTTGTTGCTTTCCCAATTTTGAGATGTTTTCCATTATTATGAACTAAACTCCCTAAATACCTAAGGGAGATGAAACCTAAGATAAATCTTATTACTATTTGAATTATATGATAAATACTTGTTCTTATTCTTAATTGTGAGTTTTAACCCTTACTTTAATATTCCCGGATATTAATTCAGGTTTTTGATGTGCTTATTCAGTGGAGCAAAAGTCCCTGTTTAAGAGTAGATCATTCATAATTAAGCAGAGTTATATGCAATCCTAGAGATAGGACAACATAAATCTGCCGGATTAGAGTCAAATCTAATAATGGAATCCATAGATCAAGTTAATACGACAATAGGGGTTTTAATTAGAAAGAGATTTCGATTAATCAACCTAGAGTCAGTTGTTCTTAGTCTCGAGAGAGATATTAACATAAATTAGGGATTTCTATGGATTAAGTCAAGTAAATAAATCGTATAATTCAGAAGCAATAAATAAAGTCTAGGTGGATTCTTCCTTGGGTATTGTCTCTTCCATCGGTTTCCAAAAGTATTTTCCAACTTTAATGTCTGTCGTAATCTTAGTTAATTAGACAACTAGTCTTAGGTAAACCACTCTCTTAATTGTTAGGCTAGATAATAAAAAGATAGTAATTACTAGTACTTTTAGTCCTCGTGGATACAATATTTCCGGTCTCACCATAACTATACTACTGTTCGATAGGTGCGCTTGCCTTAAGTCAAATTTTTAGTTAGTTTAGCTACCATCAAGTTTTTGGCACTGTTGCTGGGGACTAAGATATTAGGAATGATTAATTTTTATTACTTTAGCCATTTTTTTTTATTTTTATTGCAATTTAATTTTGTTTTTGTTTTTATTACAAAATTTTCTTTTATTTACTTCTGGCAGGTTTTTATAGTTTATAACTAGAAGAAACCCGTCAGGACCTTTGCTTTTTGATAGTGAGATCGAGAGCACAGCTCATAGAAACCGAAGAGAAATAGATCGAAGCTTACAATACATAGAGAAAGTGTGACAGCCCTATTTTGACCCTAGTCGGGAAGTGGTTTCGGGACCACAAAACCGAGACACAGAAAAATAATTAAATGTCATACTCCATGTTTATTGTGTGTGCACATGCATATATGAAGGTTTTATGCTTTAATTTTGACAATTGAATATGAAATTGTAAATAGGACTTATGTGTGAAAAATGTGAAAGATGATGGGTAATTTTTAAAAGTGGTTTATAATAAAGGTACTAAAAGGAATGGTTTTGCATGTTAAATTGCCCATTTTATTGTTGGTGGCCACCATGTTGCTAGTTAATAAATAATATATATATTTTCTATTATCAATATGTTAATTAAATGGCTTTTATTTATTGAATAATAATAAAAGAATAAAGAGAACATGGGTGATAAAAACAAAGTGTTCATCTTTGTTTCTTGAAGAACCGAATGTGAAAGAAGTTTAGGGGAGGAACATCATTCGGTCATCCTAGTCTTAATTAAGGTAAGAAGTTTTGGTTAATTCTTGAAATTTTAGTTAAATTCTAGTAAATTACTAAGTTCCTTATTAGACCCATGTTAAATTTTTGATATTTCGTGAATGAATATGGTTTTCGGTCATGGTAAATAATAAAGAATGTGGTTGTTGTTCTTGTTAACTTGGATGAATTTTGGTGGATAAGTGTTTGAATCAAACAAATGATCATGTGTGTACACTAGATGCTAAGTGAGAAGAATCGGTCATTATATTAGAGGCCATTGCCGAATATGAACTTAGTTATTGTGAGTGATGAGTGTGTTTTGAGTTGATGAAAAAAAATGCTTAAAAATGTGTTATAAGCAAATTATATGCTAAGCTAAGGTTGTTAAATTATCAATTTTTCTTCCTTGCCGAATATGTGTTTATAAAGATGAGTGGTGTTGAACGTTTTAAATAGTTTAGATGATTATTAATCTAGGTATAAGCTAGGTAATATTAATTGATTGTGAATTAATTGTTTTATAGTAAGTGCCGATTATGGAAATTTCAAAATTCGGTCTTAGATCTTAATGTATATTTTTTTTATTTCATTAAGTTGAATTGGAAAGTTGTTACATGCAAAGAAGATGATTAGGACTTATATAGACAATCAGCATTAGCTAAGGAGTGAGAATGTTATTGGTAATGTATATGTAAATGAGTAGTGTTATACACATATGATCTATTTGGTAATAATCGCATTGGCTACACTAGTGTATAAGAAAACGAAGTAAACTATGTGAGTTTTGCTTATGTATGCGAAACTAGTATAAGATGAATGATCGGTTACTAGGGTTATAAAATCATTTTGAGTTGAGTTATAAGTGACTATCGTGGCTTGATGAGTTCTTACCATTTTCAGTTACAAATAAGTATGAAGTTTGAATCATGGCATAATTATAAATATTAATACATATTGAAATTGTTATGTGATTGCCGAATGTGAATTATGAGTAAACAATATGGGTTAAGATATTAAACAAATCTATTTGTATTTATTAAGCTAAAGAGCAAGGAGGATCGAAGTCGGATAGGGGAAAAGAGAAGGCAATAGAGTAGCCAATCTACTACCGTTTCAATATACCGAGGTAAGTTTTTAAGTAGGCTCTTCTAGTATATATAATTAAAGATGCCTATAAGAATATGGTAAATGAATCGAAATTTTTGGTTGGCACTTGAATAAAATTGTTCATTAATTAATGTGGGTATGCGATTCATAGTGAGGATCATTTGGAGTTAAGCTGTAATGGTGTTATGAACATGTGAATTTGAGTATAACTTTGGAGTTGAAATGTGAATGATGATATGTATATTGATAGAATCTATCCGGACTAAAGGTCCGCAGGCTATGAGCTGGAAAAAAAAATATAACCGGGTTAAGTCCCGAAGGCATTCGTGCGGGTTATTATAACCGAGTTAAGTCCCAAAGGCATTCGTGCGGGTTATTATAATCGGGTTAAGTCTCGAAGGCATTTGTGCTGGTTGTTACATCTGAGCCAAATTCCGAAGGTATTTATGTTTGGAAAGGTGCGACTCTGTTGTAATAATTCCGATTAATGTGCTCATAATCCCTAATATGACCATGTATGAATCGTATATACATTGGAAAAAAATTTGGTACAGTGTCAGTTGTGATTACGTAATCGAATAATGCTCTTCCGGCCATTTCTTAGGATTATATGAAGTCTATAGCTCACTCGAGCTACTTGAAATTGAATCAAATGAAATTTAGTTAAGTTTGACTTCGAATGTATAAACCTATTGATAAAAGTGTAAATTAAAATGAATACGTGATCTTGTGCATAGGCATTTATTTATCCATATGAATGCTATTTCTTTTGTGTTTTGTTTCAAATGAGTTCCTTACTTATAAACTTACTAAGCATCAAACGCTTACTCGTTGCTTAAATTCTCTCAGATTATAGATTTTGTTCGTCACCATCGACTTCGGAGGTGTCAAAGTCGAAGTCATCCACACTATCTAAGCCACTTTTTGGTACTCTTCAGTTGAACTTGATAATGGCATGTATAGGGCTGACCCTTGTTGTTAATTAAGTATCCTTTGGTAATGTATATTCAGATAGCCATGCCAAAATGGCTTGTATATTTTGAGTATAACATTATGATCATTTTGTATATATGGTCTTATGATATGGTTATTAAGTGGTGTGGAAATGTTTGGTAATGATTAGCCATTGAATGGCCAATCATGGTCCTATTGGTGCTACGTATGTCATGGCTAATCGTGATTATACTTGGAAATAATGTATGTCAAATTACTAGTTGATTCATGAAAACTATGAAATAGGTAAAATTTACCTTAAAATAGATGTTGACAAAGAAGTGATGTGAATTTGAAAAATCACTAAAAATATTAGAAATGGAATTAAATAATGAATAAATTATGTAATCGAATCTTGATGAGTCTATTTTCATATGAAAGAAACGAAACGACCATATGAGCTGTATTTTATGAGATGTTTAAGTTTTCGTGAAACAGGGCCAGAGCGATTTCTGGATCCCCTGTTCTGACTTTGGAAATTCACCATAAATTAACCATAGATAATTAGAAGTCATGCTTTATATTTATAGATTCCTTTTTGAGTCTAGTTTCATTAGAAACAAACGATATAAGTATTGAAGCCCTGTACAGGGATATATCTAAGTTGTAATGCATAAAGGTCAGAGTAGTCGAACCCTAAAACAGGGGAGACTTTAACTAATAAACTGTACTAATTGGCTTGACCAAAAATTCTAGAAAAAAATTTGTAAATATATGTATGAGTCTAGTTTTAGGAAACTTTTACGAAATTAGATTTTGAGTTTTGGAACTCGAGATATGATTTTTAGAGTGACTGTGATGCAGTTAGCCAGCTCATCTAGAAATTTTAAAAATGAATTGTATGAGCTGTTTAAGTAAGGAGTTAAGTCCGTTAGCACCTCGTGTTCGACTTCGGAAACGGTCTCGGGTACGAGGTGTTACAGAAAGAGTGAGAGGGCAATATTTACACTAATACCGAGGAGATGGTTGAAAATCAAAATAATCTGTTACCTCTTGTGGTTGCTGCAAATCCAGTAGATCAGAATCTCTTTCCTCGTACTATGTATGATTATGCTAAACCTACTTTAATAGGAATTGAATCGAGTATAGTTAGACCTGCTGTTACTGCAAATAATTTTTAACTGAAACCTAACACTATTCAAATGATACAACGGTTTGTTCAGTTTGATGGTTTGCAGGACGAGGATCCAAACAATCATTTAGCAAATTTTCTGGAATTTTGCGACACATTTAAGATCAATGGCGTCTCTGACGGTGCCATTCACTTTCGGTTGTTTCCCTTTTCATTGAGGAATAAGGCTAAACAGTGGTTGAACTCGTTGCCGCGAAGGTCAATTACCACTTAGGAACAAATGACCGAAAAATTTTTACTTAAATATTTTCCGCCAGCTAAAATGGCTAAACTGAGGAATGATATCTCTTCTTTTGTGTAGATGGATTTAGAAACTCTTTATGACGTATGGGAGAGATATAAGGATCTATTGAGAAGGTGCCCTCACCATGGGTTGCCTCTTTGGCTACAAGTTCAAACTTTCCACAACAGTTTGGATCTTTCGACTAGACAAATGATTGACGCAACTACTGGTGGAACTATCAATAATAAGACACCTGAAGAGGCTTATGAGTTCATAGAAGAGATGTTATTGAATAATTATCAGTGGCAAGTCATGAGGACATAACCGAAAAAAGTAGCCAGCATTTTTAACATTGATTTGGTTACTATGCTTTCCAATCAGGTAGAACTTTTGAATAGAAAATTTTATGGTTTACTTGGTTCTACACAAGTTCATCCAGTAATGCAGTGCGATGCAAGTGGAGGTGGAATGAGCAATTTAGAATATCCATTCTACGGCCCTAACATGGAGAACGAGAAAATGAATTATATGGGTAATAATTCTCGACCTCAAAATAATCCTTATAATAACACTTACAATGTAGGTTGGAGGAACCACCCAAATTTCTCATGGGGAGGCCAAGGCAATCAGAGACCAGCACCCCCTTTAGGCTTCCAACAACAACCTTACCAGCAAGAGAAAAAGCCGAACCTTGAGGAGATGATGACAAAGTTTATTTCAGTAGCGGAGACTCATTTTCAGAATACTGAAACTGCACTTAAAAATTAGCAAGCATCAATTCAAGGGCTCGAGAATCAAATAGGACAACTGGCTAAGATGATTTCAGAGAGACTACCGGGGAGTCTACCTAGTAACACCGAACCCAATCCAAAAGAGCATGTGAAAGTAGTTACATTAAAGAGTGGGAAGGTGTTAGCTGAATCTGAAAAGAAACTACCACCAGAAGCTGACAGAAAAGAAGATGAGGACTAAAACTCGAAAATAATGAAAAACTGGTGTTGAGGGAATATAAACCACCAATCCCGTACCCAGCAAAGTTGAAGAAAGACCGTATGAATGCACAATTCGGTAAATTTCTTGAACTTTTCAAACAGTTACATATTAAATTACCTTTTGTTGAAGCTATCTCGCAGATGCCTACATATGCAAAATTTTTGAAGGAGCTTCTAACAAATAAAAGGAAGTTTGAAGAATTTTCTACAGTGAACTCAGCAAGAAGTGCTCAACCATAGTCCATAAACTGCCAACCAAACTGAAAGATCCAGGAAGTTTTACTATTCCCTGTTTAATTGGTAGTTTGAATATTGAGCAAGCACTAGCTGATTTAGGAGCTAGCACTAATTTGATGCCCTACAAAATGTTCAAGCAACTTGGCCTTAGGAAACCAAAACATACTAGGATAAGTATTCAACTAGTTGACAGATCTATTAAATATCCTAGGGGTATATAGAAGATGTACTTGTAAAAGTAGATAAATTCATATTCCCTATTGATTTTGTTGTGCTTAACATGGATGAGGACGTTGAGGTGCCTTTAATTCTAGGTCATCCATTTTTAGCCACTACTAGGACTGTTATTGATGTGGGTGATGGTAAACTTGTGCTTAAGGTAGGTGACAAAGAGATTATTTTTAAAATTTATGATGCCATGAGATTTTCTAGGGAGCAGGATGACTCATGTTATTTTATTGACTCTATTGATCATGCTACTGAAGATTCTTTACAGGAAAGCGTACATAAGGACACGTTGGAACTGTGTCTTGTCCAAAGAGAGAAGGTAAATGATGATGATTCTGTGATAGGTAACGCAAAATTTGAACTAAATTCTAATGAGCCTTCACTGAGATAGAAGAGCTACGAGGGTATTGAGGTAAACAATAAATTAAAATTAAAACCCTCTGTTGAAGAACCTCCTAAATTGGAATTAAAGCAATTACCAAGTCATTTAGAATATGCGTTTCTTGGAAATAATTCCACATTACCAGTGTTACTTCAAATTTATAGCCACCTGAAAAGGATAAGTTACTCCAAGTGTTGAAGGAGCACAAAAGAGCCATAGCTTGGAAGATTTCTGACATAAGAGGGATCAGTCCTTCTTTTTGCACACATAAAATTTTAATGAAAGATGAATTTAAACCCTGTGTGCAAGCTCAAAGGTGACTAAATCCTAACATGAAAAAATTTGTAAAATCTGAGGTAATTAAACTTCTAGATGTTGGAATCATTTATCCTATTTCTGACAGTTCTTGGGTGAGTCTTATGCAGGTTGTTCCTAAGAAAGAAGGCATGACTGTTGTGGCCAATGAGAAGAATGAATTAATTCCAACACGAGCAGCCATAGGATGGAGAGTTTGCATTGACTATAGGAAATTGAATGATGCCACAAGAAAAGATCACTTTCTCTTACTGTTCATTGATCAGATGTTGGAAAGATTATCTGGGCATATGTATTATTGCTTCCTAAATGGACTCTCTGGTTATTTCCAAATCCCAATAGCTCTTGAGGACCAAGAGAAAACAATATTTACAAGTCCATATGGTACGTTTGCCTATCGACGAATGCCTTTTGGATTATATAATACTCCTGCTACTTTTCAGCGATGCATGTTGGCCATTTTTGATGAACTCGTAGAAGACATTATGGAGGTATTTATGGATGATTTCTCGGTATTCGGTAACTTTTTCTGTCTTTTCCTTGAAAATTTAAAACGAGTTCTAATGAGATATGGAGAAACGAACCTTGTAGTGAATTGGGAAAAATGTCACTTCATGGTTCGTGAAGGGATTGTGTTAGGCCACAATTTCTAGTAAGAGAATCAAGGTTGACAAAGCGAAAGTTGAAACTATTGAGAAATTACCTTCCCCCAGTTCAGTTAAGGCCATTCGAAGCTTTTTAGGTCATGCTGGATTTTATAGAAGATTTATTAAGGATTTTTCTAAAATAGCTAAGTCTTTAAAGAATTTACTAGAAAAAGATGTGCCTTTCAATTTCAATCAGGAGTGATTAAAGGCATTTAATACTCTTAAAGATAAATTAATTAATACTCCAATTGTAGTTGCACCTGATTGGAATTTACCCTTTGAACTAATGTGTGATGCAAGTGATTTTGCAGTGGGTACGGTTCTTGGACAACAGAAAGACAAGTACTTTCAACCGATCTATTATGCTAGACTGTCGCACAAGAAAATTATACCACGACTAAGAAAGAATTGTTGGTTGTGGTTTTTGCATTCGATAAATTTAGACCATATTTAATATTATCTAAAGTTGTCATTTACACTGACCATTCTGCTCTTCGATACCTCCTTACTAAAACAGATGCAAAACCTCGACTAATAAGATGGATTTTATTGTTGCAGGAATTCGATTTAGAAATTCAAGATAAGAAGGGAGCAGGAAATCTTATAGCAGACCATCTATCTAGATTAGAAAACCCACATCTCAACAAGCTTGATGAACATGGGATAAACAACTCGTTCCCTGAAGAACAACTCTTTGCTATATCTGACTTCGAGGAACCTTGGTTCATAGACATTGCGAATTATTTAGCTACTAACGTTGCACCAAAAGGGTTGACACATCAGCAAAAGAAATGCTTCTTTACTGATGTGAAAAACTACTTTTGGGAAGATCCTTTTCTTTTTCATATATCTACAGATCAAGTAATTCGAAGATGCGTTACAAAGACAGAAGCAATTAGAATCTTGCAACATTGCCACTCAGGACTGACTGGAGGACATTACAGTGGGACTAGGACCGTACATAAAACACTCAAATCAGGTTTTTATTGGCCCACGCTATTCAAAGAAGCCAACAGGTATGTTACTTCTTGTGATAAATGACAACGAACAAGTAATATCTCTAAACATGACGAAATGGCTCAAATGTATATGTTTTCATGTCAAATATTTGATATATGGGGTATTGACTTCATGGGTCCATTCCCAAGCTCATTTGGGAATAAATATATCTTAGTAGCCGTTGATTATATGTCTAAATGGGTGGAAGCCCAAGCCTTACCTACTAATGATGCTGTAGTAGTGGTAAGGTTCCTTAAGAAACTCTTCTCTCGATTTGGAACACCTAGAACAATTATTAGTGATAGGGGTACTCATTTTTGTAATGCTCAATTTGATAAAACCCTTAAGAAATATGGAGTTTACCATAGAACAGCTACCCCTTACCATCCTCAAACTAGTGGACAAGTCGAAGTCGCAAACCGAGAGCTTAAACGTATCCTAAAAAAGATTGTAGAGTCAAATAGGAAGGATTGGGAAAAGAAAATAGATGATGCTTTATGAGCCTATAGAACTGTTTTTAAG
The DNA here is from genome assembly GCF_025698485.1 of Gossypium arboreum. Taxonomy (NCBI): domain Eukaryota; kingdom Viridiplantae; phylum Streptophyta; class Magnoliopsida; order Malvales; family Malvaceae; genus Gossypium; species Gossypium arboreum. The sequence goes on along the minus strand of NC_069080.1, from coordinate 28,965,663 downwards.
ACCCCCATAGGAGCAACTCCTTACAGACTTGTTTATGAGAAGAGTTGTCATTTACCATTTGAACTAGAACATAAAGCATCCTTGGCTATAAAATTTCTGAACTTTGATCTCAAACTCGTAGTTGAAAAGTGATTGATGCAGTTGAATGAGTTAGATGAATGGCGAGCTAATACATATGAGAACTCACGATTATACAAGAAAGCAACGAAGCGCTGCCATGATGCTCGTTTAAAGCAACACAAGCAATTTAAAGTTAGAGACCTTGTCTTGCTATATAAATCAATGCTCAAATTATTTCCTGGGAAGCTTAAATCACGATGGTCAGGTCCTTTCGAAGTCCAAACCGTCTTTCCATATGGCACAGTAGAGGTAAGTCACCTAACCCAATGCACTTTCAAGGTAAATGGACATCGTCATAAACTTTGTAACGGTGACAATTTTAAAGACAATGGATATGAGCTACGGCTCCACGAACCTGCCTAAACATTGCCACAAGGTAAAGTCAAACCTAGACTCTAAATAAGCACTCCTTGAGAGGTAACCCGAGCACTAACCCCACTAAATAACTTTATTTTTTTCATTTTTTTATATAATTTAACTGCAGGTATTTTTGGCACACACGGCTTGACACACTAGTGTGCCTTAGGCCGTGTGCTCACTACGGATAGGAGACACGGGCGTAGCCATGGCCGTGCTAAAACAGGACAAATATTTTCCCTAAGACAGGATGACACACGGGCTACGATAAATAGCCACGGCCGTACGATATGACCGTGTGCATCACACGGCTAGGAACACGGGTGTGTCCCAGACTGTGGTCAAACTGCACTTTAATTTCCCAAATAAATCAGTAGAGACACGGCATACGTTAAATCACCAAGGCTATGTGGGAAATTGCACAAACAACTGAAACTTACAACAAGTCAGAGTACAACACGGATTTAAGCCACGGCCGTGCGCAATCCTGATTACTAGACACGGGAGTGTTGCACCTACCACGGATATGGGAGAAGCAAATGAAGGACTACATGGCCGTGTAGATCACACGGCCTAGACACACGGGCATGTCCACAGGCCGTGCGCGATACTAACTTAAATCATCAGACCACAAGCACAAGACATGAACACGGGCATGGTGTACCTAACACGGGCGTGGGAGAAGTGAACAAACGTGCATACGGCCTGGGACACAGGCGTTTCCAAGGGCCGTGTGCGACACTGACTTAAAATTTCACAAAAAACACGGGCTAAGAGCACACCACACGGGCGTGGGCCACGGCTGTGTGGACCAACACGGGGTGGGCACGACTGTGGCCTCCTTTTATTCCCCTCCTCTAACCCTAATTTCTCTCCACCCCTATTTAAACCCCACTATTCATCCCTTTCATCCCTTTACTATTTATCTCCCTTACAGCCGCCGCAAGTCACAACCCCTTCTACTCCGGCCACCATTCTTTGACAAGCCACCGGCAACGAACTTTCTCCATTATCCTTTCTTCCTTACACTTTTCCCTTCTTCCTTCTTCCTCTTTGTTCACCCCTCCACAACCACAAAACCTTTACTCTCCTTCCTTTTCCCCCATTCCACTCACACAACCACCCATACCTTCAACCGGTAACACCGACCATTCAACCATCGTCCACCATCGCAGCCACCACCGACCACTACTATCAGTTCCCTCTTTTTAGATTCTACCACCAACCATTCAGGTTTGGGGCCTTGAAATACGCCATCCATTCCTTCAATTTCCACCAGGGCCCCAGGAAGAATTATTTTAGATTCTACGTGTTCGTCCCCTTGGTGTGGGCTGTTGCATCGATTAGACCGCATTAGAGTAGGTCCACTTAGCTGATTCAGTTCGGGCCCTCCTCACCACCGCTCTGTGGGACCGCTCCATGGAACCGCTTCTTTGATATCATCGAGCCGATGTATCTAGAGTTCAATTTGGAACTACGCTCGACGTTTCAGTTGCAAACAGTTATGGCAGAGTATGACGACCTAGGAACAGTCTAATTCTGCCTTGGTAGTCTAGTACGGCAGCTGAGTGTCCCAGAATTCAGTATCACCTTGGGACTTTATACAGAAGAGTTTATGGAGGCCGAAAATTTTCCACACCTCCATCGTCACATCGATTATGCGCCTTCATCATGTTGGTCAGCCATGATGCTTGCTACAGGCATCTATGACCTTAGCCTCTCAAAGGCATCGGCTTTAGCTCTAGCTCTGCGATATCTCCACGCCTTTTTGGCACATACATTAACACAGAGACGAGAGAGCACCAACGTCGTTAACACTCACAACGCATACTTCCTGTGGAGCATGAGGCGAGGCCATGTTTTTGACCTCACATACTTCATCGCCCTTACTTTCTGCCATCAAATCGAGCAACACCGAAAGGGAGTCATCAGCATTGCTAAGTACGTAAATCAACTAGCTCAATACTTTGGGCTCTTAAACACATCGACGCAATCCTCATCACTCACACTTATCGCCCAGATGTCCCCACAGGGCATCCAAAGTATGCTCCATATGAGGATGATAGAGCGTCGTCGTGGGTTAGATCCTCCTCAATACCGACTTGCACGAGCTACTGATGAGGATGACGCCGAGGATATTCCTGACGATATCCTTGTATTTTAGGAGGACTCACCTTCTCAGCCACCATCGAGTCACCGAACAGTTCATGCGGCTGTTTCATTGTCTGAAGTTTCTGACCACCTTAATCGCTTTGAGCAATATTGCATTCAGCGATTCGACAGCGTTGAGGTGATGCTGTTGACTCTGCAACAAATTTGTCAGCATTTTCACATATTGCCTCCAGCACCACCACCTCACGATCTAGCTGTCGATGAGGACTTTTAAGTTCATTTATTTTTCAATTTGTTTTTCTTTTTATTTTATTTTTATTTTTGCATTTCTTTTTGTCTTTATTTATCATTTTCTTAAAATACTTTTATTAGTATAATTTGAATTTTCTTTTATCTAGTTATTTCATTATTACCAACCATAACAACCTTATCGATATAACTCCCTAAAACATTACTGATGGCATCGTAATTTCAAAAGGTTCAGTCGATTGGTGCTACTCAGGAATATACAAACAATCCCTCACTAATTTTTTTTATAAGTGTGTCAACATTGATTTGCTATTCTAGAACTTGCATCGATTATACATGTCGAGACCAGACCTTTGATTTGATATACTAAAATGATAAAGGCACTTAGGTTTTAACCATTTACCCCATAAAAAAGCCCACCCACATAATTAACCCCTAGTGAACCCCTTTGAGCCTTAACTATTATTTCTTGATTTTCCCCTTAATATTAACCCACAACTTAACCCTTTTTGATTCGTTAAGAATTTCTCCCTTTTCATTGACTCCTTTTTATCAAGATTTGATTTGATTAGTTACCTAACTATGTTCGTTCATTCCAGTTGCTGAACTATTTCTTATTATGTACTACCCTTTATTGTACTTGTTCTTATTTTTAAAAAAAACGTATATTCATTCAATCATATATTATTCTAAAGAGTTTGGATAAGTTAAAGTCATTTTATTGAGAAAAAAGCTCACTTCATTAGTTTTAGATAGTGTTTAATTCTGGCACTTGTTTGAGTGATTAGCTTTATTTTTCTAAGTTTGGTAATTTATTAAATTAATCTCGATTCTAACCCTTTTGATTTGTGTATCATCTCATTTATAGTGGTGGAGATTTGATTTTCATGCAAGCCTATGGTAATAACTTTTCATGCTTGACTGTTGAGGGCTAATTACTAAACCTTAAAAACTTTGAGTAATTTGAGTGAATCTTTAGTGGGGATGTCAACCCTTGTCAATTTGGAATTAAATGTAATTACTTAGATAAATGGGGATACCTATGATTTTATGATTAAAATGCTCAACTTGGATTATGTGAAACTTTAATGCTCTTTTATTTAAACTCTTAATATATGATTACTTGTGGTTTACTTTAATACATTATTGATGAGAAATATAAATTGAGAAGAATTTATTTTAATTGAGAGTTGAGGATTTTGCTTGAGGATAAGAAAATGCTTAAGTGTGGGGATATTTGATAAACCATAATATATACATATTTTATATCCCATGCTGGCATAATTTTTTGAATTTATCACAAGATTTAGTGAATTTGATGCTCCTAATCCTTTAAACTCATGTTTCATACTTAGGTGAGCATAGGAAGGCGAAAAGAGCAAGAAACGGGCCAAAAATGAACAAAATAGGCTAATTTTAGTGTTCCACAAGGACAAGTACTTCCACATGCTTGTGTGTGGCACACGAGCAGGATACACGCCCGTGTGTCATGGCTGTGTCAACACTAAATCAAGTTAGAATTGCACACAGCCTGAGCATTTTCACACGGTCGTGTCCCTGTTAGACCCAAGTCTAATTCTATTTGGAAAAGTCTAATTTTGGGCTATTTTAAGCATTCCAAAGTCTATTTAAACACCCTAGAAGAGGAGCAAAGGAGAGAGGCAGAGTGGAAGGTAGGAAATACTCAAGGACAACCATCCAAATTAGCTCGGAAGCAGGATCTACTTCAAGATTGAAGATCTCCACTCAATTTCCTTAGAAGTTCTTTAGGTTTCTTTATGTTTTGTTGTTTTCCCAATTTTGAGATGTTTTCCATTATTATGAACTAAACTCCCTAAATACCTAAGGGAGATGAAACCTAAGAAAAATCTTATTACTATTTGAATTATACGATAAATACTCGTTCTTATTCTTAATTGTGAGTTTTAACTCTTGCTTTAATATTCCAGGATATTAATTCAGGTTTTTGATGTGCTTATTCAGTGGAGCAAAAGTCCCTGTTTAAGAGTAGATCATTCATAATTAAGCGGAGTTGCATGCAATCCTAGAGATAGGGCGACATAAATCTGCCGGATTAGAGTCAAATCTAATAAGGGAATCTATAGATCGAGTTAATGCGACAATAGGGGTTTTAATTAGAAATAGATTTCGACTAATCAACCTAGAGTTAGTTGTTCTTAGTCTTGAGAGAGGTATTAACATAAATCATGGATTTCTAAAGATTAAGTCAAGTGAATAAATCGTCTAATTCAGAAGTAATAAGTAAAGTCTAGGTGGATTCTTTCTTGGGTATTGTCCCCTCCATTGATTTTCCAAAAGTATTTTCCAACTTTTATCTTTGTCGTAATCTTAGTTAATTAGGTAATTAGTCTTAGATAAACCACTCTCTTAATTATTAGGCTAGATAATAAAAAGATAGTAATTACTAGTACTTTTAGTCCTTGTTGATACGATATTTCTGGTCTCACAATAACTATACTACTGTTTAATAGGTGCGCTTGCATTAAGTTGAATTTTTAGTTAGTTTAGCGACCATCAGCTGGGTACGACACACTATCCCAAGTAATGTTACGTGTGCTTGAAAGGGTTGCTGGGACCTATTCTGGATCTAGAAGTCGAGGGTTGGTTACTGAACGACTTCAATCAAATGGTGCTGAATTGTTTAGGGGTGACACTGAAGTCGCCCCTACTGTGGCTGAGTATTGTTTGAAGGCTATCGAGTGTTTCATGACTGACATCAATTGCACTCCTACTTAGAAGTTGAAGGGTGCTATATCTCTGCTCTGAGATGAAGACTATTAGTGTTAGCTGATGATTGAGCAGGGTGCTCAGCCCGAAAAGATCATTTTAGATTCTTTTAAGAACGCCTTCCAGGGAAAGTATGTGGGTGAGTTATGTGGAGGCTTGCAGGCGTAAGTTCTTGAGTCTGGTTCCAGGCAAGAGGTTTTTGGTCGAATATGAGGCCGAGTTTTTGAGACTGAGTAGGTATGCTTAAACTTTGGTTACTTCTGATTACGATAAGAGTGTGAAGTTTAAAGAAGGTCTATATTATGATCTGCAGGTTTTGATAGTTCCTCAGAGAGAATGGGTTTTTGCAGCCTTGGTTGAGAAGACAAAGATATCGGAAGAGGTGAAGCGCACTGAGTACAAGATAAGGGACTGGGAAAGGGATCAGGTTAAGCTGAAAAGGGATTTGGGTCTTTCTAATTCTGTTCAACACCCTAAGAAACGGGCTACATTTGACAGGCCTCCGAGGATCGAGGTACCAACTGCACTGACTAAGATTCAACTATGTAATAATTTGAAGGTGCCATCTGGGTAAGTGCTGGAGGAAATTAGGAGCTTGTCTCTGTTGTGGGTCGATGGAGCATCGTGTTCGAGATTGCCTTTGTCGATCAGATCAAGTGCTCGTTACGGCACAGACTTCAGCTTCGGGTCCTATTCAGCTTCTGAGAGCATCTCAACAATCCCCTCGGGGCCTTGGTATGGTCAGAGGTGGTAATGGGTCTAGCAGAGGACAGAGCTCATCGGGTAGAGGTGTGGTTCAGACTGAGGCATGTTAGCTTGCACTTGTGTACGCGGTGAGGCACCGCGAGGATGGAGATGACGCCAACGTTATAGCGGTTATGTTCTTTATTTATAATGTTCCCTATGTTACCTTGATTGAGATTGGGTCTACACACTCTTATGTATCTAGTACTGCTTCTGAAAATTTGGGTATTTCTACTGAATGTACTACTAGAGAGGTTAATTAGTCATTTGGGTCAGTCGTGTAATAGCCCAAAATTGGGTCTAGTTGGAACAGAGGTTTCGAGACTGCAAAATCCGAGATAGAAATAATTATTTTATGATTATTTTGAGGTCTATGATATGATTTCATGATTGTGTGAAAATTTCGTGAAGAAATTCTATGCATAAAGTGCTCAATTTGAAGTTAGAGACTAAATTGAATAAGTTGCAAAACTTGCATTCTAGAAGTTTCTAGTATGAAATTGCTTTGAAATATTAATTAGGAGGTCTTAAATAATTTGACCAATTTCTAAGTGATGGACAAAAATTGGACATGGATGGAATTTTTGAAAGTTTAGTAAGGAAGGGAAAATAAAAGAAATAAAAAGGGAAAATAAAGCCAAAATTGACTCATCTTTTTCATGGATGCCGAAATTAGCATGGGGGAAGCCATGGCTAGGGTTTTCAAGCTTTCCAAGCTCAATAGTAAGTCTGTTCTAACCCCGTTTTTCAAGTTCTTTACGTTTTTGGAATCCCGGTAATTTGATTAAGCTTATTCTAGGAATAATTTAAGCTAGGGTTCATATTTGGAAAAATACCCATAGGTGAAATCTGTTTATTTTGTTGTTTTATGATAGAATATGAGGTTTTAAATTATGTTAGACAATATTGTGCTACTCGGTTTTGAGTGAAAACGAGTAAAAGAGCTTAATCGGTAAAAATACCTAATAGTCATAAGTATATGTTAGAGTGAGAATTTGATGTTTCCATAGAAGGGAAAAGTGATCAGCATGTCATAAAACATAAGAATAAGGGATGAAGTCTAATTCCCGAGCCTAGGGGAAAAACTGTAAATATGCAAAAGTTTAGGGACAAAACTGTAATTTTGCAAAAGTTTGAGTTAAGGACTGTTTTGAATAGTACATTAATTAAATAAGTAAAATCTGATGTTTTAGATCCCGGAAAACGAGATTTGAACCTAGAATGAGAGAAAAATCGAAAATTAGGAAAGTTGGTAAAATGGTCGTTTTAGTATCGAGGTAAGTTCATATGTATAATAAGCATTAATTTATGCATGTTTCAATGTAAAATTGATATATTTATTATGATTTCCGAGGTGTTGAAAGTATGTAAGTTGGTATGATAATAATACAGCAATAATGTCAGTAATTTATATTTGAAAGTTAAATTTAGTGAATTAATTGAATTATGTTAAATTAAATGATTATGGTGCCAAGTTTATGAATTGATTTAAAAATATGTCTATGGTACATGAAGTGCATTGAATTATCATATATAAATGTGATTTCTATGATTATGGTTATTATGGGAAATTGTAAGTTCATATGATTTTTAATAAGGCAATATGTAATTTAATGTTATTGCCTTGATATTAAATGAGATGTAAGTTTAAATGTAAGTAATTCATCAATATTACTTGTATTATGATATTTTATAATAATATTGGAAATATGTTTGTGGTTAATTACTTGATTAGTGAAATTGTTGGAAAAGAGAGAGAAATCCTAGTTGAACCTTCGCAAAGATTGGATGATACAGATAGTATGTAGCTAGGTCACATGTATGGTGCTGAGTGCACATCATGTGTACAAGAGAGCTACAAGACATTATGATGTAGCTAGGTCGCATGGGTGATACTATGTGTACACCATGTAGACAAGAGAGCTACGGGATATATGTAGCTAGGTCGCATGCGTGGTTCCAGGTGAAGGACACCATGTAGACAAGAGAGCTACGAGATAAATTGGCTAGGTCACATGGGTGGTACTGAGTGTTCACCATGTGTACAAGAGAGCCAAACTATATGATGGGTGGAGCTATGTGCTAAAACCACCAAGTATCGAGGATTGATCCGAAGTGTTCAACGGGAGACTCTCTATGTATTGCTTTGTGAGTTTTGTGATGAATAAGTGCAGGAACTTGGTTGTGAATGATGTGTTCATTAAGTGACCAGGATGTGGTAAGGTTATAAACAAGTAAGTTATACATAAGGATGATTTCATGGTGACCTTGTGATCATGGGCCTATACTTGTGATGTATGAAATGTGGTGAAAATGATTTGTGATATGTATGTTAAAATGAGGTTAATACAAAGAAATCGTGAAAGAGTGAATTAGCAATAAAACTGTTTTGGACAGTAGCAGTGATGTGATTTTAAAAAATAACCAAAAATAGTAGAAATTGAATGAGAGACTAAATAAGATATCAAATTAAAGATTAATGCGTCTATTTTCATATAAAAAAAAACAGAGCAAGAAAATGAGTTCTATATTTTGAGATATTTATGTTTTTGTGAGACTGGTTCAGAATGATTACGTGATCCCCTGTTCTAACTTTGGAAAATCAAAACAATTTGGATAAAAATAATTAAAGAATTAAAATTATATTTTTAAAATCCCTAATGAGTCTATTTTCAAGATAAATCAACAAGAACATTATCCGAGTTCTGTACTATGAGATAATTAATTTTTAGTGAAGAGAGGTCAGAACTATCAGAAAGTGAAACAGGGGAAATTTTAATGAATAAACTGTACTAATTGGCTGAACAAAATATTATGAAAATTTTATGGTGGAAAGATATGTGAGTCTAGTTTCAGGGGAAATTTACGGATCTTAATTTGGATCTCTTTAGATCGAATTATAAATAAGTAAGTGACTATGACTCGTGTGGACAGTTTGATGTGAGCATTTATTAGTAAATTGTGAAATCGAACTTACAAGAATGCTATATACATTAAGGATATGGAATGGAGAGGAGGAGGAGGAAAATAAATATATGTGAAATACATGGAAACTATGGTATATGAAATATTGATATAATGAAATAAATGATATGTGTTTATAAGAAAACAGAAAGAGAATGATATATATCATGACATGAATATATATATGACTAGTCTCAATGTAATGCTTGTTGGGTATGGAGTTGAATTGAAATATTTTAGGCAAACATGCTATTTTGCTCATCTGAATTATGGTATTTTATAAAGATATGATCTAGTTTTAAATATGAATGCTTGATGATTAAGCTGAAGATATTTGGTAAGATGATAATCTTGGTATAAATGTATAAGTGGTACTATAATAAACAAGGTAAAATAAGTATGAGAGACACATGTATGATGACATAAAAATGCTATGTTTGTGGTTTAATTGAGAATATTTAATCATTAAATGAATACCATGTTATATGCTTTTGATTTTGTATAAGTGTGTAAGAGATTAAGGTTGACCAAAGCTTGGAAAATAGCCTAGGTATATTCCACACAGGCAGAGACACGACCATGTGTCTCAGCTGTGTATGGAACACGACTTTGGGACACGGGCGTGTAGAGCCTTAAAGCATGAAATTTCCAAGATTTTCGTAAGTTCTCGGTTTAGTCCCGAACCCTTTCTAAAGTATGTTTTGGGCTTCGTAGACTCAAATAAGGGACTGTGTATGTGAATGAACGTTTTGAAATATGAATGAAATTTTATGGCCCGTATTTTAGTTTAATGTTTGTATATTTGTCCGGTAACGCCTTGTACCTTATCCCGGCCTCGGGTACGGGTAAGGGGTGTTACAAGTCGGTCCAGGTTGACAAAGTATATAAACGGGTTCCGTTAGAAATTCAGGGTGTATTATTTCTGGAAAATTTAATATTGTTGCCTTTTGGTGAGTTTGATCTAATTTTGGGAATGGATTGACTTGTGGAACATCGGGTCAGTTTTGACTGTGCCTTTAAAAGGGCTATTTTGATAAATAAAGAAAACAATTGAGTGATAAGTCTCTGCTTTTATGTTTTTGTCAACTTGAATCGAGTGAAACTTCTGATTTTGGATTAAACAGCGACGAGGTTTTGTGTTTCAGGGGTAGGATTTGTTTTCCTAACGATGTGGAGTTAAGGTAATTGATTTTGCAAGAAACGCCCTATGTTTCGCATCTCAGTGGGAATAAAATGTATAAGGATCTCCAAGAGATCTACCAGTGGCCCGGTTTGAAATAAGAGATTACTATATTCGTCTCTCATTATTTGACGTGTCAGAAGGTTAAGGCTGAGCATTAGTTGTCTTTAGGCTTGCTGCAGCCGGTTAAAATTCCCCTGTGGATGTGGGAGTGAGTGATGATGAATTTCATTAGAGGGTTACCTTTGACACCCTATAAGAAAGATTCAGTTTGGGTCATTGTTGATAGGTTGACCAAGTCTGCTCACTTTCTGCCAATCAAGATAGACTACTCGCTTCAAAAATTAGCTAAACTGTATGTCTCTAAAGTTGTAAGACTGCACAAAGTTCCAATTTCAGTTATTTTTTATAAAGATCCATGTTTTATTTCTCGGTTCTGGAAGAGGCTTCACAAGGCATTGGGCACCCGGCTAGATTTTAGTACTGCGTACCATCCTTAGATCGATAGACAGTTTGAATGGGTTATTCAAATTCTGGAGGATATGTTACAGAGCTGTGTGATTGATTTTCAGGGTAGTTGAGAGGATTATCTATCATTGGCTGAGTTCGCGTATAACAATAGCTTCCAGTCTAGCATTTAGATAGCACCTTACGAGGCTCTGTATGACCATAAGTATCGTGCCCCTCTGTGTTGAACCAAGTTGGGTGAGCGTCAGGTTTTGGGTCCCAAGCTAGTTTTCAAAATTGAGAATACTATTAAACTGATTCGAGATCCTCTAAAGGCAGCTTTTGAGTATTCTGTGGATGATTAGGTGTTTCTGAAAGTTTCCCTGTAGAAGAAGGTTCTTTGGTTCGGATGTAAGGGCAAGCTGAGTCTGAGGTTCATTGGACTTTACCATATTCTGAAATGTGTTGGACCTGTTGTTTATCAGCTAGAGTTACCTTTTGTGTTAGATCAGATTTATGATGTGTTTTACGTCTCGATGTTGAGACGGTATTGGTCTAACCCTTCTCACATTCTCCCCGTTAAGGAGATTGTGGTAAGGCCCGATTTGACTTTCGAAGAAGAGCCTGTTCAGATTCTAGAATGAGATGTTAAAGTCTTGCGGAAGAAAACTGCCCTTCTAGTTAAAGTCCTATAGCAGAATCATGGCGAGGAGGAAGCCATGTGGGAACTTGAGGATTCGATTCGTCAGCAGTACCTACATCAATTTGAGTCAGGTAAATTTCGAGGATGAATTTCTTTTAGGGGAAGAGAGTTGTAATGCCCCGAAAAATTTGAATTTTTGTCTATTAATGTCTGTCAATAATTAATTCTTGATATCTATGGTTAAGTGTTCTGCTTATATGTTAGGGCTCAGAGGTTCGAGTTTCACTATTGGAAAGTTTTACAATTTTTTTAAATTGACTAAATCTCTATTTTTGAACTATCGAATTAAGTTTAATTCTGTGTAATTCTGTACTAAGAATGAGCCTGTTGGTTCAATGGTTAAGCTTCTGTATACCTCCTAGTTTTGTGTTCGAGTCTTTTTGCATGCGTTAAGGAGATATTTTTTATGTTACTTGGTAAAAGGATTGTTAGTTTTTTATTGTTTAAAAGGATATGTTCTTAAACGTTTTTCTTTTCTTATTTCTTTTTCCTTCATTTTTCTTCTTTTGTTCTTCTTTTCTTTCCTCCTTCATTTTCTTTCTTTTCTCCTACTTCCGTAAACTATGCTGGGTTAAATTAAGGTTTATTCCTTGCTCGTGGCATTTATGAAAAGTTATTGTGTAAGTTCTGTCGTCATTCTCTTTTGTTTTCGTGAGTTTTTTTTTCGAAGTTAGAAATTACTATTATGGTTTGAATTTTCATTAATTGTGCAATTGGGTTTGTTAAGCGAAAATCTTGCAGAAAATGTTCCCTCAATGGTCTAAGTTCGAGTAATTGTTTTTCATTTGTCAGTAAGAGTTCATTTACTTTTTGGGTTAGCGCCGAAGTTTTTGACATGTGGGATTGACTATTGCTTTTTTTTGTGAATTGTACATTTAAGTCGTTGATTAAAACCCTTCTTGTCGCTTTTAGGCTTTGGAATCACTCCCATTATATCTGCGTTGAATTCGTATCAAGTGTGTGTAATGAAAACTTGACTTCTTTTGTGAAATTCAGACGTCGAAAAACATGGCTTCGATGTCACACGACCATGTGCCAGGACGTGTGGTAGGCTGTGTGTGCCACACGGCCGTGTTCTAGGCTGTGTGGCAGACCGTGTAGCTAAGTTACGAAACTGTCCAAAGCAAGCTGTGGTAAAAAAAAGGCAAGATCGGAGCTTGTTGAGTCATCGAAGGGGTTTCCACCCAAGGAAGAAGTGTGTTTGTCTTCGAACTTACGGGAAAAATTTATGATGAAAATAGTGAAGCTTGGACCAATGAGGCTCAATTTAAGTAAAGCGAGGGAGTTGGTCGAGTTATCAACTGTTTACAAATTAAAGACACATGGGCTTAGGACACGGGCGTATGTTGAGGCCGTGTGTGGGTATGTATTATGCAGGGTTCACACGAGCCAAGGATACGGGATGTGTTGAGGCCGTGTAACACACTGTTTGTACATTAGAACCACATGGGCTAAGGACACGAGCGTGTGTCTAGGTCGTATAACACACTATTTATACATTAGGACCACACGGACAAGTGACACGGGTGTGTGCCGAGCCATGTAAAACCACGTGGGCCAGCTACTTAGGCAATGTGAAACCACACGAGCGTGTGGACAAATATTCTAAATTTTTTAGGGTCATAAACGTCGTTTTCGTTGAACATAAGCTTACCTTAGGGCCTGTATGATCTGATTTGGGCTATGAAATCCATCCATTGATAATATGTTTCTATATGAATTGTTATTATGCACATAACGTTGAGATTTTAGACAAGCGAGTAAATGTATGTTGTATTAACTAGCTATGATTCGAATCTGTTACTCTGTATACTTATATATGCATCTTTTGGATTGCATCCACATAGGGATTGGGGTTATTTAAAGAAGGAAGTGTGACAGTTTAATTATTTGTTGAATCTGGTGGTGATTTATCGCATTTTGATCTGGCAGCTATGCTGCGATTATTCTAAAACGTGACATATAGTCACTACGTGGTGTGTAGGGATGTGCGGGTACTTGATGCCCTATATGGTGTGTTGGGATGGTTTGTAACACCCCTAACACGTATCTGTTGCCAGAATGGGGTTACGAGGCATTACCGGTCAGAACACAACTCAAACAGACTTTCATTACAAAACTTATCATTAAAAAAAAATTATATATATTCAAATATGTATCAGTAAATAACATATACAAAGCATGAGTTAAAATATCTATCTTATTAATTGAATGTCAAACATACCATTTCAAAACTTATGCACATATGTATATTTCAAAACTAAATTATGTGCATATTTCAAAACTAAACAAAATATATGTAACCTTAATAACATTACAAGGGCCGAACATATTATAGTTACCAATTAACCAATTCTAAATTTTATTTTAAAACACAAGTGCTGATTCAATATACTCTTGTTCTGTCTCCTATCTCATAATTAAACCAATTCACATATTCTGCATATTATTCTAGGCTAAAACATCCACACAACATACTAGACATATTTATAAGTTTACGTAAACATGAATTATAACAAAACCAAAATATATATATACATATTTTCTCATCACAAGTTATGCACATAAAACCATATAAATTTGAACCTAACTCCGAATTATTAATAGTAAATCAAATCATGCCTAATATATAAGTATAATTGCCACCACAAATAGAACCAAAGTAGCCAAGCCTCAAATGATCACACTATAGGTATATCAAATGCGCATGATCTATAACTATCAAAAGAACAAATACACAATTGATTCATTAAACAAGTATTCAGTACACAAGCTGATTCTCTTATGATCAAAACCAAAACAATCATAGAATATACATTCGGTCATTCATGAAAACATTCAATACATAATATATTTATATTTTTATAATATATACCATATCACATACTTATCGTTATGAGTTCAAAGCTTTAGCTAAAATGTTCACAAATTATTCATCATTTCTAGCCAAATCACCAATACCGACATACTATTTCAAATTGACTCAAAATAACCAAATTCTTTAATCAAATTATTAAAGCCTAACCTAGTCTACATATGACCAATACAACAAATTCAACATTAACATTTTACTAAACACTTGACTAAATAATTTAAACCATCATTGCCGAATCACAAAGTTGATTATAATCATCACATATATTTTCATCACATAACCGAATACACAAGCACATTATAAACAGTTTCTAAATTGATTCATATATCAATCACACCACATACAAGTACCATGAAACCTAATTTCCCACATGAACATATATCATGATCAAAACTACATAATCATAAGCATCGTTTCTAGCCATTTTCGCATGGCTTTATATTTACAATTTCAAAACCAACCAAATCATATGCTAGCCTATACATGCCATAAGTTCATAATTCAAGCTTTAAAAATACCAAAACAATGATCGATAGTGTGACGGATTTCCTTGATTATCCCCGAACTCGTAACTAGCTTCCAAAATCTATAAAACAACGAACGAACCAACACACAGTAAGCTTAAAAAGCTTAGTAAGTCATAAGCAATTAAATCATTTCAATGACTTATATAATTCAATTAAACTAGGCCAAACCATTTAAACCTTAACCACATAAATATTTATCATACTTACAAAGTCATATATCAACACATGAACATTAGCATTATACTAAACTTGACCGAATACAAACTTGCTCATAAGCATATATAAATTTCTCTTTTATCATGCATGATTCATGTATTCATCTCAAGTATATAGTTACCTTACTTTCATAATCATATAACTTAGCACGTACCTGAACCTTTTAGCTCTATTTCACATTGGATCTTAACTCGATATTGCCCGTTGAATCATTCATAATTAATAAGGATACTCAGATAGTTGAAAAGCTCGTACAATGCCACTGTCCCAAACGTGGTCTTACATGTAACTACATATCGATGCCACTGTCCCAAACAGGGTCTTGCACGAACTCATATACGATGTCGACGATCTTACACGTAAATCACAAATCGATGACAATGTCCCAGATGTGGTCTTACACAAAATCGCATATTGGAATCCTATGTCATGACATATGTATCCTAACTATTCCTAAGGTTCATACGAGGCTTTCGGACGTCGTAAACCAATTGATTCCATCTCGTATATATTTCTCCCATGCTTATATTAATTCGGCATCGACACATATATAGGTAATAATTTAATTCGGCACATATATTACATAAACATTCGAATTTAACGACAACTTTATATTTCCCACGATCCAAATCTGATTTCCTCTTTTCTTGATCTAATTCAATATAAATTCGACTTATTTAATCATATATTCAATCAAATTCATCCAAAAACACATAAATGGGCTAATTATACTTTTGCCCCTGACATTTCATATTTTTCACAACTTAGTCCCTATTTCACAAAACACAAAATATTCAAAATTTCACCACATCCATGCTTGAAAGAATTTCACCAAGGTCCCTAGAAGCCCATTTCTTTCATTTATTTCACATTTTGACCCCTCAATTTACAAAATTCACAATTTAATCCCAATTAAGCATTTTTACTATAAATCATTTAATTAAACATGAAAATCTATTAACACATATTTATTTTTCATCATCAAACACAAAAATCATCAAGATTTCAACAACGGCAAATCTAAAATTCAAAAATTGAAGCATGGGCTAGCTAGTACTCGAAGCAACGATCTCAAAAACGTAAAAATGATTAAAAACCGAGCAAAGAACATACCTAATTTAAAGCCTCAAAGTGCCGAACCTAACTTATTCTTTTCTTTCTTTTTCCTTTGAAGATTCAACCTTGAAAAAGATTAATGCATGGTCATTTTGTATTTTATTTTATTTTATTACATTATAATATATAAATTACCATTTTAACCTTATAAATTTAATTAGTAAACCATATATTTCAAGCCCAAAACTGGCCATGCTATTAGCTAATGGCCAATTTGCCACATAAGGACCCCATAATTAATTCCTCAAAGCAAATAAGCACTTTAACAAATAGCTAGCCAATTTTACATTTTACGCGATTAAGTCATTTTTATTAAATCGAACACTCAAACGATAAAATTAAATCACGAAAATTTCACACATATAAATTAACATGCTGTAGACACCAAAAATAATATTAAAATATTTTTTTGACTCAGATTTGTGGTCCCGAAATTACTATTCTGAATAAAATCTAAACTAGGCTGTTACATGGTTGGAGATAGTGTGTAGTGGATGGGGTTAGGAATCTGCATCTGAATTTGGTTTATTCTGCATCTAAATCTGATATGTTATGCATTTATATCTGACATACCATGTAATTGTATCTGACTTTCTCTATTTCTGTTCTGTATTTGATTCTGAGTAACGGATGATCTATAGTAAATGAGATTACAATTGTACTTTACTAATTATTTCTAAATGTAAGTTACACACACACACACACATGTAGTTGCAAACTCACTTAGTTTTTGTATGGGTTTCAGGTAACACACAGGCTTAGGCGGGTCGGCGTGGCAGGTGCTCGGTCATCTCTTTACTTCTTATTTAATGTTTTATCTAAACTTATGCTATTATGTGTGTTTCGGATTTCAGACTATGATTTGGACTCCGTATTGACTTAATTATATATGATCAAGTTTGTCAAACTTTAAATGGTTAAAGAGTTGGTTTTTCTGAAATGTTGTGATGTAGCTCTCTAGACTTGGTCTTAATGTCTAGGCTAGGTATGGGCTGTTACATAAATCATTCAATTTTCATTAACGAAAACTTCATAAAACTTTAATAGTTTCACAATTTAGTACATGGGCTAGCTAAATCAAGCTCTCATGACCTCAAATTTATAAAAATTACAAGAAAATGACTAAATTTTCATACCTAATTGTATGGCCTAATACTTTCCAAACCTTAAGCTTTCTTTTTCTTCTTTGGTTGTTACGGTTTTGGGGGAGAAAATGACAACATTTCATCTCTCCTCCCACTTCATTTCCTATTTATACTATGGTTTAATTGTAATTAAACTAGCTTAATTAACTTAATTACTTAAGATTTAATCACCCATTAACTTAATTAAATGACTCCATCCATCATCCTCCACTAAGATCGTTTTGAATTGGTTTATTTTCCATTTTAATCATTTGATTAATTTTTATTTTACGGCCCTAAGCCTTTTCTATTTAAAAACTATAACAATTAAATTTTTATAATTTAGTCCACTGAACCTTAATTAATCATATTTCCAACTAAATTGTTTATTCAAATTTCAAGTCATCAATATAATAACTCAATAAATATTTCTATTTACTATGTACAAACTCTACTTATAGAAACAAAATCCTAAAACCATATTTTTTAATATCACTAGAAACTAAATTGTTACAAAAGACTAACATACTAGCAACTAGGTAACAACCATCTAACACATTTAACACGTGTGAATATTCTATAGAAACTATTCAAGGATGAAACCCAAAATATAATGTAAATAAAAATTAATTATAAGGAAATATTTTAGATTATGAGCTCAGTTAATTATAAATTTAAAAGGACTAAACCCCTGCGTGCTGAACAAATTTATGTTACTCTGAAACGACAGAGGGAACTCCATTTGATTGACTTTGCCATTCAAAAAATTTGGTGCAGATCAAAGGATATAAATGCTGAACAATAAATTAGATTAGGGCCCTTGGCCATCGAAGAATGCATCAAACCCGTACGATCGAAAAATACAAATACGAAAGTTTTTGAAGTCCGAGAAAGCAATCACTGGAACTGAACCACACGACATTTATTTCAAATTCCTCGATCCTCGCTATTGATTTTGACACGTTTTGATTTGGTATCAAATCAGATTACTACTAACATATCCCAATTCTCAATTTTTAAATCTTTATTTATAATTTTATTTTAACAAATCCATATAAGAAAAAGTGAAAACTAGTATTCTACACACCATAAAATGTTAAAACAATTTACTAAAATTCCTATATTATATATGTTTTAGAATTCTGTACATCAATTATATTCTAATTTCATCATTTTAAATTCTTCATTTTCCAAAATATACATTTTAGGCTAATTTTTCACTTTAACTATGTAAAATAATTTGATGTGATTTATTTTTAAAGATAAATATCATTATATATATTGGCATTCTGTATACAATTGGACACTTTTTTATTACTTTTAAAATATATAAAAATATATAATATTTATCCAATTGTAAAAAATGTTAAAGTTTAATTTCACATTGCTTATGTTTTGAAAATATAAAACACCTTAAATTAATTGATATAATGAATGGAAAATTAATTCCAGAATTAAAATGATGAAATTATTACGCAACAACTAAATCTATCAACATTTTTTTACATGTCTAAAATTTAACAAAATCTTCAAGTTAGATAATGAAAAGAAGTTTATAATATTAATAAAACTTTATCTTTTAATATAAATAACTACTTTAAGACATAGTTATATCTTTTAATAAAATGACTTTTTTCCAATAACAAAAATAAGAAAGATTTACTTTTAAAAAGAGAAATTCTTTTTTATATTTACAAGATTATTTCACATGTAAAAGTTATATATTTGCAACAACTGTGTCCAACTAAACATAAAATTTATTGTTTTGAAATTTAATTTTTTAAAACTAGAATTTAATAAATTTAAGTATAAGCTAGATTTTAGCCTCAAGGTAGTTTAATTTTATGCTTTTCCCTATCGCTTTTCTGGTAAAAAGGAACAGAAAAAAACTAAGGCGATGGGAATTCATGATCAGATAAGTAACATTACTCTCAGATAGAAAAAAAATTCTTAAGAGATATTTTTTTTTTTAAATTCCAGGCTGCCATTGACGTGAAAGCTGAAGAAACTCATGGTCCAAGCGAACATAATCTTTCATATTTGACAATGGTAATATGCGGGCTACCCCTTCTGTAGTTAAGTTGTAGGACCAAGCATTAGATTGGAACTGTTAGGAACTTGTAAAACACGATAATGGAAATCCGGCCAGTAAATCTAATCGCAAGGAGATTGGGAGATGACAATAAATACGTTTGAGGAAATTCCTATGAATTCCAACGAGCCAACTGAGCTATTATGATTATGAATTTCCCTGCCCCACCATGTGGAAAGAGTACCGACTGGAAAGTTAAAGACACAATCTGCATCAATGATTCAACACGACTGTGGCTGAAAAGAAGCTAGTTCCAAGTTTTGAATTATCATGAGAATTCTCATGTTAAGGGCATAAGCCGTATAAGCCCAACATACAATGGAAGGCCCCAAGCTTTTGATGCACATGAGGTAGATACAAGCATTCCAAACAGTGTATTTTACTGCAGAACTCAAAACATTTGAGGGTTGGCATATGTCCTTTCTAGTTCCAATAGTGTCTCACTATCATTTGTTTTAATATGTTAGTATATCATCATTAGTAATTAGTGAAGAGTTTGTTAGGCTGTTAGGCTGTTAGTATTTTGTTAAGAGTACTATTCAAAAGCTGTTAGTAGCAGTTATCCCTTTGAAGATTGTATAAATACACTTGATCTCCTGTATCAGGAGAGCAATAATAATAACTCAATTTCTCTGTTCATTTTCAATCATTTCATTTCCTGTTGAATTCTTGGATACACTTACATGGTATCTTTCGCCTAAGTCCTGAAGACTTGCTCGTGTTGCGCGTTCATGGCTAACTCGACTGAGTTCGTTTCTGCAAACAATGGTAATCCATCCAATATACTATCAAATTCTCGATTAATTCAATGCTTCCCTCGACATGATACTGTCAAATTAGATGAAACTAACTTTGTACAGTGGTAACAACACATAAAGTTGATTGTTAAAGGCTATGACTTAACAAGATTTATTGAAGGTACCTTACCTGCTCCACCGCGGTTTATTCCATCTCCGGAGGGTCCTCTGGTTCCGAATTTAGTGGCTTCGTTGTTCCATCAGCAAGATAAGTTGCTTGCGTCCTGGTTGTTGTCCACAATTAGTGGTGCTCTCTTTTGTGTTTTACAGATGCAAAATCATCATGCGATGTATGGAGTACAGCAAACCTATTGTTTACCGTCTTGACAGGAGGAAAGTTATCTCACATTAAACATGAGTCGTATTAGATTAAAAAAGGTAATATGACAATGAAAGAATATGTGGCTAAGATTCAAAATACCTGTGCCTTGATCGAAGCATCTGGATCTCGAATCTCGGAGGCTGAGAAGGTGGAGATTGTTCTTGCGGGCCTACCATCAGAGTACGACGTTGTTCTCACTCTTGCCTCATTCTCGTCTAAGTTGCTTCCCATGCAACGACTTATGGATGTTCTATTGGAATATGAGATTCGACGGACTCGTGTGGCACGGGAGGCCCGTTTCATGCAAGTCTAATGGAGGCCGCTCCGATGCCGATGGTGGTGGAACCTGCGTGTGGTGGTTGTTCCTCCACTGGTGGCTGTGGAAGAGGTTTTCACTTCGGATCCAGTGCCAAATCTGTGGTCAATTCGGGAACTTGGT
The DNA here is from genome assembly GCF_025698485.1 of Gossypium arboreum. Lineage (NCBI taxonomy): Eukaryota > Viridiplantae > Streptophyta > Magnoliopsida > Malvales > Malvaceae > Gossypium > Gossypium arboreum. Next base: position 28,944,531 of record NC_069080.1, on the reverse strand, counting down.
GTAGCAGTGTTATTATCAGTTCAATCGAGACTATGACAGCCCCTCTATGATGGCGATGGCTTGGGCTTCAAATGCGTGGGCGCCGATTGACAGTGACGTAAGGGGGTCGCATGATGGTTTTGGTTTGGGTGCTGCGAACCAACGCAAAGATGCTGCTTATGGTGGTTGCTCCTTTCCTCTGAAGGTTCTAGGCTCGTTCGGCCTTTTTGCTACAACGCTCCACCTGGTTTCAGCCATGACCAATGGTGTGAGTTTCTGCCACAAGATGCGGCAGTAACAAATGTGGTAGATTTTCGGGTTTCATATAACCCTTTTGATGGTTTGGTAAATGGGTCACATGGTATGGCTATTGGGTCACACGGCATGGTGAGGCCATTTGTTATAGCCCAGAATTTTGGGCCACATGATGGCCTTGCTAGGCCAAATGGTGTAGGCCATTTCTTTGGGCCGCATGGTGTTAGCCAACGCCTTGGGTCGGGTGCTAATTTTGTTAGCCCACCTGGTCATGGACATGGTGTTAGGTGTCTAAGTGTCAATGATATGGGTATTCATAGGCCGAATGGTGGATTGAGTGTTTCGGGGTTAACAAAGCCTAGAGCGCGTGTTCTTCCTAGGCCACCTTCTGGAGTTATAGCTTTAGATCCGAATTATGTTTTTAATTCCTCACCGTGTGTTGGGTTGCCATGAGTTCCTTATGTACCAACGTCGAATTTTTCAAACACCACTGGGTCTAATGTGAATACGGCTCAATATGGGTCCAATTTTGATAATGTTGATTCTTATATTCATATGCCTATAGGGACTTCATAATGGTATCCTGATTCGGGAGCTACGCATCATGTCTACAAAAAGGCCTCTACTTTGAATAAGTCTATGCCATACTTAGGTACATCTCCTCTTTTAATGGGTGATAGGACCCTTGTAAAAATTACGTCTGTTGGACATTCTACCTTGCCTATGAAAAATAAAGTGCAACATATGTCTAATATTTTGTGTGTGTCTAATATTAAGAAGAATTTGTTATCTGTTTCCCAGATTGCTAAAGAAAATAACATCTTCTTTGAATTTCACTCGTTTCACTGTGTTATTAAGGATATCTAGACTCGAAAAATTTTACTGTGAGGCCATACTCATGATGGACTCTACATTTCTCACCAATTGCTCTTGTTTAAAGTGGTGTTTTTCCTTCTGTTCATAACACTGGGTTTCAGACTAGCTCCGCCAGTTGCGATGTTTTTGCACTTTGGCACTGTTGACTTGGTTATCCTTCCGCCTTTGTTGTTAAATTTGTTTTAGATAAATGTCAAATTGTTTCGAATAACACTTTTCTTGATAACAATTGTTTCAAACTCTACTATTGAATATACTGATCCTTTTGACTTGGTTGTCTCCGACTGATGGGGACTTACGTCTATTGTCTGTGAGAAAATTTGTATTATGTCTCGTTTGTTGATATGTGCAGTCATTTTACTTGGCTAGTTCTCATTCGACGTAAGTCTTAGGCAATTGATTGTTTCCTTCAATTTTAGAAGTTAGTCAAAACTCAGTTTGGGAAAAATATTAAACAATTTCAAAGCGATTGGGGTGGTGAGTTTCGAGCTTTCTCAATATTTTTGGCTCAGCATGGTATTGTTTATCGGATCTCATGGCCATATACGTCAGAGCAAAATGGTGTGGTCGAATGGAAACAGTGATATATTATTGAAATGGGTCTTACGCTTTTGGCTCAAGCGAATCTACCTATAAAGTTTTAGGGTTATGCTTTCATTTGTGCTGTGCATTTAATAAATCGTCTACCTACCTCATTCTTGAAAGGTCAGTCTCTTTACAAGATTCTTCATGGTAAGGAACCAACGTATGATCATTTGCGGGTGTTTGGATGTTGTTTCCTATATCTGCGTCCATTTCATAATCATAAGCTAGAATTTCATTCCCAGTCTTGCATGTTTTAGGATATAGTTCTCAACATAAGGGGAATCAATATCTTACACTGAATGGTAGGGTTATTGTCTCTTGACACGTGGTATTTGATGAACGACGGTTTCCATACCTTGAGAGTTCTATGGTTTCTTTCCAATTCAGTGGGTGTGTTTCCACATTTGTTCCTCTTGTTCAGTCTATGACTGATAAGCCTGCTGAGTCCTAGGATCCTAGATATTTGTTTCATAATTTGCCTATTAACAAAGATTTTCATCCCACAATAGGACCAGTCAACTCACCAGTTGACTTAGGTGTTATTGGTTGTGACCAAAACACTCTGTCTACTACACCAGAGGATTCAAGTCATGACGATCCAACAACTACCACTCCAACTGCTCCTTGTATCCCTCTGCGTGTAGGTAATACTCATCATAATGTTACACGGGCAAAAGTGGGAATTTTTAAACCCAAAAGGTTGTCTGTTGAAATTATTGATCATGAGCCACGCATGATTACTGAGGCTTTTTCTAGTGAGGAGTGGCGGTTGATAGCACAAGTTGAATATGATGCTTTGATTAAAAATTCCACCTAGGAACTGGTTCCCTTGCCGCCTGGCCCAAAAGCGATTGGTTGTAAATGGCTCTTCAAAGTGAAGAAGAATCTTGACAGTACTATTGCTCACCATAAAGCTTGGTTAGTGGCAAAGGGTTGCTCTCAGGTACTAGAACGACGGAAATGTGAAAGTACACACAATTGCAACAAGTAATAAAGTGACAAGTAAATGTCAAATTATCGTACCCACAGGGACTGTGAAAAGGATTATTTATGAATGCAATTTAAAACACTTTGGTGAAAAAAATATTTGGTTTAAAAAGGGTGAATAAAAACTTAAGAAAATTGAAATAAATAAAAAATAAAGTAAAATAAATTTCTAATGCACGATTTCAAAATAAGATTTAATCAAGATGATATAATTGTGTTGGATTAATTACACTTCTCATCTTAGAATTATTAAACTTATGTTTATGTTGTTACGAATAAAATCACGGCAACCCGGTAATCTACTAACTTATGAACATACTTACATACCAAAATGCATTCATCTCTTGACATATCCCTATGTCAATTAAACCGACTAAACAGATTCTAGTAAGCAAACATGTTAGTGCACATACATACTCATTAAACTGAACTAATCTCTTGCATATCCCTATGTCAATTCAAACGATTAATTAAATCTAACAAGAAAATAAAAGACTATGTGAGGTAGCAAGGTATCCCTACCTTGAAACAGTTTAATCACAATAATCTTGCATGTTATGCAAGGCAATAATATCGCCAGATACATTGCTAATTTAACCTTCAGCTACCTTAGAAGAATAAACATGCACTGATCAAGTACTGTGTCAATTAATTACAATTTCAATACGTTTAAATAATTAATTTATTAGTTACCTCATAGTCGTAACGCAAGAATAACTGAGGCATGATTTTACTTAATCAAGCATTTTACCGAGGCCTATAACAACATAAACACAATTTTAACAATTTAAGAAGACGAAATGCAATCAACCCAACTCGAATTAAATTTAAGCTAAGCTCATTAAATTAACCATTTCAACAACATGAATACTGATAGATATGTTCATCATAACAACAACAAAAATTAAAGAGAGAGGGAACAAGAATCAAATCCGGTGGTTTTTCGAGGCTTGACTTGGATGCTCCGTTCTTCCTTCTTGTTATCCTCGCTGGTCAAGGCTTCAATGAACACTCAATTGCTGCTCTAAAATGGTTGAAGAACACCCCTTTTCCAAGGGAAGAAATCGGCATAAGAGCAAGGGAATTGAAATGGAAAAATGAGAGAAAAAGAATGAGAGAGGGGAGAAATGTTGTGAAATGAATGAGGAATGAATGAAATGCTTTGAATGATTAGCCAATGGGGCTTTTATAGCTGAGTGTGGAAGCTGAAATTTGCTAAAAATAGTATCCAAAGAGCCAACCATTGGCCGGCAACCTATGTGGCAAAGTTGATGCTTTCAACTTTGCTAAAAATGGCTTGGGGCAAATCCAAAAAATTGACCAATTATGGAGGGGTTTGAATGCAACTTTGAAAAAACTTAAAGGGCTTCTTTGCAAGCTTAATTAATCAGCTAATAAGCTGATTTGGTCAGGATATGGCCTGTTTTGGGCTGCCCAATCTTTGGCCGGTTCACTTCAATCAATTCGGTTCAACTGGACCACTTTTTCCATAATTAATTAATATTAATTTATTTAGCCCAAATTAAATTGGGTATAAATTAAAATTAATTATATTATGAATTAATACACATAATTGTAATGTCTTAGGTTGGAAATTAATTCGCCTTGATACTTCAAATTGCTTTTCGGTTTTGTGCTTCAAGTAGTGTCTGCCGAGCCATTTTTCGCCCTTTGCGTAATTCTGTCGAAAATAACCAAAATTACTCAAAATTAATTATAAAATTAACTAAAATTAATCATGTTCATACTTTAAGTACAATTTAATTTTTTTATAAAAATTAATTATTTTTCAACAAGAATTTAATCGAAACGGTATGACTTTAAGCTAAAAAGGGTATGTAAAAATGCGTAAATTTTCGTGTTTCCAGGTACCAGGGTGCGATTTTAAAGAAACGTTTAGTCCAATGGTTAAACCTGTTACTATTCAGATTATTTTGTCTATTGTCTCTAGAAGTTGGCAGCTACGTCAGTTTAATGTTAACAATGCTTTTCTGAATGGCGAACTTATTGAAGAGGTGTACATGCAACAACCTCCAAGGTATGTTCAATGTGGGGTGCATGGTGAACCTTTGGTGTGTCGAATGACGAAAGCCTTGTATGGGCTACGCCAAGCTCTATGAGTATGGTTTGATAAGTTGAAACAATTTCTTATTTCCCAGGTTTTCTTTTATCAAAATATGATGCTTCTATGTTTGTCTAGGTTACAAATGACTCGAGTATATATGTATTAGTTTATTGGGATGATATTATCATTATTGGAAATGCACCCGGAACTATTGAGGATTTTTTTCAATAGTTGCATCTTGAGTTTTCACTTAAAGACATGGGAGATCTTCATTATTTTTTGGGCATTTAGGTTACTCGATCGTCAACTAAGAGCTTTCATCTCTGCCAACGTAAGTACATTCTGGATCTTTTTGATAGAAGTTCGTTAACTAATGCTAAGGGTGTCCACACACTTATGATCAATTCTTCTATATTATCTAAGGATGAGGGAGTTCGTCTAAGTGATCCTACTGAATATAGAAGTTTTGTTGGCGCATTGCAATATGTGGTTCTCACTCGGTCTGACATTGCTTATGCAGTAAATCAAATTTGTCAATTCATGTATGGGCCCATTAGTGTTCATTTGATTGTGTTAAAATGAATCTTACGATATTTGAGTGGCACTGTTGATTACGGGTTAGTTTTTCACCGCTCTGATAGACTATCTCTGGTTGGCTATGCCGATGCTAACTAGGGCTTGGATTTTGATGATAGAAGATCAAAAACTGGTTATTGTGTGAATTTTGGAAATACACCTATCTCCTGGTGTTCTAAAAAGCAGCAAGTTCTGTCTCACCCTACTGCTGAGGCTGAGTACAGGAGTTTGGCTACTGCAATGTCTGATGTTACTTGGCTAGCTTCTTTGTTGCAAGAATTACGATTAAGCTCTGCTGACACTCCAGCTGTCTGGTGTGATAATTCTAGTACTGTTGCATTAGCTACCAATCCAGTTTACATTCTAAGTTCAAACATGTTGAGCTTGACTTGTTTTTTGTTCGAGAAAAAGTGGCAGATAGCTCTCTCATTGTCGGTAAAGTTCCAGCCTGTGATCAGGTTGTCGATATCCTCACAAAACCTTTGTCTGCATCCACATTTGCTCGATTTCGCAGTCTTCTTCAAATCTTACCGATCGGGAAGTTGGGTGAATGTTAGAGTATATCATCATTAGTAATTAGTGAAGAGTCTGTTAGGCTGTTAGGCTGTTAGTATTTTGTTAGAGTATTGTTCATAAGTTGTTAGTAGCAGTTATCCTTTTGAAGATTGTATAAATACACTTGATTTACTGTATCAAGAGAGCAATAATAATAACTCAATTTCTCAGTTCATTTTCAGTCATTTCATTTCCTATTGAATTCTTGGATACACTTACATAATATGTTAAACGGTTGAAGATATGCCCTAAAGTCAATCGCTTTAGGCAAGCATGTCGAATTAAATATTGTAAATTTATTACTTTTTTGATGTGATAAAAAAGTTTTCCTTCGTATTAGTTGCATGATTTATGATGATCATGAGATTACTAATAGGATGAAGTCCATGAGACACAATGTCCTTGCAAATGAATCATGAACAGTTTATGATTATGAGATTGTATTGTATCAAATTTGTGTTCCTAAAACCTTCTCAATCAATGTATTTTGAGATAGAGCATCGATAAAACACTATAAGTTAGCATATGTTAAACCTCTATGAATAGGATGCATGCAATAGATCTCATAAGTTAAAGTATGTGAGATACTTGAGAATAACATACGAGTGCTTGTTAGAGAACAAGTATATTGAATATGGCTTGTTTGAGAATTCCAGTTAGTAGTGTCACTCAAGTGTTTGCAGGAAATGTTCTCATGTGAACTTCAATGTAAATAACCCTTTTACTTGAGATACCAAGTCATCTTATATGAGGAGTGTTATGCTTTGATTCATCAAAAAAATTAGTCTTCATAGAAAGGATGCTTAGGTAGGGTGTCTTTGGTAATCGTATTGAAAGTGAATGAGTGATAAAGAGAGGATTAAAAATTTTATGTAACTCGAAGACAATCCTAATTGTTTCGTTAATTATGGTTAAAAGAAAGTCTTTGATTGAAGTAAGATGGATATGATCCATAAAATTAATCATGAGTTGCAAGGACTAATATAGATAAGTTAAAAGTAGACAACAAGCCATGCCTTTTAGCTTTTTCGAGGATATTTTGTGAAATTATCAAATTACATTAAAATATTGCTCATTCAAAGGTTTCTTAAAAGATCACACTTGACTCTACAACAATTTGGGTGTCATGATGGATAGTTAGATCTCACTCTTGAACCTTAAGTTCAATTTTCTCTTAACAGAGTAACCTTTTGATTATTGTTTTTTTTTTCTAGAAACCTAGTGGGTGACACATAATAGGATGAGAATGAGTGCTAAACTGTATTCAATTAAGTTTACTTTATTGAATATAAATTTTAATATATGAGGCTAGGATTGAATGGTTCAACTATGGAGAGTTAGGACATGTTTGGATTTTGATATGAATACGTGTAGAGTTGAATAAGGTGGATAAGGATTATCTAAAATAGAGATATGTGTTCAATTAAAATATGGATTGGACCTAAGATTAATTTAAAAAATATCTTACTTCAAATGTATGGATGAAATAGTGTCTAAAATTTAACTTTCGAACAATGATGTCTAGAGTTAGGACCATATAAAGATAGGGTTGTAACTCAAATATTATGCAATTGTTACATGTAATTTTTGTAGGTTTAAGATATGATAGATAGAATGATTGTAAGGAAACATGGCGCCAAGAAGGAAGAATGAAAAAGATCACCATTAGTCTTGTAAACTATGTATGTCATTCTTTGGAATTTGATCAACAAGTTTCCTTAGGGTTCAAGGAAACTAAAGTAGTAAAAGTCTATAATCTCCTAGTAGGTTACATGCGATAATTTTATTCTTGAATTTTATATTTTGATATAAATTGAATAAATGTTATGCATAACAACTAATGTGAAATAAATGAGACATGGTAATTGAACGACTAAAAATCCCTTATGAAATATTGAGTCTATGCTCTTCAACTAATGTGACACCTCACATTTGACCTCGTAATCGAATATGAATGTGTGACATCATATTATGTTGCTGGAGCAACTCAAACCATCTCAAATCATTACATCAAGCAATTTGATATTAAATCATAACAATTTCCATACAGTCACAATTATATGCATAAACATGATAAATTAATGTCAAATGAACTCATATAAAATGTTTTAGAATTAAGCGGGGTAAAATACAGAGATAGGATTCAAATCCAAACTCAAAGAACCAAATTTAACTTTGTGTCTCGAGACATTGAAGTTCATGTCTCGAGATAGGTCTCAAGACTTTTAGACCCTTAGCTCAATGTTTGGATATCTTGAAACTAAGGGCTTCTTGTCTCGAGAACCAAAACAGGGCAAAATCTATTTTAGATTCAATTTTGACTTGTCTCGAGATAATGAGATTCTTATCTTGAGACTATGCAAACCATGTCTCCAGACATGTTCGTCCTATCTCGAGATCACTACTATTAAATGCACAATTTGGTCATTTTTGTTCATAGTGTCTAGAGACATGACCCATGTATCTCGAGACTAACTTATCAAAATGTCAAAAATGCAAACTTTCAAATAAGCAAGTGATGCCAAAATACTTCCTAAATCACCCAAAAGTTGCACCAAACCAACCAAACCTATTGGCAAGTAAAAAAATGATCAGCATCTTAAAATCATGGCATTTTATGCATTATTTTTTTAATATAAACAAGTAGATAGTTAGGCAAGCTAAATACATACTTTAACTACTTAAACCAAGTAACAAATCAACAACTACCAACACAAGAACAATTTTAACATATATCAATCTAATGCACACCTATTTGACATGGCATTCATTTTACATAAATAGCCTAATTTAACCAATTATTAACTTGTTTACAAATAGTCATTCAATTAGAGATATTAATATACATATATGTACCATAAGGTAAGTAAAATCAAAATCACTTCAACCATTTAACAAAACATGCATCATTACCATATTTACAAATCAAAATAACATAGGGACTTCAAAATTCCTAATGACCTAGGCATATGCTAAATATAACTTGACATATTAAAAAATATTACAACTGATGGTTGAGTTGAGAGTTAAAGGCTTGAATGCTAATAAGCTCACAATCACTTTGAGAGCCTAAAAAAGATTTGCACACAGAAACATACAAATTCTTACGCTGGGTATTGAATATTCAATAATACTAATATAATTTTAAATTCAACCATCAAATGATTAAGATTAATTAAAAAATAAGATGAAGAAAAGTTGTAGGATTTCCTTCACTCGAGATTGAGATTTCTAATTTGATTAAAGTTCCCTTTAAGGTGGAAATTTGGAAGTTCACAATTTCTTGAAACATAATTTTGATCAACTAAGAAAAATTTGAAATCATATAAATATGATTCAGATGACCAAAAGTTGGATCAAAATTTACTTAAAAGATTCTTAAGGAAATCAACAAAGCTATAATACTTGGACAATAGGCCCAATTGAATATTGGAAATTAATTTAATAAGTTAATCTTAAGCTTAATTTAAGGCTTAGTTAATTAAAATATATATTGTGTAGTGGAATGTAAGCCTAGTTCTTACTTAGGCTAAAACTTCAATATATGCTTAAAGGTGGGATTGAGCAAGAGAAATTGAAAATCAATTTGAATTAAGGCGTTTTAACGATTTATGGAATGTAAGTTTAAAAGTCGTGGTTACTCAAAACCAAATCGAATTTTATTTTTATTTAATATACTAATTAATTTTAATTATTTATGATGTAAAAATAAATATTTTTATTTAAAATATTGAAATTAATTTAAAAGTTCTTAAAATATTACTTTTTAAAAATATTTATAAAAATACTTAGAAATTTTGGCAAATAATATTCAAAATCAAGAAAACAAAGTTCTTTTTTGACAAAATAAGTTTAAGGAACTAAAAGGAAAAATTAATATGAAAAATTGATAACCAAACCAAGTCGAATCGAATTATAATAGACGATTCAAAAAAATTCAAAAAATCCAATCGAATAGAACCGATATCACTTTTACTTTAAGCGCTATGCAACAAGGCTAGGGATTTTGTTAACCCTAACATAATTCTTCTAGGACATATATAATGATATTTTGTTTGCTTGGCATTGGTATTGAGTTGCACATGGGACATTTCTATAATGATTATACTAGTGGAATCCTAGAATAGTGTGCAACAACTTTATCTTTGAAGAAGCCAATTTTTTTCGTGCACTTAGCTACCATATTCGTCATCTTCTTTAGTTGTATTCTTTATTTTCTTTTTCGGTACAATTAAATTTTACATAACAATTTAAAGATAGTAGATAATAGCACCAAATTTTACATTAGAATTTAAAGAAAGAAGATGTTAACACTAGAATTCTAACTCAAAATTGTTAACACAAAGGTTCAATCACTTGATCCTTTGGATTGTTAATCCTATTCTTTAATTAGTTAAAAGAGAAAAAAAATTTAAATAAAATTAGTTTGATTTATGGTTCACTTTAGAAAGTAAGCAACGATTAGCTTTGGTGAAAAACTTCACAATCGACAACCTTGTTCTTGTCTTTGGAATATTCGTTCTTGCTTTGGATTAGATCTTGTTTGATATTATTAGAATGGTGTTTGCTAAGTTTGGATCTTTTGTTTCCTTGAGATGATCATTTGATCTCATGTGGTCATGATTGGAAGGGCATCCCATAAAATCACGATATCTTGTGAAAATAAATTCCTTAACTTGTCTTCTTCAATTTAGATAAAATCAAATAAGGTTATACGAAATTCACTACCTACATATAAGAAAAAAAAAAGATATGCAACCAAGCATGCTTAAATTTAATTTTAAAATCTTATCCATCTTTATCTTTATCTGTCTCATATAAATCCAACTTGATGAAAATAAAATTAGTTTTAAAGTTTTAAAATCTACCACATTTTTCTAATCGATTTCGTTTACAGTCATTGTGTTGTGAATCGTAGATTTTTCCAACATAATCACCATCAATTGTTCCTTTCATGGTTAAAATTTGAAGTTTAAAGTGTAGAAACAAACTCATTTTCACCACATGTATCTGTTGAATCAATGATCTCCAATAATTATGTAGTTGGGACATAAATTCATGCTCAACATACCTCTATATATTGTGCACCCGAAGATGTCCAATAATTGGATACGTCAATGAAAGATTTGTATGTTAAAAACCATTTGTTCCTTTTAATAATTCTAACATGATTGACACCTAACGATAATTCAAGAATACCTTTACTTGATAAATTACCTCATCATGTTTGACTTGATAATGATATGAGAGAAAGAACTAGTTTTAAGCCAGATAGTATGATAGCATATGCACAAGCACCTTCTTCAACCATTAGGTGTGATTACACTACTAGCAACAAAATGTTTCCATGACTAAGAAAAAAAAACCCTTCACTAGCTTTTATTTAGAAAGAGAATTTAACATTGGTGCAAGTTGTTGTTGATGCCAAATTAGACAAAAATGACAGTATCATATTTATAGACAAACGCTAGATAACTAGAAATGGCTGAGAGCTTAAATGGAAAAGCATTTCATCAATAAAGCAAAGCAAGTACCACAAAGACCCCAATCAACAAAAGAAGATTCTTCAAAATGTTATCTGCTTGTTGTCCCCATACTATTGGCTGAAGAAACCCTTGAGCATGACCACCATGAACTGTATTAAATGCATGAGGAAACCCAAAAGTTGTTCTATACACGATAGCATCTGGAAATCCATAAAAATATAAATTAAACAAGGATGGCAATAAGCCTCCAAAACCCATTGTTAAGTTACCAATCCTTGCAGTTGCCATTGGAACAAAACCACCAATTAGTCTAAACCCGTAATTGACAAACTGATTAGTTAATGTGGGAAGAGCAGCAGTAGTTAATCTTTACCCAACTAGGTGGTTTGGGATTTCCATGCCTAGATACGATTTTAAATGCGGATCAATCTGGTTTTTGCCCCCTACAATCAAGAGGAACGAGTTTTTCCTCTTGTATGAGGGCCTTGCAAATCAGGCATTCTTGACAATGTGAATGATGGTGCAACCATCTGTATAGGCATGGCAAATAAAAAAGATGGCAACAAAGAATGATGATCGGGTCTTGAGCCAATTCAAAACAGATATTGCACTTGAAATCACAAGCATCATTAGCATTATTACTACCTAAAAAAGGCGGACTCGAGGGCATCATGCTTTTTGATTCCCCAAAACCACTCATCATTCCTTCTATGGCTAACAAAATGAATTAAAAAATCACGTGGAAAATACACAACTCAAAAGGAAAAATGGGAAATCCAAAAATTCTTAGTAACAGAATCAAAACCACTACTTTCAACCAACCAAATAAGCTCAATTCACTACCCCTTGCCTATCTATTTGAAAAAAAATAACAAACCTTAGAAAATTTGAGATGCTATGTAATGATAAAAGTATTAATAATCAAATGATTTTATAGAGGTAATCAAATTATTCCATAAATGACATTAATTGTAAACCAATCTCAACAATTTCATTAGTATACAAAAAGAAACCCATAAACAAAAACAAGATCTAAGAATCGGAAAACTAACCTGATAATTAAAAGAAGCTATAATATCATTGTTTATGTTATTATCTAGGAATGGGAAGTTAAGGGAGAGAGGGAGGCACTAATAATTAAAAGTGTCACATCCCGAAAATTGTGTTAGATGAATTAGATAATGAAATTATGTTAAGTGTGTTAATATGTTCAGTGGATAGATGTAGTGCTTGTGTGTGTGAGGTTCTGGGTTCGAATCTTTTCCTGGAATTTTTGCTATTTTTTCCTAAACCCTTACCTTTGAACATTTGATTTATATATTAGTTTCACTCAACTGATGACAGAATGAGCTTGCTAGTTCAGTGGTAAAGTGTTAACTTATCCTTTAGTCCTGTGTTTGAGTCCCCATCTGGGAAAAAAACTAATATGGATAAAGATAGGAGTTAGTAGAGTGGTTTTAAAATTAGTGGTGAAGGATTTTATCCTAAAATTCCTCTCTCACAATCGTCTCTTTCTCCCCACTCTCTCTCAAACATCCCACTTTCTCTCAATTTGACATCCAATCTTCCACTTTTACCATTATTTCCTTTTGTTTCAATTTGCATTCTTTTTGCTTCTCTTCTATCGAAATTGCTTTCTCGTTCACAAATTTTATGTTTTCTTTCTTTTATTATTTCATATCATACGTTGGTGTGGTTTGAATTCCAATGTTGAGTTCTTTCTGGTCATTCCAATTTTTGGTGTTGGCTATGTTTGGTAGGATTGTTGAGTTGTGGTTTCAGTTTTCTATAAGTACAAGAACAGACATATATTTTCTCTATAGTAAATTTTGGGTTTGTACATGTTTTCACGCAAAGAAGTTGTTTTAATTGGTTCTCGCTGTAATTGGTTTTGTGGAATTTTTTTAGGAGAAGATCGTGAGACAAATTTTCCTTTGGAGATTAGTGAGTCTTAGGATTTTCTACCACAATTTGGGTAAGCGGCCGATCGCCTTGTGATGGTTGTCTTTGTTTGTGTTAAGGTCGATAGTATTTATTTCACTTGTAGCCAAATTAATGTTTGGGTTAAGGTGTATCGATGCTAATTGTTCATTTTGGATACTAATTTTAGGGGTATGTGAGTGTGTCAAAACATCATATTTCAAAAATGATTAGATGTGTACCCGAAAACTAAAAAAAAAATAGTGAACGCTAGAATGTCAAAAATTGGTCTGTCGATGCCACACAACCATGTGGTAGGCCATGTGTGGCACACGGTCGTGTGCTAGACCGTGTACGACACATGGTCTAGCCTAATTAGGTCATGTGGGCCACATAGGTGTGTGTTAGACCGTGTGCGACACACAGGTTGGCCAGTTGGGTCGTGTGGGTCTATTTTTTGAAAATTTTTGTCTAGGCCCAATTGGATCTGTAAATCATAATCAGCCTCTCTGTAGGGTCCATACCTCTTAAATGAGACTTGAAAACAAGGTATCTATGCATATGCTTCTATGTTGATGTGTTTAAGGTATATGTAATATATATTTGTATGATTTGATACTAATAGTTTTGATGGTATGTTCTAATTTTGCTATGTTTGTATATGTGTGTGTAATGTATGATAATATTATATTTATAGATTTGTTATATAACCATGCATGTGACTTAATCGCAAAATTGATTTGTTTTCTATAAGGTTTTATAAATTTGTTTTGTAAAGCATGAACTTCCATGCCTTCTATTTATGTTACTGTATATCAGCATGTCCTACATGCTCATCATCTGATTTCATATATGCATGCCATGACACATTGCATGGGGTTTGGGATAATGTTGAATGGAGGGAGATTTTGGAAGTTTAGTTATCTGCGCATTCTGGTGGTTTATCAATATTTCTGTCTGACAGCTTGTCTGCAATTATGATGGCTTGACTGCATATGTTTATTCTGGCAGCTGGGCTGTAATACAGTGGTTTGTCCATATATATTCGTTATGGAAATTTTATCTACAATACCTGGTGGCATTGACCACAATTATTCTGTTGGTGTTATTTGGTTGGATGAGTTCTGGGAACTCTATTTTGGTGTGTAGTGGAGTTGGGTAAAACATTTTCTGAAAAATCTGCATTATGATTTTTTGAAAAATATCGCATTGGCATAATCATGCATACTCAATTCTGTTTGATTGATCGTTATGAATTTTTTTATGATTTTCTGATTTTTATATTGTATTTAGTTTGAGTTTTAGTTACACAATGAGCTTTATAGCTCAACCTTTTATTTTATCTCTGACTTTTAAGGTAATCAGTAAGTTTAGAATCGGATGGCGTGCGAGAGCTCGAATGGTTTTATCAGTTAATTAAAATATGGTAATTTTTGAAGTTATTTATTTTGGACTTTTGGGACTATAACTTGTTTTTGGGTTTTGTTTTGGTTTCTGTTTAATTCATCGGTATTAATATTTGTGAACGTGATATAGCAAAAATCACACATGTTAACAAAATGGATTTCAGTTTTCAAAACTAAAACTTTGAAAATTTTTCTCTGCAAAATTAAGGGATTTCCTAAATGTTTTTCTGAAACGAATAAATAGCTTTTAGGAAATGTTAACAGTATTTATAATTTTCTAAATGTTCACTGATATTAGAAGTTTTCCAAATGAGATCAAGTTTCGAGCTATTCAGTAAATCAATTAAGATTTGCGCGTAATTTTTCAAAATAACATGTAAGTGTTTTGTTAAAAAATATTATTTTAGAATTCTCGATTTCTAAAGTTAGGATTTAATTTCTGGGTTTTTAAATAAACTAAGGTAATTTTTGAGATTTGACCATAACGTCTAAGCCGGGTTTGGGGTGTTACAAAAAACGTTCGGCCCCATGGAATGTAGTATGACATGCGAGCATCAATATAATACATAAACAGTAAACATGTTTAGCATATGTTTATATCAACAATTGCAATAGACAAGTTTGTCATGTATTAGGTTTATCAATACAGTAAGCATACGGTTCATACAATCAGTAATTTGGTTATACAAGTATCAGTAACAACTTATCGATAATTCAGTCATAAAAGACATGTATTAGTCACATAGCATGGGTCTATAGGAATAATATAATCAACTAAATCATGGATTCTACATTATTTATTATAGCAGGGACTTAATTGAAAGAGATAATATACTAAAAATAGTTTAGGAATTAATTAGGGACTAAATTGAATAAAATATAAAATTCTAAGAAAAATTGAAAATTTTGAGATATAAGGGACACATGGGCAGTGTAACCAGACCGAATGGAAAGCTCTGGACTGTGTGGAGGGGGTTACACGACCATGTCACAAACTGTGACTGTGTGAAATTTATAAAATCAACTTACAAGGGAGACACAATCGTGTTGCAAGCCATGTGGAGGGTCTTGGGCCGTGTGAGAATAAAAAACCTAGAGTTTTAGGGGGAACATGGCCATGCGTAGGGGCCATGTGGTCCACATGAGTGGCCTACACGCCCATGTGGTTAGTTGTGTGGCCTTATCCTAAGGCACAATTTGTCATGATTCACTTGTAAAGAAACGGACGTTGTTCCTTATGCTTAAATCTGATCTGAGGTACCTAGAATGGATCCTTCAAACGTGATTTACACATGAATCAATAATGGATTTCAAGATTAACCAAGATTATCAAGATTTTCGACAAAATTCGTAAAAGATTCGTAATCGAATTAGAAGATTTACTAGAAATAATGCTATTTCAGAATTTACGGGTTCTATTAATTAGAAATTTTGATGAGAATTCAGAGATTATTGACGATAAATTCAACAATCGATGGAAAACAATTCATGCTTAGGATTGATTTTGATTCGAGAAACGAAAGCAATTTTAGCAATTAAAGAAAAAAATATTTGTAAAGAAAAGATGGAAAAGAAAATGGACTAAAAAATAGAGAGAAGAAATAAATTTCTTCATACTGATTGGATCGTTCTTGTTATGAGGTGTGTGTGTTCTATCTCGTATACGGTAGTTCTTAATGGGGAAATGAGTGTGTGGTTTGAGCCGTCAAGGGGTTTGAGGCAAGGGGATCCTCTTAGCCCTTATCTCTTTCTAATTTGTGCGGAGGGCTTTTCAATGCTGCTTCATGAAGTCAAGCAGAATGACCTTATGCGGGGTGCGCCTATTGGAAGAGGAAAATTCTCTGTCAATCATCTAAATAAATTTCTTCATACCGATTGGATCATTCTTGTTATGAGGTGTGTGTGTTCTGTCTCGTATATGGTAGGTCTTAATGGGGAAATGAGTGTGTGGTTTGAGCCGTCAAGGGGTTTGAGGCAAGGGGATCCTCTTAGCCCTTATCTCTTTCTAATTTGTGCGAAAGGCTTTTCAACGCTGCTTCATGAAGTCGAGCAAAATGACCTTATACGGGGTACGCCTATTGGAAGAGGAAAATTCTCCGTCAATCATCTATTTTTTGCAGATGATTGTATTCTATTTGGGGATGCGTCGAAAGAGGGAGCTAATATGGTGAGAAGTGTTATTTCTGAATATGAACAAGCTTCGGGCCAAAGGGTGAATTTTGATAAATCACTTATCTATTTTGGTGCTAATGTGGATTCTAATGTTAAAAAGCTGGTGAAGAGCGTACTAGGTGTTCGAGTTGCTTCTAATCCAGAAAAGTATTTAGGTTTGCCTATGATGGTAGGAAGAAAGAAGAGGTGGGTTTTGGCTCATTTTGTGGACCGGTTTAGGAAAAGAATGGATGGATGCGGCTTGCGTTATCTTTCGATAGGAGGTAAAGAAGTTTTTATCAAATCTGTTCTTCAAGCCATTCCCGTTTATGTCATGCAGTGTTTTGCCTTACCAAAGATGTTGTGTCGTAAATTGGAGGGCCTTTTAAATAAGTTTTGGTGGTCTAACAACAAGACTACAAAAGGAGTCCATTGGAGTAATTGGAATGCTTTGTGCAAACCTAAGTGGGCTGGGGTATGGGTTTCAGGGATTTATTCTTGTTTAACCGGGCCCTATTAGCAAAACAAATATGTCGCATTTTTACTCAGCCTAATTGCCTTTTATCGAAGGTATTAAAAGCACGTTATTTTCCTTTCTCAGACATATTCTCAGCGAAAGTTGGGTCTTACCCTTTGTTTACCTGGAGAAGTTTATGTAGTGCTCGAGAGCTGATTGCTGATGGGCTTTTTTGGCGTATTTGTAATGGGAGTAGCGTGAATATCTGCAACGATCCTTGGTTGCCTGGGCATGGTAATAACCAGTTAGCAGTTCAAAACATTAATACTTATTGGA
The DNA here is from genome assembly GCF_025698485.1 of Gossypium arboreum. Classification (NCBI taxonomy): domain Eukaryota; kingdom Viridiplantae; phylum Streptophyta; class Magnoliopsida; order Malvales; family Malvaceae; genus Gossypium; species Gossypium arboreum. The sequence goes on along the minus strand of NC_069080.1, from coordinate 28,926,897 downwards.
CTACTGTCAATCAATTAATTGACCCTGTGTCTCATACCTAGAGAAAGGAGGTTTTGTTCAGTTTGTTTGATGATGACCGAATGAACCGTATTCTCTCTATTCTGCTGGCTTGTCACAGAACACATGATACGTTGGTCTGGAAGTATGAGGCTACTAGAGATTACTCCGTTAAGAGCGGATATCGTGTTTTGATTACAGAGCAGTTACAGTTTAATGATTTCAACTCTATCACTATTGCTAAATACAAAGAGTTCTATCAATTGCTTTGGGATCTACATATTCTAGCTAAAATCAAAATACATATGTGGCGCCTGTTTAACAACTATGTGCCTCATTATACCAATCTTGTTCAAAGTCGGTTGTTTGTCCAGGTTGACTGCCCTCTCTGTAATGTTGATCCGGAGGATTCTGATCATCTTATGTGGACTTGTGGCATTCTTCAACAGCTTTGGGCCTTCCTCAATATTAGGCTCATTACGAATGGGAATACCTCAAGTTGCAAAAACAGATTTGTTAATACTTTTCTTGTAGCTGATAGCAATACTAGACAGGTCCTAATTATTTCTATTTGGGCGTTATGGCACAGAAGAAACAAATTAGTTCATGAAGGGTAAAATTTTCATATGCAGGATCTAATTGGCTTTATTCGAGGATATATTCAAGAGATTTCCTTGTGTCAAATGAAATTGGCTGTCTCTTCTAATACTACAATACATCATCTTTGGCATCCTCCTGAAAATGGTATGATTAAATTAAATTTTGATGCTTCATTCCAAAAAGAGTCTAAAATCTCTTGTGCAGCTGTATTAGCAAGAAATAGTGACGGTCATTGTTTGGGGGCGTACACTTACCCTTTGGACGACGTGGTAGATGCCTTCGTTGCTGAAGCTCGGGCATGCGAAAGGGCAATGGTTTTTGCGGCTGAAATGGGTTTCATGAGGGTTCTGTTAGAAGGGATTCTCTGACCATAATAAAAAAACTCAATTCAGACGGAGAGGATAGATCGGTACTGGGACCGATTATCAACAGTATTCATGTTATGGAGAGACAGTTTGAGAATGTTTCTTACCTTTTTGTACCGAGGGCAGTCGATAGGGCGGCTCATGCTCTAGTTATGGAAGGCCGGCATTGTATGTCCCCTTGTATTTGGTTTCATGATCCGCTGAAATCGGTAAGGATGGTTCTGGCTGCGGATTGGAAGGCTTGGATCCAACGAAGTTAAGAGGTCTTTGTTGTTTTTTTTTTTGGGAGGATGGAGAAGGTTCTGTTGAATCTCCATGGAAGGTTTCCAAAGTTTTCTCCCTTGCTCGTTTCAAGTTTGTTTCGGTTTTTGGGGAGGACGATGTGGCTGATATTCCTTGGGGTTTTTAGTTTTTGGGGAGGACGAGGTGGTTTTGATTATTCTATATGCTTATCTGTTGCTTTGGATTGCTTGTTTTTCTATTGTTGTTTTTTTGTTTCGCTTTTTGGACTGTTGGTTTTATTTCTTTGTCTTTTCATTTTTTTGTTGCTTTTTTTATCTGCCACCTCGAACTTTGGCCTTTATTTAATGAATATCAGTTCTTTGTTGCAAAAAAAATATTAGGAAAATGCTAAATACCTATGGTTTTCAAATTTTAAGGGGGCTGGATAGCAATTTACACTTTTTGCCTAAAATAGAAAGAGAATGGGAGAGTTAGCGTGATTTGAATTTGGGATTTAAAGGAAGTAAAGAAAATGCCTAATTATTGGGTTGCTACCTACATTTATTAAGATTTCACCCTAAATATTATTTATTTTGGTACTATTTTTGTCATGTTTTGTTGCAATTAAAAGAGAAAATAAATGGAAGAGGTGTGGATAGAACCTAGAAATTCTAGGACACGGGAGTGATACTTAACCATTTTTTAATTATTTATTTTATCTAACTTTATATATTTTGAGGTGTTATAAAATATATTTTTAAATTTTATTATTTATTAATTGTTTCTTATAATGTTTTAATTCTTTTGGAAGTTACAATTATGTTTTAATATTGTTTTTACTGTTATTAAATTGTTGTTAAATTTTTATTACATTTTGATTCTTTGGAAGTTACATTTTATCTGCTTTTATTTTTATAGGATTTATAGAATTTTATATATATATATTATTGTTTGATTTTATTTTTATAACCACTTCATTTCTTCTTCTATTTTATTTTTGTTTTTTAGAATTGTAGCATTGTCTCGATTGAAATTTTTTCGTCATATTTTAAAATTTTTCACAAATTGTGATTATCTTGATATAATTAATTAACATTTTTTTTATTTTTGATATATATATATATATAATAGTATATCTTTCACACCTTTTTAAGTAAATAGCTTTTTAGTTATAAAATTTTATATTTGATTACTTTTTACCAAAATTTGGTAATTATACCAAGTAGTTTATAATGTTATTTTTAAATTTTATTATTACATTTTATTTAAATTATTTATTTTAAATATTATTTTATTATTTATCAATTGTTTCGTATAATTTTAAATTTTTATGGAAGTTACAATTCTGTTTCAATATTTTTATTGTTATTATATGGTTGTTAATTATCTTTATTACATTTTGATTATTTGGAAGTTACATTTTTTTATAGAATTTTTTTGTATATATATGTATATAGTGTTATTTGATTTTATTTATTTTTGGATGATCACTCCATTTCTTATTTTTCTTCTTTTTAGAATTGTTGCATTGTCTTGATTTTCTTTTGTCATTTTGAATATATTTTTTTACAAATTATGATTATCTTGATCTAATTAATCTTTTACTATTATTTTGTTATAGGTTTGATGAAGTAATATTGGACGAGATCCATATGGATATTTTAGAAGGATATTTTTTTACAAAATTCATTTAGAAGGATATTTTAGAAGGATATTTTTTTTACAAAATTCATTTAGAAGGATATTTTAGGTATTTAGACAACCAGGGAATTACAACCCAGCACATTGGGACACTATTTTCCGAATCCCTAAACACAAAAACATTGTCTCATTTTAAAACATCTTTTGGATTAAATGAAATATACTTTTTTAAAAAAACAATGATGCATTTAACATATTACAAGATATCAATACTAAATAATAGAAACTACATGAAACATACTTTAACATTTCATGCAAATATAATATAGAAAACAACAAATAACGACATAAATTACATAATATATATATTGGCATTTCATGCAAATATAATCATAGAAAATAATAAATATAGAAATATAAATTGCATAATATATACAATAATATTTCATGCAAATATAACCTAAAAACAACATAAATTACATAATACATATATTAATATTTCATGCAAATATAAAAATAAATGACATAAAAATAACAAATAAAAAATTTAATGGTTAATACTTGTATAATTAATTAATAAAATATACAATTTATAATATAATAACTTAGAACATATATTTATAAGAACAATGATAAATAGGAACAAAATTTTACAGTAAATTTTAGAATATCATATAATATACAAAACATTTAATGATAAAATACAAAAATATATATAATATTTATAATAATATACAAATTTTAAAATTATACTTAATACATAATAAGTAATATATAAGAATAATAATATAACACTAATGTATAAAAACAATTTTTATATGATAAATAATATATGAAAATAATTATATATAAAAATAACGTGTAATAAAAATAATTTTATATATATATTAAATTTTTAGAATGAAATAAATAATATATAAAATATTAAAATAGGTAAATAAAAAAATGAATAAATAAAACAGGACTAAATTTAAAACTCAATAAAACTCTGGGGATAAATTAAAAGAAATTAAAACTAAATTTGGGGCTTAATTGAAATGCGCGCAATAAATGGGGGACTCACTGGGCAATTATACTCTATTCCCAAAACGACGCCGTTTCGAGGATTGTGCTTTAAAGGGTTCAGGGACCAAATTGAAACAGAAACAAACTATTAGGGCCAGATTTAAAAAATAAAGAAATTTAAAATTGAACAAAATTAAAAAAACGGAAAAATGCGGAAGGGCTCAAATGGCAATTTGCCCATCTACCAAAAACGCACGGATCCTCCCCGAGTCACGGGTCAATGAACGGATCCTTCACTTAAACGGCGCCGTTTTGGTGCTTATTAAACTAAGCAAAAACGACACCGTTTTTATAATACTATATAAATCAGATTTTGGCCCAAAAATTCATTTTTAAAGCTGGTTTAAAACAAAAACTTGAAAACCTCTGAAAGAGAGAAGAAGAAACCCTCCTGGGCTCCGGCCTCCGACCTCCGTCGGGCAAGCTCGGTCATCAGTCTTGCAGCGCCCACGCGCCACACGTCGGTTGGAAGGTTAAAAACCTTCATTTTTCCAGGCGAATCACAGGTAATCTCTTCTCTTTTCTAAATACCGACAGTTTTTTGTAAAAAACGATTCATATGTGTTGAACAAAAAGAAATAAACTATAAGGAACAAGATATGTAACTAAAATAACCTTTTTTCCAAAAAGAAACTACTCGTATTTCTTTCTTGTATGTATATATACGTGTATCTGTTTGTATATATGTAAAAATCCTGTTTTATTACAGTGAAGATATTCGGCTTTTATAGCCCCTGTTTTCTAAGTACAAATTTGGTGTGTTCTTCTGTTCGATTCCTTGTCATATTTGCTGTGTATTTCTTTCCTTTTTTGCAGGTGAAGATGAGAAAACCAGCAACGATTGGGTGCTGATGATGGCGCACTGGCGCGCCGATTGCGGCATGAGATGAGGGGTCGCTGACTACGGCGTGATGATTGGGATCGTGCTTGCGGTGCAAAGGTTTCAGGAAACCCTAGGGTTTCTGATTCGATTAAACATTGGGCCTTCACAGGCCTCGTGATTTGGGTCTAGTTTAGGTATTTGGGCTAAAGGGTTTTAGGTGTAATGAGGTTCAAATGTGGGCTACCGATGTGATTTGTAAATGGGCCATAAGTAGTGCTTCAATTGGGCTATGTAAATAGGCTAGCAATTTGGGTTTTGTAAATGGACTGTAAAAGAACTTTTATTATTTTTTGGTTTTTTTTGTTTTTTTTTTGTTTATTTTTCGAGCCGGGCAAATTTGTGCTATTACAGCTGCCCCTCTTTGCTCATTACTGTGTAACAGGAAAAGAGCAAAGACTATAAAAGGACCAAATTTGCCCGGTCTTATTAGATCCTGACTTCATGGTCCTCAATCTACTCTTTGCAAACTCAGAGACACCATGCTGATATCTTTGACCTGCTCTCCGTCTAGTACAGAGACATCGAATCTGTCATCTTCAATCTGCTTCGATGTAAACACAAAAATGTTAGATCTGCTATCTTTGATCTGCTCCCCGTCTAATACATAGACGCCAAATTTGTCATCTTCGATCTGCTTTGATGTAAACACACAAATGTCAGATCTGCTATCTTCGATCTACTCCCCGCTTAATACAGAGATGCCAAATCTATCATCTTCGATCTGCTTCGATGTAAACACATAAATGTCAAATCTGCTATCTTCGATCTGTTCCCCGTCTAATACAGAGATGCCAAATCTATCATCTTTGATCTGCTTCGATGTAAACACATAAATGTCAGATCTGCTATCTTCGATCTGTTCCTCGTCTAATACAGAGACGCCAAATCTGTCATCTTCGATCTGCTTCGATGTAAACAAACAAATGTCAGATCTGCTATCTTCGATCTGCTCCCCGTCTAATACAGAGACACCAAATCCGTCATCTTCAATCTGCTTCGATGTAAACACACGGATGTCAGATCTGCTATCTTCGATCTGCTCCCCGTCTAATACAGAGAAGCCAAATTTGTCATCTTCGATCTACTTTGATGTAAACACACGAATGTTAGATCTACTATCTTCGATCTGCTCCTCGTCTAATACAGAGACGCCAAATCTATCATCTTCAATCTGCTTCGATGTAAATACACGAATGTTAGATCTGCTATCTTCAATCTGCTCCCCGTCTAATACAGAGACGCCAAATCTGTCATCTTCAATTTGCTTCGATGTAAACACACGAATGTCAGATCTGCTATCTTCGATCTGCTCCCCGTCTAATACAGAAACGCCAAATCTGCTTCTTCGATTTGTTCTCCGTCAATGCAGTGATGACAAATCTGCTATCAGTGATCTACATTATCCTCTAAAGGACATAACCTATAGAATGCGTATGTGCTCATGCCTAATGATTACAATGCCATGATCGAAATGAGTCAAATGCTCCTAATTAGACATATTATGATGCAAAATGTTATGAAAATGACTCCTATTTCGGACGTCTTTACTCATTCATCCATCAAAGTTTCATCTTTATTTTACTCGAAGTATCAATCATACTCTGCTCGTATGCTTTGAATCAAATTGGTCTTATTGTACCATTCTTCGAATGTTACGACCTGTTGGAGATGATCCTCTCCTAGGATTGAATCATTTGAATTGTCCAATCATCCTTTGGACTGAAGAAGAAATTTTCTCGAGTACCTCTGACCTTCACTCATGAGAATTCTTCAAACAATTGTTCTGTTTTAGTTTCTCGTATTATCTAGAGATTTCCAGAGTAATATGCAAAACTTCGTTTGTAAAAATATTTAGTTCATCAATCATTATTTCAATGCAACACACTTTATGAATAATAGAAGACGAATAATTTGATCTTGAGAATAGTTAGATAAATCATCAAAAATACAAAAGGAAATTAATCTGAAAACATATCTTTGAGAAGAAAAAGAATCCAAAGATAGTAAACAGGACAAAAATCAGATGCCCTACATATCACAGCCTGGGCTTCTGTATACAAACTCTATGAAGACTGTTTTGAGTTTAACATGTGTTTAGAAGATCCAAAGTACTTTGTTGATGCCCCGGTATGTAACACACTCCACTTCTTGTCGAATCTGGTATAGCAGGGTCACTGCATGCTTTTCAAAATTTGAGCTGCCCTTTCAGGTTTTCAACTCAAAACCCCTTTGGTCTCAAGGCGCCCTTTGCAGATTTTCACCTTGGCATTTCCATTTTTTTTTAGAAGTCTCAAAGCGCCCTTTGCGGGTTTTCATTTTGGCTTCCCTTCTCTTTAGACAAAGTACCTCTTGACTGAGTCTGAATTCACTAGATTGGGTAAACTCTTCCCATCCATTTCTGTCAAAATCAATGCACCACCAGAAAAAGCCTTCTTCACAACATATGGCCCTTTCCAATTCGACATCCATTTTCCTCTAAAATCCTTCTGTATGGGAAGAATCTTTTTCAGTACAAGGTCCCCTTCGTGAAATTCTTTTGGATGAACTTTCTTGTCATAAGCTCGCATCATTCGCTTCTGATACATCTGACCATGATGTATAGCCCTTAACCTCTTTTCTTCAATCAAGTTCAATTGATCATACTGCGATTGAATCCATTCTGCTTCATCCAGCTTTATCTCTGACAAAATTTGAAGAAAAGGTATTTCCACTTCAATGGGTAACACTGCCTCCATCCCATAAACCAACGAGAAAGGAGTTGCCCCAGTAGAGGTTCTGACAGACGTTCAATAGGCCAATAGTGCAAATGGTAATTTCTCATGCCAATCTCTGTAGGTCTCAGTCATTTTCCTCACTATCTTCTTGATGTTTTTATTGGCAGCTTCTACTGCCCCATTCATTTTTGGGCCATATGGAGATGAATTATGATGTTTGATCTTGAATTGGCTGCAGACTTCCACAATCGTGCTGTTGTTCAAGTTCAATGCATTGTCCGATATGATCCTCTCAGGCATTCCATACCGACAAATGATCTCCTTTTTCAATAATCGACTTACTGCCAACTTGGTAACACTAGCATATGAAGCTGCCTCTACTCATTTCGTGAAGTAGTCAATGACCACGAAAATGAAACGATACCCATTCGAAGCTTTTGGTGATATTGGCCCAATGACATCCATGCCCCATATGGAAAAGGGCCACGGAGAAGTCATAACATGCAAAGGTAAAGGTGGTACATGAATCTTGTCCCCATATATCTGGCATTTATGATACTTCTTGGCATAGCTGATACAATCTCCTTCCATAGTAGACCAATAGTATCCAAACCTCATGATTTGCCTTGCCATTGTAAAGCCATTAGCATGTGTCCCACAAACACCTTCATGTACTTCTTCCAAGATTTGCCTGGCTTCCACAGCGTCGACACATTTCAAAAGTATCTGATATTTCCTTCTTTTATAAAGGATGTCCCCATCTAGTACATATTCGCAGGCTAACCTCCTCAAGGTTCTTTTTTCATTCTCAGTTGCCTGCTCAGGGTATTCATGATTTTTCACATACCGTAATATATCTTGATACCAAGGATGGTTATCCTTTTCCTCTTCTTCGATGTTACAACAATGAGCAGGAACCTCAGAAATACTCATCTGAATTGGTCTCACATCCTCTTTTTTATTTGCTTTAATCATGGAAGCTAGTGTTGCTAAAGCATTTGCCATCTGGTTTTCATCCCGTGGGAGATAATTGAAGGTGATGTTATCAAGCTCCTCAAGTAGCCCCAAAACTACCTTTCGATAGTTAATCAATTTGGGGTCTCTTGTCTCTCATTCACCCCTAAACTGGTAAATTACCAACGTAGAGTCTCCATATACTTCCAGGGTTCTAATTTTTCTCTCTTTGGCTGCTCGAATCCTCATGATGCATGCTTCATACTCGACCATATTGTTCGTGCAATCAAAATCCAATTTACATGTAAATGGATAATGATCACCATTTGGGGATACTAAGACTGCCCCAATTCCATTTCCTACCGCATTGGATGCGCCGTCAAAGTTTAGCTTCCATGGATATTCTTCAGTAGTTGCCACATACATCCATTCCTCGTTAGGGAAATCAAAGCTCAATGGCTCAATATTCTAGAGCTATGCTAGCCAGAAATTTTGCTATCGCGCTTCCTTTTATAGCCTTTTAACTCACATAGACTATATCAAACTCCGAAAGCAGTACTTACCACCTTGCCATTCTTCCTTTTAGGGCTGTTGACTCCATCATGTACTTTAATGGATCAAGTTTCGAAATTAGCCAAGTTGTATGATATAGCATATATTGCCTCAACCTTCGACTCATTTAGATCAAAGCACAACACAACTTCTCAATTGGTGAATATCTCATCTCACACTCAATGAATTTCTTACTGAGGTAATATATCGCCTTCTCTTTTCTTCCTGTCTCATCATGTTGACCAAGCACACATCCCATAGAATTACTAAACACTGATAAGTACAAAATTAATGGTTTATCTAGACTGGGTGGAGATAACACTGGAGCGTTTAACAAGTATTGCTTGACTTTATCAAAGGCATTCTGGCATTCCTCATCCCAAGTACCTTGGTTGTGTTTTCTAAGGAGGCGAAATATAGGATCACATTTCTCGGTTAATTGTGAAATAAACTGAGCGATATAATTCAACCTTCTAAGAAAACCCCAAACTTCCTTCTGAGTACGTGGTGGAAGCAGTTCTCGTATGGCTCTAACCTTGTCTGAGTCAACTTCTATTCCCTTTTCGCTGACCACAAAGCCCAATAATTTCCCCGACCTAGCTCCGAAGGAACACTTTACCGGATTAAGCTTCATTTGAAACTTTCTCAATCTCAAGAAAAACTTCCTCAAGACTTCAATATGCTCCTTCTCTGTTCGAGATTTGGCAATCATGTCATCAACATACACCTCAATCTCCTTGTGCATCATATCATGGAATAAGGTCACCATAGTCCTTTGGTATGTTGCCCCTACATTCTTCAGCCCAAAAGGCATTACCTTGTAACAAAAGGTGCCCCACAATGTTATGAAGGTGGTTTTATCCATGTCCTCAGGAAGCATCTTTATCTGATTGTACCCTGAGAAGCCATCCATAAAGGAGAACAACGAATATCTCGCTGTATTGTCTACCAAAGTGTCGATGTGCTGTAAAGGAAAATTGTCCTTTGGGCTAGCTTTGTTCAAATCTCTGTAATCAACACACATCCGTACCTTTCCATCCTTCTTAGGGACAGGCACAATGTTAGCCACCCATTCTGAGTACTTAACCTCTTGTAGGAATCCAGTATCAAACTGCTTCTTGACTTTATCTTTTATTTTTAGCACAATATCAGGCCTCATCCTTCGCAATTTTTGTTGGTTTGGCTTGTAATCCTGTCTTATGGGGAGACGATGTACCACGATATCAGTATTCAACCCCGGCATATCCTGATATGACCATGCAAAGATATCTTTGAATTCACGTAGCAGCTCAACAAGACCTTGTCTCGTTTCCTTAGCAATGTGTGTCCCAATTTTCACCTTTTTTCCTTTATCCAAGGCTACATTCTCTATTACCTCTTTCTCACGGGGTAGGATTTGTTTCTCCTCTTATTTCACCATTCTCAACAGATCTGGAGACACATCACAATCCCTGTCATCTTCAAAATCCTGAGGTTCTTCTAAACACATGTCTTGCTCAAAAGAGAATTATCAGTGCTCATGTCATTGATATCTAGGGACCTACGGGGTATGAAAGAATGTACAAAGAATGAATGAATTTAAGCATGTTTATTTATGTGTTATGAATGAAATGAAAAAAAAATTGAAATAATTTAAAAAGGTCAAAAGAATATTCACTCGAATTGATAACAAAAGTTGTGTTTTATTGAAACGTAAATATCCGAACATGAGCCTATTTTACAAATGAAATCTTATTACTCCTAGGCTCTTAGAGCAACAAGAGTGTTCTAAAAATTATTCTGAAAAATCTTTAAAAACTACAGGAAGTTCTTCTTCAGTCCAATTGTTTAAAGAGCTTCCCGGTTCGTAAGGGCGAATGCCCTCAAGGTTTCTTCGTTCAGGCTCTTCATTATGTACAGCATTGATGTGATGACTTCCTTTTTCGAGCAACCCTCTCTTAGGGTGAATTATCCCTTCTGATATAAAGGTCTAGGATATATGAGGGAACGTCATTGATTCCCACTCTACTTCTCTTCCACTTAAACGCGCACTTTTTTCTTTTTTGACGCTTCTCTATTTCCTTCCTCCTCTGCCTGTGATCTGGCCTGAAACCCAAGCCAAAATGGTCTCTTTTCTCCTTTAGTTATGGAACTTGAATCCCTCCTTGGAGATATCTTCCCAATCCTTTTCCTGGCAAAGCTCCTTTCCCCACTGTCATTTATAAACCCATTCTTGTGGTTCTGGATATCTTAGGTACTGGCACCTTATTCCCCTCTAAAATAAATGTTGCATTAATGAATTCAAATGAGCGAAAAGAACACTCAACAGCCTCCTCGTTCGCCTCTACATAGGGTGCGTCACTGGTAACTGCTGCTATGATGTCTTCCTTCGTATTTATGGTGACCAGCCGTCCGTCTGTTACTAGCTTCAATTTTTGGTGCAAAGATGAGGGCACTGCTCCTGCCAAATGTATCTAAGGCCTTCCCAACAAGCAATTATAAGAGAGCTTAATGTCCATCACTAAAAAGTCTACCTCATACGTGTTTAGCCCGATCATTAAAGGGATATCAATTCTTCCCATGACCTTTCTCTCCGTGCCATCGAATGCTCTCACTACATTATGCCATGTTTTCATGTGAGAACTGCCTATGGGCAATCTGTTCAATGTGGAAAATGGCAGGACATTTAAGGTTGACCCATTATCAATAAGCACACTCGACAATGTATATCCTTTGCAGCGAGTGGTGATGTGTAAAGCTTTAGCTGATCCCATGCCATCAGGTGGGATTTCATCATCATTGAAATAAATGAATTTGTCAGCGTTTATGTTACTAACCAATCGATCCAACTTGTTGACAGATATATCATTAGTAACGTAAGTCTCGTTGAGCACCTTCATTAATGTCTCACGATGTACCTCTGAACTCAGAAGCAAAGCCAACACTGATATGCGAGCTGGTTGTTTGCACAATTGTTCAACCACGCTGTGCTCACTGTGTTTCAGGAATTTTAGAAACTCTCTAGCTTTTTCTTCCTTCACTGGCTCATTAACAAGTACCTCAGCCCCATTCTCCTTCTCAATATCAAAGGCTTTCGCTTTCGTGGGCTCAACTCTGATGCCTCCTGCATCATAACGCTTCCCACTACGTGTGTAGGAACCTTCAACTTGAGCCTCCTTATAAGTACTAGCGATATCTTCTCTCTCCGGCATTGTCACATTGTAGTCATAATTCCAAGGTACCCTCTTGTTATCCTTATAAGGAAAGGAAGAGGGTTTGTGAATAATGACTTTCGGTGCTGTTTGTGTCTCAACTTTATTATTCCTTGGTAGATAAATAATGATCCTTGGCCGGTTGATTCTTTGATTCTTTGGTTCACCTTCCAATGTGCATACGTGTCCCTCATCTGAGCCAGCTTCATAAAATTCCAGCTCCTTATTATCCATAAGGCTTTGTACCAAAGCCTTAAACTCGTCACATTCCTGGATCTCATATCCCTCTTCTGCATGGAACTCGCAGTAGTCCCTCGCTCCTTTATTTCCTTCTTCAGAGAGTATCATCTCTCTTTTCGTCATTTCTTCCTAGATTACTTTCATCGACATTCTTACCTCGGCCATGTCCTCTTTAATCCTTCTCATACCAGTTTTCCCAGTTGCGTTTACCCCTTGATCACCATGGTTCGGCAACGGGTTCTCTGTATTAGGGGTGTCGTCAAATTTTACGACCCCCATCTTGATAAGTTTTTCCATTGGTTTTTTAAAGCCAGTGCAATTTTCGATCGAATGCCCCGATATCCCTGCATAATATTCACATTTGGCTTTTGCATCGTACCATTTGGGATATGGAGGTTGCAATGGTTTCAAATGAAAAGGAGCTATTGCGTGCGCTTCAAATAAACTTTGATAAAGCTCCTGGTACGTCATTGGGATAGGCATGAATGGGACCTTTTCAGAGTTTTGTCTCGTACCAGATCCCTGCTTTTGGGAACCCTATTGCCCAGCTGTAGTTGCTCTGGGCTGACTAACCGTAATCGCTTTTGAGTTATAACTACTCGTATTGTTCACCTTATTATCTTTCCTTCTTGGGGCCGATCTTTTAGCAGTTTCCCCCTCTATCTTACCACCCCTTATGACATCCTCAATCATTTCCATTGCCATAACTATATCAGCAAAGCACTTGGTGGTACTTCCAATCATATGAGTAATGAATGGGGCCTTCAAGGTGTTAATGAATAGCATGGTAGTTTCTTTCTCCAAGAGCAGTGGTTGAACTTGCATGGCAACCTCCCTCCACCTCTGTGCATATTGCCTAAAGCTCTCATTAGGCTTCTTTTCCATGTTCTGCAGAATGATTCTATCAAGAGTCATGTCAGTCACATGATTATATTGCTGCATGAAGGCTTGCGCTAAGTCTCTCCAAGAACTGATCCTAACGCGGCTCAATTGATTGTACCACCTAGCCGCTGCCCCAACCAAACTATCCTGGAAACAATGGATCAATAGTTTATCATTGTTTACAAAGCCGGTCATCTGCCTACAGAACATATTGATATGGGCCTCAGGGCAAGTAGTCTCATTGTACTTCTCAAATTCCGGCATCTTAAACTTATGAGGAAACACCAAATCTGGGACCAAACTCAAGTCTTTGGCATCAATTCCCTGACGATTATCAGCGTTTTCCAATGCCTTAAATTTCTTCTCTAACCATCTGCAATATTCCTCTAATTTCCTTGATAATTCGAGTCTCATCCCTTCCCTCTCAGCTACATCTAAATCAGAGATGATTGGATTGGTAGGGTTATCTCCTGGGTTGGATCCCGAGCTAGTTTGGAAGTTCATGGGTGTTCCAGCCTCGACTTGTCCATGTTGAGGCCTTATTATGACGAACGGCCTTCTAGGATGTGCCTCAGGTTGAGTTTGCACATGGGGTGGGGTAAAACCCGAAGGATGATCCTCATTATCCTCTTCAGTGATAGTCATAGGGGCCTTTCCTTTATCCGTTGCTCCCTTCAGTAGTTGAGCCATTTCAGCCATCATATTCCTTTGGGCCTCTAACATTTGATCCTTCATCTCCTGTTGGATTTTTGCCAATTGTTCCTGCAATTGCTCTTGCATTTCTCTCTGGATCTACTCAAGTCTTTGGTCCATATTCTTTGTCTTAGTGCGTGTACTGTAAGGATGTGTTGCTTCCAGGTTTTCTCTTTCTCTTACTCTCTCTCTTTCTCTCTAGTAATTCTCACTAATTAGGGTCTTTCTATAAATTTGAATGCATATAATGCGATGAGATGCAAATGCATGAATGCAAAAAAATATCGATTCTGATTCAGTTTCTTTTAGAAAACATTATTTAAGAAACAAAAATCTTTACACAAAGCGGATTACAAATACGCTTTCGCCCTCAGGCCTAGAGTTTTAACCCTATCCAATAACAAAGCTAACTCTCGACCTCTATCTGACACTGACTCATACTTTGCACTCAATACATTAGCTTGCGCTGCCAGGTCTTGCAAATGATCAGCAACCTCTCGAATCTGGACTATGGCTTCTCCCATGAGGTAGTCCCTATCTCTGACTTGATCCTGAAAATGGTGAAGCTCTCCCTTCCAATGTCCTTCTCTTACCTCAAGCTGCTCAATCCGAAGTTCACAGTTCTACAATGCTGCTTCCAACCCTCTAATATTGTGCTTCATTTCCTCGATCTTGTTCAGACTTGCCTTTAACTCGACCGCAGAGTTACGACTTTGGTGATGATGAAGAGATCGTCCAAGCTCAGTCACCTTAGCTTTTAATCCTTGATTCTCCTTTTCTAGGGCTTGATTCTGCGCCTACATCTCTTGGAACTTCTTCTCCCAATACTCGGCTTTGGCTCTTTCTTCTTGAACCTCTTGTTGCCACTGCTCTGAAGACTTCCCCAATCCAACTCTCTTCATTGATAGCTGTATCCTCTTATATTGCGTCTTCAAGTCATCTCAGTCTTCCTCAATCTTTCTTTTTTCTTTCTTCACTTTTTTTACCTCGATTTTTTGAACGTCGACATCTAAGCTTAGGTACATCTTCTCCTCAAGCCTCTCTATCTTTTTCCCGAGATCCAAATTTTTCCTTTCGAACTCTTGCTTTATGACCTCTAACTCTGATGGAATCATTCGTAAACTCTCCTCCATCGATCGAACAGCCCCCAAACTCGGCCTAGGGATGTTATCATTGATCCTCTTGCTAAACCACCCTTTGTATTCAAGGGTTGTCGTCGGACCTTCAGTTAGAATCTTCACACAGCAAACCTTCTTCCAAGCCTCAGAAATCTCTCGCATCTTCTTCTTATAATGATCCCCCTTATATGAGAAATCACTCTGAGCTAACCCTTATGTTGCCGGTATAAACTGCCCTGTTTTGTATTGCCTTAGGACGAGTAATGGTACATAACCAACAACTCCCCAAATTCTAGGAAGAGGTACCCAATCAAAGCTTCCGCAACGATAAAGGACTTCATTAGGAGCCATCCAAGGGACTTTCCACATAACATCTTCCTCTTGGAGATTCTGAAGTATTTCCATCCACTTTTCCTTTGTAATGTCGTCCCTCCTTGGCGTAGCTGCTGCTTCCTTTAAGGGAGAATAATCCTCAAAGAACACTTGGCAAGGGACATTAACCTTCTAAAAGTGATTGTGGAACCATACTAACAACAAATGAGTGTATCCAATGAATCTACCTTCATCCGCTCTCCGACATGCACTCAAGGATCTAAACGTCTCAGCTAGGATTGCAGGCACAGGTGTGACCTGTTTACCAAGTCGATCGAATAAATCCGCAACTGCCTCATCTATGTCCCCATAAATTTGGGGAAAATCACTAAACCATAAATACTTAAGGTCAAAATATCAACCTTCCTCTTCACATCTGGGTGCACCAATACCAAATCCCTCAAACTTGCCCACGGAATGCATTTACCATCGCCCTTTTGTTGGATTCGAGCTGCGGCCCACTGTTCACTCATCCCTGTGATAGACATTAATTTCTTCACAAAAGTTGGGAGGTTAGCAACCCTAACGTAAGCCTTGTTACATTGAATTCTTGGATAGCGAAGTAAGGTTGTATACTCCTCCAAAGTGGGTACTAAGTCTACCTCTCCAAATGTAAAACAACTATAAGCAGGGTTCCAAAATTGTACCATAGCTCGAAACAGAAGCTTATCCACCTTGATGTCTAGCAAATAGGGAAGATCTCCATAATTCTGGTAGAACAGCTGCTTAGTCTCGTCATCCCATTGGGCCCAAATGTCCTTCAACTCCTGAAACTCATTCTGTGTCAAACTGATACGAGTGAAGTCCCACAATTCTGACGTATACCCATCGGTGACACTATCTTCTTTCTCTAACTGAATTTTCTCTGACCACGCACAGACAGAAGCGTTGTCCTCCACTTTATCAAGATATTCATTCCTCATTACAAAACTTTCTAATCTAGAAATCGAACCGTGAATCGACAACTTTAAATGTTGAATGACATGCAATGATAACAAAATAAAATAGGTCAGTGTCATATATAAAAGGTATAATAAACAAGCACTTATAAGGGTAGCTTACTAAAGGTTATCACTGTACTACCTAGGGTAAGCACTTAAAGTTCACTATATGTGTTTCAGTTCTAAAGCAAGGGTACCTGAACCAGCAGATTCCTCGATCCTCACCCATTATAGGCTCATATAGACCAAGTTCGGTTCAGGGGGACACATTTCCCCATGGCCATGCAGAGATGAAAATCTCAAGAAGGCATAGGTACGGATGTATCCCGGAAGCAATCCACTAGCCCATGCGGAGGTGAAAACCTCACGAAAGCGTAGCTTCTCACTCCCACTTAAGGGTGCGACCACAGCGGTCATGCAAATGCAATGTGTGCGAACATAAAATAACAAACATATGCAACAAATACATGTAAAAAGATCGATATTTTTAAAATTTTTCTAAACTTCTAACATTAAGACAGAAAATAATCAATTTCTTGGCTTGCTCTCTTATTTGTCCCTAGTGGAGTCTTCAAGCCGTCGAAATCATTTTTTTAATGAGTTTTTGGAAAAACAGGGTCGACTTTTGAAAACAAAAATAGGAGTCGCCACCAACCTTTAAGGTGTGATTGGATCACCTTATAAAACATTTTGGTCTACGAAAATGTTAGAAAATAGATTCGGGAGTCGGTTACGTACGAGGAAAGATTAGCACCCTCGCAACGCCCAAAATTGCTACCAAATTGAATAGTTTTCTGTCTTAATGTTAAAAGTTTGAAAGAATTTAAAAAAAAAAGGATCCCTTTTTTAAAACCGAAATAATTTGAGTTGGAAATTGAGATTCCTTTGCCTCGAAATAATACGAACATCACATCCAGCACGATTGGACACGATATTCTTAAACTCTCGTAACTAAAATCATCTCGTAATTTACAAAATTCATTTAGAAGGATATTTTAAGTATTTAGACAAACAGGGAATCACAACCCAGCATATTAGGTCACTATTTCCCGAATCCCTAAACACAAAAACAAACTACATGATACATACTTTAACATTTCATGCAAATATAATATAGAAAACAACAAATAACGACATAAATTACATAATATATGTATTGACATTTCATGCAAATATAATCATAGAAAATAATAAATATAGAAATATAAATTACATAATATATACAATAATATTTCATGCAAATATAACCTAAAAAACAACATAAATTACATAATACATATATTAATATTTCATGCAAATATAAGAAATAAATAACATAAAAATAACAAATAAAACAAAAATTTAATGGTTAATACTTGTATAATTAATTAATAAAAATATACAATATATAATATAATAACTTAGTACATATATTTATAAGAACAATGATAAATAGGAACAAAATTTTACAAGAAATTTTAGAATATCATATAATATACAAAACATTTAATGATAACATACAAAAATATATATATAATATTTATAATAATATACAAATTTTAAAATTATACTTAATACATAATAAGTAATATATAAGAATAATAATATAACACTAATGTATAAAAAACAATTTTTATATGATAAATAATATATGAAAATAATTATATATAAAATCATGTGTAATAAAAATAATTTTATATATATATAAAAGTTTTAGAATGAAATAAATAATATATAAAATATTAAAATAGGTAAATAAAAAATGAATAAATAAAATAGGACTAAATTTAAAACTCAATAAAACTCTGGGGATAAATTAAAAGAAATTAAAACTGAATTTGGGGCTTAATTGAAATGCGCGCAATAAATGGGGGACTCATTGGGCAATTATACCCTATTTCCAAAACGGCGTCGTTTCGAGGATTGGGCTTTAAAGGGTTCAGGGACCAAATTGAAACAGAAACAAACTATTAGGGCCAGATTTAAAAAATAAAGAAATTTAAAATTGAACAAAATTAAAAAAACAGAAAAATGTGAAAGGGCTCAAATGGCAATTTGCCCATCTACCAAAAACGCGCGGATCCTCCCCGGGTCACGGGTCAACGCGCAGATCCTTCACTTAAACGACGTCGTTTTGGTGCTTATTAAGCTAAGCAAAAACAACACCGTTTTTATAATACTATATAAATCAAATTTTGGCCCAAAAATTCATTTTTAAAGCTGGTTTAAATAAAAACTTGAAATCCTCTGAAAGAGAAGAAGAGAAGAGCCCTCCGGGTTCCGGCCTCCGGCCTCCGTCAGGCCAAGCTCCAGTCATCGGGCTACACGCGCCCACGCGCCGCCTTACACGGCGGTTGGAAGGTTAAAAGCCTTCATTTTTCCAGGCGAATCACAGGTAATCTCTTCTCTTTTCTAAATGCCGACAGTTTTTTGAAAAAAAATGATTCATATGTGTTGAACAAAAAGAAATAAACTATAAGGAACGAGATATGTAACTAAAATCACCTTTTTCCAAAAAGAAACTGCTCGTATTTCTTTCTTGTATTTATATATTCGTCTATCTGTTTGTATATATGTACAAATCCTGTTTTATTACAGTGAAGATATTCGGCTTTTATAGCCCCTATTTTCTAAGTACAAATTTGGTGTGTTCTTCTGTTCGATTCATTGCCATATTTGCTGTGTATTTCTTTCCCTTTTTGCGGGTGACAACGAGAAAACAGGCGACGATCAGGCGCTGATGATGGCGCACTGGCGCGCCGATTGCTACGCAAGATTAGGGGTCGCTGACTACGGCGTGATGATTGGGATCTTGCTTGCGGCGCGAAGGTTTGAAGAAACCCTAGGGTTTCCTGATTCAATTTAGGTATTGGGCCTTCCTGGGCCTCACTGATTTGGGTCTAGTTTGGGTATTTGGGCTAAAGGGTTTTAGGTGTAATGATGTTCAAATGTGGGCTATCGGTGTGATTTCTAAATGGGCCATAAGTAGTGCTTCAATTGGGCTATGTAAATAGGCTAGCAATTTGGGTTTTGTAAATGGACTGTAAAAGAACTTTTATTATTTTTTGGTTTATTTTTTGTTTTTTTTGTTTATTTTTCGGGCCGGGCAAATTTGGGCTATTACAATCATTTTGAGATTTAATGAATTTTTTACATCGCCCCATTCGTTAATGTCGTTAACAAAAAACGTAATGTGGTGAGCTTCTCAAATAATTCTAAAAAAGCGGAACAAAGGGAAAAATTAAAAATAAAAATAGCAAACAACCGAAAAATTCTAAAAAAGTTATTAAAAATAAAAGAAATATAGAATTATACAAAATCAAGAAATTAAATAATATTTTATATTTATTTTAAAAATTCATAAACACAAAAATACAGAAAATACTATAACTTGTTAATGAAATTTACAAAATCTCAACAAAAATGAACAAATTAGAAAAAAATGTATATATGAAAAGTTATATAAAATTTTCATAAATTAAAAATATATTTTTATGTTTATTTTAAAAATAAAGAGAAAAATACACAAAAAATCTAATTTTAATGTGATTTTGGTTTTTTCCTTTATTTTATATGGAAATCTTTAAATTCGATTATTATATTCAAAATCTGAATAAATTCGCTTTGGGTGAAGTGAAAATTTTTGTTTTCAATATTTTAAAAGCTTTCCATATTTTTTCTGATATTATAATATTTTTCTGGGACTTTTTTGACAATTTTTGTATTTTCACATTTTTTGAAATTTATATGTCTTTTAAAAATAAAAAAAATATTTTATTAATTTCTATAAATTTTATATATTTTCCATTTATTTTTATTTGTTAATATTTTTCGAGATTTTTAAATTTTGGTTGACAATATTTTGTATTTTCTCTCTTTTTATGTTTTATGTATTTTAAAAATATAAAAATATGTTATTAATATTTTATCATAGTGAATGTCTATCAAGATCAATATAAGTTTGATATACATTAGGACTTTAATGTTGATTAGAAATTGAGTTTTATATCATATATACTTCTTATGTCTATAAGTATAGATTTTGGAGAAGCATTATAATTATCCATATTAATTAAATAACAAAATAAATATTTTTTATTTTTGAGATTTTATATGTTTCTCTCTCTCTCTATTTTTTTTTTCTAATTTTTATAAATTTTTGAGAACTTTTATTTATCCTATCAACAACTTGGGGCTACTGATTACGATTGGAAACTTCAAGTATCAAACTCATACAAAAAGAGCTTTTAGATACGAAAGTGATAATTGGGTGCAACTTTAGGGGCAAATAAAGGTTTTTTTACTAAAATAAACTAAAAAAAAAATTATTTGTCAAAATAGGTTGTCAGCCCGATTATATACGAAAATGGGGTGTTTTTTTTCATTCGTGCCTATCTGACAAGCTCGAATAATTATTTTATATTAATTTTTTTAAATAAAATATTATTTTTTTATTTTTATTAAAAATATTTAAATATATATACGGGTCAAAATACGGGTAAAAATGGGTCAAAATACGGTAAAAACGGGTCGCGTCTGGCAGCTAGGCGCAAATGAGCTGCCCTTCATACTGCTCGAACAGTCCTCCCTGCAGCCTGCCTGCTGCCCGAATAGTTCTCCCTGCAACCTGCATGTTGCCCGATCAATCCTCCCTGTAGCCTGCATGCATGCCCCCTACTCAGCTCCACAAACCAGCAATTGTTGCTGCTGCACCGTTTAGTCCCTTCAATGGGAAAAGCAAATGGGGGACCTTATAAGTATGGTCCCCCAAACCCCATCCACACACCGAAAGAGGGAAAGAAAAGAGACAAAGGAGAAGAAAAAAGGAAGAAAAAGAGAATAAGAAGAAAGAAAAAAGAAAAAAAGAAAAAAAATGTAATGTATTTTTTAGTAAATAATTTTATTTATAATTTAAAGAGTTTAATTAAGATATTTTGATTTTTTTTGTTATTAATTATTAATTATAAAATATTTATGTTTAGTGTTTATAGTTTTGGATTAATATTTTGTATGAATGTAATTTTTTTGTTTTTTATAATTATTTTAAAAATAATTTGTTTGTAATTTAGGTGTAATAGCCCATTTTTGCCCGGCCCATTTCAAGATTTAAAATAATAAACCCCCCAAAAAACAAAAAAAAACAAAATCTAAGTCCAGTACAAAATTATAAACATATAATTTGGCCCAATCGAAATGGCCCATTATTTGAAAAGATTTAAGATCCATCTATAAGCTTGAGTCTTATGGAAATATAATCTTTAAGGATATGCAATCTTAGATATGATATGTAATCTTAGATATGATATGCAATCTTGAAGATATGATCTTGTAATCTTAGAGATTTAATTTGTAGATATCCTTTAATCTTAACCGTTGATGTAATTGATCTGTACCGTTGGATTTGGGGAGGCTCAACTATAAATAGAGGCCTCTCCCTTCATTGTAAATCACTAGAGTTTTGGGAAGCAATAAGAATTCTTGAGAGCATTCACTCAAATTTCTCTCCCGCTTGCGTTCTTACTCTCTGTGGTTTGTTCTTATTTTATTCTTCGTCTATCTTAGCTTTTCAACTCTTTTTTTTTATTTTAATTTCTTCATTTTTCAAATATGTATATTTATTCCTATCTTTTATACATTTGATTATGTATTTTATATATTATAATATTTAACCTTTTATATAGTTTATTTTCAAATATATATTTTCTATGCATGTATATATATTATATTATCATTTCATGTGTTTTGAACTATTGCATTATATTTTTATAATTTGTAAATGTTCTATTTATTCATTTTTTAGTGTATGTCATTTATCTTATTTGTGCATAGTTTCATTTTTTTATATGCTATTTTATGATATTTATTGTTGTATAATTTTTGCCTTTATTATGTTTTTCTTTTAGTTTACTCATATTTTTATTTGTTTATTATCTTATATTTACCCTAGTATGATTTTTTCATTAAACGTATGTTCATGTTATTTAGTTTTGTCTTAATGATATTATTTATGTTTGTATGGAAATGTTAGAATATTTTGTACATCTATGCTTCATGATGCATTAATATGTAATCCTAAAACATCATTTAAAATAATATTCCAAGGTTTTTAAAATAAAAAATAAAAGGCAATGCTTGATGTTTGGAAACTTCGAGAAAGGTAGTGCCCTAACTTACTGGGTTGCGACTTTTCTCGTTGAATTCGAATACTGAAGCACCCTTCTAAGTGATTTTGAGTTTTCAAAACTTAAACAATTATTTCGAGATTTCAAAACATAGTGTCCTAACTTATTGGATATGGCGTTTTGTTGTTTCGAGATAGAAATTTTCGAAAGACGAGCTTACTTTCAAAGGTTTTAAAATGTTGCGTCCTAACTTACTAGATGTGATGTTTTGACTCGTTTGAAATAAGTGAGCCTTAATTTTCAAAATTGAGACATTCTAATTAAAAGAGGTTTGCATCTTAAAACTTTCAAATTTCCGACATTAAAGACACTTGATAATCAATTAGGTACCAATTTTTGGGCGTTACGAGGGTGCTAACCCTTCCTCGTATGTAACCGACTCCCGAATCCGTTTTCTCGACTTTCGTAGACCAAAATTAATGTTTTAAAACAAAACATTTTATAAGGTGATCCAATCACACCTAAAAAGATTGGTGGCGACTCTCGTTTTCGTTTTTTTAAAGTCGATTCCCATTTTTCAAAACTAAATTTAAAAATGGTCTCGATAGCTTGGCGACTCCACTGGGGACTAATAAGAGAGGCAAGCCCTGTAATTGATTATCTCTTGTCTTAATGTCGAAAATTAAAAATTTTAAAATTTAATCCTCTTTGCACACATGTGTTTGTATTATTCCATGTGTTGCTATATTCTGATACGCATTGCATTTGCATGACCATTGTGGTCACACCCATAAGTGGGAGTGAGAAGCTACGCCTTCGTGAGGTTTTTGCCTCCGTGCAAGATAGTGGATCACTTTCGGGATACATTCGTACCTATGGTTTCGTGAGATTTTCATCTCCGTGTAGCCATAGGGAAATGTATTCCCCTGAACTGAACTTGATTCAAATGAGCCTATAATGGGTGAGGATCGAGGAATCTGTTGGTTCGGGTACCTCAAACTTTAGAAACAAACCACATATAGAAAAACCGTAAGAGCTCAATATAGATAGAATTATATTTAGGTTATCTTTGTGTTTATTAATTTCATATGATACTGACTGTTTTCTTTCTTTTGTGCATGTCATTTTGCATTTAAAAGGTATCGATTCACGGTCAGTTTCTAAGTTAGTAAGTTTTATTATGGAGAACGGACTTCTTGATAGAATGGAGGGTAACGCTAACGTCCATAAATGGTCAAAGGAAGCGCTGAAGGATACACATTAGAATTATGGGGTTACACTCGCATCAGCGTGGCGCAAAATGATCTCCAAGAGTTAAAGGAAATATGGGATCATGGAGTAATGAAGCCAAGCAATTGTTCTACAATAACTAAAGAGACTTGCAGTATTTGCTTGATAGGAGGATAGATGAGCAATTCAAAGTGAGTGTGGGAGTATTGATGGACACTTCTACCATTATAACATTTCTCTTTCATATGAAGACGGTTGCCATGTGGATGGTAAGGGTATTGGAAGGAAAGTGATTGATAGAGTGCATGTGACCTGCAAAAATGAGTTGGATGGAAAGAATTTTGCCTATGATGGTAAAAAGCTCGTTTACTATAGGACCACTACCAAACAACAAGCTTGAGTTTACTGTTGTACTTATCAGAAACAATGGAAATGCAAGCCCCGATGGCCTGGATAGCTCAAGTAAGCGTGAAAGAAAGTGATTAAAAAAGACCATATCATACAAAGACCTTTAGAGATTAGCTATGCTGCAAAGGTACCGAGGCAGGATGCTCTGCGTGGGTAGAAATCTGAAAGCTCTCAAGAAACATTAAGGATATAGGATATTATTTTAAGGTAGCACACTGCAGAACGGTATACCTACCTGTTCGCTAATCTATCTCAAAATAATCAGAACAACTTCACAGGTATTGGAGGAGGTGCCCTTAGCTGCACGGATTACCCCACAGGTGAGGTCGTAGCTCAAACTTTGGAGGCAGCTGATTATTTACAGACATTGGCGACACAGGCTGACATATTGAGCACCAATATGAGCTACAATCTGATCGTGGCCAAGAGTTTATTTTGTTGTTAAAACTGTAGGCATTAGGGCAAAAGCGTATTTGTAATCCATTTATATGTAAAGATATTCTTTTTCTAAATAAAGTTTTCTAAATGAGATTGAATCGAGATCGATACGTTTTGTATTCATGCATTTGCATCTCATAGCATTTCATTGCATCATTTGCATTCAAAATTATAAAAAGACCTTAATTAGTTAAAGTTATTAAAAAAGAAAGAAAAAGAGAGAGAGAGAAGAGGGTCACGGCTAAGTGAAAAAGAAGTTGAATGGGAATTAACGACGTTCCCTTACATATCCCCGACTTTTGTGTCAGGAGGGATAGCTTACCCGGAGAAGGGGTGTTTGGAAATGAAAATCATCCCATCAATGTCATACATGAGGAAGGGACTGAACAAAGAAACCTTGAGGGCATTCGCCCTTACGAACCGAGAAGTTCTTTAAACAATTGGACTGCAGAAGAACTTCCTGTAATCTTTAAGAATTGTACGGAGTAATATTTAGAACACTCTTGTTGCTCTAAAGCCTAGGAGTAATGATATTTCTTTTAAGAAGTGGGCTCATGTTCAAGCATTTTTATTTTTAATAAAACATATTTTTATTATTTATCCGAGTAAATATTCTTTCATTCTGATTCTTTTGACCTTTGACATTCTTTATAAATTTTCATTTCATGTAAATAGTCATTCTTGAATTCATTTATTCCTTGTATATTCTTTTGTGTGCCTATCATAGATCCCTAGATATCAATGACAGAACAACGATACTCTGATTCGAGTTCCTTTTGAGTGCGATATGTGTTTAGAGGAATCTCAAGATTTGAAGGTGACAAAATTGTGACTTGTTTCGAATTTGTTGAAAATGGTTTTTACCCCATGAAGTGGTGGTAGGAAATATAGCCTTAGAGGAAGGAAAGATTGTGAAATTGGAATTAGCTGAGGAGACAAAACAAGACCTTTTTGAGACTATTATAGGAATTCAAAAATGTGGTTCAAAGACGCATGCAAGAGGATTTGCAATTGCCAGGATAAACATGAGGTTTTGGGGCACTGTTGGTCCACCATGGAAAGGGATCGCATCAGTTGTACAATGAATGCCAAATTTAAAGGAGTCAAGACTTATGGGGCATGTATGTTATGGGCCCGAGCTCGTCAAAAGTTTCAAGTTGACAATGACTCATCTTTGTGGATGTCAACTACTCCATTAAGAGGGGGAGATAGCTTCATATGCCAATATTACAAAGTCAAAAGTCATCCATTTAAAAAAAAAAGATTATATAACTGTACAATGCCAAAAGTTTGCAGTCTTTTCAAAGATAATGCGCCATACCACAGTACAACAAAGGTTGCCAAAAGAAAAGAAAAAGAAGAAAAAACAAATTACAGAAGATGACTGAGACTGGTAAAAATTGGCATAAGAAACTACCGCCTACTCTCTATGCTTCCGCTGGGGCAAACACCTTCAATTCTAGTTGTTTCAAAGGTTCCAACCATCATCCTTTGAATGGGTACATTGTTTGGCTTTTTTGAGCAGCCTGATATGCCGTCAATAGCTGCGATGGTTAGCTCCAGGTGGTGGCCATTGATTTCCAGCTATGGGGCATCAAGCCGTACACAGTCTCTGAAGCTTAAAATGATAGATTCTTTCTTCAAAACCAGTTTCTGACAAAGTGGATGACGGTATCATGAAGAAAGCTCTCTTAGACTTCTATACAAGTTTAGGGAAGAGGAAACCTGATCAAATCATTATTTTCAGGGATGGGGTTAGCGAGTTTCAATTCAATCAAGTTTTAATCAAGTTTTTGAGGCTTGCAAGTTCCTTGACGAGAAGTGGAACCCTAAAGATTGTGGTTATTGTTGTACGAAAAACCATCATACCAAGTTTTTTCAGCAGGGATCTCCTGACAATGTGCTACATGGTACTGTCATTGACAACAAAGTATGTCATCCAAAGAACAATGATTTTTACCTTGGTACCCATGTTGGAATGATTGGAATCACGAGGCAGACCCATTATCATGTTCTCTTAGACCAGGCTAGGTTTTCGGCTGATGATCTGTAAGAGTTTGTTCATTATCTATCCTATATGTATCTCCACAGCCATATTTGTTGTGGCTCCTATTTGCTACACTCATTTGGTAGCTTCACAGTTGGGGGCAATTTATGAAGATTAGGGATACTTCAGAAACATCATCGAGTCATGGTGGGATGTATGCTCCGAGAGTAATCTCTGTACCTCAGCTTTCCAGGTTGATGGATAAAGTCAGCAACTTCATTCTTGTCTGCTGAAAATCATTGAACCATCTTTTTGTAGGGTTTGACAAACAACAGCCAGGACTGCTACTGGGGCAATCCCTTTCTCATGGGTTTATGAATCAAGATTTTTCCTCCAAGCTTTGATGGAGTCAAGAATTGAATACCTCTAGTAAACTTAACTTGAAAGTATTCATCCTAAGTGAATGTACCAAGAATGGATGACATAGACTTATGGCAAAGAAGGTTCGTCCAAAAGAATTTCATAAAGGAAACCTTGTGCTAAAAGGGATCCTTCCAGCAAAAAGATGCCGAATTGGGAAGGGCCATATGTTGCGAAGAGGGTTTTCTCTAGAGGTGCACTGCTTTTGACAAGAAATGGATAGGAAAAATTTATCTGGTCCGGTGAATTCAGACTCAGTCAAAAAATACTTTGTCTAAAAAAGAGGAGAATTCAGGGTGAAAACCCGTAAAGGGCGTCTTGAGTTTTCGAAAAAAAAATGGAAAGGCCAAGGTGAAAACCCGCAAAGGGCGCCTTGAGACCAAAGGGGTTTTGAGTTGAAAACCCAAAAGGGCAGCTCAAATTTGGAAAGTCATGCAGTGACCTTGTTATACCGGATTCGACGAGAAGTGAAGTATGTTACATATCAGGGCATTAACAAAGTACTTTGGGTCTTCTAAACACAGGTTAAACTAAAAAAGGTCTTCATGGAGTTAGTGTATAGACGCTCAAGCGGCGATATCTAGGGCATCTAAACTTTTGTCCTGTTTGCTATCTTTAGATTCTCTTTCTTCTCAAAGATAAGCTATCAAATTAATTTCCTTTGTATTTTTGACAAATTCATTATCCTCTGGATCTATTTATTCGTCCTCTATTATTCATAAAGTGTGTTGCATAGAAGTAATGATTGATGAACTAAATATCTTTACAAACGAAGTTTTGCATATTACTCTGGAAATTTCTAGATAATACAAGAAACTGAAACAGGACAATTGTTTAAGGAATTCATATATGTGAGGGTCAGATATACTCAGGGAAACTGAAATTTCTTCTTCAGTCTAAATGATGATTGGATAATTCAAAAGATTCGATCCTAAGAGAGAACCATTTCACAAGCATCTCCAACAAGGTCACAACATTCGGAGAATGGTACAATAGGACTAAGTGTATTCAAAGCATACGAGCAGAGTATGATTGATACATCAAGAAATATAAAGATAAAACTTCGATGAGGGAATAAGTGATGACGTCCGAAATAGGGGTCATATTCATAACATTTTGCATTGTAACATGTCTAATTAGGAAAATTTGACTCACTTCGATCATAGCATCCTAATTATTAGGCATGAACTCATACGCATTATACAAGTTATGTCTTTTATGGGACAATGTAGATTACAGAAACAAGATTTGGCATATCTTTGTTTATAGGGAACAGATCGAAGATAGCAAATCTGACACTCCTGTGCTTACAGTGAAGCAGATCGAAGATTTCAGCATGGAATCCCTGTGTTTATAGGGAACAAGTTGAAGATAGCAGATTTGGCATCCCTGTGTTTATAGGGAATAGATCGAAGATAGCAGATCTGACACTCCTGTGCTTACAGCGAAGTAGATCGAAGATTTCAGCATGGCATCTCTGTGTTTATAGGGAACAAGTTGAAGATAGCAGATTTGGCATCCCTGTGTTTATAGGGAACAGATCGAAGATAGCAGATCTGACACTCCTGTGCTTACAGCGAAGCAGATCGAAGATTTCAGCATGGCATCCCAGTGTTTATAGGGAACAAGTTGAAGATAGCAGATTTGGCATCCCTGTGTTTATAGGAACGGATCGAAGATAGCGGATCTGACACTCCTGTGCTTACAGCGAAGCAGATCGAAGATTTCAGCATGGCATCCCTGTGTTTATAGGGAACAAGTTGAAGATAGCAGATTTGGTATCCCTGTGTTTATAGGGAACAAATCGAAGATATCAGATCTAACACTCCTGTGATTACAATGAAGCAGATCGAAGATTTCAGCATGGCATCCCTGTGTTTATAGGGAACAAGTTAAAGATAGCAAATTTGGCATCCCTGTGTTTATAGGGAACAAATCAAAGATAGTAGATCTGACATTCCTGTGATTACAGCGAAGCAGATCGAAGATTTTAGCATGGCATCCCTGTGTTTATAGGGAACAAGTTGAAGATAGCAGATTTGGCATCCCTGTGTTTATAGGGAACAAATCGAATATAGCAGATCTGACATTCCTATACTTATAGCAAAGCAGATCGAAGATTTGAACATGACATCCCTATGTTTATAGGGAACAAATTGAAGATAGCAGATTTGGCATCCCTGTGTTTATAGGGAACAAATCGAAGATAACAGATCTGGCATCTCCATTTCGACGGAGAGCAGATACATAGAAGATCTAACCTTCAGATGATTTTATTAAAGCAGATCTAAGATGATTTGGCATCCTTGTGTTTACAAGGAGCAAATCGAAGACACAGAAGATTTGGCTTTCACATGTTTACGCTGAAGCAGATCTAAGATGATTTGGCATATCTGTATTGCTAGAAAACAAATTGAAGAAGCAGATTTGGCGTCTCTGTGTTCGACGGAGAGCAGATCGAAGATATCAACATGACAATCCTGAGTTTGCAAGGAGCAGATTGAGGACCATGAAGTCTGAAGCTAATGAGACCGGAAAAAATGGGTCCTTTTATAGTCTTTGCTCTATTCTCGTTACACGACAATGAGCAAAGAGGGGCAACTGTAATAGCCCATTTTTGCCCGGCCCATTTCAGTATTTAAAATAATAAACCCCAAAAAATAAAAATAAAACAAAGTCCAAGTCCAGTACAAAATTACAAACATATAATTTGGCCCAATCGAAATGGCCCATTACTTGAAAAGATTTAAGGTCCATCTATAAGCTTGACTCATATGGAAATATAATCTTTAAGGATATGCAATCTTAGATATGATACAATCTTAGATATGATATGCAATCTTAGATATGATATGCAATCTTGAAGATATGATCTTGTAATCTTGGAGATTTAATTTGTAGATATCCTTTAATCTTAACCGTTGATGTAATTGATCTGTACCGTTAGATTTGGGGAGGCTCAACTATAAATAGAGGCCTCTCCCTTCATTGTAAATCACTAGAGTTTGGGAAGCAATAAGAATTCTTGAGAGCATTCACTCAAATTTCTCTCCCTCTTGGGTTCTTACTTTCCGTGGTTTGTTCTTATTTTATTCTTCGTCTATCTTAGTTTTTCAACCCTTTTTTTTATTTTAATTCCTTCATTTTTCAAATATGTATATTTATTCCTATCTTTTATACATTTGATTATGTATTTTATATATTATAATATTTAACCTTTTTATATAGTTTATTTTCAAATATATATTTTCTATGCATGTATATATATTATATTTTCATTTCATGTATTTTGAACTATTGCATTATATTTTTATAATTTGTAAATATTCTATTTATTCATTTTTTAGTGTATGTCATTTATCTTATTTGTGCATAGTTTCATTTTTTATATGCTATGTTTAATTATTTCTTTTATATGCTATTTTATGATATATATTGTTGTATAATTTTTGCATGTATTATGTTTTTCTTTTAGTTTACTCATATTTTTATTTGTTTATTATCTTATATTTACCTAGTATGATTTTTTTCATTAAACGTATGTTCATGTTATTTAGTTTTGTCTTAATGATATTATTTATGTTTGTATGGAAATGTTAGAATATTTTGTACATCTATGCTTCATGATGCATTAATATGTAATCCTAAAACGTCATTTAAAATAATATTCCAAGGTTTTTTAAAAATAAAAATAAAAGGCAATGCTTGATGTTTGGAAATTTCGAGAAAGGTAGTGCCCTAACTTACTGGGTTGCGACTTTTCTCGTTGAATTCGAATAATCAAACACCCTTCTAAGTGATTTTGAGTTTTTAAAACTTAAACAATTATTTCGAGATTTCAAAACATAGTGTCCTAACTTACTGGATATGGCGTTTTGTTGTTTCGAGATAGAAATTTTCGAAAGACGAGCTTACTTTCAAAGGTTTTAAAATGTTGCGTCCTAACTTATTGGATGTGATGTTTTGACTCGTTTGAAATAAGTGAGCCTTAATTTTCAAAATTGAGACATTCTAATTAAAAGAGGTTTGCATCTTAAAACTTTCAAATTTCCGACATTAAAGACACTTGATAATCAATTAGGTACCAATTTTTGGGCGTTACGAGGGTGCTAACCCTTCCTCGATGCGTAACCGACTCTGAATCTATTTTCTCGACTTTCAGAGACCAAAATTAATGTTTTAAAACAAAACATTTTATAAGGTGATCCAATCACACCTAAAAAGATTGGTGGCGACTCCCGTTTTCGTTTTTCTTAAAGTCGATTCCCATTTTCTAAAACTCGATTTAAAAATGGTTCTGACATTAGGATTATGTTAAAATTTTTGTGTTTTTAATTATTTTAAAATTAATTTATTAGTAATTTAGGATTAAGTTATAAATTGTTGTGTTTAGTTTAGTATTTGGTGAGTTTAACATATAAGTTTATAAAAAATTAAAATCATTTCATTTTGAAAATGAATTTGGACAAATGATGTTTAAGGTCATTTAAATTTTTAAGTTATTGTTAGTATTGGTATGTTATTATTTGATTTTAGGCCAAACAATGAAAATTCATATTTAAAAATAGAAGTATTGGTATGTTATAACATAGAAGTGGATGCTTGCTCACTCTATCTTGCAAATATTATTTAAAAATACTCATTAAGATATCATATAAAATGTAAATAAGTCTGATTATTGAAGAAGCATAATGTCAACTCACATATTTAAACAAATTAAACCAATAATCGCATTTAGTTATGAACATATATATATATATATATATATGTATTATATTGATGTTAAACCATGGCATTGCCTCTGTATGATGGTTTCAGCATTATAGGTAATATCAATTTATGGGGTGGAGACCAAAGACACCCACCACTGCTATCTACCATTTTCGTTCATATCCTCTATTGATTTTCGTAGAATGGTTTAAGAATTTACCAAAAAATTACATATACAAAAGATAGACCAATTATCATAGCCTATCTCTCTCTCTCTCACCTGCTTGCACTAAACACACACCGATCTTTCTTTTTTGCTTGCTATCCTCTCAATAGCTTCATTTATAGTGGATCGAGCTTGTAAAGAATGATTATTATTTTTATTTATTTGAAAATCAAGTTAAAAATTATACAAACCCATTTTTTTTTAAACTTTAACATATACATACAATATGATTGGGACCATAAAAGAAACAATACGATTGATAACTTTCACCTGCTACAAAATCTAGAATATTGATATTGTATTCACCAATTATAGGAGCATAATAAATACTTCATTTATATGTTGTCTAATTAAAACCTCTAAATTTATAAAATTATCATTTGATTTAAGGATTGGAGAATTACTGGTATTAGAAAAGTTATAAAATCTTAATTCAAATCACTATTATATATAATTAATTTTCATGTGTTTGATTTTTCAATACAATATTTGAAAAAGTTATAAAGTATTTGTTATGCAGTGTAATTTTATTTTATTTTTCATTTATTTGACAATTTTATTGATTTATTAAAAATTGATTAAATTTGTTGTTATTTTTATAGGTTGTTTGTTTGAAAGAAACTAATCGGTATGTTTCCATTTCTATTTTTATTTTTAATTCGTATGTTTTTATGTTTACATAGTTTATATTAATTTTAATTATATTATTATTGTAATCTAACATAATTTTTTTATTGTAGGTAAATTATAGGAAATTATTAGATATTTACCGTGTTTTGTTTCTGAAATTTGAAATAATTTATTATATTTTTGAAACAAATTAAATGAATTCATTTTTAAATTGCGATTTGCAAAGAAATGGGTTCTTTGATTAATAATAATAATCACATATCAAGTACTATTAATGAGATGGTAATAAAATTTTATTTGATACTCATGTTATTTATGGAATTAAATTATATTGTATTAACTATTTTGCTAATTTAATAATGTCGGGCAGATCTGCATATTGAGGGGCCGTGTTAATAGCGTAGGGTTTCTACCAGATGAACGCTTAATACCATACTTGGAATTAGCCGGGTTCGGATCAGCAGCATTGTTCCGGACTTTTGATCTGCGATACGACTTAATCTCCGCTTTAGTCGAGCGATGGCGTCCAGAGACCCACACATTTCATTTGCCATGCGGGGAGTGTACCATCACTCTAGAGGATGTTGCACTGCAGCTCGGGCTTCCCATCGACGGAAATGTGGTCACGGGCATAAGTTTGATCTCTAGGCAGTTACCCTTTGCTATGAATTACTTGGATGCTCGCCAAGTGAGGGGAAATTTACCAGTTTGAGGTTTTCAAGGCTAAAGGTCAATTTTGAGCATTTGTCGAGTATTGTCAATGAATGGGAGGTGATGCAAGCCGCTCGAGCTTACATTATGCACCTTATAGGGGGTGTACTCATGCCAGATGCAAACGGTAGTATGGTTCACTTGATGTACTTACCCCTATTATCCAATTTGCATAACACCCGTTCATACAGTTAGGGGTCCGCAGTGTTAGTCAAGCCGTATCGCGAACTTTGTCGAACGACATATCCTTCTGCGATGGACATAGGCAGATGCCTTGTATTGCTGTAGTCATGGGCACATTACCAAATGCCATTCTTGGCATCCATTAGTCATCAATCATATATATTTCCACTCGTTAACAGGTGATGAATTTTTACTCATTATAAGAATTAGTTGACTTTTTTTCGAATTATATTGTTCTAACAATTTGTTTTCCTTAGATGGAGCACTAATCAGGGTATCGAGAGGTCATACACGGCTCCGATATACCGTCTGATGATTGAGAATCATGCTGGAGAGGGGGTAAGTTTTTCGAATATAAACTTAATTTTATTATTTTATCTCACTCGACCCGCATTAATATAAAAATATTATTAAATGTGCAGTTCGTTTGGATGTCGTATTTCGTTTCAGAAATTATGGTGGTTATTCCATCATCTGCCCACGTCCACTCAAACCTATGGTGTATTAGCGCGCTTGTTATCAATTTTCATATAGTGGAGTGGTATCATGGCGATCGAGTACTCCGGCAGTTCGGTTGCATACAGTATATCCTAACACTACCAGTACAATTGGGGGATATCCATGGGATGAGCAAGAGGGGGGCATATGGAAATAATTGGGGAGAAGTGCATGAAGAATATATTACGATGTGGAACAACTGATTAGAGAGGGTACCTCAAATGGATCGTGCTTTGGATCTGCAGCCCTCGTTAGAGTACATACAGTGGTACTGTGAGATAGGAAAACCATTTTTATTTGGTGGGCGGTCGATGGTAGTCCCTCCGCATACGACACGAATTGGGCAACCGTTTTCATATTCGCATCATGCACCAGAGGCAGAGCCGGAGCTACACTCTGGAGATAGTTCTTATCATCCAGATTTGGGGGGCAATGACTATTTCCCAGGCTCGTCAGGCTATGGATATCATTCAGAGTTTGATATCTTCAGCCCACTACCACATCAGTACTCCAGTCATCCTGGCTCGTATCCACCTCAGCACTCCGCTCCTTCCGGCTCGTACCAATCGCAGTACTCCACTCCTCCCGACTCAAGTTCATCGATAGCGTTTGAGACATATGATTTTTCTTCTATGTTTTACATACCACCATATACGGATGAAGAGAATGTTGATGGCCGTAATCGCCCGCAACGTGAACGTCGAGCTCCACAAAAATATACCCCTAGAACGACACCATCAAATCATCAATTTTAGGAGGTTTTGTAATATAAATAACTTTATATTTATTTCTGTTATGAATTTTTGGCATTTTAATTAACAATTTAATTTTTTTTTAAATTTAAATAGTTAACTTTGTATTTATGTAATGACTTTTTTGCCATTTTATTTATCAATTTTATGGTTTTTTATTTATTATTTAAATAAATAAACTTTATACTAAATATGTAAGTCAAATTAGATTAACTGCAACAAATTGTTGACAAATTTGTGATTCAATCCTTTTAACATATAATGAACTACATATCAATTTCTACCCAATTGCGACGATTGTCCAACATGGTAATTTTGAAGCGGGCATTTACTTCAATTATAACCGGCTAATCTGCATACGCAACACAGCTTTCCGTCAGATTTCTCCCTAATGTCCATTTCGTTATGGATTCTAGATGATTACGTAACCCTTTATCTAGAATAAGCTCGAAGGTCGTCGGGGGTACCTCCTAAATAGATAGGTCAAGAAGCACGGGGAACTCGTTCTCCCATACACG
Source organism: Gossypium arboreum (assembly GCF_025698485.1). Lineage (NCBI taxonomy): Eukaryota > Viridiplantae > Streptophyta > Magnoliopsida > Malvales > Malvaceae > Gossypium > Gossypium arboreum. Next base: position 28,891,655 of record NC_069080.1, on the reverse strand, counting down.
CAACATGTGCTCGAGGGTGTGCACTTCATGGATAAATTGTTCTACATTGAGTGAGACTTTAGCACAAGCTGCCACAAAATGAAGTGTTTGAAACCTCCTGCAATCGCATCGTCTGTTTCGAAGATCAACTCCGTAGGATCTAGGTGGTATACCGGGTTGACGACCGATAGTCTTAGTAACTCAAAACGTTTCATTACGTTGTGAATATACTTCTTCAGTCATTGACCTCGCCATCCGACAGTTTACAGCAATTGCATCCCTGACATCTTCTACAAATACGTGTCCCGCCTCCATTTGGTTAACTTGTTGTTGACCCATTCTTGGTATCAAGGTAGCCAACCTGTAGAATGTAGCTGAGAAGACAGATGAAATTAGAAGATGTCGTGTTTTTAACAACGCAGCGTTGATCCCCTCTACCAAGTTTGTGGTCATTTGACCATAACGAAAGCCCTCGTCAAAACTTTGAACCCATTGCCACGGCTCCATAGTACCCAACCATTGTCGAAAAGATGTGTTTGTTTAACCCTCCATGTCGCTCTCAAGTCGAGTCATTCTTTAGCGAAAAATGTGTGGTTCTAACTCGTGCACTGCATATGTATTAAGAAAAGATAAGTTACAGCACTGCCCTAAAATATTAAAACTTATATTGAAAAGATAAGGTAATCCTTTACCCATTCTCACAACTTGTCTCTTCCAGTCTACATTCTTATAATCACGCTGAAAATTAGCCACGATGTGCCGAATGCAGTAAACGGATCTCCATGGCACACCGGAACGCCTAATGGCGGCAATTAATCCTTTCCCTCTATCGGAGATGATGCAAATATTATCGTTGCTAATAACATACCTTCGTAGGTTGGTAAGGAAGAATTCCCTCGATTCCATGTTCTCTTTATCGATGATGGAAAATGTTATCGGGAGCACGTTCTTGTTGCCGTCTTGAGCAACTGCAAGAAGTAGGATTTGTGTAAATTTTCCATATAGCCAGGTCCCATCTCCTTGCACAAACGGCTTGCAGTGGGGAAATGCGCGCACACATGGATCAAACGTCCAGAACATTCGATGAAAAATTCTTTTTCCCGATTGTAGTTGTTTCCCGATTGTAGTTGGTCATCTGGCCCGTAATAAGGTCGTGTCTACAACTCAATGACAGTCCCCGGCACGTACTCCCTCATAGCAGCTATCCATCCCTGTAACTCATTGTACGATACATCAAAATATCCGTATAATTGTTCCATTTCCATTTGTTTAGCTATCCATGCCTTTTAGTATGATACTCGATCTTCGGAATCGTATACGTATTTGACAATCGATGTAAACTTTAATGGTAGGCATGTCTTTCACCATTGGCATGATGCACGTCTGAGATAGTTTTGGAATCAAGTTTTGATGATCTTCATCATACGTGTTGAAGTGCATGTGTGAGGCCCAACAAATTTTCGTATCTCCCACATCTGCGACTTCTGGATAAATGCAGCTCGTATCCGCCAATTGCAGCCTTCCGCCGACCTCCAACACTCTCCAATATATAATGTCAGTTTAGACGTTACAACTTTATAGTCTACTGATATATTCATGCTATACCGCTTAATGGCAAAAACGCATTCTTCCTTACTTTCGAATCTCTGGCCTACGAACAACTCCTCAGGATCAGAATATACAACCATCCGGTGAGCAGGTAGTATTTCAAGGTACTCCAGAAACTCAACTGCTTGTGCCGCATCGGGGTCTATCCGAGACATGTGTACCCTAGGATTATTGTGTATCACAATACGACGAATCTGGTTCTCGACTGAAGATGCGTTAACGTTTCCATCATCATTCACGCCTTCATCGTCAATATCATCCTGAACTTCGTCTACGTCGGGATCACTCTCACTATCGACTTCGTGATCAGAAGGATCACTACTCTGGTATACATCATCACCAACCACATTAGTTTCGGGTGCAGTATTAAGATCAATGTCGATCCCGTGTATAGTTGATTGACTATCAACGTACGATATCGGAACCACCATACATGGCTCTTGAGCTCCATCTTCTTCACCTAATGAAGTGGGATCTTCAGTTGCCTCTATACTAGCTAACTTAGCAAATAACTGAATCGGTGCATTTTGGTTGCTTCGAGTCCCACAATAAAGAGCGATCATTGTCTCCACGTCTTCATCGTCTACGAGTTCCATTTCGGTGAATTTTATGGGATCCGTCGAAACTGGAAACTTGTAGAAAAGTTTCGACATCCTTCTCCCACAACGTCTATAAATTTTTTCACTAATTTTTTCCTTCATATCATCAAACGAGATATTTTTATTAAATCTCATTGCTACTTGTTTGCGACATTCAAATATACATCCCACGGTTGTTGTCAAAATTTCTCCATCGAAAAAAACACATACGAAAAACTGATTCTCCATTTTCAATACTAGATCTGTTAAAAAAATTTTAAAATTTTCAAAACAGTTTCGAATAGCAAAAAAAATACATTAAATTTTTAATGCAAAAATTTTTATTCATAAGCTAACAAAATTAATAACCTAACAAAATAGCTTTCAAATAATAAAATTACAAACAAAACTTTACATTCTATTTACAAAAAAATATACTAAAATACCTTATCCTCTTCCTTGTTTTCTTCTCTTTTCTTTTTTTTCTTCTCCCTATCTTCTTATTTCCGTTCAATTTGCTATGCTAAACTTTGTGTATGTGTTCATTTGATTTTCGGGGGTATATATAGAGGAAAAGGCAAGCACGTGGGGGCCCCACCATTTGCGCCTCTGAGATAGGCACAACCATTTGCGCCTCAGAGAAAGGCTCGATTAGTCGCGCCTCTCAGGTAGGCGCAACCTGTATTTTTATACATGGGTCATACTAACCCGAAAATAAAAAAATATATTTTATTTAAAAAACAAAAAAGAATTTAATATAAAATAATGATTCGCGCCTATTAGATAGGCGCGAATGAAAAAAAACCCCATTTTGTATATAATCGGTGACAACCTATTTTGACAAATAAATTTTTTAATTTATTTTAGTAAAAAACCGCAAATAAAACATTAACCTTTAAAAATAATATAATATGTTTTTAAAAAATTTTTGAAAAATGATATAAGCATAAGCAGGTTTTGATAAAATTTTAAGTTAATATTTTGAGTCGAATAGAACTTAATAAAACATAAAATATATTAATATTATCGATTCGACTTTGATTAATGAAGATATAAATAATTTAATAGAAAAATATAATGTTAAAATCATAAAATTTTCACGTAAAAAGCACCAAAATTTCATATTAGGCCTGAACATTAAAAAAAAGAATATTGATATTAGAAATGTGTGATTATATAATATAATTTGAATTTTATGCTATAATAATGACATCGCTTATTGTTTTAATTAACGAAAACAAAAGTAGGTTATTCGACATTGGTGTAATAAACCAGTCTGGAGAATGTGAAAATCAATTCAAATTATATAGTTTCATTAGTATTTTAAGTAAAATTGTAACGAATTTCACAAAATGTTGAATTTTAATTAATAAATATAAATATTGTGTAAAAATTTACAGTTGAAGTTAGTGTTGCCAATAGAGTAGACATTCACGCTGCTTTCAAACGTAGCCCCCACCATTATTTTTTACCTTCAAAAACAAACACTTTCGTTGAAACAAGAAAACCATTGTAGTTAACTAGCCATCCCAAGCTCAAAATATTCCTCCGATCATCCACCGCTATGACCGCCGCAGTGACCTACTACCTCTCCCAACACCCTTCCATTGTCACCTTCCGTTGGAGCCACACACAATCATGGGGCTCCACCTGGTCATTCCTAGTCATCTCCATTGCTGTTTACCTCGCCCTCTCTTCCCTCCACCTCATATTATCCCTCTTCGTCAACCGTGGCAGCAGGCCGGCCCCACTCGCTCCAGTCCAGGCTCTTCACAGCCTAATCATGTCCATCATCTCCGCTGTCATCTTCGCCGGAATCCTCTTCTCCGCCGCCGCGGAAATCAACGAAACCAGATGGTTCTGGCGCCGTTCCAAAACCCCATTCCAATGGCTCCTCTGTTTCCCACTCGGGACCCGTCCCTCGGGCCTCGTCTTCTTCTGGTCCTACATTTTCTACCTCTCTCGCTTCCTCCACATGCTCCGTACATTCTTCGTAATCTTCCAAAATCGGAAGTTAACCGTTTTCCACCTTTTCAACAACTCCGTATTGACAATCATGTCATTTCTTTGGCTAGAGTTTTCACAGTCGTTTCAGGTGTTGGCGATCCTGTTTACCACCCTGGTTTACTCCGCGGCTTATGGATATAGATTCTGGACGGAAATAGGGTTACCGAGAGCTTGCTTTCCATTCGTTTTAAATTGTCAAATTGTGTTGTTAAGCTGCAACGTGGTTTGCCATGTTGGGGTTTTGATGTTGCACATCATGAAAGGTGGATGCAATGGAATTGGAGCCTGGGTCTTGAACTCCGTCTTGAATGGGATTAGTTTGCTACTTTTTTTGAAGTTCCATGTTCAAAGTAGGAAACAAGCTCCGGTTAAGGAAATTGTCAAAGTTCTATAATTAAATATCCGAGTAGATTACTAGAAAACCCTTGTTATTTTGTAAGAAAAAAATGAGTGAAAATAAGGGTTATAACTATGACATATAGCATTAGCTTTAACTTCTTAATTATTTAATTGTTTTCTGCTTTAATTTTCATGACGTCTAATGTGATGTTACATTGGAGAACTCAAACCAGGCGCTCATCCGAGGAGTAATAATTTGTTGTCACTTTAAGAACCAAGGTTGAAATTGTGGTGTTGTAGTTCTCCTTTCATCAATTTTTAATTTGTAACACCTACTCGTATTCATTACTTATATTACCATTTTTTGGCCAGAATAGACGGTGTCTTTAATTGGCAAAAAGAAAAAAACATAGGTAAAATATGAGATTTGTCCTCAGGTGCTGTCATGAACTATGTTACCGAATAATGCAGAAAGAAACAGTGTTTTGCAATGGTGTAACGGTGAATCAAGAAAGGAATATTTTTTGCTGGATGCTTCACAGAGTACTGATAAGGATGATTGTTTTGGTATAAACAAAGCGAACCCTTGAGGTTAGTCTTTTATGATATTGATTGATGACATAAAAAAAAGAGCTACCATGTTGAGTCTCTTGGGACCTTATCTCATTAGTTGCAAGTGGGTTGGACAACAATTTTTTTATGCACACACCACTAATCTTGATTTTTTTATAAAATTAATTCAATTAATTGAATATTTATTAACGTAGGTTAGAATTTCAACTTAATCTTATTTCTGTAATATCATTATCAGCTTTAAAGAGATGGGGAACAACCTGAACCTACACCTAAACTATTTTTATTGATAAAAATAATTATGATTAGTTTTCGGACATCAGGTAGAAAATTAAGAGTTGGTAAGACAAATGTCGGTCTGCCATTAAAAGTTCCGATATGCTGTGTGGAAGTTCAGAATTTGAAGATCAAAGTGCTAATTCAATAAACTACGGTAAAGTCGCCCTATTTTGTATTCATGCCATTGCAACTGCCCACCATTTGGCAATTGTCACATAAATCCCGCCAGAGGCATCTTTGTTGTTACTTAAGACATCTTTGCTAAGGATATCTTTTAAGATTTGATTTTACTGTCCCTCCATCTAACCTGGTTGGTCAATGATCTCTTCCTTCTTTATGAAATTTGTTTCACCAGATTATTGAGAGTATACAATTGAATTATTTTTGACAAATTAGTCATTTCGACAAAACATTTATTGCTTACCACATATATTTTACAATTTGATCACTTTGCATCGCATTATCGGCCTAACAAAAAACTGATGAATGATAGTAAGGAAGCACCAAATAGCTTAAAAGGCTAACCCATTTGTATACCCCTTCTACTCCTTAATAAAGGGGGTTATCTCCTTTTCTCCCAACTTAAGCCTTCCTCTTTCTTTCTTTCTTTCTACTCTAGTACTTCCACCTCTATCATACGACTTTCTACTTTCATAGGGTGAATCGACTTCCACCTTTACGCCAAATCCTCATATCAACAACTAGTACGATGTACGTGAACAAACATAACTCATTCTGACCTATGTGTTCCTGTAAATGAAGAATAGTCATAGCAAGACCCACAAGCTCAATCTCAACTCGAAACGACTCAAAGCCAACCTAGTTCAGTCCAGTACAAGGTAGCAATATCCTTAACAATAGTCAAAACTAGATAGTTAGGTGCTAGGGTAGGGGCGAAGCCAGAAAATATTTTAGGGGGGCTGAATGAAATTTTAATTTTTTATAGTTTATATCTTTATAATTTGTAAAATGATTAAATCGAATTTTTATAATTTTAGGGGGGCAAAGTGCAATTTTACCTTTACTAATTTAAAATTTTTAAAAAAAATTAAGGGCCTAAAATGCAATTTTACATTTTAGGGGGGGCCAGGGCCCATGCCAGCCCCCTGGCTTCGCCCCTGTGCTAGGGTAGAAATATTGATCTGTACTTCTAGGTATTATTTTTCTAACCTTGCAACTCTCCACGGCATTAAAGAAATAAAAGAAACGACAGGCAACAATATCAGTAATGAAGGTAGATTGAAAGAGCTTCTTATAATAGGTTTGAAACTTATACACCACTTCTTGCTTCGTCAACTTGTATTCTTAGCTACATAGAAAATTAAGGAATCTTAGAAACACCTTCGCTGATGAAACCTAGTTGCTTCAAAAGTTAATCAATCGATATATGTCAATTTCATAACGCTCATGGCCATAGGATTGATGATTGTGTACCCCTAAAAGATGCAACAGAAGTTAAGCAACTAGTAATGTGAGTTACAAATGTAATTGTGGGCAGCAATAAGGATTAGACAAGATCTAATGGTAAAATAAAGGCATATCTGAAGAGTATGATGTCTATTAATGCTTCATTAAAGAAGCTTTAATTATGGTAGGCATGGAAACATAGGTTTGATGAGATAAATGAAGATAAACTTTTAGATGCAAATAACTATGATCATTTAATGGTAACAACAACCATAATAAGGTCTCGAGTGAAGAGAATATTAGTCGATACTGAAAGTGCAGTGGAAGCTTTACATTTGCAAGCATTTAAGTACATGGATTTAAAGGAATCATCACTCAAACGTGTGAATAGGATCTTCAAGACAAGTCATAGGTGGTTTAAGGAGAAATATTATCTGGAACTGCATAAGAATTAGAGTTCACAACGAAAGTGTGGTGGTTGGTTTGAAAGGAGGAATATTGCACTTTGTGGCTAAGTGCTTGATGTGTCAACAGGGAAATTTCGAGGACGAATGTCTTTTTAGGAGAGGAAAATTGTCACACCCCCAAAATCGAGTTAGAAGAATCGAGTTTGTGAAAACCAAGAGTAGTCACGCCCCAATTTATAAGGTTATCTTTGTGCTTTTGTAAGTAAATCGAGAGTTTGAAACGAATACTGAAATTAGGGTCATAAGCAATTCATTAAAGTATTAAAATAATATAATTAGGTATTATTATAATAATTAATCTAAAATGAAAAATGATTATGAGGTTTAATTTGAAAATAGTATGTTTTAATTGAATTAAGACCTAATCGAAAAAGGGGTAAAATGAATTAAAATATTAATACTGAGACTTGATTATGAGTATTAATTAATGTATATAAGCAAAAATTGAAATGGGTTAAAAACTATAAAGTTAAATAAATTAATAAGAAAAAAATTGAGTAAATGTGTAAGCTAATTAAGAATATGTAAGTTGAGCTCAAAATAAATATATACAATTAAGTGACTAAAATAAGTAAGAAATAAGACATAGATTGAGCGGTTAGGTGTTAGTGTCTCCATCCTAGAAGTTTTAAGTTCAAACCTCATTCCTCTCATTTCTTTTCCTTTAAGCTTTAGCAACCTAGGATAAAAATCACACTAAAACAAATATTATTTAAAGTAAAAATTGAACAAGAAATAAGTTTAAATCTAATGGTTAACACGCTAGTTTCCTTCCCAATTGACCCAAGTTTGAATCCCTCATTTCCTTTCTATTTCACAATTTCACCAAAGACACTCCAAAACATATCTATATGATTAAGCATTAGAAACTATCAAGAAATAGGCAGTAGCCCAATGATTAAGTCTTTAGTTCCGCCTTAGAACTAGAGTTTGAGTATCCTCCTGTAACAACATGTTTTTTAGTGGTACCGGAAATGACGATTTTGAAACTTCGTATTCCGATGATCAAGTCAGTAAATATTATTTAATAATATTTACGAGTTTATTATAGTGTTTTATTGAGTTTTGATCTAATATTTTTTATTAATTGGTCAGTTAGTCAAGGTACAAGTGGTGTGTACTAAAAGTCAGTAGTTTTAGAAAATGAGGTATCGAAACCTCGTTTTCATAAATCAATCTTATAAATATTAGTGTTAAATGTTTGCAAAGCTATTATATTAGTGGATTGAAATTTTGTTTGAAAATTTTGATGATTTGATATTTACTTGAGGAAAAAAGACTAAATCGTAAAAGCTGCAAAAGTTAATCGCTATTGATTTTTATTGATTAAAAGGATTAATTAGTAAATGTTTAGACGTTGGATTGGCAAATAGGCATTTTACCATGATGGTAGATGGTTAGTAGTGGATTTTCATGAATTATGTATTAAAAAGTTTAAGTTATTTTTATTAAATAAAAATGGTAAAACATAAAATAAGTATGAATTGTCATCACTTTCTTTTTTCTTATTTCTCTACCGCCGAAACCATCATTTTTGGAAAACCAAATAATCGATCAAGCTTCTTTCTTCTTGCATGATCGGGATTTGAATCAATCGGTAAATAAAAGCGAAAAAGAAAAAATTGCAAAATATTCCTCAAAGTCGTGTTTAAGGTTGTTATGGTTAGGTAAGTTTGTATGAAACTTACTATGTTATTTTACTTATATTTGAATTATATTTAGCACATATTAATTTATATTATATGTAATATTTTTAGTTTTGGCATATGATGGATTAAATCGTAAAACAAGGGTTATATGCTAAATACAAGTATTTTATGGAATTAAGTGGATAAGAAATATGATATAATTGAATAGTACATATTTATTGATGTTAGAAAATTTGAAATGTTTCATAATCGAGAAATAGTATTCATTGGAATTTAATAAGTGTTATCAAAGTTCGAAAGAATTGGGTGTTTGATCAGGGATTCCATGATCGATGGCTTGAGATCATGCATGTGTTGCGAATTCTCTGAAGCTTGTGTGAGTAGCATCGAATCACCGGATAACGATGGCTTAAGGTCCAACATTTATGTGGATTATCTGAATCTTATGTGTGTAACATTGAATTATCCTTTACCGATAGCTTGAGATTCAACACGTGTTACAAATTTTCTAAAGCTTGTGTAAGCAGCATCGAGTAAAGCATGTATTGTAACCCTGATCTGAAGCTTGTCTGAGCAACCCAAATAAGAAAACGGTAACTAAACGAAAATGAAACAGTTGAAAAGATTGAATATGGAATTGTTCACTAAGTTATAAATGAGCAAATTGTATAACATGAGATAAATGATATGTTTTCTCTTGTAAAAGCTATTGATAACTATGATATTGTTATATTAATGAGCTGATCTCTTAGTTATTTTTGTGAAATCACATATGTATATATATAAGAATGCCAGAGGGGGATACCATGTCATGAATAATTGTGTTTCAATTACTTACTTTAGTAGTAATTGTTAAGGTAAGTTAAGTTGAATTCATATAGATTTACTAAGCATTCGTAATGCTTATCTTGTTTGCTTTTCTGTCTCTGAATATGTTATTTTGAGGAACATGTTGGTCGGATCAACTTAGAGCTCACATTATCCAACCTATGTTTTGTTAGTCTTTTATTTATTCCAGATTTAGATATGTGGCATGTATATACAGTTGTATTTGTTTTTAAGTTATTTTGGGTGCTCATGATCTTGGTCTAATGATGTTGGATGATTTGGTATTATTAAGAGATATGAAGTGACAAGTGAATAGCTAATTCGAAATGTGATTTACTCAAGCTAATGAATATGCATATGTAAATGGGATTATGATATTGTATGTGTATATAAGCACTTTGATTAGGCTTATGCCATTTTGAATGACCAAGTGTATAATTATTCAAACTTTGATGGTTGCTTGGTTGTTGGTTGTTGAAATTATTTGTGCAAGTTTAGTATCTTTGGTATATTTGGCTTATTGAATGTGTACATATGGTTTAAGTAGTTTGGATTGCTTTATTTGATAATATGATTACGCCAAGAGAAAATGAAGCATAATTTTTTGTTGGAATGGACAGGAAATGTTAAGTTGTTCATGCTTGAATGGTTAATGTTTTTAAATTTGAATTTGTGGTGCCATTGATAGAAAATTGGTTACACACTTAGGTTGGTTTGAATGAGTATTATACGTATCAAATGTGTACATATATGCATCTATGAACTAAGTTTTAGGTTTGGGCATGAAGTGAACATTTCAACTTGTGATTTTTGACCATTTTTATAAAAGTATCGATAAAATGGAGCAAAGTATCAACACAAAACCAAATGAATAGTTTCAAAATAAACATAATACAAATTTGGTATTGATTATTTCACTTAGTATTGATATTTTCTAATTTTTATTAATACCTTGAAAATAATATTGTTACCTTGATTTGGCAAAATGCCAAAATGGTATCGATAAACATTTTCATATTGATACTCTTTATAAAATATCAATACTTATTTACTTGGTAACGATATTTATGCAAATATTTAAAGTTTTATAATTTAGTCTATATTTAAGCTCAAGTCTAAATTTTATAGTGTTTTAAAGCTCGACATAGTTTTATTTTCATTCTTATTAGTTGATGTTTGTGTATTGATGATTAATTTGAACAAGTTTAATCTAGTTTGTTTGTAGCATCTTGTAACTCGGGTTTGGTGACCGAATCGAGTATGGGGGTGTTACACCTCCTCCTTTCTTATTATTTTAATTTCAAAATTTTGGCAAAACATTGGGAAAATTGCAAGTGACGCCCCTAGCGTTTACAAACCATAAGAATTGACCTAATTCTGTCCTAATTAGAATTCATATATTACCATTTCTCAAAATTCCAATATAATTAGAATCCTACAATCTTTTTTATCTTCTTTTCCTAATCAGAATTTCAATTTTCCCTTTTTTCAAATCCTAATAGAATTTGCCCTCTATCCTTCTATTTATTCTCTTTTTATCTTATTTCTTTTTTCTTTACACCATATTTTCAATTTTCTTGCTATTGATTATTTTACTTTCTCGGATTAACAATATCCTCCATTCAATCGTTGTTTTTATCGAATTTGTGATTGAAATCAATAGCATTTCTATTCTTGCCAAGAATCGGTACGTATATCTTGTTTCCAAGATTTAAATCCAGAATTTTCGTAATATTACTATCCAACTCTAATTTTATGTTCGATTAATCAATCCTTTATGTTTCTTGCTGAAATCTTCCATTAATTTTAATTGAATCTTGATAGCCAATGTTTACTCGTGTATAAATATCACTTGAAGGACCCGTTTTAGGTACCCTCAATTAGATTTGAACATGAGGATCATCGCTCGAGAACCCGGTGAAGGTGTGTGTTCTTTTACAAGTGAATCAAGGCAAAACCGTGCCTAGGATAGGGCCACACAGCCATGCCCCTTGAAACTCTAGGTTTATCGATTCTCACACGGCCTAAGACCCTCCACACGGACTGCCATACAGTCATATCTTCCCTGTAGGTTGATTTTGGAAATACCATACAGCTATAGTCTGTCACACGACTTAACCACACGACTGTATAACCCCTCCACACAGTCTGATCACACGACTGTGTGTCCCCTGTTTTTTAAATTTTACATTTTTGCCTAGAATTTTTTTATTTGTTTAGCTTAGTCCCTGATTAATTCTCGGACTATTTTATTATGTTATATTACCCAATAAGTCCATGATATAATGTATTCTATTAGAATCCATAAACTGACTGGCCAAATTAATATGATGTTCATATAATTGCATGAATTGTGAACAATACATATATGACTATTCCTTTGGTGTTTGCGATTGCATGTATAGTATGCTTTATGACATTGTTAAACTGAACACTTAATAAGCATGAATTTCCTACTGAGGTGATCTGTTATAAGCATATTACTTGCTACTTTATTGAACTGTTATAAGCATATTGATTGCTGCCGTATTACTTTGTTAAAAGCATTATTAAATGTTATCATGTTGATCTATTTGAGCTTGCCTTATTGCATTACATGGGGTGGGATAATATGTACGAAGGAAGTGTTAGCAGCTTGTCTGCACCGTTTAGTGGTTTATCCACACCATATTAGCAGCTTTTATCTACACTGATTAGTGGTTTACCCACATCGTCTCAATAACTATAATCTGCAAATTTGTTATGCATCCACAACCTACTAACAGCTTGTTTGCAAAAACTTTTATAAAAAAACTCAATGGTTCATCCACGTTTTTATTATTAGTGGTTTATCCACACTATACTATCAATTCATCTGCAAAGTTAGTGGTTCATCCACACCACGGTGTAAAGGTAGAGGAGTTCTGGGGAACTCATACTATGGAGTTGGGTAGGACCTATTCTAATTAATTGAAATTGCATTGCATTCATAAGACATATATATGGCTTTGAACACTGAGATATTATGTTGATGAATTAATCTGATTTACTAATACTCTATATTGCTAATTAATTGTGAATTATTCTATGAATTGATATTTCGTATGTTTTGTCTACTATTTGCTTTGGTTTCCTCATGATTGAACTCATATTGAGCTTTATATTGAGCTTCATATCTCACTATCCTTTTATTTCTATCTCTACAGATAATACCCAAGTTAGGTCGCGAATGCAAAATCTGGAGGGCCTCGGCTAGGAATGATTTATTTTTTATTAAAAATATTTTAAGATTATTATTTGATATTTTTAGACTTAATTATTTTATTTTGAACTGTGACATGGGATTTAGGAATTGAACTTTTACATTGCATGACATTTAATTTTAGGATAATAAGTTATGATTGTTAATGAGTTAGGCATGAATCCCCGGGTTTTATTTAAAAACAAATAAAAGTCATTTTTCCTGTCAACTTAAGATTAAAAATTGTGAGTAATAAATAAATAGAAAATTAACTAAAGTTTTTCTTAAAGAAGGCACTATTACTTAGGAAAGTTAAACGTTTTTTTAATAACTCGCCAGTTTTTTTTAAAAATAAACTAAATTTTCTTCTAAGATAAATAACTGTTTTAAATATGACTGCATTGCAAAAACTCCAATAACATTAAGTTATTTCAGTGGCCAATATAACCTCTTGAATTCAAACTTAACGTTTAGACCAAGATGGAGAGGTTAAACTCCCAGAACACTAACTATTATAGAATTGGTTTTTTGGGCCAGAAAAATAAAATTATTATGGGTCACTTTTTTTTCAACATTGTTATAAAAAATTGAATAAAATAAAAATAAACCAATTCTTCTTGTTATAAAATTCTATGTTGCGAAAACCCAATTACTGCAAAAGATAAAAATGATTTTTGCATTGCTGTCATTCAAAGAATCAAATCGAGTAAATCATTGATTTTTTAACTTACTATTTTATGGGGGTTTGAGAGTAAGGATACATAATGGGTGGATGGTTGGGTTTAGTCAAATTGTGAGGGCGAAGGTTCTTAGGTTTAGAATTTTTAATTAAATTGAAGAATAAGAAGATGATGAAGAAGAAGATAATTGTTGAAATTATTTTGGGGTCTGATATTTATAAATTTAGAGATTTTTTAGATTTTTATTTTTGTAATTTACATATATATATTTAAAAGTTTAAAATTTGGATGTATATATATATTTTAGATTTTTCATGAATAGTTTTTTCTTTTTGTTTTTTTCATATTTATATATATATATATATATATATATATAATTTTCAGGATGATGATGTTCTTATGATATCATTATTATCACGTGTCAATGTCATAAGCTACTATTTATCTTATATATAACGGTGTTATAAAAATGTACTAAAATAATAGATTAAAAATAATTGAATATTAAGTAGAATAAAAAAATTATAAGTACTAATTTAAAAAATTATCAAATTTAAGAGCCAAATGCTTAAGCTAATTTAAAATTAACATACTCGCAAACACATGAGTTGAATCAAAACAACATATAACTAGAACTTAATCCAAAATGATTATTTAATTGGATTTAGTCCTACATTAGATTAGTTGTAATCAAATAAAATAATTTATAAATTTCTCACTTTTGAAATTAGTTTATAATCCATAAAAATACTAAAAATCTAAATTTTATATTTTCTTCCATATTTTTTATATAATTTATTTTACCAATATTGTATAATTAATACAATATAAATAATTTGAAAATTTTCAACGAATTTATGTGGATCCGACACAAATTGATACCAAAAATTTGAAGGTGAGTCAACTCGGATGGGCAGGTGTTTTATCAACATTATTATTTATTTGTTATCATTACTGAAAACACATCATTTGTTAAAATCTTAAACATAATATATATATATATATATATATATATATAATGATGCATCTCTTAAGTAAAAAAGAAAATTATGAAATGATTGACATTAAAAAGCATTAGTAATATGAGATGTATATATGAACAAAACAAAATGAATGAATTATTATTGTATAAGAATTTGGATATGATGGAAGCATATATCAGGATTGATGAACCAAATATATATTTTATAATATTATAACTAAATATCTAAAGCATTATATTTAAAATTTGTATTATGCCCAAAATAACCTTTCAAATTATGGCTTTATGGCCTTGTAAATTTTGATGACTTCAATCTTCAAATTCGACCAATAGCGATGGCGTAGAGTGAATCCAAAATACGAAAACCAAAAGCAACTATTTTCCTTTCCTGTTTATTTATTTATTATTTTACAAAATTAGGCAAATATGATTTATTTGTTATTTGACAATTCGTAAAAGTGTTTTTGTACATTTTTATAAATTAGTAAAGCGTGCATGAAGACGGAAGTTGGTAAAGTCAAAATTCCCTTCTCATTGTGGGAGATTGCTTGAGGTTGAGGAGTAAGTTTGAAGTCAGATTTCACAGCCCACAAGTTATGTTAAACTCTAAATCCATTTTCAACACATCTTTCATGACCTTAACATTGTAAGTTGTTTTTTGGGATACAAGTTAGAAACACAAAAACTAAAGGTAAGTTAGTGCTATGGAGTTGGTATTCAAATTTAATGACAAAAAAAAATCATTTATTTCTTTTATAAAGGATAATGACTTAGGATATACATAGATTAAATTTGAATTTTGTATCTCACCAAATTATTTCTTATAAAGCTAAGCCTTCCTTTGGGGTTAAGATTAACAACGAGTGAGAAGACTTTGGGCTTAGGCTTTCGTTTGGATTCCTGCAATTCAAGTGGGCCAACACCATTATTAAGTTCTAGGATTGTTCATGTTTGATTTTTATTGAATTTAATGAATTCATTTCGTTTTTGTACTTCAAATAGGAAAATGAATTCATTTGGTTTCATTATTCGATCGGTTATTAGAAGGGTTTTAGAAAGAAAAAATAGTTTTCATTTAATTACTTTTCAATTCCAAGTTTATTATGTTGGATCTGGCGCCATGAGTTTAGTATATTTGTTTGTAAACTTGTAATTTTTTCTAACAGATTAGTTAATAAAACAAATTCATTGGTTACATTAATATACTTTGTATATGATTGTCCTCAAATGGTTTTTATACGCAAAGTAAAATGAAAGCAAATGTTGACTCACTTGTTGTCTAATGTTTAACTAATACTAAGCGGTATTATGTGGTCGGATCATAATACGGAAAGACAGCTTGTATTAGCAGACGAACCTAAACATGTCATTAGTCTAATCGGAAATTAATAAAATGACTGCAAGACTAATATGTCATCTATCAAGTCCAATTGGGAGATGTTTTGTCTTAAGCATCAGAGCGGATAACTACTAGAAGATAGAGACATAGATATGACTGACCAGACTAACTGTACATCAGACTGGACCCAAGAAGAATAGATCCTTAATCTGTTTATGGATTTATTCATTTGTGACATTCATAGTGTGGCACACTTAAGTCCTAAGTGGATGACGGACTATGTGTTCGTGACTCATATACTTTGATGTAAGTAAAAGCTTAAGTTCAAATAGATAAGGAACCAAAAATTGGTGCATTGGTGTACGACTTCTGCAGTATGTAGCTTCATTTACAACAATGGAATTCATAGCCCGACACATGGGTAAATGATATCCTCTCATTGGCATTACATAGTTGATGAAAAGTAAACGTGGCCACGGGTCATTCTTTTTTGTAATGAATGACTTGATTACTATTTGATAGTAATTGACTTTTCATGAAAGAATGTATAATGGTTAACATGAGATAAAATAGTATCATTTTAGGAGAACAGATATTACCCCAAAGAGATCAATGATATCCTATTAGGGTAATACATTTATGCCAAGGTCATTGGATGAGCATTGATCGAGTTGCTTTCATAATGGTATGCCATTAGGGAGAGCTCAGTCACGATACTATAGTGTAATGACTTTGTGACTAAATGGGTTTATAATTAATAGGCAAAAATCTGGAACTTAATTATATATCGTTTGAGCTCTAATCATATATGTCCAATCAGTCCATTCGTTAGCTCGTTGAAACTAGAAATGAATTGCATGTTGAATTAAATGAACAGAAAAGAATAGAAATGGTGGAAATAGAAAAATAAGAAACATTTGGAAATGAAATATTGTTTTCTCCAAAATGAAAATGAAAATGGAGAAATGAAAACATTTGGAAATGAATGTGGTTTCCTCCAAAATAAAAATGAACTTATGTTTTTCAAATTAAATGAAGTTCGAAAATAGAAATAAATCATTTGGTCATACTGAACCGTTGAATATAGAAATATTAAATATATTTTCTTATAGATTCTTTTATGGTAAAATTGTCATGATTTTAATGGAACTGAAATTGGGTTGAGAAGATTATTTAATTGGAAAAATATTGAAATGTTTATTTTGGGAAATAGAAACACAAATATCGAGTTGGATCAAATTATAACGTAATGGGTTAAAAATCCATGAAGTACTTATAATTGGACCCGATACGGGAGAGGCCCAAAAACCCCTCATGTTAATGAGAGGGGTGACAAACCCTAGTATTATTAACTAGGGTTGTCGCCCCCTATACTCCTAGAAAGACTAGGAGTGCGTTTTTCTAGTTGAGGTACATATAGTCTGTCACTTATTCAAGATTGAGGTAAGTTACACTATGAACGTCTCAAGTGAATTAATCTATAACCGGATCTAGGATTAATTCGACTTAAGTCTTGTCTAATGTATTATCAATCCGGACAATCACACCTATGTCTCTATCTTTTGGGAGTCAACCACTACTATGTCCAAGACAATATATCTCCTAATTGGACTTGATAGACAACATAATTGTCCTTTAACCGATTTGCTCAATTCAAACTATGGACCTTTTTTATTACCTACTAATACAAGTTGTCTTCGTGCATTATGATTCGGCCACATAATGCAATTTAATATTAGTTAAACATTAGGAAATCAGTGAGCTAATATTTGCTTACATTTTGGTTTGTGTGCAAAAACTATTGAGGAAAAATAAAAACAATATTAATGTTGATTGTAGACCCAATTTTTAGCCCGAGCCCAAGTACCTAATTCGAGCCTAAAGACGAATTAACAACCAAAAACCCAAATCACTAAAAATTAAAACTAAACCTAGGCCCAACTACAAACCCAAACCCTAATAGCCCAAATCAAAAAATAAGGAAACCCTAAGCTACTTGAGAGTCTCAGCCACCGCACGTCCCATGGCCTCCACGCCCCGTTCCACGTTCGCACCCACAAACCACGTCGTTCTCCACCATGCCGTTCCCACGTATCGGCAAAAATGGATGTGGGGTCAATAGGAAACTGTTGTATTTTTCGGGCTATAAAAAGCCATGAGTATTGATTTGTTTTTTTTTTACGAATTTGAATACAAAATACACACAAAATCAGTAGAAAGCAACCAAAGAATACTTAAGAGGTGGTTATTTATTGCAACTTTATTCTATTTTTCTTTTTATTTTTTTCATTCGAATCCACAACATATACTAAAATATATAAGAGAGAGAGGGAGACCTACCGGAGTCGCATCACACTCACGCCGTTGGAGGGCTCAATTCCGTTCATCACAGTCGGATTTCGACAGCTTTTGAGGCTTAGTCCTTCTGCTGGAGAACAAGGGGAAGTGAGGGAGCAGAGAATATTATAGGCTTTTGGGGTTTCTTTTCTAAAAACAAAGCTTAAAATGTTTTTAAAACAAAAAAAAAATTGTTTAAATAGAAAAGCAAAAACGGCACCGTTTAATGGGGGGCTTGGTCCGCGCATTGACTCGACCCACAAGGAGGGTCCACGCGTTTTTTCCCTTAATGGAGAATTTGTGCTTTTGGTCCCTCCCTATTTTGCCGCCATTTGATTAGGCCCTGTTTTTTATTTCTTTTGACTTTTTAAAATTTTCCCTGAAATTTATGTGCTATTTTAATTTAACCCATGCTTAAACGCTGCGTTTCGAGGGTAGGGATTAATTTCCCAATTGATCCCTGTGCTTTATGCGCATTATTTTTTGGTCCCTGTACGCATATTTCTTGTTTTTTCCCTTGATTTTATTTTTCCTCTGATTTAATCCCTAGCATGTAGTTTTTTTATATATTGGGTATTTATTTATTAATTTTAATATTTTATGTATTGTTTTTAGATCATTTATATTATTTAACTCATTGAATATCATCTTTTATGTATATTACATATTTTTTTTAAAATTGTTATTCAATTTTCGTGGCTTCTTTTATCGCTTTTATGGTTTTATTCATTTTAAACATATGTTAGTCACCTTATATTATCATGTACATGTATATATTATTGATGTTATATTAATTTATATAAAAAATTTTCTTCCCTTTAAAATCTATTTATGTATAATTTATTTCCCATAAAACCCTATTTATCACTTTTTATTGTTCCAAATACTTTTTATATATATATTTTATTCTTATATACCAATTATTTATATTAAGTTGTTTTTATGTAAATTGATATACGTATTATGTCATATATTATTTATTTTATAATATTTGTTTTAAAAATTCATTTGTATATTACTTTTTAATATATTATTTCTTTTTATTTCTTCTTTAGTTATTAACGCTTGTATTTATATGGTATGTGATATGTCGCCATTGCGTGTACCTTAATTCGTTCCTTTGTGTTTTCTCATAATTTATTCATGAAATATTATTGCCCCATATTTTTATTTCGTGCTCAATACTAAGCTTGTATGATTGATATTACATCAAATTTTAGATTCCAAATTTTTGCCCAACATAGATTGCTTTTTATCCTAAAGTAAATCAAACTAATGCGTTTTGAGTCGGCTTTATAAAAAAAAGGAGATGTTTGATGTTTGGAAATTCGAGAAATTGTGCCCTAACGTGTTGGGTTTCGATTTTTTTCGTTTGTCCAAATAATCAAATGTCCCTTTAAAATTTCGTCTGTGTTTTCTAAATTTCAAAACAGGGCAATATTCTATATTTGAAAATCCAAGAAATCGTGCCCTAACGTGTTGGGTTTCGGTTTTTCGTTAGACCAAATAATTGAGTATCTTTTTGTAATTTTCAAATACATGAGCTTTTGGAAATTAAGACTCGGTCGTGGTTTCGAGAGCTTAAAAGGTCATGTCCTAACGTGCTGGATGTGATATTTTGTTCTTTCGTAACAAGAGAATTTTTAATGTCCAATTCGAGTAATTCAAATGTTTTAAAAGAAATCATATTTCAAAATCATTTCAAATTTTCGACATTAAGACATTAATTAATCAATTACGTACTAATTTTGGACGTTACGAGGGTGCTAACCCTTCCTCATGCGTAACCGGCTCCCAAATTTTTTTTCTCGAATTTCATAGACCCAAAAGCGTTGTTTTAATAAATAAAAAATATTTTATTAAAATGATCGATCTCAAGGTGATCTGATCACACCTCGAAAAAAGGTCGGTGGCGACTCCATTTTTGTTTTTAAGTCGATTCCCATTTTTCTAATAAAAATGGTTTCAACATTGATAATGGAATTTTATTAAACCAACATGTTTGGAAAATTACAAGTACAAATGATGAATAAAGTACACTTGGCACTAAATCCTAACAGATATGTGACGCTGTGCAGTTTAACTTGGGGAGATTATATTCTAAGAAAACATCAAGCATTGTTTGTGGTGTATGTTCTCCTATTTTGTGATTTTGTTTAAAATTTTACCAAAGAAGGAGATTGTGGAGGTAGTTTTGAGCAGTGCCAAGTAGTAGTTCCCACTATTGTACAACACTGTTCAACTCAGAAACTTGCTATGTTTAGTGTTAGCATATTTTGATAACAAAATCATTGGGCTTTGATTCTTACTAGTACTTTGGACGATTGCAAGTCCATCTATGATATCCAAACCATTTATTACAACATATCCTGAAGATTGGTTTGGATTAGTTCAAGGAAATCGACTTTCGAACTTTGATGAGATTGGATCAAACTAGGTAAAACTTGGAAGCATATCCTGAAGATTCAAGACTTATCTTAAGCTCATTGAATATATTCTTCATGTTTATTATCTTACTAGTTTATGGGAAGGTTGATTGTAATTGGTACAATATGTTAGCAAGCCTTGGTTTAATTTCTTATTAATTAAGGAAACTTGTATAGGTGATGTACTGAACAGAGAGCACTTATTCTTGTTCATTGAGTAAACTTTCTTGTGAGTTCATTGAGTGCGAAATCAAGTGTGTTACTTGGTTACCATCCTTAAAGGTGAGTTGTCTAGATCTTAGGAAAAAATTGGTTAGGGTGTTGGTCCGGAGAGGGGTTAGATTGATTAATCTGTGAATTGCTCAAAATCGGTTAAACTGACAGTTGAAATAGTTCTCTATATTTTTCAATTATTTAAAAATTTTTATACTTTTTAATAATTTATTTAATTAAACCAATTGAACCAAGAATCAATTATCCGATCAGCTTCACCATCAATATAATCATGAAAACTTTGAAGAAAAAAACCTTCCCTAGGTGAGCATTAATCTAAATAAGGAATAAATGGATTGATATAGGAAGAAAACTCTAGTGAAAGATTACAGGGTTTAGAAGAAAAGAATTTGGAGCACTTATTTAGTTGCCAGATAATAGAAAGCTAGGAAAAATGAAAGAAACCCTAATCTGTCTAAACACTATTCAAAACAAGCAATGAGTGGGGATGAATTTGCTGTAACCTTCATTGCCAATGTCTATTTCTCCTTTTGCTTTCTTGGTTCTTGGAACTTGTCAAAAATTTCAAGAAATAACTGTGAAAAATCATGGCTCAAACAAGTGAAAACCGTTGGAGAACGAAATTCTGACTTAAAATGTAATGTTTTTATTTTCCTTCCTTTTATATTTGAGATTTGTGTACGATACTATGATCTCGTTAGGGGTAATAACGTATCAAGGCTTTTGATTCACTTTTTATTTAAATACTACAACACGCATTATTTGGTGAATATTTTGTTTAAAAATAATAGTTTTAATTAAAATTGTAAAACTTATTGTGAATATATATTTTTAGAGTTATCTTAAAGTTTTTAGTTTTTAGGTATTAATAAAATATTATCACTAAAATTTTCATTTCTCACTTGTTTGCTTTTCAACTTTTTATCATTTTTTTAATTTTGATTTTTGATTTCAGGATTTTCAATTTTCATATTTTTACATGTTTTTATCCTCATATGTTTCTAATTTTCAACATCTTTGCTTTTTTAAAATTAATTATTTTTAAATAATTTAATTAAAACTAAATTAAGTTTAAGAAAATATCATATATATATATATATATATATATATATATATAGATGAGTGTATAATAATACTTATATGTTTTTAAAATTATTGATTTGTTACAATTTTATTGGTGCCTAAAATTATATATTTTAAGATGATCTTGATTTAAGTAATTTCCAAAATTATTATGTCTTAAGTTTAAAAGCTCATAATTCTCATTATGTGTATTTATTTTTAAATTTATTAAAATATAAGAAAAACATAAATATCCTCAAAATAATATTAGTTGTTTTGTAAAAAGAAATAAACTTTTGGTAATTACACAATTGAGTTGAGACTAGAGGTGCTCATGAGTCGGGCTAGGTTGGGCCCAACCAAAAATTTAGGCTCGTTTACTAGGCTCGGCCCAAAAAAAGGCATAAAATTTTGCCCAAGCTCTACTGGGATAAAAATGCTAAAACCATGCCTCACTGTTTTAACTTTATTTATATTATTTTTATATAATTTATAAATATATATAATATATCAAAATACTAAAATTAAAATAAATATTTCTCAACAAATTGAAAATAAATGTTAAAAATATGTATACTTAATAACACTAAGATACATATAACTTAACAAGCAAATGTCTCTAAAATAATAACAAAATTAATAATAAAACAAGTGTTATACAATAGTCAAATAATAACAACAAAATAGTAGTAATAAAATAGTAAAATGATTGCAAAATAAGGAGAAAACAACAAGAAAATAGCATTAAAATAACAAAAATAGCAATTTATTTTTGTCTTTTTGTGAATTCGAGGTGGGCTGAGCCCAGGCCAAAATGTCTTATCCGAGGTCTAACCCGTATTTTAAACGGGCCTTATTTTTTTGCTCAAGTCCATTTTTGGACCTATATTTTTGCACTAACGCTCCTATTTTTCGAGCGGACGCAAGTCTAGTTGAGACTTAGTTAATGGATAACACCAATACAATCAAGCACATTATAATAGTATAGATATGTGAATTTATCTTTACTATAATAATTTCCTAATTAAATTGATATCCAGTTAACTTATAACTCCAAGAAACACACATAAATTTTAATTTTAAAGGCATAAGTATATAATTTTCATAATATTTTTCTTTTACCCACTCGACTTCAATCTCGACCATTAAAATGGTTTTCGAATCCAACCTTAACCTGTATAATGTTTTATGTTATATTCATTTTTACAAAACTAAATAAAATATATGATATATAATCTTTAAAAAAAATCAAAATACTTACAAAATTAAAATATAAGTTAATTTTTTATAATTTTAATGAATTATAATTAAAACTATTTATAATATTAAAACATAATTTTAAAAATATAAAATAATTATAAAATTAAAATAAAGATATTGTTTAATGAAAAACCTGATATTTTCCACATCAAAATCGGATAAAAAAAAAAGTTGATAGTTTGTGTATAGTAAAAAAGATGATTTCACTTTTTTTTACAGGCAATTTGCTTAAAAATCAATGGGGATAAAGTTTTTATTAGTTCCAATCTTTCATATGTTTAAACAAATGAAAAACTCTTCAACAGAATGTTACAGAAAGCCGCGCCTAATCCTAAAACAAAATTGTGTTATTTTGTATTCATCTTTTTGTTTTTGCTTTTTAACATGTTTCGGATCATCAATGGTCCAAAGCACCAATCTGCATCTTTTCAGAATAATCAAAGGAGGCCGCCGATGAGACCTGTAATTCTTCTTCCACTGTGGATGGGAACATTGCTTTGAGCTCATTATACCTCTGGATATCAAAATTGTATGCCTTGATCAGCTGCCTTTGCTTTGTGCTGAACCTGCTCTTATAAAACCCTTCAAAAGAAGGTTCTTTGGATGTCCTGAGGAAAAATGCATATCCAGCCATGAAATACATGGAGGTGACGTAGAAACAGATGGGTTCCATCACGTCCCATGTGAGTTCCCAAAAGGTTAGCCTCATGAACCCGGCTGTTTGGACCACCATGAATGCCAGGCCAAGCCAGAGTTCGCGACGGACCAGGGAATCGGCTTTTGAATCGATTATTGCTTTCTCCTTTTCTAGCGCAGCCAGTTCTTTTCTTCTGGGATCATTCGGGTTTGATCTAGATAAAGGAATTAGACCACCAAGTGCTTTTGCTACCTGTAGTCACAAAGTGGAAATCTCTGTTGGCTCAACTTGAAAGAAACAAAAATTGACTCAAATTCGTACCAGTAATTACGACTATGAAGGATGATGAAAGCAAGTAAACAATAAAAAGTGATTAATGCTTATGTCAGGTCAAGTTGAAGCCCATCCTTATCATATGAGGCCATTCCAACCTCTATTCCTCCACCAACCATTTTCCTTGTTCGACAACGCCACCTTTCCGCTCAATAGTTTCGTACATCTCCTCAAATCTAAACATCCAAACACATCTTCCCCAATTCGTTGCCAATTAAAACATAACTCCCATCATCACCCCTCGCCCTCTACAAACTCAAAAGTTGGAGAATATGCATGCAAAACAAAATGTAGAAACATCCAAGGGCTTTATTTATAAAAGCCCAGGAGATTAACTGTGAAAAAAAAGTTGTGATATTTGTGGTCATACTGTAGAAACATCCGAGGGATTTATTTATAAAAAATTTGGGTCCTTCAGTTCAATTCTCAGAAACCATCTCAAATGTGATACGTTTTTAGAGACCTGTAGTAAAAAAAAAAAAAAATCCTGTTGAAATTAGCAGAAAAAGAAACCCAGAAAATCAGTTTTCGGTAGCTTCTAATGCTAATAATAAGTGAATTCCTGAATCGGGACCTACTTTTCATCACCATCACCATAAGCATGTAATTTTAATGTATACATATATGCTATCGTTGTAAGCCAAAACATAAATAAGATCTTATCTGCTTTCAATATAAAATTTCAAGAGATAATAAATAGAGAAAAAAATTTATCTACCTGTTCCGATCGTAAAACGACGATGTTTCCTAATACGACGACGGTTCCTGATTCATCTAGCAATTTCGCAAACTGCAATCCTTGTTCATGATCCGAACAACTTTCTCCGCAAATCCGAAGAAAGTCGGAATAAGAAATCCAGATTTTCCCTGTCTCTCTCAGCTTCGTTTTCACCACTTCCAACTGCGCCACCTTTAACAACTTCTTCGCTTCCCGAACGGACAGTGCAGGCAGCTCCGAAACCGCCGATTTCGCCTCCAAGTGCGAGCTCAACCCGTCTAACCGGATGCGATCCCTGGACACATCGATTTCCCTTAATCTCTCCATTAAATTCTCCCCCATCGGTAACTTCCTCATCGCCGGTGAAGCCATAGATCCTTTATGAAGAAACCGCCTGAACATGCCATGGCCGTTACCCTTAGCATCTACTGGATCCACCGTCATACCGGTTGCTGCTTTCCCCGTTTTTCTTGCGATCCGCTTCTGAACCGTCGGTGAGGAAATCCGGCAGTTAGTAACAGCTTGCGAAGAAATTTTCGAAATATTAAAAAGCTTCTCTGCCAAGGTTTTCCTCAACGCCATTGCTAGAAATTAAAGAAGCTAACTAATTATCAAAAAGTTGCTGTTGTTGTTGTTGTTTTTTTTTTTCTGGGGTGGGGGGGATAGAGTTTAGAAGATTTGAAAGCTTTGCTCGCTTGGTGTTGGCACAATCAATGAAGGTTTTGGCCCGTTTTATAGGGTCCAACAATGGAGGAAGATAAACAGAAAAATAGAAATTTACAAAAAAAAGAATGAAAATAACGCGAGAATTTGAGAGATTTGAAAACATACTTCGCACTTTAGATTACTCCCTGCCTTACATTTTCGAGCATGCTTATAGGATCATCTCGTTAGGGGCGATTCTTTTCAATTTATCGGAACGAGAAATTGGAGAACCGATTTCACGAGAGGAAATATCGAAGAGCATGAGCTAATCACACTACACGTGGAGGGTTGAGCTTGAACTACAAATGACCTTTTGAACCGTCAGATCATATGAAAATTTATCATTCGCGCCTTACCTGATGTTGACTTTCATTTTGTAATTCATAAATACTGATTTGTTGAACACGTGTAACATTATTAGCGGAAGAAATCTAGAAGGTGAGAATAAATAGAAGGGTTTGGATTACATGGGAAAATTTCTGTGTGTTTGACGGCAGCTAAGACAGAAGTGGAAAGCAAATCAAGTTTCCTTTTTGGGGTTGGATGGATGAATATAAACGTTCACACAAACGTGTCGCCACATATATTTTGGTATTTATGTAATAAACAAAATCTTTAAAGTTGTTTGCGTTCACGATAAATCCTCAACATTTTATTTTATTTTTCTTTGGGTGACAAAATTTTCGTCAAGGAGTTGATATAACGATTGCCACCTGGTGGCTGTAAGATAAAAAAAAAAAAAAAAACAGTATCACAGTCAAAGCATTTGAGGAGTTAATAAAATATGAAAAAGATTTGATGGTTAAAACAAATTTGAAATATTCGTTTTTTATTCACTTTATAATCCCTTAATTATTGAACATTTTAACATAATTATAGCTCACGACTAATTCTAACTCAAATCCTCCCAAGCATTTGTAATCCGACCATATTCTTTTGGTTTTATTGTGGGGAGAAACATATATTCAACCATTCCAAATTGATTCAATATTTACATATCAGTTCTAAAGTGGCTAAATTTATTTTGATTTAAATTTAAAATGTTAACTTAAATCATTTTAATAACGATTAATGCTAATGATAATAATTTAGATGTACAAAACAATATTATTTGAAACTAAAATAATAATGAATGTGACAAAATTATTTTCCTTATCCATCAAATGAAGCTTAAGTAATGTAAATGTTTCAAGACAGCTTCATGAATATATGTTATTTATTTAAGGATAAAGAAGAAATATAGGAAGGTGATGTGGTGCTTAGATTTTCTTTTGTTGTTCTTCAAATGCTGGGGTTTAGATTAGATCCATAACCAAATTTGATTCTAGATTCAACACTTATTTTAAAAGATAACATAAAATAAAAAGAATTTAATCACATGATTAATGTTTTCATCTTAAAAATACATCTAATTTTCTGCATAATTTAAGATAATATATTAAAACTTTATTTTATATTAATATTAACCTATCAACTTAACCAGATAACTCCTAAATAAGTAGTTGGATCACAATGTTTAAAAGTTTTCTTCAACAATATTTTAAGCAAATCCAACTGATTATAAAAATTATTTTAGGGCACATTTATGAATAAATTAATAAAGTTTAATTTGGTTGAAATTACGGTTTTAGGGATTTTGATATCTTTTTTCTAAGATTGTTATTCTACACGCTGTGAATTTTATTTTTTTAACTTTCTATGGGTATAATATTAAGAAAAGAATTAATGGATTGACAGATGTTACTTTTTTAATACAACTTTTGGAGTTCAAAATATTTTATTATTAGTGTACCAAATAATTTTTATTATTATTATTTATTATTGCTGTCATTCAACTTAATTAGAAAATACATAAAAATTAAATTATATAATAAATATATATTTAAGATTTTTTCATAATTTAATTGTTAACCAAAAAATAAAATTATCTAGACACTTGCCAGCCATTAAAATGGGAAAAATAATTTTATATTTTTATAAAATTATAAATTAATAAATAATGAAATTAATTCTTTAAAAATTATGAAGATATAAATTAATGCAATTATGAAATTACATTTTAACTGTTATAAAAATACATAACTCAATTCTTATCCAAAATAATTTCTAGCTTCACCCTTTCCTTACTAACCCATTCTCAGTCACCATTTCTTAAACCAAATCAAAATTGGAATAAAAATAATAATAGATTAATAAATAAAATTATAGATCGTAATTAGAATTAAAATTCATTATCCATTCCTTATCTGCTAACTAAAAGATCAAGATTGGAAGAAAGGTATATAATGTCTTATCATAATGAACATATAAATGAGTTGGGCTCTTCATTTAAAATGTGTGAAGAAAAAGATTAATTCCTATAAATTATTACTAATATTAAATCTAATTAATTTCTTGACCTTATTTAGGGGATGGATTGGGAAGAGTATGATTTCCCTCTATCACACTTTCAATGCTTCTGTCCTCCACTATTTAGGTCCCAAGATCCTTTAAATTTGAGGTAAAATTAAATTACTCTTGAAAACCTACTAAAGTTTTAAGAAACCGTGTTTCTTATTTTTGAAAAAATAATTATGTAAATAAGTTTGGATATATTTTGGTGATCCTAATGGATCCAAATTGAAGTTAACCCAACATATCATTATATCATTCACCATCATATAATCATATAAAAGTGCAAAATCACTTTCCACCATCTAAATTTAACATATTTCGCTTAATTTTAATATATTCTCGCTCAACTATAACATAATTGATTTCTAATATTATCAAAATTTATAATATTTCAAAAGGGAGAGATTATTGGTATATTTTCAAAATTTTAATAATATTTCAGTAGTTATAAGTAAACGTTATAAATATTGGTAATGCAAAGGGTTGTTGGTAAGTGAGTATATCCTATATTGGTTAAGTATAGGCTATTGAGAGAGTTTTTACATAGCCTTACTTTTTACTCTGATTAAGTAATTAGGCTATAGGCTTTATACACACACTATTGTCACTTGCTTGACTTGGTACGGTAAATGTATTTCACTTTGGATAAAATTCTTATACTTTATTCTAGAAAATATCTTTAAAATAATTTTAGTTTTCCCTTTTTTTTTTGCTGTTAAGAAAATCTGGAACAAATTATACTGTTGTGCGAAAATGGTGGGTCCAAAACTGTAATTGACCCTATGATTTTTACTCTTTACGCCTGTATATTTACTATTTTACCCTTCTATTACTAGTATAAATAGAGAGTTGTTTTTCTTATTTTTCACACAGAAAGCAAACACAAGAATTAGAGAACTCTTTTCTCCTTTTCGCCTCTTTTTCCATTCCCTTCTAAAAATTATGTCGTTTTTTCCTTAAATTACATTAGAGGAAATTTTCTCTAGGAGTTTGGATTTTAAGTGAAACCGATTGTGACCCCTCCAAACTTTCCTGAGAATTATCCTAGTGGGATTTCCTTGAGAAGAGCAATACTAATTGTGTTTCACATTCCTTATTTAGGTATACAAATATCGAAGCACTGTATTAACCTTAGGAGACAATGTCCGTTGCACGATTACATCGATCATAATACGAATTTGTTTCTAAAGAAATGGTTCTTCCACGACGCAGTAAAATTTGATTTCTTAATTCCTGATAAAATTTTCCAATCAGTGCTAACGAATTTGTTTTGCAGTAATATATTTTCCAACAATTTAGAAATGAATTATTACTGTTTAAACATGTCTACCCCAATCAACAAATACATCATTGATCTCTCCAAGTTTGTACATCTTGATAGGACTAACTACTGTCACTGGTCTAAAATGATGGTCATCTTCTTCAAACAACTTGAAGTTAACTATGTCCTATTCAGTCCACCTGCCATCTAGAAACTGAAAGATTCTGCCACTGCTTTCGAGGGTTTGAAAGTCATAGCTACAAAAGCTAAGTTTTAAAAGGACAAATAAATGGTAAGAGGTCACATGTGAAGTCATATGGTTAATAACCTCTTCAACCTATTTGTAAAAAATAAGTTAGCTAAATTCATCTGAGATGCATTGGAGAAGAAATATGGAGCCGATGATGCTGGGGTCAAGAAATATGTTGTTAGAGAGTGGCTCAAGTTCCAAATAACTGATGATAAGCCGATTATGGATCAAGTTTGTATCTACGAGAAGATAGTCTCTGATATCCTAGCGGAAGGGATGGAGATGTGTGAAATTCTCCAAGCAAACGTCTTGATTGAAAAATTGTCAAAATCTTGGTCCAACTACCGTAATCTCCTAAAGTATAAGAAGCGAGACATTCTTCTAGAAGAACTGATTAGTCATATAAAGATTGAGGAAGTCAATCTTCTTAAAGATAAGGCTTTAGTAACCTTAATTCAATTTCCTTTAAAAGTTAACCTTGTTAAATCTAGTTCTAGTCCTAAATTTAACAGGTTTAAAGGTGCTAGGAATTCAAAGAAGATAGTAAAACTCCAGAACAAGAAGGCTATCAACTTTAAGAAACCAAAGAAAAATAAAAAGACCAACAACTAGGTGAATTACTACATGTGTGGCAAAGTTGGACACAAAGCATATCAATACGCCCAACGTTTTGACCACCAGGATCAAAACAAACTACAAGCACGTATAGTTGAAAATCCAGATGAGGTTATAGTCGATGTGGTTTCCAAAGTGAACCTAGTTGAGAACAATGTCAAGTGGATTGTAGACACATACATTTCCAAACATTTCTGTGCCAATAGAGAAATGTTCACCAAATTTGAAAGTATAGTTGAAGGTGAACAAGTCTACATGAGTAATTCTAGCACTTCAGAAGTATTCGGTAAAGGAAATATTTTACTCAAACTTACTTATAGTAAAACATTGACATTGAATAAGTCATTTATGTACTTTCCATGTGTAGAAATTTGATTAGTGGTGTATTACTAAATAAGATAGACATTAAACTAGTCCTCGAATCCGATAAACTTGTACTTTTCCAAAATAAAGATTATGTGGGAAAAAGTTATTTGAATAGAGGTTTATTTGTGATTAAGACTATATTTAATAATAAAGCCGCCACTTCTACTTATATTGTTGATCTTTTGACATGTGGCATGCTGGTTCGCGATGGACTGTGCAAGTATACACAATTGTTATCAAGTAATAAGTAAGTAAAAAGAGTATCATCTCCACAGGGGCCGTGTTGAAATCAATAATTGTAAAATTAATGTTTACAAGTTGGTTAAGAAAACAAAATTTTTAAGGTGATGGATGTTAAAATTAAATTAATCAACTATATGCAAATGAAATGAAATAAAATGCAATGAAATGGTTTAGCAATAATTCACAAGTTTTGACAACAATAACATGAATAATCTAGAACAATTTCTTTATCATTTTTAACAATATTCCAAAAAAAATTCATGGCAACTAGATCATTTATGAACTTGGAATCACAATTATAAGCTCTTTTGAGATATTAGATTTGCCACTTAGAAAAACATGCATATTTCTATGTCATCGTTTAACTCAAGATTCATTAGAATTTATGTAAAGTAATATTGACAGGTTATGTTTGAAATAGTTTAATTACATAAATATAAAGTTATGCAATGTAATAATATTCTTTTGGAATTATTACGAACCTTTAATTCATTTTGGTTCGGATATGAATTAAGCATACATCTTCTAATTATTATGTCCATTAACCACCATCTGGTTTGGATTAAGCGATTAATTCTAATGTAGTCAAACATATCTTAATGCATGAAAAACATGAATGATTTTAATTGGAAGCATAAACAATTGAGGCACAGAAAAATATAAACATGAATTGAATGAATAAAATCAAGGCATTACAATCATTCTAGCTAAAACAAATTTAAGTAATTATTATTAATGAAAAATCAATTAAATAATTTTCAATCATGTTTTTGAACTAAAAACAATTAAAAGAGAAAGGAAGAAGAAACTTTGAGATGAATTCGATGATTTCCCGAAAACTATCTGTGATGGCTTCCTCCGATTTTCGTTGTTGCTTTGATGTTGTTTAATGAATGATAAAGGGGTTTTGGCCTCTATTTATACACATGAGAAGGGGCTAGAAATAGAGATTTTCATCCACAATCTTCTCCATCATGTGGCGGCCATGAATTGTGGAGAGGATAGATTGTTGGTTTTGTTATTTTAAGCATGATGCTCAAAGTGCAAAGCTTGAAAAGTGGAAGGTTAGAATGGATGAGTAGAAGAGTTTGAGGGTTGGTTTGCAAATGTTTAAAATCAGCTTAAAGAGTTGATATTGGTACCATTATGGTAGGTTCTTGGGTGTTGGATTTGGGCCTTCATTGGATGTGTAAAGCTCTCTTTCTTTAGGTTGTATTTTGGGCCTTTATCTTTGCTAGAAGTGATCCAATTTTTGCTACCTGTTTGCCTCTTGGTCCTTCAATAATTTAAGGGTTCAAATTACTTTATTTATAATTTCCTTGATGAGTTTTTGGCAGCTTGGTTGATGATGCTTTTCCAAGCCATACTGTCATGGCCTCAATGGAAGAGCTTCAGGATAAGACTATCTCCGGTGTGACAACTGCTAAAAATAATATGAAATTAAGTGGAATTTACATAAAATTGAATAAAAATATTTTTTTAACATAAATTATTCAATTTATTATTTTTTAATAAAAATCACAAAAATCATTATCATTTACTCAGAATTTACAAGAATTTTGAGCTAGAAAGTGCTATAGATAACTCTATATTTTAGAGTTATCACATGCTAGATTAAGACATATGAATATTTATTTTCTAAAAAACTCATAAAAATAAATCTACTTTATAATCTAGATGGTAGTAGCTTTAATAAATATGACATTTGTGTTGAAGCCAAGCATACTAGACTTTCCTTAAGACTATTTCTAATAGAAAAACTGAACTTTTAGAGTTAGTTCATACTAATCTAGCAGCTATAGAAACACAGACTTCAAAAATGAAAAACGTTACTATATTACCTTTGTAGATGATTACTCTAGGTATACAAAGGTTTATCTTCTAAGAACGGAAGAAGAAGCTAAACAAACCTTTTTCATTTATAAAGCAGAAGTAGAAATCCAGCTTTATAGGAGAATAAAATGTCTTAGATCTGATAGAGGTGGTGAACATGACACTAACTTTCTTAAAGAGGTTTGTGAGAAAGACAGAATTATACATGAGTTTTTCACTCCCTATTTTCCACAAAAAAAATGAGATAGCTGAAAGGAAAAGCAGAACTCTAAAAGAAATGATGATGCTTTACTACTTAGTTTTGGCTTACTTGACCACATGTGGGGGGATGCCGTACTTTCTACAAACCACATTCTTAATAGAGTGCCTTATAAAAAAAATTAGATTGTACCCTATACAAATTGTGGAAAGGCTATACCCCTAATATGCAATACTTGAAAGTGTAGTGGTGCTTAGCAAAAGTAGGTTGCCTGCTTTTAAATAGAACATTATCGGATCTAAAACTGTTGATGTTGTTTTTGTTGGTTATACTCTAAATAGTGCTACAGATTCATATTTTTGCATGATTTTTCCATATGTGAATCTAGAGATGTTGTTTTCTTTGAAAATATTTTTCCTTTAAAGAAATCTAATATAAATCCTGATATGCAATTGGATGAGCATGTTTCTTCTTCTAGTACACATAATAGAGATATTCTTAATAATGATGTAGAACCTAGGAGAAGAAAAGGCAAAGGGCTACAACTAGTTTCAGACCTGATTTCTTTAATTCCTTTGTAACCGAGGTTAATGATTTAGACTTAATAAGTGACTCTACTGCTTATGCATTTTTGATAGATAAAGATCCAAAAACCTATGATGAAGCCATAAATTCAATAGATGCTAGTTTTTGGGGAGATGCTATTAATAATGAGCTTGAATCTATTATGTCTAATCACACTTGGGAATTAGTATACTTGCCTAGAGGTTTTAGACCTATTAGTAATAAATGAGTCTTTAGAAAGAAACTTATTCCAGTGGGTTAATACAAAAGTATAAGGCAAGTCTAGTGGTTAAAGGGTCTACTTAGAAATTTTGAGTAGATTACTTTGATACATACTCTCTTGTGACTAAGATCTCAACCATTCGTGTTTTGTTTGCTTTAGCTTCCAATCACAATTTGCTGGTGTACAGGCCAAATTTAACCAACCCAATACCCAAAAACCACTAAATCCCTAGCCCAAAACCCATCTACTAACCCACTAAGCCCAACAGTAACCTAAAAACACCACAAACAAAGAAACAGGAACCCTAGCCGCCAGCATGTGCTCCCCTCTGCTCCACCACCGACGCCAGCATGTGCTCCCCTCTGCTCCACCACCGTTTACCTGCATCAATAAAGTAAAAAGAGACAGACAACAAAGAAGCAAGTTGTAAAAAATGCCTATAAGAGGCTGAATCCAAAACCATTGTAGAGATCGGCATTTTTGATAAGTAAGAAACAATATTAGATTTGAAAAAAAGATACAAAGCAAAGAACAGATATCATCAATATATCAAGAGCAAAGAACGAAGCCCAAGGAAGAAATCAAAACCAGAGATCGAAAGGTGTTTAAATTTTCCAAGTTTCGAATCGGTTCTTCTTTCTTCTTTTTTTACTTTTCTTTTTCCGATTACATGGTGGTGCATATATATATATTATTAAAATAAAGAGGAAAATATAAAAATAAAATAAAAAATACACCTTTTTCGAAACTTGCGGTGGCCGGTGACGGCGCCCGCGGCGGAAGACGGTGGCTGTTCGCCGAGCCTAGACTGGACCAGGAGAACCTGCACAGAGAGAAAAGAAGTATTTTTTGAAAAACAAAAGGGAAGAATGAAATTTTTAAAAAAAATTTTAGTTTATATAAGAGTATAAAACGACGTAGTTTTAAGGGATTATGGAGACCTCAAAAGCGGCGCTGCTTGGCCTCGACCAGAGAGCGACCCGACACGCTAGGGATCCGCGTTTTTGTCCTAATGGGATATTTTCTCAATAAGTCCTCCGCTTTTCCCTCTTCTCGCAATTAAGTTTTTATTTATTTCAATTATACCTTAAAATTTACTTTGGTTTCATTTTGGGCCCCCATTCGAACGACGTCGTTTAGGAGGGCGGGGATTATTTCATTTTTGGACCCTATATGCTATTCGCACCTTCAAATTGGTCCCTTTCTTCTTTGTATATTTTCGAATCGGCCCAAATTCTTTTTTAAGTTCAATTTAGTCCCTAGTTGGGATATTTTACTCCTTTATTATTAAATTAATTAATTTTATTAATTTCTTGTATTATTATACTTTACCATTATAGTTATTATTATTTTCTTTTTACTTTCGTTACCACTTTATTATTATTACGTTATTATTATTATTTTCCTTATTATTACCATTAAAGTTACATTTCCTTTTCATACTTAGTTATTTGTATTATTATTTTTATATTATTGTATCATTAATTTTATGTCATCATTATTACAGTAGTTATTATTATTACTTTTATTTTATTTTTTTGTTTTATTACTAATACTATTATTAACATTGTTACTATTAAATTTATTCACTATCATTATCTCTATTTACATATTATTATTTTTCTTACTACACTATCATCATCCCCGCTTTTTTCTCACTAATATTATTGATAATAACATATTTTAATGTATTATTCTTCTTATTGTCATCATTATTATATTCATGCTTGTATTTATTCTAACGTCATTTTTATTATTATTCCCACTATTATTAGTATTGCATATATATATATATATATATATCCTTTTGTTATTATTTATATACAAACATTTTGAATATTATTACCCTCTTTTGTTAGACTAATTAATTTCACATAGTCATTATATCGCCTTTTACAACTATTCATATTATTGCTTTCACACTATCGCATTTGGCCATTATATTATTATTCATATTAATTTATGTTTACTATAAATCACATTATGTTTTTACTCAATGCCTCAAAATAATTCTTTCATAAAAGTGATATTCAGATTTGGTAATTCGAGATAATCGTGCCCTAACTTCTCTGGGTTACGATTTTTCTCATTTAACTTAAATAACAGATACTCTTTTAAATTGCTATACTGAGTCTTAAAATGCTTATTCTCAAAGATGTGAAGTGTTGTGCCCTAACTTACGGGTATGATATTTCGTCATCTCGAAATAAGAATTTTGTTTAGAAATAAAGGCAATATTCGGTGTTTGAGAATTCGAGAAAACGTGCCCTAACTTATCGGGTTTCGACTTCTCTCGCTTATTCTAAATAATCGAATACCCTTTTAATAAAATACACGATTCCATAAAGGCAAGCTCGCTCTCGAAAATTTAAGATGTCGTGTCGTAACTTCATCGGGTGTGACATTTTATATTTTGAGACGAGAGGTCTTTAACACTTGAGCTTTCTATAAAGAAGGATCGTATTTTAAAATTCTTTCAAGTTTTTTAATTTTAGACACTAAGACACTAATTAATCAACTAGGTACCAATTTTGGGCGATCGAGGGTGCTAATCCTTCCTCGTATGTAACCGACTCCGAACCTGCTTTTCTTGATTCTTGTAGATCAAAATTGTTGTTTAAATAAACCAAACTATCTATTAAAAACAACCACTTTTATGAGGTGACCCGATCACACCTCGTCAAAAAGGATCGGTGGCGACTCCCGTTCTTTTATTTTCAAAATCCAAGTCGATTCCCGTTTGTTTTCAAAAAAATGGTTACGACAGCTTGGCGACTCCACTGGGGACACGAATGAGAGAGTCAAGCCACAAGTTGATTAACTCTTGTCTTATCGAAAATTGAAAATTTGATTTTTAAATACGATCCTCTCATTGCATTGCATCAGCTATTTTTGTGGCACAATACCCGCTGCATTGGTTCGAGTCTTTAAATAGTTTTGCATATTGCATTGCATGACCGCAGTGGTCACACCCCTTTAAGTGGGAGTGAGAAACTACTCCTTCGTGAGGTTTTCACCTCCGTGCAGGATAGTGGATCGCTTTCGGGATACATCCGTACCTATGTCTTCGTGAGATTTTCATCTCCGTGCAGCCATAGGAAAATGTATCCCCCTGAATTGAACTCGGTCTGTATGAGCCTATAATGGGTGAAGATCGAGGAATCTGCTGGTTCAGGTACCCTTACTCTAGAACCAAGCCCCATATAGCGAGCCTTAAGAACACACCCTAGGTAGAGCCACTCCGAAACCCTAGTGGTTACCCGAGCAAGTGCTATATTTATTATTCTTCGTTTGCTTTGAACTGCATAAACCATCGACTTGCTTTGTTTTACTTTCATTGTATTTGCATGGCATTTTCATCATAAAAGGTGTTGATTCGTGTTCGGTTCCTAAATAGATAGCTTATCATGGAAAAGGGTTTTTGATAAAGTAGAAGACAACGCTACTGTCCTGGATATGGGTGAGACAACACAACAAGAGAAAGGTGACATCTTACCAAGGGGTATGTGTCGAGCTATGGAATTTCACTTGGATCAACAGAACCTGAATAATCTCCAAGAGTTGAAAGAAATATGGAACCGGTGGGACGATGAGGTCAAACAGTTATTCTATTGTCATTACGGTGATTTACCTTATCTCGCTTGATGTCAAGGTAGACGAGCACTGCTTTGAGCCCTTGCCCAATATTGGAATTTCGCTACAGCTTGCTTCACTTTCGGAAGGTAGATTTGGTACCTACTATAGAAGAATACACGACCTTGCTCCATTACCCAAAGATTCAGATAGACAGAATTTATACCAGACCTGCCAATGTCCCAGCATTTTCAAAAAAACTGATGAACATCACGGGGATGAGCGAACAGTGGGTGACAACCCGGATCAAACAAAAAGGAGATTGTAAATACATCCCATGGAGGAACCTGAGGGATCTAATCTTAGCGCACCCCGACGTGAAGAAAAGGGTAGATGTCTTCGCCTTGAGCATCTATGGACTGGTCATCTTCCCCAAGGCTTTGGGGCATGTAGACGAGGCTGTTGTTGACCTCTTTGATAGGCTTGGTAAAGGAACCATACCTGTACCTGCAATCTTGGCGAAAACTTTCAAATCATTAAATGCTTGTAGAAGAGCAGGTGAAGGGAGATTTATTGGATGTGCACAGCTCTTGCTATCCTGGTTCCACAGCCATTTTTGGAAAGTGGAAAAGGTCTCATATCGTATCTTCTCTGAAAATTACTCTCCGCTGAAAGAGTTAGTGGCTACACCGAGGCGAGATGATGTAACAGAAGAAAATTGGATGACGGTTCTCCAAAATCTGCAAGAAGAAGATGTTGAATGGAGAGCCCCGTGGATGGTCCCTGATGAAATATTATATCGATGCGGAGATTTTGATTGGGTTCCCTTGTTGGGAGTATGGGGAGTCGTCGGATACGCTCCTCTGCTTGCATTGCGACAATACAGATCCAGACAGTTTACACCACCAACATACGGGTTAGCCCAGTGCGAGTTCACGTTCACAGGGAATAATTACAAAAAGAAAGTTCGCGAGATATCGAATGCCTGGAACCAGACTCGTAAAATGAAGAAGTTTGCTGCCAATCCCATGACTACTCCTGAGTACGACCGATGGTGGAATCAGAGGATTAACGATAACATCCCTACATCAGATCAAAGGAATCCTCAGTCGATAGAAGAGCACTTGAAAGTAATCCCATCTGAGCTGGAAATCATCCGGCAAGATTTCGAGAGAAAGAGTCTGGAGCTAGAAAAAAGAATTGAGTATTTGGAAGAAGAAAAGATACAGTTAGGGTTAAACGTCGATGCCTAGAAACTAGAAGCTGAAAGACTCAGAAAAGGGAAAAACAAGGCCGAAGAGGACTTAGACAGTTTGAAAACGGACTATAAGAAGCTGCGCAGATCAATGAGAACCGCTGGGTTATGAAAAACATCCGAACAATGGCGACATGAAGTTAAAGAAGAACAAAGCAAAGCCAACCAGTGGGAGGAAAAATTTCGCGATGCTCAAGCTCGAGAAGGTGCTCTGAAAAGAAGTTTGGTAGAAAGTCAAAATGAGAAAGAAGGGTTAAAGATCCGTGTATCAGAGTTAGAGAGGTTATTGTATCAGTATCGCTCGCGTAACTCTGCAATCGAGTTGAAAGCTAGTCAGAACATAATCGAAGAATTAAAAAAGAATATAGAAGAACTCAAAACAGCGCTGTAAAATCGTGAACTTCAGATAGAACTCCTCGAGGTAAATAACGAGCGATAGAAGGAGCAACTTCATCAATCTCAAGACCAAGTCAGGAGCAGGGACTACATCATGGGCGGAGCTTTGACTCAAGTACGAGAAGTGGCTGACCACTTGCAAACGTTAGCAGTACAAGCCGATGTGGTGAGTTTAAAATACGAGTCAGAGTCGGACCGAGGCCAAAAGCTAGCTTGGCTTCTTAGACAGGTCAAGGCCTTAAGTATCAGGGCCAAGCCTTATATGTAATCTATTTTATGTAAAGAAACTTGTTTTCTAGAAAAGTTACTCTAATGAAATCGAATTGGAATCAACGCTTTTTTGCATTCATCGCATTCATTGCATTCATGCACCAGCATTGCATCATGCGCACTAAAACTTACAAGAAACCCTAAAAATCATGGCAGTTACCCTGGAACATCGTTACGGTACAAGAGGGAAAACAAAAGAAATGGATCAAAGGTTAGAGAGATTGGAACAAATGCAAAAAGAGATGCAGGATCAACTACAAACACGTATGCAAGAACAGCTGGCCAAAATCCAAAGAAGATGTAAGGGACCGAGATCTTTGAGTCCCAAAGGAGTATGATGGATCAATTAACGCGTCTATTGGCTAGTGGATTAGAAAAAAGGGAAAAGCCCCATAATCAATAATGGAGATGACAACGAAGATCCCGTCTACCCTCCGGGTTTGTCCCAATGGACGCTCAGACACAACCCGATGTGTACCCAAGAAGGCCATCATCACAATCAGCCTCAACCATTTCAAGCCGGTGTCTCGCACGACGATGAATTATCGACCGGTTCGTGCTCTAATCCGGGAACAATCCGACCAACCCTGTGGTCCTCAATCTCGATGAAGTAATAGAAACCGAAAAGACAAGGGTAGAATTCCCGAGAGAGCTTGAAGAAAGATGTAAATGGTTGGAAGAAAATTTTAAAGAAATGGAAAGCACCGACTATCGTGGTGGGATCGACGCTAAGGAATTAAGTTTGGTTCCAGAACTGGTACTGCCTCCCAAGTTCAAAACTCCAGAATTTGAAAAATACAACGGGACTAGCTGTCCGAAGCTCACATCACTATGTTCTGCAGACGCATGGCAGGCTATGTCAATAATGACCAACTATTGATCCACTGTTTCCAGGAAAGTCTAGTTGGGGCCGCTTCTAGGTGGTACAACCAACCGAGTCGTAACTGATCAGTTCATGGAGGATTTAGCACAAGCTTTCATGAAGCAAGATCCACGTGATGCATATGGCCCCGATAGAGTCACGTTACAGAACATGGAGAAGAAACAAAATGAGAGTTTCAGGCAATACGCCCAAAGATGGAGAGAGGTAGCAACGCAAGTTCAACCACCTCTTCTAGAGAAAGAAACGACCATGCTCTTTATCAACACGTCAAGGCTCCATTCATCAACCACATGCTAGGGAACGCTACTAAAGCTTCTCGCATATAGTAATGTCTGGAGAAATGATAGAGAACGCGATAAGATGTGGAAGGATTGAAGCAGGGGAAAGTGCTAAGAGACCAGCCCCGAGAAGGAAAGAGAATGATGTGAACAACACGAGTATACATAATAAGCCAGTCACTATGAGCCAACCAAAAGTGGTGACTACTAGCCATCAGGGCTTCGCAAGACGAGACTTCAACCCAAGGCATAACACGGAAAGGGTCCAGTTTACGCCTATCCCGATGTCCTACAAGGAATTGTACCAGAGTTTATTCGATGCCCATGTAGTGTCGCCCTTCTATCTAAAGCCGATGCAACCCCCATTCCCCAAATGGTACGACGCAAACGCCCAATGCGAATACCATGCAGGAGCCACAGGGCACTCGATAGAAAACTGTACCACTTTCAAGAAGCTGGTTGAAAGACTCATCAACATGGGTATCGTGAAATTCGATGATACACCTAGTGGAGAAAACCCGTTACCTAATCATGGGGATAAGGGTATAAATGCCATAATCGAGAGTTCAGGGAAGGAAATTAAGATGAATGTTGCAGAAGTGAATACTCCACTAAAAGAAGTATGGAAGAAAATGGTGGAAAAAGGGTTGGTAACACAGAATTCAAGGGACAGACACCAAGGAGCAAAAAGTTATTGCGAGTTCCATAATCAAGAGGACCATGAGATTCAGAAATGTCGCGAATTCAGGGCTCTAGTACAAGGGTTAATGGATAATAAGGAGCTGGAATTCTTCAAGTATGCTAGGAGCCCAGAAAGAACAGACGTGTGTGCTTCAGATGAAGGGTCGACGAGAAACACTTGTAAAATCAACCACCCATTGGTTATCATATCACGCTTAAGAACTAATGAAGACGGGACACAAGTCACCCCCAAAGTCGTGATCCAGAAGCCCGTTGCTTTCCCTTATAAAGATAGCAAGAGGGTACAATGGAATTACAGCTGCAATGTGACGATCCCAGGAAAGAAGAGCCCGGCCAGTGCTTCACAACAAAACCAAGATGTAGGTTTTTTTACACGCAGTGGGAGACGTTATGTTCCCGAGGGTACAGGAACCAAAATTGCCGAAGAAAGAATCCCAACAGTTGAGCAAAGGAAAGAAAAGACAGTCGGGTTCGAATCGCCAGTCAATGAGTCTGTAACCGAGAATGAAGCCAGGGAATTCTTAAAATTTTTAAAACACAGTGAGTACAGCGTCGTGGAACAGTTACATAAGCAACCGGCTCGTATTTCGGTGCTAGCTTTACTTTTGAGCTCAGAAACGCATCGGAGCGCGTTAATGAAAGTGCTGAACGAGACATACGTCGCGCATGACATCTCTGTTAACAAACTAGACCGCCTGGTCAACAATATCAGCGCCGACAATTTTATTTTCTTTAACGACAACGAAATACCACCGGAGGTATAGGGTCCACAAAGGCCTCAAGACATTACCACGCTGTTGCAAGGGGTACACATTACCGGGTGTATTGATCGATAATGGATCAACACTAAACGTCTTACCCCTATCCACACTGAATAGGTTGCCCGTGGATAGTTCCCATATGAAAACATGCCAAAATGTAGTAAGGGCGTTTGACGGTACTGAAAGGAAAGTGATGGGGAGGATTGAATTATCCCTTCAAATCGGTCCTAGCACGTACGAGGTAGACTTCTTAGTAATGGACATCAAACCCTCTTACAATTGCCTATTGGGAAGACCATGGATCCACTCGGCGGGGGCAGTGCCGTCATCATTACATCAGAAGCTCAAACTTATAACGGAGGGTCGATTGGTGACTATAAATGCGGAGGAAGACATCATTGCATCTGTTACCAGCAACGCACCATATGTGAGGACAGATGATGAAGCCATAGAATGTTCTTTTCGATCGTTGGAGTTTGTAAATGCGACCTTTGTTGTCGAAGGAAATAAAGTCCCGACACCCAAACTTTCCAAAACCACAAGAATGGGACTACAACTGATGGTTGGGAAGGGAGCCTTGCCAGGGAAAAGACTTGGAAGAAGCCTACAAGGAAGGGTCAAAGTACCTATGCTCACGGGCAAAAGGGACCGCTTTGGCTTAGGATTCAAGCCAGATGCAAGACAAAAGAAAGAGGAGCAAGAGAAGAAACAAGAAAAGAGAAGAGCGCGTTTGAAAGGGGAAGAGGTTAAATGGAAGCCAATGACCTTTCCCCATATATCCAGAACATTTGTGTCGGGAGGAACTATTTATACCGAAGGAAGATCGGTAGGCCAAGAGTCCACTGAAGAAATGTGGGAAAGCTTAAGCATTAATGCCACGCTCAAGGAGGAACCGAGAAGAAATGGGCGGCATTCGCCCT
Organism: Gossypium arboreum; assembly: GCF_025698485.1. Lineage (NCBI taxonomy): Eukaryota > Viridiplantae > Streptophyta > Magnoliopsida > Malvales > Malvaceae > Gossypium > Gossypium arboreum. The sequence goes on along the minus strand of NC_069080.1, from coordinate 28,849,022 downwards.
TATGAGCCGAAAGTGTTTTGAATAATTGGATCATGGAAGAGATTCTCGTAGTCTTTAAAACTAACACAGAGTAATGCCCAAAACACGCTTATTACCCTAGGCCTAGAAGTAATAAGTGTCTTTTTGTGAAATAAGCCTATGTTCAAAATCGTTATTTCAATGAAATGCATCCTTTTGTCTTATTCAGTGCGAATATTCTTTTATTCTTTCATTCATAATCATAACGTACATACCATTGTTCTTAGATTATTTTGTTCTTTGTATCTTCCTTTATGCCTAAAACAGGTCTCCAGATATCAACGATGTGAGTGACCTTGCTATTAATTCGGAGTCTCCTTTCGAGCGCGATATGTGTCTAGAGGGATCCGAAGAATTTGAAGATGACAGAGATTGTAACTTATCCCCTGATTTGTTAAGGATGGTACAACACGAGGAGAAACAGATTCTACCCCACAAATAGACCGTAGAAGTCGTGAACTTGGGAGATGAACTAGAAAGGAGAGAAGTAAAGATCGGAACTTGCATCACCACAGAGATAAAGCGGGACCTTATTGAGTTACTCCAAGAGTTCAAGGATGTCTTTGCATGGACATACCAGATATGCCCGGCTAAATCTCGACATTGTGGTACACAGCTCCCCATCAAAGAAGAATGCAAGCCGCCCAAAAAAAGCTTCAAGGATGCGGCCCGATGTTCTATTGAAGATAAAAGAGGAAGTCAAGAGGCAATTTGATGCTGGTTTCTTACAAGTAGTTAAGTACTTGGAATGGGTAGCCAACATCGTCCCGTCCCCTAAAAAGGATGGAAAGGTACGGATGTGTGTAGACTACGAGACTTAAACAAGGCCACCCGAAAGATAATTTCCGTTGCCTCATATCGACACCTTAGTGGACAACACGGCAGTTACTCACTCTTCTCCTTCATGGATGGTTTCTGGGTACAATCGGATCAAGATGCATCCTCAAGACATGAATAAAACCACATTTGTGACCATGTGGGGAACCTTTTGCTATAAAGTAATGCCATTCGGATTGAAAAATGCAGGAACAACATATCAGAGAGCCATGGTAACCCTATTTCATGATATGATGCATAAAGAAATTGAAGTCTATATCGACGACATGATTGCCAAATCTCGGACAGAAGAAGAGCATGTGCAAGTCTTGAGGAAATTATTTTCGAGGTTGAGAAAATTCCAGTTGAAACTCAACCCCGTAAAATGTACCTTCGGAGCCAGGTCAGGAAAATTACTAGGATTCGTGGTCAGTGGAAAAGGGATTGAGATTGACCCAGACAAAGTCAAAGCCATACAAGAGTTACCTCCACCACGCACTCAGAAGGAAGTTTGAGGATTCCTAGGAAGACTAAATTACATCACTCGGTTTATTTCACAACTAACCGAGAAATGTGACCCCATATTCCGTCTCCTTAAGAAACACAACCCTGGTGGTTGGGACGAGGAATGCCAGAAGACCTTCGACAAAGTTAAGCAATATTTGTCTAATGCACCAGTATTAACACCACCTAATCCAGATAAGCCATTGATACTGTATTTGACGGTATTTGAAAATTCTATGGGATGCGTACTTGGCCAACACGATGAATCGGGAAGGAAAGAAAAAGCGATATATTACCTCAGTAAAAAGTTTACTGAGTGTGAGATGAGATACTCGTTCATTGAAAAGTTGTGCTGTGCCTTGATTTGGACAACCCGAAGACTGAGACAATACATGTTGTACCATACAACTTGGCTGATCTCTAAAATGGATCCTCTGAAGTACTTGATGGAGTCAACTGCCTTGAACGGGAGAATGGCCCGATGGCAAATTCTACTTTCTGAATTCGATATAGTCTATGTGAACTAGAAGGCCGTAAAAGGGAGTGCGATAGCAGATTTCTTAGCCAGCAGAGCCCTAGAGGACTACGAGCCTCTGAACTTTGATTTCCCAAATGAAGATCTAATGTGCATAGCAACCACCGAAGAAGATCCTCAAGAGGGTCACCCTTGGAAGCTAAACTTTGACGGAGCATCAAATGCCATGGGTAACGGAATCGGGGCAGTTCTGGTGTCCCCGAGTGGAGATCATTATCCATTCACTAGTAAATTGGATTTCGACTGCACGAACAATATGGCAAATACGAGGCATGCATCATGGGAATACGTGCGGCCATAGAACGTAAAATCAAGGTGTTAGAGGTATATGGAGATTCTGCCCTAGTGATTTATCAACTCAAAGGTGAATGGGAGACAAGAGACCCCAAACTGATCAATTACCGGAGGTTGATCCTTGAGTTAATTAAAGAGTTTGGTGATATTGTCTTCTACTACCTCCCACGAGAAGAAAATCAGATGGTTGACGCCCTAGCAACTTTGGCCTCTATGATCAAGGTGAACCAACCAGAGGATGTGAAACCAATCCAAATGAGCATTTACGAGGCCCCGGCTCATTGTTACAACCTTGAAGAAGAAGAGGAAAATGATGATCACCCTTGGTACCACGACATCTTATGATATGTGAAGAATCGTGAGTACCCTAACTAAGCTACTGAGAATGACAAGAGAACGTTGAGAAGACTGGCCAGTGACTATGTCTTAGATGGGGAGATCCTGTACAAAAAAAGGAAGGATCAGGTACTATTAAGATGTGTAGACGCCATTGAGGCTAAGAAAATCTTGGAAGAAGTCCACGAGGGCATCTGCGGGACACACGCTAATGGTTTTACAATGGCCAGGCAAATTATGAGGTTCGGTTATTATTGGTCCACCATGGAAGGAAACTGTATTAACTACGCCAAAAGATGTCATAAGTGCCAAATATATGGAGACAAGATTAATGTGCCTCCCTCACCTCTGCATATCATGACCTCGCCATGGCCTTTCTCGATGTGGGGGCATGGATGTGATTGGGCCAATTTTGCCAAAAGCTTCAAATGGGCATCGTTTCATCTTTGTGGTCATCGATTATTTCACCAAATGGGTGGAGGCCTCTTCATATGTCACTAAATCAGCAGTTAGCAAGTTCCTAAAAAAGGAAATCATCTGTCGATATGGAATGCCAGAAAGGATCATATCTGACAACGCATTGAATTTAAATAACAAAGACGATAGCGGATGTCTGCAGTCGCTCAAGATCGACACCACAACTCGTTATCAGACGCTCAAGATGAACGGTGCAATCGAAGCAGCCAATAAGAACATTAAGAAGATTGTAGGAAAGATGACAGAAACTTATAAAGATTGGCATGAGAAGCTACCATTTGCCCTCTATGCTTACCGAACGTCTATCAGAACTTCTACTGGGGCAACGCCTTTCTCATTAGTCTATGGAATGGAGGCGGTTTTACCTATCGAGGTCGAGATCCCTTCCCTCAGAGTTTTGTCAGAAGTAAAGTTGGATGAAGCAGAATGGATCCAGTCCCGATACGATCAATTGAATTTGATTGAAGAAAAGAGGCTACGGGCTATTCGCCATGGTCAGATGTACCAAAAGCGAATGATGCGAGCTTACAACAAAAAGGTTCGTCCTAGAGAGTTCCACGAGGGAGACCTAGTACTAAAAAAGATTCTGCCCATACAAAAGGACTTCAGAGGAAAATGGATGCCAAATTGGGAAGGGCCTTATGTGGTGAAGAAAGCCTTTTCTGGCGGAGCATTGATATTGGCTGAAATGGATGGCAAGACCTTATCCAATCCCGTGAATTCGTATTCAGTTAAGAAATACTTCGCCTAAAAAAAAAAAAAAAGGAGAGGCCAGGGTGAAAACTTGCAAAGAGCACCTTGAGACCAAAGGGATTTTGAATTGAAAACCCGTAAAAGGGCGATTCAAATTTTGATCAAAGGTGGGGCATGCGATGGTCTTATGGCACCTAAATTAACAAGGAGGAGAGATGTTACATTTTGGGGCATCTGCAAGAGTACTCTAGATCCCCTAAACACATGTTGGGCAAAAAAAAAAAAAAGAGTCCTCAAGAAGTTAGTACAGAGAAACTCACGCTGCGATATCTGGGGCACCTATTCCCTTTTATTCATTTTTGTATTCCAGCAATGTTTGTTGACTGCGATTAATATATTCCCATCAAATGTTGTTCCTGATAAATTTCAGTTTTTGTCGTTGTTATAATCTTTTTCAAGCATTTTGCATTGAAATGATGATTAATGGACTAAAACCATTTTTGCAAAAAGAGTTCTGCACATTACTCTGAAAGTTTCTAAATAGTACAGAACACAAACAGACTATTATTTAGAACTAACCAAACTCAAAGATTGGAAGCATCTCGAGAAGAAGAGGTTTAAATGGGGACTACCTCTTGGGTTTTCCGCTCAAAATTTGAACTCAACAAGAAGACAGGGTACCATTTCAGTGAAGGAACCTTGGTGAACAAAGAGCAATGGCAACCTAAACAGGGATTCATGCTCACAACATACTGCACTCATACATTCATAGATCATTCATAAATGCATCTAATTAGGAACATTTGATTCATTTTGATCATAACATCCTAATTCTTTGACATAAGCATAAATACATGGAACTGATTCTACAGGCCATGTCCCTAGAATCAGTGAATTCATAAGTCTTACCTCCCTAAGCAGTAGGGTAACAGTGAAGATTTACGATCTTAACCCCTAAGCAAGAGGGAAACAGATCGAAGACGAAGGGTCTTAAACCCCTAATCGGTAGGGTAACAGATCAATTGCAGATCTTATCTCCCTAAGCAGTAGGGAAACAGATCGAAGATGAAGATCTTAACCCCCTAAGCAGTAGGGAAACAGATCAAAGATGATGGGCTTTAACCCCCTAAGCAGTAGGGTAACAAGCCAAATCTACAAGCTTTAACCCCCTAAGCAGTAGGGTAACAAGCCAGATTTACAGACCTTAACCCCCTAGGTAGTAGGGTAATAGGTTGAAAATTACAGATCTTGCCTCCTCGAATGCAGTGAAGCAGATTCAAACTACCAAGCTTTAACCCCCTAAGCAGAAGGGTAACAAGCTGATGTTCATAGGGTCTTAAACCCCTAAGCAGTAGGGAAACAAACCAAATTGCAGATCTTATCTCCCTAAGCAGTAGTGGTGTAGATCGAAGACGAAGAACCTTAAACCCCTAAGCAGTAGGGTAACAGGTTAAATTGCAGATCTTATCTCCCTAAGCAGTAGTGGAGCAGATCGAAGACGAAGAACCTTAAGCCCCTAAGCAGTAGGGTAACAGGTTAAGTATACAGATCTAAAACCCTAAGCAGTAGGGAAACAGATCAAAGTTGACGAGCCTTAATCCCTTAAGCAGTAGGGTAACAGGCTGAAAATTAAATATCTTCTTTCTAAAACAGCAGTGGAGTTGATCGAAGCCACAACAGATCTCCTTGAAGTTTCAATGGAGTAGATTGAAGTCACATGTCTTAGCTCCATAGAGTTGCAGTGGAACAGATTACAGAACTTATCTCTTTGAAGTTGCATTAAAGCAGATCATTACAAATCATATCCCCTGAAGTTGCAGGGGAGCACATTGAAGATACTTGAAGAAGATGGGCACCGAAGAAGTCGAGACCCGGTGAGACCAGGCAAATTTGGCCCTTTTGGAGTCTTTGCTCCATTCTCGTTACACGACAACGAGCAAAGAGGGGCAGCTGTACAGGCCAAATTTAACCAACCCAATACCCAAAAACCACTAAATCCCTAGCCCAAAACCCATCTACTAACCCACTAAGCCCAACAGTAACCTAAAAACACCACAAACAAAGAAACAGGAACCCTAGCCGCCAGCATGTGCTCCCCTCTGCTCCACCACCGACGCCAGCATGTGCTCCCCTCTGCTCCACCACCGTTTACTGCATCAATAAAGTAAAAAGAGATGACAACAAAGAAGCAAGTTGTAAAAATGCCTATAAGAGGTGAATCCAAAACCATTGTAGAGATCGGCATTTTTGATAAGTAAGAAACAATATTAGATTTGAAAAAAAGATACAAAGCAAAGAACAGATATCATCAATATATCAAGAGCAAAGAACGAAGCCCAAGGAAGAAATCAAAACCGAGAGATCGAAGGTGTTTAAATTTTCCAAGTTTGAATCGGTTCTTCTTTCTTCTTTTTACTTTTTTTTTCCGATTACATGGTGGTGCATATATATATATTATTAAAATAAAGAGGAAAATATAAAAATAAAATAAAAAATACACCTTTTTCGAAACTTGCGGTGGTGGTCGTGATTTACGCCATGCATGAAGACTAGAGTCGTCACGAGCCTAGACCGGACCAGAGAACTCTGCAGAGAGAAAAGAAGTATTTTTTGAAAAACAAAAGGGAAGAATGAAATTTTAAAAAATTTTAGTTTATATAAGAGTATAAAACGACGTAGTTTTAAGGGGATTATGGAGACCTCAAAACGGCGCCGTTTGGCCCTCGACCCGCGCAGGCGACCCGACACGCTAGGGGATCCGCGCGTTTTTGTCCTAATGGGATATTTTCTCAATAAGTCCCTCCGCTTTTCCCTCTTCTCGCAATTAAGTTTTTTATTTATTTCAATTATACCTTAAAATTTACTTTGGTTTCATTTTGGGCCCCCATTCGAACGACGTCGTTTAGGAGGGCGGGGATTATTTCATTTTTGGACCCTATATGCTATTCGCACCTTCAAATTGGTCCCTTTCTTCTTTGTATATTTTCGAATCGGCCCCAAATTCTTTTTTAAGTTCAATTTAGTCCCTAGTTGGGATATTTTACTCCTTTATTATTAAATTAATTAATTTTATTAATTTCTTGTATTATTATACTTTACCATTATAGTTATTATTATTTTCTTTTTACTTTCGTTACCACTTTATTATTATTACGTTATTATTATTATTTTCCTTATTATTACCATTAAAGTTACATTTCCTTTTCATACTTAGTTATTTGTATTATTATTTTTATATTCTTGTATCATTAATTTTATGTTGTCATTATTACAAGAGTTATTATTATTACTTTTATTTTATTTTTTTTGTTTTATTACTAATACTATTATTAACATTGTTACTATTAAATTTATTCACTACCATTATCTCTATTTACATATTATTATTTTTCTTACTACACTATCATCATCCCGTTTTTTTCTCACTAATATTATTGATAATAACATATTTTAATGTATTATTCTTCTTATTGTCATCATTATTATATTCATGCTTGTATTTATTCTAACGTCATTTTATTATTATTCCCACTATTATTAGTATTGCATATATATATATATACATATCCTTTTGTTATTATTTATATTCAAACATTTTGAATATTATTACCCTCTTTTGTTAGACTAATTAATTTCACATAGTCATTATATCGTCTTTTACAACTATTCATATTATTGCTTTCGACACTATCGCATCTGGTCATTATGTTATTATTCATATTAATTTATGTTTACTATAAATCACATTATGTTTTTACTCAATGCCTCAAAATAATTCTTTCATAAAAGTGATATTCCGTATTTGGTAATTCGAGATAATCGTGCCCTAACTTACTGGGTTACGATTTTTCTCATTTAACTTAAATAACAGGATACTCTTTTAAATTGCTATACGAGTCTTAAAAATGCTTATTCTCGAAGATGTGAAGTGTTGTGCCCTAACTTACCGGGTATGATATTTCGTCATCTCGAAATAAGAATTTTGTTTAGAAATAAAGGCAATATTCGGTGTTTGAGAATTGAGAAAACGTGCCCTAACTTACTGGGTTTCGACTTCTCTCGCTTATTCTAAATAATCGAATACCCTTTTAATAAAATACACGATTCCATAAAAGGCAAGCTCGCTCTCGAAAATTTAAGATGTCGTGTCCTAACTTACTGGGTGTGACATTTTATATTTTGAGACGAGAGGTCTTTAACACTTGAGCTTTCTATAAAGAAGGATCGTATTTTAAAATTCTTTCAAGTTTTTTAATTTTCGACACTAAGACACTAATTAATCAACTAGGTACCAATTTTGGGCGTATCGAGGGTGCTAATCCTTCCTCGTATGTAATCGACTCCGAACCTGCTTTTCTTGATTCTTGTAGATCAAAATTGTTGTTTAAATAAACCAAACTATCTATTAAAAACAACCACTTTTATGAGGTGACCCGATCACACCTCGTCAAAAAGGATCGGTGGCGACTCCCGTTCTTTTATTTTCAAAATCCAAGTCGATTCCCGTTTGTTTTCAAAAAAATGGTTACGACAGCTGGTACATCAAATGGATATGAATACAACTTTCTTGAATAGTGATTTGGATGAGGAAATCTACATTGAGCAACCTTTAAGATTTGTGGCACCTGGTATGGAAGATAAAGTTTGCAGACTCAAAAAATCTTTGTATGTTCTCAAACAAAACAATGGTATGAGAAATTTTATAAGATTATTCTCAGTTTTAGTTTTATTGTTAATGATGAAGATGCATGTATGTATTCTAATATGTTTGGTTCTGATTGTGTCATCATAAGTCTGTATGTAGATGACATGTTAATTTTTAGTTCTAATATAGAATCCATTAATAAAACCAACACTTTCTTATCTACCAGATTTGAAATGATTGATTTGGGAGAGGTAGATTTAATCTTAAGAGTTAAGGTTACAAAATCAAAAAAAGGGATTTGCATTAAGCCAGTCTCACTATATAGAGAAAGTGTTAAAAAAAATTTAATAGCTTTGATGGAATCCCTTTGAGAACTCCTTATGATTCTAGCATACAACTATTAAAGAATAGAGGAAATGATGTTTCTCAATTAGAGTATACTAAGATTATTGAAAGTCTTATATTCTTGATGAACTACACTCAGTCAGACATTGCTTATGCAGTTAGTAGATTAAGTAGATATACCCATAATCCAAGCAATGAGCATTGGAATGCTCTAAAGCGTTTGCTTAAATAACTTAAAGGTAAAATAACTTGGGAGTTGGAATTTATCGGATACTCTGCAGTCCTTGAAGGTTATTCTGAAGTAAATTGGGTAACTAATAATGATAAGGTGAGCTCTACAAGTGGGTATGTTTTTACTTTGGGTGGAGCAACCATTTTTTGGAAGTCTACTAAACAGACTTGTATTGCTCGCTCCACGATAGAGTCTGAGTTCATAGCACTTGACTTAGTCGAGAAAGAAGTCGAGTGGCTTAAGAATCTACTAGCAGAGATTCATTTATAAGGGAAACTAGTACCTAACATATCTCTATTATGTGACTCACAAGCCACAAATTGCATTGCTAAGAGCCAAGCTTACAATGGTAAGAAGAGGCATATTCGAATAAGACATGAATCTGTGAGACATTTAATAAAGAATGGAGTACTCAAGTTGTAGTACGCGAGGTTTGAAAGGAACCTAGCTGATCCACTAACCAAAGGGTTAAGTAGGAGAATGGTACTTGATTCGTCGATGGGGATGGGTTTTAAGCTCAGTGGTTGAGGAATTCATGGTGGATACCCAACATAGTTTTTTAAGTTCAATGTGGTCAAACGAAACCATGGAAAGACTCATAGTATACATTTTACCTATCCCTATGGCAAACGATATACATGTATAAGGATGAGTTCTTACTCTTAATGAGTTCATAGCCAAGAGTTTAGGTGGTCCTATTGAGACAGACTTGATAAATTCACTGACTTGAGAGGTTGAGTTTATTACTCTTAATGAGTTCATATCCGAGAGTGTGGATGGTCCTATTGAGATGAACTTGATGAATTCATAGAATCTAAATTTGAGAGGATGAGCTTAATAAATGCTCCTAATGATTTTATAGCCTTAATTCAGGCGGTCTATATTGAGATAGGCTAGATGAAATCACCTACATAAGTGTGAAGGACTAGCCATCTTCTGTGAAAAACATTTGGGTAGTTTTTCTAGAGTACTTACTAGCATCCCGAGGTGCATTGGCCAAAAACTTGCTGATTTATCGCAGAACATCAATTGGATCTTAGATTAGTTGTGTATCATGAGTTAACTCCTATCTTAACAAGTTCAAGATTCATTCACTTGTTAAAGAAAATAATCACTCATTTCACTATATGCTAGTTCAAATCCACAAGATACTAATGCTTAAGCGACTAATTTCGTTGTTGCTCTTCTCACATTTTAACTGGAAATATCTCTACTTATTCTTGTGTTTACAAAAATTTTCAAATTTACTTTGCATTAGTGGGGGATTGTTGGTAATGCAAAGGATTGTTGGTAAATGGGTATATCCCACATTGGTTAAGTATAAACTATTGAGAAGGTTTATAAATAACATTATTTTTTACTCTCATTGAATATAGCATTACTTTTTACTCTCATTGAGTAGTTAGGCTATAGCCTTCATACGCGCACGTTGTCGATGCCCGACACAGTCCATGTCTGTGCCCATGTTAACATGTTTCTTCAACATGTATCACGTGCATTTCTTTTTGGATAAAATTCTTATATTTTTCCAGAAAATAATTTCTTTAAAACAGTTTTATTCCTCCACATTTTTTTTAATATTACGAAAATATGGAACAAATTATACTGTTGTGCGGAAATGGTAGGTCAAAACTATAACTGGCCCTACGAATTTTACTCTTTTGCCCTTGCTATTTACTATTTTACCTTTCTATTACTAGTATAAATACCCTTGCTATTTACTATTTTACCTTTCTATTACTAGTATAAATAGAGAGTTTTTTTCCTCATTTTTCACAAAGAAAACAAACATAGCAATCAAAGAACTATTTTCTCCTCCTCGCCTCTTTTCCCATTCTTTTCTAAAAATTCTATCGTTTTTCCCTAAATTACATTAGAAGAAATTATTTCTAGGAGTTTGGGTTTTAAGCGTGATCGACTGTGACCCCTCCAAACTTTCTTGGAAATTGATCCTAGTGTGATTTCCCTGCGAAGAGCAATACCAATTGTGTCCCATCTTCTTTATTCGGGTGTACGAATACTAAAGCACTGTGTTAACCTTGGAGGACGACGTTCATTGGACGATTACACCGATCATGGTGAATTCATTTCTAAGGTAGTAGTTCTTCCACAGTGTAGTAAATTTTGATTTCTTAATTCTTGGTTTATTTTTCCAGTCAGTGCTAACAAATTTTTTTTGGCAGTAGTATATTTTCCAACAATAAATAATCCAAAAATTATCAACTAAATTATAAGTGATGAGTTATGGATTTTTTTTTATGAAAAATGAACTATGTCTCTAAATTACTAAAAATTATATCTCTTAGTTATTAATTAAGAGGTATTAGATACTTATTTGGATAGCTTCAACTCTTACTAAAATGTGACTATCCAAATATGTTTCTATTTGATCGATATGAAGTTTTTATAAATAAGACTCAAATTTCACTTGGAATGTCATAACCGTAAAAACTTGAAACAAAATTTTATTATGTTCTTCAATCTTTAAATATTAATTGATTGTTCTATAAAGAATTACTACATAAGTTATTTATAAAAGTTGATATTCTAGTTATATATTGTCGTGTTAGAGCCAAACTAAAACAATTATTAACCTTCATTAGATTCTTGAAGTTTATTTATCAATAACTTTTTTGCTCACCAATATATATGATTTAAGTTATCAATAAAACTTTAAAGATTTAACATGATTATAGACATTTTAAATATTTATTAACTAGTTCGGGCGAGTTTACTATTTATATAAATTATTTGAAATATAATATATTTGTAGATATTAAATATATTGCATGTATAGATTTTTAAATTTAACGGTTAGGCTTTCAAAGTTGATTATGTTTAAATATATCGAAAATTTTTATATTTAAAAGATGTTTTTATAAGATTTAAAAAAAAACAGTGATGTATGATGTTATTATATCTCATTGTTGCATGCAATTTTGTGATTTGTGTTGAGATTTTAGTTTTAAATTTTAATTATAATTTAATGAATCAGGTTTATATTTATCATTTAAAATTTTATTATTATTATTAATAAAAATCATATTTACAATTTAATTTAAAAATAGGATCCATTTTAGATATAATTAAAAAAAAGGTAATCTTAGAACTCAAAGGTCTCGTATTTGCTCTCATGCCAACAGCATCTTCGGTAATTTCCGCAAAACAGCCAATGACTTTGGAATTTTATATTTGCCAAACTTCATTCAGAAATAATAGATGGAGTTTTGCTTGAGATAGAAAATGTTTGATATTGGATTGTCAAAAGTAGATGATGTTGCTCTGTTAAATCCTTAAAGAAAAAATTCCGTTAACTTGGTACAATGATTTCTAGGCTATGAAAATGAAAATGATATCAGATTGACGTAACCTCAACCTGCATTATTTCTCCCTGTATTCTGGGGAAATTTATTGGCAATAGCTTGGGGTTCTTTTTCTAGTTTTGGATAAACGAGAATTTCATCAAATATGAATTCTTTTTTGCAATGTCAACGCCGAAAACATTTATCCTTATCGTTAAAATTTTGAAGCTTGATCCATTTGTTTTTAAAAAATAATAAGCATGGGAAGCTCCTAACATACAAAATACAAAGGTCTCTACTCCTATAAAGAAGATATGATTGTTTATTCAAGTTTATAGTTTGTTTAAACTGATGAAACCTTGCATGATTTGGATGACTACATCAAGAACTGCGCCTGACATTCATCACTAAACAGGCCAACCCCCCCCCCCCCCCACTTTGTATCGTTATTGATTAATTGCCCCTACTTGTGAAAGTTTGGTCGGATTTTGAATGACTCAAGCGTGGCAATGGTTATCTCGTATAGTTGTGAATAGAACTTAGTCAGCAAACCCTTTCTTTGAGCTGGCTTCATTTAATTTCATTTCTATATGTTCTTCGGTTGTTCAAAGCTGGTTGGCTCCTGAATTAATTTTTTTGGTCTTACCAAACATAATCCTCATTTTTAGGTATAAAATAATTTGCTCTATTTGAAATATTCATTGAAATCTAGTTGAATGTGTTCAATACCCTTATCTGGGCAGCTTTTGAAACGCCTACCATCAAATCCATCAATTTTCTTAGAGGATGGAGGATGCTTTGGTTTGGTTGTCATCAGTAGCCCCAGTAAAATTTTCAAAAGTTTTAAAGTTAAAATGAGAATTTTTTTAAAGAAAAATTTTGGGAGTGTAATTAAAATTTTTAAATTTTTTGTGAGATTAATAAGAAATTTTCAAAAAATTTAACAGTATTCAATTAATTTTTTATAAAAAATGAAAGGCATAATGATTACTTTCAAGAAAAAATTTTAAAAGAGAAATGAAAATTTTCAAAAATTTTGGAAAGCCTAATTAAAATTTTCTAAAAATTTCTCAAAAAAAATTAAAATTTCCCAAAATTTTGGGGGGCCAAGACCCTACACCACCATAATGGTCCGCCTCTTTGCCATCTGCAACACAAGAATAGGAACAGAAGGACTTAATTATAGATATGAAAAAGAATAAATGCCATAAAATATTTTCAGGAATAAGCCTGGTCATTTCATCAGACCAGCATTGTTCTTTCTCTTTGAATATATATATATATATATATATTTCTCGGTGAGGAACATTAAAATGCTTAAACAGTAAAGTTTTAAAGGGTATAGATGCCTAATGTATCAATAATCGAAGACAGTTGCCTTTATTATGTTCTGATAATTGACAAGTTAACTTGATGTCATTGGCAATATTGGTTTCTTCATTTCCATTCAATCACTTTCATGCATCCAATGTGATGAAATTGTTTGATCTCAGATCATGATATGCATCTCTCTCAAGATCTATAGTTGTTTTCAAACTGTATTTGAAGGTCAATAAAACACCATATTCCAGCCTACAATGGTCGTCACACAGTTCAAATCAATTTAACATAAATGATTTCCAGTTCCCAGGTGGTGTGATTATTTACAATCCTGGTCCCTGCTCCTTGTGCCAACAAATCCACCTCAATAATCCATTGTTTTCATAAATATTGCTTCTTCTTCTGTTTTTAATAACGACAAACTTTGGAAACATAAGATTCATTCAACCAAAGTACTTCTGCAGACAAACAGAACAATGCAGGCCTATCGATTGGCATCTTTGTGATGTTAGTGTTTAAATACAAATCGCAAAAAAGGATAAAGGGACTAATTCAAAGCATTAATAGAAGATAAAGACACTTGTTAAAAACAATTCAATCGATTGGAAAAAATTAACTTGGTGCAGGCTTTTGTTTCTCCAATATACTTCCTTGAAATGGTTGGTCACAAAGTCTTGTATGGTGTAGAGGGTAAAGAGGTTGGATTTTTTTTTTTCTTGTAAGAAGTGAAGGTGAAAGTGAAAAGCAAGGCGGAATCCTCAAAGATGCTCCTCTTGAGTAGAATTTTTTCTTGAGAAATATATTGCAAAATAAGGGCTGGTTTGTTTTCTTGTCCAATGTTTTTGTGCTATGGATAAATTAGCATATGCACCTGGAAAATGACAGAATTTACATGTTCATCAATGATTGAAACATTATATAGTATATCAATTTCAGACCTCTCAGCGATTTTGTCGAGAGTTAAAATGTGGTTTCAAAAAAATTAACTTTACCGTCTTTATCAAATACCTTTCTATTTCTTTGAATATTTTATTATGAGAACATCTCACCAGAAAAAAACAACTACTGGAATGGGTAAAGATGCTTAGATTGTAGATTGGTCAATGACCAAATTGTTTACTATGCTGGCTACAACAATGAATAAGAATCTTGAATAGATTGTAAGATAATTCAGTTCTTGGCCAAATGGTGACCCTAGTCCTAGGCTTTGATAATGCAGCCTAACCCCTGAAGTGAAAAGTCATTAATGGAAGATGAAGTACAAACATGAAGCAAGCCTCAGTTCTTGACTTGCTGCAAGGAAGAAGAAAGATTGTGATTTGTTGAACAGTTAAGTGCCATAACCAGAGATAAAAACACTTTCAAGCATTCACAGTTTGTAGATGTGAAAATCAACTAATACTAGCACCACACTGATTGACTATTTCCCCAGCTTAAGCCTTCAACAAGTACTGTTCAATTCTTTTATCTAGATAAAGATATTTGAAATGCATAGGCAAGTAGAATCAATGAAAATTTTCAACTCTACTAATTACGAAGATCTCCCAAGGGCTACATATCACAGCAGACAAATCCCAGATTCAAAATGCCTGCAGCAAGTGAAAGACATAACTTAAAAACCAAATATTGCGGAGAATATTGGCATTGAAGACAGATGGAGCTCGGTTCTTAGGTTTGCAACTCCTCGACTTTAGTTGAATTCTTCACTTCTCAGAGACCAAATGTACTAAAAGTAAACAAACATGATTCACAGACTTGTTTTTATTTTGCAATGCTTACCTAAAAAATTCCACTACAAGTGACATAGATCATGTACTTGCTTATTATTTCTCCCTGGGGTAATCCTTTAATATCATAAGCAAACAAGCCAGAAATTTCCAGTACCAGGTATATAAACACTTGGAAACAAAGTAACCTGAGTATAATATTAAACCAAAGCAAGCTTTGTTTCTAACTTCTAATCTTGTATTTTAACTTGATAGTTCCATACAGGAAAGGGTAAAGGACTTGCAAGGCAGTGCCAAAGCAGGCAGTTTATGGAAAGATACACATAACCTGGCACTTAATAAATTAAAATATCTAGTTTTCATCCAGAATCTGTGAAAGAAAATCTCAGAACCAAAAGCAGGACAACAACAAGTACATACTAAAAAGTCATCAACATCGCATGAAACCAGAAAAATAGAGATCAGCATATGTATATATATATATAGGAACTCATAAGACCAAAACAGTTAAACTCCAACTGATTAATCCTATACGTTTCTATTTGAGAGAAAAACAAAATTCTATCTTTATTATCCCTGTAGAAGAATTTTCCAACATTAACACAACTCGCCTGCTTCCTTATCTAAGCCATTGTTTTTTAATCAAACACAAGAAACAGCGAGTGAAGGCCTTTCGTCTAATGAAATCAAGATTATAAATTATACAACAAGAAGAAACAAAAGTTAGTTTTGCCTGTAAGCTATATAATTAGCCAAAGCAATCAAAGGAGCAGCTTTGGCAGGGTCAAATCCTTGAAGCAACTCTATCGCATCAGTCTTCAACTTCTCAGCAAACTCCTTTGATTTCTGTATCCCCATCAACTTTGGATAAGTCACTTTATCAGCCACCAAATCTTTCCCTGCAGTCTTCCCTAATTCCTTAGACGACTTGGTTACATCAAGAATGTCATCCACAACCTGAAACAAAAGCCCAATGCACCTTGCGAATTTCCTTAACTTTTCCACCTCCTCATCACATCCACCTCCAACAATGGCGCCCAAAACCACTGCCGCTTCGAGCAAAGCAGCAGTTTTGTGAACATGAATGAATTCTAAATGATCCAATCCCACATCTGTTAGCCCCTCACTAATTATGTCCACGACTTGACCAGCCACCAACCCCTCCCCTCCAATAGCTTTGGCTAATTCCCCAACAGCTCTTACAATCCTGGAAGGCGGAACACCAACTGTAGAAACAGCTATATGTTCAAAAGCAAAAGCTAAAAGAGCATCCCCTGCTAACACAGCTATATCCTCACCAAAAACTTTGTGGTTGGTTGGTTTTCCTCTACGAAGATCATCGTTGTCCATGCAAGGCAAATCATCGTGGATTAAAGACATGGTGTGGATCATTTCAACAGCACAAGCTGCGGGCATAGCCATGGATTCCCGGCCACCAACAAGTGCACAGGCTGCTAAACAAAGCACCGGACGTACCCTTTTTCCACCTGCTAAAAGGGAGTACCGCATTGCTTCGTGGATTTTAACAGGGTCACGGAGTGAAACAGCAGATTCCAAGGCTTGGTTAACTGCACTTGCTTTTTGAAGCATGTAGGAATTGAAATCAAAGCTTGACTTTTGAGGGTCTTGTTCTTCTTCCTTGACAATGTCTTCTTTGGTAAGGACTGAGGTAATGGAAGGAAGAGAAGTGAAGTTCACTTTTTTCAGGGTAGAAGATGATTGAGTTGTGAGAGGATTGAAGGGAAGAGATCTAAGTAAAGGAAAGGATTTGGATATGGAAGAAACTTGGTTAGACATGGAGTAAGACTGAACCCAATAACCCAGATTCAATGAAGCCATTTTGAAAGATTGGGTTTTTTCGATTTCAGAAGCACAATAACAGCTCGACGGGGATGAAAATAGAGAACCAAGAAACAAATAAAAGTAGCAAATTCTAACGTAATTTCCAGTTTTCAAATACTTAAAGATTGAATTCTGCAGCCCTGCAATGACAAGTTGGACGAAAATGTTAGTACTCTTATGTATGAGGGAGAAGGAAAAGGGGGAAGAAAAGCTAAAATATTGATGGCAATGGCAATGGCACTGGCAATGGCAATGGAGATTGGATGAGCATTAGTTTTTAATGAGAGCCAAAGAAGGACAAAGATTGGATTTTGGGATTTGGGTGGGCAACTGGGCATCTTGTAGCATCGGCATCTTTTCTAACGCCCCACCAATTACTTATTTATTATAATCCTCAATTTTTTTATTTATCCTTCAAATCCAATAATAAATTATGAGTTTTTTGTTAAATAATATAATAAATAATACAGCGTTTATTATCGACTATATTACAACACAGTTTGTATGCCCATGCAATGGCATGGCATAATATGTTAAATTATTGTATAATTTCAAAATTTATTTTTTAACAGAAAAAATATCATTTTTAGATTTCATATTTTTAAGAAATTTAGTCAAAATCCAACATTAAAAACATTCATTGATAACATATAATATAAAATCATAAAAACACCATATAATTCTAAATACACTATCATATTAAATTAAGAAAAAATATAAATAATTTTAAATATTCTGTAAAAAACAAATATAATCAAATAATCATTTTCTATAAAACATAAAATAATCATTTGATCGAACAAAACAAATCATTTGCTATCTCTAGAAAAGATGGGTTTGATAATTGAATTTTGTCCACAACCAAATTCTAAAAACAACAAAACTGCCCACTTGAAATCAAGATTCTCTAATTAAGATGAAGATCCCATTCAGAAAAAAGAAATTCAAGGTTTCCTAATTTAAAAATTTTCTTTAAGAAAAGGTTATATAGTAGACTAGATTCTAGCCATACACTAATAAGACGAGGAATTGAGATCTTGGCGGGATTTTTTTCCCTTTTTATGACAAGAAAACATGAAATAATATATATATATTGCCTTAAAAGGGTGTAAAATTGACCATTTTATTAAGAAATGCCCATTTTTTACTTTATTTAAAGAAATAGGTCACTTTATTTATTATTTACCGGAATGACCGAAAATACTAAAATGCATCTACATGGGAGTGTTTTAAGAGAAAATTCTAGCAAAATATGTCCCTGAAGGAGCGCTTTTGCCATGTCAGCAAAAACGCACTAACGTGGACGCGCTTTGCTGACATGGCACAAGCGCTCCCTCAGGGAAGCGTTTTAGCCCATGTTTTTTATCCTCAGGGTCATTTAAAATTTTGCCTGTTGGGAGTCCAACGGTAAAACTTATATATATAAAACCCCCTCTTATTTTTTTCACACAAACATTTCTTCCAAAAATTTAAAAAAATCTCTCAAATTTCTCCCTAAATTTCTCAAAGCTCTCTTTAATTAACTATTTCCTTTAATTTTTTTCTAAATTAGTATTATTTTTTTTATAATTTCTAAGATATTTGATCGTGTTAGCAATGGCCGGGGAATTAATTCGTCTCGATTATAAACATATCTCCGTCGAACAAATGAAAATGATAAGGGTTAATTTCAATTTTTGAATATTATTTAATATTTTTTCATTTATGTAATTTTAATTATTTTTTATTTTATAATTTTTTATAACAGTTTATAGATCGGGTGTTACAATGTTACATTCGTAATATGTCTGATCCTCCATCACTGTTGATAGAAAATTACTTGAGGGAAGCAGATTTTTTGACATGTGGCCAATATAGGTCGAGGGTGCAAGTTGGACCCGAAACTCATCAGTGCGTTCATAGAGAGGTGGAGACCCGAGAAACATATTCCATCTTCCATGCGGGAAGTGTACCATCCTTTTGGAGGACGTGTAGTTACAATTGGGATTGCCAATGGATAGGTTCGTATTCACCAGGTCTACTCAATCTGCTGATTGAGGAGCTATATGCTACGATCTTTTGGGTGCGATTTCGGATAATATTTACAGAGGTAGGATCGAGATGGGCTGGTTACGAAACACATTCCTAGAGCCGGGGGATGATTCGACTGAAGTAGAAAGAATAGATATAATTGGGCATATATCTTTGAGATAATTAGAGGTTATCTAATGCCGGACTTGTCACGAAACCTCGTACACCTGAGGTGGCTGCTGAAACTCATTGATTTTAGAGTAGCTGACAAACTTAGCTGGGGTGTACCGTGTTGGCAACATTGTATCGGGAGATGTGCGAAGCGATGAAACCAAATAAAGCCAAAATCGGAGGTTGCCTATCACTACTACAATTATGAGCTTGGTTTCGCTTTCCATTTTTATGTCCTCGAGTGAACCAGCCATATATATTCCTACTCATAACGAGATAAAATTTATATTAGATTTTACAATTATTACATAGATTTAAAATATAATTTTATGCTAAAAAATTATTTAATTAGGAGGAACCATTCGGCGAGTTATATTGGAATATCTACCGCTTTTGAAGATATACAGCTTCTATTAGACCAACGGTCAGAAGCGCATTTAAGTATTAAATGAAATAAATATACATAACATAGTCGTTTCATATTTAGTGTTTAGTATTATGTATATAACTAATATTTTTAATCACGTTTATATAGTTTCAATGGACACCATACGAGGATCCAACAATTCAGGTAGTAATTCCGGATGAATTCTTTCAAAATACGAATATTTGACATGTTAAGGTTCCATTGATCAACTATGCTACTTGCGAGATGCACCAGATAGATAAAGTGTTGCGGTAATATAGATTCCGACAACTGGTTCCCGTGCCACCTGAGGTGCTCGATGATAAGTACAAAATTGACTTACGGTAATTGAATACGCATTGGTCACTATTCTTTCCAGGATATATCGCAATGTGGGAAAATCGATATGATTATATACCTACTCGCGAACCGATCATCGTTCTAGAGTTTGCGTGTGCGCCGAATTACATGTCTTGGTTTAGGATCCATGGCAAGTTATATTTGCTCTCGGAAGAGCAGAGGCGTCGGCAAATCCGTGTCGAAAGGGAACGACAGGGCCTTTTAAATCAAAGGAGAAGGGATGATGGGGCAGACCCATCAACAACGTCTACACAATCACCGAGCCCAACACTTTAAGCGACGATGCCCATACCACAACCCCTTTAGATTATGCTAGGCATGTATCCTAACCGTTATATGTATCATAACCTTTATATGTTTCATTTTCCCAGTCCTATGCCAGGTTGGAATTCATGACCCGGTGCATCTCCTTTTCTAATGACTCCAACTCAACCAACGATATATAGGTCATCGTCGTAGGAGGGATCACATGAGGCACCGTCGAGGAGCTCATCTTATTTCCAATCCCTATTGCCTTATAGGATTCAAACACCTTCGCCATGGGTGATGCAAACACCTCTGTATTCTTTATTCTATCAAGGTGGGTTATCCTCCTAACATCCATAAACAGAACAACAACAACCCTCGCTGAGGCAACTGCGACCCCCGTCGAAAGTTGAACCAATAAGGAATCCAGCGCGTAATTGTCGACCACCCCTATGTGGCACTGATTCCGACTAGCACATGCATTGATTTTTTTAATATATTTGTACAAACTATTTTTATATTGGTTCATTTAATAAAATAAAAGTTATTTTGAATAGTTTAATAGTCAATTATTTTTATATTTTGTCTTATCTAATAAAATAAAAGTTCTTTTGAATAAGGTGATAGAAATAATGCAACATAGTTTCATTTAAGCAATTATCAACTATTTCGATTTGGACATGTTCGAATTGTATGACCGGGGTTCCTACACCATCCACACAACTTTTGTTGCTTTGTTTTTTCCCAGATATCCATATTATCACGTATTCTACTCGAGTAAAGTCGACCTTTTGATTTGCGACGTAGTTCTTTATCTAATAACAACTTAAATGGAGCAAACAATATAGACAACCACTTACGTTCATCTGGGACCGGTGGGAATACGTGTCTCCACACGTTGTACATGGATTTTAATTTATACACTTCATCGACATAGCTCATGAGATCCAAACAGAGATTTTGACAAGTTACAATTGCATGAGCGCATAGATAACGAAGTGTGTCAAACGTCCCACAGTAGCAAGTCCTATTTCTTAGGTGTACATGATATTGCTTGCCGGTAATAGCTTGGTTCAATTTGTCGAACTCTATCACACGAAGCTATAGGTTTTCGCGATAGTGACACACTATGTGCATGGTGTTGGCCCGCGCCTTCGCTTTGTTAATTTCTTGCAATACCTTCTGGAGCCATACATGGCCTCCCTGTATTTGGCCTTTATAACTTGCTCTCGTTTTGGAAATAGTGCAGCCAAGCATAAACATGTCTCCCGCACAATTGAGGTTATTAGCAAATGACGTGATCCTTTTAGGACAGAGTTTATGTATTCAACCAGGTTTGAGGCTATATGACCATATCGTAGGCCCCGTTGTATGCTTGTGTCCACTGATCGAAAGGTATGTTAAAGAGGTAATTTGCGCCTTGATCACTAACTAACAGCAAAATCGCCAACATCTTATGAAAACAGTCCTTATTGATCTCGTACCCTGTCAATATAAGTTGATAGCTAAAATTATATACCACTCTTCCATTCAGAATAAATTGAATATTACAAACGAAATTATATTAGTGGAGATTAAATACCTATGTTGGTCACTTGTCGTTGTTCAGTGGTAGACCGATATTGCTCGTAGTAGTTAGACACAAAGTGAGTTAGACAATGCCGATGGTATGTGCAATCTCATAGGTTTCCCTGTCGCTCAATTACGGCTAGTATTCCACTGCCTCGATCTGATATAACATAAATATCAGGTTGGGGGAAGACATATCTCCTCAACCATGAAAAAAAAATCTCAGTCATCACCTGACTCCCCTAGTATTATCGCAAATGCAATTAGAAGGTTTCTTTCACCGCCATCCTGTGCCACAACTAGCAATAGCCGATGGGTATATCTACCATACATAAAGGTATCGCCAATTTGTACCAATGACTTAAAGTACACAAATGCATCCTGACATTTCTTAAAGCTCCAGAACAGATCTTGAACAATTGACATCCACGGAGTAAGTGGTCGTTGTAGTATGCAGAGCCCATTTCAAGGTTTGTTACGCAACTTGAGACATACCTCTCTAGCACTTGTCACCACTGCCACACCTCATTATATGAAGTGCCCCACCCATTATTCATCTTTTCCAATACCTTCTGTTTAGCTATCCAAGCCTTGTGGTAAGAGGGCGTGTAACTCAATTGGCTACAAATATTGGAAATTAAGATTGACACAGAAGTCTTGGGATTCACTTTCACCATCGGTAGTGTTAACCCAGCTATCATATCTGAATCTATCTTTGGATGATTTTGTGAAACACCTGTCAATGAAGTACATTAAATAATGAAACATTAAGTAAAAATAATATTATTCAAAAACCCTAAACACCGAGTGATACTGTACCAGCAACACACTTTGACCTTTGTACCTCTTTATCTCCCATAAACCTATCTTTTTCCTAATCGAAGCCATGATTCTCCATGAACATGTACCGTCTTGCACTGCAAACTTGGCCTCAAACTTCTTAGATTTGGATTTAACCATATGGTAGTTAACCCTATTTATGATGCTATATTGTTTCAATACAACAAGAAAACTATTCTTACTGGAAAAATCCTTACCAACTTCTAATTCATACAAATCCAATGACGAACTCGTACGGTCACACCTTCTGTGTGGTAGATTTGGAAACTTCATCACATCATCTGCCGATAGATCAACATTATGCATGTCGGCTAGAAGCGAGTACACCGTAAATCGTAGATCTTCTTCTTCTTCATCTGAACCCCCTTCACTGTCTTCAGGTTCGGTTAGAACATGCTCTGATTTAGAAAATAATGTAATGTCTACATTATCGGGGTCGGGCTCTCGAGGTGGATTCATATCAGACTCATCATCTAACCCACCATCATCTACAACGTATGAGGTCCCTTCGCTGGTGGACGTCATAGGGAGTACATTATCCCTTTTTGTGAAAGTTTCGTAACATCCCCAATCAGATGTGGATTGCCAACCACTAAAAGTTGATGTCATTCCCCAGTACGTATTTCTATCATTGAACATCGACTCACTGAGATGCATTTCCCATCCACAAACCGAGTGTCGTGCAGGAGTTATGTATTCTATATTGCTACCAAACACAGGCGCTTCAGTGTTCTGCCTCCCATTAACAGAGTGTCGGGCAGGGGTTGTGTATTCCTTTAGAACAACAATAGATGTTGAAGTCACAAATGTTTCATTTGGCGATGAAAATTATACATATAACTCAAGATAGGGTGATCCACTAGCGAGATGAGTCTGTGCCATTACCTCCAAGCTACGACCACCTTTGATATCAAATGAGTTATATGTCACAAGATCAACCAAAGCACAAAATCGATACTTAATAGATGAAACTCTCATTGGTGTCGTTCCGAAAATTTTACACCTAATTCTTTTATGAAGTTCTGTCAAATCTATGTTCTAGTTAAAAACCAGTCGCGTCCAGCATCATAGTAAATAACATCACTAATACATTCACTCATCTTTAATTTCTATTCTGCTTAGCCTCTCTAATTTTTCTTACTATAACTTATGCAACATGAAAATGAAATTTGGCTCATTTATAACCTAAAGCCAAGCAGGAACTACTGCAGAAAAAGAGTGTTCATGTGGGAGCTTTTTTCAGTAATTTTGCTGATAGTGCATCCTGCTTGAAGCAGTTTTGAAACTATTTTTTTAGGACCGTCTTCTCAAAATTATTTTTCAGGAACTACTATAGAAAAAGAGCATCCACGTGGGAGCTTGTTTTAGTAATTTTTCTGACAATACATCCTACTTGAAGCGTTTTTGACACTATTTTTTCAAAACTGTCTCTCAAAATTATTTTTTCAGGAACTACTGTAAAAAAAAGCATCTATGTGGGAGCTTTTGTTAATAATTTTGTTGACAGTGCATCTTGTTTGAAGCATTTTTGACACTATTTTTTAGAATCGTCTTCTCAAAATTATTTTTTTAAGAACTACTGTAGAAAAAGAGCATCCATGTGGGAGCTTTTTTAGTAATTTTTCTGAAAGTGCATCCTGCTTGAAGCGTTTTTGACACTATTTTTTCAGAACCGTCTTCTCAAAATTATTTTTTCAGCAACTACTATAGAAAAAGAGCGTCCATGTGGGAGCTTTTTTAGTACTTTTGCTGACAGTGTATACTACTTTAAGCATTTTTTACATTATTTTTCATAACAGTCTTCTCAAAATTATTTTTTCAAAAACTATTATAGAAAAAGAGCGTCCACGTGGGAGCTTTTTTCAGTAATTTTGTTGACAATGCATCCTACTTGAAATGTTTTTCACACTATTTTTTTAGAACCGTCTTCTTAAAATTATTTTTTCGGGAACTACTCCACGTGGGAGCTTTTTTAGTACTTTTGCTAATAGTGCATACTACTTGAAGTGTTTTTTACATTATTTTTTCAAAACCATCTTTTCAAAATTATTCTTTCAGAAACTATTGTAGAAAAAGAGCGACCACGTGGGAGCTTTTTTCAGTACTTTTGCTTATAGTGAATCTTGCTTGAAGATTTTTTTTCACTATTTTTTCAGAACCGTCTTCTCAAAATTAATTTTTTTTTAGAAACTACTGTAGAAAAAAAAAACAAACTCCTTCTTGTCAATATAATTTTTTCAAGACTCAACCCTAAACCCGTTTACAAATACCCTAAAACCTAAACACAAAATTATTTTTAAAAGACTCTAAACCTTAATTTAATTAATTTTCTTAAAAACCATAAACCTTAATTTAATTAATTTACTTAAACCCCTAAAACCTAATTTAATTAATTTTTTAAAAGATTTTAAACCTTGATTTATTTTTTAAAATCCCTAAACCCTAAACAAATAAATTTCTAAATTATTTTAACAAAACCCTAACCCTAACCCTAACCCTAAACCATTAAAACCCTAAACCCATAAACCCTAGATGCTAAACATGCAAATAGCCCTAATCCTAGAAAAACACGGGCTAAAACGCGTCCCTAAGGGAGGGCTTTTGCCATGTCAGCAAAACGCATCCATGTCAATGTGTTTTTTGCTGGCACGACAAAAGTGCTCCCTCAAGGAATCGTTTTCCTGGAATTTCCCCTTAAAATGCTCCTACAGGGACGCATTTTAGTATTTTTATCCCATTCCGGTAAATAATAAATAAAGTGGCCCATTTTCGTAAATAAAGTAGGAAATGAGCCTTTCTTGGTAAAATGGTGGTGTAAAATTCTTCAAATTTTTTCAAAAAAAAAAAATTAAGCTCATGTTTTCTTTTACACTCAATTAGATGCTTAAACTTTCCAAAAATGCCAAAAAGGCCTTCAAATTTTTTCAAAAAAAAAATTAAACCCCTACATTTTTTTTACACTCAATTGGGTACTTGAACTGCCAAAATGTATCAAAAAGGCCCTCTAACCATTAATTTTAACAGTTAATCATTAAAGTTAACTACCCCTAATTTTTTCTAGTTAAGGCTATCATGTGTCACAATCACATCATGACAAGTGAAAAAATGATAAAAAAATAAAAATCAATAAAATTTATAAAATTATTGAATTTTAAAAATATAAAAATTATTAAAATTAAAAGAAAAAATTATAAAATATATAGAAATAAAAAATTAAAAATTTTATAAAGTTGTAAGTGTTATAAAATACATAGATAAATAGTAAAGAACAAAGAAAATATGGGAAGCAATGGAGAATGTATTTTATTGATTAATGGGGATATTTGCAAAGTTTTTCTAAAGTCTCTATTTATAGGCATAAAAAGTATAAATAAAGAAGAGATCTACTTCTACACTATTAGAATTTAAAGTATATCAAAACTTATCTTAATCTTGATGGACATCCACTTAATAAGATATTCATAACACTCCCCCTTAAATGTCCATTGGTAAATAATGTGCCTCGTTAAAACCTTACTAAGTAAATAATGTGCCTCGTTAAAACCTTTCTAAGATAAAAACCCTATGGGAAAACAAATTCCTAATGAAGGAAAAAGAGTACACATATCTATAATATGCTGCCTCATTAAAAACCTTACTAGGAAAACCCAATGGGACAAAACCTCGGTTAAAGGAAAAAGAGTACAACACTTATTTACTATATATTCAATCTTGAATACTAGTCTTTCAAATGACTATTTGAATGTATTTGCTAAGCATTTATATCACAATTCTTTTGAAAGTCATGAGTGAGAGAAAATTTTTGGGAAATACATTTTGATCTTTTCAGGAGTTTTAATAATAATCATAGCAAACTTTAATAATGATTCCTTTATAAAAACACAAATAGGTATTTTGGATCATTTTATAATCCTCCTTCAACTACTATTTTGTAACACCTCAAACTCAGCCTGGCGTTATAGCTAGATTTAGAGATGCTATGTAAAAGTGTGCTGTTATAAAACCAGTTCCCGACTATTTTGGAATACAAATAAACTTATGGTATTTTAAAAACTGTTTTATTTAGAAAACTTGTTGTCATACCTGTTTAATTAAAACCATAGCTTATTTACATTATCTAAATAAATCGAGTATCTTGCAGCGGAAATTCCTTAAACGTTATATTTTGGAAAACCGAGTTTGTTTTCTTAAAAATAGTTGATCGCAAAAACAAAGCCATTTTTCAAAATATCGTTTTATCGTATGTCATGCCAAAACCCAAAATAAAAGTCCAAATCCAAAAATAAACCCAAATGTCTAGAGACTCCAAAATTTCTAAAACTCTCAAACCAGAAATTTTTAAATAATTTAACTTAGTAAAATTAAGTTTAAGGAGGAATGAACATAACCGAGCTCCCATTGCACCAACCCGCCTAATTCTAAGGGTCACCTTAAATTATCAGACAAACAGAGAGTGAGTTTTTATAACTCAGTCTGTAACTCGTAAGAAAATAGAGTTTCAAATTTAATCACATGGCAGAACAGATACAGGCATACATTTCTTATAGAATCAGAATCATGTCAGAGTAGTACAGATGCAGATACATATAATCCTACCCCCATCCACTGTACACCAGCTCCGACCATCCCAACATACCATGTGGTGTTTAACACACCAACTCAGCCCTACACACCACTTAGTGTCCTTACGATACTTTTCAGAATAATCACAGCAGTGCTGCCAGTATAATGGTGAGATATCGCCTCACACAGAACATTTCTTCCATATAGTATATGTGCCACCCCATAGTTAGATATAAATAGAAATAACAGAAATATCAGATACCTGGATTTACATATCATACATGCTCGTTTAATAGATGTAGAACATGCTTTATACATAATAGATCATACATATATCATTACAATACATGAATTTAAATATTTTAGTCAAGTTTCATCTAATAGATTAATAGAATTCCTACTTAATACCTTATATAACCATATACCGATCCCACGAAAGGCCTACTGTAACATCCCTAACCCGTATCTAGCGTCAGAATAGGGTTATGGAACATTATCAAATAAACAGAATAGTAAACCTTTTGATTCATACATCAATGTAAAAAGAGTCTAATCACATTCAATTACATTCATAACAACCCTTAATCGATCCTTCGAAGCCTTAAAAATACTTTAGAAACTTTTCAAGACTAATTGGAAACATATGGAAAGTTTAAGAAAAAGTCAGAAAAATTAGACTGTAGGGGTCACATGGCTGTGTGGCCAGGTTATGTGACTTACACGGCTGAGACACACGCTCATGTCTCAGGCAGTGTAACAATTGAAATAAGGATATGCGGTGGTGCCTCAGCCAGTACCCGTGCCTGTGTAACTCTTTGACCTGGGTCATACGGCTAAGCCACACACCTGTATGCCAAGTCGTGTTGTAAGAGTATGCCCAAAGATCAATCATGAGATGGTTGTAATAACATACTTGATTTACCATGTTTATTAATATAAGGCGTTGCCATTATTATTTCAGTTTCTTTTCTGTGTGTATAAATAAATTTTTTTATAATAATGTCCTAAGAATAATATGATTATTCTTAAAAGGTCTTTAGTCAGGTATTATTGTTGACTAGGACAACAATAATGCATTAAGACTAACATGTAGTTGATTGATGATAAAGAGTTGTCATTGATATGGAGTGTCAGGATCAATGCATGAATATGTATGCTAGAGAACAACATATTAGACTGACCCGCTATGAGTATGTTTCTTGGATTATTATGTAATTGTCACAAAATTATTCATAGTGATTAATATGTATATGATCCTCAGACTTGAGATCATCATTATCCCAACATCGTGAGCTGTATATTTTAATACAGTCAAACGTACACCGTAACTGGTTGTTTTATAAAGGCTGATGTTGGATATACCACAATCTATGTAGAGGGATATGGTTGATCAATATAGGATAAGTCCTTTCTACATAATGGGAGTAATGTCTTAGGCCAATTGATTGAGTGAGACTAGAAATGCATGGGCATGCTCAAATAAGTTGATATGAGATGTCATACTTATTTGTGTATCATAGTCTACTCAATGTATCAAGAAACATGGGATGGACTATGCAAGTGTGACTATTCCATGACTTGTGTATATTCCAGAGATAAAGGACTTAAGGATTAATGCATGAAAGGTTAATCACAAAAGGTTATGTCGAATCATGACTTCTTGTAACTTAGGTAGCAATGATGCATTGCTAGAAGCCACTCATTATTTGTAACATTAGAATTGTTCTAGTATTACTGCTAACGTTACAAGAACCTATAGGGTCACACCCTATGGTTGAAATGAACAGAATAAAACATAGTTGGTATTGTGTTTGGTTGTCATATGAATTAAATTAATTATAGAATTAATTTAATTAGGTAATCAAATATAGAACATATTATATGTACAAGGATGTTGTACACATAATGAGAACATAATTCTATTAATATATGAATTTGGTTCAGTATATAAATTTAAATAAATATAGTTTACCAAATCTTTATTATGATTAATGTAATTATAATTTTTGGTTAAAACATTATTATATTTATTTATTTTAATTATGATTATTATGTTCGGATTAAAATTTAATAAATTAAGAATTCATTATATACATACCAATTATAAGGGGAGTTATATATAAAAAGGGAGAAAAACCCTAAAAAGTGAATATATATACAAACCCGAAGCTTTGCTACTAGGTCTAGCAGCCGTCAAGCAAAATATCTCTGAAAATAGTTTTGGGGATTTCTTCTGTTCATTGTCAACGGGGTGGATTACGTAGAGGTTGGGATTATAAAGATTACGGCTTGGATTCGAAAGCAAAACAGTATTCTCATTGCCGAGACTTCACTGTCTACTCAGATTGAAGTTCGGTAATTTCGAAACCTTTTTCACACGATTCGTTCCTCGCACATGGGTCCATGGTTTGGATCGCCAGAATATATATATTTTTTTCACTGTGGCATGGGGGTACCGGTGTTCCAACAGTGGTATCAGAGCCACTTGTGTGATACGGACTCAGGTTTAAATACTTGGGTGATGCAATTGAATGAGATGCATGCTTTAATTTAATTATGATTTTTGACTGTTTATATCATCTAAGCATAAATTGATTACTGTTCCTTTCGATAATTGATTAAATGTTAATCATGGTGTTATGACCTATTCGATTTTATGTTATTACTGTTAACTTTAAAAATCTGTAATGATGCAACGGTGGTATTTATAGTTTCTAGTAAGAGTTAACTGGCTAGTGGAACAAGGGTTGTTCCGATATGAAACCTCAAGGATTTAAATCCTGAAAACACGATTCTGTTGATAAAAGTCATCAAATCGTGAGGTTTCATTTGGCTGGGGTATGCGGTTCGTACCGCAGGGGGCTCCTGGTCGGCCCGCTCCCTCCGACCGCCTCAGATCCCCATCATCTTTCACTATGTTTTGTAATAAATAAAACTTAGGCCATAAAAAGGTTGAAAGGATATTTTATAATTCATTTAGCAAAAACATTGAATGATGTATGCTATTTTTGAAATACAAGGTGTTTGAAATGC
This sequence comes from Gossypium arboreum, assembly GCF_025698485.1. Lineage (NCBI taxonomy): Eukaryota > Viridiplantae > Streptophyta > Magnoliopsida > Malvales > Malvaceae > Gossypium > Gossypium arboreum. The sequence continues at coordinate 28,818,738 of NC_069080.1, read as the reverse complement.
ATAGTTATAGCCCGATGACCCATTTGATAAAAGGTTGTAATTTTATAAATACAGCTTGCGTGTCGTGCCTTACTACTATTCTCTTGTATTTCTCTTCTCGTCTTACTCCCTCGTATGTCAAACAAGTTTTTGAATATTGTAATTCACAAAAGTTGCTGTGGACTAGATGAGAAGGAAGATGGGCCAACTAATGTGGACCGACAGCTTGTGAAACGGTTTACACCTTTAGGTTTCCTTTTGGTTCTCCCATTGGCTTGGGTTGAACCACCATAGTTTATTGGCTATAACTTTTGTATTTATTTATTTCTTTATCTATTCATGTTGAGATGCTATGAATGTCTAAAGCATGCAAATTTGGTAATAATAAACCCCATTAATTGATGAGATCAATTAAAAGATTAAATGGACTGAAGTAGACCATAATTGGTGAGATACAACAACTTTAATAAAACCCCTCTATTAAAATATTAAGTCAACATGGCCTTCCAATTTTTTCCCTCGTTAAGGCCTCGATCAATACTATGTAGGTTCTGCCAAAGCAAAGTACTAGTATTTATCTTGGTTAAATGAGAAGAATAAATAAGTGATATTTGCTGGTTAAAAATTGGTTAATGACTTAACTAGGTTATTCTAATAGGATTAGAAACCTAGAGGCAAGTAATTTGGATAAATCATAAGATGACTAGAACAAGAGTTGTTCACCAAATTGTAGAAGTTACATATGATGTAATTAGCAAGTGTTGCTTACCTAAATAACCATAATCTTGAGAGTAAAGCCAAATCTGACTTAAGAAGAGGTGAAATATGGATCCTTAACCCACTAGAAATACTTTCAAGAAAGTCTTTTCGAAATTAATATATGAGGGTTATTAATTTTGAAATAAAATAGTGGGAACATATAATAAAGTCCTTTTAATGATTGATATAAACTTGGTAAATTTATTCACATGCATATTTTATTGTTGTAGATATATTATGGCTGCAAAAAATAATACACTCTCATTGCGATCGGTCCTTGAGAAGGACAAATTGAATGGTTTGAGCTTTCTTGACTGGTTCCAAAACTTGAGGATTGTCCTCAAACAAGAACAAAAATTATATGTCATTGAATAACTATTTCCTAATGAACCACCCGCTAATGCCTCGAGGGTTGATAGAGATGCTTACAAGAAACATCTCGATGACATGGCAGACGTTGGATGTCTTATGCTTGCTACTATGAATCCTGAGCTTCAGAAGCAACATGAGGACATGGTTGCTTATGATATAATTGAGCACCTAAAAGAACTTTATCAGGGGCAAGCACGGCAAGAGAGGTTCGATATCTCTAAGGCCCTATTCCAATGTAAGTTGGCTGAAGGAATCCCAGTAGGACCTTATGTCCTTAAGATGATTGGTTATATTGAAAGCCTGTCTAAGCTTGGGTTTCCATTCAGCCAAGAGTTGGCCACTAATGTTATTCTGCAACTGTTGCCGGATAGCTACAGCCAGTTTTTCCTCAATTTCAATATGAATGAAATTGACAAGACCCTGCCACAGTTGCTCAGTATGTTGCGAACTACTGAAGGCAACATGAAAAAGGTTGGACCCAAGCTCGTACTGATGGTCTGTAACAACAAGGGCAAGGGAAAGGCCAAAGTTCAGACAAAGCCCAAGGGAAAAGGTAGGCCCAATCCTGGAAAAGGAAAGACTACACTGAAACCTAAAGGTGGGGTGTCTAAGGAAGGAAACTATTTTCATTGTGGTGTGACTGGACATTGGAAGTGGAACTGCCCTGTCTATCTTGAGGAAATCAAGAAGGCCAAGGCAAGCGGAACGTCTGCTTCAGGTATTTATGTTATTGATATTAATTTATCAACTACTACTTCTTGGGTATTAGATACTGGTTGTGGTTCTCATATTTGTACTTCTGTACAGGGACTACAAAGGAGTAGGACTTTGGCTAGAGGAGATGTGGACCTACGAGTTGGAAATGGAGCAAGAGTTGCTGTATTAGCTGTGGGAACATATACTTTATCTTTGGTTAGTGGACTTGATTTATGTTTAGAGGATTGTTATTTTGTGCCCAGTTTGACTAAAAACATTATTTCAATTTCTTGTTTAGACAAAATTGGTTTTGAGATAATTATTAATAACATTTTTTGTTCCTTTTATCTTAATAATGTTTTCTATGGTTCTATAACATCCCGAATTAGGGCCTAGTTGGAACAGTGGTTTCGGGACCATAATTCTGACGTAAGAAAATTTATTTTTATTATATTTTTATGGTCTACGATTTCACAGAATGATTTCGTGAAAATTTCGACGTTTGGGCACTCAATTTGGTCAAAATGACTAAATTGTAAAAAGTGCAAAAGTTGAGTTCTGCATGTTAGAGGTATCAAATTGTTATGAAATTTTAAATAGGAGGTCCTTAAATGGTAATTAGACCATTTTATAACTTGTTGGACAAAAATGGCCTTGGATGGATAAAATTTCAAAGAAAGGCAAAAAAGGCATTTTGGTCATTTAGGGGTAAAATACATTAAAAGACAAATTTTAAAACCCAAATGTGTCCCTTTCTTCTTGCTTCAGCCGAAATTACCTAGAGTAGCCATGGTTAGATTTTGGCCAAGCTTCCAAGCTCATTTGTCCCGAGCCCTGTTTTTAAAGTTCTTTACATTTTTGAAATCCCGGTAACATGTTCTAGCTATTTCTACCATTATTTTGAGCTAGGGTTTATGTTTAGAAATTTACCCATGAATGATATGCATGTATTTTGATGTTTAATGGTATAATATGAAGTTTGAAATTGTGTTAAACAACTTTTTCTAAGCGATTTTACGTGAAAACGAGTAAAACGGTATAATCGGTAAAAATACCTAATGTTCATAAATACATGTTAGAGGGAGAATTTGATGTTTCCATAGAAGGGAAAAATGATCAGCATGTCATAAAACATAAGAAAATAGGATGAAGTTTAATTTCTGAGCCTTGGGGAAAAAGTGCAAATATGCAAAAGTTTAGAGGTTAAAATATAAATTTGTAAAAAATGATTTTTGGACCCCTATGAATAATGTGACTAATTAGTAGGCTAAATGTGATATTATAGGTCAAGGAAAACAATATTCGGGCTTAGAACGAGGTTGAACAAGGTTAAGCACAAACTCAAAATAAATATTCGTACTCGAAACCGAGGTAAGTTCATATGTCAATGATAATGCAATGATATTATTATTGTTCATACCTGAACCTAAATTGATGTGTTAACATTGTGTGATGGATATTTATTTAGTTGATATGAAGATTAAATATTGTAACAAATGCCAAATTATAATTATATGCAGTACCATGTTTATCTTATGGACTAATGTGTAAATTAACATGGAAATGTGTTAACTTGGATGTACATTGCATGAGCGGCTATGCCTAATGAGATACTTGCTGGAAAAAGAAAAAAAATCTTGGTTGAATAAAAAGGGAAATTCAATGGATAAACCATGGCTTACATGACTTGAGATCCTGCATGTGTTGCAGAAAGGGATTTAGCCCGGAGGGCTAATCTGTTGATCTCAAATATAGAAAGGATCTAGCCCGGACAGGTGTTCCTTAATTGATCGAGCCTCCCGAAGAATATGTATGTATTAAGGATTTAGCCCGGACAGGTAATTCGATTAGGGTTTGAATTTAGCCTGGATTGGTAATTCAGATCCGAGCTCATTGAGAGTGCTTGTTATTTACAAGGGATTTAGCCTAGACTGGTAATCCCGACACCTCTCCATGAGTTTATATTTCGGAGGATTTAGCTTGGACTGGTAATCCTGCCGTAAAATGTGAGATTCACGGGAGTGCGCATATGAAGTGATTACTTGTATGAATTGACGGTGAATGGGATATCCATCGAGATTCTGAGAAATTCAACGGGATTAATATGAGAAATGAAATAAAAGGCTCTTGCCATGATACATAATGTATGTTATATGATAATATAATGATGCATGTGAGTTGTCATGTTTGGGCGAGTGCAGTGCTAAATGATAGCACAGGTAAGTACTCGAAGCCCATGAGCATGTGCTTGACATGTGAAATGAAATGGACTTATGACAATGGTGTAAATGAATGAATGATATTTATGAGAAAAATTTCTATGACAAATTTGTGATGGTTATTACCTTGTTGCACCAGGACAGATTTGGTATAGCAGCATTGGTCCGACTTTGAAAATCCACAAAAAATAGTAGAAGTTGAGTTAGAAGCTTAATAAAACATGAAATTAAATCTTAATGAGACTAGTTTCACATAAAGGAAACAGTGAAGGCAAAAGAATTCTGTATCATGAGATATTTGAATTCTTGTGAGACAGAGTCGGAGTGATTTGAGACACCCCTGTCTCAAATTTGGCAAATCAGTAGAAATTCTAAAAAAATAATTATGAGTTAAAATTCATATGAATGAAATCCTTAATGAGTCTACTTTCAAGAGAAATAGACAAGAACATTATCTGAGTCTTGTATTAGGAGAGAAATAAATTTTAGTGAAGAAAGGTCAAAGCTGTTAGACAGCAAAATAGGGGAGACTTTGAATAATAAACTGTACTTATTGGCTAAACCAAAAATTCTGAAAATTTTATGATAAGAATAGATATGAGTCTAGTCTTTGAGAAAATTAACAAATATTAATTTGGAGTTTTTTAGCTTGAGTTATAAATAATTTATCGACTATGATTCGAGTAGACAGCTTAACCAGAATATGAATAAAAGCATAATTATAATTATTTTACCTAAGGAAACATCTTATTATAATGCTTATTATTTTCATATGGACTTACTAAGCGTAAAGCTTACTCCCCCTTTCCATCTTTTTAGTTTTGACAGGTCAGCTCGGGGTTGGAGATCGTCAGAGGCAACATCACATTATCGAGCCTTTACCCTTGGAGTATTGACATGTATATGTTAAACTTGTTCAAGTGAGTGGCATGTATAGGGACTTAGTTTTTCTATGATCGATGTTGTTGTGATTAGCCAAATGTATTGGCTTATAATGATTTGTTGCATGTAGCCATGAGATGTGGCTTATAATGATTTTGGCTTGTAAGCCTATTCATCCATGATATATGTAAATGTCTTGTGATGTGGGTATGTGATTATGCTTGTTCATTATGTATAAGAAGTATATGGTATATGTACATGGTGAATACCTTAAGATCATTCGAGGTGGTCATGGCCATGGAATTAATGTGTGATATGGTAATAAGTTGTTAATGCCCTGCACATGAATGTTTAATTTATAAGTTAGTAAACATAGTATAATGGTATAAGGAGTAGAAAGGGGTGACTTAAGGCTTGGAAAATAGCCTATTAGGGTCCACATAGTTGGACACACGGGCGTGTGTCTAGGCCGTGTGTGACACACGATTCCCTCCCATAGGTGTGTGCTATGGCCGTGTGTCCCCTGCACTTAAGATTTTAAGTTAGTACAGGACACGGGTAGGTCACACTGGCGTGTGCCATGGATGTGTCCAAAGTCAATATTGAACACAGACAGGCAGCATGGGCGTGTGTCATGGCTGTGTTTAAAAGTTAGTGTTGCCCACGGGCTAAGGGTATGGGTGTGCCCCAAGTCACACGAGCGTGTGAGTCTACATGGCCCACCTACACGGGCATATGACACTCCAAAGCTAGAAATTTATTAAGTTGCCCAAAGTTTATCGAATGCTTTCGGTTTTGTCCCGAACCGCCTTAATGTAGGTTATAGGCCTCGATGGCCTGTATAAGGGACGATATGCATATGTTCTAGAAGTTTTAATTTTGGGCGAAATTTGGTGACCCAGTTTTGTATGTTTATGAATGTTTAAGTCTGGTAATGCCTCGAGCCCTGTCCTGGTGTTGGATACGGGTGAGGGGTTTTACATTTAGTGGTATTAGAGCTATGGTTTAGTCGGTTCTCGGATTAAACTAGCATATGTATGAGAGTTCAGCTATAAATGCCACCGATCTATGATAGTGTGATGTCTCCCGACGTGCATGAGAGTCATTTTGTTTAGATAATGGTGCCCTCCAACCGAGCTATACCGACCATGTTTAATGAGAAGCTAGGGCATTTGGGTAAAGTACAGTTATGATGAGCTTAAAATTTGAATATTATGAATAAAAGTTCATGATATGTACATGATAACATATAAGATGAAAGTTTAAACTGTGATGTATTTGTCCATGTTTGTTTGGCCTTTATAAAAGGTTATATGCCTGACTTGATGGATTGAATGAATGAGATTAGTAGGCTATCCAAAATCCATAGAACGCATACCTAAATATACTTGTTTAAATAAGATAACTGAAAAGTTCTTGTCATGTGAACGTGAATAAAAGTTTTCCTGAAGTGAATGATATGTTTATGAAAATGTTATTTTGATAATAAACTAGTGATATAAGTATATGAGTATGAGAAACGAGTTAGGGATCTTACAACCCCACCTCCTTACCAGAGTGGTGTTTTGTGAAGGAATTTCACAAGAATCGTATTGAATAAGTCCACAAATATGATACTAAAGGGTTTAGCTATTAAATGGTTATGAACACGATCAGAGATTAAATCGGGTTGATAAATAACGACAGGACGAGTAAGGTAAGATGTTGGGAAATGTATTAACTGGAAATTTCTTCAGAACTGAACTTCTTTAATGAGAAGCATAATGTGAGATTTACGATGGCAGAAATAACTAAAAGAATAATGTTGAAAGGTAATATACCAGATTATTGCAGTCTTTTTCGAGGTATTTTGTATGTTTAACTGTTCTCGGAAATATTTTTACGGTTGCTGCCTTACTGATAAAATCCTTGATTTATGGGAGTGCTTCCTAATCATGATGTATAGACGAAAATATTGATGGCCTGACTGGTACATAATCTATATTGCTCTATGTCTCTCTGGCATATCATTACATTCCATCTAATAGGACTTTATGAAATAATACGCACTATGATATAAATCTGTCTCTCTAAATTGATGCTCTATTCAATATACATATATGGGAAGATAAGTTATCCTTATTGCATTTAATTCTAGTGGGTTGGATTGATGTATTCTTCTGGACTTTTTTTCTCTGAAGAAGTATCAAGATCCTTCACATCTTTCTTATGAACATTTTTCTGGGTCTTTCATTATGATATGGTATCTTGGATTTCTGTACCTTGGATATCTTTATCTTGGATTCCTCTGTCATGGATTTCTTTATTCTGGTTTTCTTGTTATCTCCATCTCGTAAAATTACCAATGATCACTTGTATCCAAGGTATGTTCTTCAACCTATGATGGCTATGTCGATTATAAACGTGTTCCTGGTTTGATTATAGTAACATGATGACCTCCGTATCTAGATTTCTCTAAATCTTCGTGTAAAGAACTAATATCAATAAAGGCATACATGACGAAAATTGCAGTTTCAGTTTGTATGGTGGGTTCCTTTCCTCGAGTAAGTTAATCCAAGTTAATGCATTCAATTGTGGCATTTTTTTTATCTTGAGCTAATGCAATTGAAATGGACTTTGGTTAGTATGATAAGTGAGTTTGAATGATTTCATGTTAGACTGTCCCATCAACTGAAAAAGAAGATCTTTTAAAATGTTATTTATAGATCATTAATACCAACTCAGTGGTTCAAGTGGTATTTATTATTATTTGAAAGGTTAAATAAAGTATTCGTGTCTGGAAACAAGATTTTACCTCTCTTTGGGTGAAGGATAGATAGTCTGAATAAAAGTGCATATATATATATATATATATATATATATCTTAAGAGACCCTGATACGATTTAAAGTTGTTCTGAATGATAAAGTTTCCATCTTGTGAAAGTTGAATGGTCTATTACATGTTATTAAAGCTTTGAATGAGCGAGAATGTTATTGACCAAAGTCTTTGGACCGATGGGGTATGTGCTGAATAAAAATATTTATTGAATTTCAATAATGTGTTATTGAATAAATTGTGATGTGTCTTAAGTCAGTAAAGCAACGGGATAGCTAATGTATCTACTGTCCTAAAGGGAATTGTGTGTGAGATTGTGCAACTGACTTAAGTCGACTATTACTTGATTGCTAAGAAGGGAAGAATGTGGTTACAAGTACTTGAAATAAAAATTCCAGGCTTATGCAAAGAGTTTGCAAGAAAAATCACAAGAGTATATATTGATGATCGAGTTTAGAACTCGACATTTCTAATATTTGTAATTAAATACATGAAAGGTTATCAGGACTACTGCTAAACATCGGGTGATATCAGAATGATCTTCATTAGTAGTGATATTAGAATGGAAATGAGGACGAGATGATTATGGATTTCTTGTCAGGATTATTCTTATATTTGAAAGAGAAAAAGGATGTATGGATTTTTGGTTGACATATGATAAAATTCGCAAATCGTCTTGGTAAATGTTAAATCTGCCCAACGGGTTAATGGAATCATGTATTGATGAGAGTATCAGATTTCTTGGGAAGCTAGTCCTGGTTAATTGGATTGGGATACGGACTTTCATATATCATGAGTTATTGGGAAAGCTAAATAAGACCCTGGATTTTAATGAAGGCTAAAGTAAAAGGTTCTTTAGCACTAATTATGAGATAGTAAAGATTATGAGGAACTAAACCACTCTTCTAGTAAGATTTTCGGGGACGAAAATCCTTAAAGGGGGGAGAAATGTAACATCCCGAATTAGGGCTTAGTCAGAATAGTGGTTTCGGGACCACAAATCTGATGTAAGAAAATTTATTTTTATTAAATTTTTATGGTATACGATTTCACGGAATGATTCCGTGAAAATTTCGTTCGAAAATTTCGACGTTTGGGCACTCAATTTGGTTAAAAGGGTTAACTTGTAAAAAGTGCAAAAGTTGAGTTCTACATGTTAGAGGTATCAAATTGTTATGAAATTTTAAATGGGAGTTCCTTAAATAGTAATTAGACCATTTTATAACTTGTTGGACAAAAAAGGCCTTGGATGAATAAAATTTCAAAGAAAGGCAAAAAGGGCATTTTGGTTATTTAGGGGTAAAATACATTAAAAGATAAATTTTAAAACCCAAATGTGTCCCTTTCTTCTTGCTTCAGCCAAAATTACCTAGAGCAGCCATGTTTAGGGTTTGGCCGAGCTTCCAAGCTCATTTGTAAGTGATCCCGAGCCCCGTTTTTAAAGTTCTTTACATTTTTGAAATCCCGGTAACATGTCTAGCTATTTCTACCATTATTTTGAGCTAGGGTTTATGTTTAAAAATTTACCCATGAATGATATGCATGTATTTTGATGTTTAATGGTAGAATATGAAGCTTGAAATTGTGTTAAACAACTTTTTCTAAGCGATTTTACGTGAAAACAAGTAAAACGGTATAATCGATAAAAATACCTAATGTTCATAAATACATGTTAGAGTGAGAATTTGATGTTGCCATAGAAGGGAAAAATGATCAGCATGTCAAAAACATAAGAAAATAGGATTTATTTTAACTTTCGAGCCTTGGGCCAAAAGTGCAAATATACAAAAGTTTAGGGGTCAAAATGCAAATTTGTAAAAATATGATTTTTGGACCCCTATGAATAATGTGACTAAGTAGTAGGATAAATATGATATTATAGATCAAGGAAAACAAGATCCGGGCTTAGAATGAGGTTGAACAAGGTTATGCACAAACTCGAAATAAATAGTCGTACTCGAAACCGAGGTGAGTTCATATGTCAATGATAATGCAATGATATTATTATTGTTCATACTTGAACCTAAATTGATGTGTTAATATTGTGTGATGGATATTTATTTTTTTGATATGAAGATTATATATTGTAACAAATGCCAAATTATAATTATATGCAATACCATGTTTATCTTATGGACTAATGTCTAAATAAACATGGAAATGTGTTAAATTGGATGTACATTGCATGAGTGGCTATGCCTAATGAGATACTTGATGGAAAGAGAAAAAAAATCTAGGTTGGATAAAAAGGGAAATTCGATGGATAAACCATGGCTTACATGACTTAAGATCCTGCATGTGTTGCAAAAAAGGATTTAGCCCGGACGGGTAATCCGTTGATCTCAAATATAGAAAGGATCTAGCCCAGACGGGTGTTCCTTAAGTGATCGAGCCTCCCAAAGAATATGTGTGTATTAAGGATTTAGCCCAGACGAGTAATCCGATTAAGGTCTGAATTTTAGCTTGGACTGGTAATTCAGATCTGAGCCTATTGGGAGTGCTTGTTGTTTACATGGGATTTAACCTAGACTGGTAATCCTGACACCGCTCCATGAGTTTATATTTCGGGGGATTTAGCCTAGACTGGTAATCCTGCCATAAAATGTGAGATTCGCAGGAGTGCGCATATGAAATGATCACTTGTATGAATTGACGGTGAATGGGATATCCATCGAGATTCCGAGAAATTCAACGAGATTAATATGAGAAATAAAATAAAAGGCTCTTGCCATGATACATAATGTATGTTATATGATAATAATATGATGCATGTGAGTTGTCATGTTTGGATGAGTGCAGTGCTAAATGATAGAACAGGTAAGTACTCGAAGCCCATGAGCATGTGTTTGACATGTGAAATGAAATAGACTTATGACAATGGTGCCAATGAATGAATGATATTTATGAGAATAATTTCTATGACAAATTTGTGATGGTTATTACCTTGTTGCACTAGGACAGATTTGGTACAGCATCATTGGTCCAAATTTGAAAATCCACTAAAAATAGTAGAAGTTGAGTTAGAAGCTTAATAAAATATGAAAATGGTGAAAACAAAAGAATTCTGTATCATGAGATATTTGAATTCTTGTGAGACAGAGTCGGAGTGATTCGAGACACCCCTATCTCAACTTTGGAAAATCACTAGAAATTGTTAAAAAATAATTATGAGTTAAAATTCATATGAATGAAATCCTTAATGAGTCTACTTTCAAGAAAAATAGATAGGAACATTATCTGAGTCTCGTACTAGGAAATAAATAAATTTTAGTGAAGAAAGGTTGAAGTTGTCAAACAGCAAAACAAGGGAGACTTTGAATAATAAACTGTACTTATTGGCTAAACCAAAAATTCTGAAAATTTTATGATAAGAATAGATATGAGTCTAGTTTTTGATAAAATTAACGGGTATTAATTTGGAGTTCCTTAGCTCGAGTTGTAAATAATTTATTGACTATGACTCGAGTAGACAGCTTGACCAAAATATGAATAAAAGCATAATTATAATTATTTTACCTAAGGAAACATGTTATTATAATACTTATTATTTTCATATGGACTTACTAAGCGTAAATCTTACTCCCCCTTTCCATCTTTTTTGTTTTGACATGTCATCTCAGGGTTGGAGATCGTCGGAGGCAGCATCACACTATCAAGCCTTTACCTTTGGAGTATTGACATGTATATGTTAAACTTGTTCAAGTGAGTGGCATGTATAGGGACTTAGTTTTTCTATGATCGATGTTGTTGTGATTAGCCAAATGTATTGGCTTATAATTATTTGTTGTATGTAGCCATGAGATGTGGCTTATAATGATTTTGTAACACCCCGAACCCGAGACCATCGCCGGTGTCGGACACGAGGGGTTAACAAGCCAAATCCACATGTTTCGCCCATCAATTTGACATTTCCAGTCAGGCTGGAAAACTGCGTCACTGTCGCCTTAAAAATCATATCTCAAGTTTCAAAACTCGGAAACTGTTTTCATAAATTTTCCCTGAATTTAGACTCATATATCCATCCATGAATTTATTTCTAGAATTTTTGGTCGGGCCAATTGGTACATTTTATTAGTTAAAGTCACCCATGTTACAGAGATTGACTGCTCTGAGCTTTTCGCGTTACAACTTGAATATCTCTCTGTACAGGGCTTTAATACTGGTGCCGTTTGTTTCTAATGAAACTATACTCAAAATAGAATCTGTACATATAAGGCATGACTCCTGATTCTTTCTGGATAATTTATAGTAAATTTTTAAAGTTGCGACAGGGGACCCAGAAACCGTTCTGTCCCTGTCTCACAATAGCATTAATATCTCTTAACATGTAACTCCTATGACCGTTTCGTTTCTTCCATATGAAAGTAGACTCATCAAGGTTAATTTACATAACTTATTCACTATTTAATACCATTCCTACAAATTTTGGTGATTTTTCAAAACCACTCCACTGCTGCTGCCAGCATCTGTTTTCAAGGTAGGTCTTATCTATTTGTAGTCTCCATGATCCAACTAGTCTTGCCATACATAGGTTCACCTATGACCATTTTAGCCATTCCAATGGCTGATCATGTGACCAACACTCCCATTTCCAATCCATAATTACATCATGAAACCATATATATATATATACAAATGACAAATGGTCTAAGTTCGTACTTGACTTCTACGAGCCATTTTCGCATGGCCGTACACATATACATCACAACACAATTGAACCGACAAGGGTAGTCCTATACATGCCATTTCAAAGTTCAACCAAAATTATACCAAAATGGAGGCTTTGATAGTGTAGATGACTTCGACTTTAATGATCCCGAATCCGATTGCTATCGAGCAAAATCTATAAAACAGAGAGCCAAAGCAACGGGGTAAGCATTTTTATGCTTAGTAAGTCTCAAGGAATAAAATCAGCTTTAATTAAAGCAATACATTCACATAGCCAAATGCATCATTTCATTAATACACATTCACATAATCATTCTTACTTCACACTTCATCATTATATACTTTCACAAGGTATCAACCACTTCAATAGTTGATATTCGTTAGTCGATTGAGCGAATGTTGCTCAAACATGTCGACTTTTCCAATGCACATATAAACATACCTTATTCTTTGGGCTTTTCGAGCGTACTAATTGAATTTATTACAGCAACCAACACTCACCTCCAGCCCAAGCTTCTTCGGAATACAACCGGATATAACCACGTGCACAAATGCCTTCGGGTCTTAGCCCGGATAGAACGACTTGCACGAATGCCTTCGGGTCTTAGCCCGGATGTAGCCGCTAGCACAATTGCCTTCGGGTCTTAACCCGGATATAATTTCCAGCATAAATGTCTTCGGGACTTAGCCCGGATATCATTCAATTGCTCATGCACACATACATCAATAATCATTAGACATTCATGTTTCATTTTCGTTACTAAGGCTCAAACACAAAGGTAATCACTAGCATAATCGCCTTCGGGACTTAGCCCGGTATCATTCAAATACTCATACACACATAAATCGATAATCATTACACATCCATATTTCATTTCACATAATTCAAGTAGGGTCACTTCTTGAGGACTTACCTCGGATGTTGTCGAACGGCTTTTACGGCTATTCGATCACTTTTTCCTTCCCCTTGTCCAATTGTGGCCCTCTAAGCTCTTGAGCTAATTCAAACAAATTTAATTTATTAAAACCTCATTATGCTAGCTTATGGCCGAATATGACAAGGAGTTTAAATGGTCATATGGCCACCCTTTAGCTTGAATACACAATGGTCATGCACATTTTATACTACATCAAGCAATTCAATACAATTCATTCAAGCATCAAGGAAAAGCTAAGGCCATCAATAGGCTACCTAAGGCCGAATATACATGTCCAATTTGAGGCCAATTATCCACTTAATACCACACAAAAAAAACAGCATGCATTTTACTAGTTAATATTTTACATATTGTGGCTCAATACTTATAATATAGCATCAAGCACTCATATGGCTACAAAGAAATTTCAAGAGTAGACAATCCATCTTTGCATGCATCATCATCAAGCTTCACACTTAGCATGCAATGGCTTTATCACCATATTCACTTGGGCCGAATTTCATTCCCATGACATAACAAAGATTTGAACCATGGGCTAACAAGAACATCAATCTAGCAACCAAAAACATGCATGAATCTCATGGCACAACCTCAAACATACCTTACTCTTGATGCAAGTATAGCCAACCTCTTCCTAATCCTCTTCCAAACCAAGTATGAAGCAAAACTCCTTCCTTATCCTTAGTATTTTCGGCCAAAAGGAGAGTGAAAATAGATGAACAAAAATTTTTTTTCTTTGTTTTGTTTCTCTCATGTACGGCACAAGGGGGGAAAGCATCCACACTCATTTTTTTTCATTTCTTTACCCATGCTCTTATTTTATTATTTCTAACATCCACCACTAGCAAAACATGTTTAAGACATGTTTTCTTTTGCCCATCTTCATCACCATGGCCGCCACTTCCTTCTCTTTGGGTAAATTGACATGCAAAACCATTCTTTTGCATGCATATACTATTAGACCATTGAAGATTGGCCTATCACCTTTCAACAATGTTTCATATAAGTCCATCTTAATAAATTCACATAGAAATGATCAAATTAATGCATGCAACTTTCACACATGAATTTGCTAACATCATAAACATAGAATATAACTTTTAATTACTTATAAGACTCGGTTTAATGGTCCCGACACCACTTCCCGACTAGGGTCAAATTAGGGATGTCACAACTCTCCCCACTTAAGAAATTTTCGTCCCTAAAATCTTACCGTAAATAGGTTTGGATATCGCTCTTTCATAGAGTTCTCGGTCTCCCAAGTAGCTTCTTCTATCCCGTGCTTGAGCCATAACACTTTCACTAGCGGAACCCGCTTGTTTCGCAACTCTTTCACTTCCGTGATAGGATACGAATCGGTTCTTCCTCATAACTCATATTAGCTTGAATTTCAATTTCGATGGACTAATCACGTGCGATGGATCGGATCTATAGCGTCGAAGCATCGAAACATGAAAGACATCGTGAACCTTTTCGAGTTCGGGGCAAAATCAAATGATATGCCACCGACCGACTCGCCGGATATCTCATATGGCCCAATGAACCTCGGGCTCAACTTGCCCTTACGGTAGAATCGAGTATCTTTTTCCAAGGCGATACCTTGAGAAACACTTTATCACCCACGATACTCGATATCCTTACGCTTCAGATCCGCGCACGACTTCGACGATCGGAGGCTATCTTCGACTTTCACGGATTACTTTCACTTTCATTCAGCATCTCTAATCAAATCCACCTCGAAAATCTTGCTTTCACCGAGCTCAGTCCAAAACAATGGTGTACGGCATTTACGACCGTACAAAGCCTCGTAGGGTGCCATCTTAATACTTGATTGAAAGATGTTGTTGTAAGCGAATTCAATCAACGGCAAATACCGTTCCCATGAACCACTAAACTCGAGGACGCAACATCTCAACATATCCTCAAGTATCTGAATTATCCGCTCGGATTAACCATCGGTTTGGGGTGAAAGGCGGTCTGAAATGCAACTTGGTACCCAAAGCTTCTTGCAACTTTTTCCAAAATCGCGAGGTAAATCTCGGATCTCTATCCGACACGATGGAAATAGGCACCCGTGTAATCTCACAACTGAGAACGTATAATTTGGCTAATTTGTCCATTGAAAAATCCGTGCGTCACGGGACAAAGTGAGCCGACTTAGTCAATCTATCTACCACGACCCAAACCGCATCCTTCTTACTCACGACAATGGCGGTCCGGATACAAAGTCCATTGTGACTCTATCCCATTTCCACTCGGGTATCGTGATTGGTGAAGTAATCTCAAGGCACTTGATGTTCCGCTTTCACTTGTTGACATATTAAACATCTCAAACAAAGTCGGAGATGTCTCGTTTCATACCATGCCACCAAAACCGACGCGTTTCAAATCGTTGTACATCTTCGTACTCCGGGTGGATTGCCATTCGGCTACAATGGGCTTCATTCTGAATTATCGAAATGAGTTCAATTTTTGGAACACACGACGACTTTTGAACCTCAAACAATCGTCATCATCGATTTGAAACTCCGAGTCCTTGTTCGAACACACTCAAATTTCGTTTTGCGACCAACTCGTCGTCGACTTTACGAGCTTCTCGAATTTGATGTATCAATAATGGTTTGGCTTTCAATTTAGCTACTAACACACCGTCGGATCGAATGCACAAGTGCACATTCATCGCTCAGAAGCGAATAATGATTTACGACTCAAGGCATCCGTAACCACATTCGCCTTTCCCGGTGATAGTCAATGACCAGCTCATAATCCTTTAACACTCGAGCCAACGTCTTTGTCGCAGATTTAAGTCTCTTTGGGTCATCAAATATTTGAGACTTTTGTGATCCGAGTACAT
The DNA here is from genome assembly GCF_025698485.1 of Gossypium arboreum. Classification (NCBI taxonomy): domain Eukaryota; kingdom Viridiplantae; phylum Streptophyta; class Magnoliopsida; order Malvales; family Malvaceae; genus Gossypium; species Gossypium arboreum. Next base: position 28,802,555 of record NC_069080.1, on the reverse strand, counting down.
GGCACCTCTCACCAAATAAGTAATGTCGCCAAATCTTTAAGGCGAATACGATGGCGACCAATTCGAGATCATGGGTCGGATAATTTTTCTCATGTGGCTTTAATTGCCTCGACGCATAGGCCACAACTCGACCTTCTTGCATCAATACACAACCTAACCCAAGTAGGGAGGCGTCACTATAGATGACAAACTCTTTGCTGGATTCGGGTTGCACTAGAATTGGGGCTTCAGTCAAATAAGTTTTCAGTTGATCGAAACTTTTCTGACATTTCTCCGTCCATTCGAATTTAACGTCCTTTTGGAGTAGCTTCGTCATCGGCGTGGCTATCGTTGTGAAACCTTTTACAAATTGTCGGTAATAACTGGCAAGCCCCAAAAAACTCCGAACCTCAGTAATATTTCTCGGAAGCTTCCAATTAAGTATGGCTGAAATTTTATTCGGGTCGACTCGAATACCCGATCAGATACCACATGACCCAAGAAGCTAACCTCTCTTAACCGAACTCACACTTCTTGAACTTAGCATATAATTGCTTATCCCGTAAAATTTGCAGACTAACCTCGGTGTTCAAGATGTTCGGTCTCATTCCTTGAATAGACCAAGATGTCATCAATGAACACGACTACGAATCGATCCAAATATGGTCCGAAGATCCGATTCATTAAATCCATAAATACCGCAGGGCATTAGTAAGCCCAAACGGCATCACTAGGAACTCATAGTGACCATATCTCGCTTCAAGGCGGTCTTGGGTACGTCCGAATCTCGGATTCGCAATTGATAATAGCCCGATCTCAAATCTATTTTCGAGAACACCGAGGCTCCTTGAGTTGATCGAACAAGTCATCGATACGTGGTAACGGATATTTGTTCTTTATCGCCGCTTTATTAAGTCGACGATAGTCGATCTACGACCTCATGGTTCCATCCTTCTTTTCACAAACAACACCGGCGCACCCAAAGGCGAACAACTCAAGCGAGCAAAACCTCTATCTACCAATTCTTGCAACCGAGTTTTCAACTCCTTTAATTCCGTTGGTGCCATACGATATGGAGCTATCGAAATTGGAGTGGTACCAGTACCAATTCGATGCCAAAATCTATTTCCGAACAGTGGTAAACCCGGCAATTCTTCGTGGAAAACATCCGGTATTCACAAACCACGAGCACAGATTCGGGTTTCTTTTCGATTCCTTGTCATCGAAAGCACGTCGCAAGGTACGCCGCACCCTTTTCTTACATATTTCCGGCCAACATTGCGATATTACGGTGGCAACCCTTTAAGTCCGTAGACTCAACCCGAATTATCTCGTTATTCGCGCACCTCAAATCGATAGTCTTGCTTTTGCAATTTACAACCGCATCGTGCATGGTCAACCAATCCAAACCAAGAATAACGTTGAATTCATCGAACGGCAAAAGCATCAAGTCCGCGGAAAACAAGAACCTCGGAACACTAGGGGACTTTTCTTGCACACTTTGTTGACAAGCACGTAATGACCCAAGGGTTTGACACCGAATTACAAACTCGAGAGACTCAATAGGCAAAGTCTTCTTGGATGCTAAGGTTTCACATATATAAGAATGAGTAGAACCGGGGTCAATCAAAGCAATCACATTAGTATTGAAAAGAGTGAAAGTACCGGTAATGACATCCGAGAGGCAAGATCCTCGCGTGCGCGTATGGCATAAGTCCTAGCAGAGCACGAGCCTCGGATCGATGGTAGCATCTCTAGATCCTCTCGACCGCCAACGACATTGCCCATATTTCTAGGTGGCCTACCTCGGCGATGGTAGCACCGGGTTTCCACTTTGACTTACATTTTGTTCAAGCATCCTCGGGCAATCCTTCATAAAGTGGTCGGCCGATCCACACTTATAGCAGAGCGATCACGGAACCAACAGCTCCCCAAATGCCATTTGCCACAATGCGATACACTCGCCCTCTCTCGGCGATCATTTCCACCACTAGCGATCGAAGTGACTCGTGTGGTCACAGGGGTCAATCGCGTCCTCGTCTAGAAAAGCCCGCGCCTCTAGACCGGCTCACATCATCTCGAAATCTCTTGATGCTGTTGAAGAGACTTTCCCAAGGACCTCTTCGAATTCTCCGGTTCCCACATCGACTTTTTGTTTCTCCTTTCTAAGCTCTTGACTTTACAAGTTCGCTCAACAAGTACTACGAACTCTCGTATTTCGAGAATGCCAACGAACATCCTTATATCATCATTCAGCCCATCCTCGAAGCGTTTACACATAATAGCTTGGACGAAATGCATTCTCGCACGCATCTGCTAAGCCTCACAAATTTTCGTTCGTGTCGATGGCGACATAGAACCTTGCTTAAGATCAAGAAATTCCTTCGCTTTTGGTCGATGAATCTCGATGATATACTTTTTTGAACTCGGTTTGAAAGAATTCCCAAGTCACTTGCTCTCTAGGCACCACGTAAGTCGAGTACTCCACCAATAGTAGGCGAAATCGCGTAGCAAGGAGATGGTACACTTTAGGCACTCATCGGTGTACAAGATAGCTCATCGAGCACCGGATAGTGTTGTCCAACCAAAATTTAGCTCGCTTCGGCATTACCATCATCCGTAGCTTTGAATTCAGTGGCCCCATGTTTTCAATCCTATCGATTGGGGCTTACTTGACCTTATTTGGTCGATTCGGAGGTATTGTAGGTCTTGGGTTGCATTTGTCGGGAATGGAGGTTGTGGAACAGTAGTGTTAGTTCGAATGTATTGGTTAAACCATTCATTCATCACACTATAAAAGGCTTGCCTAGCCTCATCATTCGGATTGTCGGCCATAGGTTGAGAGTCCATGGCCATTGTCCCTTGCGCGGAGCAGCGCCACACTCTCCACATCATCAGCTATCACTTTCGGTTGGGATCGGGATCCATTACTATAAACAACACAAAGTCAAATTGTCGAAATCACCACACTATCGATTCATCATTTAATGGCATGTATAGCTAGACCCCAAACACATCACGGTAGTCCTAGAATCGACTAAACCGTGGCTCTGATACCAATAAAATTGTAACACCCTGAACCCGAGACCATCGCCGGTGTCGGACACGAGGGGTTAACAAGCCAAATCCACATGTTTCGCCCATCAATTTGACATTTCCAGTCAGGCTGGAAAACTGCGTCACTGTCGCCCTAAAAATCATATCTCGAGTTTCAAAACTCGGAAACTATTTTCATAATTTTTTCCTGAATTTAGACTCATATATCCATCCATGGATTTATTTCTAGAATTTTTGGTCAGGCCAATTGGTACATTTTATTAGTTAAAGTCACCCATGTTACAGAGATCGACTGCTCTGACCTTTGCGCGTTACAACTTGAATATCTCTCTGTACAGGGATTTAATACTGGTTTCGTTTGTTTCTAATGAAACTAGACTCAAAATGGAATCTGTACATATAATGCATCACTCCTGATTCTTTTTGGATAATTTATAGTAAATTTTTAAAGTTGCGACAGGGGACCCAGAAACCGTTCTGGCCCTGTCTCACAATAGCATTAATATCTCTTAACATGTAACTCCTATGACCATTTCGTTTCTTCCATATGAAAGTAGACTCATCAAGGTTCATTTACATAACTTATTCACTATTTAATACCATTCCTACAAATTTTGGTGATTTTTTAAAATCACTCCACTACTGCTGCCAGCATCTGTTTTCAAGGTAGGTCTTATCTATTTGTAGTCTCCATGATCCAACTAGTCTTGCCATACATAGGTTCACCTATGACCATTTTAGCCATTCCAATGGCTGATCATGTGACCAACACTCCCATTTCCAATCCATAATTACATCATGAAACCATATATATATATATACAAATCACAAATGGTCTAAGTTCAGTACTTGACTTCTACGAGCCATTTTCGCATGGCCGTACACATATACATCACAACACAATTGAACCGACAAGGGGTAGTCCTATACATGCCATTTCAAAGTTCAACCAAAATTATACCAAAATGGAGGCTTTGATAGTGTAGATGACTTTGACTTTAATGATCCCGAATCCGATTGCTATCGAGCAAAATCTATAAAACAGAGAGCCAAAGCAACGGGTAAGCATTTTTATGCTTAGTAAGTCTCAAGGAATAAAATCAGCTTTAATTAAAGCAATACATTCACATAGCCAAATGCATCATTTCATTAATACACATTCACATAATCATTCTTACTTCACACTTCATCATTATATACTTTCACAAGGTATCAACCACTTCAATAGTTGATATTCGTTAGTCGATTGAGCGAATGTTGCTCAAACATGTCGACTTTTCCAATGCACATATAAACATACCTTATTCTTTGGGCTTTTCGAGCATACTAATTGAATTTATTACAGCAACCAACACTCACCTCCAGCCCAAGCTTCTTCGGAATACAACTGGATATAACCACGTGCACGAATGCCTTGGTCTTAGCCCGGATAGAACGACTTGCACGAATGCCTTCGTGTCTTAGCCGGATGTAGCCGCTAGCACAATTGCCTTGGTCTTAACCGGATATAATTTCAAGCATAAATGTCTTGGACTTAGCCGGATATCATTCAATTGCTCATGCACACATACATCAATAATCATTAGACATTCATGTTTCATTTTCGTTACTAAGGCTCAAACACAAAGGTAATCACTAGCATAATCGCCGGGACTTAGCCCGGTATCATTCAAATACTCATACACACATAAATCGATAATCATTACACATCCATATTTCATTTCACATAATTCAAGTAGGGTCACTTCTTGAGGACTTACCTCGGATGTTGTCGAACGGCTTTTACGGCTATTCGATCACTTTTTCCTTCCCCTTGTCCAATTGTGGCCCTCTAAGCTCTTGAGCTAATTCAAACAAATTTAATTTATTAAAACCTCATTATGCTAGCTTATGGCCGAATATGACAAGGAGTTTAAATGGTCATATGGCCACCCTTTAGCTTGAATACACAATGGTCATGCACATTTTATACTACATCAAGCAATTCAATACAATTCATTCAAGCATCAAGGAAAAGCTAAGGCCATCAATAGGCTACCTAAGGCCGAATATACATGTCCAATTTGAGGCCAATTATCCACTTAATACCACACAAAAAAAACAACATGCATTTTACTAGTTAATATTTTACATATTGTGGCTCAATACTTATAATATAGCATCAAGCACTCATATGGCCGATTATACTTGCAATTTCACAAACATCCTTTAACATTTTCTTCTTTAAACAAACATATTCATCACTTACTTCATAACCAAAACATCATGTGCAAACATATATATACATATATGTGCATGGCCGAATTTCAAGGTGTCCATAGCCATCCAAAACACAAATTTTAACTATCATGCAAGAAGCATGAACCATGCTCATGAATGCATCATGGCCGAATACATCACAATCATGCCCCTTTCAACTTCAATCATGGTTAAACAAAAAAGAAAACTCAAAGTCTTACTCAAGATGGATACAAAGAAATTTCAAGAGTAGACAATCCATCTTTGCATGCATCATCATCAAGCTTCACACTTAGCATGCAATGGCTTTATCACCATATTCACTTGGGCCGAATTTCATTCCCATGACATAACAAAGATTTGAACCATGGGCTAACAAGAACATCAATCTAGCAACCAAAAACATGCATGAATCTCATGGCACAACCTCAAACATACCTTACTCTTGATGCAAGTATAGCCAACCTCTTCCTAATCCTCTTCCAAACCAAGTATGAAGCAAAACTCCTTCCTTATCCTTAGTATTTTCGGCCAAAAGGAGAGTGAAAATAGATGAACAAAATTTTTTTTCTTTGTTTTGTTTCTCTCATGTACGGCACAAGGGGGGAAAGCATCCACACTCATTTTTTTTTCATTTCTTTACCCATGCTCTTATTTTATTATTTCTAACATCCACCACTAGCAAAACATGTTTAAGACATGTTTTCTTTTGCCCATCTTCATCACCATGGCCGGCCACTTCCTTCTCTTTGGGTAAATTGACATGCAAAACCATTCTTTTGCATGCATATACTATTAGACCATTGAAGATTGGCCTATCACCTTTCAACAATGTTTCATATAAGTCCATCTTAATAAATTCACATAGAAATGATCAAATTAATGCATGCAACTTTCACACATGCATTTGCTAACATCATAAACATAGAATATAACTTTTAATTACTTATAAGACTCGGTTTAATGGTCCCGACACCACTTCCCGACTAGGGTCAAATTAGGGATGTCACAGATTTTGGCTTGTAAGCCTATTCATCCATGATATATGTAAATGTCTTGTGATGTGGGTATGTGATTATGTTTGTTCATTATGTATAAGAAGTATATGGTATACGTACATGGTGAATGCCTTAGGACCATTTGAGGTGGTCATGGCCACAGAATAAATGTGTGATATGGTAATAAGTTGTTAATGCCCTGAACGTGGATGTTTAATTTATAAGTTAGTAAACATAGTATAATGGTATAAGGAGTAGAAAGGGGTGACTTAAGGCTTGAAAAATAGTCTACTAGGATCCACAAGGTTGAACACACGGGCGTGTGTCTAGGCCGTGTGTGACACACAGTTCCCATCTATGGGTGTGTGCTATGGCCGTCCCCTGCACTTAAAATTTTAAGTTAGTACAAGACACAGGTAGGTCACACGGGCGTGTGCCATGGGCGTGTCCCAAAGTCAGTATTGAACACGGACAGGCAGTATGGGCGTGTGTCATGGCCGTGTTTAAAAGTCAGTGTTGCCCACGGGCTAAGGGCATGGGCGTGGCCCAAGTCACACGAGTGTGTGAGTCCACACAGCTCACCTACACGGGCGTGTGACACTCTAAAGCTAAAAATTTATTAAATTGCCCAAAATTTATCGAATGCTTTCGGTTTTGTCCCGAACCGCCTTAATGTAGGTTATAGGCCTCGATGGCCTGTATAAGGGACGATATGCATATGTTCTAGAAGTTTTAATTTTGGGTGAAATTTGGTGACCCAGTTTTGTATGTTTATGAATGTTTAAGTTTGGTAATGCCTCGAGCCTTGTCCCGGTGTTGGATACGGGTGAGGGGTGTTACAGGTTCGGCAGAATTGATTAATGGCCTCTATATTTTAGATCAAATGAATCCTATTTACAACATAAATACTAAAAGATCTAAAATAAACGACTCAAATCAAACTTATCTTTGGCATTGTCGTTTAGGCCACATAAGTGAGAAATGCATATCCAAACTCCATAAAAATGGTCTCTTGGATTCATTTGTTTTTGAAAAATTTGAAGTATGTGAATCTTGCTTATTGGGAAAAATGACTAAATCTCCTTTTACTGGTAAAAGTGAAAGAGCTAGTGATTTATTGGGCTTAATACATTCTGATGTATGTGGACCAATAAATACACAGGCCAGAGGTGGATTTCACTACTTCATTACTTTCATTGATGATTTCAGTAGATATGAGTATGTTTATCTCATGCGCCATAAGTCTAAGGCCCTTAAAAAGTTCAAGGAATTCAAAAATGAAGAAAAAAATCAACTAGGCAAAACTATCAATACACTTCGATTTGATCGAGGTGGAGAGTATTTGAGCCTAGAGTTTGATGATCTTTTGAAGGAATATGGAATTGTCTCACAACTTACTCCTTCTGGTACTCCTTAATAAAATGGAGTTTCTGAAATAAGAAATCAAACTCTGTTAGACATGGTTCGATCCATGATGAGTCATGCTGATCTATCGACTTCCTTTTGGGGACATGCACTTGAAACAGTTGTTTTCACACTAAATCGTGTTCCATCTAAATCAGTTCAAAAGACGCCATATGAGATGTGGACTGGGAAACGTCCCAGTATGTCTTTTATGAAAATTTGGGGTTGTGAAGCTTATGTTAAATGTCAGATACCTACTAAGCTTGAACCCAAATCTGAAAGGTGTATTTTTGTGGGGTATCCAAAAAAACCAAAGGATATTATTTCTTTAATCCCACTGAGAACAAAATGTTTATTGCTCGGACTGGTGTCTTCCTAGAGAGAGAATTTGTTTCTAGAAAAGGAAGTGGGAGAAAGATTGAACTTGAAGAAATTCGAGAATCACAAGATACTATTGAACCAGAGATATAACAACAGCAAATTCCACAAGAAATTGAGGAACAAGTAACTGCTGTAGAAACACAACCACCGTGCAGATCTTTAAGAGAACACCATACACTTGACAGATATGGATTTCTCATTACAACGCATGGTGACGTTCTTCTTGTAGATCAAGATGAGCCTAGAACTTATCTAGAAGCGGTGACGAGCCCAGACTCTAAGAAATGGCTTGAGGCCATGAGATCTGAGTGGATTCCAAGTATGAAAACCAAGTATGGACTTTGATTGACCCACCCGAAGGGGTTAAACCCATAGGGTGCAAATGAGTTTTCAAAAAGAAAACCAACATGGATGGTAATGTACAAACATACAAGGGGCAATTAGTCGCTAAAGGTTTTCACCAAATTCATGGTGTTGACTATGATAAAACCTTTTCTCTTGTAGCTATGTTTAAATCCATCAGGATCTTGCTCGCCATAGTTTTCCATGATTATGAAATCTGGTAGATGGACGTCAAAATAGCTTTTCTTAACGTGAAACTTGAAGAGGATGTGTACATGACACAACCTGAAGGTTTTGTCAATCCAAAGGATGCTAGAAAGATATGTAAGCTACAAAGATCCATTTATGGATTAAAGCAAGCTTCTCGAATTTGGAATCTTCGTTTTAACGATGCAATCAAAGAGTTTGGTTTTATCAAAAATGAAGATGAGCCATGTGTTTATAAGAAAGTTAGTGGGAGCACTATCACATTCTTGGTACTGTATGTGGATGACATACTTATTATGGGAAATGACATACCTACCTTGCAGTCTATTAAGATATGGTTAGGAAGTTGTTTTTCTATAAAGGACTTGGGCGAAGCCACTTACATATTAGGAGTCAAGATCTATAGAGATAGATCAAGACGACTACTAGGTCTAAGCCAAAGTACATACATAGTTAAAGTATTGAAAAGGTTCAACATGGAAGAATATAAGAGAGGATTCCTACCTATGAGACATGGTATTTCACTCTTGAAGGAAATGTGTCCTTCATCTCCACAAGAGAGAGAACGCATGAGTAAAATTACATATGCTTCTGCTATTGGATCTATCATGTATGTCATGTTACGTACCCGTCCAGATGTCTCATATGCCTTAAGTATGAAGAACAGGTACCAAGTAGATCCCGGTGAAGGTTACTGGACCACAGTCAAGAATATCCTTAAGTACTTGAGAAGAACTAAGGATACGTTCTTAATATATGATGGTGAGGAAGAGTTAAGTGTAAAAGGTTACACTGATGCCAGCTTCCAAACCAACAAGGATGATTCTCGATTGCAATCAGGTTTTGTGTTTTGCCTTAAGGTGGTGCTGTGAGCTGGAAGAGTTCAAAGCAAAGTACAGTAGCCGATTCTACAATAGAGGCCAAGTATATTGCAGCTAGTGAGGCAGCAAAAGAAGCAGTTTGGATCAAGAATTTCATCACTGGACTAGGGGTTGTGCCTAGCATATCAGATGCTATAGAACTCCGATGTGATAACAATGGAGCCATTGCACAAGCTAAAGAACCCAGATCTCACTAGCGATTCAAACATATATTTAGGCACTACCATCTTATTCGAGAGATTATCGATCGAGGGAATGTAGAGATATGCAGAGTACCTACAGATGATAACATTGCTGATCCCTTGACCAAGCCTCTGACACAGCAGAAGCATGATCGTCACTCTAAGTCACTTGGTATTAGATATATGAGTGATTGGCCTTAGTGCTAGTGGGAGATTGTAAGAGTATGCCCAAAGATCAATCATGAGATGCTTGTAATAACATACTTGATTTACCATGTTTATTAATATAAGGCGTTGCCATTATTATTTCAGTTTCTTTTCTGTGTGTATAAATAAACTATTTTATAATAATATCCTGAGAATAATATGATTATTCTTAAAAGGTCCTTAGTCAAGTATTATTGTTGACTAGGACAACAATAATGCATTAAGACTAACATGTAGTTGATTGATGATAAAGAGTTGTCATTGATATGGAGTGTCAGAATCAATGAATGAATATGTGTGTTAGAGAACAACATATTGGATTGACCCGCTATGGGTATGTTTTTTGGATTATTATGTAATTGTCACAACATTACTCATAGTGATTAATCTGTATATGATCCTCAAACTTGAGATCATTATTATCCCAGCATCGTGAGCTGTATATTTGATACAGTCAAACATACACCGTAACTGGTTGTTTTATAAAGGCTGATGTTGGATATACCACAATCTATGTAGAGGGATATGGTTGATCAATATAGGATAAGTCCCTCCTATATAATGGGAGTAATATCTTAGGCCACTTGATTGATTGAGACTAAAAATGCATGGGCATGCTCAAATAAGTTGATATGAGATGTCATACTTATTTGTATATCATAGTCTACTCAAGGTATCAAGAAACATGGGATGGATTATGCAAGTGTGACTATTCCATGACTTGTGTCCATTCCAGAGATAAAGGACTTAAGGATTAATGCATGAGAGGTTAATCACAAAAGGTTATGTCGAATCATGACTTCTTGTAACTTAGGTAGCAATGATGTATTGCTAGATGCCACTCTTTGTTTGTAACATTATAATTGTTTTAGTATTACTTCTAACATTACAAGAACCTACAGGGTCACACCCTATGGTTGAAATGAACGGAATAAAACATAGTTGGTATTGTGTTTGGTTGTCACATGAATAAAATTAATTATAGAAATAATTTAATTGGGCAATCAAATATCAAACATATTATATGTATAAGGATGTTGTACACATAAGGAGAACATAATTCTATTAATATATGAATTTGGTTCAGATATAAATTTAAATAAATATAGTTTATCAAATCTTTATTATAATTAATGTAATTATAATTTTCAGTTAAAACATTATTATATTTATTTATTTTAATTATGATTATTATGTTCTGATTAAAATTTAATAAATTAAGAATTCGTTATATACATACCAATTATAAGGGGAGTTATATATAGAAAGAGAGAAAAACCCTAAAAAGTGAATATATATACAAACCCGAAGCTTTGCTACTAGGTCTAGCAGCCTTCAAGCAAAATATCTCTGAAAATAGTTTTGGGGATTTCTTTCGTTTATTGTCAACTGGGTGGATTACGTAGAGGTCGGGATCATAAAGATTGAGGCTTGGATTCGAAAGCAAAACAGTATTCTCATTGCCGAGGCTTCACTGTCTTCTCAAATTGAAGTTTCGGTAATTTCGAAACCTTTTTCACCCTGATTCGTTCATTGTACATGGATCCATGGTTTGGATCGTCAGAATATATATTTTTTTTTCAGCTATGCTATGGAGGTACCGGCATTCCAACATGTGTATCTTTCGAAATGGCTCACACGGCTGTGTAACTGTCGAAATACAACCTTTACAACCTACAGGTGACACAAGGTCATGTCGCTTGGCCATGTGTCACACATAGCTAAGTTACACGGTCGTGTATCAGGCCTTGTAGATCCAAAATGAACCTTAAACCATAAGTGTACCATCTCAAGCTTACTTGGACTTTAAAAAACTCAAATACCAACCAAAACACATATTCAAAGTGACATTAAAGAAGCCAAAAACATACCAAATCAACCTATTAAGTGCCTAACCAATGTACCATCATTGGTACCACAAGTATGTACAATTGTATATCAAAATAAACCTCAAACACCACTTATCACTTACTTCAACCTATCATCTAATTCAATACCATCTCAAACATACCATATCTTAGCTATACTATAATCATTTCATAACATACTAATTTGGTCAACTTAACATGCATCACATATCCACTTAATACATATTATTAAGACATCAAAAGTATAAAAAAGGTATCATCTAAAACAACTTATCCAACCAAGTTCATACTTAACTATTTACATATCCAAAATATGAGTATCAACATTCAAACCTATTACATGCCATATAATCTGGAATAAACGTTTCAAAAACTATCGAGTTATTCTCGATAGTGTGAATCGAGTGCCGATCTGATTGTCTATCCTTCCAAGTATCTACAAGAACAAAGATTAACACAAGTAAGCTTAAAGAAGCTTAGTAAGTTCGACGTATTAAAATGATAAATCTTACCAAAGTAAATAAAACAATTCACACAATAGCATTTCAACCACAAAAGTTTACTGTCATCCAAAATCTCAATAGATAAATCACATATGTTCAATTTAATACTCAAATGACTAGAGAATTCATCAAATTCATTGAACAATTACCTTATTGAGATTTCAATTCGAAGAACGACTACATCGTCAGTCCAACCAAAAGCATGCCAGATGCTCACACGAACCAATCCCTCCAAATCACACCAATGCTCATAAGAGCTAATCCAACAAAAACACACCAGATGCTCAAAAGAGCTAGTCCCACCGAAACACACTAAATAGAAAGTACAACACGAGAGTTCGCAACAAATGCTGAACCTCAGTTTACTCGGCCAATATAAATATACATCACTCCAAGTCCATCCCTACTCCAATCCCCCATGACACACTGATTGCGTTATTTCGTGATAGGTTTTAAATATTTATAATTACTTGTTCTTGAACTAACTATTATCACAATGTAGGCAAGTGTACCTATCGAACAGTAGTATAGTTTTAGCAAGACCAGATTGTCGAACCCAAAGGAACTAAAAGTACTAGTAATGACTGTTTTTTTATTATCTAGCCTAAGATTAATGGGGTTTTTGTTTTAATTAACTAATTTTCTAAACTAAGAACTCACCGAGAAAAGAATTGGCGAATTGCTTTTGGGAAAAATCGATTGACTTAAGACAATACCTAAGGAAAAATCCACCTAGACTTTACTTGTTATTCTAGCTCTGAGTTGGATGATTTATTCATTCAACTTGTTCCGTAGAGATCCCTAAGTTATGTTATTATTCTTACTCAAGACTAATATTCAACTTGTTCCGTAGAGATCCCCAAGTTATGTTATTATTCTTATTCAAGACTAATAACTTCTAATCCCTAGATTGAATAGCCGACACTTTTCTCTAATTAACACTCTAGGGTTGTATTAACTCTATCTATGGATTCTCTTATTAGGTTTCACCCTAATCCGGCAAAATCTTGTCACTCTATGTCTAGGCGCGCAATCAACTCCGCTTAATTATGATAAATGTACTCTTAGCCAGGGTCTATTCCTCCTCTGAATAATAGCTTATCTTGAATTAGTATCCTAGGATATCAAAACAAGAATTAAGAACAAGTTAAATATTTATCATACAATTCAGAAAATAATAACAAGATTCGTCTTAGGTTTCATTCCCCTTAGGTATTTAGGGTTAGTTCATAACTAAATAAGAAAACATCTCAGAAAATAAAGAATACAAAACATAAAGAAAACCCAAAACTCCTGAAGGGGAATTGAGGAGAGATCTTTAGTCTTGATGATGAATCTGGCTTCTGAGATGGATCAATCGGCTTCCTTGGAGTAATTCCTTACTCCTATTCTGTGTACCCCTTTTCTTCCTTCTCTAGGGTGTATTTATAGGCTTTGGAATGCCTAGAAGCCCTCAAAATTAGCCTTTTCCGAATTGGACTCAACTTGGGCTCGGCTGGGACACGCCCGTGTGACACGCCCGTGTTCGATTACTTCAGGCCGTGCTCGAGCCTGCCAAATTGACACGGCCATGTGGTCTGCCCGTGTGAGGAGATCCAGGCCGTGTTGATTTCGTACTTTGGCCCATTTTCTCTATTTTTGGCCCATTTCTCGTTCCTTTCGCTCTCCTATGCTCTCTAAGTATAAAACATGAAATTAAAGCATTAGGAGCATCGAATTCACCAATTCTAATGAGAAATCATCCATAAAATGCATTAAACATGGGGTAAAAACATGTATAATTTACGGTTTATCACACACCAAATCACAATTGTACCTATCCCGCGTTCAATCCAAACCGAGCATCAAATTTCGAAAGTATATCTCAAATAATCTTTCATTATCAAAAACTAATATATATATATATATATATATATATGTTGTACCATAGTATTCTACTCAACAATTCGTATAGATATGAAATTCTAAACCATACAAACTTACCTGGACTAAACTGTAGTAGCAGAAGTTCAGGGATTATTCCGCTATTTTTTTTTTCCACGAGTATCTACAGGATCTTGATTTAAAATGTAAAATTTCTCAATTATCAGCTTACATTCCACATTTCAATCCATTTTACAATTAATACCCTTTTATTTTTTTAATTTACACATTTACCCTAAACTTTTATAATTTTTTCAATTTAGTCCCTTAACCCGAAATTCATCAAATTAACCATTTTCTCAAATAAATACTCCTTCCAAATATATAGGCCCTAAAATAGTCCCTAATGAATATTAAATTCACTATCAAACCCTAAAATTTTGACATTTTCACAATTTAATCTTAAAATCAAAATCTAACAAAAAAATCACTTTACAAAGTCATCAAACAATACAATCAAAGCTCCAAATACATGGTATTCATCATAAAAATTCAAGATTTATCAATGGAAACTTCCAAAATTTTTAACAGATTCAAAAAAGAAGGTACGGGCTAGTTGAACCTAGTTGCAACGATCTTAAAAACATAAAAATTATAAGAAATTGAATTAAAACGGACTTACATGGAAGGTTCCTATGCTAGCTGAATATGAAGCTTCAAAAATGGTGAAATGCCTTAGGCTTTTCGGTGGAACATCCAAAAACATGATGTTTTTTGGTTTTATTTAATTAAACTTTAATTTATTTACTAAATTACATAATCACCTTTAATTAAAACTTTATAAAACCACAATTTAAAAGCCTATTATGGTCCATTAATATCCAAATGAATTAATTATTATTTGAGTCTCTTTTCATTTCATATTTAAACTATCAAATCAATGGAAATTCAAGATTTACTAAATTTTGCAGCTTTTTTCAGTTTAGTCATTTTTCCTAAATTAACTATCTAAACGTTAAATTTCTTAACCAAAATTTAATACGACTCTAATGACTCTATAAATAATCTAAAAATAATATTTATGTGTCAATACGATGGATATTTGTGGTCCCAAACCACTATTTCGTCACCACTAAACATTGGGCTGTTACACCCATAGTCGATAAAGACGACATGTATGAACCTAGGGAATAGTTTTGAATTTTGGGCTCACATGCCCATGTGGCTGACATGCCCGTGTGGTCCTCATGGCCCAAATTGGCTTGGACCGTGTGTTGCACATAGCCTGTCACACGGTTGTGTGTCGCACATGGCCTACCACATGGCCTACCACACGACCGTGTGGCGTCGACAGACCCCAATTTTGGCTTTCGCCATTCCTATTTTTCAAGTTTCTCGTTACACACTTGATCTAGATTTGATACCTTTGAATGAACAACGCTACCCAAATCCTAACTCGTCAAAGAATTAAACGCTTCTTGCACTTCTCGATTCATTCCAATTGCCCACTAATTAGCTACAAGGACTCGCCTGATGATCAAAACAAAAGAATGGCAAGAATTGTCGTTTGAAGCAAAAAGAAAGATAAGAATGTGTGTGGAAGTTGAGAGAAGAGGGAAACAACAAAAAATAACGTGACTTGCGGGGAGATAATTTTGGGGAAAAAGAAATAATAGAATAATCACCAATTAATTATTTTAAACAATAAAATAGGATAAATCAAAAATAAAATCCCATAATATCCAAAACTTACCATCTGATAACTACCCATTTTCTAAGAGTTTAAAACCCACACCAAGTCCACCATCTTAACAGCAGAGTTGAAACCATCAAAATAAATCATCCATACCCCTACTACTATTCAAACCAAGGACCTCCAACTACACTGACGCCACTCAACCATGGAAACTAATGCTCATTTATGACAGAATTGTACAAACAAAATTTAAGAAGTCAGGGCATTACATATTTACCACATATGTTCAAATTATTTCAATTCATATAAATGAACTTTTTCCTGAGAATTTCAATATGCTTCTAGCATTATAAATCCTTTAAAGATTTTAATATAAAATTTGCTATATAGTGGTTCATAAAAGGTTGTAGCAATAATCATTAGACGCAAGTTAAATATTTTATGAATTGTCAAAATAATATATCTAATGGTTATTGCATCCACCACAAAAGAATATTATATCTTTTCATAATCAATGCCAGGACTTAGTGAAAAACTTCATATTTTCATTCCACTTTTGCAAAACTACTTCATTTGCACCCTTACTGGCTTTATACATTTAGATATTTGGACTACTGGTCCAAAAACTCCACCAATTTAATTGTACTTAAGTTGCATATTTCTATTCTGATCAGTTTATTCCATATCTATATTTCTCAATAGATTTATTCAAGATCCTCCTTTTATTTCATTATTTCAATAATAATATTGCATGCAAAATTATTGCCAACCACTTTTATCATTCGGTTCCACATTTTCTCGAATTGACATAACTTATCGAGATCTCTTATTTTCATTATTTTAAAATTCAATTTCAGGTACCTGAATCTCTTCTAGAGTTTTATTTATTAGTTATGTCTTGGGTCTCTTCTAGAGCTCCCGCCTCCACTATATGACCATATAGAATAATTTTCATCTTTGGAACCGATCAATCTATTATTTATTCTAACTTATTGTTCGACTGGGACTTTGATTCAAATTAAAATATTAACTCGGTTATTCTCATTAAGTTTGTAAATACATCTAACAGTTAACTTGTAATGAGTTGTCTTTATTGAACTTCTGGTTCTAATTACTCTCCCTGTAACTTATTACAAGTTATTATTTCTCTCTCCCTAATGTCAGGAAAACCATCGGATCAAAATTGTAATCACAAATCATGTCATAATGAATCTCTAAAAAATTCAAAACATCTAATAAACAAAGAGACTTGTAATTAATATATATTCCCAGCTTTCTTTGAGGATTCACTCATCTTTGTGCGTTGTGGTGGAGCAATTGAAACATATATGCACATACAAAAATTCAAAGGTGAGAAATATTTAACTCTTGATCAAAACCAATTGTAATGGGGAGTATTTATAACTTATTGGCTTGATGCGTACAACACATAAATCAACAAAATCTCATGTTGAAATAGGAAGTTTAGTTCTCATAAATAATGGTTTAGAGATTAATCAAAGGCATTCAATCAATATTTCTCTAAACCATTATGCGCATAAATAACAAACTTTTACAACAGTTTTTCAAACTCAATCAATAAAAGACGAAGATATAAACTCATCAGTATTGGCAAGATGAATTGTCTTAATTGCATGATCTAAAATTAATTATTTAAACAAGCAATTTTGCAAACGACAGGTTGCAATTGATAACACATATGTGATTATTTTGTAGATGCATCTACCAAAATCATATAATATCAAAACCATCCTCATGGTGCATGAATGGACCCATATTCATTTCAGAAATGCAAGACACTAAAACTTAACTTTAGCTTGTGAGTTTCTAACAATCAATTTTCATTGAGAACAAGCAACAAATGAGATTTCTTTAAATTAAAGAATCTTTTGATTTTTTAATGAATGTTCATATGAATTCTCAATTAATTTTTGCATCATATATGATCTAAGATGGTCTAACTGGTCATGCTAAGTAGTAAATGCATTTGTATCAGTAAATTTCTGGTTTACTTTAACATGTGTTTCCATTGTACTAAGTTGTAACAAATTGATAATTTTACTATCATTCCTTTTACTTTGTATCCACATATAAGTATTATTGTGACATTTACTACTGGAAATGTCTAAATCAATGTAAATTCTATAATGCCATTAAGTCAACAAATATAATTTCCAAATAATTATATGCAATATTCGCTTCAGAGAATATGCCAAAATCTTCAAATGCAGGGCATTTGGTCTAGTGGTATGATTCTCACTTCGGATGCGAGAAATGTAACACCCCAAACCCGGCCTAGACACTATGGCCAAATCAGGAGGTGTCACAAAGAATGGGTTTTGATATCGAACTCCACACGTTAAAACCATTTCAGTTTTAAAACTCTTATTTGCCTTTATCCATTGTCAAAATTTTTATTCAATTAATTAACTAACCTTTAAACGTGTTTTATAGCGGAAGCTTTCGAAAACGTTGTATTTCAAGAAATTAGTTTATATTTTTAGAAAACCTTTGCTTTAGTGGAAACCATAGTTTTTAGATATCAATCGCAAATTAAGTACTAAAACGAAAATCCACATCGACAAGAAAATCAGCCAAAAAGTCCGGAGAGTCCAATTGTCAAAAAGTCCAGAAATAATCTTCAAAATAAAAACCATAAACATAACCAGTTTATGAACTCGTGGTCACTGATAGGCTCCGTCGCACCGATCCCCCTAAGTTTATGGATTACCTGACAAAACAGACAATAGATGTGAGTTTACGACAACTCAATGTGTAACCTAGTAGAATTAAGCATGCAAACATACAAAATTATATGCACAATGAGAAACAAATATAGTTTTAGATTCAGAATTAGATCTAGATTTAATTACAGAAGTAGATATACATAAATCCTACCCCTATCCTTTACACACCATTTCCAATCATCTCAATACACCATGTGGGGTTAAAAACACCCACCCATCCCTACACACCACATAGTGCCATTAAGACACATATCAGAATATCTGCAGTCAAGCTGCTAGAACTTGGGCGATCAACGCCGAATAGAATACTTCCTCCTCATATACAAATCTTACCCAATGACATATACAGAAAATCAGATATAGATATAACAGATCACACATGCTCAACATGCTTGTATACAGATATCAGTTTAATGTATAGCGGTACAAATAGGCATACATACGACGTCTTACTCAAATCAATCTATCAGAACATCCCAACATACAAATAGGGGTTCAATAGCCCGTACCGACCCTACAATAGGCCCACAGTCAATCAGAGCGACTCGTACAATCTTATGGAAAATTTTAAAATTATGGGCCCACATGTCCATGTGGCCCATACACCCAGATTGGCCTTTTCCTGTGTTGCCCACACGACCTGGCCTAATAATCCACATGCCCAACTTGGGCTAACCTATGTGGCCCACACGACCTACACGCCCAACTTGGCCTAGCCCATGTGGCCCATACGACCATACTCAAGTCACCACACGGCCGTGTTTTGTGCACGACCATACCTTCATCGACCACACGACCATGTCTCGCACACGGCCATCCATACAAGTGACCACACGCCTGTGTGGCGTCGATAGAATCATTTTTTGAATTTTGCTGAAGCTTCATTTTCTGCGTTTTGGGTACACACCTGGCATCATTTTGATGCAAAAACACCCCCGAACCACACTACACCTAAGATTGACCAACAAAACACTAAATTTAACGCTTATATTGATATTGAACCGAATTTTCTCAAAATAGACAAAGGAAAAATTTAGGTATTCATGCTTACCCAATTCCCTGAACGACTCCAACTATGATTCTACACGAGAAAGGTCTCATTCATAACGATTTTCTACCAAAAAGCCCATAATCATATTAATAGAAGGATCAAATTTGGTAATAACGATTAAAGAACTTACCCCAAATCGACTAAGTCCATAATCCTCACTTACCAACCACTCAAAGTACTTGGAAAATAATATGCTACGATTTGAAACGACAACATTGGTAGATCAAAGAGAAGGTAAGAAATTTTTTTAGAAGGGAAGAAAATCCAGAGAGAAAAAAAAAGTCAGAACTTGGAAAGAAGAATTTTAGGGAAAAACAAAAAGATGATTCTCAGAAATCCTATCCCACTAACCACTCAATCATAACCACCCACTACTCAAAATTCTAATTCCACCAAAACTCTCTCACAAAACCCAAAAAGAATTACCTACGCTTTCACAGGGATTCGAACATAGGACCTCCAACACAACACACCCCCTTACCACTCAAACCAACAGACTCATTTTGATATGGATTAACGGACAATTTATATAAGCCCACTCAATAAGGGTAAGGCTTGGATCAAAAAATAACCAAAATTTTCTAAAGGTATGGTTTGAACTTGAGACCTCTCAAACACATCCAGAACACTTAACCACTAAAGCAGACATATATTTGTGTAAGATATTTATAGAAATAGAAACAAATTTATCAAGGTGTTGCAAGAAGTCTTGAGTTTGATTCAAAATACTTTTAAAACCCTTTTAACAAGTTTTTTGCATAACCAATTTGTAACACCACTTAACCGTATCCGAAGCCGGGACAGGGTTAGAGGCGTTACTAGACTTAAATATTCACAAACATGCAAAACCGGGCCATAAAATTTCATCTAAATTAAAACTTTTCAAACATATGTAGATCGCCCCTTATACTGGCCTTCGAGGCCTAAAACATACATAGGGGTGGTTCAGGATTAAACCGAGGACATTAGAAAGCTTTGGGAAAACTTAGAGAAATTTTCATGAAATAGGGTCATATGCCCGTATGGACACAGGGACACGCTTGTGTGTCTTCTAACACGCCCGTGTCCTCAGGCCGTGTAACTATCAGTTTATGACATCAGCAAAACAAATTAATCCACATGGCCAAGCCACAAACCGGTGTGCTAGGCCGTGTCCTCCACATGGCTGAGACACATTGGTCACAAGGTTTCGTGATAGGTTTTAAATAATTATAATTACTAGTTCTTGAACTAACTATTATCGCGATGTAGGCAAGTGTACCTATCGAACAGTAGTGTAGTTTTAGCAAGACCGGGTTGTCGAACCCAAAGGAACTAAAAGTACTAGTAATGACTATCTTTTTATTATCTAGCCTAAGAATAAAGAGGTTTTGTTTTAATTAACTAATTATCTAAACTAAGAACTCACAGAGAAAAGAATTGGGGAATTGCTTTTGGGAAAAATCGATTGACTTAAGACAATACCCAAGGAAAAATCCACCTAGACTTTACTTGTTATTCTAGCTTCGAATGTATTCATTCAACTTGCTCCATAGAGATCCCTAAGCTATGTTATTATCCCTATTCAAGACTAATAATGTCTAATCCCTAGATTGAATAACCGAGACTTTTCTCTAATTAACATTGTCGGGTTGCATTAACTCGATCTATGGATCCCCTTATTAGGTTTCACCCTAATCCGGTAAAATCTTGTCACCCTATTTCTAGACGCGCAATCAATTGTGCTTAATTACGACAAAAGTACTCTTAGACAGGGTCTATTCCTTCTTTGAATAAGAGCATGTCTTGAATCAGTATCCTGGGATATCAAAACAAGAATTAGGAACACATAGTTAAGAACAAGTTAAATATTTATCATACGATTCAGAAAATAATAACAAGATTCATCTTAGGTTTCATTCCCCTTATGTATTTAGGGGTTTTAGTTCATAACTAAATAAGTAAACATCTCAGAAGAATAATGAATACAAAACATAAAGAAAACCCAAAACTCCTGAAGGGAAATTGATGAGAGATCTTCAGTCTTGATGATGAATCCGTCTTCTGAGATGGATCAATCGGCTTCCTTGGAGTAATTCCTTACCTCTACTCTCCGTGTCCCCTTTTCTTCTCTTCTGGGGTGTATTTATGGGCTTTGGAATGCCTATGAGCCCTCAAAAGTGGCCTTTTCTGAATTGGACTCATCTTGGGCTCGGTAGGGACACGCCCGTGTGACATGCCCGTGTGCGATTACTTCAAGCCGTGTTCGAGCCTGCCAAATTGACACGGCCATATGGTTTGACCGTGTGAATCGTGCTTCGATTCTGCCAATTTGACACGGTCGTGTGGGCTGCCCATGTGAGGAAGTACAGGCAGTGTTGAGTTCGTACTTTGGCCCATTTTCTCTGTTTTTGGCCCGTTTCTCGTTCCTTTCGCTCTTCTATGTTCTCTTAGGTATAAAACACGAAATTAAAGCATTAGGAGCATCGAATTCACCAATTCTAATGAGAAATCATCCATAAAATGCATTAAACATGGGGTAAAAATATGTATAATTTACGATTTATCAAATACCTCAAACTTAAGCATTTGTTTGTCCTCAAGCAAAATTCTCAACTCATAATCAAAATAAATTCTCCTCAACTTATAATTTCTATTGATAATATCTCAAACTAATCCATAGGTAATCATACATTGAGAATTCAACTAAAAGAACATAAAAGTTTCAAACATTCCAAGTTGAGTATTTAGTCATGCAAACTTAGGTGCTTCCCTTCGTCTAAGTAATTACCTTTGATTCAGAATATCACAGAGTTTCACATCCTCACTAAAGGTTCACTCAAATCACTCGAGGTGTTTAAGGACAATAAATGAAGCATGCAATAGTCAGTAATGAAAATTCATTACCATAGGCTTGCATGAAAATCAAATCTCCACCACTATAATTTAAGATGATACATCAATCAAAAGGTCTTTAGAAGGTTGTAGTGAGGCTTGGTTAGGGGGTGTAGTCACAAGCTGAAAGAAAGGGTTAGAATCGAGATTGAATTAAAAAATTGCCTAACTAGAAAAAGAGTTAATCTTCACTTGCGTACAACAGAGCTTCTCTCAGAATATGAAATTACAGATATGCATACATAGTTTTTTTTTTTTTAAGAACAAGTTACATAAAATAGACTAACTATTAAGAACAAGACATCTTAAGTGCCTTAATCATTTTGATATATCAAATCAAATGGTGTGGTCTCGACATGCATAATCAAGCAAGTTCTAGAATAATAGTTCAATACTGACGCACTCAAAGCAATAATAAAAGTGAGCATGAAAGAATTACAATATGCTCAAAAGGCTCGAAAATCTCACAAAAATTATGACTTTTTGATGTTAAAAACTTGTGAATTCCAATTCAAAGTAATACCTAAATTTTGGGGAAACAGCCTAAGATTTTAAATTCTTAAAAATCAACTTATCATGCTTGATTCTCTAATGTCTTAAAGTTTAAAAAATCAATGCTTAAATCCCTATGTTTTAATTCAAGACATATCAATCAAAATCATAAAACAATTAAAATTTATCCTAAATATGATATGAGAGCTTTTTAAGAGAACAAGGCAGTCATTCAGGGATTTTTCTGATAATGAAATGAATGCCTCCCCCCACACTTGCGCGTTGTAAAGGTTTATTAGTCCATAAGTCCTACGCCAAAAGAATATTATATCTAGTGGTAGCTATGGTCATGATCGAGCAGGACATGGCAGTCGTGGAGAATCTTTCCCGGTGGAGTTTTAGTTCCTATGTGATGATGAGCTTAAGAGTTCTATATAACCGTGATAAAATTAGGAACTTTTTAGGGGATATTAGGAAGAATAAGTACTCGAAAAAAAACCGAAATAATTAAAAATAAAATTCTAAAATCTAACAAAAATAAAAAGTAGTTTCAATAAAAATTAAAAAATAAAATAATAAATAAATATTTCTAAACATCTTCATCGCTGGATGGTTCGCGAGGTGGGACTGGCGATGAGATGTGGAGGTGCTAACAAATCTGCTGTAGAGTAGCATCAATGTTATCAAATCATTGAAAACACTGCTGCTCGAATCAGGTGAGGCATTCAGAAAAGTCAGCATATGAAGCCGCCGCATGAACTGGACGAGAGGGTGGTGGTGGTTGAGTCGGTGAGTCCTCATGCTGTGGGGGGACATCATCAGGAATATCCTTGTAGGCCTCCTCCTTAGTAGATTGGGCGAGACGATACTGGGGAGGGTAGGTTCCTCGGCGCCTCTCGATCATCCTCATACTAAGCATGCTCGAGATGCCTTGTGGAGACATCTAGCCGATGAGGGTGAGGGATGATTCTTGGGCCGCAGTGTTGAGGAGCCCGAAGTGTTGCGCCAGCCTAGTCACGTAGGGGCCAATGGAGATAACCCCCTTCCGATACCTCTCCGTCTGGTGCTGAATCGTAAGGGCAATGAAATAGGTAAGGTCGATGACGTGCCCTTGCGACATGCACCATAAGAAGTAGACGTCGTGGGTGTTGACGACGCCAGTGCTCTCTCGCCTCCCTGTAATCGTGTGAGCTAAAATAGCATGTAAGTACCTCAGGGATGGTGGGAAAACTGATGTCTTGGAGCGGCAAGGATTGTACAAGGCTGTGCTAGGGGCCAAAGTGTACCAGTACTTTGAGAGAGAGAAATGTATGTGGTGACTGAGAGCATGTAGTTCATTCTCCTCCCTGAACTCCTCCATATATAGGCCTAGTGCAGCACCAAACTCTAGGATGCTTAGCTGGCAGATTAATCCGCCTAGGCAAAACTGGACCGTGTCGGGATCATCGTACCTTGTCATTACGGTCTGGAGATGAAACGTTGAGCAGAGTTCCATCGTAAGCTCGAGGTATGTAGACTCGATAATCTCGAAGAATAGCTTCCACCGGTCGGTGGTTAAGAGAGCCCGAATCGCATCAGTTATCTGGACTTGTTCTACGGCAGCCTAATCGATGCAGTGGCCCGTTGCTAAAGGTCGGGGCTGAAGTATTTGGAAGAGCTCTTCTTGGGGCCCTCGTGGAAACTGTAAGAGAGGGTGATGAATTTTCGCGGTTGGACCCACGGAGGATGACGCTCCCTTTCTATTCTTCGAGGCTGGTACGGCGGTTTTCTTTCCTCTTGAAGATGACATTGAAGGCCTGTAATATCAAGAATAATAATAATAGGTAAACATATTCGAAGGGGAAGTAAACTATTTCAGCCAAGACTACTAATATGAAGCAAACTCAACCACAATAATAATGAGAATGAGAATAGAAATGTAATGGGTATAAGATTTTTCTAGTCTCAATTTAACATAAATTGTATGGTAACTAACCTAGGAATGCAATTTAAATGATAGACATTGGCATGATAATAGCATGAAAATAAGCATAGTAATGTCATGGATATGAGCTGTGTCTAACAACTTGATTTAATTCGAAATGTATAATAAAGAACCTAAAAATGCAAACTAAATGATAAAGTAATGAAAAAAAATGAAAACTAGTTCAAAAGTAATAGAGATTATTGTAATAATAAGCTTTAATAATGAGTAAAATAGAAGTGAAAGGAGTAAACAAACGCTAAGGGAGAGAGATTGAGCTTTAAAAATGAAGTTGAAGGCGGCGCACGAGCGTGGCAGGGGGCCATGTGGAGTTACAGCGGCTAGGGTTAGGGTTTTTGAATGGAGAAGAAAGTGAATAGTACAGGGTATTTATAGATTTTGGGGCACATGGCCATGGCACACGCCCGTGTTCCCCAATTTTAGCCCGTGTGATTCGTGAATTTCTAATTTGGGTGCGTCTGACATTTAGTACACGCCCCTGCTCCTTGGGCGTGTGGGTTCACACGGTCGTGTCGCATGGCCTTGTCTAGCTTCGTTCGCTTCTCCCACGCCCGTGTGTGCAATCCTCACGCTCGTGTTATTTTAATAGGTTCGACCACGGGTGTTAGACACGGGCGTGTCGCACACCCGTGCTAGTTTCTCAGTTTCTACCACGGGTTTTCCACACGGGCATGTCGCACGCCCGTGTTGTTTTGGTAGGCTCGATCACGACCATGTCGCACGGTCGTGGCATTTTATCGTAGCCTATGTTGGGGAAATCTTTTGCCCTATTTTCACATAGCCTTAAGCACGCTCGTGTTCTTGGTCGTGTCTCTATGGAAACACCTGTATTCAAGATTTCTATTAGTAAGTTAGGAGTTACATACCAAAATTTAAAGAAATTAATAATGTTAGTGCTTGAGTTGCCTCCTGAGAAGTGGTTATTTATAGTCTAAACTCAATTTACCTCTTCAGTGAATAGTCATGGTGGTTTGAGGAGTTTATACTCCTCATTCCTACTATCAATCTCATCAAAATAATGTTTTAATCTGGTGTTGTGTACCTTAAAAGTGCCAAACTTAGGATGACTCACCTCCACCATACCGAATGGAAAAATACTGAGTACCGTAAGAGGGATTTCCTCATTCAGTGTGGTAGTGACAATGTGAGGATCTGAGGCAATCTAATAAGACCTTATCACCAACCTTAAGTAAATTTGGGGAGGTATCGAACTCATTCTGCCGTAATTTTTATTTATCGTGTGTTCTTGGTTTATGTGCTCGCCATTCGTCTAGCTCCCCTATTCGTAGGCTTCGTTCTTCATGAATGTGTCCTCTACCATTTCTGGAACATGGCTCATGAACTTCTTTGAAGCTCAATTTTTTCAAAGTCATATTGTCAGTTTTAGTAGATTGGTGTGGACCATTACCTTCAATGTTCGATGTGATGCCAGAATTACGAGCTTGAAGGGTGATCGTTTCGTCTTCCACACGAAGTGTAAGCTCACCTGTGCCAACATCAATAATTGTTTTACCAGTTGCTAAAAAGGGTCTCCCTAAAATCAAAGGGGTGTTATTATCCTCCTTTATGTATAGAACAACGAAATCAACGGGAAATATGAACTTATCTACTTTCACTAGTACATCTTCAATAATACCCCTAAGAAATCTTATAGTTTTATCTACCAATTGAATGATCATCCTAGTTTGTTTAGGTTTCCTAAGACCTAGTTGCTTAAACATTTTGTAAGGCATGACGTTAATACTAGCACCTAAATCAGCTCATGCATGACTTATATCTAAACTACCAATTAAGCAAGGAATTGTAAAACTCTTGGATCTTTCAATTTATGGGGTAGTTTATTCTATAGAATAGCTGAGCAGACTGCGTTTAACTCCACATGCGACGCTTCATCCAACTTTCGCTTATTTACTAAAAGCTCTTTTAAAAATTTAATTGCATTTGGCATCTGCGACAGAGCTTCAATAAACAGTAAGTTAATATGTAATTTTTTCAAAAGTTTGAGGAATTTACCGAATTGTTTGTCTGAGCGGTCTTTCCTTGTCGCGTTAGGGTATGGGACACGAGGTCTATATTATTCATTCATCGTTTTGTTATGACTTACCTCACTTTTACCTTTGCTCACCACAGTTTCTTGCATCAATTCTGGCTCAGGCGCAATGAATCCTTCCTTATCTTTAGTACTAATTGCATTGAGGTGTTCCCTTGGATTAGGTTCAGTATTACTTGGTAAGCTACCTTGTGGTCATTCGGAGATTAGTTTGGATAACTAGCCTATCTAAGTTTCAAGCCCTTGGATCGATGCTTGTTGATTCTTAAGTGCTGCCTCGGTATTTTGGAAACGAGTTTCTGATACCGAGATGAATTTAAAGAGCATCTCTTCAAGATTCAGTTTCTTCTCTTGTTGATAAGGTGGCTGTTGAAAACCTTGAGGATTTTGTGGCTTTTGATTCCCTTGACCACCCCAGGAGAAATTTGGGTGGTTCCTCCAACCTGCATTATAAGTATTACTGTATGGGTTATTTTGAGATCTAAAGTTATTGTTACCCATATAGTTGACTTGTTCCTCTTCTGTTGTAGGATTGAAGGATTGATATTCTGTATGCACACCTCCTCCACTTGAGTCACACCTCATTACTAGATGTACCTGCGTAGAACCAAGTAAACCATCAATCTTTTTATTGAGAAGTTCTTTGATTTGACAAAGATAGTAATCGAGTCGACGTTATAAACGCCGGCTGTTTTTGTTGGCTTAGTCTTCATGACTTGCCACTGATAGTTATTCAGTGACATTTCTTCAATGAATTCATATGCCTCTTCGGGTTTTTTGTTGTTGATGGTTCCTCCAGCAGCTACGTCAATCATCTGTCTTGTCGAGGGATTCACACCATTGTAAAACGTTTGAACTTGCAGCCATAGAGGTAACCCATGGTGAGGGCACCTTTGTAATAGATCCTTGTATCTCTCCCATGCATCGTAAAATGTTTCTAAGTCCATCTGCACAAAAGAAGAGATATCATTACGTAACTTAGCCGCTTTAGCCGGCGGAAAATATTTTAGTAGAAATTTTTCGGTCATTTGTTCCCAAGTAGTGATGGACCCTCATGGTAACGAGTTCAACCACTGTTTAGCTTTGTTTCTTAGTGAAAAAGGGAATAACCGAAGGCGAATAGCATCATCAGAAATGCCATTAATTTTGAAAGTGTTGCAAAACTCCAGAAAATTCGCCAAGTGAGTGTTGGGATCCTCATCCTGCAAACCATCAAACTAAACAAATTGCTGTATCATCTGAATTGTGTTAGGTTTCAGTTCAAAATTATTCGTAGCAATAGCAGGCCTAACTATACTTGACTCAGTTCTTGTTAAAGAAGGTTTAGCATAGTCATACATAGTCCGTGGAGCAGGATTTTGATTAGCCGCAATTGCAGAAGGTAGCTGATTGCCTTGGTTTTCAGCCATCTCTTCGATTGGGGGTTGAATATTGTCTTCTTGCTCGTTCTCTGTGTATCTTAAGCTTCACCTTATTTCTCTTTGGTTTCTACGAACTGTGCGATCGATTTCTTCGTCAAAAAGTAATGGTCCTAATGGGTTTCTTCTAGTCATAAACTATAAAAACCTGTCAAGAGAAAGAAAAAAGTAAATTAATTAGTAATAATAATAAAAAATTAAATCAAATTAAATTGCAAGAAAAATAAATGACTGAAGTAATAAAAATTGAGTGTTCCTAATATTTTAGTTCCCCGAAAACGGCGCCAAAAACTTGGTCACAAGGTTTCGTGATAGGTTTTAAATATTTATAATTACTCGTTCTTGAACTAACTATTACCGCGATGTAGGCAAGTGTACTTATCGAACAGTAGTATAGTTTTAGCAAGACCGGACTGTCGAACCCAAAGGAACTAAAAGTACTAGTAATGACTGTCTTTTTATTATCTAGCCTAAGAATAAAGAGGTTTTGTTTTAATTAACTAATTATCTAAACTAAGAACTCACAGAGAAAAGAATTGGGGAATTGCTTTTGGGAAAAATCGATTGACTTAAGACAATACCTAAGGACAAATCCACCTAGACTTTACTTGTTATTCTGGCTCTGAATGTATTCATTCAACTTGTTCCGTAGAGATCCCTAAGTTATGTTATTATCCCTATTCAAGACTAATAACGTCTAATCCCTAGATTGAATAACCGAGACTTTTCTCTAATTAACATTCTAGGGTTGCATTAACTCGATCTATGGATCCCCTTATTAGGTTTCACCCTAATCCGGCAAAATCTTGTCACCCTATTTCTAGACGCGCAATCAACTGCGCTTAATTACGACAAAAGTACTCTTAGACAGGGTCTATTCCTTCTCTGAATAATAGCATGTCTTGAATCAGTATCCTGGGATATCAAAACAAGAATTAAGAACACATAGTTAAGAACAAGTTAAATATTAATCATACGATTCAGAAAATAATAACAAGATTCTTCTTAGGTTGCATTCCCCTTAGGTATTTAGGGGTTTTAGTTCATAACTAAATAAGAAAACATCTCAGAAGAATAAAGAATACAAAACATAAAGAAAACCCAAAACTCCTGAAGGGAAATTGAGGAGAGATCTTCAGTTTTGATGATGAATCCGACTTCTGAGATGGATCAATCAGCTTCCTTGGAGTAATTCCTTACCCCTTATTCTCCGTGTCCCCTTTTCTCCTCTTCTAGGGTGTATTTATAGGCTTTGGAATGCCTATGAGCCCTCAAAAGTGGCCTTTTCTGAATTGGACTCAACTTGGGCTCGGCAGGGACACGCTCGTGTGCGATTACTTCAGGCCATGTTCGAGCCTGCCAAATTGGCACGGCCGTGTGGTTTTCCCGTGTGAATCGTGCTTCGATTCTGCCAATTTGACACGGCCGTGTGGGCTACCCATGTGATGAAGTCCAGGCCGTGTTGAGTTCGTACTTTGGCCCATTTTTTCTATTTTTGGCCCGTTTCTCATTCCTTTCACTCTCCTATTCTCTCCTACATATAAAATATGGAATTAAAGCATTAGGAGCATCGAATTCACCAATTCTAATGAGAAATCATCCATAAAATGCATTAAACATGGGGTAAAAATATGTATAATTTACGGTGTATCACACATGGTCGTGTCTCTGCCCGTGTAGCCAACACTTAGGCTATTTTCCAAGCCTTATGTTGTCCTTAATTCTCTCCCATACTTATACACATTATAAACACACCTTATAACATCAATTTAATGGTTAATCACCCTTTAGTAAAATTCCGTTAAAGCATTTACATGTTGTCATACATGTGTTTATTACCTATACTCATGTTACACCAAGTTAGACATTCCATTTCACATTCTACAATTTTCTATATTCAATCATTATCAACTTACTACCATGCCACGCATTCATTCCATGGCCACGACCACCTCGAATGGTCTTAGAGCATTCATTATGTACATGTGTTATACTAATCATTCATAACAACCAATTATAAACACATCAAAAACATCAACACATAACAAGAATAATTAGGCTTACAAGCCATAACCATTTAAGCCACATCTCATGGCCATATACAATAAATAAATATAAGCCTATACATTTGGCTAATCATAACAACATCTAACATGAAAACTAGTACTTATACATGTCACTCACTGGAAAGTATTTAATACACATATGACAATACTCGGGAGTTGTTGGCTTGATAGTGTGATGCTGCCTCTGACGGTCTCTAACCCCGAGCTGACCTGAGAACACTAAAGAAATGAAGAAGAGAGAGTAAGCTTAAAGCTTAGTAAGTCCATATAAAATTAATAAGCAAATTATCAACATGATTCCATGAAAATGTAATCATAATTACACTTTTGCTGATTTTCTGGTCTTGTTGTTTTCTCGAGTCATAGTTACTAATTCATTTATATCCTAAGCTAAAAAACCCAAAATTAAGATCCGTTAATTTTCTCTGAAAATAGACTCATATATCTTCTTACCATAAAAGTTTCAGAATTTTTGGTCTAGCCAATAAGTACAGTTTATTCATTAAATATACCCCTATTTCACTGTCTGTCAGTTCCAACCTCTCTTCACTACAAATTATTTATCTCATGGTACAGGACTCCAAATTGAGAACAACTAATTTTCCCAGAAACTAAACTCATTGAGTATTTTAAGCATGTAAATTATGACATATAATTATTTTTTTTAAAATTTTTAATGATTTTCCTAAATCAGAATAGGGGATTCCAAAATCATTCTGACCCTATCTCACAAAAATCCAATTATCATAGAATATGAAATTCTTTTGCCTTTACTGTTTATTTTATAGATAATAGACTCATTAAGATTTAATTTCATATCTTATTCAACCTCTAATTCAATTTCTAGCATTTTTGGTGATTTTTCAAAGTCACACAACTGCTGCTGTCCAAAATTGTTTTATTACAAAATTTCACTTTTACATAATTTCACTTACTCCATTCTATCTTACCAAAAGATTTGCTCAACTATCGAGCACATTGCTCACAACTTTTCACATAGATATATTTGCACTTATTCATTACATAGTCATGTACATATGTACTTTCAATTAGTAAATTTCCCGTTGAACTCATCAAAATAATAACAGATACCCGGTGCCCTGTGCATATACCACCCTTGTAACCGAAGCTCTCTGGTACGCATAGTAACCTACACTTAGTACTACACATGAGACCTATCAATCTGGTACATGTAGTAGCCTGCACTTAGTACTACACACGAGACTTAACCATCTGATACACGTAGTAGCCTGCACTTAGTACTACACACGTGATCGAAGTTAACGGGTACACATAGTAGCCTGTACTTTGTACTACACATGTGACCTATCAATCTAGTACACGTAGTAGCCTGCACTTAGTGCTACACATGTGACTCATAATGAATCATTTGTATCTCTTCTATTTCGAAGGTTCAATCGGGAAATTCTTCACTTTTCAACATTTTACTAACTCGTTTTTAGTCAATTTTGATTTGTAGTTTACATCAATTGATCATTCTATAGGTAGCCACATCTCATATAATAATAAAAGATAATAACATAAAAAGAATCGAAATATTATTTACATACAAACTTACTCATTTCAAAGAAACATCATATTCCATCAAACTTCCAAACCTTTACCGGACGTACTCTAATTGTGGCTTCATTCACATAGCAATATCTCATAATCACATGGCATTGCAACATTTTCATCATAATAACAAAACATCAAGAACATGTTATATCATCAAAATAATAACATAATATCAAATTATTCACATATATATACTTACAACTCGTGTAATATCGAAGCATTAGCATTCAAATACAATATTGCATTATTAAAATCACATGAACTTACCTCGAGTTCAAGTACGACTATATATTCTGATTTAGTCCATAATCTCATTCATTTCCAATCTATGCCCGAATCTCATTTTCCTTAATCTATAATACCACATTTAGCTTACTAATTAGTCACATTATTCATATAGGTCCAAAAATCATACTTTTACAAATTTGTATTTGACCCCAAACTTTCACATATTTACACTTTGGCCCCTAGGCTCGTAAAATGATTTTTATTCAATTTCCTTACATTTTAAGCCTAGCTGAATCATTTTCGTAACTGTAGCAGCCTCTAATTTCCACTAAATCACGCTTTTATGACAAATTTTGTAACTTTTACAAAACGTTCCTTTTTGACAATTTTACCGAAAATCACTTAGTAAAAGTCATTTATTACACACTGAGCATTCATATTCTACCATTAGACATCAAAACACATGCATTTCATCCATGGGTAAATTTTTAAACTCAAACCCTAGCTCAAAATATGGGTAGAAATGAGTAGATCTTGTTACTAGGATTTCAAAAATGTAAAAATCATTAAAAACGGGGCTAGAACGGACTTACAATTGAGCTTGGAAGCTTGAAAAACCCTAGCTATGTCTTCTCCATGCAAGTTTCGATCATGGGGTAGAATATGGACAAAAATTGACTTTTAATTTTATTTTTAATTCATTTTAATTACCAGATTACCAAAATGCTCCTAACTTAAAAATATTCTATTTCACCCATTTCATGTCCATTTTTGTCCAAAAAATCATCCAATGGTCTAATTACCATTTAAGGGCCTCCAATTTAAGATTTCATAATAATTAGACACCTCTAACATGTAGAACTCAACTTTTGCACCTTTTACAATTTAGTCCTTTTAACCAAATTGAGTGCCCAAACGTCAAAACTTTCGACCGAAATTTTCACGAAATAATCTTGTGAAATTGTAGACCATAAAAATATAATAAAAACAAATTTTATTGTGTTAGATTTGTGGTCCCGAAACCACTGTTCTGACTAGGCCCTAATTCAGGATGTTACACAATTAACTACCAAGAATAACTGTCTAGGTCACGTATAGAAACAAGCCTGTACTAAATGTATCAATAAACGTCACATCTCAAACATAAAAATATGACATAATGAAAACTAGTAATTTTTTCAGAACCATCATTGTGAACATACATGATATTTAATTCAAAATCCAACCATTCAGGCTCATAAAACTTTTCATTTACAATTGCTCATGTTATTTCTCTAAATAATTAACAAATGGAATAATATAAAACATATGAACTACTACCTTTAATAATTCTTTGAACTAAATCAAATCTGAATAACCATAAAATTCATTAGTTTGTTAGCATAAATTTGCATACTAGATATGTTTTAATTAAATATATTATTTAATTATAAAACCTACTATAGCGATATAAACAAATTAGTTAATATTTATTTTCATGAAAAATGAGATGTTTAAAACAATATGTAACAAATGTAATCAAAATTTAAAAAGAAGACCATCTCAAAATATTTAATCATATATCAAGTTGATTTAATATTTAAAGACGTACCTTTTTTTTTTGTTCTACGTTGAGCCTTGATGATAAAAAGTAAGCAAATTAATTTTCAGAGTAGACTTTGAATCCAATCAAAATCTATTAATAGCAAACTTTGAAAGTGGATCTTCTTTTTTCTGGTTGGATTTCAAAATATGATAGTCCATACCAGTTCCACCATTCTTGGAACCAATTTGGGAATTTGAATCGGGTACCATATTTGAAATATATGAGCCATGAATGTCTCATATGTTGATTGTTCATTAGAAAGGCATTGTACCAAGCCATTTGGTAATTCCAATATGTGAAATATGGGTGGTCATCTATTTTTTTGGTGAATTTAGTTGGAAATTTCTTTGGAGAATTTGGGTTTTCACCCCAATCTCTTGGTCGAAGAATTTTAACTATTTGGGCTATTGAATGAATGATAAAATATGGATGTTTTTGGTCTATGTAGTTTTTAAACAATACTGATCTAGTTTGAACAAGTATATGTGGAGGTTTTTCTAAAAATTCTTCCTTCATAATAAGAATTTTTTCCAAACACTTGTTTGGAAAATATTGTGAGGATTTTTAGGTAGCAGTCTGTGAAGACATTGTTACTTATTTTGGGAAAACATCCTGGAGAGATGTTGCTTTTAAAATATTTTTGAGAGATTTTTGTTTGAGTAAAACGATCTCTTTATTTTTTTTTTTTTGAAATCTTTGTTGTTTCACCAGCAATTTGTTTGAGAGGAATTTCCTCATTTAATTGAGAAAAGGCTAATGCCACTTCTGGGGATTGAGAAAGTGACTCAATCCATTTTTTGATTTGTGAACCAATTTCATTTGGATCCTTTGCATCCTGATGGGATGCATTTTTGGAGGATTTTGATGAGGATGATGATCTCCCATTTTCTTCTTCAAGGCAAATTTCATACCATGACTTAATTGGTTTTAAGGTAATTTGGGTTTTTGTGGATGATTCCTCTATTTTTCCTTTTCGTTTTCCTTTGTCGTTCAGTTTGGGTGAAATTTTTGAAGAAACTCTCTGGTGAGAAAATCAGCCAAAGAATTAGTTTCCCCTTTGATGTATTCAATATCAAAATCAAATATGCTCAAAATTGTCTTTCATCTTGCAAAAATCTATTTTGTGGTAATATTTTGAACATCTTTTTGTAAAACTTCTTTTGTTGATTTGCAATCAATTCGTAAAAGAAATTTTTTATTTAATAAATCACTTTGAAATTTAGTAATGCATAAAACAATCGATAAAATTTCTTTTTAATATCACTATAATTTTGCTAAGTTGGATTCCAGTGTCTGGAAGTAAACTGGACTATTTGCTTTTTTCCTCCCTTAACTTGTTTTAGGATCCCACCATACCCTATTTTAGAAGTATCTGTTTCTACCATCTTGAGGGCACTTGGGTCAGCTAAATGTAAACAATGAAGTTTAACAATTTGTTTTTTAATCTGGGTAATAATATTGGTGTGGTCACTTGTCCAAGATTGTAGATTCTTTTTGAGCCTATCATATAAGGGTTTACATAATTTGCTAAGACTTGGATAAAAGTCTATAACATAATCGAGGCTCCCTAAGAATATTTGCAATTGGACTTTATCAAGGATTTTGTTTGGGAATTTGCTAGCAAATTCTATCGAGCTTTCTATTGAGGTAATAGTTCCTTGGGTAATGTAATAACCTAAAAACCTTACTTTGGTTTGGAACAAACTTATCTTGGATTTAAAAACTACTAAACCATTGTTTTTTTTAGTACTTTTACAAAGATGGAGAAAAGTTTGAAGTGTTTTTCTAAATTTTAGGAAAACATTAATACATCATCAATGTATACTACTGTAAATTGAGAATATTGGTAAAAAAATATCATTCATTATTCTTTGAAATTCAGATGGAGCATTTTTTAATCCAAAAGGCATCACATTTCATTCATATTGTCCAAATGGTACGGTAAATGTCATTTTGTATATTT
Organism: Gossypium arboreum; assembly: GCF_025698485.1. Lineage (NCBI taxonomy): Eukaryota > Viridiplantae > Streptophyta > Magnoliopsida > Malvales > Malvaceae > Gossypium > Gossypium arboreum. The sequence goes on along the minus strand of NC_069080.1, from coordinate 28,766,713 downwards.
CTTCTTTTATTTGGATTTGTCAAAATCCTGATTTCATGTCAAATTTTGAGAAAATATTTGCATTGCAGAGTTTTTGTAACAAATCTTTTTTTATTTGGGATTGGATACCTAATCCATTTTAAAGTTTGATTGAGAGGTTTATAATTAATTACTAATCTTGGCGCTCTTCTTTTGAGTTATGCATTTTTCATTACATAAAATGTTGAACAATTCTAAGGAGAAATGCTTTTCCTTATTAATTTTTTATTAAGAAGATCTTGTATTTCTTTTTTACAAAATTCTTCCATTACTTTGTTCATTTGTATTGGCCTTACTTTTGTTGGTATTTTCTTTCATCAAAATTATTTTTATATGGTAATGTTACTTCATATTTTTTTTATTCCATAAAGCATTAGGAATGTAAGAACAAATTGTTGATTCTATTTCTTCTTTGATTTGATTTATCATTTTTGTACTTCTCTTTTTTTAATTGTTCAATCAATTTTTAAAACATATTTATTCTTTTATAAAAGAGATTTTTTTGTTTATGATTAATTAAATTATTGATTTTTCCATTATGGATGGATAAAGATTTTATTAAGTTGAGATTTCTTATTTTGGGTTTTTCTACAAAAGAAATTCTACTTTAACATTTAAAACTTTGGTAGAGATTGAATTAGTTGTTATTTTATATGGCTTAAGTAAGGATATGAATGGGGTTCTTAATATGACATCTTGGGTAATATCTTTTACTATTAGAAAACATGTTTGATATTTTATACTTTTGTCGCAGATTTCTGCATTGGGGATTTTGTAAGTAATTTTGAGTTTTTTACAGTTTGCAACTTTAAGAGATTATGATGTTTTGTCATAATATTTTGTTGGAATTATCCCTTCTCTAATACAATTTTGATCTGCTCTTGTATCAAAAGGGGCTATTGCTTCTAATAGAAATTCATTATTTATAATAATATTTATTTTTATTAAATATATTTGGATAGATACTTAGTGAGAACTATCATATATTCCTCTGTATTTTCTTCAAGATCGGATTCAGTTTCTAAAGAATTATTTTTGGGGATTTCATGTTTTAAAGTTTGCATTTGTTTTTCATTTCTTATTGTTCAATTTTAAGCTAAGAAAGCTACAATTTAATTTGTTTTATTTCTAATTGTAATTCAAAATTTGTAATTTTTCGGTTTTTTTCATATTTATTAAATATTATATCTTGTATATTGCACATTTGTGATTGATTGGATATGATTTCTTTTCTTTTTCTAGTTTATCTTTTAATGAATATTTTAATTTCAAAATATATTCTTTTTAAGTACCGGATCTTGAATTTTATCAATAACTTCAATCATGAACTCCTGGTCTTTGATTAACATATTAATTGAAGGTTCATTTTCATCAGAGGATTGGGATATTGTATGTAATTCGTCTATTTTGTAATTCATTTGATTCATTAGATGTATCATTTTCAGAGGAAGTTATTTCTAAAAGAATTTCATCAATTTTTGTTCTATTTCATCATCTAGATTTAAATTATTGATATTTCTTTTAATCTCGAAATATTTTGAGATGTGTCTTGGTTTTCCACATCTATAACATTTTATTGTTTTATCTATTTTATTTTCTGATTTTTTTGTTTTTTTATATATAATTTCTATACTTGGGCTTTTTATAATATTCTAAAATATTCTTTCTCCTATTCTTTGATTTTATAGGGCAACATGTTTTTGAAGAAAAATGTTCATTTCTAATGTTAAATTGGTATCAAGATGATCCTAATTCCTTTCTACATCAATATCTTTCTTTTTAAGTTGTTTTTATAATTTGAAATCTTGAAAAATTTTTAATCTTTCCTTTTGAGTGAAACTAATTAGTTCACCATATGTAAGTTTTTCATATGGAATAATACCTTTGTAATTTTCTCTAATTTTTAATTTTTCTTTTTTAAATCTTGCTAAAAGCTTTTCTTTCCAAAACGGTTATTGGTTATCAGATCTTTGCATAACCCTGGTTATAAAGACATCTTTATACCATTTAAAATCAGTTAATTTTTTGCATTTTAAATTTGATAATAATTCTAAATTTCTATCTTTAAGATAAAAAGGATATCCTATAAAGTGTTTAGAAATTGAGAAAATTAGAGTTGCTACTATATCTTGGATTTCTCTTCCTTGTTCATCCAAAATAATTCTTCTTTGATCAACTTTTTTTATTGCTTTCAAGATTTCTTCTTGTTGGGTTTTAGTGTATGCATGGTCCCACCATCCTTTTAATTGACGAGTAAATCCAGCAATTAAAAGACTGGCTATAGCATGATCACTAATTAATCCATTTTGGTTTTGAGTTTTATAGACATTTGAAACCATTTTCATTTGTTGTAATAAACTGTGAATAATATATTTAGACATTCCGTCTATATTCCATTTATAAATTGTATTAGCATTGTATTTATTTTGGAAAACATGTTTTTCTTCTATATTAAAATCAGGTGTAGTGATTTTTGGATAATATAATCTTTTTTGTTCTTTCCAAGTCATTTTGTTAATTTATTGTTCATCTGACTGATCAGAGTCGGATTAGGAAGATTGGTGTAATGTATTTATTGGGTGTTAGGCTTGCATCGGGGTATCAGGTGCAACTAATTCAAACTTGTTGTAATATCCCTAAATCGAGTCTAGTAGTTTCGGGTATATTTTTTGGGTTTCTAGTGTGAAACTTTATAGGGTTTCTAGTAATTTTAATTTAATTTAGGAGGTTAATTTTATCTAAAAATCGATTAAAAATAATCCAAAAATTTTAAAAATATTTTCAAAAATTAATTTTAAAGATTTTAAATAATTATAAGTAAAATAATCTATTTGGGTTGAAAAAAATTTAAAATAATTTTTAATGGGGTACTCAAATATTTATTAAACAAGATTTAATTGTAAAACAAGGAAAATTTTGGAGTATTTATATGGCAAATAAACCTTAAAATTCAAAATTTTAGAAGGAAAAGATTAAATGGTAAAGTAAGGGAAATGTGAGAGTCGCCATTAGGCAAATTTACTAATTTTTAAATTTCTGGTGGGTGGTTTCAGTTTTAAAACTAATGTATCTAGCCCACTTTTCACACATTTTACATTAGATTGGAGAGCCTTAAAATTCATTTTCTTTACATGATTTTAAAGATCTATCATTAGAGAATGGGTCCAACCAATTTCCTTCTCAAAGTACTTTCTCAATTCACTCAAAATTATCCTCAAATATTGCCGAAAATATTCTGAAATTTCTCAAGTTTCTTGAATCAAGATTTTCAATCAATGAATTTAGAGCGAATAAAAGGTAATCTTCAATCCTGAACTTGTTTTTATAATTATTAGAAACATCTTTACATGATTTGAGAGTCAATTACAGTATTTTTATCAATATCATCTTCTTCCAAGAACACATGTTTCTTTAATGGTGGATCTTGAATTTTGAGAGGAAATCCACAAATCAATGGATGTTCCAACTCAAAATGGATCTATTAAAAGGTTTTTGATTTTATTATCAAGATTAAGCATGATTAGTGAGGTAATTGAAAGAAATTTGAATTTCATCATCTTCATGAACTGATTTTTTGAAATTTTGTGAATGTAACGCCCCGAATTTGGGCCTAGAAGTATTGGGCCTTGAGTATGGGTCCGTAAGGAGGTTGTATATAAATATTTAATTGTACAAGGAAATGACATAATTAAATGTTTGCTTTAGTGGTTAATGGCCTTGAGAAGTGTTGGAGAAATCTTGGGTTCAAACCTGGGCTTTAGCAAAAATTTTGGTAATAAGTGAATAAAACCCTGGGTGCTTGGATGAAGGCCTTTTAAATTATTGTGGTAAATAAATGACACAAGGAAGCTTGTGGTCTAGTAGTTGTGGCGTCATTAAGGTTGCAAGGGAGCTTGGGTTCAAGTCTTGGCTCTTGCAATTTATTTTGGTTTTTCTTTTAAAGGAACCTGGACTTTGGCCTATAGACCTTATAATTAATTGAGGATAAAATATGACACAGAAAGAGCCTATGGTGGAGTGGTAAGGTGGTGTGTTGTGTAACTGTGAGGTCTAAGGTTCAAGTCTTGGGATGCGCAAGGGAGTATTTATTTTGCTGTTTGAGCTGTGTAGGAGGTGGAGTTGGACTAGAACTCTGTGGTTGAAGTGTTCATAAGAAAATAAGGAATTTTCTTAATGGTTGAAAGTAATCCTACATCGAGAAGCTAACATGGGAGTTGGTGATCGTGGACTACTTCAGCTCGTTCTCATAAACAGGTGTGTATTCACACCCCTCTTTGTTAGAAGTCGGCAAAAGCCGAAAAGCCTAAACCTCGGCATTCGGGGCATCAAGAGTGTACGAACGCAAGTGGGGCGAGCCAAGCCCACAAGTCATGGGTGATAGACTGTAGAGGCCGCCACGAACATTCTCGTGTGCTAGGGCTGTTCTGGGCCTCGAAGGGCCAAATGGGCCAAATGGGCCAAATGGGTCCGCTTGTGAAAACTTCATTGATAAGTGGGATGTAGATAGACTTGTCATGTTGTGCACACGACTTAGGTAGTTCTGGGCCGTGTGGGCCCAATTGGCTCGTGGGCCCCACACGGATTGAATCTGCAACTTGTGATAATTATTAGACTGAGCTATGTAGGTCACATAGCCGTATCTAAATTTGGGTTGTGTGGGCCACACGGGTGTGTGGGCCCACACGGGTAGTGTACACGAGCGTATGAGCTTGAATTGTTTGAAATGTTCTGCAAGGTTGCACGGGTCGCCCGAGTCGACTGTGACCTGATTGTAGAGTCGGTAAGCGTTACCTAGATCCCTATACTCTAATCAGATACTAAGATGTATGTAAAAGCATGATAATTAAAGCATGTGTATCAATTCTGATGTGATAATGATGTTATGATTTGATATCTGTATACAAGCATGCCATTACATTGCATTGGGTTAGATTGTTGTGAAGAGAAGGGAGACTGAAAGGCTTTTAGCCTGCTATCTGGCAGCTATGCTGCATGTATTGGATATGTACCGTTTTACGGTACCATTTGGTGTATAGGGTTGGATGGGTTGATTTTATTCCCATACTTGGTGTGTAGGGCTAGGTGGGTCGATTCTATCCCCACATGGTGTGTTAGGTTGGACGGAGATGGTGTGCAAGGTTGGATGGGATAGCATGCATCTATGCATTCACACATTCTATTTTGTTACTGAGATGGGCTAGGCCCAATTGATTCTGTTATGGGCTGTGACCTAAATGATATTGTAACGGGCTTTAGCCCACGTATACTCTGAACTGGACTGTACTGTTACTGTTAAAGGGCTCTGGCCCAGATTGTTTCTGTTTCTGTATACTGACTGTTACTCTAGTAAGGGGATTACACACTGAGTTTTCGTAAACTTACCCCGTTTATTAACTGTGCAGGTAATCCCCAGCGTTAGGTGGATCAGTGTCGCAGAGGGACTCGGAGACGATCACATAACTGCACATGTTTTTTCTATTTCGTTTATTTAGTTAAGCACTTTGGTTTTTGATTTGGGTTGTATTAAGGCCTCTTTATTTTCTTAACTTTTTATTTGGGAAATTTATTTAGTATGCTTAATATCTGTTAGAAGTAGGGAACGGTTTTCTAAAATAACAACTGGTTTTCAAAATATCATGTTTCCGTAACTGTTTAAAAGTAAGCTTCCGCAGCAAGTAAGGTTTTAAGGGAATTAACATTTCACAAGTTTTAAAATGGCCAAAGGTTTTGAATAGTAGGAAGGGTTTTCAATGAGAACATAGTTTTCGAAAAACACTTCAATATGACACGCCAAATTCGGACCTAACTTCTAGGCCAGGTTTGGGGTGTTACAGTGAAATTGATTTAAAGATGAAATTGATGCTTAGTATAAGTGTATTTGGTCTAGTATTGATGATTGAAAGTATTTAAGAGGGCTGGAGAGATTGATTTTGTAGGGAATCGAGTTTTCGACTTGATGTTATAAATCCAGTAAGGTATCTTTATGAGAGGATTTCAATTAGTATAGTTAATTAAAATTCGTGTTTATTATAGCATTGGAAATGAGGTAATGTCTACTTTATCTTTGTTAAAGCTCCAAATCTTGTAGAGGACTGAGCTAATCAAAATTGAAGCTTGAATTTGCTTGGTTGATCACTTGTTTGTGGTAGAATAAATTGTATGGTGAGTGTTTCTAAGGGTGATTTGGTAAATTGACCCTTATTTATGTTTAATTAGTAGCTTAATTGGTTCTTTCAATTGATTAATAATGGTTGAATGACTGATTTTTGCAAGATTGATGTTATATGTACAAGAGTTGAATTTTTATTGAATAATGGTAAGTAAGCATTTAGGTGATTTTGTGCAATTTAATTAGGCTAATTATATTGATGATTAGAGCATTGTTACTGGAGTTTTTTTTATCATGATATATTGGTGTTACAATTGGTAATTGAACATTGGAAATGGTAAATGAAATGCTTGATTTAATTGGATGTTAAATGGCTATGTTACATGTTACACATAAGCATTTTGTCACATTAAATTGAGCACAACAATGTCTTATTTATATGCTATGTTTGACTGAATATATTGGCAACATGCATGGTGGATCCATTGGATATAGTTGGCATGCCATAGAATTTGTGAGTACTCACCTTTATTTGTGACATTGTGAGCATATGGCTATAGGTGGATCGATTTGTTTGGGGTAGATAAAGGAGTGTTAAGCATGAGTCTCCACTCATTGGGTTATTTGAGCCGTTATAAGGGAGCGTGTGCTTCGGCATGCTCAACCCGATGGGTTATATTTGATATTTGTGGGAGTTCGGAGATCCGTTTATTCGATGTACGATCACCCGATTAAGCCATGAGAAGTGTATGCCAATATGTTTATGTGTGATTTTTTTTTTGTCATTCGATTTTTGTAAACCATGAATAATTGATTCTTGATATTGATAAAGCATATGGAAATTAAATTGACATGTTTCATTATTTTTGCTGATAATTGGTGGTTGATTGGATGTGATTTAAGCATGATTGGGATGTTGATTTACTAGTAATTTTTATTACCATTCACCGAGTTTTTTTAAAGCTCACACCCTTACAATTTGTGTAGATAATCATCGGGCTTGAGGAGATGAGGAACCGAGCAAGAGAGTTCCAAGAGATTTAGGCTTGGTAGAGACTTTATTACACGTTTTAAAGACTGTAATCGGGCATTGTGGAACTTCATAGAATTAGTTTAATTTTAGTTGTAATTGTACTTTGGACATTGGACATTTTATTTTGGATGATTTTACAATAATTTTGGGGCATGTTTGAGTTTAATTATTGAATGATTTACGGTGTATTGATTATTGATAACACGGTGTGTGAGGCATGAAATTTGTACTAACGATTGTTTAAATGAAGCTTCCATAGAGTGGTTTACTAGCGACTAAGGTATGCCACTTATCTGATTTATTCAACGTATGTTATGCAGAAAATTGATTGCCTAATTCGATATAATTAAGGCTTAATTAATGTTAATAAATTCAATTGAAGGTGTATGTATATGTATGTTAATTAATTGTAGTTAAATCAGATATTATTGGCCATTAAAATATGCGAAATCGGGTTTTAAAATGAGTTTTTCACAAAAATAGGTGCAGTGGTTTTCACATGGGCGTGTGCCTGTCCACATGGGCATGCGAAAGGTTGCACACGGACGTATAGGTAAGTGACACGGGCATGTGGAGACTGGAGCTATCACACACGAGCGAGTGGGATTTCCACATGGGTGTTTTTAATGACGCAAATACAGTCGTTTAATGACACATGGTCTGGGGAAACGGCCGTGTGAGTTTTGGGGGTTTGAATTTTTGTCTCTTAAAATTGGTATTCTAATTTGTTGAAGTTAAATTTAGTTCTGAAATTTTTTTCGTCTAATTAGAGCCTTAGATGATAAGAAAACTTGGTAAAATTTTAGGATTAGTCTCGTAATTGGTAAAATTCGATACGAACCCACTTAATTTATAATTCAAAATAGGTCTTGATGGTTTGCATTTGTTACAATTTAGTCCCTAATAATAAAACTTGAATTAGACATAGTAAACGAACTCAAATTAAACTAAAACTTTTTAGGCTTGCATAATTTAACTAAAAGAAGGTTGGTAAACACTTAGAACTAAAATTGGGTTAGTTTTAACATAGGTGGTAAAATGAAAAAAATGCCTTTAGGTTAAATTACCTAAGAAAAGTCTAAAATTGGCTCATAATTTGCTTCCGCATTAATAAATAACTAATTAAATAATTTTAAGATGCTATAAGGTCAGACTGTGTCTTAGGTAATGTAATGCTTCGAATTCTGGCCGATCCAACCCGATCGAATTTGGGGTGTCACACTTGTAACTTTCTAAAGCGTCCAGTCTATTTTGGATTTATGTTAAGAAATCATTTCGGGATTTTTGGAAAGGTTTTAGAATTTCATAAGGTGTAAATATTGGTTCTTTTGAACTCTTTTCAGTTACCTCTTTTACTAATTCTTTCTTTATTGGTTGACTTTCTACCAAATTTTCAATATAATTTAATTGTTTTCCTATTGTATGAAGACTGATATTGATATAATTGTTTTGTTCTACTATCATTTTAATAAATTTTGATGAGATCTGTTCTCCTACATCAGGAGCTCTCATTCTTAAAGGACTTGCTTCTATTCTAGTATTTTTGCGAAGATATTGAACCTCCATTAAAGGGGGATGTTGAAATTGAACTTCTCCTTTATTGGTTTGTCATCTAGTATTATATTTTATTATATTAATAGATTCTGAATAATATTCTTCAAATCATTCAAAGAATTTTATATGAATTTTATGGGTATTCATGAATTCATAATATTCCTAGACAATACTCTCTTTTATATTATCATAATTGTTAAAGTAATCTTCTCTCTTTTTTTTTTTGGTTGGAGTATAAGTGTTTTTTACACCATTCTTTATTGATCTCAGAAGATTTTTCTAAAATAAATATTTCTGAATTTTCTCCTTGTATTGTATAATTAGTCATTGATGAGTATGTTGGTGAAATATTTGGTGAACTTTGGGGGCTCTCTTCTTGTCTGCCATAGATAGGTTGAGATATATTTGAGGAATTATCTATTACTTGTAAATTGGTCCTAAATGTTGTTGGGATAGAAAAGACAAAGACTCTAGCTATCCTAAAATCTATAGTTTGTGTTTCTATAACACCCCTTACTAGAATCCGAGGCCAGGACAGGATACGAGGCATTACCGGACTTAAACGTACATAACTATGTAAAACCAGGCCATAAAATTTTGTTCACATTAAAAACATTCATCCATATTCATAATGTCCCTTATATGGGCTTACGAGGCTCAAAACATACATCGGGGGATGGTTTGAGACTAAACCGAGAACTTACGAACTTTTTACAACACTTAAAAAATTTTCATATTTTGGAGAGTCACACGCCCGTATGGGCAGGCCTGTGATCACACACACCGGTGTGGCTTAGGACACGCCCGTGTCCTCCACCCGTGTAACTCTCTGTTTATGATGCCAGCAATGATATAGGGTCACACGGCCAAGCCACACGCCCGTATGCTAGACAGTGCCCTCCACACGGATAAGACACACAGCCGTGTCTCTACCTGTGTAGCCCAGAAAATGGCTATTTACCAAGCCACTTGGCGCGCTCGTTAGCACTTACTTAAACATGACTTCAGTGGCACTTTTTGAAGAAATTTCACATCCATTTATTCATGCATAAGGCACCATACTTTACCTAGTTTAAATTTATCAACTTCATGCCATAATTATCGTTAACACATTCTTACACTTCATACTTATGTTAAGGTCTATCCATAGACCAATTTAGTCACTTTTAAACCATCAAGTAATCTAGGGCACATTCACAATTCATCCATACCAAACACACATGACCACACCCTATGAAACCTTTTAGCACATGCATGCATATATGGATAGGTTTACAACCCAATAACCAATATGAGCCTCATCACATGGCCATATACAGAACGAATCATATTCCTATTATGAGCCAATAGATTTGGCCAAATAAAATGACACATATCGAATTGATTAAGTTCCTATACATGCCATAGACTTAAAGTGCTTGAAATCATTTATACCCTTCAATAGCTGGATAGTGTGATAGAATCTCAGACGATCTCTAACCCGAGCTAGCATCTATGACACTATGAGAGAAAGGAAAGGAAAGGGGTAAGTTATATAGCTTAGTAAGTCCATATGAAAATAATAAGCAATTTATTAACATGTTTTTAACAATTCTCATAACATGTTCACAAGTTAATACAATCATAATTGCACAAAATTCTACTATTTACTCCTATTCATCTCAAGCTATCTACTCGAGTCATAGTCACTAAATTATTTATATCCTGAACTACAGAACTCCAAACGAAGATCTTCCAATTTTCCTTAAAACTAGACTCACATATCTTCTTACCATAAAATTTTTAGAATTTTTGGTCTAGCCAATAATTACATTTTATTCTTTAAAATCTCCCCTATTTTTCTGTTTGACAGTTCCAACCCTTCTTCACTAAAAATTAATTATCTCATAGTACAGAATTCGGATAATGTTCCCGTCTATTTCTATTGAAAATAGACTAATTAAGAATTTACAATAGACTAATTAAGAATTTACTCATATTAATTCTAACCCATAATTATTTTTATACAATTTTTAATTATTTTCTAAAGTTAAGACAAGGGAACCCGAAATCACTCTAGCCCTATCTCACAAAAATCCAAATATCTCATAACATGAAATTCTTTTGCTTACACCGTTTCTTCTACATAAAAATAGACTCGATAATATTTAATTTAATATTTTATTCAACCTCTAACTCAATTTCCAAAATTTTTAGTGGATTTTCAAAGTCGAACTACTGTTGCTGTCCAAAACTGTTTTAGTGTAGAATAATGATAACTAAGTTTATAACACCTTTACAAATCATTTCAACCTTCATGGTAAAAATACATATTTATACATCATAAACATAGACCCATAATCACAAGGTCATCACAAAATCATTCTTATGGGCATGACTTACTTATTTGCATCCTTACCAAAGGTGCATCATAAACAGAGATCATTTCTCATGAGTTTTGCACACATACTCGTACCACTTGCAACATCATCATAACTTTTCTCAATCATGACACAATCTTTAAATCACCCGTTGAACCAGTTGGAATACTAAAGGATATCCGATAAGCCTCATACAAAAGGGTAAAATGTCGATGTCATGTCCCAAGCATGGTCTTACACTGGCTCTCATACATCAGTGCCGATGCCATGTCCCAGGCATGGTCTTACACTGACACATATAACAATGCCGATGTCATGTTCCAAACATGGTCTTACACTTGCTCGCATATTGAGGCTGATGCCATGTTCCAGATATGGTCTTATACTGGCTCTCATAATGTTGCCGATGCCATGTCCTAGACATGGTCTTACCCTAGAACACATATCAACACCGATGCCATGTCCCAAACATGGTCTTTTGCTAGCACACATATCAACCAAATGTCTTGGCATGGATATCCAATCTATTCCTAAGGTTCAATCGGGAGTTTTACCACAACAAATCTCGTCATACATATTCCATGGAATATCACTCTTTAACACCAAATTACCATTCATTACAATGTCATCAAACATCATAGAAATATGCTTTAGGTCATTGCATATACATAGCTTATAATATAATTTCATGAAGCATAACAAATGAACGCATCCACATTTTCATATCAATTCAGATTGTAATCACAAATCACAGTAACATTATTGTCTTACCAATTTTATCATACGACTCATTTATCGATTCCTCGTCGAGTATGTCCGTAACAAATCATACAAATTATATAATAAAAATTAGGCATTTCAATTCAAATAAGACATTGCATTATTATTATCACACGAACTTACCTCGAATGCAAAAACAGCTAATTATTCCCTTTTTGTCCATAGCCACTTACTTTTTTGATTTAAGCCTGAATCTTGATTTTCTTGATCTAACATTTCAAATATAAGTTATTTATTACTCAAAATATTCAAATTGACCCAAAAATCATACTTTGGAAAATTTACAATTTTACCCTTAAACTTTCACTAAATTTGCAAATTAGTCCCTAGGCTCGAAAAATAAAATTCATTCAATTTTATCCCAACCCAGGCCTAGTCGAATATTTATCTTACTTACAAAAAATTACATATTTCATTATTTCACACCTTCACCATCTATTTTACCACTTTTACAAAATGGTCCATTTTAGGTGTTTTCATGAAAATCACTTAACAAAAGTTGTTTATTTAACAACCAAGATTCATTTTATTCCATAAAAATGTAGCAAACAACATGAATATTCTCATGGAAAACCCTAGACTGTCAACCATTTTGCAAAATAGTCCCCTCATTAGCTAAATTAAGCTACAATGGTTCCAAAAATACAAAAATTATCAAAAATGACCATCAAAATCACTTAGGCTCCGTTTGGTAACCTGTAAAAGCTTTTTCGGCTTTTCTGGTGTTTGGCTGGGTGAAAATAATTTCCTACAATAAAATATTTTACATAAGTTGGGAGAATGAGGTCTTTTTTTAGGAAAATGTCTTACCCTTTTGAATTCGGTAAGACATTTTTCAAAAAATCATAGCCTTCTTCTCCCCTTTCCCCTTCCCCTTGGGTTGCAAATCAATTTGGTCAAGGGAGAACCGAAGCCATTTTAGTAGAGCACAAATCTATTTTCAATGTTAAAGAAGCCATTACATGAACCTCTCACTATTTTTAATCCTTATATCGAAGTTTTCGCCATGAAAGCTGCTTCCTTCAACACTCCCCATTTTCCGTCCATCATCATAAATAGATATGTGGAATGGTATAATTCTAGGGGAATCCATGCAGTTACTTTTCTTGTAGAACTTAAGGATTTACTATGCTTGGATCCGGTTTCAATGCTTGACCGGCGGATAGCTAAATTGGCTAATGGGTTGGCCACCTAGGGTTCGGAGAAAGAGGACGATGGTCGCGAAAGGTGCTTCATTTTCTATACTTTTAGAAACACTAGCTGGCTCGTGTAAGTTCCTTTTTTTTCTTTTTCTGGTATAACTTAAGGTCTTTGATTTTGGAATTTTGCACATGGAAAAGTAAATTCTGGCATTATTTGGCAGATACGGTTCAGTGATTGAGTGTTTTCAGAGAAGAGAGGGGTTGAAAGAGATGATAAAAGGAGTAATTTTTAATTCAAGATCAGCTGACCCTTTAAATCCTAAGGTTCTTATTTATGATGTTCTTAATGTTCTTAGACAATTGATTACAGTTCACAGTAAGCTTTTGAGTTTTGAAATGAATGTTTTGTATCAAATTATGAACAGAGTTCTTTAGCTTATGCTGCTCATGGAACTAGGTCAAGAGTCATGCATACGGCATAAACTACTAGCAACTTCAGGTGAGATTGTAATTGTCTTCTCTGTAAAGCTGTCATTAATATTGTTGCTGTGATCACCTCATGTTTAATGTTGTACATTACAAGATGCATAAAGCAAATTGAATTTGTTCAAAACTCCATAAAAAGTGGATACTTAGACTATTATTTTCTTGTCATCTTTAATGTTTTTGAGCAAGGTTCAAAATTTCAATAATATGCAACCCAATTTTAGATTTTAACTTTCCTGTGGTATCTATATTTTGAATCTTTATATATTAGCTTATGTTTCCTAGTAAAAGCAAATCCAATATCCCAGCAAAAAATAGTACACCTAAAAATAACTCTGGGGATGACTGCCTTGATGTGGTCCTTTTAGTGGAAATGATAACTTATTACTGTGTTCAGGTTATCACACTTTGTATCAGTGGTACCGTTCAGTCGAAAGTGAGCATTTTCCAAATTCTAGTGGTCTCCGTGCTCGTATGGAGCAATGGACATTTGGCCTCTATCTAGCATGTATCAAGTATCTCATGTCCGCATTTGATGTTCTAGAGGTAAGAAATGTCTCCTCTAAGAAATAAAGATACCTTGTCCCAGTTGAACTCTATTGATAAATTGCCATAAACATTACCAGGTTATGGCTGTAACCTGAAGCAATATTTGCAAGAATGGAATACAAGCTCTGTCCCTAGGGGGTGATGTCATATATTATGCTTCAGTCTTCCTTTACTTCTGGGTTTTCTCAACCCATGTGGTTTTTTTAGTGTTTGGAAGCTACTTTTATATCTGCATTAACTGGTTTCATCTACAGTTTGACGAGGCATTCTCTTCTTTCAGAATTACTAGTTACAAGTCATTCACACGACTCCACATCAATCATGATGGTTATCTTGAAGTTTTCACTCTTGCAGTCGATAAGGTAAAAAACCTAGAGTGATTCACTGGCCACGATCCTTTTCTTCATGGTTTGAATGTATACATTAATCCCTTTGAGATACAGGTTCCAAGGGAATGAATGTTGGATCCTGATTGGGATATGGAGCAGAAGCAGCCACAACAGTTGAGCCATAAGAGAAATACCCTAGCAAATGGAGTGCAGCAGCAGGGCAGTAGAATCCAGTGAATACAGTCAGGGTGCTTGACCATTTTGGTATAAGAAAAAATGAGAAACCTGATTTTTTATCAAGTAATGGGTCAGTTAGTCGCTTATCTTTTTCGTAACATCATTCTAATTTCTTAAATATAGGCAGCAATGAAGGGAATGTATATACGTCAAATGTCATAGTTGTTTAGATGGACTAACATCATTCAAATGTTAAATGTTAATGCAGCTAATAATGGTTTTTCACAGCCATATCATGCTTTGTAGTTGAAGGATTTTTAAATGGAAGCTTATAGTCGAGCTTTTGATTAGAATTATCCAAAATAATTATAGCTGTAGTGAGGGAAAGTGGTTTAATTTGAGGTTTTTTTTAAAATGTTTTTTTTAGAAGTTATAATCCATTTATAATGGATTAGATCAAAAACAAATCTTTCTACTATTCAATTAATGGACTAATATATATATATATATATATATATATATATATATATATAAATTTTAAATATATATTTGTTTAATTTAAAATGACTTTTATGAAATATTTTCAAGAAATCTGCCAAACAACAAAAAATATTTTACACAGATTCATCCAAACACTAGAAAAGCAAATCATTTTCAGAAAAGTAAATCATTTTCTAGAAAAGTAAATCATTTTCCAAAAATCATTTTCCGAAAAATATTTTACTGGCAAACAAACGGAGCCTTACTTGTGAGGGTTAGAAGTTGCTGAAATTTTCAAGCTTCCATGGCCATTTCCTTGGGTAAAAATCAGTGGAGAAGAAAGAGAAAAAAAAAGATGATAGCTTTTTGCATTTTTGTCTTATTATACCTTTTTAACTTAATTACCTATTTACCCATTTAGTTTCTAACTAATTTCAATAATACCAAACAAATATCTTCCACTAACTTATTAATGGGCTAATTTCTACATAAGGGCTTCCATTAAAAATTCTATAGCTATTTAATACCTTTAGCTATTAGAATGCAACTTTCATACTTTACACGATTTAGTCCTTAAAGCCAAATTAAACACTTCTCACATATAATTTCTTCATGAAAATTTTACACAATCATATAAACATATCATAGACCTTATAATAATTATAAAATAATTATTTCTAATTCAAATTTGTGGTCTCGAAACCACTATTTTGACTAGGCCCTAATTCGGGATGTTACAGTTTCTGGATTTGATTCTTTTTCTAAATTTAACCTCCTAAAAGTTGTGCTGGTACTTCCTATTTCAAAGGAATGTCTTGGAGGCATTTTTAGTGGCCAATTGAATAGCAATTCAACTGTGTCATCTTGGTGTTGGGAAATTTCACTTAGTGAAGTGTTTCTAATAGGAGTTGATGCAACAGGGTCTATAGCACCTTCAAGTTTCCACATGTCAAGAAGGTTGATTTCATGCCATTGTATTGTTCTTGGGATTGTGGTATGAGATCTTGAGGTATCTGTTTCTATTAAAAGGGTTTCTCCTTTTGGATTTTTAAGCAAAGCCTTGGTATTGACTATAAAATACATAGCTTTGAAGCGAAGCAAATAGACTAAAGTTAGTACTTCCGATCCAGGAAGCATTTTGTAATTATGGGTATGAATTTGGAGGGTCAAATACTGTAAAACATTTTTATTGGTTAAAGAAACCATAAAATTTAGGTAATAATTAAAATGTATTGGGCTAGTACTTAGGCTTGTTTCTATAGTTCGTAGTAATGAGTCATTAAACATAATGTGCCTATGGCCTCTTAAGACATATTTATATTTTTTTTCTTTGAGTTTATTAGTGACAACCTTATCTAATAATTAGATTGTTTCATATTCTTTTTGAATAGGTAAACTTCTTTCTTTTATTTTTATAACGTAACTAGAAAAAGCATTTAAATTTTCAAAATTTGTTTTCTTGTAAACTTGATTTGTTGGAACTCTTGGAGAGTCCAATTATCAAATTTTTATGGAATATTTTCATAATGTTCTTCTTATTCATTAACAGTATTATTTGATGTTTGGTCAGACTTTTGGGATTGATTGGAAGCAAATCTTGCAGAAGAATTGGTTTTTCTAAGGAAGGGAAACATTCTTTGTTTTCTTATATCCTACAAGGGAGTTCTACTATCAAGATTTTTGGATTACTATAATTGCTTACAAGGATACTTTGTCCTTAACACGCTAACCCATGGTTAACTTGACTGTGTATTAATACTCAGAATTCGGAATTCGGAAATATTGAAAACAAATTGAATATTTTTAGAACTTAGGAATATCTACTCCTCCTTAAGTCTAAAGCCACATAGTCTCGAGAAGCAGGTATTTGGTATCAGAGTCGAGGAGGAGCAGGTATTTCTAAGTTTTACAATTATACCAATAATCTAAAATAGTGTCGTTCCTATTTTAGTCACTCTAATTTTTTTGTCAATTTAGTCACTCTAGTTAAGATAATTATTCGAATTGGTCATTGTCGTTAATTCCATTAATCCATTAATAGATTGCTGATGTGATTTTTTTTTACTTTTGGCTAAATCTAAGGACCTTTTTATGATTAGTTCAAAAAAAAATTTGTTTATTTGCAACATCAAAGCCATTTATCTTTATCACTACCCAACACCTACCATAAGAACCACAGATCCAAATCACTGCCCATCCCCTGCTCCCCATCTCTATCGCTTCTCACTCCACCACTGCCCTCGTACCATAAGAACCATCTTACACAATTGCTTCTCCAACATGGAGCATTGATCCAACAATGGAGATCAGGTGGAGCACTGGTTATTATGTTGCAAATTAAAAAAAATGAGTATTTTGTACTAATTATAGAGAGATCTTTATCTTTAATCAAAAGTAAAAAAAAAAAGAAAAAAGAAAAAAAATATGATGTTAGCAATATGTTAGTGGATTAACAAAACTATAGTGATAAATTCACGCAATTATCTTAACTAGAGTGACTAAATTAACAAAAAAAATAGAATGACCAAAATAAAAACGAGGCTATTTTAAAATAACAAGCAATGTAGTTTACCCAATATATAAATAATAGCTTTTAATAAAAGACAATAGTATAAGAAATTATTTTTAGCTGGTTGATATCTGATACGAACTTGTTTCGGAATGATTCGAGTCGTTTAGATTTCTCGATCGTAAAATTAAGTAAGACTTGAGTTGTTTCAGAATGGCCTGGAACAGGTTGAAAAATAAGCGCAAAAACAATGGTTAAGGATAGTTGAAATGATAGATGGCAAATTTGGCTAAGGCCAAGATTGAACCAACGATATAAAAAAGGTTGACCCGAATCTTATATAGCACTTAGGTGGAATCGGTTTGGAAAAGACAACGAACCTTAACCCACAATCTATGAAAGATAGGAACCAAAGGTATAGGTGAACACCACACTTGTGAAAGTGATAAGTTTAAAAGAAAGACGAGATTGACGCCACAAGAGTTGTCTTGATAAGTCAATTCAGTCCAAGGTGAACAATGAGAGTTGAACACTCACAAAGTAATATAATTTCATAAAATAAGCAAAAAAAAAATTTACAATGAGCTGATTACAAGTATTTATAGTGCTAGATAAAGGCCTAGCCGAATAGTCACAATAATCAGCTTAAATGAGTTGTTAATGGCTGAAATAAAACTTAATCAATAAGTACAAACTCTTGAATTCCTCTAAGCCTAAGCAACTCCAACCATCAATATGATTTATTACTCCAATTCAGTTGATTTAATGAGTTTGAATGCCTAGGTTTCATTCTTTGAACAGCCAAAGAGTTTTTAGAATAAGTTTTAAATTCCCTCTTGGCAGCCAAATAGACACCAGCAATAAGCTTTAAATTCCCTCTTAGCAGCCGAATAGACACCAACAATTTTTTTTGATATTTTGAGCACTTGGAGAAGAGGAATAGGCTGCTGAATTTAAATAATGCAAAGTGCTCTTCTTAAATGTTGTAACAGCCTCATTTAACACTTTATAATAGCTCCCTTGTACATAACTTATTCCAGCTGAATAGTCACCTACAAGCATTAACAAACACATTGAAATCAAGCTTAAACTAAGACATAATTATAACACATATTTCAACTAAGTTACTAATTAATTTCAGCTGTAGCTAGACATATTTAAAACATGTAATAAGCTGAACATATTAAAAGCATGTGATAAATTAAGGCACATTTAAATTCAGCTAAAACATATTAAAATTATGTATGAACTAACACTTAATTAGAATGACCAGAATTTAGACACATTTATTTAGACTAAACTATATTAACTTAATTAAATAGTTAGTAGCTTCATTTATTTAGACTAAACTATATTAATTAACTTAATTAAATAGCTAAAAGCTTTAGAACACATGGACTAATTGAGCTGAACCAAATTAACTAATTTAGCTAAGCAAGTAATTATTCCAGCAACTAAAAAGAAATAAATTAAAAAAAAAATCAAAACGAGTAAACAAGCTTAGAAATGAGCTGAATTGAGCTCAACGAGTTGAGATTAAGCTTCATTTTGCATTTGGGCCCCTTGAGCTTAGGCCACTTTAAATGACGTCAAGTTGTTTCGAAACATGATGCAACCAAGTTCGTATCATTCCCTCTCTCTTGAAGACGATTTGTCCTCAAATCGGGCCATTTGCTCGAAAAAAAATTTCAAGATTACAAACCCTTTTGTTCATGATCCAGACAAAATCATTTTCAATAGTCTGAGACCCACAAATGGCTCGGAAAGAAAGAAGGTCATTTGCATATTCTCCCTCTTTAGGAGGGTACCACCTCACATCGTCACCTACAAAAGAACAAAACAAATTAGTGACACGATGAAGGTTAAACACAAAGGAACTTTTCGAGATTTTATTCACAAATAAACCAATACCGAGATAAAAAATAGAAATACCGAGATAAAAATAGAAATCGGTCTTACCTTTTTCTTCGATGGAAACTATTAGAATTAAGTGACCCAAATTCTTATTTAAATAAAATACGATGGAAAATAAAATAAAAGTAAAATCCATATAAAACTAGACTTTTTTTAATTTTATTTTAGAATAAGGTTTTCTAAACCTTATTAAACTCCATCTATTTTATATTGATTAGGATAAAGTGTTTCAATCCTACTAGAATATGGCTTTACAAGCCTATAAATAGACATAGTCTATTTCTCTTGTATTGATTCAAATTTTTTGACATACTGAATTTTCTTCTCCTTTGCCCGTGGTTTTTTCCCGAAAGGGTTTCCACGTAAAATTTGTGTGTTCTTTATTTTATTTTTATTTCTCTTTTCTTTGCGTTATATTGTTATTATCGACATTATTCTATTTTCACAAATTGGTATCAGAGCTTTCGGGATGTTCATCTCGATCTCGGTAATGGCGTCTTTGAAGTATGAAATTCCGTTGTTGGATCGCAACACCAGATTTGCGTTATGGCAAATTAAGATGCAAGCAGTTCTTACACAGATGGATCTGGAAGATGCCCTACTAGGGATAGATAAGATGCCTTCGACATTAACAGATGAAGAGAAGAAGCATAAGGATCGAAAGGCGTTAACACAATTACATCTGCATTTGTCCAACGAAATTTTGCAGGATATGATGAAACAGAAGACCGCCGCTACATTATGGAAGAGGCTAGAACAATTATGTATGTCGAAAACTCTAACAAGCAATTTGCATATGAAGCAATGTCTTTATGCTCATCATTTGGAGGAAGGTGCGTCTGTACATGAACACTTAACAGTGTTTAAAGAAATTCTCTCAAACTTGGAGGCCATGGAGGTTCAGTATGATAAGGAAGATCTAGGGTTGATTTTACTTTGTTCGTTGCCCCCGTCTTATTCAACCTTTAGAGACACGATTTTATATAGCCGTGAGTCTCTCACAGTTGATGAGGTTTATGATTCTTTGACCTCGTATGATAAGATGAAGCATCTTGTGGTTAAACTCGACTCTCAAGGAGAAGGTCTCATTGTTCGTGGGAGACAAGATCGGAATGCTAATAATGATCGTGGAAGGACACAGGAACAGAATCCTCATGGTAAATCTTAAGGTAGATCAAAGTATTCAAACAGAGGTAAAACTTGAAACTTCTGCAAGAAGAAAGAGCACATTAAATCTGAGTGCTACAAGCTACAGAATAAGATTAAAAGGGAGGCTACAAATTAAAAGGGAAAACAACCAGAAAATTCTAGTGAAGCTGATGTTGTAGAAGCCTACAGCGATTGTGAACTTCTAGTCGCTTCTGTCAATGATTCTAAAGTAAGTGAGGAGTGGATACTTGATTCAGGCTGCACCTTCCACATGAGTCCCAATCGGGATTGGTTTACAACTTACGAAATAGTGTCTGAAGGTATTGTTTTGATGGGAACTAATGCTTCGTGTAAAATCGCAGGTGTTGGAACAATTAAAGTTAAGATGTTTGATGGAGTTGTCAGAACACTTAGTGATGTACGACATGTTCCAGAATTGAAAAGAAATTTAATTTCGTTGAGTACTCTTGATTCAAAAGGGTACAGATACACAGCTGAAAGTGGCGTTTTAAAGATTTCCAAAGGGTCCCTTGTTGTGATGATAGGTAGAGAAAGATTGCCAAGTTATATGTTTTGCAGGGTTCTACTATTACTGGTGATACAGCTGTCGCTTCCTCTTCCTTGTCAGATGATGATATTACTAAACTTTGGCATATGCGACAAGGGCATATGAGTGAGAATGGCATGGCAGAATTGAGCAAAGAGGACTTCTTGATGGGCAAGGAATTTGCAAACTTAATTTCTATGAGCACTATGTTTTTGGGAAGCAAAAGAGATTTTGATTCACTAGAGGAATCCATAACACGAAGGGAACGTTGAAGTATATTCATTCTGATTTGTGGGGACCATCCAGAATGCTTTCGAGAGGTGGAGCTAATTATATGCTAACCTTTATTGATAATTTTTCCAGAAAAGTTTGGGCGCTCTTCCTAAAGCAGAAAAGCGATGTGTTTTCAGCATTTAAGTCTTGGAAAATTATGATTGAAAAATAGACGGGAAAACAGATAAACTACCTCCGCACAGACAATGGCTTAGAGTTCTGTTCTGATGAGTTTAATAGATTGTGCAAGTCAGAAGGGATCATAAGACACTTGACAGTTCGTCATACTCCACAGCAAAACGGCGTTGCAGAATGAATGAACAGAACGATCATGGAGAAGGTTCGATGTATGTTGTCAAACGCCAACTCACCGAAGTCATTTTGGGCAGAAGCAGCCTCTACTGCATATTTTTTGATCAACCGATCTCCATCTGTTGCCATTGAGAAAAAGACTCCACAAGAGGTATGGTCTGGTAATCCTGCTAATTATTTTGATTTAAATATCTTTGGGTGTCCTGCTTATGCTCATGTTGATAATGGAAAATTAGAACCAAGATCTATTAAATGTGTTTTTCTTGGTTATAAAGCTGATGTAAAAGGGTAAGTTATGGTGTCCTGAAAATAGAAAAGTTGTGATTAGCAGAGATGTTGTTTTTGATGAAACTGCTATGCTACCTAACTTATCTCTTAAAGACTCTTCTAATAAAGAAAATCAAAAGCAGGTGGAGCATCAGATTAATACAGAGTCAACTCCTCAAGCCAGAACAAAAATTGAGAATAGATTTGCTTCTTCACCACTATACTCTATCACCAAAAATAGAACTAGAAGAGAAATTAAACCTCCAAAGAAGTATGACGAGGTTAATCTAGTTGCTTATGCTTTAAATGTGGCTAAAGATATAGATGCGAATCAAGAGCCATCTAATTATTCTAAGGCGGTTAGCTGTGAAGACTCAGAAAAGTGGATGTTTGCTATACAAGAAGAGATGGAATCACTCCACAAAAACAGAACATGGGACCTTGTGAAACTTCCTAAAGGTAAAAAGGTTGTTCGTTGTAAATGGGTGTTTAAAAAGAAAGAAGGGACTCCAGGAGTTGAAGAACCCAGAAATAAAGCAAGGCTTGTTGCAAAGGGTTACAGTCAAATTCCAGGAGTGGACTTCACAGATGTGTTCTCCCCAGTTATTAAGCATAGTTCGATTCGAGCTTTGCTTGGTATTGTGGCCATGCATGATTTGGAGCTTGAGCAATTAGATGTAAAAACTGCATTTCTGCATGGAGAACTTGAGGAGGATATTTACATGCAAAAACCAGAGGGTTTTATAGTCTCAGCAAAAGAGGACTATGTTTGCTTGCTGAAAAAGTCCCTTTACGGTTTGAAACAGTCACCAAGACAGTGGTACAAGAGGTTTGATTCCTTTATGACTTCTCATGGTTTCAAAAGAAGTAGTTTTGACAGTTGTGTTTACTTTAAGAAAAACAGTGATGGTTCTTTTGTGTATCTACTTCTTTATGTTGATGACATGTTGATAGCAGCAAAAGATAAATGAGAGATAAGAAAGGTCAAAACCCAACTAAGTAAAGAATTTGAGATGAAAGATTTAGGACCAACAAAGAAGATACTTGGAATGGAGATTCTCAGAGATAGAAAAACAAGTAAATTGTACCTAAGTCAGAAGGGGTACATTGAGAAAGCTCTTTGCAAGTTCAATATGCAGAGTGCTAAGCCTGTTAGTACTCCTTTAGCAGCCCATTTCAGACTTTTATCGGTTTTGTCTCCACAATCAGATGATGAGATTGAGTACATGTCACATGTTCCATACTCTAGTGCAGCGGGATCTCTTATGTATGCTATGGTTTGTTCACGTCCAGATTTATCATATGCAGTCAGTGCAGTTAGCAGATACATGGAAAATCCCGATAAAGAACACTGGAAAGCAGTTCAGTAGATTCTAAGATACTTACGAGGTACTACTAATGTTTGCTTACTGTTTGGAAGAACTAGAGATGGAGTTGATGTTGATGTTGATTTTGCTGGAGACCTTGATAAAAGAAGATCTCTCACAGGTTATGTCTTTACAATCGGAGGTTGTGCAATTAGATGAAAGCCACTTTGCAAACTATAGTCACTTTGTCTACCACTGAAGCTGAGTACATGGCGATTACTGAGGCTTGTAAAGAAGCTATTTGGTTGAAGGGACTATTTAGTGAACTCAATAAAGACCTTCAAATCAGTACAATATTTTGTGACAGTCAGAGTGTCATCTTCCTTACAAAGATCAAATTTTTCATGAAATAACAAAACACATTGATGTTCGGTTTCATTTTGTTAGTGATATTATTGCTCGTGATGATATTGTTGTGAGCAAAATTAGTACTCATGAAAATCCTGCAGATATGATGACTAAGTCACTTCCTATAACCAAGTTTAAGCATTGCTTAGACTAGGTTGGTGTTCATTGTTGAAGTTAAACCCTTAAGGGGTTTTATGGAAGAGGTGGAGAACTTGTTTATTGAAACTTCGCGATGCAGAACTTGTTCATTGAGAATTTATGTCAAGGTGGAGATTGTTAGAATTAAGTGACCCAAATTCTTATTTAAATAAAATACGATGGAAAATAAAATAAAAGTAAAATCCATATAGAACTAGACTTCTTTTATTTTATTTTAGAATAAGGTTTTTTAAACCTTATTAAACTCCATCTATTTTATATTGATTAGGATAAGGTGTTTCAATCCTACTAAAATATGGCTTTACAAGCCTATAAATAGACATAGTCTATTCCTCTTGTATTGATTCAAATTCTTTGACATACTGAATTTTCTTCTCCTCTGCCCGTGGTTTTTTTCCGAAAGGGTTTCCACGTAAAATTTGTGTGTTCTTTATTTTATTTTTATTTCTCTTTTTTTTGCGATATATTATCATTACCGACATTATTTTATTTTCAAAAATAAACCAGATTCACAAAGTATTCGAAGATTATAGTCTCGGAAATTAAAATTCCATGGTCCAAACCCCTTGAACAATGATATGGAACAACATTCATCGAGATCAAAGACAAAGTCTTTGTTCACCATTTCAATTTGACTAGAAAAATTCATGGCTGGTAGCTTATAAAGAACATGGAGCACATTAAAGTTAAAATCACAACACGTGTTCGAATCTGTTAAGCAACAATATAGAACAACCTCCGGAATCAAAGATTTGACTTGGACTTGGCAGGCCAACAAGATTCACATGTCTCATTTTCAGACTTAAAGACAAAGCAACATACAAGCAAAAATTGTTTACACATTCATTCAAACAAAATTTACGATGCTTGCTTTCTCTCATGGACGATTCATAATAACAAACTCCAGGATTGAACACATGATTTTGATCATTCTTTCCAAAATGCAACAAGAATTCCTTTTTATCAAGAAGTCACACATGCCAAATAAAGAAGATGTAGGCAAAAACAAATTCATACAATCAAACTTCTTGATTCTCTTTCGAACTGACATGTAGAGACATGAGTATTTAGCACAAGAATTTAAAGATGTCTTGGGAACAACATAATCGGATAGATTAATCGTCTTACACAAAAACCTTTTACCAAATGTGTTAAACAAAGAAAATGTGAACATACCAACATTCAAACAACCATATATCTCAAGTTACATTCGATCAAACTTACACAAACATGTTGAACTTACACAACAAAGCAAAAACGTCTTACCACCATCACAAACAATCGAACTAAGAGTTTTACATGGCAACTTTTTAACATACAAGTTCGAAAATTGTTTGTGTTGATTTATATTTACTTCACCAACACACTTGTCAATGCGGTAATTTTCGTTAGAGAAACTCGTCTTGCCAGCTTGCTTACCTTTAAGCACCGGTAGACTAGGGTCATCTATGATCTTCCCTTTCTCAATCAACTTGAACCGCCTCTCATCAGGAAAATATTGTAGTTAAAGCTCGTCACATGGATATTTGGAAATCTGAAAAGAAGAAACAGAACAAGGACAAATCACATTTGAGTTAGTTAAAACAACACTCACTTTTTCTTGTTCTCTTTCATCTTTTCCACTCATTTCTTTTTTAATCTCATGTTCAAATTCTCTCTTTTTCAATCTCTTTTTCTTTTTCAATTTCTTATTCTTTCATTTCTTTTTTTCGTCTCTCGATTTCATTCCATATTCGCTCATTCTCTCGCATCAACATTTCTTACTTCTCTTTTCTTTTTATTTCTTTTTGTCTCTTCCTTTCATTACAAGATGGAGGTGATGCAAATGACTCAGAGCGGAAGGACTCTCGTTAGGTATGAATGGAATGACTTATATACGAAAATTGATCACCTTTTCGAGATTGATTCTCGATGGATGAGTACCTTGGTGCATACGTAGTATTACTTGTGATTGCTTCTTCATCACCTTGAAAAGCTTCAAACTCGAAACTTACTTTACTTCATCTTGAATTCCTCATTAAATAGGAATCATGGTATGAATCTCTTCTTACAAAGTCATTGGACATTTGTCTCCGTGATGATCTTGCTCCCGTCCTTTGACTTGCCTTTGCTCTATTTGGTCTCATTCTACGATACATTCCAAACATTCTCGCAATGGTTTTAGACATATTTAGAGCATTCGACCTACCTCGTAAATAAATAATTAATATGTCGGGTCAGACAAAACATCATCAACTTCAACAATCCTTTTCGAAACTTCATGACATAGTATTATTATTATTTTTTAAATCCTCACTACAAACCTCACCAATCCACTCACAAAGAAAGAAAAAAATAAATGAACACTCCACTCGTGTTTCACTCAAATTCTTGCCTTTTGTACACTCTAATGGTCTCACCGCACTCTTGCCTTTTTCAGCTCAAGTTCGCCTCTCGAAGTTCTCAACGGACTACTTAGACAAATCAGAAATCGTTGTGGAGTTAGTTTGTAAAAGTGATGTCAGTTTGGTTAGGAATTGATGTTGGTACAAAAGGTGGGCTAGAAACAAAGTGAAGGGTTTTCAAGTGTGGCCAAAATTGGTAGACTGGTAAAGAAATAGTACTGGGCAGAATAAAGAAAACTATTATGAACCAACTTCTTTTCTCTTTTGTTTTTATATTTTTGCAACTCTTTCTTCTTCTTCTTTTTTTCAATATTTCCAATTTTTTTTCACTTCAAATATATGTATACTCCTTTTTTTTTACAATTTTCTTTTCAAATTTTTTCAGCAAAATACAATTTCAGGAATACTAAAAACTTTGATACTTACTTAATTTTTACTAGCTCTGATACTAAATGATACGAACTCGTTTCAGAATGATTTGAGTCATTTAGATTGCCCGATCGTAAAATTAAGTAAGACTTGAATTGTTTCAAAATGGCCTGGAAAAGGTTGAAAAATAGGCTCAAAAACAATGGTTAAGGATAGTTGAAATGATAGATGGTGAATTTGGCTAAGGCCAAGATTGAACCAATGATATAGAAAAGGTTGACTCAAATCTTATATAGTACTTAGGTGGAATCGGTTTGGAAAAGATAATGAACCTTGACCCACTATCTATGAAAGATAGGAACCAGAGGTATAAGTGAACGCCACACTTGTGAAAGTGATAAGTTCAAAAGAAAGACAAGATTGATGCCACAAGAGTTGTCTTGATAAGTCAATTCAGTCCAAGGTGAACAATGAGAGTTGAACACTCACAAAGTAATATAATTTCATAAAATGAGCAAAAAAATTTTTTGCAATGAGCTGATTACAAGTATTTATAGTGCTAGATAAAGACCTAGGTGAATAGTCACAATGATCAGCTTAAATGAGTTGTTAATGGCTGAAATAAAACTTAATCAATAAGCACAAACTCTTGAATTCCTCTAAGCCTAAGCAACTCCAACCATCAATATGATTAATTGCTCCAATTCAGATGATTTAATGAGTTTTAATGCTTAGGTTTCATTCTTTGAGCAGCCAAAGAGTTTTTAGAATAAGTTTTAATTCCCTCTTGGTAGCCACATAAACACCAGCAATAAGCTTTAAATTCCATCTGGCAGCCAATAGACACCAACAATTTTATCGATATTTTGAGCACTTGGAGAAAAGGAATAGGTTGCTGAATTTAAATGATGCAAAATGCTCTTCTTAAATGTTGTAACAGTCTCATTTAACACTTTATAATAGCTCCCTTGTACATAACTTATTCCAGCTGAATAGTCACCTACAAGCATTAACAAACACATTAAAATCAAGCTTAAATTAAGACATAATTATAAATAGTCACCTACAAGCATTAACAAACACATTAAAATCAAGTTTAAACTAAGACATAATTATAACACATATTTAACTAAGTTACTAATTAATTTCAGCTGTAGCTAGACATATTTAAAACATGTAACAGGCTGGACATATTAAAAGCATGTGATAAATTAAGGCACATTTAAATTCAGCTGAAACATATTAAAATTATGTATAAACTAACACTTAATTAAAATTACCAGAATTTAAACACATTTATTTAGACTAAACTATATTAACTAACTTAATTAAAGAGCTAGCAACTTCATTTATTTAGACTAAACTATATTAACTAACTTAATTAAATAGCTAGTAGCTTTAGAACGCATGGACTAATTGAGCTGAACCAAATTAACTAATTTAGCTAAGCAAGTAATTATTCTAGCAACTAAAACGAAATAAATTCAAAATAAATTCAAAACGAGCAAACAAGCTTATTGAGCTAGAAATGAGCTGAATTGAGCTCAACGAGCTGAAATTAAGTTTCATTTTGTACTTGGGCCCCTTGAGCTTAGGCCATTCTCGATGATGTCGAGTTGTGTCGAAACATGATGCAACTAGGTTCACATCAATATTTGTTAAAAAAAATGTTAAAAGCCCTCAAACTTTTTCAAAAAAAGCAATTAAGCCCCTTTTTTTTTCTCTAAACACTTTATAAGAGTAGACAATTATAATAAGACAAAAATCCTGATAGTAGAACCCCCTTGTAAGAAATAAGAAAACAAAGAATGTTTCCCTTCCTTAGAATAACACTATTAATGAACAATAAGAACATTATGAAAATATTCCCCAAAGATTTGATAATTGGACTCTCCTAAGAGTTCCAACAAACCAAGTTTACAAGAAAACAACTTTTAAAAATTTAAATGTTTTTTGTAGTTACGTTATGAAAATAAAAAAAATAAAAAGATGATCAAGGAAGAATTTAAATATAAAACTATTGATCGTTAAAGTTAACGAATAAATGACCTTTTGATGCATTTTATAATTTTTTTATGATTTTATAAAATTTTACAATTTTTATAATTTTTTATAATTTTTAATATTTTAATATTTTAATAATTTTATTAAAATTTAATAAATTTTATTTATTTTTATTTTATCATTTTTGTCACGTGTGATGGCTTTAACTAAAAAAAATTAGGGGTGGTTAACTTTAACGGTCAATTGTTAAAGTTAACGGTCAAAAAGCCTTTTTGATGCATTTTGGCAGTTCAAGTACCCAATTGAGTGTAAAAAAAAAAAAGACAGGGCTTA
The DNA here is from genome assembly GCF_025698485.1 of Gossypium arboreum. NCBI lineage: Eukaryota > Viridiplantae > Streptophyta > Magnoliopsida > Malvales > Malvaceae > Gossypium > Gossypium arboreum. The sequence continues at coordinate 28,737,761 of NC_069080.1, read as the reverse complement.
TTTTTTTTGAAAAAGTTTAAGAGCCTTTTTTTATAAATTTTGAAAGTTCGAGTACCCAATTAATGCAAAAAAAGGGGCTTAACTGCTTTTTTTTTTAAAGTTTGAGGGCTTTTTACACTTTTTTTAATAAATATCAACCGCTGAAAATAATTTTGTAACAACCCGCTTTAGTTATGACAGAAATAGTGGTTTTAGGATCAGGATTTTGATAAGCGAGTCAATATTTTATTATTTATATAATATTTATGAGTATTGATTAGAGTTATATCAAAATTTGGTTAAAAAATTTTAATGTTTGAATAGTTAATTAAGTAAAAAGGGGCTAAATCGTAAAGGCTACAAAAATTAATTTTTATAAGTTAAAGGTGTTAATTTATTAAGGAAACAAGAATGGATGGCCTTATTGGGTAATTATACCCTTGGTTGTGTTAGTGGATGATTGGGTCATCGTTTTAGTTAAATGAGATAGTTAATTAAAAGGTATATTTTAGTAAATTAATAATTGAAAAAACATAAACAAAAATAATAATAATAAGACTATCATCTTCAGTAGCCTCTCACTACCGAATATTTGAAGCAGAAAACTCATGGGAGAAGCTTGAATTTCGGCTACTAAATCTACCTTGCATGTGAGTGAAATTTATTTCCTTTTTTGTGATTTTTATGTTTTTAAGTTCATATTAGCTTAATCTAGTTTATTCGGGAGTCAATTTATTAAATTGTTAAAAGTTTAGGGACTTGTCATGAATGAGTTTGAAGTGTTTGTGAATTTAGTTGATAAAATATTAATGTTAGTAGTTAAATATAAGTGTTTTGTTAAGTGATTTTTGATAATTTTGTGTTTAAGGAATCACTTGTGAAATTTGTCAAATTCAATGATAGTAGTGTGAAATGGTGGAAAATATGGGCTGTAATGACCCCAAGGAAATTTAGCTAGTAAGGTTTTTCTTTAAAAAATGGTGAATTTGCACGTTTCAGATTTAGGGGCTAAATTGCACAAAAGTTAAAATATTAAGAGTAATTTCATAAATTCACAATAACATGGGTTATAGATTTGAATTAATTATTTTAAGTTGTTTTAATTATTTAATTGAATGAAATTATTATTTAGATTAAGAGACACAACAACCGGATTTGAATTGTGGTAAAACTAAGGTTTTAGATTAGTTATAGGCTCTATTTTTGCAACCGGTTTTGTCAAGATAAGTTCATACAATGGTAAACTAATTAATTTTTATTTTGAAATAGAGTATTAATTAATATTATACTTTGGATAACTCATATTGAATATAATTGTTAACTAGTTGTTTGGATGAAATTGTAATGGACATTCGATTGTTGAACATATGTGAAAAATGTGAGATTAATGGTATGGAATGAAGTTAAAGGATTGATATGGAAAAATGTCTCATTTGAACTTCGTGAATACTAGGATACAAATAACATGTCATTAGAGATTATTCTATTTTGAGTGCTGGTCTTGGATGTCCTACTGATGGCTGAGGTCCTACATTTGTTGCGGATTCTCCACAACTCGTGTAAGAAACATCATGTAGCTAACATCCCGACCCATAGCTCTTGTGAGCAGACCCATTTCACACCTTGTGTGAGTATTATAGATGTAGTTATAGTTACATGTATAAATACACCTTGTGTGAGCATGGTTCCTGAGCATCTGACATTGTTTCATTTGGTTCAACGAGCAAGTAAAGCTTTAATATTATATGAATACAAGAAATGATCCATGATTTTGACAGAGGATGTCGATTATATTGATATGTGTACTTGAAAAGAAAAGAATGTTCTTTGAATATATGTGATGGATGAATTATGAAATTGAAATGCTTGTGTTGCTATATGCCATGATTTGGTTGGATTTACATGTAGATTATTACATTTACTAACTTTGTGAGATGACGTGTATAGGAATGATAATTTTGCTTATGACATAAAGAAATTATGCATGGTTAATTGATATAATGTGTTTGGTAAGTTTAAATTTCCTTTATATGAGCTTACTAAACACTAGTTGCTTATACGATTGTTTTTCCTTTAGGGGCAATTTTTGAAGCACACGGCCTGGGACACGAGCTGGCACATGGCCACCCCACACAGTCGTGTGTCATTTAAATTTTAGGTGTAGGATGAACCACATTGTCTAAGAGAGTTACACGGCCGTGTGACCAAGCCTCGAATGCACACACGGTCTGCGACATGACCATATGACCCTATTTCAAATACCCACATGGACAAAAACACGAGCTAAGACACGACCGCGTGACCCATACATCGAATACCCACACGACCTGGCCACATGGTCGTGTGACCCTTGTTTTCAAGATTTTTCAATTTTTCCAAAATTTTCTGTTTTGATTCAAATTGATCCTTAAACATTCCCAAACTATTTTTAGGACCCTATAGGCTTGATTTAATGTATTTTTACATAATGTATTTCTACTTTAAATTTAATGAATTATTGAATGTTTTATTTAAATTGCTTAATTTTTTTATTTGAAGTTAAATGTTTCGATTTGTATAGTAATGCCTCGTAACCCTACTCCGACGCCGGAGACAGGTTAGAGTTGTTACAAATTTCTTATTCTATTGTCTTTTATTAAAAGCTCTTATTTATATATTGGGTAAACTACATTGCATGTTATTTTTAAATAGCATCATTATTTGGTCATTCTATTTTTTTTTGTTAATTTAGTCACTCTAATTAAGATAACTGCTCGAATTTATCACTACCATTTTTTTAATCCACTAACATATTGCTAACATAAAATTTTTTAAATTTTTATTAAAGATAAAGATCTCTTTATAATTAGTACGAAATACTCCCTTTATTTTAATTTGCAACATAATAACTAATGTTCCACCTAATCTCCATTGTTGGATCAATGCTCCATGTTGGAAAAGCAATTTTATGGTGCAGGGGCTACGGTGGAATGAGAAACAATAGAGATGGGGAGCAAGGGATGGGCGGTGATTTGGAACTGTGGTTCTTATGGTAGGTGTTGGACAATGATAAAGATGGGTGACTTTTATGTTGAAAAAAAAGAAGAAGAAAAGAATGTGTTTTGAACTAATCATAAAAAGGTCCCTAAATTTAGCCAAAAGTAAAATAAAAAAAAATGTCACATAAGCAATCTATTAGTAGATTAACGGAATTAACGACAATGATCAATTCGAATAATTATCTTAACTAGACTGACTAAATTGACAAAAAAAAATTAGAGTGACTAAAATAGGAACAACACTATTTTAGATTATTGGTATAATTGTATGTATACCTTGTTTATAATAAATTCTTTTTAATAATTGGGGGTGGAGAATGGGGTTGCTTGGGATCAAACCCAAACCTTCATGCCTACAACATAATACCCTGTCACTGAGCTAAAAGGTTGTTGGCTTATAATAATATTTTTAAAATATTATACATTTATATAAATTATTATTTATAAAAATAATAAATTATGAAAGTGTTTGGTAAACAGAGTTTTGGTTCTTTTTTAACTAATTTAGGCACAAATGAAAGATTGAGTAAACAAACCTTCTAATTGTAGTGTTTGGTGAATGGAGATTTGCAAGAGCTTGTTAAGCTAAAACCTCCGAAACAAAAAACGCAGGGATGGGCAACGTTTTTCATAGCTGATTGGAATGAGATTTGTGGAATAACATATCTGACTATGTTTGCTCAAAACTTACTCCTTTTACAACATGCTCTCAAACATAATAGGGGTGTCAAGATATCAAGAGCCTCCATTCTTATATTTTCACTTTCACCTCCAAAGTCCAAAGTAAATCTAAAAAAAAACTCCATTGTGAATATACAAAATCAACTATGGAGATTCATTTGCAAGATGATTTCATAGCTCATTCTATACTTTTAATTATTGTACTTTTTTTGCCTTTATTTGTCGAAATTTTTTACCCCTGTAAATCAACTTTTTCCTCCTTTTTAGTCGATTTTTTCCTTGTATTTCATCTTTTTTATCCCTGTAATTTGAATTTTTGGTCCTTATAATTCTAATTTGTTTGTCCCTGTTGTTTGTTTTTTTTTCTCTTATAATTCAATTTTTTTTGTCTCTGTAAATTGATTTTTTTGTCTCTATAATTCAAATTTTTTAGTTCATGTAGTTTTTTTTTCCCTGTAAGTCAAATTTCCCCTGTAATTCAACCCTTTTTTGTCCTTGTAATTCAACATTTTTTGTTCCTGTAATTTGATTTGTTTGTCCCTATAAATCAATTTTTTCCCCATAGGTTTTGGTTCACTTTGTTTCCTATTAAAATCTGATTTTTACATCAAAAATAGTTTGCATTATATTTTCTATTTTTGCATTATACTTTTACTGAAAACTTATTTTTTTACCATCCATCTTTGCCTCTTTTCTTTATTTGGTGAAATGATTTTGCATAGGAAATATTTGCATGATAATAGAAAAGAAGCCCTTCCAAGCTTAGATTACAATTGAGAATTTGAAGTTAGTTTGCAATGTCTTTTTATTATTGGCTACTTGTTCAAATGTCTGTTTTTGATGCCATAAGTTTCATTGTATTATCATTTGTCTCTTTTATCTACACCAAATTACATCTTCTTAAATGCTTTGTTGTTTCACAGAAGTTAACCAAATCACATTATGTGCTACTTGGTATTTATTATTATTAGCAGTATTGGATTGGAATGTTATTAGATTACAATGGTCATTGGACATGCTAAGTATTTTTGCTTCAAATTTTTTCAAAGGTATATAATTAAAATAAGTGAATTTAATTATGTTATATAATACTTAGAAGACACCAAAGAAAAAAAGTGACAATGAAGAAAATGAAGGTGGTGGGAAAGATGTAAGTTTGGCTAGTTGGTCAAAATTAAATATACACATATTTTGTGATTTGTGTATCCAATATGCTGAAAGAAGGAAGGGAAAACATGGTGCAACTACCTCACAATGAAATTTCAAGATGAAGGGATTGAACTTGAACCGGAATATAAGATGGAAGAATTTTCTAGAGTTTCAGTTTCACAAAAGGTTTCTTAAAACCCGTTTTTAGTGGTGTCAGAAATAATAGTTTCCGGATCATAATTTTGATGAGTGAGTTATTATTTTAATATTTATTTAATGACTACGGGATTATTTTAAAGTAGTGTTAAAGTTTTGTTAAGAAATTTTGAAGTTTAAATAGTTAATTAAGTAAAAAAGACTAGATCGTAAAAGGTGTACAAGTTGAATTCTATTAGTTAAAAAGGGCTAAATGGCTATGGAAAGGAAATTTAATGGACTTATATGGTAAATATACCATATTTCATGTTAGTGGATGTGCATGGATAGGTGTTAATGAAATTTTAATAGTGTTTAAAGGTTAAGTTTATAATTGACTAACTAAACACCTAACTAATATAATCAAATAGTATCATCTTCATCATTTAGTTTCTCCACCAAAAATTGAAGAAGCAAATAGCCATTTTTAATGTTTTAAGGTTCGGCCAACGTAGGTGCTTGCATGGTATGTGATTTCGGTCACGTTTTTTAATGATTTTTATGCTTTTGTGATCATTTTAGCTTAATCTAGCTAGCCCAGGGGTTAATTTGCAAAAATTTTAAAGGTTGAGGTACTTTCCGTGGTTGTTTTTGAATAGCTTTTGAAGTTATTTGATAGATTATTAATCTTGATTGTAAAATAAATATGTTTTGTTAAGTAATTTTTAATTAAATTGCATTTAGGGATTTATTTCTAAAAATAGTAAATTCATGGTAAAATTGTAAAATGATGATTTTAGTGGGTTGATATGAGTTCCTAAGAAATTCAGCTAGCTTGTATGGAGGATTAAAATGGTTAAATTTCAAATTATGAGTTTAAGGACTAAATTGTGAAAAGTTAAAATATTAGGGGTAATTTTGTAATTTTACATACATATGAATTATGGATTAAATTGAATACTAAAAGTACTTAATTGAATGAAATTATCTATTTAGATCAAGATAAACAACAGCCGGACTTAAATCGAAGAAAGGCTAGAGCTTCAGACTAGTGTTCAACTTTACTTCTACGACCAAAGTTATCGAGGTAAGTTTGTATGAATTATTATCATATTAATGTTAGTTAAATTGATTATTTGCTATGTTGCATTAATATAAACGGACTTGAAATTGTATATGTATCGATGTATGAATAATTGACGTATAACGAATCTCGTTTGAGCTTTAAGAATTCTTAGGATACGAATGACATGTCATTAGGGATTTCATGTTTCAGGTGCTGGTCTTGAATATCCTACCAATAGCTGAGGTCCTGCATTTGTTGCGAATTCTCCATAGCTCGTGTGAGTAGCATCGTGTAGCTAACATTCTGACACACAGCTTGTGTGAGTAGGCCCATTTCACAACTCGTGTGAGCACTATTGAAAAAGAAAGGTTACAATTATATAGTACACTATGTGTGTGAGCATTCCTAAGTATCCGATGTAATTCTAGATGGTTCAATGGGTAAGTAAAAGAAATGACATGATAAACATACAAATGAAACGGTTTATGATCATATGAAAAGGTTGATAAATTGACGATGTGTATATATGAAATTTACTTACTATATGATTGAATTCATTTGTATCATGGATAAGCATACTAACTTTGAGTTTGATGGTGCTTGTATAGGCTTATACTAAGCTTATGGTATTGGTAATGACATTATGCATATTTTATAGTTTGTGCTAAAGAAATGGTAAGTTATGTTTGAATTTATACGAGCTTACTATGCACTTGTTGCTTATGTAGTTACTTTCTTTTGTTTTATAGATTATCAAAATCTCGATTGGTTGGAAGCTTGTCGGGGATCAATCATACTATCCAACAACCATTTTGGTAGTTTTTGAGTAATTTAGCCAAGGTTATCTATGGCATGTCTAAGACCCTTTTTGAAGTGGTAGTTCTTGAATGTGTAATGATTGATTTAGTTTGTTTGTGCTTTTGAAGTTTATGTTTAGCTTGGTAAGCTTTGGAACCTTGTTAAGTTTGGTCATTATGGCCATTTTAAAGTTCTTGTGACTAAGACTCTTTTTGGTATGTTTTTGATGGCATGTAAATGGTCATATGTGATGTTATTTGGTAGTTAAGGAACTAGGTTTTGAGCTTGGAATATGACAATATTGTTTTGTTTTGGTTAGTAGTGTTATGGTATAAATGTGGTGCCTTTGAATGGCATATTGGTTAGATGTGATAGGATGTTTGAAATGGTATGTTTAGATGTGTTTGAACGATGTTTCAGTCTTTTGAAAGTGTGCACAAATGGTATGTTTGTTTAGGTATGGTTTGGCCTTGAAATGGCATATTTTTAGGGTCAAAATATGGATCACACGACCTGAGACACGGGCTATCACACGACTATGTGACACACGCGACCTAGCTAATCAACCATGTGTTATTTAAAATTTCTTAGCGTATTAAGTAAGTTAATTACACGGTCTAGCACACGGCCTGCGATACGGTCATGTAAACTAACTCAATGAGATACATAGGTGAGGACATAGGCTAGGACACGGCCGTATGTATCTTATTCAATTGTTACACGGCCAGGGCTATGTCACACGGTTATGTGACCCCTATTTTTAAAATTTTCAACTTTTTCCCAAATCTTCTTTTTTTATTCAAATTAGTCCCGAATTGCTTCTAAGTTTTTTTAGGGCCTCGAAGGCTCGATTTAAGGACAAAATACATATAGTTGATAAGTTTTTTATTGAGATTAATTTATTTAATGTTATGATTATAAATGTTTTTTGATTGATCGATAATGCTCTGTAACCCTAATCCAGTGACGAAGATGGGTTACGGGTGTTACAAGGTTATTAAGTTTACTTCTAGTAAGCATGAAAAGGAAACAATTTATATCCTTTCTCCCCTAAATTATAATGTTGGTAATGCACCTTATGATTGTGATGATGTAATGAATGAGAATAATGCTTTTAACCATAACTAAACTAATAGGGAATGGAAAAAAGTTTGAAATGATTGTAGCCCAATTCCTTCCCCCTCTCCTCCACAATTTAATGAACAAGAACTTGGAAAAAGAGGAAGCAAACGAGGCTCTGAAAATGATTGTAACACCCCAAACCTGGCCTAGACGTTATGGCCGAATCTGGCGTGTCACATCAAACCATTTTTCAAATTTGACCGTTCCGGTGAAAATCCATTACTGAATCTAAATTCCTTTATTATTATTAAACTAAAGTTCTCATCAAAACGTTTACCAATTTGTTTGCCTTTGGTATATTACCTTATTTAAAATCGCGGAAGCATTTTGAAAACTTTGTTGTTGGAAGCTCGTGTTCCTTAGAAGAATCATGCCATTTTGAAATCTCGAGCTTTCCTAGACTAGCAGTTTAGTATAAGAAATCACAATCCAAATTAAAACTTAAAACCCACCAACGGCCTTATTTCATAAATTAAAAACCCAAAATGAAATCTAATTGCAATTAAAAGAAACAGAAACAGTAGTGTGGCCATCTCCGAGTCCCTCGTAGCTCCAAACCATCTAAGCTTAGGGATTACCTACACAGTTAGAAACGGGGTGAGTTTACGAAAACTTAGTGTGTAATCCCAATAACAAACAAACGGTGAATAACACGGTATAAGTACAATCTGGGCCAAAGCCCTATTCATTCTCGACATATACTGGGCCGAAGCCTTTTCTTTAACGGTTACTGGGCCAAGCCTTTTCATAAATCATATCACTGGGCCGAAGCCTTTACTGTAAATGATATGGCCCATAGGCCCATTTCACTATCACATGAAATACCAATGAATGTATGCAAGCCCATTTAGGGAGACTACTCAACCCACCATCCGTTACTCTCCACCCGTACCAACCAAGCTCTCCATGTGGAATAACTTAACCAACCCAACCAAACTCTCCATTGGCAGCATAGCTGCTTTATCATATAACTAGAGGCCTAGCCTCTTTTAATAACTGAGGCAAAGCCTTTTTTGATAAACTGGGGCAAAGCCCTTTTTGATAAACTGGGGCAAAGCCCTTTTCGGTAAACTGGGGCAAAGCCCTTTTAGCACTTCCTCCAGTTTTATAAAACCCAACCCATGCAACATGTCATGTATGCAGAATGTCATGCCCATATTTGAATCAAACAATCACAGTCAAGTCATTCATATCACTAACATATATTCACAATCAAATCCGTCAACCACACAGTCCAAGTCAGTCACTTGCCCACAACGGCAAAACAGTCATTTATCACCCTAGGGGCAAAATGGTAATTTTACCCAAGGGTATCTCGGTAATTCTACCCTACAGGAGTATTTTGATATTTCTACCCTACAAGGGTATTTTGGTAATTCTACCTTATATATAACCTATATATAACCTATATATAACCTCCTTACGGACCCACACTCAAGGCTCAATACTTCTAGGCCCAAATTCGGGGTGTTAGAATTCTACCCCCTTAAAGAAATTTCGTCCTCAAAATTTCGTCCTCGAAATTTCCCACTCTCAGACTACACCACCACACCTTCGCTGTGCACTCTGATACTAATAATACTAACATACACCCAAAACATTTATCCATCGGAGCAGATAGATTTCACATGCAAACAATTTCTACATTTCCAGAACACACACCAAATAAATACTAAATCTAAATTCAAGCGTTACAGTTTACTCTAACTAAAGAGTTCCAGTATAGTACTACTATCTATAGTAGTTTCTCAATATAGCATTTCAATCTATAACAGTAAATAGAGTTAGAGAACTTACAGATTTGGTGCCGGAGACTCGGTGTGCCACACTTCTAGTAACATCTTTTCAGAAACAAGTCAAGTTTTGTTGATAAATTTCAAAACAAAAGTTTAGAAAAACCCCAATTTCGGAAAAAGAAAAAAATAACAATAATTTTTTGCTACCCATACACAGCCGAGTTTTGTAACCTGGCTCTGATACCATTAAATGTAACACCCCAAACCCGACCTAGACGTTATAGCCGAATCTGGCGTGTCACATCAAACTATTTTTCAAATTTGACCGTTCCGGTGAAAATCCATTACTGAATCTAAATTCCTTTATTATTATTAAACTAAAGTTCTCATCAAAACGTTTACCAATTTGTTTGCCTTTGGTATAGTACCTCGTTTAAAATCGTGGAAGCATTTTGAAAACTTTGTTGTTGGAAGCTCGTGTTCCTTAGAAGAATCATGCCATTTTGAAATCTCGAGCTTTCCTAGACTAGCAGTTTAGTATAAGAAATCACAATCCAAATTAAAACTTAAAACCCACCAACGGCCTTATTTCATAAATTAAAAACCCAAAATGAAATCTAATTGCAATTAAAAGAAACAGAAACAGTAGTGTGGCCATCTCCGAGTCCCTCGTAGCTCCAAACTATCTAAGCTTAGGGATTACCTGCACAGTTAGAAACGGGGTGAGTTTACGAAAACTCAGTGTGTAATCCCAATAACAAACAAACAATGAATAACATGGTATCAGTACAATCTGGGCCAAAGCCCTATTCATTCTCGACATATATTGGGCCGAAGCCTTTCGTTTAACGGTTACTAGGCCGAAGCCTTTTCATAAATCATATCACTGGGCCGAAGCCTTTACTATAAACGATATGGCCCATAGGCCCATTTCACTATCACATGAAATACCAATGAATGTATGCAAGCCCATCTGGGGAGACTACTCAACCCATCATCCGCTACTCTCCACCAGTACCAACCAAGCTCTCCATGTGGAATAACTCAACCCACCCAACCAAACTCTCCGTTGGAAGCATAGTTGTTTTATCATATAACTAGAGGCCTAACCTCTTTTAATAACTAAGGCAAAGCCCTTTTTGATAAACTAGGGCAAAGCCCTTTTCGGTAAACTGGGGCAAAGCCTTTTTCGGTAAACTAGGGCAAAGCCCTTTTAGCACTTCCTTCATTTTTATAAAGCCCAACCCATGCAACATGTCATGTATGCAGAATGTCATGCCCATATTTGAATCAAACAATCACAGTCAAGTCATTCATATCACCAACATATATTCACAATCAAATCCGCCAACCACACAAATTAAGTCACCACTTGCATGAATTCAAAAATAAGTCATTTATCACCCTAGGGGCAAAATGGTAATTTTACCCAAGGGTATCTCGGTAATTCTACCCTACAGGAGTATTTCGATATTTCTACCCTACAAGGGTATTTTGGTAATTCTACCCTACAGGGGTATTTCAGTAATTCTACCCTACAAGGGTATTTCGATAATTCTACCCTACAGGGTTATTTCAGTAATTCTACCCTACAGGGGTATTTTAGTAATTCTACCCTACAGGGGTATTTCGATAATTCTACAAATCGAGAGTATTTCCATAATTTCACAAATCAGGGGTATTTTGGTAATTTTACAAGCCAGGGGTATTTTGGTAATTTTACAACTGGGGGTATTTTAGTAATTTTACAAATCAGGGGTATTTTGGTAATTTTACTGATCGAGGGTATTTTGGTAATTTTTTAAACCAAGGGTATTTCAGTAATTTTGTAAATTGAGGGTAAAACGGTAATTCTATAAATCGAGGGTAAAACGGTAATTCTGTAAATCGAGGGCAAAATGGTAATTCTATAAATCGAGGGTAAAATGATAATTCTGTAAATCGAGGGTGAAACGGTAATTCTATAAATCGAGGGTAAAATGGTAATTCTATAAATCGAGGGTAAAACGGTAATTCTGTAAATCGAGGGTATTTTGGTAATTTTACAAATTGAGGGCATTTCAGGAATTTGGTAAACTAAAGTATTCTAAACAGGGATAGCAATACGAATGGACCTAAAGCCTATTCTCGGCCTAAATGGGCCCACACGCTCGTGTGGCCCTTTTAGCCCAAAGCTAGCTACAAATATGAGATTCACCTAGCCTAGTCCAATATTTACTACACAATCAAACAACTTATCCAATTGGGCCCGTAGGCCTATTAGGCCCACATTACCCCTTTCGGCCCATCGCGGCCAGAAGTAGCCATTCTATAGCTAGAGTAGTGAGAAAATACACACCTGATTGGAGACTGGAGTTAATCCACGCTTCGAGCACTCTTAGCCGACGCCCAACCCAAACGAGCACGCCATAAAGCGAAAGGGATCAGCCAAGAAAGGTACCTCTACTCTCCTCATGGTTCTTTCTATTTAAAGCCAGCTTCGCATCCCCTCTTATGTTAGCTTCTCGATGTGGAATCCCTCCAACATCAGAGTTTAAATTCAACAACAACTCTTGCCGCCCCCTGTTAGCAAAATAAATGCTCTTTGATTGCCATGAGTTTCGAACCCTGGATCTCATTACCAACTCCATGACGCCACCTTGCCACTTCACCACAAGTTCTTTTTGTGTCATATTTTATCCCCAATTAATTATAAGGTTTAAAGGCCAAGGTCCAGATTCCCTTGAAAAAAACCAGAATAAATTGCAAGAGCCAAGGCTTGAACCCAGGCTCCCATACAACCTTAATGATGCCACAACCACTAGACTACAAGCTTCATTGTGTCATTTATTTGACACAATAATTTAAAAGGCCCTCATCCAAGCATCTAGGTTTTTTTTCACTTAATACCAAAATTTTTGCTAAAGGCCAGGTTTGAACCCAAGATTTCTCAAACACTTCTCAGGGCCATTAACCACTAAAGCAGACATTTAATTGTGTCATTTCATTGCACAATTAAATACCTATATATAACCTCCTTACGGACCCACACTCAAGGCTCAATACTTCTAGGCTCAAATTCGGGGTGTTACAATGATGCTTTTGGGAGTAATAAGAGTTTTAAGACTGAATCCTCTAGAAGAATTGGAGGATCAGCAATGTTGATAGAGAAACTTGATGCTATGGTTCAGGTTTTTATTGAAAGGAGCATTAAATATATGGAGTTAATAAATCTTGAAGCACACACTATTGCTGATTCTTCTCATACACTTGTTGATTCTCTAGCGAAGTTAGTATCGTTGCCTGGTTCAATATCTACTACTCTAGAATTTTGTTTTGCTTGCACCTTGATTAAGGATCCCTAGAAAAGGACAATTCTTAATGGTCTACAAGATAACGATGTTAGACTTTATTGGATTAAATACTTGAATGATAGGGAAAAATGAACATCATACTAAATTTAATGTGGTTGTTATCTTCTAGTTAGTTCTATTATCGAATTGTAAACATATTTTGAAGTCAACTTTCAGTTAGTATTTAGCAAATGTATGCTTGCTTAGATTTTTTTGTTTGATGCAATATATGGTGACATTTTAAAAAGCAAACTAATGCTACATATACCTTTTGTAATGAATCTTATTTGTAATGTGAAAGTGGCTTATCTATAGTTTGGTTGTTACTTTTGATTTTGAAAGCGATGTTTGTTCTCCTAATTTTTTGATGTGGGCGACATTTTAAGCAATTATAGTTTGTTTGTATATATATGCAGGCATGGATTTGCATGTTATACGCAATAGAATACGTAAGAGGAGCAGAAATAGCTGGGACTTAATAGCTTGTGTATTTGGTTATATGTCTCTTTATTATGTAAAGTACATGCACAATGAGCCATACATGGCTTCTTTTCAAATAAGAGAAAAATGGATGGAAGAATTGTTGGATGGTCATGAAAAGCGTTGTTCTAACATGTTTAGAATGACACAAAGCACATTTCGTCAATTGTGCATGGATTTAGAAAGTAAGTATGGGTTGCTTCCTTAAGATAGAATATCAACTTTGGAGAAGATGGGTTTATTTGTCTTTACTCTTAGTAAGTGAGCCTTCAATCGAGATGCCCAAGAGTGGTTTCAATATTCTGGTGAAACTGTAAGTAGAACTTTAAAGAGGTTTTAAATGCCATGGAGCGCTTGTCAAGAGACATAATACGACCAAGAGATCCTGAATTCAAAGAAATTCCTTCACAAATTGTCAATGATACCAAATATATGCCACATTTTAAGGTAATTATTTATGGATATTGTTGTTCCTTATACTCTATTCTATAGTAATAATTAACAATCCCATTAATATTTCATATTATAATAAATTCTTTCATTTTAGGAATGTATTGGAGCAATTGATGGTACTCATGTAGATGTTATAATTCGTAAGGAAAATCAATTGTGTTATAGAGGAAGGAAAGGGACACTTACTGTTAATGTATTAGCAACCTGTGATTTTGACTTGTTTTTTACATATGTGCCAATTGGTTGGGAAGGATTAGCTTATAATTCTCGTATATTCCTAAATATAATTTAGAACCCAAGTTTAAATATTCCAAAACCTCCTCCAGGTAAATTTCTTCATTTTAGTTAATATTTTATTCTTATTTGTTTGTGCCTATTTATTTTAATTTTAAAATAAAGGCTTTTTAATTTTATGGCTCTATTTGGTCATGTTTAGGCAAATATTACTTAGCATACAAAGGGTACCCTGAAAGACAAGGCTACTTGACACCTTATTATAAGATAAGCTATCACCCATCAAATTTCCGTGGTGCAAATCTAAGAGGGCCGCGAGAAATTTTCAATTGAGCCCATTTATCCTTAAAAAATTATATTGAGAGGGGATTTGACATTTTAAAGAAACGGTGGAAGATTATAATGAAAATGAAAATCTATTCATCTCAAGATCAAAATAGAATAATTTGTGCTGCATTTGCATTACATAACTACATCAGATTAAGTAAAGCTCTTGACCCAACATTTAGGGTCATAGATGCAAATCCAAATTTTATTCCTCCCGAAGCATTTTCGGATGTCGAATGCATTTCCATTCAAGAAGTTAAGCTTATGAGTACTAATGAAATGACAAAAGTTCGTAATGATATCACTACTAGTTTGATGGTAGCTAGACGACAACGTCGTGTTTCTTAAATATTTGTTTTTACTTGTTTGGATATGTATCTATTTCTTGAATATTTATGTACTCTTAATTTATTTTCAATTTACTTGTGTAATATGATTTCGTGTGCAACTTTATATTAATTGAAATATGTCACTTGACAAATTTATTCAGAGCGTGACATAATTATCACTAATTTACGTACTAAGAACATGACATAATTATCACTAAGAATATAATTTAGAATTATATTGATACACTATCAATTTTGTCAATTTCCACAATGATAATATTTGCAAATAAGAAACTTAATAAATTTGTTTATTTAAATTTTCAAAAATATTTATTGATTAATTTTCATAATGAATGTTTTAATTCCTAGGTAATAATTTTTTATTTTAATAATTTCACTCAATAAACACTAAAGTATTATAAGCAAATATATACTTAATGATAAAATGTGCGATGCTCTTATTTGTCATTTTACACATATCAGCTTTCAACTATCAGCTAAGTTTTACCAAACACTTTTAAATAAATAGTTAATAGAATCAGTTGGTTAAACCAACCATTGCAATCAGCAATCAACTATCAACTATCAACCAATTATCAAAGAGGGCTTATATATTTTTTATTATCCATATCTGTTTTACCGTTTATATTTAGGCTTGTGACTGTTTCTCATAATCATGTCGTCTTTAAATTTTTCATTGTGCAATGTATGTTGTTATAGATATTTATGTCAATATTTTGTATGCTTTTTAATTTTTATCTTGTTATAGATTATTAGATGTTTTGTTGTTTTTTCTAATTAAGTATTGATTAATTAAATGGTATATGTTTCAACAACAAGATTTTAACTATTTTAGGCGAAGCAAGGATGTACTAAAAAAACCGAGTGTACTAAAAGCTCGAATTATAAAATTAATTTTATTTTTAAAATTTAAATTTATTTTAATTATATGAATATTCAATTAATATCATATAAATTCATTAATAATGTCTAATTTCAAACTTGTGAGATACTTAAAATTGTAGCTCGGCTCAGCTTGACAATAACAAAGCAAAATTCTATTTTTCTCCTTTTTCTGAGTCAGATCTGAATATTTTGCGACAATAAGAAATAATAATAATAATAATAATAATTCTTTTATTTGTGCCATGCATGAATTTTCAATTATTCTTGTAATTATTTAAAAAGTTTTGTTATTCAACTAACTATTACGAAATAGAATATAAATGTTTTTAAAATTAAATCTATTAAAATAATAACTTTAAACAAATAATAAAATTAATCAAAAAAATTTGAATAAAAATACAAATATATATTGAAAAACTAATACTATTTCACATCTCTTTATGCCATATGCTTGAACTTATTGACTTGATTCCATTCCCTTTATTTATTAATTATGAAAGGCAAAATCTTGTAAAGTGTTCAAGTAATTTTTTTTGGGTAGAGTAATCATTTTAGTTTACTTTAATTATTATATTCCAATTTATATTAATTGGTATACGTAATCATCACATTTACGTGAAATTTAAAAGAAAAAGTAATATTTGACATAACTGTTTTTTAATGAAATAAATCAATAAATTATAGCTAGACGCCTAGACCTGGTAATACATCATGCTACCCTACTCCAAACTTGAAATTTGTAAAGATTTAGATAAATTAGACTCGAAAATAGGTTGAAACTAAAAATTATATCTATTTAAAATAGAAAATTTATTTTAGGGTAGAAATGAATAAATTTGGAAGGTAAAATATAATTTATTACTATATCAATTTATAATATTCTAAAATTTAAAGGGTTAATTGAAAGTTTTTTATTTTTGGGGCAAAGTCCACCCTCTCCTTCTGCTCGTTTTTGGCCTTGAGCATTCAAGGTTTAAAATTAGTCCAATCCAATTCATTTTTAATGTTTATAATAAGTTTAATTCACAATTTGACTATTAAAATATACTCATTTTCTTACTTTAGTACTTAAATTTTTCATCTCAATTTAATATTTAGAGTATGTTAAAATTATGTTTTTTGGCCCCTCTTTTAACAAACATTAAAAAGAAAACATTGGGATGTTATGGCCAATGAAAAAGCACCACTTAACATGTGATAATCAATGAAAAAGTATCACTTGGCATTCCTTTGTAATCTATACCATTTTCTTTGATAAAATATATATAAACCATAAAATTATCAAAATAGAACAAAATAAAAAATAAAAAATATATATATGTCAATTATAAAAATTAAAATGGAAAGAAATTATAAAAGAATATATAAATAATCTGAAAAATATGTGTAACAATTAAAAATATAAAAAAAATTGTAAAAAGGAACCATAAAACCTTATGCTTCACCACCACCTGCAGAGTTATCCATACATTATAATATGTACAAGTAAAAAGAGTTTCATTGCCTTTTTCAGAACAAAAGGCTTTTCGAGAAAGGAAAACAATTGTCAAACTTACTGCTTTGGTAAATAGAAAATGAAAGAGAAAGAAAGGTGACCATGATTTTAAAGCGACATGGCAAAAAATGATGAAACCAAAACTCCATCATTTTAGTTAGATACAGCCAAACAAAACAAAGAAGAAAGAAGAACCGATGCCTTCTTTTAGAAGGATTTTTCGATTAGATAAAAGCTAAAAAGTGGAAAAGGTGTTTCAATTTTTTTCCTTTTTTGTACGAGAGATTGAGTATTGAGGAGATTGAAGGAGAGGAATTGCAGGAATTAAATTTGAAATTAGAGCTTAGAACCTATGTGGAGTGTGCCTTGTATTTACAAGCCAACGTCTTGATGAGGAAGAGCTGACGTTGTGATGAGACAACCATGACGTCCCAACGAGAAGATTGGCACGTCCCGATGATGCGAAGAACGGTGTCCCGACGAGGTGCATGCCACATGGTCGTGTGGTAGGCCATGTAAGCCACACGGCCTTGTGCTAGACTGTGTGAGGCACTGACTTGGGTCGCACAGGTGTGCAACATGACCACGTGACCAGATCATGGTAGGGACTAACTTGACTTGAGTCACACGGGCAAGGGTCACGGGTGTGTGTCTAGGTCGTGTTAGGGATTGACTTGAGCCACACAACCATATACTAGGCTGTGTGAGGCACTGAGATGAGTCACACGACCGTGTGCCAGGCCGTGTAGGCGTAAGGACCAGTTATGTAGGCTATGTGAATCTACACGGCGTGTGGGCCAAAAATCAAAAATTTTCCCTAGGGTCATAAACGTCGTTCGAATCAAACGTAAGCCTTCCGTAGGGTCTATATGTTCCGGATTAAGCTATAATTCTCAATATCTGATGACCTGTTAGGGTATAATATGTTATCTGTACATATGTTCGATATGATATAGGCTAAGTAAGTATGACCTGTTAACATATAATGCGCTATTGTCTGGGATATGTTTAAGGTATGTGATATATTCAGGTCTAATCCGTGTTCTGTTAATTTTGATGGTGTGTTTCTATGCTACTTCGTTGAATGAGAATGTGTAATATCCAAATACGTTGATTTATTTGATACTGGTTTTAATATATAACCATACATGTGACTTTGTGGCAAATCTGATATGATTCATTGAGATTTGACAAATTTGTTTTGCAAAGCATGGATTTCCATGCCTTATGTTTCTGTTATTGTACGACGACATGTTCTACATGCTTATCATTCTGATTTTGTATATGCATGCCATGAAACATTGCATGGTATTTGGGATTATGTGAAAGGAGGAAGTTTCTGGAAGTTTAATGATGTAACACCTCATACCCGGCCTAGACGACAATGCCAAGCCTGAAGAGTTACAACCAACAATAATCAAAATACATTTTGCAATTTATAACAACACACCTTTTAAAGCCTGATAAAGTTAAATAAAGACAAACCAATTTCTCGATACTATCTTCCAACTAATTGAAACTATGAAAATACTAACATGGTTCCTAATACTAAGTGGTATAAA
This sequence comes from Gossypium arboreum, assembly GCF_025698485.1. NCBI lineage: Eukaryota > Viridiplantae > Streptophyta > Magnoliopsida > Malvales > Malvaceae > Gossypium > Gossypium arboreum. The sequence goes on along the minus strand of NC_069080.1, from coordinate 28,718,939 downwards.
CACATAACCGAGCTTCCCATCCGTTGATCCGATCAAGTTTGTGATTTATCTGAAATCCATTCAACAATAACTGAGTTAATATACTCGAAAGGACTCAACTATTTACATATTTAATAGATTATTGGTAAAACCAAGATATCCAATATGTTGATTTAGAATCAAGAAACAGTTCATTCAGTTACAAATCAAAGTCATATAGACGGATAACAGATCAAGTTATAATAAGATGCAGAACAGATCAGAACAGATGCAATTACTTAATACCAATCGCTACACACCATCTCCGACCAACTCAACACACTAAATAGGGTATTCATTACCCATCTAGCCCTACACACTACTCAGTGTTTGTCTAACATGTTTTAGAGATTACAGACTAGCTGCCAGATTAGTATACGGATACCAGGGATTTGGTTTAAAACATAATACTTTCTCCTGATTCAATTTCCACCCAATGCATACACATACTTCACATAATAATTAATACAGAGCTCTATGCGAGTATTCAAATATAACTTATACTCATATACAGTAGATCAATTCTAGTAATTTTAGTCAAATACAATACTCACATTGATAAATAGTACTCAAATTCTAGATCATATAATATTAGTTTATGCAGTTAAATTCAGTTCAAACGACATCACAGAAGGCTCGTCTTTGATTCGAGTGATGCTCGGTATATGGAAAAATTTCATAAACTGGCCTACATGCCGGTGTGGCCTCACACGGCTTGAGTAGCTTGCCTGTGCAATCCCACACGGCCTGGCACACACTCGTGTGTTTAACACAGCCTAACCCACGGCTGTGTCCTCTGCCCATATGGTCCTTATTTTCTAGTCAGTGGTTTACACGGCCTGGACACACGCCCATGTCCTTAGCCTGTGTGATCCTTCTTCTATAATCAGTGAGTTACACGGCTTGGGCAAACGCCTGTGTCATTGGCCCGTGTGAACCTTGCACTAATATGGCCACACACGGCCTGGACACACGCTTGTGTCCCTTACTTGTGTGGCTCTTACTTGGTAGAAAGTGAGTTACACGGCTTACCAGATGGCCTATCACACAGCCATGTGGCATCATAGTCATGTTTTCCAGCGTCTGAACTTCATAAAAACTCAGGTTTTCGGTACGCACCTGGTGCGGATTCGATGTAAAAGCAACATGAATGATTCCAGAACCTAAAATGGTAAACCAGAGACCAATTAAACAAACTTTCCCCTGCGTAATGATAGAATAATCTCTCAGAGACCGAATTAAGTCAACAACTTTAACACCTAAAACTCCCTAAACTCAAAATGGTGATTACCTACGCACAACTTAGAAATCTACAAACCTAGGACGGTTGGAAAGTGTTTTCCTTGAGGCTTTCTCCCAGAGAATGCCAATCGTACACATAAATTAAGGATTCAAGCGAGATAATTAGATAACCCATATTTTTGACAGAACAAAAAATAGCAAATGTTAACAAAATCCAACAACAAAACTTACAAATTTACTTTTCAGACGACACAATGAAAAAGTAGGACTTCCAACTCGACTTGATAACAATTCACGAGGTAAGAAAAAAGGAAAAATAAAATAAGAGTAAAAAGAAAAGAAAAGAAAACCAGTAGGGAAGGAAGAAAGAAAAAGAAAAGAATGTATAAAGGTTTTTAAAATTAAACTGAAAGACATGCGTAAAAACTTGAACATAAGACCAAAAGTATATAGAAGCTTAACCATTGAACCAATAGGCTCATTCTTGACACCGATTCACGCAAAATTAAACTTATGTTGATGGTCCAAGGATAGAGGTTAACTTATAATAAAATAGCAAAATTTTGCAAAGATGTAACTCAAACTCCTGACCTCGAACACATAAGCAGAGCACATAACCACAAAAATAGAGACTTAATTATGACGGAATTCAACAGTCAGACATTCACATTTTTGGGGTGTTACAAATGATTTGCGTTATCTAGTGGTTTATCCACAATTCTGTCTGGTAGCTTGTCTGCAACATAATGGCTTGACCATATATATCTGATCTGATAGTTTTAACTGCAATTCTGGTGGCACTATCCAAAAATATCTGTTGGTGTGATTTGGTTGGATGAGTTCATATTTTGGTGTATAGTGGAGTTGGGTAGGATGTTTTCTGAAAAATCTGCATTCTGATTTTTTAAAAAATACTGCATTGGCATAGTCATACAGTTTTCATTCTATGTATGTGATTATTATGAAATTCTCTGACCATCCATTCTCCGTGCTTCTTATGTGATCATTATGTAGTTCTTTGTGATACTCTGATTGGTATATTGTGTTTGGTATAATCTCTGGTTGAGTTCAGTTATACACTAAGCTTTATAGTTCATCTCTTTTGTTTTGTCTGTGACTTTTCAGCAAATCATCTGACCTAGGACCGGACGACTTATGGGAGCTCGGATTATTTTCACCATTAATGTAAATCTAGTGATTTCCATTATTATTTGTTTTGAACTTTTGGGCCTCTAATCCATAATTTTTTTTGAACTCGTTTTGAGTTTTTATTAATTCGTCAGTAACTAATATTTTCAAACGTGTCACCTCCCAAAAACCAGTTTAGGAGAATCGAGTAAGTAAATCAAGAGTTAGTGAATCGGAAACCGTAATTAGATTAGATAATTAAATAATTAGAAATTAATTAAATAAAATATTAAAATAATTAGAATTAATAATTTTAGGTTAAGAGATTAAAATTAGGTGTCCGAGAACTAATTTGGTTAAAACGGATTTTAAAAACGAGGTTTGATTTTAAAATAATTTTGAAATTGGTTTTAATTGAAAAGAAAGGACTTATTTGAAAAAGGGAAGAAATTGGAAGTGGTTAAATAGGCAATGGCCCAATTTTTAAAAATGGGTTGCCTATTTAACAACCCCCACGTCTCATTCCCTCCCATTCTTCATCTTCTTCAAAAATTTGTCAAACACCGAATCAAAATTTTTCTCCCAAAATTAGATAATCAAGATTTTGGAATGATTTAATGGTGTTTGTTGATGTTAGTAATGCCTTTGTAATGTTTTTGATGTGTATGAAAAGTTTCAATTCATTTGGGAGCCTCTACAACCATGGACAAATGCAAATAAAAGCTTACTTGAGCATGGCAGTTGAAGCAATGGTTGCTAAGGTGAGTGGTTTGATAAACTACATTTAAACTCCGTACACAGGCTAATGTAACATATGTGAATCCTCTACTTAATTAATATGCCAACCTTGATTTCTCCTAGTGCAAACCATTACAATTTTGTTGAGTGTTAGGTATGAATGCTATTCGATTTTGGAAACACAAAAATTTACACTTTTTCATACCCATTTTAACTTAAATTCATGCAAATTCGGTTAAATTATTGTCAAAAAATAATTAATTTTATAAAATAATTAAAGTGCACTTAAAATATGAACATGTTGAATTTTAATTAATTTTATAATTAATTTTGATTAATTTTGATTATTTTCGATGTAATCGCACAAAGGGCGAAAAATAGCTCGGCAAACATTGCTAGAAGCACAAAACCGACAAGGCAAATTAATTTCCAGCCTAAGACGGTCCAAAATTATGTGTATTAATTCATAATATAATTAATTTTAATTTATATCCAAGTTAATTTGAGTTAATAAATTATTATTAATTAATTATGAAAAATGGTCCGATTGAATCGAACCGAGTGAACCAAACCGGCCAAGAAAAGGACAGCCCAAAACTGCCCAAGCCCTGACCCAGTTCGGCTCATTAGCTGATTATTTAAGCTTGCAAAGAGGCCCTTGAAGACTTGTTCAAATTGCAATTCAACCCCTCCACAATTGGTGGCTTTGTAGATTTGCCCCAAGCCATATTTAACAAAGTTGAAGCCATCAACTTTGCCACATAGGTGGCTGAACAAGGGGTGGCTCTTTGGCTGCTATTTTTAGAAAATTTTAGCTGTCACATTCAGCTATAAAAACCCCCTCTTGGCTGATCATTCAAAGCATCCCTCATTCATTCACATCTTTTCTCTCTTCTCTCCTTTCTCACTTTCTCCTCTCATTTTCTCATTCAAAGTCTCTTGCTCTCTTGCTGATTTATCCTCTTAGAAAAAGGGCATTCATCAGCCATTTTGGAGCAACATTGAAGTGTTCATAACAGCCTTGATTGGCGAGGACAACAGAGAACGAAGACGGAGCAAACTAGTCAAGCCACGGAGAAACACCGGATTTGATTCTTGTTCCCTATCTCTTTAATTTTTGTTGTTATTATGATGAACATATCTATGAATATTTATGTTTTTGGAATTGTTAATTTAATCAGCTTAGCTTGAATTTAATTCATGTTGGTTTGACTGCATTTCATCTGCTTAAATTATTAAAATTGTGTTTATACTGTTATAGGCTTCAGTAAAATGCTTGATTAAGTAAAATCATGTCTAAGTTATTCTTTGTAACACCCCGAACCCGAGACCATCGCCGGTGTCGGACACGAGGGGTTAACAAGCCAAGTTCACATATTTTGCCCCCCAATTTGACATTTCCAGTCAGGCTGGAAAACTGCATCACCATCGCCTTAAAAATCATATCTCGAGTTTCAAAACTCGGAAACTGGTTTCGTAAATTTTCCCTGAATTTAGACTCATATATCCATCCATGGATTTATTTCTAGAATTTTTGGTCGGGCCAATTGGTACAGTTTATTAGTTAAAGTCACCCATGTTACAGGGATCGACTGCTCTGACCTTCGCGCGTTATAACTTGAATATCTCTCTGTACAGGGCTTTAATACTGGTTCCGTTTATTTCTAATGAAACTAGACTCAAAATGGAATCTGTACATATAAGGCATGACTCCTAATTCTTTCTGTATAATTTATAGTAAATTTTTAAAGTTGCGACAGGGGACCCAGAAACCGTTCTGGCCCTGTCTCACAATAGCTTTAATATCTCTTAACATGTAACTCCTATGACCATTTCGTTTCTTCCATATGAAAATAGACTCATCAAGGTTCATTTACATAGCTTATTCACTATTTAATACCATTCCTACAAATTTTGGTGATTTTTCACATTCACGTCACTGCAGCTGGCAGCATCTGTTTTAAGGTAGGTCTTACCTATTTTGTAGTCTCCATGAACCAACTAGTCTTGCCATACATAGGTTCATATATGATCATTTTAACCATACCAATGGCTGATCATGTGACCAACATTCCATCTCCAATCCATAATCACATCATGACACCATATATATATATACAAACCGCAAATAGTCTAAGTTCAGTACTTCACTTTTACGAGCCATTTTCGCATGGCCGTACACATATACATCACAGCATATTTAAACCAACAAGGGTAGTCCTATACATGCCATTTCAAAGTTCAACCAAAATTTATACCAAAATAGAGGCGTTGATAGTGTGGATGACTTGACTTTAATGATCCCGAATCCGATTGCTATCGGCGTAATCTATAAAACAGAGAGCCAAAGCAACGGGTAAGCATTTTATGCTTAGTAAGTCTCAAGGAATAAAATCAGCTTTAATTAAAGCAATACATTCACATGGCCAAATGCATCATTTCATTAATACACATTCACATAATCATTCTCACTTCGCACTTCATCATTATATACTTTCACAAGGTATCAACCAATTCAATAGCTGAAATTAGTTAGTCGATCGGCGAATGTTGCTCAAACATGTCGACTTTCCAATGCACGTATAAACATACCTTATTCTTTGGGCTTTTCGAGCGTACCAATTGAATTCATTACAGCAACCAACACTCACCTCCAGCCCAAGCTTCTTGAATACAACCGGATATAACCACGCACGAATGCCTTGGTCTTAGCCGGATAGAATGACTTCATACGAATGCCTTGGTCTTAGCCCGAATGTAGCCACTAGCACAATTGCCTTGGTCTTAACCGGATATAATTTCAACATAATTGTCTTGGGGCTTAGCCGGTATCATTCAATTTCTCATGCACACATACATCAATAATCATTGGACATACATATTTCATTTTCGTTACTAAGGCTCAAACACAATTATAATCACTAGCATAATCGCCTTGGGACTTAGCCCGGTATCATTCGAATACTCATACACACATAAATCAATAATCAATACATCCATATTTCATTCCACATAATTCAATTAAGGCCACTTCTTGAGGACTTACCTCGGATGTTGTCGAACGGCTTTTACAGACTATTCGATCACTTTTCCTTCCCTTGTCCAATTGTGGCCCTCTAAGCTCTTGAGCTAATTCAAACAAATTCAATTTATTAAAACCTCATTGTGCTAGCTTATGGCGAATATGACAAGGAGTTTAAATGGTCAAATGGCCACCCTTTAGCTTGAATACACAATGGTCATGCACATTTTATACTACATCAAGCAATTCAATACAATTCATTCCGGCATCAAGGAAAAGCTAAGGCCTTCAATAGGCTACCAAAGGCCGAATATACATGTCCATGTTGAGGCCAATTATGCACTTAATACCACACAAAAACAGCATGCATTTTACTAGTTAATGCTTTGCATGTTGTAGCTCAAAACTTATAATATAGCATCAAGCACTCATATGTGTGCTAGGCCGAATGTGCTTGCAATTTCACAAGCATTCTTCAACATCTTCTTCTTTAAACAAACATATTCATCACTTACTTCATAGCCAAAACATCATGTGCAAACATATATATACATATATGAGCATGGCGAATTTCAAGGTGTCCATAGCCATCTAAAACACAAATTTTAACTAACATGCAAGAAGCATGAACCATGCTCATGAATGCATCATGGCCGAATACATCATAATCATGCCCCTTTTATCTTCAATCATGGTTAAACAAAAAGAAAACTCAAAGTCTTACTCAAGATGGCTACAAAGAAATTTCAAGAGTAGACAATCCATCATTGCATGCATCATCATCAAGCTTCACACTTAACATGCAATGGCTTTATCACAATACCAACCTTGACCAAATACCACTTCCATGGCATAACAAGGATTTGAACCATGGCTAACATGAACATCAAGTTGGCAACTAAAACATGCATGAATCTCATGACACAACCTCATACATACCTCAATCTTGATGCAAGTTTAGCCAAATATCCTTCTAGATCTCTTCTAAACAAAGGAAATGAAGCAAAATCTCTTCTTCCTCTTAGTATTTTTGGCCAAAAGGAGAGAACAAGGATGAACAATTTTTTGTTTTCTCTTCTTGGTTGCACGGCAATGGGGAATGCTACTCTCTCACACACATTTTTTTCATTCTTTTCTTACCCATGCTTATTTGTTTATTATTTCTCCCTAATGCCCAACAAAACATGTTTCATGACATGTTTAGCCCATATCTCTTTGTCATGGCGGCCATCACTTGTAAAAGGGAATTTGACATGCAAGTCCATTATTTTGCATGCATGCTTTAATTAGTCATCACACATTTCCTATCGTACTTTCAAAGTTCACTACTAAGTCCTTTCTTGTGGAATTCACCTTTATAACACTAAATCAATCATCATAAAATGTCATACATGAGCACACACATATTATAGGCATCAAAATAAATTTTTAATTATTTTTATGCCTCGGTTTTGTGGTCCCGAAACCACATTCCGACTAGGGTCAATTTTGGGCTGTCACATTCTTGCATTACAATTGTGAGGTAGCTAATGAATTAATTATTTAAACTGATTGAAATTATAATTAATTGACACAATACTTAATCAGTGCATGTTTATTCTTCTAAGGTAGCTGAAGGTTAAATTAGAAATGTATCTGGCGATACACTTGCCTTGCATAATTTGCAAGATTATTGTGATTAAACTGTTTCAAGGTAAGGATACCTTGTTACCTCACATAGTCTTTTATGTGCTTATTAGATTTAATTAATCGTTTGAATTGACATAGGGATATGCAAGAGATTAGTTCAATTTAATGAGTATGTATGTGCAATAACATGTTTGTTTATTAAAATCAGTTTAATTGTTTGAATTAAAATAGGGATATGTTAAGAGATGAATGGATTTGTGGAAGTGAGTTTGTTCATAAGTTAGTGAATTACCGAGTTGCCGTGAATTTATTCGTAACAACATAAACATGAGTTTAATAATTCTAAGATAAAGAAATGTAATTAATCAAACACAATTATGTCATCTTGATTAAATTGTATTTTGAAATCATGCATTTGAGATTTATTTCTTAGTTTACTTAGTTTAAAATCTTAGTTTTTAATCACCCTCTTCAAACAAAATATTTTTCTTCACCAAAGTGTTTTAAATAGCATTCATAAATAATTCTTTTTACAGTCCCTATGGGTACAATAACTCGACATTTACTTGTCACTTTATTACTGGTTGCGGTTGTGTACACTTGCACACTTTCATCGTTCCAGATTTTAATGAGTCAAATGCATGAATTTAAAATGCGCATATAGTTATAAGAATAAAATAGGTAGGCCGTAGTTGTAAACCATGTAGTTAACGTGATAAGTGTGTGTGAATTGTGCATTTAATTATTGCGTTTGTGTGTAAGCTAAATATTAAATGTGAGTTGAAGTACTAAAAGGTATGTGTATATATATTATAGATAAGTATAGGGTTTTATTATTTATATATAATATATATGGGTTTTGGTGTTATATATATAATATATATATGGGTTTTATTATATATAATATATACGCATTTATAGGTTTTGTATTATCTAATATATAAAATGTATATAGGACTTTTAATGTATGCTAAAATTTGACGAGATAAAGGCCACTAAATAGGTATGTATATATATGTAATATATATTCGTATATGGTTTTGTAATGCTTATGAATGAATATAAAATAAATAAATAATATAATGTGGACTTCTATAATATGCGAATTTTATTGATAATGCACATTTATGCATGCATGAACCCGTAAATGAATTATGAGTTTTACGATATTGCAAGCTTTGATTATCGTGAAATGTTAAGTGCAAACTCAACTGTAGTGCAAGCCAATTATATTTGTGTATTGTGTTATATTGTGAACCATGATAACTTGGTGAATTATATTATTATGGAAAATTGTATTAATTTGGTGATCTGTATTAATATGATGAATTGTATTAATTTGTCAAACTGTGTATTGTGAGATTTTGAGTTGTATTGTATGTAATCTAAGCTATTGCGTGCCCTATGCTAAATAAAATGTGCAAATAATTATTTATGTGAGTTATGTCATGAATGATATGTGAACTGTGATTATGACTGCAATATATGTTGCATGAAAGTGATATTATTTGCGAACCATACTCTATTGCAAATTGTGAATTACAAAATGTGTTATAATGTGCGAGCTCTGCTTAATTGCGAGCCTTATTATACTGAATATTGTGAATGTGTTAAAAAAATATTTTGGCATTCTGTCCTTATGAAACAATTGGATATAGTTGGCATGCCATAGGAAAATATTTTGGCATTCTGTCCTTATTATACTCACCATTTTTATTGCGATGGGCATTGTGACTCGAAGATGCGTTGGAGAGATAAGGAAAATGTCGAGCATAGTTCCATTCACCATAGATAGTGTGATGTGTTTGGATAGTGTGAGCATACGTGATACACTTACATGGAGATAGCGTACGACATTATGAGTCATGTGGTGTGTTTTGGAGATCCGTTTATCTAATGGGTGGTGATAGAGTCCACTTATATGTGGTGATATAGTCCTTATAATTTTCATAATCACATAAATGTCAATTTATCATTATTTGAGTTATATGAGTTATAATGGAGCATGGACTATTATTTTGCATGAATTGTTATTTGGTATGAACTATTATTTTGTATGAACTATCATTTGGTAAGAACTATTATTTTATATGAACAAATGTTTGGTGTGAATTAATAATTTATGTGATTTGCCCATTTTATGCAAATTACTTATTATATGTGCACTGCTTATTTTATGAGAACTTTTGTGTTGTGCGAGTTGCTATTTTGTGTAGAGTGCAACAATATGAGAACTATTATTGTTTGTCACCTTTTAACCTAACTAATGAGTTTATTTGTAGTATGTTTGAGCACTCACTGAGCTTTCATAAGCTCACCCACTCTTTTATAATATTGCAGTGACTTAGCTTATGAGAAGTGTAGGAGTGAGTCATCCAAGTGATCCAAATTGAGGCTATACTTGGGTATGTCGTTATGTTCCCAAACCCGGTGAGGAAGGCAATGTGGGACCAAATTATGGGATTTAGTATTAGACTTACTTATAATTTTCGGGTTGTAATTGGACACTATGGACTATTTAATTATTTGGTTTAAAACTTTTATCATTGCGTTAGATAGATGATTGAATGATGGATTATGATTGTTTGGTAATTTGTTTAAATAACTGTCCGACTAACTTGTAAGTGCAGGTTGAAAAGTCACTGGTCATCGAGGTAAGCATTAGATGTTTTATGTATGATTTGGATACAAACATGTGCTTGGTATGCATGAGATGTAACACATAATTTGGTCAAGTCATGTAAGCTGTTAAATATCTACTAACTAATTAATTAATAATGTTATGAGGTTGTGCGAAATGTTTTAATAAATTTTTCAAAATAAGACTTATATGTTTAATCCTATAATACTATTGTTAAACTTTGTGAAATGGAGTTTTCCCAACATATTACTATATATTATGTTTTAAATCTAATTATACATTTTTAACCTAAACGGTTTTTCAAGTCCCTACAAATATAGCCTTTTTAAAAATACCCTATTGCATGCATGTTTGTTTAACTAAAGTTTTTGATGTAATTTTCTGTTAAATATTCAATTGTGAATTACTCTTGTTGTTGATTTTTTATTAGAGTAGCGTAACGGAAGCATGATATTATGTTGTTATTAAATATTCCATGATTAATTGTGTGATGTGATTGGTCGGTTGGTGTGATTTGTGGTGGTTTAAATGGAGAGTCACTTCAATGACTAATGTGATGTTCAAAATTCGGGTCAGAACGTCCCGGCTGAGTTTGGGGCGCCATAAAACGTGAAACTACAAAATTACTCAAGTCGACAAAATGGACTTTGGTTTTCAAAAATAAAACTCCGAAAAGATTTTTCACTGCAAATTAAGTAGTTTCCTAAGTGTTTTCTATAAACAAACAAATAGTTTTTAATGGTTGTTTGCCATATTCGTATTTGCTAAATACTTATTGAGAATAGTTTTCGAACGAGTCGATGTAATTTCTCCAAATTTGGTCATAACTTCTAGGTCGGGTTTGGGGTGTTATAGTTTCTCTCTTAAATGTTCTAAAGAACGTTGAGGTTTAGATTGATGATGAAGATCAGGTCATGCTATTAATATGCTCTTTTCCTTCTTCATATAAGTCTTTTAGGGAAACCCTAATTTATGAGGGAGATAAGCTTTTGTTTCAGAAAGTGAAGAAAAACTTGTTGAGCAAAGACAAACTCGACAATGAGTTTGGTTCGGATAGCAGTTCAAGTTGGAAACTCTCGACATTTGTTACGAGAAGCAAGACTGGTCCAAGGTCGAAGAATCGAGACAAGTTATGTGGCTGCTATAAGAAGAAAGGTCACATTAAGGTAGATTGTTACAAACTGCGAAATAAGAACAAGAGGGCTGCTGAGAGCAACAAGGATGGAGTAGCTGATGTTAATACAGCTGAAGGTAAGGGTGACAATTTGTTATCGGTGTCTATGATCGAAAGGTCTAAGTTTACGTCTGAGTGGATTTTGGATTCGGGGTGTTCGTTCCACATGTGTCACAATAGGGACTGGTTCTCCACATATAGTTTAATTGAAGGTGGAGTTGTGTAACAACCCGTTTTTGGTTAAATTAGAATAACAGTTTTAGGACCACAAATCCGAAGTCAAAATTATTATTTCATTTTTATTTTAGTATTTGCAGCATGATAGCATGTATGGGTGAAAATTTTGTGAAGTAATTTCATCGTTTAAATGGTCAATTTGATAAAAAAGACTAAATCGCGTAAAATGTAAAAGTTATGTTCTATTAGCTAAAGGTGTTTAATAGCTATGGAACTTAAATGTGGTGGTCTTTATGTTATAATTAGACCATTAATAGCATGATTGGACATATATGGACATATATTAAGGTGTTTTAAATGGTTTTATATAAGGTTAATATAGTAATTTATTCATTAAAGGTTAATTAATTAAAACAAAAGAGAAATTTTGTTCATTCATCTTTCTCCCAAATGAAAATAAGAAAGAAAATAAGCCATTGATGAACTTTGAAGGTTCAGCTATTGCATGTTTCAATTATAAGTGATTTTTGACCCGGTTTTTAGTGATTTCTATGTTTTTGAGTTCATTATAGCTCAATCTATCTAGCCCGTACTTTCAATTTCAAAAATTTTAAAATTTTTTAGAGTTTCCATTGATATATGTATGTTTTCTTTGATGATTTATGATGAATTATGAATATTTGATGCTAGTTAAACAAGTTTTGTTAAGTGATTTTTAGTGAAAATGCAAAGTAGGGATGAAATTATGAAAATGTGTGGTTAAATGTGTGAATAAATGAAAAATATGGTCTATTAGGAGCATTATAGTAATTCAACTAGCATGGGTTTAATTGGCATTTCATTAAATTGTGATTTTATGAAATAAGGACTAAATTGTAAAAGATGTGAAATATTAGGGGTAATTGTGTAAAAATTCCTTAAAGTGAAGTTTGGACTCAATTGAATAAATAGATGATTAAATGAGTTGAATTTGATATCATATAGATCAAGAAAAATGAAATACAAAATTAGATCGAGGGAAGAACAATGTGTCAGATTAGTTGATTCGCCTTATCGTTTTTACATCCGAGGTAAGTTCGTATGTGATAAGCATTTTTACAATTATACTTTAAATGCTTTGATATTGCATAAATTGTGTATATAAGATTATAGTCATGTTTGACGAAGATTCAAATATATGTATGGCACTTAGTGTGCGATTCGGAATAGCTTTGGTTATATATAGCACTTAGTGTGCGAGACCGAGATAGCTACGGCTATGTAAGGACTTAGTATGCGAGATTATAATAGTTTCAGCTATGTATTGGCACTTAGTGTGCGAGATATTGAGTATTCGAGAGTATTCCGAAAAGGTATGAGTTTGTTAAGAAATTTTACAGATATGTACATGTAAAGTATGAGATTCAAATAGAAGAAGTTATAAATTTGCATATAAGCATATGATTAAGCATATGGAAGGTTTGTTGTTATTATAAGTTATTTGTTATATAGTTCAAATTGATGATTTGTGTATTATGATTTGTTGAGTATATTTCGTATGAGCTTACTAAGCTTTATACCTTTGTTTATTTTTCTGTTTTATAGTGATTTCAAAGCTAGCTCAAATTCGGGAATCGTCAGAGACTACGTCACACTATTCAACCATCACTTTGGTACTTTTGATCTCATGGTTTGGTTATATGGCATGTATAGGATTATGGTTGTTTTTTATATGTATTTTGGTAGTGAGTTTTGACATTTGAAATGGCTTGTGAATGGTCATGTTTATATAGCCATGAGACTTGGCTTAATTTGGTGTATTTGGTTATGTACACATATGTGCATATATGGTTGTTAGTTGAATTCATGAATGGATGAATGAATGACTTGTATTATGAGGTTTGTGGAATTGGTATCATGCTTGAGAATTGGTGCAAAATGATGCATGTGTAAAGGTTTAACTAGTCGATTTGTATATGTATTTTGGTATGTTTTGATAGAGTAAGATTTGAAGTTATAAGCATATTGGAATATTGGTATTTGATATGGAATGAATTAGTTTTGATTGTGGCTAAATTGGATGCTTATTTAGGCTTTGAATTGGTGCCATTTTGGTTGTGTAGGTAAATGCAAATTTGGGTGGCAAATTGGCTTGGTAAATAGCCTATTTTTGTCCATACGAGCAAAGATACGGGCGTGTGTCTCAGCCGTGTGTGACGCATGGTCATGTTGCACGGCCATGTGTCCCCTGGTGTTGAAATTAAAATCAAGTCAATATGCTCCACACAGCCTTACACATGGGCGTATGACTTGGCCGTTTGGTATAAGTCAGTATACCCTACAGGTTTGACACGGCCTAGCACACGGCCTGGCACACGAGCGTGTGTGGCCATTTTTAGGGCACACGGGCTAGCCGCACGGGCGTGCGTATTGGCCGTGTGACCTAAGTCAGAGAGTTACACGGGGTAAGACACGAGCTAGGACATGACCATGTGCTCCCATTTCAAATGTCCACACGACCTGTGACACGGGTGTGTCTGGTGGCCGTTTAAGACACACGGCCTAGTCATACGGGCGTGTGTCCCCTGTATTTTGAAAAAAAATTTAAGTTTTCTAAAAGTCTCTGTGTTATCGGTTTAATCCCGAACCACCTCGAATACATGTTTTGGGCCTCGTAGGCTCATATTAGGGACGATATGGATGTTTGTGAATGATTTGTTTTTTTGAAATAGAAAAATGTATGAGAGATGTATATTTAATTGTGTAATAAGTTCGGTAATACTCCGTAACCCTATTCAGGCATTGAATACGGGTGAGGGGAGTTACAAGTTGTATATATGGGGAATGAATCACTTTGTAAGATAATCGATATTGGTACTGTTTAGGTTAAGATGCATGAAAAAATTATAAAGACACTATCAAATATTAGGCATGAGCCCGACAAAGAGAAAAACCTCATCTCCTTAAGTATGTTGGACTAAAAAAAGTGCAGAATTGTTATTAAGTCAAGCAACATTAAGGTATCCCATAAAGCTCTCGTTTTGATGAGAGGTCGAAAGACTGACAGCTTATATGTTCTTCAACCGTGACTGGTGTAACAACAATTTCCTCGTCAATTATGGAGTCAAAGTTGAATCGACGTCAAATTAAGAAATTTGACTTTTTCAGGTTAGGCAGTGGGTCTGCAATTAAGAGTATTTCAGTTTTCAGGTTCAAATGCTGATTTGGACTTGGTGAGTATCCTGCAAAGGTTTAGATAGGCCCGTAATGAGCTTAGAAAAGGAGATATGAGAAAATACAAGTTAAGGTGGAGATTCGAGGAGTGTGCCTCATATTTACGAGTTGATGTCTTGACGAGGAAGAGTCGACGTCATGATAAGACGGCCATAGTGTCTCGACGAGAAGATTGGCCACGTCCTGATGACACGAAGAACGACGTCTCGACGTGGTGCATATGACATTGCGACGTGTTCCCCGATTCATTCGGGTTTTCTTCTCGTAGTTAAACTCTACTATTGTTTCCTAGTTAAACTCTAATTAGTCTAGGTTATTTTAGTCATATTTAATCTACGAATTTAACCTATAAAAGAGGATGTTGTAACCCAGAATAATAATCTTCATCATCCTTGAGATTGAGAGAATTTTGTGAGTTTTAGGGAATTTTAGGTTTTATCCAAAGTGCTTTATTCTTTCGGGATTTAGAGTTGCTTGTTGAGATTATCTTCATATTGTACTCTTTCAGTTTTTGCTAATTTAGTGAAGTCTCCTTTGCTTGTGGCTTTTTGTTATCTTGTTTGGAGGAAATTTTCTATTTAAATATTTATGTGTTCGATCTTCTCTATTTTTACCTTTTTTGTTTCGTTATTTACATGGATCGATCCCAACAATCCTATTTTAATTTGCATTATAAAAATTTCTACTTTTTATTATATATATTTAGATTTTATATACTTTTTTATTTTTATACATTTAATTATGTCACATATATATTTTAGTCTTTGCATTATTATAATTAATATATATTTAGATTTTATACAATTTACTAACTTTTATATATTTAATTATTTCACATATTTTTCAAGTTATTTATATTTTTATAATTTATTTCATTTATTAATTTTTATAATTGACATATAAAATTTGAGATTTTATATTTCTTTCTTATTTTTATATTTTATTTCCATTTTTCAGAATTTTTATAGTACATATATATTATCAAAGAAAAATGGTATACTTTATAAAAGAATGTCAAGTGGCATTTTTTCATTGGCCACAACATCCCAACATTTCTTTTAATGTGAAGTAAAAGAGTGGCCAAAAACATAACTTTGGCATACTTTAGATACTAAATTGGAACAAAAAAAAGTTTAAGTGCCAGAGTGAGAAAATAATTATACTTTAGGGGCCAAATCGTAAATTAAGCCTTTATAATATAATATATTATGTAGTTTAACAAAAATTAAATCTATAGTAATATAATACTATAATGTAAATATTAAAAATGTTAATATGCCTATATATATGTTGGGAAATGTGCCTATATTGTAGTACATATGTAATTGTTTTCTATGTATTTGAATGGTGAATAAATAAATTTCACATTTCATGTTGTATAGCTAAATTGTGACAAGTAAATATTAGCTCATTGATTATCTAAGTTCAAATAGATGGTAAGTGGCATTGTAAGAACGTTTACATTGCGAGAAAGACAACTTAAGTCAGTAGATAATTTAAACAACTCCGTAATCCTGTAAAAGAATCAAAATGAGCATTTGATTCAAATGCTGAGAAGGATTGTTATATTGTCTACAATTCTAATTAAGGAGATCTAGTCTTAGCTATCAGAGCAGTTGACTCCATGAGTAGAGATATAGATGTAGTCATTAGTAGAATGATACATTGAACTGGATCCAAGATGAATTAATTCTGAATTCGTTTGTGAATTAATTCACTTGTGACATTCATGGTGTAATTTACCTAAATCCTGAGTTAGCCACTAACCATGCGTATGTAACTCATATGCTTTGATATAAGTGGAGGCTTATGCTCTAAAGATGATTGAGTCGATAGCTGGTTGTTGGGTACATGATTTGTGCATGACATGACTTTACTAGCAACAATGAAATTCATAGCTCAATTAAATATTTAATGATATCATCCCATTGGCATTGTGTGGATTGATAAATATGGAACGTGGTCACGGGTTGCTCGTTCTTGATCGAGCAATTTATCACAGTCATTTTTTGATAGTGATCAGAATAATCATTAAGAAGACACAATAGTGACAATGATACAAAATAGGATTGTATTGAGTGAACGGATTTAATGCAAAGAAACTAAGGATATCATATGAGGGTAACACATATATGACGAGGTCATTGGACAAAGCAGTTGGATGAATTACCTTCGTAAAGAGTATACAATAAGGGGTTTTCAATCATGGTACTTCTTGTGGACTAACTCCACAATTAAGTAATTGTGAATTATCATAACGATCCTTTTGGACATAATTGCAATTACTAGAGTCTAATTATATATGTCCAATTGGTCTATCCGCTAGCTCAACAAAAGCTCGATCGGACTGTATTTGAATAGAAGAAAATTTTATGACTTTGGAAATAATTTAATTGAGTCGATTTATTTGATGTGGAACTAAATTCGGCAGCCGTAAGAATTGTTCAACTAGAAAATTTAACTAAATAATTTTCTTGAAAAATTAATTTGAAAAATCTAAGTGATTTTTGAGAAAATTAATTTTGATCAAGTAAAATTAAATTAATCAAATTAATATGATATTTTTGAAAATTAATTTTCAAGTCAGACAATTGGCTTAATGAGTAATTGAACTTGAAAATTAAACCTAATATCATAAATCGGGTCTAGGAGCCCAAAATTGAGACCAATACCCAAAAACTGGTCGAACTGGTTCCGGTATGTGAAGTCGGACCAACGGTCCAACCGGTGGCTGGACCAGACCAATTGAGTTGTCATTGACTCGACCGAACCGGTAAAAAAATGTAACCAGCTCGGGGTGCCGGCGGCTGCAACGACGGTGATTCTTTGGTGGTTGAGTAGTGAAAGAATTACACTCATGTTGGAACTCTACTAGAGAATTTGATTTCTTATTAACTATTCTAAAAATAATATTATTTTAATTAATTTAATATTAAATTAAATTTAATACTTATCTTAATAATATTTTATTAAGTTAATATTAAAGTGACTATCTTACTATTAAATTTAATTATAGTGGAACTCTCAAAACTCTCCCTATACAAAGAGAGCCTTGAGCCATTATTGTACACACACTTGAATTCAAGAGAAAGTTGTAGAGAAAATTCTTTTTGAAATATTTGAAGAAATTATTTCAGAAAATTTCTAAAGATATTTTTTATTTACAATTTGGTCCAAAAGTTTAAAGAATTTGTGAAATTATCCCATTGGTAATTTTTGTGAAAAATTTTCTGATTCAAATCAAGCCCACATTTGACAGACTAAGCTTGAGGATAGTTGAGAAGATTATTAGGTCAAAGTGTTCATTCTAGGCTAATCAAAATATAAAATAGGTACAATTTTGATTAAATATTTATTAGTTTAGATATCACTACTAAGTTCTTATTTTGAAACATTTTTTAGAACTCTAGTTTTTCGTAAATTTATTTTTCACTGTGTTTTCCAGACTGATCTCCAACAATATAAAATTTTAATAAATAAAAATTATTAAATATTCAATAAAATATTATAAATATTTTTAAAAAATAAAAAATATGGTTGAGCTATTTAAGATATATACATACTTATGTAAAATTTTATATCTATATTTTTAAAATGAAAATGAGCTTAGACAAATATAAAATACATATAATATTTAAGTTCGATCTTATTTAACATATAAACACCTCTAATTATAGCTTGCATAACAAATTTTCAAGATTTTGTCCTTTTGAATATTTAGCCACAAACATTAAAAATTACCTTTTAAAAGTTTTGTATTAAATACATTGGAATCAACTAACCAAATCAATCTACTTTTTTGTTTTTGAATTATTTGAAGAATAAGAATTTTTTTCCATAAATAGTTCGCAAAGAAGAGTTAAATGAAATTATTAAAATTGTTAATAAACTATTATTTATTATGTTAATATGTATATTGAAAAAAAGTATATTAATTTTTATAGAAAATATTTAAATTAATTGAGAGAAATCTAAATTATTAAAATTAATTATAATTAGTCATGATCAAATCAAATTAAAATTGATTGAAAGAGATATAAGTATTTAATTTTAGTGATAAATTTTAAAATTATACATAATTTTTGATTTATTGTGCAATTTTGATGTATAAATTTTGTGTAATCATACATATGAAATTTTGATTGTAATTTAAACGTATACATAAAACATTAATTTTGATTGAACTCTATATATTTAAAAAATAAATACATTAATTAATTTATTTATTAGATAAAAATAATTATTTGTGTATGCTGTATGTAAAAGTAAAATGTTTCTATATAGATGATTATATCATTAATTTGTGAAAATTAAATAAAAAATTTTTATATATAAAACTACGTAAAATAGAAATTTATGTAATATTATATATTTAATCAAAATTTATATATAATTTTAAGATTTATCTTTTAATTCTATTAAAATCAAATAAAATACTAAATAATATTGTGTAATGACATAACAGTTGTTAAATTATTTTTTCACATAACACAAATTTAAGATATTACATGCCAATAACAAGACCGTTCCTATAAGTTTTTTAGTATTTCTTTTATGCACTTTTATTTTTGAAGTTATTTTATTCATTCTTTATTTCCAAATTTAAGATATTAAAATTTTAATTTTTTTAAATTCTTAGCATTATATGGTTTATAATTTTATTTAAATTGATAAATATTCATATATTGTTTCAAATTAAATACTAAAATTATGGTCATGGAATAGTCATTGTTTCCATATCATATTGATCTTATATATTTAAGGTAAATAATAATTAAAATAAATGTAATTTTTTAATTTTAAAAAATAAAAGAAAAACCATTAAAGTTTTTATATATAAATGACATGATTGATTGTATATGGTAAATTATTTCCTAAAATAGTACCCTCAAGCTATCCTCTCATCCTTTATTTTTTTTCAAGACTTAATTAAAAAATTACCTTCTAAATTATATATGTGTTCACTTAAACTTTTTTTTTTTTTGGTTAAATGTAGCATTTAAAAATTCTCTCCCCGTCCCTCTCTCAGCTCCCTACCACCAGTGGTCTCCCCTCCCCCCTCCTTTTCGTATCAAATTCTTCCCTTGGGCAAAACTTTATATCATGGAATTATTAGTAAACATGGGAAGGAATAGCAAAGGATCCAATCCAATATGGGAATGATGTTTTTCATGATTTCATCGAGTTCAGGGGGGCTTGCTCTAACTCCCCTGGATATCTCAAGCTAGATTGTGACGCAGCCTTCAACTCTTAGGCTTTTAAAGCGAGCATCGCATAATAATTTATGATTTGATCACAGTGGCAAGTGATCTCCTCCTCGACAATCAAATTAGACAACAAAATTTAAAATGACACTTGGGATTGGATTGCTAAAAATACTTTGTATTCCCACTGATTCGCAATAAATGCAAGTGAATATTAAAAATATAGGTGAAATGTCGTTGAATTTTGAAGCACATTGGTTTGATTACAAATATAAGGCCGCAAAACTGCAGACGCTAGTTTTTCACCAAAGAAAAAAACAAAACAAGTGGGTCCATCCTCCACTCCAGCTTTCGTGTCATTTCCTTTCTCTCTCTTTCCTTTACTTTTCCTTCAGGCATCCATATCCAAAACCCCCTCCTTTTGTCCCTTCTCTTCATCAATTTCCCCTTAGTTTCTGCTTTTTTCTTTAAAACAATAAAGATCCCTTAGTTCCTTCTTTTCTTTCTTCGGCTTTTCCTCCAACAGGTTTGTTACAATATCATAAATCCAACACACTACCTTTTTTTTTCTTTTTTTCTCACTTGCTCTTTTAATCGGCGTTGATTACTTAAGTCTTTTGTTAGATTCATTTTCTCTTTTCTTTAACGATCTCTTCTATTTTTGCAACTAGTTGTATCATGAATTATGATCTGTTAGAATTAATTTCATTTTGAATCTCTTTTTGTTGTTCAAATTCTATTATTGCAAAGATGGGGAAAAAAAAGAGGCACTTCTTTTGTTTTTTTAAGTAGTTTTAAATTAGTCTAGTTAAAATAACTTCGGATCAGGTAAATGAGTGGTCTTATTAAAAGAAAATGGATTCTGATCGTCAACAGCTCAAAAGTATGGAAATCGAGTTTGATAATAAAGGCTAGATTTTTCAGTTAGGGTTTGTTAAGAACAAATGTTTTTGTTTTAATGCTTTGGTTTTGAATCTTTAGATTCTGAATGGATATTGCTTTGCTGCGGTAACTGGAATTTGATGTTAAGGCTATGGAAATGAATGGGTTCACTTTAAATTTTAATATATATGTAGGAGTTATGATTCGGCTGTTTAAAGTAAAGGAAAAGCAGAGAGAACTTGCTGAAAATGCAAATGGGGGAGCTCCTACTAAAAAGCAAAGTCCAGGAGAGTTGCGTTTGCACAAAGGTTTGCTTCACATATATAATGGATTGAATTGTTTAAATTTCCTTTAGTTCTGTGATAGAGATCCATTATTTTTTATGATTTGGTGCTTTTGGTGTGTTATTGCTAATTTTCTTTAGCTTTACTGATCTATTCAACTATATGTTGTTCTAGCACTGAATCTATTGGCTCAAGAGCATCTGGTGTTTGATCCTAGTGTGATTCTCATGTTTTATTTTGTCTTTCTACGTGTAGATATTTCTGAGCTTAACCTACCCAAATCTTGTGCTATAACATTTCCAAATGGAAAGGATAACCTGATGAATTTTGAGGTTTCAATTCGACCCGATGAAGGATATTATTTGTAAGGAATTTCTTTCATGCCTCTTATTTTAACACAAGTTTTCTTTTGCTCTCTAGCACAAATTTTTTGGTTAAAGTTTTTGTTTATTGGAGAAGACATGACATGCTTATAAGAGTTTTTTTACGTTCATCTTCTTATATTAATAATGCTATAACAAGTATAAAACTGATTGGCTGCTGCTGTTACAGCGGTGGCACATTTTTATTCTCCTTTCAAGTTTCTCCCGTCTATCCACATGAGGCACCCAAAGTTAAGTGCAAGACCAAGGTAGACTGGCTTACCTTATTTATATGTTTGTTTTCTAAATTCATGCTGTGGTCTCGCATGCTTTTGGTTATAACCCGGCTTGTATCATGTTGCACTCGAATATCCAGGTCTACCATCCAAATATTGATTTGGAAGGAAATGTTTGCCTTAACATCTTACGTGAAGATTGGAAACCGGTGCTCAATATAAACACTATAATCTATGGTTTATATCATCTTTTCACGGTAATGCCTAATATATTTATAGCCATAATTCAGTGGATTTGCTGCCATCTGATATCTGAATCTTTGAATTTTGTGTGCAGGAACCGAATTATGAGGATCCCCTCAATCATGAAGCTGCTGTAGTGTTGAGGGATAATCCAAAGATGTTTGAATCCAATGTGAGGAGGGCTATGTCTGGCGGGTATGTTGGGCAAACCTTTTTCCCACGGTGTGTCTAGCTTTAGCAAGGTCGCTGAATGCGCAAATGCACACGTCATAAACACTTGAGCTTCTGTGGGTTGTATAATTTACCTGCAAATTGCCCTCTATTGTCTGCTTTGATTTTCTCACTTTTCCTGCAAGACCAACCAGATAAAAATTCCATCAATGTTTCACTCTAGCTTTTCCCAAAGCTGTTGTATGATTCTGTGGCATATAATCTCAATTTGGAACTAGGATAGAGTCAATAGACCGAATTTCATGCACTTGCATATTATGTGACATCTTCTCTCTCTCTCTCTCTCTGAAAATGAATACCTCTTTGTTTCTTTCTTTAGCCTGTTTTTGCTTTGAGTACAAGGATTTAGGTGCTTGTTGAACATTGAGCAACAAATCATTCCCATAATTGAAATAATTCCTGAACCAGATTTCATCTTCAGAGCCATCTTTGACATGAATCATTTTTGTATGCATGTACCTTAGGTTACATATTGCATGCTCTTTAGATCTCTTAATTCTGCTTATTAGCTTACAGGATAGAGATATAATTTTAATGTGCCTTTTAAGTTATATCTAAAAGTCCTATAATCAAGGCAGCTGATAGAGAAATGGTTTATAATAAAATCGCAATGGTTCTACAATTACAGGCTGGCAATGTATGACCAGCATAATAATGAATTTCTTGACAAGTTAGTGGAACTTCATGAGCAAGATGTTGCCATAGAAGGTAGTATATGTCTGCGCCTCATAGTGAAAGAAATTGTGAACCAAGTTCTCAGAAAATAACCAAGTATTCGATCAAATCATCTCTTCCTCTTTCACAGCCGCCAATCTAACATTTTCACGGTCTCGCCTGAAGAGTTTGTACAACGGCGTGTAACACAAACAACACAAACCAAATGGAATTGCCATCATTGATAGTAGCCCTCTGGACAAAGCAAATGCCTCGCGTGGAGAACCATTGATCGGATCGATAGATTTTGAATCATAACCAAACATTTTCTCTGATAGGATACCTACCAAGGGAGCTGCGAAAGATGAAAACGATCCTTCAAAAGCACGGTCGAATGCATAGATCATGGTCCTATGTTTAGAAGGGACGACTTCGGCAAACATAGGACCATTTGCAGCCGTGGCATTCCAACTGATGGTTAAGCCCATCATAAACAGGGTTACAGCAAAGGTGTAATAACTGCTCACTGATTGTGGGATCACTTTAAGAAGGAACAATGAGAATGGTATGCCCATAAAGGCACTGAATTGTGCACATATAATACGCCCAGAATGGGGGTAAATTTGTGACAATCTATCTGCTATTACCCCACCAAGAAAGGATCCCATAGCACATCCGATGGCAAAAAGACTTAAAAGTGCTGCTGTAGAATTATGATCAAAACCTGAGAAACAAGAAAATAAAAAAATAAAAAAAAAAGACCCAAAGGTATCAAAAATCAAGCACTAAACCAGTGATTCGGTAAAATATGTAGCATTCGACCATTTTTTTGGAATGCTAAAAAGAAACAAGAAAATGGGTTAGAATTTGTGTACCAATTAGTTCAAACCACATGGTAAAGAACACCATGGCAGTCCATGGTAGTGAACCAATAATTCCCTGCAAGACAATTATCTGAAAAGTTGGAATTCTAATAACAGCTTTCGTAGCCATCCAGGACTCGGACCAAACAGACGAGACACGACCATTCCCTTTTTCTACCAACTCATCCCTGCGAAAGAAAGCAGCTGAGTCACCAAAACAATATATGAAAATATCAAAATGCCAAACCCTAAAAACTAAATTTAGATGGTGATAAGATATTGAAACAGATAAAAACGAAAAAACTTCGAATGAGCAATTAGTACCTTTCTAAATTAATTCTGGCATCATGATTGACACTAACTGTTTTCCTAGGATCAACAACAAATAGGAACACAAGGAGTCCTATGAATGAACTTAACGTTGCCATCAAAATGAAGGCACAACGCCATCCAGGCGTACCCCAGAACTGCTGACCAGCCATTACGGTAGCAACAACACCACCACCGATGCCGCCCAAGGTGCCAACAAGGCTTAGCAGCCCAAATCCAGCCCCTCTCACACCATCCATGTAACTATCAGCAATAAAAGACTGAAGTGCTGGTATTACAATTGCCAGTCCAAAGCCATTAACTGCTCTCCACATTGCAACCTGATGAAACTGTTGGCTTCCACTCACTGCAGCAGTCGATAAGGCCCAGCACATCGTACCTATAGCGAGAACCGTAGGGCGATCATAGTTAATTACGAGTACGCCAGCCAAGGGAGATGCCAGGCCCTGCACAAAGTTCCTTATGAAGGTGAGATACCCAAGATCAGATGGCCCAGCATTGAAAGCTTCACTAACTTCTTTGTAGACAGATGGAAGGAGGTTTTCATCAGCACGTTCCATAATGGCAGCCAAGTTTATAAGGAGGATAGAAAGTGAAACGCCGAAAATCTTTCTAGTTCTGTGGAATGTTAAAAGTATATCACCAGTAGATTCAACACAAAAAAAAAAAGGCATTTCCAAGGTAAATTACATAGAAAAGGGGAAAGCATTGAGGATATGTATATCTGAATATGCACATATTGAAGTAATAACAATGGAAGAAGCTTTCTTTTGCAACCAGTTTGACATTACAAAAGATAACAAAAATCAAACATATCTAGGAATCTCCAATAAAAGATTCAAAAAGTGGAAGCCAAGGCCTCCATTGGCCATATTCCATAAACAAGGAAAACAGCTTCCTAAGAAAAATAAAGTATCCTTTGACAAGGATATCTCTGAGTTTTTGTGCATTATTATGACAAAAAAAAAAGCAACTAAAATGGAATAATTATGGTAAATATCAATTTGCTAATGCTTCATTTGCTTATCTAAGAGCATAAAATGCCCCTTTAAAAAAGCTTTTTGACTTTGCCATATATATCCGAGTACCCAGATCCCATAATCAACAAATAATCAAACAATAAGTGCCTCAATAATCAGGAAAAAAGAAAAAGGACAAAGATTTGGAAAAAGGAACTTACTTCATGGATTGAAGATGTCTACGAAACAAAGGCTTGGAGTGAAACGGAGCAGAAGATCTTAAACGGCTTCGATTTAAGCCCATAAAACAACCAAGAAAAACTTCCTAAAATCCTGGAAACATGTATTTCCAGCTTCGATGATGGATCTGGAACACCCACTTGCCTTGTTGAAACAATAAGACTCCGACCATCCAGGGACTCATCAGGAATTATCCCAAAATAAAAATATTCGATTCCCGGTCAATGCAAACAATATAATATTTAATTATTATTTATTGAAAAATAATTAATGAAGTTACACGGTTAACAAAAAGGACAAAAACCCAAACTCTTAAAATAAAACTAGTATTTTGGATGGAAAAATCAAAGTTGCCGAAGCAAGGAAAATGAAAGAAAGCTAGTTTAGTTTATCCGGTTGTGGGTGAGGTTACATTCTAAAGCGTGGGCTTGATGTAAAAGTCTGGGATCTAAACTACACTTGGATTGCGGAGATTGGTGGTGTCATAATTCCAGGATATGTGGTGTCTTGTCTTTTTAATTTTTTCCTCCCTATAAAGGGGCTCGGGTTTTTTGGTCATTGACCTTCCATTAATAGTTAAATGTCCCAAAACATTTTTATAAATAAGTGTACTTTGTAGGATAGAATACATTAGACTTGAGTTAAATTATTAAAATAATATTTTTATAAGAGATAACTCATCATGTTAATTAACGATTTAAAACAAATATTTTATCATTTCACTTCTCATTTAATCCAAATAATTAATATCTTTTATGTAGGTAAACTATTTCAAGAGGAGATAAAATTTGAAACTAAATTTAGGAATCCGTGCATAAATATGAGCTAGCTGGTATACTGTATATTATAAATTGAGACCTTTTTAAGAATAAATAAGATATTAATCATGCCATATATGCAAAAACATAAAACCAGGTTTTACTTAAATAAAATTAATGTATAAATTATAAAGAAATTCATTTTTAATCGTTTAATAATCATTTGGTGCTTGAGTTTGTTACTTTTTTTAATGTGGTATATGTTTGTTTTTGTCCAATGTGGTATATAAGGAGAAGTGCTCGATCAAATCGAATGAACAATTTTGAGTTAATCAAGTTGACGAATTCTATTTTATCATCCTAACTCGATTTGAAATTTTCTCAAATCGAGTCGAGTGAGATGAAATTCGAATTGAATATATTTGTTTGAGTTAAATTAAAAAAAATGATTCTAGGTCCTTATAATCACTATCACCCACCGTAATCAAATTTGTCCACTATAATTAAATTTGTTATTAACTTTCATCCTCTTCTTTACTTGCTTAGTTGCTTCAATTATCTTCTGATTCTTGTCACTATATATTTTGAAATTAAAAACATATTAAATATAAAAATGTAATTTTTTAATAAAAGTTATCTTAAAAATAAAATGTAAAATTAATACCAAAATAAAATTTTAGCACAAATATTTTATAGCATAATCACTAAATCATCTTTAATAAAAATTTATAGATTCAATATGATTAAACAATTCAATAATATAAATAGTAAAAATGTGAAATTTAATTTAATAATATAAATAGTAGATATAAATAAAATTATTTTTTGACAAAAGATATAAATAAAATTATTACTATTTAGGTTTAGGGATTTTTTGGATGATTTTAATTTTTGATTTTGGGGTAAAATATGAGAAGTAAAAGTTTAGGGGAAAATAAAAAGTTTTGGGGTTGAGAGAGAAATTTTGGGGAAAGTAAATGGGGAGTAAAATTTAGTGGGGGAATGGGTTTGGGGTATAAAGGGGTGAGATGGGAGAGGAGTAAAAGTTTTCGGGGAAAAGTGGGAGGGAGTAAAAGTTTTGGGAGAAAGTAAAGATGTTTGGGAGTTTAAGATAAAAATGTAAAATATTATAGTTTAGTATTCAATTTATTCGAATTATTCAAGTTATTCGAATTTGAAAACCAAACTCAATTCGAAAAAAAATTCAAGTTGACTCGAATAACTCGATTCGTTTAACTCGAAATTTGATTTTTTTTCGATTTTTTCAAGTCGAATCGAGTTTTGCTCACCCCTAGTGGTATATGTATTTAGCAAAAGTTATATGTTTTGATACTTGAAAGTAATGATGTTAATATTATAGTGTTTAATTTGAGTTTAGATTAATTTGAAAAAAAATCATAATTCATTAATAATATTAGCAGTTATCTTTATACACAAAAATTTTGAGTTGAATATTAACCTGAAAAAACTTTTGGATTTAAAGAAAAGTTGATGAACCTTATGTTTATAAATGTATAAGGATGAAAAGATAATGTTTGTTATTCTATATGTCGATGACATTTTACTCATTGGGAATGACGTGAGATCATTATCATTGGTTGATTAACTCAATGATTCGACATTAATGGCTGAAGCTAATTTCGCATCAATAAAGATCAAGAGAACAAAATTATGACAATTATCTCAAGCTTCATACTTTGATTAAATTTTGAAACGTTTTGCAATGTCTAATGAGAAGAAGGAAGCACAACCTTTTGTATCGGGTTTTTCATCTTTCTTTAAATGATTTTCCTAAAACAGAAGAATAAATATAATATATTAGAAAAGTTCTAAATATATGTTTATTATAAGAAGCTTTGTAACACCCCTAACCCGTATCCTTCGCCGGAACAGAGTTATGGAGCATTACCTGATTTTACAGTTCAATTACAATTAATTTATGTCATTTACTATTCATTTCTGAAAATCAATCACAATCAATCATAATTTCCTTCATAGGGGTCTTCGAGGTCCAAAATACATATTAGAATCGAGTCAGGACTAAACCGGAATCACAGAAAATTTTTCGCAAAATTTCAAAATTTTTCTTAGATGCAGGAAACACACGCTTGTGTGTGGTTCATACGGTCAAGTGACACGCCCGTGTCTTAGGCCATGTGGGCATTCGATGTGAGGCACACGGCAGTGTCCTAGCCCGTGTCCTTACCTGTGTAACTCTCTGACTTGGGTCACACGGCCAGCCACGTGCCCGTGTGCTATACCTTGTGGACAATTTAATTTTCGAAAATTAGGTGTAGAGGTTACACGGCCAGGACACATGCCCATGTGCTAGGCCGTGTGTCTCATACGGCTGAGACACATGCTCGTGTCTCTACCCGTGTACTCAATTCTGAGCATTCTGTTTCTCTAATTTTAAGATCACGGGACACACGGCCAAACCACACCTCGTGCGCATGGCCGTGTGTCACACACGGTTGAGACACACGCCCATGTGTTTGCTCGTGTGGACAAAATAAGGTCATTTTCCAAGCCTTATTTCTCACCCTTTTTACCTTGCATCTACGTCAATTTCAATATATTCACCAACCAATTCAAGGCATATAAATCAATCTAATGATCAAGTTTTATGCATGACACATTTACTCATGCTTTCAAGTATCATCTTTACATTAAAATTATATACTTACCTAAACTTAATTGCATCTAATATATTAAACCAAACACATTTATATACTAAATATAATAAACCTCATGCATAAATATGCATTAAATTTACTATCACTAGCCATTCCAATGGCTAGTTACAACCAAAACATTTACATACCCTTATTTATTATCATTAGCCTATACATGTGGTTACACCAAGGTAAGATTTCTATTTATACCAAAACAAGCTGGAGGATAGTGTGATGATGCTTCGACCGATCTTTAACTTTTACGAACTTCCAAGTACTATAAAATAGAGGAAAAAAACCTAGTAAGAGTTTGATGCTTAGTAAGTTCGTATAACAGGAATTTCACTTGCCAATCTTGTTCATTTAAAATAAGCATATCAATAACATGCATCCTAACAAAATTAGCCATTTGCCTAATCACATACACTCAATCAAACAAGTTAGTCATAAATTTTCTAAATACTCTTCAAATAATAACGATGATGAGCTCATTAGGTAATAACTTTCATATACATAATCCTTTCATATCATATTTTCACATAACTCATACATTTTCATAACAAGTCATCTCAAGTTCAGTGTAGACATGTTAAAACTTTACCCGTTGAATTTATTTGAAATATCGATGGATACATCAGTAGTACATTTAAAGTGTACAAAACTACAAATCCGTCAATTTGTATTTAGGGGTACCCAATTAGAGCACATAATCAGGAAGCACTCTCTCAAGCCATGTAATAGGATGCTCATGTGAGCCATGTATCAAGAAGCTTATCCGGGCAAAATAGGAAACTCGTAAGAGTATTAATCAGGAAGCTTATAGAGCTTAACAGGTAACTCTAAAGAGTTATTATTAGGGAGCTCCGGATAGCCATTTAACAGGAAGTTCAAGGGAGCTATAACAGGACACTCATAAAGAGCTGTGTTTGTGTTTGCAATATATGCAGGATCACAATCGATCATATAACAGGACGCTTACAAAGAGATGTGGTAGTCCGCAACACATGCAGGACCACTACCGATCAGGATGCTCGCAGGAACCATATAATAGGAATGCTTTAGAAGGCTTTTAATAGGATGCTCGTCCGAGCTATAATGTTCTCAACATATGCAGGACTATAATCAATATGGGAAAATACTGTATCCATCGCATTTCATTATTCAAACGGGACTTATCATTTATCGAACAATATTGGGTATGTAATTAATTTCATACATTAAACATTTATGCAATTCACACAAATAAAAATTCAATTCAAATGTATTAATATACATAATTAAGTTACACGAACTTATCTCGACACTTGTTGTGTATGAAAATCTACTAATCCATCACCTTTTCTTTTCCTCGATCTAACTCTTTATTTGATCTTTCCGGATCTATATAAATAAATTTAGCATCAATTTAATTCAATTTATACTCAATTGAATTCAATTCACATCTTAGACAAAATTACCATTTTGCCCCTATTCTTTTCATAAATGACAATTCCATCCCTAAGCTCGGAAAATGAAATTCATGCAATTTAATCCTTATTTCAAGCCTAACCAAATTTTACATGTTACAATATCAGCCCATTAATTTCACAAAAATCAAAATTTTTCCATGGGTTTTACCAATTTTCAATTTGGTCCCTAAATCATAATTTCATCAAAATTTTCTTTGTAAAAGTTGTTTATCTATCAACAACCTTTCATTTTCTACTATAAATTTCAAAATTTTAGCATTTACATCCATGGAAAAATTTCTATACTTTGATATCTTTACAAATCAATTCCCAAATTAGATAGATTAAGCTATTCCGATATCAGAAATATAAAAATTACTAAAAACGGGACAAGATTGCTTACCCAATTAAGCTTGTTTGATTTCCTTTTAAGCTTGTTTGATTTCCTTTCTCTTTCCTAGGGTTTCCATGTACTTTGGGGAAGAAGATGATAATTATAGTATGTTATTTCTATTTACTTATTATATCATCCTTTATTTTTCCTACTTTCCAATTTAGTCCTTTTCTTTTTCTAATTTTTCATGGATGATTCATCATAAATATCTACTAACTTTTCTTAGTGGTCTAATTACCATATAAGGACTTCAAGTTTTGAATTCCATAGCTATTTGATACTTATAGCTACTAGAACTCAACTTTTTCATTTTATGTAATTTCGTCTTTTCCACAATTAAACATGAAATCGGTAAAATTTTCTTAATGAAATATTCATACGTCATTTCTATCATATGCAATTCATGCAATAATATTAAAAAAAAATTTAACTTGAATTTGTGGTCTCGAAACCACTATTTCGATTTCATTGAAAATGGGCTATTACAAGCTTTACGTATACTTGATGGTCACTAAACTAACTATAAATATGACAAAGGAAATCGCACCTATTGAACAATAGTATAGCTATGGTGAGTAGAGAATATCATATCCACGAGGACTAAAAGTATTAGTAATTATCGTTTTTCTATTATTTAGCCGACAATTCAGAGTGATGTGTTTTAATCTAAATCTATTAAACTATTTAACTACGAACGCAACAGAGAATAAATCAAGGAAATAATCGAATATTAACCAATGAAATAAACAATACCCAGGAAAGAATCCACTTAGACTTCACCTATTATTATGAATCTGAATTAAACGATTTACTCACTTGTGTCTTGATCCATATAAATCCCTAAATTATGTTAATATCTCTTTCAAGAGTAAGAACAACTAACTCTAGGTTGATTAATTGAAATCTCTTTCTAATTAAAACCCCTATCGTCACATTAATTCGATCTATGGATTCCCTTATTGGATTTGACTCTAATTTGGTAGATTTATGTCGTCCTATTTCTAGGATTGCATGCAACTCTACTCAATTATGCTAGATCTACTCTTAAATAGGGACTCTTGCTCCACTGAATTAAGCACATTAAACATGAGTTAATATCCCGAAAATATTAAAACAAGAAATAAGCATACATAATTGAGAACAAGAATCAAATATTTATCGTAAAACAAAAAAATAAATAAAAGGATTCATTATATGTTTCATCCTTTTTAGGTATCTAGGGAATTAGTTCATAGTCCTAAATGAAAACATCTCAAAGTCAGGATAACCACAAGACATAAACAAATTTAATAAAACTTCGAAAGAAATTAAAAGGAGATCTTCAATCTTGATGGAGATCCGCTTCTGAGTCGATCTTCTCTGATTGCTCCCTTATGTCTTCTTATAATTGGTATTTATAGACTTCAGAATGCTTGAAAGCCTAAAAATTGGGTTTTTCCATGTATTTGGGAAGTAGGGTGCGAAATCAAAATGGGTTGGCACATGGGTGTGTGTCCAGCTCGTGTGGCTCACACGGGCATGTGTCCAACCCATGTGAAAATTCCCAGGCCGTGTGGCTCTTGAAAATAACTCCATTTGTCTGATTTTGGCTCGTTTTTCGATCCTTTCGCTCCCAAATGCTCTCCTAAGTATAGAAACATGAATTTAAAGGATTAGGAGCATCAAATTCACTAATTTGCATAATTAATCATCCAAAAACACATTAAGAATGAGATTAAAATAGGTTACTTTTATAACTTATCAATACTATGCTTTCATGACATATTGGGCTCAAACATTGACAAATTGTTACGTATATACTCAAGTATTTACGAAGAACAAGATATTATATCCTTGTATACTCTAGCGGGAACTTAATACCCTTTGGATATACTAATTCAAGCTTCCAAACATGTAGAGAATCAAGGAAATTAACACTATTTTGTGTATTTGTCCTAGGCAGTGAAGCCAAGGTTTGGAGAAGTGTAAAGTAGACTTCTACTACTGACTCCACTATGGAGGCTGAATATGTGCATAAAAGAAATAGTCTAGCTTTAAAACTTCTTAATGGATCTTAATGCCATTCTTAGTATGGAAAAATCTATCACACTATATTACGATAATAGTGCAACAATAACTAATAATAAGGGAACAAGGAATCACAAAAGGAAAATGCATATTGATTGCAAATATCATAGTATATGAGAGGCAGTAGCTAAAAAAATTATAGATATAGTCAAATTTACATCTAAGGACAACCTTGCGGATTCGTTTACCAAAACTCTGATGGAGAAGATCAGTTTGAAGAAATATGTTGAGGGTATGAGAATGCAAAATATGACTTATTTAATTTATTAGGGCAAGTGAGACATTGTTAGGATTTGTGCCTTTATTGTAGTGATTTTATCATGACTACTTATAATTTTTGGATTGATTGAATAAATAAAATTATCATATTTTCATTTTAACTAATATTTTTATAACTATCCTCAATGATTCTTCATGAAAAGTAAAATGTATAAGTAAATATAAGCTCTGGATTACCTTTAATTTAACTAATATTAAGTTACATTATATGAACAAACTATAATGTAAGAAGGCAACTTATAGAAGTAGACAATCTAAATTGTCCATAGTCCATAGAATCAGATTGAACAAATGGTTCAAATAATAGGGGGCTATTATGTCACATATAAGTCCAATTACAAAGATAACTTGTCTTGGCTATTATAATAGGAATGACTTCCAAAAATTGATACATATACACACATTATATTAGAACCAAGTTAAAATTTTCCTAAATTATTTTATGAGCTTATTCACTTGTGATGTTCATGGTGTGATTAATCCTTCAGTAAGTGAATAGTATTACTCATGTGCTTTAGTGTATTAAAACCTATGCTTGGTAGATTGTTGGTATATTGGGTACATCGACATGACTTGTGCATGGCATGAATTCACTCACATTATTGGAATCATAGCTTAAATATAAAGTAAATGGTATCCTCTCATTGGCATTGTATGAATTATGAAATTGGAACGTGGTTATGAGTAGTTTGTCTAAGACGAATGATTAATCATTATAATTATGAGTAATGATAGTTTTCATCGAGGAAGTTATAAAGGTGGTCTTGACATAAAATGGATAGAATTAGGTGAGAAAATTTAACCTAAAGGGATCAAGAATATCCTATGAGGGTAACACACATATGATAAAGCCATTAGACAAAAGCTTAATATATGTAGCTTTCTTAATTGTATAAGACATGGAGATTAATCATCGTACTTTTAATAGATTGATTCTATGACTAAATAACTTTCTAATCAATCGATGAAGAGTCAAAACTTAATTATAAATTATTTAGGGTAAACTACACCGTAGGTCACCTAAAATAGTGTCGTTCTTATTTTGGCCACTCTAATTTTTTTTGTCAATTTAGTCACTCTAATTATAAAATTGCTCGAATTGATAATTATGATTAAAAAATTTGCTAATTCACTAACAAATTGCTAATGTGGCATTTTTTTAATTTTTGACTAAAGCTAGGGAGCTCTCTATAATTAGTCCAAAACACCTTTTTGGTTTATTCGCAACATGAAGATTTTAATGGTGGCACCACTAACACTTGAATCCTTTTTAGAAAGAGAGAAACCAATGATGGCGATGACGAACCATGACCCCACCTTTCCAATGAGCCCACCAACTACAAAATCACATCAAAATTTCCACATTTAGAGAATTAGTTTCTGCAAAGCAATTAATCATCCATTATTGTTACATTCTTTTACAAATGAAATAACATCAATCATAATCCCAAAACCCCAAATATAGAAAAACTTAAGGATATAGAAAAACTAAGGCCAAAAGGAAGAAACTTTATGCTCTAGAAAGACCACTAACTAATGAATAAGTAAACACAAAACTCAAGCTTGGATCTTTTCAAAAGCATGCTGATGAGTTTAACAAAGAAAAAAAATGTGTGTTTCTTAATTAAATTTACTTTCTATATGATGGACGACCATGATTGTAATGCCCTAAATGTAACAGCCTGTTTTTGGGCCTAGTAGGAACATCGATTTTAGAACCACTAACCCGAGGTCAAAGAAATTATTTTTAATATTATTTTATGTGTTATAGCATGTTTATATGAGTGCATAAAAATTTTGGTGAAATAATTTTAGCAATTGCATGCTCAATTGCGAAAAATGACTAAATCACATAAAGGGAAAAAGTTTTGTTTTCTAGCAAATGGTGTTAAATAGCTAAAGAATCATAATTAGGGGTCTTTAAAGGGCAAATAGACCCATTTCAATAGGGTGGCTGGCCATAGAGACAAAGAGGAGTCAAAAAGTCAAAAATTTAATAGGGTTGGTATTTGATGACATTAGCTAATTGAATAAAAAAATAAAATCAAAGGGGTCATATTTCTTCTCCATCTTTTCCACTGAAAATTGAAGTGAAAAAACCCTATGGGAGCTTGAAAATTTTCAGCACAATAAACCCTTACATGTATTTCATTTGGATGATTATTTTTGTTGATTTTTATACTTTTGGGACTATTGTAGCTTAATTTAGCTAATGGAGGGACTATTTTGCAAAATAGTTGAGAGTCTAGGGTTTTTACATGAGAGTGTTCATGTTGTTTGCTGAATTTTTATGGAAAAAATGAATCTTGGTTGTAAAACAAACGACTTTTATAAAGTAGTTTTCATGAAAATCCTAACTAAAGACCATTTTGCATAAGTTATAAATTATGTGGTAAATGTGTGAAATAATGAGAATCGTGGGCTGCTTCTAGTATAAAAAGAATTTGGCTAGGCTTGGTTGTGAGAAAATTTGATAAAATTGATTTACGAGCC
The DNA here is from genome assembly GCF_025698485.1 of Gossypium arboreum. Classification (NCBI taxonomy): domain Eukaryota; kingdom Viridiplantae; phylum Streptophyta; class Magnoliopsida; order Malvales; family Malvaceae; genus Gossypium; species Gossypium arboreum. The sequence goes on along the minus strand of NC_069080.1, from coordinate 28,683,355 downwards.
TAGGGGTAAAATTGTAATTTTGTAAAAGTCTAGGGGCGAAATGGTCATTTTGCAAAAATATGAATTATGAAATGCATTGATTAATATGATGATTAAATTAGTGAATCTTTATCATTTTAGATCAAGAAATACAAAATCCGGGCCTAGACCGGGAGAAGGCTAAGTAAGTAGATTAAATCCAACTAGTCGCCCACTTTTTGTATACTGAGGTAAGTTGTACGTAAGTAAGGCAACTTTATCGCTATTATGTGTTGAATGATTGATTTTGCATAATATGGTTGAATATGATTATGAATAATGTATGATGAAATTAATATGGTAAATTCCCGGTTGAACTTGGGAATAGATTGGATATCCATGCTGTCACATTTGGGTGATATGTGTGCTAGTGTAAGACCATGTATGGGACATGGCATCGGCCACAATATAAGAGCCAATGTAAAACCATGTTTGGAACATGGCATTAGCAATGTAATGAGAGCTAGTGTAAGACCATGTCTAGGACATGGCATCGGCATTGATATGTGCGCTAATGTAAGACCATGTCTGGGACATGGCGCTGGCCACATCATGAGAGCTAGTGTAAGACCATGTCTGGGACATGGCATCGACCTTGACATGTGAGCCAGTGTAAGACCATGTTTGGAACATGGCATCGACAATTCACCCTCTTGTGTAAAGCTTGTTAGATATACTTTAGTATTCCAAATGGTTACACGGGTTATTTTAAAGCTTATGAAAATGATATGGAATGATATAATCATGTTGTGAGTGGTACAGGTTCTCATTCGAAACTCATAAGATATGAGTCCAGTTATGATGTCTTAATGGTAAGAATAACATGAGTAAGTTCTATCTATGAAAATGATTTTGAAATCATTAGCTTATATTTGTGACGTATAAGTATGTGGTGATATTTACCTTTGTGCACTCAAGAATGTTATGTTTATTAATGCTATGTGTTTTAAATATGCATGGCTAACGTTATTATTTATTTACGTGCAACTTACTAAGCTTTATGCTTACTTCCTCTCCTTTCCATTTTCTTATAGTGCCGCCAAGCTAGTATCGGGGATCAAGGGACGTCGGAGGCATCGATCACACTATCACCTGAAGCTTTGGTATAGCTAGTTTAATATTATGATTGTGGCATGTATAGAGACTTGAATCTTTTGTTTAGTGTCTTGTTAGTTTAACCACAAGCGTTGGCTCATATGATGGATGTGATATTCATTTTGTATAGGCCATTAATGTTGGCTAATATTGATTATTATTAAATGTATTTGATGCAAATTTATCATGGTTATGGTTGTTTTGTTAATATGTGTTATGCTTGGATTGGTTTGGCTGATGTTGTGTAGGTTGGTACAAGTAAGGGTGGCAAAAAGGCTTGGTAAATAGCCTTGTTTTTGTCCACAGGGGTAGACACATAGGCGTGTGTTTAGACCGTGTGTGACACACGGCTTACCCTATGGGCATGTGGTAAGGTCGTGTGTCCCCTGCACCTAAAGTTGGCAAAATAGAATGCCCAGTAATAAGCACACGGGCGGAGACACGATCGTGTGTCCCAACCATGTGGAGGACACGGCCTAGTACACAGGCATGTACCATGGCCGTGTGCCCTTAGGGGTTGCTGACGTAAAAAATAGAATGTCAGGGTTTTTATACACAGGTTGAGACACGGGTGTGTCATGGCCGTGTAGGGGACACGGGTCATGGACACGGGTGTGTGCCAAGCCGTGTGAAAACCCCTGTAGGTTCGAATTGAGAAATAAATTCACACGGGCTAGGGACACGGGTGTGTCTCGATATGTTCAGGCCATGTGAGTCACACCCGCCTTCAACATGGCCATGTTATGAAGACATATGGGTGTGTTGCCCTTCCACACGAGTGTGTGCCCCTGTCGCTTGAAATTTTACCAAGTTTTCAAGAGTGCACAGATTAGTCCCGAAACAATTCCAAAGTGTGTTTGGGGCCTCGTAGGCCCATAGTAGGGACATTAAGGTATTGTGAAAAGTTTTAAATTGGACCTAAACTTCATAACTAGGAATGTATGTTTGTATGTGCTTAAGTTCGGTAACACCTCATATCCGGTTCCGGCGTTAAACTCAGGTATGGAGTATTATATTTAGTGGTATCAGAGCTATAGTTTAGTCAATTCTTGGACTAACCTAGCATGAGTATGAGTCTAGCTATACATGCCATAAATATATTATGATAGTGTGACGACTCCTGACAAATTTAAATTGTGTTTTCATATAGTAAATGATCCTGACAGAGCAATGGCGGACGGTGTAGACAGTAACGCGTCGGCTCCTGCTGAAGGGACTGCGCCAGTAGAGAGTGGGCCCGTGACAATGAGTTAGGGCGGAGGGGATAGAGAAGCTTACCTCCATATGATGGATTCCTAGTATTCAGAGTTTGTTTGTGCAAATCCATACACTTCACCTCCCCCACCCCCTCTAATCCCTAAACCTAACCCCATAGCGTCTCAGGGGGTGGAGATGTTAAGAAGGGAGAAACCTCCGGTTGACAAAATTAGGAAGTAAAGGGCCGAGAAATTTAGAGCGAACATAGATGATGACCTTGAGAGGGCAGAGTTCTGGTTAGAAAATACCATTAGCGTATTCGATGAGTTGTCTTGCATGCCTGAGGGGTGCATGAAGTGTATTGTGTCACTCCTGCAAGACTTGGCCTACCAGTGGTGGAACACCCTTGTGTCAGTTGTACCAAGGGAAAGGATTACATGGGAGTTCTTCCAAGAGGAATTCCGAAAGAAGTATATTAGTTAGAGATTTATATATTAGAGGGGGAAGGAATTTTTAGAATTGAAGCAAGGCCGAATGACAGTAACAGAATATGAGCGTGAGTTCGTAAGGCTCAGCAAATACACTAGGGAGTGCGTATCTACCGAAGCCATCATGCGTATCTACCGAAGCCATCATGTGCAAGAGATTTGGGGACGGATTGAACGAAGACATCCGATTATTGGTTGGCATCTTAGAGTTAAAGGAGTTTGTGATGCTAGTTGAAAGAGCTTGCAAGGTAGAAGAATTAACCAAAGAAAAGAGAAATGCTTATATTGAGTCTTGTGACTCAAGGAAAAGACAGATGGGGAAATCACACTAGTCCTCATCTAAGAGATCGAGAGAGTTCACTACTCGATCAAATGCTCCAGTGGGATTCTCGAGTAGAAATAAGAATAAGCAGTACACGGCGTCTAAGGCTTAAACCACTTCTATCGTGAGTGTTGGTAGTGCTCGACTGAACAGACTGGAGTGTTCATAGTGCTGTAGACGCCATTTCCGTAAGTATTAATGAAAGAGGTTGTCTCAAATGTGGGTCGCTAGACTATTTCATCCAAAACTGTCCTGAAATGGGTGAGAAAGACGAAAAGCAAGATGTGAGAGCGAGAAATGCTCCTTCGAGAGGTACACCATAGAAGAATATGGGAAGAGAGACTAGAAGCAGAGGTGCACCTAGAGATTCCGTTGTGAGGTCCGAGGGCTGAGCGCTTGCAAGGACTAATGCTATTCACGCTCGCGAAGAGGTATCGTCACTGGATGTGATTAAAGGTACTTTTTCTCTTTACGATATTTTTGTTGTTGCTTTGATATATCCGGGGTCTACCCATTCGTATGCTTGTGTGAAACTGGTGTCTAGCATGAATATGCTTGTCGAGTTTACAGAATTTGTGGTAAATGTGTCAAACCCATTAGGCAGACATGTATTAGTTGAGCAAGTATATAGAAATTGTCCCTTGACAATTAGAGGTCATTGTTTTCTGGCTAACCTCATGTTATTACAGTTTGATGAACTTAATGTTATCCTTGGTATGGATTGGTTGTCTACCCATGATGTCATAGTAAATTGTGGGAAGAAATTCATTGAACTGAAATGTGAAAATGGGGATATTCTTCGGGTTGAATCAGGTGAACTGGATAGCTTACATGTAGTGATTTCTTCTATGATCGCTGAGAAATATATGAGAAAAGGGTATGATTCTTGTCTCGCATTTGTGTTGAATACTTAAGTGTCAGAGGTAAGGATTGAGTCAGTGCCATTGGTATGTGAGTTTTCAGATGTGTTTCTAGAGGAGTTGTTCGGACTGCCTCCAGCTAGGGAAGTCAAATTTGGTATTGAGTTAGTCCCTGGTACTGCTCCTATATCGGTTGCCCCGTTTAGGATGGCGCCGTTAGAGTTAAAAAAGTTGAAGGCTTAGCTACAAGAGTTAACGGATAAAGGTTTTGAGAGACCGAGATATTCTCCGTGGGGTGTTCCGGTACTTTTTGTGAAAAAGAAAGACAGGTCGATGAGGTTGTGTATAGACTACAAACAACTCAACAAGGTGATTGTGAAGAACAAGTATCGCTTGCCAAGGACCAAAAATTTGTTTGATCAATTAAAGGGAGCCACGGTGTTTTCTAAGGTAGACTTGAGATCCGGGTATTACCAGCTAAGAGTTAAGGAGCAAGATGTGCCAAAAATCGTGTTTCAGACGAGATATGGGCATTTTGAATTCCTTGTCATGCCCTTTGGCTTAATAAATGCTCTCGTCGTGTTTATGGACTTAATGAACCGTATTTTCCGGCCATACTTAGATAAATTTGTTGTGGTTTTTATTCTTGATATATTAATTTACTCTCGTGATGAGAGTAATCATGCGTAGCATTTGAGAACTGTTTTGCAGACTTTAAGAGATAAGCAGTTGTATGCCAAGTTTAGTAAAAGTGAGTTTTGGCTCCAAGAGGTTGGATTCCTAGGACACATCATGTCGGGTGATGGGGTTAAAGTTGACCCAAGTAAGATCTTGGCTATTGTTGAGTGGAAACCGCCGAGGAATGTATCAGAGATTAGAAGCTTTCTAGGCTTAGTGGGTAACTATAGAAGATTCGTTAAAGGATTCTCCATGATTGCTACTCCGATGACGATGTTGCTACAGAAGGACGTCAAGTTTGAGTGGATGGAAAAATGCCAACAGAATTTTGAGAAACTTAAGGCGTTGTTGACTGAAACCCTAATTTTAGTGCAACCAGAACCATGAAAAGAATTCGTAGTGTATAGTAATGCATCATTGAATGGATTAGGATGCGTGCTCATGTAAGAAGGCAATGTGATAGCGTATGCCTAGAGACAATTGAAGCCGCATGAGAAAAATTATCCGACTCACGATTTAGAATAGTAGCCATAATGTTTGCACTGAAGATTTGGAGACACCACGTGTATGCGAGAGATGCTGAGTATTCACTGACCATAAAAGCCTAAAATTCTTGATGACTCAAAAGGATTTGAATCTATAGTAACGAAGGTGGCTGGATTTAATTAAAGATTACGAGTTAGTAATTGACTATCACCCGGGAAAGGCGAACGTGGTTGCAGATGCATTAAGTAGGAAGTCATTGTTTGCCTTGAGAGCTATGAATACTCAGTTGTCTGAAATCGAGGATGGTTTGATTTTAGCAAAGTTGAGAGGCAGACCTATGTTTCTTCAAGAGATTTGTGAAGCTAAGAAGAGTGATAAAGATTTGCAAGCCAAGATGACTCAGTGTGAGACAGTTGACGAATCAGATTTTCGGATTAGTACTGATGGTTGTTTGATGTTCCAAGATAGGGTTTGTGTACCTAGAGATAATGAGCTTATTGGGAAAATTCTTCATGAGGCACATAGTAGTTGTATGTCAATCCATCCGGGTAGTGCTAAGATGTATAATGACTTGAAGAGATTGTATTGGTGGCCGAGTATGAAAAGAGACATATCAGAGTTTGTGTCGAAATGTTTAATTTGTCAGCAAGTGAAAACTGAGCACCAAGTATCTTCTGGTTTACTTCAGCCTGTAATGGTTCCCTAATAGAAATAGGATCAAATTACCATAGATCTTGTGACAGGATTGCCGTTGTCACCGAGAAAGAAAGATGTTTTTTGGGTTGTAGTTGACCGATTAACGAAATCGACTCATTTTATCCTAGTGTATACCGACTACTCGCTTGATAAACTAGTCGAGTTGTATGTTTCTGAAATTGTGAGACTTCACAGAGTGCCCTTGGCAATTATTTCAGATAGGGATCCGAGGTTTACTTCACGGTTTTGGAAAAAATTACAAGAAGCTTTGGGGACAAAGTTGAATTTTAGTACGGCTTTCCATTCGTAAACTGACAGCCAGTCGAAGAGAGTAATTCAGGTTCTTAAAGACATGTTGTGGTGTTGTGTTCTTGAATTCCAAGGTAGTTGGGAAAAGTATTTACTACTGGTAGAGTTTGCATACAACAATAGCTATCAGTCGAGTTTGAAAATGGTGCCTTATGAGGCTTTATATGGGCGTAAGTGCCGAACACCCTTGTTTTGGATTGAACTCAAAGAAAATTAGATTCTTGGGGTCGATTTAGTCAAAGAGACCGAAGAGAAAGTTAAGGTAATTCGTGATTGTTTGAAGGCCACTTCGGATAGACATAAACCTTACGCGGATTTGAAACAAAAGGAAATTGAGTTTCAATTTGGTGATAAAGTGTTTTTAAAAGTATCCCCGCGGAAGAAAGTCCTCAGATTTAGTAAGAAAGGAAAATTAAGTCCACGTTTTATTGGACCTTATGAGGTGACAGAGAGAATTGGACTGGTAGCTTATTGACTAGCCTTGCCATCTAAGTTAGAGAAGATCCAAAATGTTTTCCATGTGTCGATGTTACGTTGTTACCGTTCTGACCCTTTGCACGTTCTTTCACCAACAGAGGTTGAGATTCAATTAGATACGACTTATGGAGAAGAGCTGGTTAAGATCTTAGCCCGAGAGGTTAAGCAATTGAGAAATAAAAGTATAGCACTTTTGAAAGTACTGTGGCATTGACATGGGGTTGAAGAGGCTATATAGGAACCCGAGGAGACTATGAGATATCAATACCCTAACATTTTCACCGATAAGATTTTCGGGGACGAAAATCCTTAAGGGGAGAATTGTAACAGCTCGATATTGGGCCTAGTCGGAACAGTGGTTTCAGAAACACTAACTCGAGGTCAGAGAAATTATTTTTAATATTATTTTATGTGTTATAGCATGTTTATTTGAGTGCTTGAAAATTTTGGTGAAATAATTTTAGCGATTGTATGCTTAATTGTGAAAAAGGACTAAATCGCATAAAGGGAAAAAAATTGTTTTCTAACAAATGGTGTTAAATAGATAAAGAATCATAATTAGGGGTCTTTAAAGGGCAAATAAAGCCATTTCAATAGGGTGGCCGGCCATAGAGACAAAGAGGAGTCAAAAAGTCAAAAATTTAGTGGGGTTGGTATTTGATGACATTAGCTAATTGAATAAAAAAATAAAATCAAAGGGGTCATATTTCTTTACCGTATTTTCCACCAAAAATTGATGTAAGTTATTTTGATGGTTATTTTTGTTGATTTTTGTACTTTTGGGACTCTTGTAGCTTAATTTAGCTAATGGAGGGACTATTTTACAAAATGGTTGAAAGTATAGGGTTTTGCCATGAGAGTGTTCATGTTGTTTGCTAAATTTTTATGGAAGAAAATGAATCTTGGTTGTAAAACAAACAAGTTTTGTGAAGTAGTTTTCATGAAAACCATAACTAATGACCATTTTGTATAAGTTATAAATTATGTGGTAAATGTGTGAAATAATGGGGATTGTGGGTTGCTTCTAGTATAAAAAGAATTTGGCTAGGCTTAGTTAGTGAGAAAATTTGATAAAAATCGATTTACGAGCCTAGGGATAAAATAGTAATTTTGTAAAAGTCTAGGGCAAAATGGTCATTTTGCCAAAATATGAATTATAAAATGAATTGATTAATATGATGATTAAATTAGTGAATTTTTATCATTTTAGATGAAGAAATACAAAATCCGGACCTAGACCGTGGGAAGGCCAAGCAAGTAGATTAAATCTAACTAGTCGCCTACTTTTTGTATACCGAGGTAAGTTGTACGTAAGTAAGACAACTTTATCACTATTATGTGTTGAATGATTGCTTTTGCATAATATGGTTGAATTTGATTATGAATAATGTATGATGAAATTAATGTGGTAAATTCCCAGTTGAACAAAGGAATAGATTGGATATCCATGCTATGACATTTGAGTGATATGTGTGGTAGTGTAAGACCATGTCTAGGACATGGCATTGGCCACGATATGAGAGCCAATGTAAGACCATGTTTGGAACATGGCATCGACAATGTAATGAGAGCCAGTGTAAGACCATGTCTAGGACATGGCGTCGACCACATCATGAGAGCTAGTGTAAGACCATGTCTGGGACATGGCATCGGTATTGAGACGAGAGCTAGTGTAAGACCATGTCTAGGACATAGCATCGGCCTCGACATGTGAGCCAGTGTAAGACCATGTTTGGAACATGGCATCGGCAATTCAACCTCTTTTGTAAAGCTTGTCAGATATCTTTTAGTATTCCAAATGGTTACACGGGTTATTTTAAAGCTTATGACAATGATATGGAATGATATAATCATGTTGTGAGTGGTACAGGTTCTTATTTGAAACTCATGATATATGAGTCTAGTTATGATGTCTTAATGGTAAGAATAACATAAGTAAGTTCTATCTATGAAAATGATTTTGAAATCATTGGCTTATATTTGTAATGTATAAGTATGTGGTGATATTTGCCTTTGTGCACTCAAGAATGTTGTGTTGATTTATTATATGCTATGTGTTTTAAATATTCATGGTTGACGTTGTTATTTATTTACATGCAACTTACTAAGCTTTGTGCTTACTTCCTCTCATTTCCATTTTCTTATAGTGCCGCCAAGCTAGTATCGGGGATCAAGGGACGTCGGAGGCATCGATCACACTATCACCTGAAGCTTTGGTATAACTAGTTTAATATTATGATTGTGGCATGTATAGGGACTTGAATCTTTTGTTTAGTGTCTTGTTAGTTTACCCACAAGTGTTGGCTCATATGATGGATGTGATATTCATTTTGTATAGGCTATTAATGTTGGCTAATATTGATTATTATTAAATGCATTTGATGCAAATTTCCCATGGTTGTAGTTGTTTTGGTAATATGTGTTATGCTTGGATTGGTTTGGTTGATGTTGTATAAGTTGTTCCAAGTAAGGGTGGCAAAAAGGCTTGGTAAATATCCTTATTTTTTTCCACATGGGCATGTGTCTAGATCGTGTGTGACACATGGCTTGCACTATGGGCATGTGGTAAGGTCGTGTGTCCCCTGCACCTAAAGTTGGAAAAACAGAATTCCCAATAATAACCACACGGGTTGAGACACGGCTGTGTGTCCCAACCGTGTGAAGGACATGGCCTAGTACACGGATGTGTACCATAACCATGTGCCCTTATGGGGTTGCTGACGTCAAAAACAAAATGTCAAGGTTTTTGTACACAAGTTGAGACATGGGCGTGTCATGGCCATGTGGGGGATTCGGGTCATGGACACGGGCGTGTGCCAAGCAGTGTAAAAACCCTTGTAGGTTCAAATCGAGAAATAAATTTGCACGGGTTAGGGACACAGGCGTGTCCCGATATGTTCAGGCCATGTGAGTCACACGGGCCTTCAACATGGCCATGATAAGAAGACATACGGGCGTGTTGCCCTTCTACATGGGCGTGTACCCCTGTTAGCTTGAAATTTTACCAAGTTTGCTAGAGTGCCCAGATTACTCTTGAATCAATTCGAAAGTGTGTTCGGGGCCTCGTAGGCCCATAATAGGGGCATTATGGTATTGTGAAAAGTTTTAAATTGGAGTGAAACTTCATAACTAGGAATGTATGTTTGTATGTGTTTTTATCCGTAACACCTCGTATCCTGTTCTGGCGTCGAACTCAAGTAAGGGGTGTTACACTAAACCCGACCTAGATGACCAGCCCAAGTTTAGAGAGTTGCCTCATCGATTATCAATTGCCACACAAACAACATGATAAAGCTAAACCATACTTCACATCATATTCACCACAAAACTAAATAAGTGTATAATCTTCCAACTTCATGCCGTTATAGTTACATATATATATGTGCAATTTTAGTTCATATACAATGAAGATCAGATTCAGATGCAATATTCCTATTCTCGTCTGCTACACACCATCTTCGGCCATCCCAATGCACCACATTTAGTGCCTAATCAACCCTGCACACCTCAGAGTGTCCGTTTGACACTTTACAGATATGTAGTTTAGTTTCTAAGTAAGATTACGACTAACCACCAGAATCAGATTTATACGTATTATGGCATAGCCATTAATTCAGAACAAATTACTTCCTTCTTCACAATATCCCAACCCATGCAAATGCAAAGCATAAGTACCCATATTGAGTATTCAGTCATTTTATGTTATTTCGTAAACAAATATGACAGTTCCACTTCAGAATATGTATCACGGTATACATACAACTATGTTATTCACACATCAGTCTCAGAATATCATATAGCTTTCATACAATCAAGTTCAGCCATTCATACATTGAGGAAGTCAGTAACACTGTTAAACAACATTCTCAGCCTCAAAATAGGTTTCCGGCCCTAATACCATGGCACACGGCTTAGGCACACACCCATGTGTCTTGCCCGTGTGGTTCCAAAAACATAAACAGTGAGTAATATGGCTTGGACACACGCCCTTGTCCTTGCCCGTGTGACTCACACTGCCTGAGTACACACCCGTGCCCCTGGTTATGTGGTTTTATACCACAAAAAGTGAGTTACACAGCCTAGGCACGCGCCCGTGTCCTTGGCCATTTGATTTTATACCACAAATAGTGAGTCACATGGCCTAGGCATATGCCCGTGTCCCTGGCCCATGTGAACCCTGCACTAACATGGCCACATATACCCGTGTCCTCGCCCGTGTGACCCCAAATAAATGAACAGTGAGTTACACGGCCTATCATACAGCTTGCCGTACGGCCGCATGGCTCACACAGCTTGGTCACACGCTCGACTGCCTAGCTGTGTGGCATCGACAGTCACCATTCTTCGCTACCGAAACTTGCAATAACTAATGTTTTCGATATACACCCAGTTTTTTTTACGAAAAATAATACAGAGACTACCCAGAACCTAATTAACCATCTGATAGTCAATTACAGCATCGTTTTCGATATTTTAACAAAATCAACCTACCGTCAAGATTATGTCAAAAGTTTTGATACAATCCCAACACAATTTGCATACTCACCTCGCACAAAATAGAGGAAATCAGACTAACACGGTGGAATAACATCTCTTGCAATATCCTCGCCTAAAACGTAACTAAATGAGTTTTTAATAGAACATCAAGAAAATGAGCAAAATCTCGTTTCGACAGAAAAGTGTTAACACAACAAAAATCACAAAATGAAAGGAAATAACAACGGAACTGTAATAGCCCGTTTTTAGTCAAATTGGAACAGTTGTTTCGAGACCACAAATCCAAAGTCAAAATAATTATTTTATTTTTATTTTAATGTTTCAGTATGATAAAATGATTGTGTGAAATTTTTGTTATGAAATTTTATCGTTTAAATGCTTAATTTTAAAAAAAGGACTAAATCGCGTAAAGTGTAAAACTTGAGTTCTATTAGCTAAAGATTTTTAATAGCTATAGAACTTTAAAGTGGAGGCCAATATGTAGTAAATAGACCATTTTTGATTTGACTGGACAAAGATGGACACTTAATTATTTGATTTTAATGTTAATAGCCAAGGTTAGTTTAGTAAATTAATAAATAAACTTAAGTAAAAATAACATAAAATAAGATATCATCTTCTTCATGAGATTTTCCACCAAAAATTAGACTTAGAAACACAATTAAAAAATTCAAGGTTCGGTCAATTATCATCTATACATGTAAGTCTATTTTTGTCCCCTTTTTATTGATTTCTATGTTTTTGAGATTGTTGCAGCTTAATCTAGCTAGCCCAGGGACTACTTTGCAAAACTGTTATAGGTTTACGATTTTGCCGTTGATGAATCTATATGTTTTTTCATGTTTGATGGTAGAAAATGCATGCTTGTTGTTAGACAAACAACATTTGTTAAGTCATTTTTAGTAAAATGTCCAATTAATGATTAAATTGTGAAAAAGTGTAAATTTTGTGGTTAAATTATGAAATAAATCAAAAATGTGAACTGTTAGGGACCTGATTGAAATTCAGCTAGCATTGGGTTTTGGTTGAAATGCATGAATTTGTAATTTTATGAAATAAAGACTAAATTGTAAAAATGTTGAAATGTTAGGGGTAAAAATGTAAAATTGCCTTAATGTGTGTTTTGGATTAAATTGAATAGAGTGATAATTAAATAAGTTAATTTTGATTGCATTTAGATCAAGAAAAGTGAAATACGAATTTAGATCGGGGAAAGAACAAGATTTTGGACTAATCGACTCGTTTCGTTGTTTTTGCATTCGAGGTAAGTTCGTATGTAATAAGCATAGTTAATATTATGTTTTAAATGATTTATTATTGCATAAATTGTGAATACGACACTATGGACATGTTCGATGACGATTCAGCAAACGAGAAATCCTGATTGAACCTTAGTAATAGATTAGGATACAAATGACATGTGATTAGGGGTTATATGGTTTGGGTACTGGTCCGTATGTCCTACCGATGGCTGAGTTATTTGGCATGTGTTGTGAATACTCGTCATCTTGTGTGAGCAGCACCGTGTAGCTTTGTCATGACTGTCAACTTGTGTGAGCAGACTCGTTGATAGCTCGAGAGTGAGCATTATATGTGATACGTGATTGAGATAGCTTTGGCTATATATGTGGCACTTAGGGTGCGAGTTTCTTGAGTATTAGATAGTATTCCAAATGGTTCAATGGGTATATTAGAGATGTGGTTGTGTATAAGTTTATACGAGGTGGTACAAGTATGTACATGAATTGTAGAATTATTGAAATGAGGAATTTACGAAAGTTATATCTAACTTTTTGAATGAATATGTAGTAGGTTGATGATTCAATATGAATTATGTTATGTTATGTTTTATTTGCTTAAGTTGTGCATATATGGTAAGTTGATTTTAATGCTATACGAACTTACTAACCTTTATAGTTTAATTTGTTTATTTTCTCGTGTTTAATAGTGCAATCAAAGCTAGCTCGGATTCGGGAATCGTCAGAGACTTCATCACACTATCCAACTATCATTTTGGTACTTTTGAACTTAAGTATTTTGAGTATATGGAATGTATAGGGACTTTGGTCATATTGGTATATATGTTGTTAATGAATTTAGTCATTTGAAATGGCTTGTAAATATTAAGAGTTTGGTTTTGTATATAGCCATAAGAGTTGGCTTAATTTGGTTAGCTTGGTTGTGTATATATATATATGTGCATATGGCTTGTTGTGAGGTTGTTGATGGATATATGATGCTTGTTGATTATAGCTATTGTGGATGTCAAATGGTTGATATTTGAGAATTAGTATACTTATGTGTTTAGGCAAAATGATGCATAATTTTAAGAGGCCATTTAAGTGATTTGTGATTGTGAGTTAGCATGAATGAGGTTGTCAAATTTGATACTTTTGCATATTGTAGTTAATGGTATGAGATTATCATGAATTGAGCTTGATTGGAGTTGATTTGGAAGTGCCTATTATATGACATGTTTTGGTGCCAATTGGGTTGATGTAGGTGTAAGCAAGTATGGGTGGCAAAATGACTTGGTAAATAGCCTGTTTTTGTCCACACGGACAGGGAAACAGGTGTGTATCTCAGCTGTGTGTGACACATGGTCATGTTACACGACCGTGTGTCCCCTGGTGTTGAATTAAAAATCAAGTCAGTATGCTCCACACGTCTTAGCACACGGGCATGTGACTTGGCCGTGTGGCATAAGTAAGTATACTCTACAGGATTGGCCCGACCTAGCACACGACTTGGCACACGAACGTGTGTAGCCATTTTTTAGGGCACACGGGCTAGCCACACCGGTGTGTGTGTTGTCCGTGTGACCAAAGTCAGAGAATTACACGGGTAAAACACGGGCTGAGACACGGCTATGTGACTTTATTTCGCATGTCCACACGGTCGGGCCACACGGGCGTGTGTCCCCTGTAGTTTGAAATTCTTTTAAGTGTTTCAAATATTTCCCGAGTGATTGGTTTAGTTTTGAACCATTACAAATACATATTTTTGGGCCTCGTAGGCTTGTAATAGGGATGATGTGAATAGTGTTGAATGTTGATTACATGATTTTGAAGATGTGTGTGAAATGGATGTTTATTTATGTTATAAGTCTGGTAAGCTCCGTAACCCTATTCTGGCATTGAATACAGGTGAAGGGTGTTACATTTATTGGTATCAGAGCTACGATTTTTTCGATTCTAGGACCAACGTAGCGTATGTGAGAGTCTAGCTATACATGCCATATATAACCTGTGATAGTGTGGTATCTTCTGACAGTTTAAATCGTGTTTTTGTTTAGTAATTGGATAATATTTGAGCTGTAGTTGATGATGTTGAAAGTAATGTGCCAACCTTCATTCACGGAGTAGCACAATCGGAGTCGAGATCCGTAACGGGTAGCTAGGGAGGAGAGGCTAAGGAAGCCTTTTTCCAGATGATTAACGACTGGTTTACTGAGTATGTCTGAAAAAATCTAGCAACTCAGCAACCTCCACCCCCACCTAATCTCCAACCAGTTCCCGTAGCTCCTCAAGGTGTGGAACTTTTAAGATTGAATAAGCCGCCAGTTGATAAGATTCAAAAATATGGGGCTTAAGAGTTTAGAGCTATTGTGGATGACGATCCTAAGAGAGCCTAGTTTTGGCTTGAAAATATGACTCGGGTATTTGATGAGCTTTCTTGCACACCAGCTGAGTGTTTAAAATATGCCGTATCACTTCTGAGGGACACAACGTATCAGTGGTGGAATACTCTAGATCGGTGGTGCCAAGAGAAAAGGTTACCTGAGAATTCTTTCAAGCTGAGTTTAGAAAGAAATACATCAGCCAATGGTTTATCGACCAAAAGCGTAAAGAATTTTTGGAGCTAAAATAGGGTCATATGTCTGTGACTGAGTATGAGCGAGAGTTAGTAAGGCTTAGGAAATATGCTTGAGAATGTGTTTCCATCGAGGCAATTATGTGTAAAAGATTCAAAGACGGATTGAATGAAGATATTAGATTTTTAGTCGGGACAGTAGAGTTGAAAGAATTTGTTGTGTGAGTTGACCGATCTTGCAAAGCCAAGGAATTGGACAAAGAAAAAGGAAAAGCTGATTTCGAGGCTAGAGATTCGAGAAAGAGATTGATGAGTAAACCATATCAATCCTCGTCAAAGAAATCACGGGATTCATATACTCATTTGAATGCTTTAATCGAGTATCCAAATAGAGATCATGGAAAGCAATACTCAAGTCTTAAAACTCAAGCTACATCAGTATCGAGTGTTGGCAGTGTGAGAAATAATAAACCTAAGTGTCAACAGTGTGGTCGAAGACATTTTGGTGAATGTTGGATGAATAATAGATGTTGTTTTAGATGTGGCTCACAAGATCATTTCATTTGAGATTGTCCAAAGTTAGCCGAGAAAGATAAATTCCAGAATGCAAAATCGAGTAACACAGCTACTAGAGGGAGGTAACCTAGAAATACGAGGAATGTAACCAATAATAAGGTGTGACAAAAGATTCAGCTATGAGATCCGAGGTTAGAGCACCTGCCAGAGCTTACGCTATTCACGCTTGCGAAGATGTATCATACTAGATGTTATCGCCAGTAGATTTTCTCTTTATGACACTAATGTAATTACATTAATTGATCCTAGATCAACTCATTCATATATTTGTATGAATTTGGTGTCTAGTAAGAGTTTTCCTATTGAGTCACCAAGTTTGTGATTAAAGTGTCGAACCCCTTAGTCAAATATGTTCTAGTTGATAAATTTTGCAAGAGTTGTCCTTTGATGATTCAAAGTTACCGTTTTTCAGCTGATTTGATGCTTTTGCCATTTGATGAATTTGATGTGATACTAGGTATGGATTGGCTATTTCTACATGATGCTGTTGTGAATTGTAGATGAAAGGCTATTGAATTGAAATGTCAGAATAATGAAATCCTTCGGATTGAATCTGATGAATCGAGTGGATTACCTGTTGTGATATGATTGATGTTAGCTCAGAAGTATGTGAGGAAAGGTTGCAAAGATTATCTTACTTATGTACTGGATACAGAAGTGTCTGAATCAAAGATTGAATCAGTACCAGTAGTTTGTGAGTATCTAGATGTGTTTCCAGAAGAGTTACTGGGGTTGCCACCGATTAGAGAGGTTGGGTTTGCCATTGAATTAGTACCGAGAACATCACTGATATTAATAGCTCCAATAGAGTTCAAAGAGTTGAAATCTCAGTTGCAAGAGTTGACCAATAGAGGTTTTGCACGACCTAGTTTTTCACCTTAGGGTGCACCGGTATTGTTCGTAAAGAAGAAAGACGGATCAATGAGACTTTGTATTGGTTATCGTCAGCTCAACAAGGTTATGATAAAGAATAAGTATCCTTTGCCGAGAATTGATGATTTATTTGATCAGTTGAAAGGAGCTACAATATTCTCGAAGATTTATTTGAGATCTGGTTATTATCAGTTGCGAGTTAAAGATTCGAATGTGCCAAAAACTACGTTCAAAACAAGGTACGAGCATTATGAATTTCTTGTTATGCCTTTCGGATTAACTAATGCTCCTGCAGTTTTTATGGATTGGATGAATCGAATCTTTAGACCGTATTTAGACAGATTTGTGGTTGTATTCATTGATGACATTCTGATCTATTCAAGAGATGAGTCTGAGCATGCCGAGCATTTGAGGATTGTATTACAAACCTTGAAAGATAAGCAACTATTTGCTAAATTTAGTAAATGCGAGTTTTGGCTCTGAGAAGTCAGATTTTTGGGACATATTGTTTCAGCGAAAGGTATCCGTGTTGATCCGAGCAAGATTTCTGTAGTTGTTGACTAGAAACCACCAAGAAATGTATCCGAATTCAAAAGCTTTCTGGGATTAGCTGGCTATTGTCGGCATTTTGTAAAAGGATTCTTGATGATTGCAACACCGATGACTAGACTGCTATAGAAAGATGTGAAATTTGAGTGGTCTGAGAAATGTTAACAGAGTTTTGAACAGTTGAAAGCATTGTTAACTGAGGCACCAGTTTCGGTTCAACCTGAGTCAAGTAAAGAGTTTGTGATTTTCAGCTACACGTCATTAAATGGTTTGGGTTGTGTTTGACGCTAGAGGGTAAAGTGATAGCTTATGCCTCTAAATTGTTGAAACCACATGAAAAGAATTATTTGACGCACAATTTAGAATTGGCTACTATTGTTTTTGCATTGAAGATTTGGCGACATCATTTATATGGTGAAAAGTGCCATATTTTTACCGATCACAAGAGCTTAAAGTATGTAATGACTCAGAAAGATTTGAATTTGCGACAATGAAGATGGCTCGAGCTATTGAAAGACTATGAGTTAGTGATTGGTTATCATCTAGGGAAAGCGAATGTAGTCACGGATGCTCTGAGTAGAAAATCTTTATTTGCTTTGCGAGCGATGGATACACAGTTAACCTTGTCTAATGATGGTTCGATTTTAGCTGAGTTAAAAGCTAAACCGTTATTTCTTCAAAAAATTTGTGAAGCTCAGAAGTGTGATAATGATTTTCAAGCAAAAAGAATGCAACGTGAGTCGAATAGTGATTCAGACTATCAGATTGGATCCGATGATTGTTTAATGTTCCGAGGTAAAATTTGTGTACCAAAGAATTCCGAGCTCATTAAAAAAATTTTACACGAAGCACATAGTGGTTGTTTATCCGTACATCTGGGGAGTACAAATATGTATAACGATCTAAAACAATTGTATTGGTGGTCAGGCGTGAAACGAGACATTTCAAAGTTTGAATTGAGATGCTTGGTTTGTCAACAAGTTAAAGCTGAACATCAAGTGCCTTCGGGATTACTACATCCTGTGATGATACCAGGGTGGAAATGAGATAGAGTTACGATGGATTTTGGTATCATGATTGCCACTATCTCCGAAAAAGAAAGATGCTATTTAGGTTGTCGTTGATCGACTGACGAAATCAGCACATTACATTTCGGTACATACAGACTATTCGGTTGAAAAATTGGCTGAATTGTACATTTCTAAAATCATTAGATTACACGAGGTGCCAGTTTCCATATTTTGAATAGAGATCCGAGGTGTACGTCACGATTTTGGAAGAAATTGCAAGAAGCTTTAGGTACGTGGTTGCACTTTAGTACTGCATTTCATCCGCAAAACGACAGTCAGTTTGAGAGATAAATTCAGATTCTTGAAGATATGCTTTATTGTTGCATTTTAGAGTTTGAAGGCAATTGGGGGAAATACTTACCATTGATTGAATTCGCGTCTAACAACAATTTTCAATCAAGCATAAAGATGGCACCATATGAAGCATTTTATGGTCGTAAATGCCGAACTCCGTTATACTGGACTGAGCTTAGTGAGAAAAAGATTCACGAGGTTGATTTGATTAGAGAAATTGAAGATAAAGTGAAAATAATTCGCAGCAGTTTGAAAGTAGCTTTAGATCAACAGAAATCGTATGCGGATTTAGAACGTAAAGACATTGAATTCTAGATCGGCAATAGGGTATTTTTGAAAGTATCTTTGTGGAAGAAAATACTTCGTTTCTGTGATTTATTGGGCTATATGAGATTATTGAAAGAATAGGGCCAGTCGCATATCGACTAGCTTTACCATTAGAGTTAGAAAAGATCCACAATGTATTTCATGTGTCAATATTACGACGGTATCGATTAGATCCATCACATATCATTTCTCCGACTGAAATGGAAATTCAACTTAATATAACGTATAATGAAGAGCCGATCAGAATTTTAGCTCGAGAGGTTAAAGAATTGAGAAATAAAAACATAGCTTTGGTGAAATTTTTGTGAAAACTTCATGGTGTTGAAGAAGCCACGTGGGAACCCGAGGAGACTATGAGAAAACAGTACCCTAGCCTATTTTCTGGTAAGATTTTAGGGGACGAAAATTCCTAAGAGGGGAGAGTTGTAACAACCTGTTTTTAGTGAAATCAAAATAGGGGTTTTGAGACCACAAATCTGAAGTCAAAATAATTATTTTCTTATTATTCTAATGTTTATAGTATGATAAAATGATTGTGTGAAAGTTTCGTTAAGAAATTTTATCTTTTAAATGCTTAATTTGAGAAAAAAGACTAAATCGCGTAAAGTGTAAAACTTGAGTTCTATTAGCTAAAGGTGTCTAATAGCTATAGAACCTTAAAGTGGAGGCCCTTATGTAGTAAAGAGACCATTTTTTATTTGAGTGGAAAAAGATGGACATTTAATTATGTCATTTTAATGTTAATAGCAAGGTTAGTTTAGTAAATTAATAAATAAACTTAAGTAAAAATAACCTAAAATAAGATATCATCTTCTTCATGAGATTTTCCACCAAAAATTAGACTTAGAAACACCATTAAAGAAAATTCAAGGTTCGACCAACTATCATCTACGCATGTAAGTCCATTTTTGTCCTGTTGTTAATGATTTCTATCATTTTGAGATTGTTGCAGCTTAATCTAGCTAGCCCAGGGACTAATTTGCAAAATTGTTATAGGTTTACGATTTTTCCATTGTTGAATCTATATGTGTTTTGATGTTTAATGGTAGAAAGTGCGTACTTCTTGTTAGATAAACAACATTTGTGAAGTCATTTTTAGTAAAATGTCCAATTAGGGATTAAATTGTGGAAAGTGTAAATTTTGTGGTTAAATTGTGAAATAAATGAAAAATATGGACTGTTAGGGACCTAATTGAAATTCGACTAGCATGGGTTTTGGTTGAAATGCATGAATTTGTAATTTTATGAAATAATGACTAAATTGTAAAAATGCTAAAATGTTAAGGGTAAAAATATAAAATTTCCTTAATGTGTGTTTTGGACCAAATTGAATAGAGTGATAATTAAATAAGTTAATTTTAATTACATTTAGATTGAGAAAAGCGAAATACGGATTTAGATCGGGGAAAGAACAAGATTTTGGACTAATCGACTTGTTTCGTCGTTTTTGCATTCAAGGTAAGTTCGTATGTAATAAGCATTGTTATAATTATATTTTAAATGCTTTATTATTGTATAAATTGTGAATACGACACTACGGACATGTTCGAAAATGATTCAGCAAATGAGAAATCCCGATTGAACCTTAGGAATAGATTAGGATACAAATGACATGTCATTAGGGGTTATGTGATTTAGGCACTGGTCCGTACGTCGTACCAGTGGCTGAGTTATCCGGCATGTCTTGCTGATACTCGTCAGCTTGTGTGAGCAGCACCGTGTAGCTCCATCATGACCGTCAGCTTGTGTGAGTTGACCCGTTGATAGCTCGAGAGTGAGCATTATATGTGATACAAGATTGAGATAGCTTCGGCTATATATGTGGCACTTAGGGTGCGAGTTTTCCGTGTATCTGATAGTATTCCGAATGGTTCAATGGGTATATCAGAGATGTGGTTGTGCATAAGTTGATACGAGGTGGTACAGGTATGTACATGAACCGTTCAAGTATTGAAATGAGGGATTTATGAAAGTTATATCTAACTTTTTGAATGAATATGTGGTAGGTTGATGATTCAATATGAATTATGATATGTTATGTTTTATTTACTTAAGTTGTGCATATATGGTAAGTTGATTTTAATGCTATACGAACTTACTAAGCTTCATAGCTTGCTTTGTTTATTTTCTCGTGTTTAATAGTGAAATCAAAGCTAACTCGGATTCGAGAATTGTCCGAGACTTCATCACATTATCCAACTATTATTTTGGTACTTTTGAACTTAACTATTTTGAGTATATGACATGTATGGGGACTTTGGTCATGTTGGTATATATGTTGTTAATGAATTTAGTCGTTTGAAATGGCTTGTAATGTTAAGAGTTTGGTTTTGTATATATCCATGAGAGTTGGCTTAATTTGGTTGGTTTGGTTATGTATATATATATATGTGCACATGGCTTGTGTTGTGAGTTTGTTGATGGATATATGATGCTTGTTGATTATAGGTGTTGTGGATGTCAAATGGATGATATTTAAGAATTAGTATGCTTATATTTTTCCATAATTATAAGATTCCATTTAGGTGATATGTGATTGTGAGTTAGCATGAATGAGATTGTCAAATTTGATACTTGTGTATATTGTGGTTAATGGTATGAGATTATCATGAATTGAGCTTAATTGGAGTTGATTTGGAATTGCCTATTATATGACATGTTTTGGTGCCAATTGGGTTGATGTAGGTGTAAGCAAGTTTTGGTGGCAAAATGACTTGGTAAATAACCTATTTTTGTCCACACGGGTAGAGACACAGGACTGTGTCTTAGCTGTGTGTGACACACGGTCATGTTACACGACCATTTGTCCCCTGGTGTTGAATTAAAAATCAAGTCAGTGTGCTCCACAGGACTTAGCACACGGGCATGTGACTTGGCCGTGTGGCATAAGTCAATATACTCTACAGGATTGGCACGGCCTAGCACAGGGTTTGGCACACGGGTGTGTATGGCCATTTCTTAGGGCACACGAGCTAGCCACACGGGCGTGTGTGTTGGACATATGACCCAAGTCAAAGAGTTACACAAGGTAAAACACTGGCTGGGAGACGACTATGTTACTTCATTTCTAATATCCACATGGCCTGTGACACGGGTGTGTCTTTGGCTGTGTGAGACACAGGGTCGGGCCACACGAGCATATGTCCTCTGTAGTTTGAAAAACTTTCTAAGTGTTTCAAAAATTTCTAGGGCTATCTGTTTAGTTTCGAACCACTTCAAATGCATGTTTTGGGCCTTGTTCGCTCATAATAGGGACATGTGAATAGTGTTGAATGTTGATTACATGATATTGAAGATGTATGTGAAATGGATGTTTATTTATGTTATAGGTCTGGTAATGCTCCGTAACCCTATTCTGGCATTGAATACCAGTGAGGGTTGGTATAGGAAATTACAAAATATTGACCTCACAGACAACAAAGACTTCCCAATTCATGCAAAAATTAATTGTAGTAAGAAGAAAAAAAAAGAAAGGAGAACAGGAAAAACAGGGAACTAAATGTTCAAAAAGAAAAAGAAGAGCGATAGAATTCCATCAGAATTTTTAAAATTAACCACCATCCTAACTTTCGGCATTTGCAAAAAAAAAATATTTCCTAACTCATGCGATGGGACTTGAACTCGAAACTAGACAGAATACAGAGAAATGCTTAACCAGTGAACCATCAGGCTCATTCTTGACACTGATTTACCTAGAATTGCACTTAACTACCTAACACACGGATAAAGGTTGTTTTAAAAATAACAAAACTTTTAACTATGCCTCTCGAACTTTGGACCTTAAACAAAAAAATTGAGCACAGAACCAGAGATACCAAAATTTAATTACTACAGATTCACACAATTAAACTATTAAAATTTTGGGGCATTACAACTCTCTCGCCCTAAAAGAAATTTCAGCATCGAAATTTTACTTGACTCAAATAGATACGGATACAGACGTCAGATTACTTGTTCATGTTCCCACGTGGCTTCCTCAGTACCGTGGTTCCGCCACAGAACTTTTATTGAAGGAATAGTTTTCTTTCTCAGCACCTTAACATCACATTCCAAAATCTAGATAGGTTCCTCTTCGAATGTTAACTTCGGTCGCAACTCGATCTCGTTAACAGTAACAATATGCGATGGATTTGAACGATACCGTCTTAGCTCGAAACATGAAACTCATCATGAATTTGATCCAGTTCCGACAGTAATTCCAATTGGTAAGCAACGGGTCTGACACGCTTTAAGATACAATAAGGCCTAATGAGCCTTGGGCTTAGCTTTCCCTTGCGTCCAAATCGGAGAACCTTTTTCCATGGTGATACTCTCAGGAAACTTGATTACCAATAGAAAATTCAATGTCTTTCCTTTTTAAATCAGCATAAGACTTTTTCCAATCAGATGCGACTTTCTATCGGTCTCGAATTACTTTTACAGTGTTTTTAGTTTTAGAAACCAGCTCAAGACCCAATATCCAGCGTTCACTTAATTCTATCCAATATAATGGAGAAGGACACTTACGTCCATATAAGGCCTTATAGGGTGCCATCTAAATACTAGACTGAAAGCTGTTATTGTATGCAAACTCCGCCAATGGTAGGTACTCCTCCAAACTACCTCTGAAGTCTATTACATATCCCCGAAGCATATCCTTTAGGATTTGAATAACCTACTTTGACTGTCCATTAGTCCGAGGGTGATACGCAGTACTGAAATTAAGTCAGATGCCTAAAGCCTCATGGAGTTTCTTCCGTAACCAATACGTAAATCGCGGATCTTTGTCTGAGATGATTGAGACCGATATTCTATATAGCCTCACAATTTCGGTGATATACAGTTTAAGTAACTTCTATAAAGAGTAATTTGTTTTGATAAGAATAAAGTGGGTTGCTTTGGTCAACCAATCAACGATGACCCAAATTGAATCTTTCTTAGTGGGGGTCAAAGGCAACCTCGTAACAAAATCCATTGTTACCCGCTCCCATTTCCACTGTAGGATCTTGACTGGCTGAAGCAGTCCGGAGGGCAGCTAATGTTCAACCTAAACTTTTTGACACGTCAGACAGTGAGATGCAAAAGTGACTACTTCTCGTTTCAGTCTGGGCCACCAAAAGCTCTCAGAGATCCCGGTACATTTTATTCCCGCCAAGATGCATAGCATAGGGACTATTATGCTCTTATTGTAGAATGGAATGCCTTAATTCCTTATCATTGGGTACACAAATCCGACCTTTGAAGCATAACACATTTTCACTATTCAAGCTAAAATCAGAATTCTCGTTTGAACCAACATGGCGCAGATGCTGGACTAAAGACTCATCGCTCAACTGTTTAGCTTTGATCTGCTCCACCAAAATTGGTTTTACTTGTAATTCAGCCAACATCCCTCCATCTTCAACCAAACTCAGACAAGCTAACATTGCTCTCAGATCAGTCATCGCTCTACGTCTTAGGCCTCAGCTACCACATTGCCTTACCCGGATGGTACTCTATTGTGCAATTATAATCTTTAAGTAACTCAACCCATTAGCACTGCCAATGATTTAATTCTTTTTGGGTTAACAAATATTTGAGACTCTTGTGATTGTTGTAAATCATACACTTTTCACCATACAGATCATGTCTCTAGATTTTTAGAGCAAACACAACCGCAGCTAGCTCAAAATCGTGCATAAGGTAGTTACCCTCATGTGTTTTAAGCTGCTACGACGTGTAAATGACTACCTTACCGTCTTGTACAAGCACACACCCTAACCCAATACGTGAAGCATCACTGTATACCACAAGCTCTCGACCTGATTCTGGTTAAACTAAGACAGGAGCTTGTGTTAAAATGGAATTGAGTTTATCAAAACTAGATTGTTGTGCCTCAGACCATATGAATGGAGCACTCTTACGTAGCGGCTTTGTCAGGGGTGATGAAATCAGAGAAAATCCTTCAACGAACCTTCGGTAGTAACCAACTAAACCTAGGAAGCTATGAAGATCAAATACATTTTTCGGCTACTTCCACTCAACAATAGCTTCTATTTTCTTGGAATCGACTCGAATACCTTCCACTGCCATCACGTGACCCAGAAAAGTGACCTTCTGCAACCAAAACTCGCATTTACTAAACTTGGCATACAACTGTTTTTCTCGGAGTATCTGAAGTACAATGTGGAGATGATCATCATGTTTAGGTTTAATTTTAGAGTAGATCAGGATATCATTGATAAAAACCACTAAAAATTGATCCAAGTACAGTTGGAACACTCGATTCATTAAATCCATAAATGTTGTTGGGGCATTCGTTAAGCCGAAAGGAATCACCAAACTCGTAATGTCCGTAACGGGTCCTAAAGGCAGTTTGTACACATCAACCGCCTTGACTTTGAGCTGATGGTAATCGTAGTGCAAATCA
The DNA here is from genome assembly GCF_025698485.1 of Gossypium arboreum. Taxonomy (NCBI): domain Eukaryota; kingdom Viridiplantae; phylum Streptophyta; class Magnoliopsida; order Malvales; family Malvaceae; genus Gossypium; species Gossypium arboreum. Next base: position 28,658,342 of record NC_069080.1, on the reverse strand, counting down.
ATTTGGGAGAAAATAGATGCTCCTCAAAATTGGTCAAACAAATCGTCAATTTTTGGTAATGGGTACTTATTCTTGATTGTCAACTTGTTCAACTGTCTATAATCTATGCACATTCTCATCGACCAATTTTTCTTCTTAACAAAAAATACTGGTGCCCCCACGAAGACACACTCGGTCAAATGAATCCTCTATCAAGGAGTTCTTGGAGCTGCGCTTTTAGTTCGGTCAAATTTTTCGGTGCCATGCTGTAGGGTGCAATAGACATCGGAGTAGTACCTAGTAATAGATCAATTCCAAACTCCACTTATAACACCCCTAACCAGTATCCCTTGCTGAAATAGGGTTACGTAGTATTACCGGACTTATTACTTAAATGAACATACATTTCTCATACATCTTCCATTACAAGATAAAAATCATTCTCATTCATTCATATCGTCCCTAATACGAGCCTACGAGGCCCAAATCATGCATTAGAAGTGGTTCGGGACTAAACCAATAACTCAGGAAATTTTTGAAAGACATAGAAAATTTTTCAAATTACAGGGGACACACACCCATGTGGCCCGGCCGTGTGAAGACACACTCGTATCACATGTCATGTGGACATTCGAAATGCGATCATATGGCCGTGTCCTAGCCCGTGTTTGATCCCGTGTAACTCTTTGACTTAGGTCACACGACCAACCACATGCCTGTGTGACTAGCCCGTGTGCCCTTCGAAATGGTCTCACACGCCCGTGTGCCAGGCCGTGTGCTAGGTCGTGCCGAACCAGTAGGGTATACTAACTTATGCCACATGGCCAAGTCATATACCTGTTTAGAGTATACTAAATTGGTTTCTAATTAAACACCAAGGGACACACGACCGTGTCACATGACCGTGTGTCACACACGACTAGACACATGCCCATGTCTCTGCTGGTATGGACAAAAATAGGTTATTTTCCAAGCCATTTTTCTCACCCAAATTTGCGTTCACCTACACAATTCAAATGGCATATAACATGGCATAATAGGCATTCAAACCAATCTCAATGAAGCTTAATTCATGCTAATTTCATACCATCAACCACAAGACACATAAGTATTCACAATAAACCATTCAATTCATACAAATTTCACATTCTCAAATCACTTAAATGGTCACTTTCAATTATGCACACTTTTGCCTAAAACCACAAACATACCAATCTCAATTTCAACTATTTAATACTCAAGCTACCAATCCACAAACAACCATTCATATGGAAATTTTAAATCACATCACAAAAAGGCATATGTACATATAGATATATATATATACATAGCCAAATATACCAAAATAGCCAAATCACATGGCTATACACCTAATCAAAACATACTTCATTTACAAACCAAATCAATTGGCTAAATCCACCACAAACATATAACCATATTAACCACAACTCCTATACATTCCATATAATGAAATACACAAGTTCAACAGTACCCAAATGATAGCTTGATAGTGTGATGAGATCTTCGACGACTCCCAAATCCGAGCAGATTTTGATAATCACTATAAAACATGGAAAAGTAAACAAAGTAAGCTATAAAGCTTAGTAAGTTTGTATAGTAAAAACTCAACTTACCATATATACACAATTCAAGCAATTAAACATATCATAATATAACTCATATTGATCCACAAACCTATCACATATTCATTCACAAGGTTAGATATGAAATTCACAAGTTTCTTCGATTTAATGCTTGTATATTTCATGTACATATCTGTATTAACTCGTATCAACTTCATACTCATCCATATCCTTGATATACCCATTGAACCATTAGGAATAATATCAGATACCTGGGAATCTCGCACCCTAAGTGTCAAATACATAGTCGAAGCTATCTCAATCTCATATCTCATATAATGCTCACTCTCAAGCTATCAACGGGTCTGTTCATACAAGCCAGATAACTCAGCCACCGTTAGGACATACAGACTAGCAACCAAACACATAACCCTTAATGACATGTCATTCGCACCCTAATCTATTCCTAAGGTTCAATCGGGATTTCCAATTGCTGAATCTTCGTCGAACATTTCTGTAAGATCGTATTCACAATTAATTCAATAATAAAGTTTTTAAAACAAAATTATATTAATTCTTTTTAACATATGAACTTACCTCGATTCACAAAAACGATGAAATGGATTGCCTAATACAATACTTTGTTTTTCCCCCGATCTAGATCCGAGCTTCATTTTTCTTGATCTATATAATAGAAAATTTAATTTATTTAATTATAATTTAATTTATTTAATTATCATTCTATTCAATTTAACCCAAAAATCATATTTTGGAAAAATTACACTTTTTCCCCTAATAGTTTAACATCTTTACAATTTAATCCCTTGCTCATAAAAATACAAATTCATGCAATTAAGTCCCTACCCATGCTAGATGAATTTTTCTTATTACCATAGCAGCCCATATATTTCATTTATTTCATATTTCTTTTCATATTTCACAAATAAATCCCTAATTTGCAATTTCACCCAAAATCACTTAACAAATGATGTTTATTTAACAACCATTCATTTTATATCATGAAACATCAAAATACACACATATTTATTAATGGTAAAACCCTAAACCTTTGAAAATTTTGCAAATTAGTCCCTTGGCTAGCTAGATTAAGCTATAGTGACTCCGAAAACATAGAAATCATTAAAAACGGGACAAAAATTACTTACCAATCAAGCCTCAAAGTGATCGAACCCTAGATGAACAAAAATTGCTTTCTTTCCCTTGAATATTTGGTTGGAGAAGATGATAAGAGATAAAAATTGGTTTTGTTTTTATTTTTTTAACATTAATTTACTAATTTACGTTTTAATTTCAATCAAATTCAACAATACAATCTCATATATTTCCACTAACACACTAATGGTCTAATTATCACATAAGGACCTCTAGTTTAAGGTTCCATAGATATTAGGCACCTTTAGCTATTAGAACACCGCTTTTGCACTTTACCCGATTTAGTCATTTCTATCAAATTAAGCATTCAAACGATAAAATTTGTTAACAAAATTTTCACACAATCATACTATCATACTGTAGACCTCCAAATAATAATAAAATAAATATTTTGACCTCAAATTTGTGGTTCCGAAACCACTGTTCCGATTTGACTAAAAACGGTTACAACTCTCCCCCTAAGGAATTTTTGTCCCCAAAATTCTTACCAAAAAAGAGGTTAGGATACTGTTTTCTCATAGCTTCCTCGGGTTCCCACGTAGATTTTTCGACACCATTTCGTTTCTATAGAACTTTCACTGATGTTATATTTTTGTTTCTTATAGAACTTTCACTAATGTTATGCTTTTGTTTCTTAACTTTTTAACTTCTCGAGCTAAAATTCTGATCGGTTCTTCGTTCTATGTCATATCAGGCTGAATTTCAACTTCTGTTGGAGAAATTACGTGTGACAGATCTGATCTATATTGGCTCAACATCGACACATGATACACATTATGGATCTTTTCTAACTCTGACGGTAAATCTAGTCAATATGCAACTGGCTCTATTCTTTCAATAATTTCATACGGCTCGATAAATCGTTGACTTAATTTTCCTTTACGACCAAATTGAAGAATCTTCTTCCGTGGAGATACTTTCAAAATTACTCTATCGCTGATTTGAAATTCAATGTCTTTACGTTTTAGATCCACATACGATTTCTATCGATCTGAAGCTGCTTTCAAACTGTCACGGATTATTTTCACTTTCTCTTCAGTCTCTCTTATCAAATCAACCCCGCGTATCTTTTTCTTACTAAGTTCGGTCCAGTACAGAGGATTTCAGTATTTACGACAATACAAAGCTTCATACGCTACCATCTTTATACTCGATTGAAAACTATTGCTATATGCGAATTCACCCAACGATAAATATTTTTCCCTGTTGCCTTCAAACTCTAAAACACAGCAACGGAGCATATCTTCGAGAATCTGAATTACTCTCTTAGACTAACCGTCTGTTTGAGGATGAAATGCAGTACTAAAGTGCAATCACGTACCCAAAGCTTCTTGTAATTTCTTCAAAAATCGCGATGTAAACCTCGGATCTCTATCTGAAATAATAGAAACTGACACCCTGTGCAATCTAACAATCTCAGAGATGTACAATTCAGGTAATCTATCGAGCGAAAAGTCTATTCGTATTAGAATGAAATGTGTCAATTTCGTCAAATGATCAACAACAACCTAGATAGCATCTTTCTTTTTCGAAGATAGGGGTAATCCCGATACTAAATCCATCGTAACTCTATCCCATTTCCACTCTGGTATCATCAATGGTTGTAGCAGAATCGAAGGCACTTGATGTTTGACTTTAACTTGTTGACCAACAAAGCATCTAGACGTAAATTCTGAAATATCTCGTTTCATACAAGACCACCAGTACAAGTATTTCAAATCATTGTACATTTTAGTAATCCTTGGATGAATAGATAAACAACCACTGTGTGCTTCGTGTAGAATTTTCTGAATAAGTTCAAAATTCTTTGGTACACAAATTCTAACTCGAAAAATTAAACAATCATCGGATCTGATCTGATAGTCTAAATCAGTAGTCGACTCACATTGTATTCTTTTAGCTTCTAATTCATTATCAAATTTCTGAGCCTCGCAAATTTGCTGAAGAAATAACGGTTTAGATTTAACTGTGTGTTCATCGCCTGCAAAGTAAACAAATATTTTCTACTCAAAGCATCCGCGACTACATTCTCTTTCCGCTGTTGATAATCAATTATTAATTCATAGTCTTTCAACAACTCGACCCATCTTCACTGTCGCAAATTCAAATCTTTCTGAAACATTAAATACTTCAAGCTCTTGTGATCGGTAAAGATATGGAACTTCTCACCGAACAAATGATGTCGCCAAATTTTCAATGTGAACACAATAGCGGCCAACTCTAAGTCGTGCGTCAGATAATTCTTTTCATGCGGCTTCAATTTTTTGGAAGAATAAGCTATCACTTTGCCTTCCTGCATCTAAATGCATCCAAACCATTCAATGACGCATCACTGAAAATCACAAACTCTTTACCCGATTCAGATTGGACTAAAACTGGTGCTTCAGTTAACAGTGCTTTCAACTTTTCAAAACTCTGTTGGCATTTCTCGAACCATTCAAACTTCACATCTTTTTGTAACAATCAAGTCATTTGTGTAGCAATCATTGAAAACCCTTTTACAAAATGTTAATAGTAGCCAACTAATGCCAGAAAGCTTCTGACTTCGGACACATTTCTTGTTGGTTTCTAGTCAACAACTGCTGAAATCTTACTTGGATCAACTCGTATACCTTCCGCTGAAACAATATGCCCCAAAAATCCAACCTCTTGGAGCTAAAACTCGCATTTGTTGAATTTAGCAAACAATTGCTTATCTCTCAATATTTGTAATACAATCCTCAAATGTTTAGCATGCTCAGATTCATCTCGGGAATAGATCTGAATGTTGTCAATGAATACAACAACAAATCTGTTTAAATAAAGTCTGAAAATTCTATTCATCAAATCCATAAAAACTACAAGAGCGTTAGTTAATCTGAATGACATAACAAGAAATTCATAATTCTCGTACCTTATTCTGAACGCAGTTTCTGGCACATCCGAGTCTTTAACTAACAACTGATAATAGCCAGATCTTAGATCAATTTTTGAAAATACAGTTGCTCTTTTCAACTGATCGAAGAAATCATTAATTCTCGGCAAATGATACTTATTCTTAATTGTAACCTTGTTAGGATAACAATAGTTGATACACAGTCTCATCGATCTATCTTTCTTCTTTACGAACAGTACTGGTGCACCCTAGGGCAAAAAACTAGGTCGTGCAAAACCTCTATCTGTTAACTATTGTAATTGAGTTTTCAACTCTTTCAATTCTGTTGGAGCCATTCTATACGGAGTTATCGATATCGGTGATGTTCTCGATACTAATTCAATAGCAAATTCAACATCTGTAATCAGTGGCAACCTATGTAACTCTTCTGGAAACACATTTGGATACTCACAAACCACTAGTACTAATTCAATCTTCAATCCATGCACTTTTGTATCCAATACATAAGCAAGGTAAGCATCGCAACCTTTTCTTACATATTTCTGAGCTAACATCGATGATATCGCTATAGGCAACCCACTCGAATCATCAAATTCAATTTGAAGAATTTCACTATTCTGACATTTCAATTCAATAGTCTTTCATCTACAGTTCACAAAAGCATCATGCAGAGTCAACCAATCTATACCCAAAATCACATCAAATTCATCAAACGATAAAAGCATCAAATCAGCTTGAAAACAATAACCCCGAGACATCAAAGGACAATTCTTACAAACTTTATCAACTAGGACATACTTGCCTAAGGGGTTTGATACTTTAATCATAAATTTGGTAGACTCAACAAGTAAACTGTAACACCCCTAACTTGTGACCATCGCCGGTGTCGGACATGAGGGGTTAACGGCCAAATCCTCTCAAGGTACCAACCAATTTGACATTTCCAGTCAGGCTGGAAAACTGCATCACCGTCATCTTAAAAATCATATCTCGAGTTTCAAAACTCGGAAACTGGTTTCGTAAATTTTCCCTGAATTTAGACTCACATACCCATCCATGTATTTATTTCTAGAATTTTTGGTCGGGCCAATTGGTACAGTTTATTAGTTAAAGTCACCCATGTTACAGGGATCGACTGCTCTGACCTTCGCCTGTTACAACTTGAATATCTCTCTTTACAGGGCTTTAATACTGGTGCCGTTTGTTTCTAATGAAACTAGACTAAAAATGGAATCTGTACATATAAGGAATGACTCATAATTCTTTCTGGATAATTTATGGTAAATTTTCAAAGTCGCGACAGGGGACCCAGAAACCGTTCTGGCCCTGTCTCACGAGAACTTTAATATTTCTCAGTATACTGCTCATATGGTCGTTTCGTTTCATCCATATAGAAATAGATTCATCAAGGTTAAATTTCATAATTTACTCACTATTTAATTCTACTTCTACTATTTTTAGTGATTTTCAATCTCATCTCACTGCTGCTGTCCGCAACAGTTACTGCAGAGACTATGCCAATTTCATGAATCTTTCCTTGGCCTTAATCATCCATCATACATGACACAAATTATGGCCACCTTATCGAAATTAAAGTTTCTAAGACTCGTGGCTATAAGTTCTAGCATCCCACTCGACGACCACATAGGCCATTTTCACATGGCTTAAAGTTTACAACCCTCAATTCGACAAAATATAATAGCCTATACATGCCAAATGTTCTTCAACAACGAAAACAATACCACAAGATTTCAGCGGTGTGATGACTTCAACGACGGTCCCGATCACGCAAACAATAAGAGTCCGAGAGACCTAAAATGGGTGACAAGAAAACACCGAGTGAGTTTACAACTCGAGAAGTCATAAGCATTCATCAATCCATCGATAAAGTTACTACAACATGTACAACAAACGAGGCTAGGTACTCATCCATATCGAATCTATACAGTAATACCTCGGACCTTTCGGTCCAATCTCGCACCAAGTCATACGTCCACATTTCATATTCTACACAACAAGATAATCGAAGCATTTTTACACGTTAACTCATTTTCCAGCACAACCATACAATTTCAATCATCACATAGATTTAAGGCTTGCCAAATTCAATCCCCAAGCATGAACGAATTCTCTATTCGTCATGAGCTCGAGGTACTTACCCGATCCGCTGTCCATACTCAATTCAATGGAGACACACCTCCATATATATAGCGTCGCACACACAGTGCTTACTACTCGATTTCGCACACTTAGTGCCACGCAATTTAAGCCCGCACACATAGTGCCATACCTTCGAGCTCGCACACCCAAGGTCAGTATTTTTCCAGCATGCACATTTAGTGCCATATATTTCCAGCACGCACACTTAGTGCCATATATTTCCAGCACGCACACTTAGTGCCAATCTCGTCACCATACACACGTATTGCCCGCACACATAGTGCCGAAAGCAAACTTTCTACACATTCCACTATTTCTTTTACATTCAACAATTATCCTCATTCCATACACATACAATTTCATTTATACATATATATAGCATTCCATTAAACACAATTGCATAGATTTTCCAATCATTTAAGCAATATCAAACATATGTGCTTAATGACTTACCTTGTTTGGGGTAGAATGGTTCCAAATCGGCTACTCGTTTGCTTTCTCCTTTCCTTTGTCCAATCTAGTTTCCCTTTGCTCTTGAGCTTAGTTCAAGCTCAAGTGACCGAATGCTAAGTCTTCCCTTTTCTTCTTGAAGGATCGGCTAAGCTAGGAGGAAGATGAGCCAATATATTTTTTTTTTTTTTCAATTTCCTTTCTTCTATTCGGCCAAGGCACCCAAGGATGAGCAACAAATTTTTCTTCCCCTTTTTCTTCTTTGTTTCTCACGGCAAAAGAGCATCCACACCCATTTTTTTTTGTTTCATCATTATCTTTTTCTTTTTTTATTATTTTATTCTCCCTTACATCATGCACTAGGCCAACATGTCTAGGACATGTTTTCCTTGCCCATCACCTAGTCATGGCCGGCCACTCACCTTAGGAAAAGGGGTTATTTGACATGCAAGGACAACCCTTTTCCCACATGTATTAATAGGCCACCTTACATTTGCCTAGCACATTTCTAAATTTTCTCACATAAGTCCTAATCACTAAAATTCACCTATAATTAGGCAAAAATTCAATAAAGAAATTATCACACATGCATATTCATATATTCAGACAAGAACTATCATACTCAAATAATTTAGTGACTCGGTTTAGCGGTCCCAAACCGGTTTCCGACTAGGGTCACTTTAGGGCTGTCACAACTCTCCCCACTTAAGAAATTTTCGTCCCGAAAATCTTACCGTAAATAGGCTCGGTATCGCTCTTTCTTAGAGTCCTCAAGTTCCCAAGTGGCTCCTTCAATTACGTGTTTATGCCACAACACCTTCACTAATGGGATTTTCTTATTACGCAACTCTTTTACTTCGCACATCGAATGCGAACCGCTCTTCTTCATAACTCAAATTAGGTGAACCTCGACCTCGGATGGAGTAATTACGTGTGTCGGTCGACCTATATCGTCAAGCATCGAGACACGGAAAACGTTAGGATCCTTTCGAGCTCGGGGGTAAAATTAATCGATGCGCCATCGCCCAACTCGTTCGAGATATTTCATACGGACCGATGAACCTCGGACTCAATTTGCCCTTACGGCCAAATCTAAGCACCTTCTTCCGTGGTGAGACTTTGAGAAATACCTTGTCTCCAACCCGATATTCAATGTCTTTTCTTTTCAAACCCGCATACGACTTTTGGCGATCCGGCGCGACTTTCAAACTTTCACGAATTACTCGAACTTTCGCTCGGCATCCTTAATCAAATCAACCCCAAGATTTTGCTTTCACTAAGTTCATCCGAATAATGGGTACGACATTTATGACCGTATAAAGCCTCGTAAGGCGCCATCTTAATACTTGATTGAAAGCTATTGTTGTAAGCGAATTCAATCAAAGGCAAATATCTTTCCCATGAACCACTAAATTCAAGGATGCAACATCTCAACCTATCCTCCAGGATTTGAATTACCCGTTCGGATTGACCATCGGTTTGGGGATGAAAAGCAGTGCTAAAATGCAGCTTGGTACCCCAAGCGTCTTGCAACTCCTTCCAAAATCGCGAGGTAAATCTCGGATCTCTATCCGACACGATGGAAATAGGCACCCCGTGTAGTCTCACAATCTGAGAAACGTACAATTCGGCTAGTTTGTCCATTGAGAAATCCGTACGTACGGGGACAAAGTGAGCCGACTTAGTCAATCTATCTACAAAGACCCAAATCGCATCCTTCTTACTTGCTGACAATGGCAGTCCGGATACAAAGTCCATTGTGACTCGATCCCATTTCCACTCGGGTATCGTGATCGGCTGAAGTAATCCCGATGGCACTTGATGTTCCGCTTTCACTTGTTGACATATTAAACATTTCGAGACAAAATCAGAGATGTCTCGTTTCATACCATACCACCAAAACCGACGTCTCAAATCGTTGTACATCTTCGTACTCCCCGGGTGGATTGCCATTCGCCTCGTTCGAATTATCGAAATAAGTTCCGAATTCTTTGGAACACACAGACGACTTCTGAACCTCAAACAATCGTCATCATCGATTTGAAATTCCGAGTCCTTGTTCGGAACACACTCATCCCATTTTGCAACCAACTCATCATCAACTTTCCGAGCTTCCCAAATTTGATGAGCCAACAATGGTTTGGCCTTTAATTCGGCTACTAACACATTGTCGGGTAGGATAGACAAGTGTACATTCATCGCTCATAAAGCAAACAGTGATTTCTGACTTAAGGCATCTGCAACCACATTAGCCTTTCCCGGGTGATAATCAATGACGAAGCTACTCCAAAAGGATGTTAAGTTCGAATGGACGGAGAAATGTCAGAAAAGTTTCGATCAATTGAAAGCTTATTTGACTGAAGCCCCAATTCTAGTGCGACCCGAATCGGGCAAAGAGTTTGTCATTTATAGTGACGCATCCCTACTTGGGTTGGGTTGCGTATTGATGCAAGAAGGGCGAGTTGTGGCCTATGCGTCGAGACAATTAAAGTCACATGAGAAAAATTATCCAACCCATGATCTCGAATTGGCATAAAATTGTAACACCCCTAACTTGTGACCGTCGCCGGTGTCGGACATGAGGGGTTAACGGCCAAATCCTCTCAAGGTACCAACCAATTTGACATTTCCAATCGGTGGAAAACTGCGTCACCGTCGCCTTAAAAATCATATCTCGAGTTTCAAAACTCGAAACTGGTTTCGTAAATTTTCCCTGAATTTAGACTCACATACCCATCCATGGATTTATTTCTAGAAGTTTTGGTTGGGCCAATTGGTACAGTTTATTAGTTAAAGTCACCCATGTTACAGGGATCGACTGCTCTGACCTTCGCGTGTTACAACTTGAATATCTCTCTGTACAGGGCTTTAATACTGGTGCGTTTGTTTCTAATGAAACTAGACTCAAAATGAAATCTGTACATATAAGGCATGACTCCTAATTCTTTCTGGATAATTTATGGTAAATTTTCAAAGTCGCGACAGGGGACCCAGAAACTGTTCTGGCCCTGTCTCACGAGAACTTTAATATTTCTCAGTATACTGCTCATATGGTCGTTTCGTTTCATCCATATAAAAATAGATTCATCAAGGTTCAATTTCATAATTTACTCACTATTTAATTCTACTTCTACTATTTTTAGTGATTTTTCAATCTCATCTCACTGCTGCTGTCCGCAACAGTTACTGCGATGAGACTATGCCAATTTCATGAATCTTTCCTTGGCCTTAATCATCCATCATACATGACACAAATTATGGCCACCTTATCGAAATTAAAGTTTCTAAGACTCGTGGCTATAAGTTCTAGCATCCCACTCGACGACCACATAGGCCATTTTCACATGGCTTAAAGTTTACAACCCTCAATTCGACAAAATATAATAGCCTATACATGCCAAATGTTCTTCAACAACGAAAACAATACCACAAGATTTCAGCCGGTGTGATGACTTCAACGACGGTCCCGATCACGCAAACAATAAGAGTCCGAGAGACCTAAAATGGGTGACAAGAAAACACCGAGTGAGTTTACAACTCAAGAAGTTATAAGCATTCATCAATCCACCGATAAAGTTACTACAACATGTACAACAAACGAGGCTAGGTACTCATCCATATCGAATCTATATCAGTAATACCTCGGACCTTTCGGTCCAATCTCGTACCAAGTCATACGTCCACATTTCATATTCTACACAACAAGATAATCGAAGCATTTTTACACGTTAACTCATTTTCCAGCACAACCATACAATTTCAATCATCACATAGATTTAAGGCTTGCCAAATTCAATCCCCAAGCATGAACGAATTCTCTATTCGTCATGAGCTCGAGGTACTTACCCGATCCGCTGTCCATACTCAATTCAATGGAGACACACCTCCATATATATAGCGTCACGTACACACGGTGCTTACTACTCGATTTCGCACACTTAGTGCCACGCAATTTAAGCCCGCACACATAGTGCCATACCCTTCGAGCTCGCACACCCAAAGTCTTAGTATTTTTCCAGCATGCACATTTAGTGCCATATATTTCCAAGACGCACACTTAGTGCCATATATTTCAACCGCACACTTAGTGCCAATCTCGTCACCATACACACGTATTGCCCACACACATAGTGCCGAAAGCAAGCTTTCTACACATTCCACTATTTCTTTTACATTCAACAATTATCCTCATTCCATACACATACAATTTCATTTATACATATATATAGCATTCCATTAAACACAATTGCATAGATTTTCCAATCATTTAAGCAATATCAAACATATGTGCTTAATGACTTACCTTGTTTGGGGTAGAATGGTTCCAAATCGGCTACTGCTTGCTTTCTCCTTTCCTTTGTCCAATCTAGTTTCCTTTGCTCTTGAGCTTAGTTCAAGTCAAGTGACCGAATGCTAAGTCTTCCTTTTCTTCTTGAAGGATCGGCTAAGCTAGGAGGAAGATGAGCCAATATTTTTTTTTAATTTCCTTTCTTCTATTCGCCAAGGCACCCAAGGATGAGCAACAAATTTTTCTTCCCTTTTTCTTCTTTGTTTCTCACGGCAAAAGAGCATCCACACCCATTTTTTTTGTTTCATCATTATCTTTTTCTTTTTTATTATTTTATTCTCCTTACATTATGCACTAGGCCAACATGTCTAGGACATGTTTTCCTTGCCCATCACCTAGTCATGGCCGGCCACTCACCTTAGGAAAAGGGGTTATTTGACATGCAAGGACAACCCTTTTCCCACATGTATTAATAGGCCACCTTACATTTGCCTAGCACATTTCTAAATTTTCTCACATAAGTCCTAATCACTAAAATTCACCTATAATTAGGCAAAAAATTCAATAAAGAAATTATCACACATGCATATTCATATATTCAGACAGTAACTATCATACTCAAATAATTTAGTGACTCGGTTTAGCGGTCCCGAAACCGGTTTCCGACTAGGGTCACTTTAGGGCTGTCACATAAACACTTACTAGACACTAAATTCATACAGACATATGAATGAGTCGATCCATGATCAATCAAGGCAATTACATTAGTGGCATAGAGAGAAAATGTACCAGTGATAACATCTGGTGATGATGCATCTTTGCGAGTGCGAATAGCATAAGTTTTGGCTGGCGCTCCAACCTCAGATCTCACTGTAGAGTCCTTTGTCGTACCTTTACTACTAGTCTCATTTCCCATATTTATAGGTGGTCTCCCTCGAACAGCTGTATTGCTAGGTCTTGCATTCTGATATTTGTCTTTCTTAGGTAATTCAGGACAACCCGGATAAAATGATCTTGCGAGCCACATCTAAAGCAAGTTTTGTTGTTCATCTAGTAGTCTCCAAAATGCCGTCTTCCACACTGTTGACACTCGACTTTGTTGGTTCTAACACTACCAACGCTCAATATTGAAGTGGTTTAAGCTTTAAAACTCGTATATTGCTTCCCACGATCTCTATTAGAATACCCCACTGAAGTATTCAGACGATTATACGAATCTCGTGATTTCTTAGATGAAGAGTGATAGAGTGATAAACAAAAAATTATACATATTTTTACCCCATGTTTAATGCATTTTATAGATGATTTCTCATTAGAATTGGTGAATTCGATGCTCTTAATGCGTTAGTTGCATGTTTTGTACTCAGGAGAGCACCAAGAGTCAAAAGGAGCCAAAAACGAGCCAAAAAGGGACAAAATGGACCAAATCGAGAAGATGACACTGCCTAAGCCTTGCCACACGGGTAGCTCACACGCCTGTGTCTTTCGAGGGTGTCAACCAAGGCTTTCACGATTCACACGGCCTAGCCATTGACCCACACAGCCGTATGCAATTTAACGGATCGAACACGGCCTGGCAATCACGTCACACGGCCGTGTCACACGGGCATGTCCCTGCTAAGCCCAAGTTAAGTCCAATTTGGAAAAGGCCACTTTGGAGGGTTTCTAGGCATTCCAAAGCCTATAAATATGCACTAGAGGAGGAGGAAAATGGAGACGGAGAAGAGGGGTAAGGAATTACCCTAAGGAAGCTGATTGATCCATCTCAGAAGCTGGATTCATCATCAAGACTGAAGATCTCTCCTCAATTCCCCTTCAGGAGTTTTAGGTTTCTTTATGTTTTGTTATTTTTATACTTTTCAGATGTACTCTTATTTTATTATGAACTAAACCCCTTAGATACCTAAGGGGAATGAAACCTAATACGAATCTTGTTATTATTTTCTGAATCGTATGATAAATATTTAACTTGTTCTTAATTATGTGTTCTTAATTCTTGTTTTGATATCCCAGGATACTGATTCAAGACACGCTCTTATTCAGAGGAGGAATAGACCCTGTCTAAGAGTACATTTTCCATAATTAAGCGGAGTTGATTACGCGCCTAGAAATAGGGTGACAAGATTTTGCCAGATTAGGGTGAAACCTAATAAGGGGATCCATAGATCGAGTTAATGCAACCCTAGAGTGTTAATTAGAGAAAAGTCTCTGTTATTCAATCTAGGGATTAGACGTTATTAGTCTTGAATAGGGATAATAACATAACTTAGGGATCTCTACGAAACAAGTTGAATGAATAAATCGTCTGATTCGGAGCCAGAATAACAAGTAAAGTCTAGGTGGATTTTTCCTTAGGTATTGTCTCAAGTCAATCGATTTTCCCAAAAGCAATCCCCCAATTCTTTTCTCTGTGTGTTCTTAGTTTAAATAATTAGTTAATTAAAACAAACCCTTTTATTCTTAGGCTAGATAATAAAAAGATAGTTATTACTAGTACTTTTGGTTCCCTTGGGTACGATATCTTGATCTTGCCATTACTATAATATTGTTCGATAGGTACGCTTGCCTTTTCGTCATGATAATAGTTAGTCTAGGTTTGATCTTCATTATAAATATTTATTACTTGTTACGAATCACGCGATCAAGTTCTTGGCGCCGTTGCCGGGGAATTGAAATATTGGGAACACTAAATTTTTAGTACTTTAGCCATTTATTTTTCTTGCAATTTTATTTTATTTTATTATTTATTAATTTACTTTTTCTCTCTCTTGGCAGGTTTTTATAGTTTATGACTAGAAGAAACCCGTCCGGACCATTAGTTTTTGACGAAGAAATCGATCGTACAATTTGCAAAAATCAAAGAGAAATAAAGCGTAGCTTACGATACACGGAGAACGAGCGAGAATACGATACTCAAACCCCAACCGACGAGATGGCTAAAAACCAAGGCAATCAGCTACCTCCTGTAATTGCGGCTAATCAAAATCCTGCTCCACGTACTATGTATGATTATGCTAAACATTCTTTAACAGGAACTGGATCTAGCATAGTTAGACCTGCTGTAGCTGCAAATACTTTTGAATTAAAACCTAACACTATTCAAATGATACAACAGTTTGTTCAATTTGATGGTTTGTAAGATGAAGATCCCAACGCTCACTTAGCAAATTTCCTGGAATTTTGCGATACATTCAAAATCAATGGCGTTTCTAATGATTCCATTCGTCTTCGATTATTTTCCTTTTCACTAAAAAAAAAGCTAAATAGTGGTTGAACTCGTTACCACGAGGGTCTATCATTACTTGGGAACAAATGACCTAGAAATTTTTACTAAAATATTTTCCGTCGGCTAAAACGACTAAATTACGTAATGATATCTCTTCTTTTGTGCAGATGGATTTAGAAACACTTTACGATGCATGGGAGAGGTACAAGGACTTACTGAGAAGGTGCCCTCACCATGGGTTGCCGCTTTGGCTTCAAGTACAAACATTCCACAATGGTTTGAATCCCTCAACTCGGCAAATGGTTGACGTAACTGCTGGCGGAACCATCAACAACAAAACACCTGAAGAGGCTTATGAATTCATTAAAGAAATGTCACTGAATAACTATCAGTGGCAAGTCATGAGGACTAAGCCAACAAAAATACCCGGCGTTTATAACGTCGACTCAGTTACTATGCTATCAAATCAGGTAGAACTTCTCAATAAAAAGATTGATAGTTTTCTTGGTTCTACGCAGGTACATCCAGTAATGAGGTATGACTCAAATGGCGGAGGTGTGCATACAAAATACCAATCCTTCAATCCTACAACTGAAGAAGAACAAGTCAACTATATGGGTAACAATAACTTCCGATCGCAAAATAACCCATATAGTAATACCTATAATGCAGGTTGTAGGAACCACCCAAATTTCTCTTGGGGTGGTCAAGGGAATCAAAAGCCACAAAATCCTCAGGGTTTTCAACAGCTACCTTATCAACAAGAGAATAAATCGAACGTTGAGGAGATGCTTTCAAAATTTATATCAATGTCAGAAACCCATTTCCAAAATACCGAGACAGCACTTAAGAATCAACAAGCATCGATCCAAGGACTAGAAACTCAGATAAGCCAGCTTTCTAAACTAATCTCGGAAAGACCACCAGGAAATTTATTTAGTAATACCAAATCCAGAGAGCATGTCAAAGCAGTTACACTAAGGAGTAGGAAAGTGTTAGCGGAATCTGAAAAAAAGTTAGCACAAGAAGCCGTGGAAAACGAAATGAGGGAAGAAAAACCTGAAAATAGTGACAAACTAGTACCGGAGGAATATTCATCACCGGTTCCATATCCAGAAAAATAAAAAAAAGATCGCATTGATGCACAATTCGGTAAGTTTCTTGAACTTTTTAAGCAATTACATATCAACTTACCTTTTCTTGAAGCTATCTCGCAGATGCCTACATACGCAAAATTTTTGAAGGAGCTTTTAACAAATAAAGGGAAGTTTGAGGACTTATCTATAGTAGAACTCAACGAGGAGTGCTCCACCATACTCCAAAATAAGCTCCCAACCAAACTAAAAGATCCAGGAAGTTTTACTATCCCTTGCTTAATTGGTAATCTGAATATTGAAAAAGCACTAGTTGATTTAGGCGCTAGTATTAATTTGATACCCTATAAAATGTTCAAACAACTTGGTCTTGGGGAACCTAAACCCACTAGGATGAGTATTCAATTAGCCGATAGATCTGTTAAATATCCCAGGGGTATTATAGAAGACGTACTCGTAAAAGTAGATAAATTTATATTCCCTGTTGATTTTGTTGTGCTTGACATGGATGAAGATGTGGAAGTACCCTTAATTTTAGGGTGCCCATTCCTAGCCACTGCTAAAGCCGTGATTGACGTGGGTGACGGTAAATTGGTACTTAGAGTAGGTGACGAGGAAATGATCTTTAAAATTTATGATGCTATGAGATTCTCTAAGGAACAAGATGATTCATGTTATATCATTGACTCTATTAATCATATTACTCAAGACTCTTTTCAGGAAATTGTACAAGAGGAGACGACAGAACTGTGTCAAGCTCAAGACGAGGAGATAGGTGAGGAACCTAATAACCATCCGTCAAGACAAGTAGAATATGAGGGTATTATGATCAACGATGAACTCAAGCAAAAACCCTCGATTGAGGAGCCTCCAAAATTGGAACTTAAACAATTACCAAACCATTTAGAATATGCATTCCTTGGAAATAATTCTACATTACCAGTTATTATTGCTTCTAATTTGCAACCCAAGGAGAAAGAGGAATTAATCCAAGTATTAAAATAACATAAGAAGGCCATAGCATGGAAAATTTCTGACATTAAAGGAATCAGTCCTTCTTTTTGCACCCACAAAATTTTAATGGAAGATAAATACAAACTATGTGTGCAAGCTCAAAGATGTTTGAACCCCAACATGAAGGAAGTTGTAAAAGCTGAGGTAATTAAACTTTTAGATGCTGGAATTGTTTATCCTATTTCTGATAGTTCTTGGGTAAGTCCAGTGCAGATTGTCCCCAAGAAATGAGGCATGACGGTTGTGACCAACGAGAAGAATGAGCTAATCCCAACAAGAATGGTTACAGGATAAAGAGTTTGCATAGACTGCAGGAAACTAAATGACACCACAAGAAAAGATCACTTCCCCTTGCCATTCATTGACCAAATGTTAGAAAGATTATTTGAACACATGTATTACTGCTTCCTAGACGGACTCTCTGGTTACTTCCAAATCCCAATACCTCCTGAAGATCAAGAAAAGACAACATTCACATGCCCATATGGTACGTTCGCTTATCGTAGAATGCCTTTTGGATTATGTAATGCCCCTACTACTTTTCAGTGCTGTATGATAGCTATATTCGACGAGCTCGTGGAAGATATCATGGAAGTCTTCATGGATGATTTTTCGGTATTCGGTAACTCTTTCCATCTCTGCCTTAAAAATTTAAATCCAGTTTTAATAAGATGTAAAGAAACAAACCTTGTGCTTAACTGGGAGAAATGTCACTTCATGGTTTAAGAAGGTATTGTACTAGGGCATAAAATTTCTAGTAAAGGGATTGAGGTGGATAAATTTAAAGTAGAAACAATCGAGAAATTACCACCTCCTAGTTCAGTTAAGGCTATTAGAAGCTTTTTAGGACATGCTGGTTTTTATAGAAGATTCATTAAGGATTTTTCTAAAATAGCTAAGCCTTTAACTAAATTGCTAGAAAAAGATATACCTTTTAACTTCGATCAGGAATGTTTAGAAACATTTAATACTTTAAAGGATAAATTAATTAATGCTCCAATTATAATTGCACCTGATTGGTACTTGCCATTTGAACTAATGTGTGATGCGAGTGATTTTGCAGTAGGTATAGTACTGGGATAGCGAAGAGACAAGCATTTTCAACCTATCTATTACGCCAGCAAAACCTTAATGGCTGCACTAGAAAACTATACTACTACGGAAAAAGAGTTGCTAGCTGTGGTTTTTACTTTTGATAAATTTCGATCATATCTTATATTGTCTAAAGTTGTTGTTTACACTGACCATTCTGCCCTTCGCTATCTTTTAACTAAAACTGATGTAAAACCTCGACTCATCCGATGGATTCTCCTTTTGCAGGAATTTGACTTGGAAATTCAAGACAAGAAAGGTGCTGAAAATCTAGCAGCTGATCATCGTCCAGGCTCGAGAAAACCAATACCAGAGAACTAGATGACGTGGAAATAAATGATTCATTCCCTGAAGAATAATTTTTTGCTATATCTAACTCCGAGGTACCTTGGTTTGAAGACATCGTGAATTTTTTAGCTGCTAACATTATCCCAAAAGGGTTAACACACCAGCAAAAGAAGCGATTCTTTAATGATGTAAAAAACTACTTTTGGGACGATCCATTTTGTTTTCAGATGTGCGAGATCAAGTCATCAAGATGCGTTACAGGATCAGAAATATCAAAAATATTGGAACACTGCCACTCAGGGCCAACCGGAGGACACTATAGTGGAACAAAGACCGCACACAAAATACTTGAATCAGGTTTTTATTGGCCTTCGTTATTCAAAGACGCTATCAGGTATGTTACTTAATGTGACAAATGCCAACGGACAAGTAACATATCTAAACGTGATGAAATGCCTCAAAACTATATGCTTTCTTGTGAAATATTTGACATGTGGGGTATCGATTTTATGGGCCCATTCCCCAGTTCATTTGGAAATAAATATATCTTAGTAGCAGTTGACTACATGTCCAAATGGGTAGAAGCTCAAGCTCTACCTACTAATGATGCTAAAGTGGTAGTACGTTTCCTTAAAAAACTCTTTTCGAGATTCAGAACACCTAGAGCAATTATCAACGACAGGGGCACTCATTTTTGTAATACCCAATTTGAAAAAACTCTTAAGAAATACGAAGTTCATCATAGAACGACCACCCAATACCATCCTCAAACTAATGGACAAGTTGCAACAGCAAACCAAGAACTCAAACGGATCCTTGAAAAAACGGTAGAATCAAACAGAAAAGACTGGGCAACAAAAATAGACGATGCCTTATGGGCTTACAGAACCGCTTTTAAGACTCCTATAGGGACATCACCTTACAGACTTGTTTATGGAAAAAGTTTTCATCTCCTACTCGAACTAGAGCATAAAGTTTTTTGGGCTATTAAATTTCTAAACCTTGATCCCGAACTTGCAAGAAAAAATAAGTTGATGCACTTGAACGAGCTAGATGAATGGCGAGCCAATGCATACGAAAATTCACGCCTATACAAGGAAGCAACAAAGCGGCGCCATGACGTTCGTTTAAAGCAACGGAAACAATTTAAAGTTGGAGATCTTACCTTACTATACAACTCAAGACTCAAATTGTTTCCCGGGAAACTAAAATCAGGATGATCAGGACCCTTCGTAATTCAATCTGTTCATCCATATGGCACGATAGAGGTTAGTCACCCATCATATGGTACTTTCAAAGTAAACGGACAACGTCTC
Source organism: Gossypium arboreum (assembly GCF_025698485.1). Lineage (NCBI taxonomy): Eukaryota > Viridiplantae > Streptophyta > Magnoliopsida > Malvales > Malvaceae > Gossypium > Gossypium arboreum. The sequence goes on along the minus strand of NC_069080.1, from coordinate 28,637,804 downwards.
AAACTTTATAATGGTGAGGATTTTAAAGTCGATGGAGAGGAGCTACGACTCCACAAACTGCCCTGAGTATACTAACAAGGTAACAGTCGAGCTTAGACTATAAACAAGTGTTTCTCGGGAGACAAACCGAGTACTAACCACTTTAAATTATTTTAAATTCAAGTTTTAAACATTTAGGTCACTAACAGAGTATTTGAAGCACATGTTCCCAGCACCACACAGCCGGTAACACGGTCGTTCTTAAGGCCGTGTGCCCAACATGGAGGGAAACATGTTCATGCAATATGGCCGTACGAAAACAGGGTAAATGATTTCCCCAAAACATGGGATGCGATAAATCCCCACGGCCGTGCGAGATGGTCGTGGGTAAACTTGATACGTACACGAGCGTAGGAATGGAAAACCACGGGTGTGCCAGGGACAAGGCTCGATTCTGTTTCTTCGACACAGGCGTGTGGATAAAAATACACGAGCGTGGTACCTTAACATGGGTAGGAGAGAAGCGAACAACGCTAGGCACGACCATGCAATATGACCATGTACGACACACGCCCAAGACACACGGGCGTGGGAGAATAGCCAAGCATGGCCTAAAATTGCAAAATTCAAAACATACGGGCTCACCCTCATAAGTACATGGGCGTGGCCCTAGGCCGTGTGGCCCTCCCCTATATAAGCAAATCACTGTTCATTTTCTTCTTCCTTTCAAAAGCCCTAGCCGAAATCTCCCCTTCTCCACTCCCTGATCCCTATTCTCAGCCACCACTACCCTCTCGTCCAGTTCATGTGGCAGCTTCATATGCTAACATCTTTGAGCACCTCACCCGATTCGAGCTTCAGTGTTTTCAAAATTTGACAACATTGATGCTACTCTACAGCAGAGTTGTCAGCACCTTCCCATCTCATCGCCAGTCCCGCCTCGCGAACCATCCAGCGATGAAGATGTTTAGAAATATTTATTTATTATTTTCTGTTTTTACTTATTATTGAAACTATTTCTATTATTAGATTTTAGAAATTTATTTTTATTCTTTATTTCAGTTATTTCTTTTCGAATCCTTATACTTCCTAATATCTCCTAAAAAGTTCCTGATTTTATCACTGTTATATAGAACTTCTAAGCTCATCATCACATAGGAACTACAACTCCACTGAGGAAGGTTCTCCACGACTGCCATGTCCTGCTCGACCACGACCATAGCTACCACTAGATATAATATTCTTTTGGCGTAAGACTTATGGCCTATGAACCTCTACGACTGCCGGAGCATCCTCCTCTACTCTCAAATTGATCACACTCCAAAACTCTAAGTTCAAAGAATTCATCATACAGGAAGTTTCACTTCTCTCCCTATATTATTTTTATTCTCTAACATCTATCATTGTACATTGAGGGAAATGTACATCTTAAGTGTAGGGGGTATTTATTTCACTATCAGAAAAAGATCCTGAATAATCACCTTGTTCTCATGAAAAACTCGCATATCATGTTTAGGATAAATTTTAATTGATTTATGATTTTGATTGATATATCTTGAATTAAAACATAGGGATTTATGCATTGATTATTTAAACTTTAAGACATTAGAGAATCAAGCATGATAAGTTGATTTTTAAGAAATTAAATTATAGGTTGTTTCCCCAAGTATAGGTATTACTTTGAATTAGAATTCACGAGTCTAAACATCAAAAAGCCATAATTTTTTGTGAGATTTTTGAGCCTTTTGAGCATCTATTCATCCTTTCATGCTCACTTTTATTATTGCTTTGAGTGCTTCAGTATTGAACTGTTATTCTAGAACTTGCTTGATTATGCATGTCGAGACCACACCATTTGATTTGATATATCAAAATGATTAAGGCACTTAGGATTAACCCACTCATGCCATGAAAAGCCTACCTCCACGATTAACCCCTAGTAAACCCCCTTGAGCCCAATAAACCAATTCTTGTATTACTCTTAATATTAACCTTTAACCCATTATTGTTGAAATCCCCTAAATTAATCCCTATTTTTGTCGAGATTTGAGTTGAATGGATTGCTTAGCTATGTTTTGTTCTTGATATTTATTCTATATTATTTAACTTATTCTTAATTAAAAAAACACAACTATGTATGCATATCTGTAATTTCATATTCTGAGAGAAGCTCTGTTATACGCAAGTGAAGATTAACTCTTTTTCTAGTTAGGCAACTTTTCAATTCAATCTCGATTCTAACCCTTTCTTTCAGCTTGTGACCACACCCCCTAACCAAGCCTCATTACAACCCTCTAAAGACCTTTTGATTGATGTATTATCTTAAAATTAAAGTGGTGGAGATTTGATTTTCATGCAAGCCTATGGTAATGACTTTCCATTATTGACTATTGAGTGCTTCCTTTATTGTCCTTAAAATACCTCGAGTGATTTGAGTGAATCTTTAGTAAGAATGTAAAACTCTGTGATATTCTAAATTAAAGGTAATTACTTTGATGAGGGAAGACACCTATATTTTCGAGATAAAATGCTCAACTTGGAATGGTTGAAACTTTTATGTTCTTTTAGTTAAATTCTCAATGTATGATTACCTATGGATTAATTTGAGATATTATTGATAGAAATTATAAGTTGAGAAGGATTTATTTTGATTATGAGTTGAGAATTTTGCTTGAGGACAAGTAAATGCTTAAGTGTGGGGGTATTTGATAAACCATAAATTATACATATTTTTCCCCATGTTTAATGCATTTTATAGATGATTTCTCAATAGAATTGGTGAATTCGATGCTCCTAATGCTTTAATTTCATGTTTTGTACTCAGGAGAGCACCAAGAGTCAAAAGAAGCCAAAAAGGGACAAAACGGACCAAATCGAGAAGATGACACGGCCTGAGCCTTGCCACACGGGTAGCTCACATGCCCGTGTCTTTCGAGGGTGTCGACCAAGGCTTTCACGATTCACACGGCTTGGCCATTGACCTACACGGCCGTGTGCAATTTAATAGATCGAACACGGCCTGGCAATCACGTCACATGGCCTTGTCACACGGGCGTGTCCCTGCGGAGCCTAAGTTAAGTCCAATTTGAAAATGGCCACTTTTGAGGGTTTCAAGGCATTCCAAAGCCTATAAATACGCACTAGAGGAGGAGGAAAGGGGAGACGGAGAAGAGGGGTAAGGAATTACCCCAAGGAAGCCGATTGATCCATCTCAGAAGCCAGATTCATCATCAAGACTAAAGATCTCTCCTCAATTCCCCTTCAGGAGTTTTGGGTTTTCTTTATGTTTTGTTATTTTTATACTTTTGAGATGTACTCTTATTTTATTATGAACTAAACCCTTTAGATACCTGAGGGGAATGAAACTTAAGACGGATATTGTTATTATTTTCTGAATCGTATGATAAATATTTAACTTGTTCTTAATTATGTGTTCTTAATTCTTGTTTTGATATCCCAGGATACTGATTCAAGACACGCTCTTATTCAGAGGAGGAATGGACCCTGTCTAAGAGTACATTTTCCATAATTAATCGGAGTTGATTGCGTGCCTAGAAATAGGGTGACAAGATTTTGCTGGATTAGGGTGAAACCTAATAAGGGGATCCATAGATCGAGTTAATGCAACCCTAGAGTGTTAATTAGAGAAAAGTCTTAGTTATTCAATTTAGGAATTAGACGTTATTAGTCTTGAATAGGGATAATAACATAACTAGGGGATCTCTACGGAACAAGTTGAATGAATAAATCGTCCGATTCGGAGCCAGAATAACAAGTAAAGTCTAGGTGGATTTTTCCTTAGGTATTGTCTCAAGTCAATCGATTTTCCCAAAAGCAATTCCCCACTTCTTTTCTCTGTACGTTCTTAGTTTAAATAATTAGTTAATTAAAACAAACCCTTTTATTTTTAGGGTAGATAATAAAAAGACAGTTATTACTAGTACTTTTGGTTCCCTTGGGTACGATATCCCAGTCTTGCCATTTGTAACGCCCCGTACCCGAGACCGTTTCTGGAGTCGAACATGAGGTGTTAACGGACTTAATTCATTAATTAAACAGCTCATACAATTCATTTTAAAATTTCCAGACAAGCTGGCTAACTGCATCACAGTCGCTTTAAAAATCATATCTCGAGTTACAAAACTCAAAATCCAATTCTGTAAATTTTTCCTAAAACTAGACTCATATATCTATCTACTAATTTTTTTCTAGAATTTTTGGTTGGGCCAATTAGTACAGTTTATTAGTTAAAGTCTCCCCTATTTCAGGGTTCAACTACTGTGACCTCTATGTATTACGAATCAGATATCTCCCTGTACAGAGCTTCAATGACTATACTGTTTGTCTCTAATAAAACTAGACTCAATAAAGAATCTGTACATATAAATTATGACTTCTAATTATCTTTGTAAAATTTATGGTGAATTTTCAAAGTCAGAACAGGGGATCCAGAAATCGCTCTGGCCCTATTTCACAAAAAATTAAACATCTCATAAAATATAGCTCATATACCTGTTTCGCTTCTTCCATATGAAAATAGACTCATCAAGCTTCGATTCCATAACTTATTCATTATTTAATTTCATTTCTACTATTTTTAGTGATTTTTCAAATTCACGTCACTACTGTTGTCTGAATCTATTTTATGGTAAATTTTACCTATTTCATGGTTTCCATGGATTAGCTAGCAATTTGACATACATAACACCAAATATGATCATGATTAGCCATTCCAATGGCTAATCATTACCAAGCATTTCCATACCACTCAATAACCATATCATAAGACCATATATACAAAATGATTATAATGCTATACATGCCATACTCAAAATATACAAGCCATTATGCCAAGATAGTATACGGATAGTGTGAGCGAGCCTCCGACCGTTCCCGATTTTCGAGCTGGCTTGTCAAAACTACAAGGAATGAAAAGGAGGGAGTAAGCATAAATGCTTAATAAGTTCACATGCAAATAGTAAGTAACATAATCATATAAGCAAACATAAAACATCATTTGCATAATCATCACCAAGACATTCATATCACATTTTCATTTATCATCTTACCATATTGTTGTTATATCGATTTTTCAACCCGAGGGTTAAGTACATACTTGTTCAAAGTACCCATTTCACAACACTTACCAATACGTCCCTTTCATCTTGAGTATTCCTCCATTTCAGTAGAACTTTACCCGTTGAACACATCGGAATATAATTCGGATACATGGAAAGTTTGCACATAAGTGCCACATATGTAGCCAAGCTACCATGTAACCCGCCCATAAGTGAACTCGGACTCAACTCAACGAGCTCGGGCGTTCGCATCCATGAGTGAACTCAGACTCAACTCAACGAGTTCGGATGCCTAGTTACATCTCACGAACTCGGACTCAACTCAACGAGTTCGAACATTTGCATCCATAAGTGAACTCGGACTCAACTCAACGAGTTTGGATGCCCAAATATCCCAGTGACATGTCACTCATATCCTAATCCATTCCTAAGGCTCAACGGGACATTTTTCCCAATCATATGTCTCAACCATCTTCTATGGAATGTCGATACGATACTCGGTAGTATTTCACATTTTCCAAGTATATCACATAATTTGACATATTATCAAACAATTGTCACAAGTATGATATTTCATAATAATTATCATATCATTTAAATAACATTAAAACATTTAAAACAATAACTATGTTACCAACATTTACATATGAACTTACCTCGTATGCTAAAATGGCTACTTTTACCATTTCGTCCACAACTTGGTATTTTCCCCATTTTAGCCCAAATTTCAGTTTTCCTTGCTCTATCATTTAAAATATAGTCTAATTAGGACTCACATTATTCAAATTGACCCAAAATCATATTTTGGAAAAATTACAATTTTGCCCCTAAACTTTTTGCATATTTACACTTTTTCCCCAAAGCTCGTAAATTACACTTCAGCCTATTTTCTTATGTTTTATGACATGCTGATCATTTTTCCCTTCTATGGCAACATCAAATTCTCACTCTAACATGTACTTATGACTATTAGGTATTTTTACCGATTAAGCCCTTTTGCTCGTTTTCACTTAAAACCGAGTAGCACAAGTTGTCTAACATAATTTAAAACCTCATATTCTATCATAAAACACCAAAATACACAAATTTCACCTATGGGTATTTTTCCAAATATAAACCCTAGGTTAAATTATTGCTAGCATAAGCTAAATCGAGCTACCGGGACTCCAAAAACGTAAAAATCATTAAAAACGAGGCTAGAACGGACTTACAATCGAGCTTGGAAGCTTGAAAAACCCTAGCCATGGTTTCTCCTTGCTATATTCGGCCATGGGGTTGAAGATGAGCAAAATTGGCTTTTAATTTTGTATTTTAATTCATTTTACCCCTAAATGACCAAAATGCCCTTACTACTAAACTTTCCAAAAATTCCATTCATGTCCAATTTTTGTCCATAGACTTAGAAATTGGTAAAATTCTATTTAAGACCTCCTAATTAATATTTCAAAACAATTTCATACTAGAAATTTCTAGAATGCAAGTTTTGCAAATTATTCGATTTAGTCCCTAATTTCAATTTAAGCACTTTATGCACAAAATTTCTTCACGAAATTTTCACACAATCATGCAATCATATCATAGACCTCAAAATAATCATAAAATAATTATTTCTATCTTGGATTTTGTGGTCACGAAACCACTATTCCGACTAGGCCCAAAATCAGGATATTACAACTCGCCCCCCCTTCAGGGATTTTCGTCCCCGAAAATCTTACCAGAAAAGTGGTCTTCACTTTTAATCTCATATTCGATGCCGAAGAACTTGCACTTAGACTGTACCTCCAATACATCTCTTCAATTTCTCATATGATCTAAAAGCTTACGCCTCAACTCTCAACTGTTCTTAAATTTTCAACCCTTCTTAGTTTCCCATGATATCATGACATAGAACCCGGATCTCAACTTGATTTAATGGAGACCGGAATTCCAAGAAATCCAACAATCAAAGAGACCTGAAATTCCATGAATCTGATGAGTAGGAATTCATTCAATACAGATATGATTTATAGATCTCGCCAAATATTTAACAATAGGATACATCACATTTTCCTCTTTCCGCCATAGAAATAATTCTGATATGGCCTCAAGAATAATCCTTCTCATTTCCATCCCAATATCAACATTGACAAGGATAATTTTGATAGATCCCAATGCTCGGCTTTAACCCCTTTAACAACTCCGATTTTATGTAACATCGGATGCTCTAAACTATCACATTACCTCACTGTCTTGAAACACATCACAATTCATACAACAATACATTACTGAAAGTCAGGAAGTCTTTGCTCAATGTAGACTAGTCTAGTTCGACGCTTGGTTACTAATATTCTCATCTATCCGAACTCATCAACATGTAATAAACTTTTCAGCTTTCACAAGATGGAAACCTTATCATTCGTAGTGACTTAAACTAATATTCAACTCTTTCTAATAAATATACACTTCTCGCTCAAACTATTTACTCTTTTATCCGAACAAAATGAAATTCTATTATCGACTTGGGAAAATAATCCCGACATAATTGTCACATGAAATCTTTCAAATAAATAATTTACCATACCGATTGAAACTCGCGCTTTTATCACCTATGCCTTTATGATGTCAAATCCTTACATAGAAATTAGAAAAATCCCAATACTAAAATCACCACATTACCAAGATCAAATTAGAAGTATAGTCATATTTGACATGATTATCACGAGCTGAAGAACGTACTTCGAACATGAGTCATAATTGATAAATTATGGAACAAAGATAACAAGAAAACCGAATAAAGAAATCCAAGATAGAGAAACCCAGAATAAATAAATCCAGAATAAAGAGATCTAGGATAAAGAAACCCAAGATACAATACTATGCCGAGAATCGAAAACCAAATTCATAGAGAAAATACGAGAATACTACGATAATTCTTCAAAGAAAGAAAGTCCAAAAGAAAACATCATTTAATCCCATGAAATCAAATATAACAAGATCAATATATCTTCCCATACATATATATCGATGATGAAGCATCAAGTAGAAGACACAGAATCATAATATCATACGTATTCTCTCATCAATTCTTATCGATTTAAATGAAATAGAATACCCGATGAAATAGAGAAATATAAATTATAAACCAATCAGACTACCAATGCTTTCATCCAACACCGAATTAGAAGACATTCCCATATAACAAGAATTTCTTCGAAGATCAATAGCCATAGAAATATTTCGAGAACGGGTGAACACATAGAACATCTCAAAAGAGATCGCTAAATCATCCCGGTCATAATCGCACACTCGGATAATTCACATTTCAAATATCATTTCCCCAACTAGTTCTTCCGTCACAAATTTCATATTAAATCATTCACTAAAGAATGTCAGTTCGAATAAATTTCGATTTACACTTTTCTCAACCTTGCACCGAGTAATTCGATTTACCAAAGAGAATTCCTTCTCTAATCGACACGAGGCATAATTCCAATAATCTTTATATCAATCCGATACTTTCTTGGCTCGACTTTACTTATCAGCTCATTTTCAATCTCGATCATACTTATAATTATTCTATCATTGAACTCTTTGGGTTCTCAACCGAAACTTATTCAATACAAATCTCATGAAATTCCATTATAAGTACCACTTGGTAAGGGGAGGGTTGTAGGACCTCTGACTCGACTTTCTTATACATACACATATGACACAACTTCCATCATCATAGTAACATCATCAAAATCATGTCATTCATTCATGTTGGCTTACACCAATTTTCCTATTGTCCCATTTAGACAATATACTTATGCATACATTCTATGTTTTCTAGACAACTTTACTTATCCATTCATTTAATTAAATTAATTCATGCTCATGACATTATATAAGGCCAAACAAACATAGATATTTGCATCACAATCACAACTTTCATTTCGTGCATCATCATCTACATATCATTACAATCATATAATTCAGTCTAACAATTTAACATAGATAAGTTCATTTCATTATAATCCTTTATCTCATAAAAATTATATATCATTAACATTCATCAACATTCAACCTCCAATCAAGACAAGGACATTATCATTCGTATCATGATATTATGACCTTTATTCATACCTCTACTACTTTCTATTTATTCCATTCATCTTATCAAGTAAGCCACATACACTACATCATATGAGCATTAAGCAAATATGAATATTTATCACATATATATCATAAACCTTTATTCATACTTTTCTGAACCAAGACTTATCATAATCATAATTTTACTCAAATACCTTCACATAACATTGAACATGGTCGGCATTTCGGTTGGAGAGTACCTGCCTAAATAAGACGGTACTCATACGCGCTTGAAGACATCACACTATCACGCATCGCTGGCATGTATAGCTAAACTTTTACACATGCTAGGTTAGTCCGAGAACCGACTAAACCTGCTCTGATACCACTAAATGTAACACCCCGTACCCGAGACCGTTTCCGGAGTCGAACACAAGGTGTTAACAGACTTAATTCATTAATTAAACAGCTCATACAATTCATTTTAAAATTTCTAGACAAGCTAGCTAACTGCATCACAATCGCTTTAAAAATCATATCTCGAGTTACAAAACTTGAAATCCAATTCCGTAAATTTTTCCTGAAACTAGACTCATATATCTATCTACTAATTTTTTTCTATAATTTTTGTTGGGCCAATTAGTACATTTTATTAGTTAAAGTCTCTCCTGTTTCAGGGTTCAACTACTCTGACCTCTGTGTATTATGAATCAGATATCTCCCTTTACAGAGCCTCAATGACTATATCGTTTGTCTCTAATAAACTAGACTCAATAAGGAATCTGTACATATAAAGCATGACTTCTAATTATCTTTGTAAAATTTATGGTGAATTTCCAAAGTCGAACAGGGATCCAGAAATTGCTCGCCCTATTTCACAAAAATTTAAACATCTCATAAAATATAGCTCATATACTGTTTCGCTTCTTCCATATGAAAATAGACTCATCAAGTTTCGATTCCATAACTTATTCATTATTTAATTTCATTTCTACTATTTTTAGTGATTTTCAAATTCACATCACTATCTTTGTCTGAATCTATTTTATGGTAAATTTTACCTATTTCATGGTTTCCATGGATTAGCTAGCAATTTGACATACATAACACCAAATATGATCATGATTAGCCATTCCAATGGCTAATCATTACCAAGCATTTCCATACCACTCAATAACCATATCATAAGACCATATATACAAAATGATTATAATGCTATACATGCCATACTCAAAATATACAAGCCATTATGCCAAGATAGTATACGGATAGTGTGAGCGAGCCTCCGATCGCTCCCGATTTTCGAGTGGCTTGTCAAAACTACAAGGAATGAAAAGGAGGAGTAAGCATAAATGCTTAATAAGTTCACATGCAAATAGCAAGTAACATAATCATATAAGCAAACATAAAACATCATTTGCATAATCATCACCAAGACATTCATATCACATTTTCATTTATCATCTTACCATATTGTTGTTATATTGATTTTTCAACCCGAGGGTTAAGTACATACTTGTTCAAAGTACCCATTTCACAAAACTTAGCAATACGTCCCTTTCATCTTGAGTATTCCTCCATTTCAGTAGAACTTTACCCGTTGAACACATCGGAATATAATTCGGATACATGGAAAGTTTGCACATAAGTGCCACATATGTAGCCAAGCTACCATGTAACCCGCCCATAAGTGAACTCGGACTCAACTCAACGAGCTCGGGCGTTCGCAACCATGAGTGAACTCGGACTCAACTCAACGAGTTTGGATGCCTAGTTACATCTCACGAACTCAGACTCAACTCAACGAGTTCGAACATTTGCATCCATAAGTGAACTCGGACTCAACTCAATGAGTTCGGATGCCCAAATATCCTAGTGACATGTCACTCGTATCCTAATCCATTCCTAAGGCTCAATGGGACATTTTTCCCAATCATATGTCTCAACCATCTTCTATGGAATGTCGATACCGATACTCGGTAGTATTTCACATTTTCCAAGTATATCACATAATTTGACATATAATCAAACAATTGTCACAAGTATGATATTTCATAATAATTATCATATCATTTAAATAACATTAAAACATTTAAAACAATAACTATGTTACCAACATTTACATATGAACTTACCTCGTATGCGAAAATGGCTACTTTTACCATTTCGTCCACAACTTGGTATTTTCCCCATTTTAGCCCGAATTTTAGTTTTCCTTGCTCTATCATTTAAAATATAGTCTAATTAGGACTCACATTATTCAAATTGACCCAAAATCATATTTTGGAAAAATTACAATTTTGCCCCTAAACTTTTTGCATATTTACACTTTTGCCCCAAAGGTCGTAAATTACACTTCAGCCTATTTTCTTATGTTTTATGACATGCTGATCATTTTTCCCTTCTATGGAAACATCAAATTCTCACTCTAACATGTACTTATGACTATTATGTATTTTTACCGATTAAGCCCTTTTGCTCGTTTTCACTTAAAACCGAGTAGCACAAGTTGTCTAACATAATTTAAAACCTCATATTCTATCATAAAACACCAAAATACACAAATTTAACCTATGGGTATTTTTCCAAATATGAACCCTAGGTTAAATTATTGCTAGCATAAGCTAAATCAAGCTACCGGGACTCCAAAAACGTAAAAATCATTAAAAACGAGGCTAGAACGGACTTACAATCGAGCTTGGAAGCTTGAAAAACCCTAGCCATGGTTTCTCCTTGCTATATTCAGCCATGGTTTCTCCTTGCTATATTCGGCCATGGGGTTGAAGATGAGCAAAATTGGCTTTTAATTTTGTATTTTAATTCATTTTACCCTTAAATGACCAAAATGCCCTTACTACTAAACTATCCTAAAATTCCATCCATGTCCAATTTTTGTCCATAGACTTAGAAATTGGTAAAATTCTATTTAAGACCTCCTAATTAATATTTCAAAACAATTTCATACTAGAAACTTCTAGAATGCAAGTTTTGCAAATTATTCGATTTAGTCCCTAATTTCAATTTAAGCACTTTATGCATAAAATTTCTTCACGAAATTTTCACACAATCATGCAATCATATCATAGACCTCAAAATAATCATAAAATAATTATTTCTATCTCGGATTATGTGGTCACAAAACCACTATTCCGACTAGGCCCAAAATCAGGATATTACAACATTAATATACTATTGTTCGATAGGTGCGCTTGCCTTTTCGTCGTGATAATAGTTAGTCTAGGTATGATCTTCATTATAAATATTTATTACTTGTTACGAATCACGCGATCATAGGGTTTACACATTGGCCTCTTTCTCGAATCTCTAGCCTTAGAATCAGCTTTTCTCTTTTCTTTGACAAGTTCTTCGGCTTTGCAAGCTCTGCTGACTAACACAACAAATTATTTCAATTCAAGAATCTCGACTAGAAGTCTAATGTATTCGTTTAATCTATCTTCGTATCGCTTACACATAATTGCATCAGTGGATACACATTCTCGAGCAAATTTACTAAGTCTGAAAAATTCTCTCTTGTACTCGGTCACAAACATTCGGTCCTGTTTCAACTCTAAAAATTCTTTGTATTTTTTATCAATAAACCGCTGGCTTATGTATTTCTTTTTGAACTCAATTTGAAAGAATTCTCATGTGACTCTTTCTCTCAGCACGACAGATATTAAAGTGTTCCACCATTGATATGTAGTATCTCTTAGAAGTGATACGTCACATTTAACACATTAAGCTAGTGTGCATGATAATTCATCAAATACCCGAATCGTATTCTCAAGCCAAAACTCAGCTCTCTCAGGATCGTCATCAATTATAGCTCTAAACTCTTCAACCCTATATTTTCAAATTTTATCGACCAGCGGCTTACTCAAACGTAAAGGTTCCAAACCTTGAGGAGCTACGGGAATCGGTTGGGGAATAGGTGGGGGTGGAGGCTGCTCATTTGTTCGGACAAACTCAGTAAACCACTTATTCATCATTTTTAAGAAGGCTTCTTTGACCTCTCCTGCTTGACTCCCAGATACGGGTCTCGACTCAGATTACGCTACTCCGTGAACGGAGGCTGCGCATTACTTTCAAGATCATCAGCCACTACTCGATTGGGATCCATTACTATATAAAAACACGATTTTAAAACTTTCAAGAGATATCACACTACCACAGGTTATACATGGCACGTATAGCTAGACTCACATACGCTACATTAGTCCTAGAATTGACTAAACCGTAGCTCTGATACCAATAAATATAACACACCTAACCTGTATCTATCTCCAAAATAAGTTTACGGAGCATTACCGGACTTATTACTTAAACGAATATACATTTTGTTATACATCTTCCATTACAAGATAAAAATCATTCACATTCATTCATATCGCCCCTAATACAAGCCTACAAGGCTCAAATCATGCATTAGAGGTGGTTCAGGACTAAATCGATAACTCAAGAAATTTTTGAGAAACTTAGAAACTTTTTTAAAATACAGGGGACATACACCACTGTGGCTTTATCGTGTGTCTCACACGGCCAAAGACACGCCCGTGTCACAGGTCGTGTGGACATTCAAAATGGGATCACATGGCCGTGTCCCAGCCTGTGTTTGACCCTGTGTAACTCCTTGACTTGGGTCACACGGCCAACCACACACTTGTGTGAATAGCCCATGTACCCTTCGAAATGGTCTCACACTCTAGTGTGCCAGGCCGTATGCTAGGTCATGCCAAACCTGTAGGGTATATTGATTTATGCCACATTGCCAAGTTACATGCTCGTGTGCTAAGCTGTTAGTAAGTACAAAAGTGAAGGAATTTACAAAGAGAAATTGAAAAATAATCGTGAATTAAACAAATAAATATTCTGATATTCTTTATTGCTTTGATCAGTACCCTAGTAGCTCTTTCATACAAGAATGGAGAGTAACTGCTGTCAACAACTCTTCTAACAGACTATTAGTTTGTATAACAAATTCCTTAACAACTTATCTTATCCTATACTTAACATTCATCCAACTACTCAAGAGGCAAGACCTGAAGTAAATGACGAAATTGAGTAAACAAAGAAACAAACAGGGGTTTCGTTAATATATCAGCAACTTGATCACAAGCAGACACCTCTCCAACAACGAATGGCCCTTCAACTACCTTTTCACGTACAAAAAATAGATCAAGCTCAACATGTTTGAACTTGGAATGTAAAACTAGGTTAGCGATATACCACCGCTTCAATTGTCACACTAAATAATGATTTAATTAGTAGAAGGAACTTGTAACTCTGTCAGCAGAGAAACTAACCATGTAACATCACTAGTGGCTACAACCAAATTTGATACTCAGCCTCGGCTATTGACTGATAAACAAATTGTTGCTTTTTCGAACACCATGAAATAGGCATAGCTTTAAAATACACACAATAACCTGTAGTGGAGTGACGATCATCAAAATCCAATCCCCAGTTGGCATCAGCATAGCCAACGAGGGATAATCTGTCAGAGTGACAAAAAATCAACCTATGATCAATAGTCCCATGTAAATACCGTAAGATTCGTTTTAAAGCCACAAGATATGCTATAATGGGTGCATGCACAAACTGACACACACGATTCACAGCATAAGCGATACTTGGTCGAGTCAGGACCACATATTGAAGAGCACTAGCTAGATTGCGATATTTTGTAGGATCATCAAGACGAGTACCCTCATTTTTGGACAATGATGACGAACTAACCATTTGTGTGTGGACACTTTTTGCATTTGTCAAAGAGCTTCTGTCAAGAAGATCCCTGATGTATTTGCATTGGCATAAATGAAGACTTCCAGTAGAGGATCGAGTGACTTCAATGCCTAAGAAGCAGAGAAAGTGTTCTATATCCTTCAAAGAAAACTCTTTATCTAAAAGCTGAATAAAGCTACTGATGCTGTCAGCCAAACTTCTCGTTACAATAATATCATCCACATAAACAAGAACATAAATGACGGACTTAGATGTTACACGAACAAACAAAGATGCATCAGATTTGGATGCAAGAAAACCAGTAGAAACAAGATACCTTTTCAATTTATCAAACCAGGCACGTGGGTCTTGCCTCAAACCGTATAATGCCTTCATTAGATGACACACCAAGTTTTCACCATTTGGACCAACTAAACATAACCCGGAGGTTGTTGTATGAACACTTTGTTAAAGAGATCACTATTAAAAAAGGCATTATTAACATCGACCTGATCAAGTTGCCAACCACGAGATATAGCAACTGATAGTATGGTTTGAATAGTAGAAGGTTTGACCACGGGACTGAATGTTTCCTTGAAGTCACAGCTAGGGACTTGTGAACACCCTTTTGTGACCAGCCTAGCCTTACGACGAGCAATAGTCCCATCAGGATTTTTATTTACTTTAAAAAGCCACTTACACCCGATTATTTTCCGTCCTTGAAGAAGAGAAACAAGATACCAAGTGGAGTTAGCAATAAGAGCATCAAACTTAGCTTGTACCGCTAGTCGCCATTTCGGACCTGCAAAAGCTTCCTAAACTGTGCGAGGCTCATAGTCACAGGCAGCAGCAGATAAAGCCTTAGGCTTAAAAATCCTAGCCTTAGACCTGGTAACCATAGTATGAGTATTCCCCAATGGGACGGACATCAAAATAGGGGGACTATGTCCGGAGGAGACGAATTATCCGCAGTTGTTGAGGTTGAGAGATAAGATTCGCAAGAAGCAGACCTTAAGTCAGCTATCGAACCATTTGTTGTAGACTGTAGAGGAACACAAGAAGGAGAAGATAAAGAGCCAGTGGACCTTGCAATTGTTGGAGCAAGAGAAGGGGAATCAATCTGAACAAGGGGAACATAAATAGAAACACACGGACTAGTCCAACCACTATTCATGATAAGTGACGAGAATAAGAACCGTCATTCATAAAAAAGAAAACCTGACAAGAAACAATAACCTTACCATTCCAAAACTAAAGTAGGGAGATGATTCATGAGATGAATAGCACTACTAAAGGCATAACCCCAGTAATCCATGGGCAGATTACCCTGAGCTAAGAGAGTAAGACTAGTCTAACAATGTGTCTATGCTTCCGCTCAGCAACTCTATTCTGTTCAGATGTATATGGGGAAGAGAGAGAATGAAGAATCCCAAGATTAGCCAGCACCGACGTGAAATTAAGATATTCTCCTCCCCAATCACTTTGAAAACTCTTAATTTCTTTCCCAAACTGAGTTTTAACCATCTTCTGAAATTGAAGAAAACACTCAACTGCTTGAGATTTACGTTGAACAAGATAAATCCACGTAAACCAACTACACATGTCAATGAATGTAGATAATACAACTTAGATCGATAAAAAATCGATGCTAGTCCCCATAAGTTAGAGACAACCAAATAAAATAGCTATTTATCCTTAGTAGTAGAATTTGAAAAAGGTAGTTTATGAGATTTCCCTTTTTGACATGCAACACAAACATTATCAATGCACTTTTTATTTGAAACAATTTTACACTTATATAGAACATGTTTAACAGTTAAGACAGATGGACATGATGTGTAGACTCATGCAAAGTGTGGACTCATGCAAAGTAGTTGCCTTGCGACAGACATGATGTGTAGCCCCTGAATCAGGACACTAAGATGTGGTCCCTACAGGCATAAGAATATAAGAGTCATTATCAAAGTTAGACCCATAATGAGTTTTGTTGGCATTGGACCCCAAGGTGGTCAAAAAATTAGATGCATGAAAATCAAGAATACGAGGCAACCCAACGCATGGCCAGACAACAAAATCATGTACCCGAGCCTTCGGTTTAGTTCGCCACGACACACCATTATTTTGAATAGTATTATCACCATTTGGCTCAGGCCCAACAAGATTGACATTTGGCCCATTATTCTAACCCATATTAGATGGCTCGTTGGCCGGCCTACCACTTGGTCCAATTCTATGGATTGCCATATATGGCCTATACCTATTTGATTGCCCAAACACATGCGGTCCAAAAGAAACTCCCACATTTTGGCCCAGCATGATGCCCCACCTGATGACCAATGTCATATGGCCCAAACGGATAACTCATGAGAGGAGTCAAATCACGTGGCTTGGAGGGAGCAGATCCAACCACGTGGCCTGCGTCAGTACTAGGAAAAATAAATGGGTTAGAAACCTTAATAGACTTAAAATTAGGCATAGAATAGTTTGGTAGCATGTGTTCCGACAAATGGCCAGACGGAAAAACCACAAGAGCTACCGCCAAAGGGCTGACGCACTGCCCAGATCTACCAAACAAGACTGGGCCACCACGAGTGGATGACCACCAACCAGACTCGCCAAAAAAGGCTTCATGTGGTCCTTGACCAGGACGACTAGATGATGCCAGTGCCGTGTTCGGAGCGAATGAGCCACCGTACCCGCGATCGAAGTGGTAGTAACAAAGTTGGGCTAAGTGACTATATCTACCATTGGATCCGTGGCTGAAACCCTCACCCACTAGCGCATTTAACGACCATCACAAGACCGTGTCGACCACCGCTCTTGATTTAAGTAGCCTCAACAATATTCGCATGAAATGGTGCTTCTGTTGTGCTGTGATTTTGATGGTTCTCAAATTCAAGAAGAGCTTCAACTAATTTTTTTGAAGCAGAAGAGACTCGGTCGAGAATGATGCAAGGGTTTAAACAGCATCAACCTCCAATAAGAGTTTGACTAGTATTATTTTTACCTTTTCTACCTTCGGAACTGCCGATCCAGAGGCCTTATGAAGTGCACAGGAATTTTGTATTTTCGCTATATAATCTTTGACTGACATGGTTCCCTTCTAGATTAAGTAAAGGTCATGCCAGATTTGAGATAGTTTTACGCCAGTAGCAGCAGCAAAAAGATGATTGGCCGTGCTCTAAATTTACAAGCCAATTTTGCTGCTGTAAAACAAGAAAACAAAGGTGAACTAATTGTAGAGAGAAGCTAAGAAGAAAGAAGCTTATCTTGCTGGATGAAAACAAAACTATCAAGATTCGGAGTGAGAACGTCGTCTAGAGAGGAGATGAATTGAGGCGGAGCAGGTATAGTCCCTTTCAAATATCCAAGTAACTCATATCCCTCAACTATTAACCATATATGTTGCTGCCATTTTTCGAAACTGCCTTCACCCAACTTCACTGTGTCTGATCGCAGTGATTCATAAAAAGTAATAAATATTTCTAATGAAGATCAAACCTAGACTAACTATTATCACGACGAAAAGGTAAGTGCACCTATCAAACAATAGTATAGTAATGGCAAGACCGGGATATCGTACCCATGGGAACCAAAAGTACTAGTAACAACTATCTTTTTATTATCTTGCCTAAGAATAAAAGGGTTTGTTTATTAAACTAATTATCTAAACTAATTAACTAATTTAATTAAAGCAAAGAGAGAATTTGGAAAAAGACTTGAAGAGAAGCAATTAATAAAAACGACACCCAAGGAGGAATCCACTTAGATTTCACTTGTTATCTGACTCTGAACCAGACGATTTATTCACTTGACTTGTTCCGTAGAGATCCCTAAGTTAAGTTATTATCCCTATTCAAGACTAATAACATCGAATCCCTAGATTGAATAACCGAGACTTTTCTTTAATTAACACTCTAGGGTTGCATTAACTCGATCTATGGATCCCCTTATTAGGTTTCACCCTAATCCGGAAAAATCTTGTAACCCTATTTCTAGGAGTTCGATCAACTCCACTTAATTATGCCAAATCTATTCTTAGGCAGGGTCTATTCCTCTTCTGCATAAGCACATCAAATCATGAATTAATAACCAAAATATTAAATCAAGCATTAAGAACACATAATTAAGAACAAATCAAGTATTTATCATACACTTTAGATAATAATAACAAGATCCATCATAGGTTTTATCCCCCTTAGGTATCTAAGGGGTTTAGTTCATAATAAAATAAGAGTACATCTCAAAAGTTTGAAAATAACAAAACATAAAGAAAACTGTAAAACCCCTGAAGGAATTCTGAGAGAGATCTTCAGTCTTGGAGTAGCTCTGGCTTTTGAGATGGATTGTCTGGCTTCCTTCAAGTAATTTCCGGCGTGTTGTTCTGTGTTCTAGAAAAGTTCTGGAGAGCTAGCCCCCTTTCTAGGTCATACTTAGGGTGTTTATATAGGCTTTTGATTGGCTTTCTTCCCCCCTAAGTATCCTTTTTCCATGTAGAATACAACTCCTTGAAAAAGGGAGACGCCCGTGTGCCACGTCCGTGTGACGTGGTTGCAAGGCCGTGTGTGATTCGTTAAATTGCCACAGCCATGTGAGCTCAATGGTCAGGCCGTGTGAGTCGTGTAACCCTTGGTCGACACCCTCGAAAGGCACTGGCCTGTGAGCTGCCCGTGTGGCAAGGCTTAGGCCGTATGGGTCTTCTCGATTTGGTCTGTTTTGTCCATATTTTAGCTTGTTTTTGGCTCTTCTTGATTCTTGGTGCTCTCCTGGGTACAAAGCATGAAATAACTGGATTAAAAGCACAAAAAGCCACAAATCTAGTAGCAAACATCCATGAATATGCTAAGTATTTGGGGTAAAAATATGTATCATTTGGCGTCTATCAAATACCCCCACATTTAAGCATTTGCTTGTCCTCAAGCAAAATTCTCACTTACTACTAGAATTCATTCTGTTCAATCACATAATCAATATTGATAATATTACAAACTATTCCACGGAAAATTATACAGTGAGAATTTAACTATAGGGGCATTAAAGCCTCAAACAATCTAAATCAGATATTTCGATAATAAAATTATAGGTAAGCTCTTTCCTTTAAGTAATTAAATTTAGTCCTAAATACACAAGAGATGACATCCTCACTAAAGATTCACTCAAATCACTCAAAGTGTTTAAGGGTCAAGATTAAGCACTCGATTGTCTAACATGAAAAGTTATTACCATAGGCTTGCATGAAAATCAAATCTTCACCACTTGTAAATGATATGATACACTAATCAAAAGGTCTTTGCATGGTTGTAATGGGGTTTAGGTTACAGGTATGGATACAGGTTGAAGAACAAGGGTTAGAATCGAAATAATTTCAATATATTACCCCACTATCAAAAACTTAATTACTGAATGACAAACAAATAGCTATAACTATTTTACATGAGTTCATGACAACTTTAGCTTGCTGAGAATTACACATTTTTTTTAATAACAAATCAAGTTAATACAATACAGAAATTATACTTCATGATTCAGTAACAAAAAATGGTGAACATAGTGAGTTAACAATATTAAATTCAATCTCGATAAAAAGGGTCAAATTAAGTAAGAGGATTTCAACAATAATGGGTTAATGGGTTAATGATGAGGGTTAATCAAAGAAAAGGGTTAGTAGGCTCAAAGGGGATTCACTAAGGGTTTAATTATGTGGGAAGGATTTTTATGGAGTCAATGGGTTAAATCCTAAGTGCCTTTATCATCTCAGTATATCAAATCATACGTGTGATCTTGACATGTATAATCGAAGCAAGTTCTAGAATAACAGTTCAATGTTGACACACTCAAACCATAAAAGAAGTGAGCAAGAAAGAAAGTTATATGCTCAAAAGGCTAAAAGATCTCACCAAAAATTTGGGTTTTTGATGTCATTCCTATATACTTAAGATTTCAAGATAATACCTCAATTCAGGAAAATAACCTAAAAATTTTAGTTCTCAAATTATCAGCTTATCATGCTTGATTCTCTAATGTCCTATAGTTAAATAATCATGCATAATTCCCTTGGTCTAATTCATGACATATCAATAATAATTATAGATCAATCAGAATTCATTCGATCAGGATTATGAGAACATCACTTAAACACAAGACCAAATTCAGGGATTTGAGAATAATGCAAAAAGTTAGGTTTCATGTTCACCCCCCCACACTTAAGATGTACATTGCCCTCAATGTACAAAGATAGACTCTTCAACATAAAGAAAATCATAAGAGGGAAAGAGGTGAAACTCCCTATTAGAAGGATGCGGAGCTAAATTCTGAGGCTGGATTGTTTGGGGAAAATGGTTGCGGCCACTGTTCTTGGCTAGATGAAGAAATTAGGTCGTTAAGCATGGCACTCGTTAGGTATTGTTCCCTATTTGTTTCCTCATTGCGTAACATATTCCTAGCAGCTTTGCTTGGAAGTCTTTAGAATCATGAAAAGCTTATTAAGAGTTGGTGTGGAAGACAGTGTAGTGGAATTACTTGTTAGAAATACCATAAAATGGAAAAATAAAATTTACTAATATAGATATGTCTTTCAAAGTAACAAAATTGAAATGAAAATAAAAATCAAAAGAAAAATAAGAATAAAATAAATAAATAAAAATAAGAATAAGAATAAATAAAAAGAAAAAGAAAATAGGAGGATTCAATGATCCTCATCGGTAAGGCCCTCAAGTGGTGGTACTGGAGGTACGATGTGGAAGTGCTGGCACAACTGCTGCATCATGGCCTGCATATCATCCATCTGTCGGTCACGTCGCCGATCTCGCTCGTGGATCATCTCGAACTGCGTAGTGCAATACTACTCAAAATGGGCGAGTCGGTCAGAAAGATGTGCCAATGAAGAAGTTGCATGAACTGGTCGTTCCCTAGGTGGCGCAGTAGAAGGCTCCTCGTTCTATGAGGGGACTTCATCAGGAATGTCCTTAAGATCCTCCTCGTCAATGGCATGCGAGAGACGGTACTGAGAAGGATCGGCCCCACGTCGGCGCTTGATCATCTGCATGTGTAACATAGTCGTGATGCCCTGTGGGGACATCTGACCTATCAGGGTAAGCATTGATGACTGAGCCACGGTGTTGAGGAGGTCGAAGTGTCTGGCAAGGTGCGTCACATAGGGGCCGATGGAGATCACTCCCTTCTTATGTCGCTTGATCTGATGGCGAATGGCGAAAGCAATGAAGTAGGCCAAGTCAGTCACGTGTGCATTCGCCATGCACCATAAATAGTAGGCGTCGTGGGTGGTGACGACGCCGGTGCTCTCTCTCCTCCCGGTTAATATGTGA
Organism: Gossypium arboreum; assembly: GCF_025698485.1. Lineage (NCBI taxonomy): Eukaryota > Viridiplantae > Streptophyta > Magnoliopsida > Malvales > Malvaceae > Gossypium > Gossypium arboreum. The sequence goes on along the minus strand of NC_069080.1, from coordinate 28,615,648 downwards.
GCCAATATGGCATGGAGATAGCGGAGGGAAGGGGGGAGAGCTGAGGCCTTCGAGCGGTTAGGGTCTTAGAGAGTGGTGCCAAAGCCTTCCAGCATAAGGAGGGGGAGATGTGGATATTGCGTGGTAGTGCATTCATGTTCTCCTCCTCCATAAACTCATCGGTCTGGGACACTCATCGCACGAACTAGACTGCCTAATCGGAAGTGAATGGTGCATGGGTCATCATTGTTCATCATCACCACCTGTAAATGAAAAGTAGAGCATAATTCTAAGGTTAGCTCTAAATAAGTGGGCTCGGTAATAGCGAGAACCGTTCCCATGGGTCGGTGGACAGGAGGGCGTGGATGGCATCAGCGAGCTGGACTTACTCTATGGCAGCCCAGTCAATGCAACGACCTATGGTGATGGGTCGTGCGCGGAGTATTTGAAATAGCTCCTCCTGCGAAGCTTGTGGGAATTCAAGGAGCAGGTGCCGAACTTCGGTTGTAGCACGTACCGAGGAAGAACCCGGTCCCCTACGTCTCTTTGATGAAGGGACCGCGGCCTTCTTACCCCGTGATGACGACATAATGTACCTAAAAATATATAATCATTGATAGAATCCAAGATACATCAGTAGTTAAGCAATAGGCCTAAAATTAGTATATGCTATTTAGTAACTTAAACAAGTTAATTCTTAAAGCAAATTCCTAACTTGTCGAGAACATATTTATAATAGTAACAATATGTATGCAAAGCATGTAAAATACTAATGTAGCAACACAAATTGGAAAAATAAAGTTAAGAAAGTAAACCAGGGGTTGCTGTATGGAGGCGCACGGGCGTGTGGTGTCGAGTACGGGCGTGTGACGCGGGGAGGAAGCCGTGTGTTAGGAAAATGGAGGGTATAGTGAGGGGAAAATGGGGATTAATGCGAGTGGAGTGACTTTGAGGGTGGTTTGGGGTTGGGGAAGTGAGAATCTAGGGAATGGTGGCCGGAATAGGGAGTAGGGGTTGGGGGAGGGTGGATTTCGGCTAGGGTTTTGAAAAGATGAAGAAGATGAATAGTGGTTTGTTTATATAGGGGAGGGGCACACGGCCTAGGGCCACGCCCTTGTGTTGTGAGAGTAGCCCGTGTTTTTTGAATTTTTCAAATGTGGTCATGTAACGCCCCCACGCCCGAGACTGTCGCCGGAGTCGAGTATGAGGTGTTACTAAGCTTAGTTTAACATTTTTAGAACTTTGAATTATTTGTTTCTACATTCACAGCTTTTAGGCTACTTGCGTCACAGTCACAAGAAAAATCATATCTTGAGTTACGAAACTCGAAATTAAGATCTATAAATTTTTCCTGAATCTAGACTCATAGAACTATCTACTAATTTTTTTCTAGAATTTTTGGTTGGGCCAATTAGTACAGTTTATTAGTTAAAGTTACCCCTGTTTCAAGACTCGACTGGTCTGACCTCTGTTTACTTCGAACCATATTTCTCTCTGTACAAAATTCATATGACTATGAGGTTTGTTTATACTAAAACTAGACTCAATAAGGATTCTGAGGATATAAAATACACCACCTAATTATATCTTTACAATTTATGGTGAATTTCTAAAGTAGGAACAGGGGATTCAAAAACTGCTATGACTCTATTTCACTAAAATTAAAATATCTTCTAACATATACTTCCTTTACTTGTTTCATTTGTTTCATGTGAAACTAGACATAATAAGCTTCAATTTGATATGTATTTCACCACCAAATTCAATTTTTATGATTTTTAGTAAATTTTCAAACTCGCGTTAGTATTGCTGCGGTATTCTGTTTATGGTAAATTTCATCCTTTTATGAGTTTTATGCACTAAGTATCTTAATAGTTTTCCTTAACATCAAACATAATCTAAACTAACCATTTTCATAATTTATCATTATCAAGCATTTCCTCAACCATTTCACAACCATACCATAAGATCATTTACACAAAATGGGTATATTGCTATACATGCCATACTTAAATTTACAAGCCATTTACCAAAAATCTTACGGATAGTGTGATGAGCCTTCGACCTATCCCGACTCTGAGCTGGCTTGTCCAAAACTACAATGAGTAAGAAGGAGGAGTAAGCATAAATGCTTAGTAAGTTCATATGCAAATAATAAGTAACATAACAAACAGTTATACCACCAACATTAGCATACATCACTAAAACACATATCACATTTTAATCATTCTTCATCATCTTATTACCTTATCGTGGTTGTATCAATACTCAACCCGAGGGTTAAATACATACCTGTCCAAAATATCCATTTCATATCACTTACCAATACGCCTCTTTACATCTCGAAATTTTCCTCCATTTGAGTAGAACTTTACCCGTTGAACACATCGAATATAATTCGGATACATGGATAACTTGCACATAAGTGCCACATATTCAATCAAGCAATCATGTAACCCGCCCATAAGCGAACTCGGACTCAACTCAACGAGCTCGGCGTTCAGATCCATAAGTGAACTCGGACTCAACTCAACGAGTTCGGATGCCTAGTTACATCTCACGAACTCGGACTCAACTCAACGAGTTCGGATGCTCAACCATCCTAGTGACATGTCACTTGTATCCTAATCTATTCCTAAGTTTCAAACGGGCTTTTCCTCGAACACTTATCCTTGCTGTCTTCCGTAGAATGCCAAATCAATACTCTAGAACAATTATATTTAACAAGTAGTTCACATAATTTACATATTATTTGAAATTAACCACAAAGCATACATTTCATAATAAAATTCAGCATAACACATAATTAATATCAATAACTTAAAAATAACAATTATGCTACATTATTTACACATGAACTTACCTTGGTACCAAAATACAAAGATTTTGCAATTTAGTCCACAATCTTTTCTTTTCCTCGATTGAGGTCGATTCCACGCCTTTCTTGATCTAAAATAACACATTTAGCTTATTTAATACTCACATTATCAAATTAATCCTTAACTCAAATTTTGGCAAAATTACAATTTTACCCTAAACTTTTGCATATTTACATTTTTGCCCCTAGGCTCTGGATTAAACTTTATTCCTTATTCTTATGTTTTACAACATGCTGATCACTTTTCTCTTCTATGGCAACATCAAATTCTCACTCTAACATGTACTTGTGACTATTAGGTATTTTTACCGATTAAGCCCTTTTACTCGCTTTTTGCTTAAAATCGAGTAGTACAAGTTGTCTAACATAATTTAAAACTTCATATTATATCATAAAACATCAAAATACACAAATTTCACCTATGGGTATTTTTCCAAATATAAACCCTAGGTTAAATTATTGCTAACATAAGCTTTATCGAGTTAATGGATCTCAAAAACATAAAAATCATTAAAACGGGCTTGGAATCACTTACTATGGAGCTTGGAAGCTTGAAACAAACCCTAGCTATGGAGAACCCTTGAAATTTCGGCCTAATGAAGAAGATGGACAAAATTGGCTTTTAATTTTGTTTTTAATTCATTTTAATAACTAAATGACCAAAATACCCTTACTACTAAACTTTCCAAAAATTCCTTCCATGTCCTAATTTTGTCCATGAACTTAAAATTGGTAAAATTTCTATTTAAGACCTCCTCATTAATATTCCAAAATAATTTCATACTAAAAACTTCTAGAATGCAAGTTTTGCAACTTATTCGATTTAGTCCCTACTTTCAATTTAAACACTTTAGGCATAGAATTTCATCACGAAATTTTCACACAATCATGCAATCATATCATAAACATCAAAATAATTGTAAAATAATTATTTCTATCTCGGATTTGTGGTCACGAAACCACTATTCCGATTAAGCCCTAATTTAGGATATTACAGGTCATGCCCGGCTACTATCACATGCCTGTGTGTCTTCGGAGTGTGTGGCACACGGCAATGTCGCACGGTCGTGCCTAGCTTTGTTCGCTTCTCCTACGCCCGTGTTTTATGGTAGCACGCCCGTGTATTGTTGTCCACGGTTTAATGGCACAGGCGTGTCTCACTCCCGTGTCGAAGAAACAGAATCAAGCCTTGTCCCTGGCACGCCCGTGGTTTTCTATCCGACACCTGTATTCTTCCTATCAAGTTCACCCACGGCCATGTCACACGGCTGTGGGGATTTATCGCACCCCGTGTTTTTGGGAAATCATGTCCTGCTTCAACACGGCCGTCTCGCACGGCCGTGTCTCTTCCCCTGTTTGGCCACGGCTTTAGGCACGCCCGTGTTCCTGGCCATGTGTGCTGAAAAACTGTGCAATTCAAAGATTAAGTTAATGATTCAAAGTGTTAGAAATTAAAAATAATAAAGAAATCAAAATGTGTTAGTGCTCGGGTTGCCTCCCGAGAAGCGCTTATTTATAGTCTAAGCTCGAATTACCTCTTCGTTGAATGATCATGGTGGTTTGAGGAGTTCATACTCCTCATTCCTGTTGTCAGTTTTAAAATAAGGTTTTAATTGGGTGTTGTTTACCTTAAAAGTGCCGAACTTGGGATGACTCACCTCCATTGCTGAATGGAAAAATACTAAGTACCGTAAGAGGGATTCCCTCATTCGGTGTGGTAGTGACAATGTGAGGATCAACGTCATCTAGTAAGACTTTATCGCCAACCGTAAGTTGATTAGGAGAGGTATCGAGCTTGTTTTGGCGTAGTTTTGGTTTATCATGTTTTTTCGGTTTGTGTTCTCGCCATTCGTCTAGCTCCTCTATCCGTAGCCTTCGTTCTTCATGGGCATCTTTGTTCATTTCATGATAGTAGTGCACTTTCTCTGTTGTCTTATTTCGAGAAGGTTCCTGCAAGGACGATTGAATATTAGCTTTATTATCGATAGGTTTTATAGCATTATCCTGAGTTTTAAGGGTTTTGATTGAATCGCGTGCTTGGAGTGTTACTGTGTCGTCACCTGCACGAAGTGTTAGCTCCCCTGTGCCTACATTAATAATGGTTCTGGCAGTTGCTAAAAAGGGTCGTCCTAAAATTAAAGGTACCTCGTTATCCTCATCCATATCTAAGACAACAAAGTCTACTGGGTAAATAAATTTATCAATTTTAACGAGAACATCTTCAATAATACCCTTAGGAAATCTAACTGTTTTGTCAGCCAATTTTATGCTCATCCTAGTCTGTTTGGGTTTAGCAAGACCTAATCGTTTAAACATTTTATAGGGCATAACATTTATACTTGCCCCTAAATCAACTAAAGCATTATTCACAGATAAACTACCAATTAAGCAAGGAATTATAAAACTCCCTGGATCTTGCAATTTATTAGCTAGCTTATTCTTTAGAATAGTTGAGCAGACTGCATTGAGTTCCACATGTGATGTAGTGTCTAATTTCCTTTTATTGCTCAGAAGTTCCTTTAAGAATTTTGCTGAGTTGGGCATCTGTGAAAGAACTTCAATAAAGGGTAAGTTAATATGTAATTTCTTTAAGAGTTTGACAAACTTACCGAATTGTTCTTCTGTTCTGTATTTTGTCATTGCTTTAGGATATGGCACATGAGGATCATGATTCGTACTTACCTATTTGGGATCATTTTCGTTTAACTCTTCTCGTCATTTGTTCATCGCGTTGTTTTGCTGTATTTCTGGCTCGGGTATAACGAGTACGTTCTTATTTTGAGCACTAATTGCATTGAGGTGTTCCCTCGGATTAGGTTTAGTATTACTTGGTAGGCTATCTTGTGGTATTTCGGAGATTAGTTTGGACAGCTCGCCTATCTGAGTTTCGAGTCCTTGGATCGATGCTTGTTGATTCTTAAGTGCAGTCTCGGTATTTTGAAAACGGGTTTCTGACACCGAGATGAATTTAGGGAGCATCTCTTCAAGGTTCGCCTTCTTCTCTTGGTGATAAGGTGGCTGTTGAAAACCCTAAGGATTTTGTGGCTTTTGATTCCCTTGACCTCCCCAGGAAAAATTTGAGTGGTTCTTCCAACCTGCATTATAGGTATTACTGTATGGGTTATTTTAAGATCTAAAGTTACTATTACCCATATAGTTGACTTGTTCTTCTTTAGTTGTAGGATTGAAGGATTGGTATTCTGTATGCACACCTCCTCCGCTTGAGTCACACCTCATTTCTGGATGTACCTGCGTAGAACCAAGAAAACTATCAATCTTTTTATTGAGAAGTTCTATCTGATTAGAGATCATGGTGACTGAATGTAACACCCCCTAACCCCAAACCGTCGCCGGAATGAGGTTATGAGGCATTACCTATTATATCGGACAACTTACGAATAATTTACAATTAATATAACTTTCATAGTATAATATAATAATTAAGTCCCTATCTTGGACTCTCGAAGTTCAAACACGTATTAAAAGTAGAACGAGACTTGTTCGAGTATTCCAATTTTTTTTTTTATAAAAAAATTTCGACAGCATTTCTGCTTATTTTTACCTAAACCTCCTGCAAATTCAAACCAAAATCACCAACACCAATGTTTCACATTCATATAACTAATATTTATATCATTAACATGATTTTAACTTAATAACTATCATAGCATCATTCAAAATTGTTTATAAACTTCATTCATTTAACAACTTAATGTTCATGTATCAAAATATCATGTACTTTCCTTACCATTTCATTTAACCATCTAAATCTTATAATTCATCCTTCACTACTCAAAGTAATATACATATTCAAGTGACTAAACAACACCTATGTACATGCCACCTTTACCCAAAAGAAAATATACATCACCAAGTTTGTGTTGGAGCCGGATTGTTCTAGATGTTTGGTAGGGACACTTGACTTCTACTAACTCATGCACGGAAACAACCGTCTGTGAGTATGGATATACTCAATGGTATTACTATAAATCAAGACTATTTAACATTAATAAATTACAAACATCAACCATAAATTTTATAATTATTTAAACTACTTTTATATATAATTATTTTACTTAGTAAATCTTAAATTCATAATTCATTTTTCTCATACTAACTCAATTCATAATTTAGTTCATACATTCTTTCTCGTACTTTTCAATAGTGCTAAAACAAATAATCTCATTTTCAAAATTTCATTTCAATTATTTACCTTACTAACAAAGCTCAAACTATGACAAATACGTGGATTTCTACCCAAACACACCAGAATGTCCAACCCAAACACACCAAAATATTTTAAATCCTCTATAACACACCAGTAAGGCATTAAGTGCCTCTTCGGATAAATCGAAGTATATAATAACAGAAACATCTTCTCGGCCGAACTACAATCTCCTCATCACATCACAAATCCAATGGCATGCCATTTGTATAAAATCTAGTCCGACAAGTTAATAGGGTATTATTTTACTTTTTCTAATTTCAATTTTATTTACACAAAAATTTTCAATACTCATTCAATTCAAATATCTATTATCTTAATTCATATACAAATTAATTTTCACACAAGTGTATACCATCAACACCATACAATTGTCACCATTTATTTATTTTTCAATCAATACACTTTTCAAATAATCACATACTTACCTCAAGTCTTACTTACCATACATAACAATTAAAATTTCAGCAATCACTAATAATTAAAATTTGAATTATAGTAATACACACCGTAATTCTCCGTTTTAGTCCTCGATGACTTTCTCCTTTCCTTTTGATGTTTGACGTTTCAGGTTCTTTGTTGGCTACTGAAAATAATAGTAATTTATATTATTATTTACAGCATTAATTATAATAAATAATTAAATTTCTAAACAATTCCTACCTTATTCCCAATTTAATCCTAACTAAACTTAATTATTTTCTTTATCCAATTCACTCTCTTTTCTATTCAAATTTTGTTTAAACTTATATTTAACTATAAAATTTCCAGCATATTTCCCTAATTTTGAAATTTCTTCAATTTAGGCCCTTCAACATAAAACTTATAGCCTAGTTTACAATTTAATCCCTTAATCAATTCTAACTTAGAATTCATTAAATTAAATCCCTAATTCCATAATTTATCCAACATGAACCATATTTGGAAACATACAAACTCTTGAATTATCAACTTAATTTCATCAAAACTTGTTTTAAAGCTTCTAAAATATCAAAATTAAGAGAAAAGGACTTAATTAAGCTTACCAATTAAACTTGAAGCTTTAAAATCCCAATTTCCCTTTTTATTTTCTTTCCCTTTTTCTTCCCCTGTTTTCGTTTTGTTCCCTGCTTCGTTTCTATTTCTTTTGTTTTGTTTCTTTGTTTCCTTAATTCTTTTTATGCTTTATTATTTTATTAACATAATATAATATTAATATCATATATTAAAATATCTTTTACTTTAATATTAAGTAAATTAATAATTATATAACAAGTGTACATATTTATATTATTACAAATGTCAAAAGTAAATTAATAATTATATAACAAGTGTACATATTTATATTATTACAAATGTCATTATCTAATTTGCTTATCAAATAAAAATCTCATGATTTAATTAATACAATTAATAATTATAAAATATCTTTATACTTAAATTATAAGTAATTAATATTTAAATTACAATTCTTACACATGTATATTTTATTACCATACAATTGTCTTCTATTTAATTTATTTAATAATAATGCTAATAATAATAATCTAATATAAAACCATAATGTTAATTAATAATTATAATAATTTAATATAAAACCATAATAATAATTATTATAATATATAAAACCTAAAAAAATCTTTGATTTTATTTCACCAATATGCCACCTCATTTGTAGTCAATGGCTTAATTGCCATTTTAATCCTTTTATTTTCTATTGCTTTATAATTAAACTTTTACCCTTTATTCAATTTAATCCTTTTTATTACTTACTCTAAATTAAGCTAAATTCACCTAATTAGATCCTAATTAGACACACCACTAGGCTCATAAATATTTTTAATAATTATTTTCGAACTTATTTCACTAAGACGGAGGCCCTATAACTCACTTTTCCGGTGCCCGTGAATTTCGGGTTATTACACTGAATCGATGTTATAAACGCCAGCTGTTTTTGTTGGCTTAGTCCTCATGACTTGCTACTGATAGTTGTTCAGTGACATCTCCTCTATGTATTCGTAGGCATCTTCCGGTGTTTTATTGTTGATAGTTCCGCAATCATTTGTCTTGTCGAGGGATTCACACCATTGTAGAACGTTTGAACTTGCAACCATAGAGGTAACCCTTGGTGAGGGCACCTTCTCAATAGATCCTTGTATCTCTCCCATGCATCGTAAAGTGTTTCTAAGTTCATCTGCACAAAAGAAGAGATATCATTGCGTAATTTAGCCGTTTTAGCTGGCGAAAAATATTTTAGTAAAAATTTCTCGGTTATTTGCTCCCAAGTAGTGATAGACGCTCATGGTAATGAGTTCAACTACTGTTTAGCTTTGTTTCTCTATGAGAAGGGAAATAACCAAAGACAGATGGCATCATCAGAAACGCCATTGATTTTGAATGTATCGCAAAATTCCAGTAAATTTGTTAAGTGAGTGTTGGGATCTTCATCCTACAAGCCATCAAACTGAACAAACTGCTGTATCATTTGAATAGTGTTAGGTTTTAATTCAAAATTATTCGCAGCAATAGCAGGTCTAACTATAGTTGATTCAGTTCCTGTTAAAGAGGGTTTAGCATAGTCATACATAGTACGTGGAGCAGGATTTTGATTAGTTGCAATTGCAGGAGGCAGCTGATTGTCTTGGTTTTCAACCATCTCGTCGGTTGGAGGTTGAGTATTGTCTTGTTGTTCGTTTTCTGTGTATCGTAAACTACGCCTTATTTCTCTTTGATTTCTACGAACTGTTCGATCGATTTCTTTGTCAAAAAGTAAGGGTCCTGATTCTTCTAGTCATAAACTATAAAAACCTGCCAAGAGAAAGAAAAAGTAAATTAATAAATAAGAAAATAAAATAAAATTGCAAGAAAAATAAATGGTTAAAGTAATAAAAATTTAGTGTTCCTAATATTTCAGTTCCCCAGCAATGGCGCCAAAAACTTGATTGTAGTGATTCGTAACAAGTAATAAATATTTATAATGAAGATCAAACCTAGACTAACTATTATCACGACGAAAAGGCAAGCGCACCTATCGAACAATAGTATAGTAATGGCAAGACCAGGATATCGTACCCAAGGGAACCAAAAGTACTAGTAATAACTATCTTTTTATTATCTAGCCTAAGAATAAAAGGGTTTGTTTATTAAACTAATTATCTAAACTAATTAACTAATTTAATTAAAGTGAAGAGAGAATTTGGAAAAAGACTTGAAGAGAAGCAATTAATAAAGACAACACCCAAGGAGAAATCCACCTAGATTTCACTTGTTATCTGACTTTGAACCGGACGATTTATTCACTTGACTTGTTCCGTAGAGATCCCTAAGTTAAGTTATTATCCCTATTCAAGACTAATAACATCTAATCCCTAGATTGAATAACCGAGACTTTTCTCTAATTAACACTCTAGGGTTGCATTAACTCGATCTATGGATCCCCTTATTAAGTTTCACCCTAATCCGACAAAATCTCGTAACCCTATTTCTAGGCGTTCGATCAACTTCGCTTAATTATGCCAAATCTACTCTTAGGCAGGGTCTATTCCTCCTCTGCTTAAGCACATCAAATCATGAATTAATACCCAAAATATTAACTCAAGCATTAAGATCACATAATTAAGAACAAATCAAGTATTTATCATACACTTCAGATAATAATAACAAGATCCATCATAGGTTTCATCCCCCTTAGGTATTAAGGGGTTTAGTTCATAATAAAATAAGAGTACATCTCAAAAGTATGAAAATAACAAAATATAAAGAAAACTCTAAAACCCCTGAAGGAATTCTGAGAGAGATCTTCAGTCTTGGAGTAGCTCCGGCTTTTAAGATAGATCGTCTGGCTTCCTTCAAGTAATTCCCGGCGTGTGGTTCTGTCTTCCAAAAAAGTTCTGGAGAGCCAGCCCCCTTTCTAGGTCATACTTAGGGTGTTTATATAGGCTTTTGATTGGCTTTCTTCCCCCCTAAGTATCCTTTTTCCGAGTAGAATACAACTCCTTAAAAAAGGGACATGCCCGTGTGCCACAACCATGTGACATGGTTGCCAGGCCGTGTACGATCCGTTAAATTACCACGGCCGTGTGAGTCGTGTAAACCTTGGTCGACACCCTTGAAAGGCATGGGCGTGTGAGCTGCCCGTGTGGCAAGGCTTAGGCCATGTGGGTCTTCTCGATTTGGTCCGTTTTGTCCCCTTTTTAGCTCGTTTTTGGCTCCTCTTGACTCTTGGTGCTCTCCTGGGTACAAAACATGAAATAACCGGATTAAAAGCACCAAAATCCACAAATCTAGTAGTAAACATCCATAAATATGCTAAGTATTTGGGGTAAAAACATGTATCATTTGGCGTTTATCAGTGTCATGCCTAGGAAACGTTTTAACCAACCGGGCACCAGAGAGGTTGGGACTTCCACGATCAGCAGTAGTGGAGTCAGCGAAATTTGCCATGGACACAGCTAGAAGAACCTCTAGGAATGTTAGGAGACTGATACCATGTTGTAAGTACAAAAGTGAAGGAATTTACAAAGAGAAATTGAAAAATAAATGTGAATAAAACAAATGAATATTCTGATATTCTTGATTGCTTTGATCAATACACTAGTAGGTCTTTTATACAAGAATAGAGAGTAACTGCTGTTAACAACTCTTCTAATAGACTATTAGATTGTATGACAAATTCCTTAACAACTTATCTTATCCTATACTTAACATAGGCCGTGTGGAGCATACTGACTTGGTTTCTAATTAAACACCAGGGGACACACGGTCGTGTCACTTGACCCTGTGTCACACACAACTGAGACACACGTCCGCGTCTCTGCCCATGTGGACAAAATGACATATAACATGGCATACATAGACATTCAAACCAATCTCAACCAAGCCTAATTCATGTTAATTCCATACCATCAACCAAAAGACACACAAGTATTCACAGTAAACCATTAAATTCATACAAATTTCTCATTCTCAAACCACTTAAATGGCCACTTTCAATTATGCACTATTTTGCCTAAAACCATAAACATACCAATCTTAATTTCAACTATTTGATACTCAAGCTACCAATCCACAAACAACCATTCACATGGAAATTTTTAACCACATCACAAAAGGGAATACGTACATATAGATATATATACATAGGCAAATATACCAAAATAAGCCAAATCACATGGCTATACACCTAATCAAAACATACTTCATTTACAAACTGAATAAATTGGCTAAATCCATTATAAACATATAATCATATTAACCACAACTCCTATACATGCCATATAACCAAATACACAAGTTCAATAGTACCAAAATGATAGCTTGATAGTCTGATGAGATCTCCGACGACTCCCAAATCCGAGTAGACTTCAATAATCACTATAAAACACGGAAAAGTAAACAAAGTAAGCTATAAAACTTAGTAAGTTCGTATAGTAATAAAATCAACTTACCATATATATGAAATTTAAGCAATTAATAAACAATTAAACATATCATAATATAACTCATATTGATCAACAAACCTATTACATACTCATTCACAAGATTAGATATGAAATTCACAAGTTTCTTCGATTCAATGCTTGTATGTTTCATGTACATATCCATATCAAATTGTATCAATTTCATACTCATCCATATCCTTGATGTACTCGTTGAACCATTCAGAATAATATAGGATAACCGGGAATCTTGCACCCTAAGTTCCAAATACATAGCCAAAGTTATCTCAATCTCATATCTCATTAATGCTCACTCTTAAGCTATCAACAGGTCTACTCACACAGGCTGACGGTCATGATGTAGCTACACGGTGCTGCTCACACAAGATGACGAGAATTCATAACACATGCCGGATAAATCAGCCATCAGTAGGACATACGGACCAGCACCCAAACACATAACCTCTAATGACATGTCATACGTATCCTAATCTATTCCTAAGGTTCAACCAGGATTTCCAATTGCCGAATCTTCATCAAACATATCCGTAAGATCATATTCACAATTAATTCAATAATAATGTATTTAAAACACAATTATATTAATGCTTATTAACATACAAACTTACCTCGATTCACAAAAACGATAAAATGGATTGACTAGTCCAATACTTTATTTTTCCCCCGATTTAGATCCAAATTTCATTTTTCTTGATCTATATAATATCAAATTTAATTTAATTCATTATCATTCTATTCAATTTAACCCAAAAATCACATTTTGTCAAAATTACACTTTTGCCCCTAATAGTTTAACATCTTTACAATTTAATCCCTAGCACATAAAAATACAAATTCATGCAATTAAGTCCCTACCCATGCTAGCTGAATTTTTCTTATTATCATAGCAGCCCATATTTTTCATTTATTTCACATTTCTACCACAAAATTTTCATATTTCATAAATAAATCCCTAATTTGCAATTTCACCCAAAATCACTTAACAAATGATGTTTATTTAACAACTATTCATTTTCTGTCATCAAACATCAAAATACACACATATTCATCAATGGTAAAACCCTAATCCTTTGATAGTTTTGCAAATTAGTCCCTGGGCTAGCTAGATTAAGCTATAGTGACTCCGAAAACATAAAAATCATTAAAAACGGGACAAAAATTACGTACCAATCAAGCCTCAAAGTGACTGAACCCTAGATGAAAAAAATGGATTTCTTTCCTTTGAATATTCGGTTGGAGGAGATTATAAGAGATAAAAATTGGTTTCATTTTATTTATTTTAATATTAATTTACTAATTTACTTAATTAACTTTTTAATTTCAATCAAATTCAACAATACCAATGTCATAAATGTCCACTAACACACTGATGATCTAATTACCACAGAAGGACCTCCACTTTAAGGTTCCATAGCTATTAGGCACCTTTATCTATTAGAACACCATTTTTGCACTTTACGCGATTTAGTCCTTTTTATCAAATTAAGCATTCAAACGATAAAATTTGTTAATGGAATTTTCACACTATCATACTATCATACGTAGACCTCAAAATAAAAATAAAATAAATATTTTGACCTCAGATTTGTGGTTCCAAAACCACTGTTTCAATTTGTCTAAAAATATGCTGTTACACCACCTCTCTATCCAGAGGTACTCTGGGAATTTCCTCGGGAAAGATGTCTAGGAATTCCCTCACGATGTGGATATCTCCCACTAAAGGTTTTTTGGGATCAGAATCAGATATGTAAGCAAGGTATACCTTGCACCCCTTTCAAACTACCTTCCCTGCTACAAGAGCAAAGATTACATTAGAGAGGTAATCTCGATGCTCACCAACCATGAGCACCTCGTCTTTATCAGTCGATCTTAGAGTTACCCTCTTAGTTGCATAGTCTAGACTGGCCCGATACTCAATGAGCCAATCTATTCCCAGAATTAAATCAAACTCATTGAAGGGTAATTCCATTAAATCATCTGGAAATACCATACCCTAGAGCTCCAAGGTTACCCGCCTATATACTCTTTCAACTCAAATTGACTGACCCAAAGGACTAATCACAGAAAAATCTCTAGCAATATTCCCAGCGATTAAACCTAGATTTACAGAAACAACACTAGCTATGTATGAGTTAGTAGAGCCAATATCAATCTGAGCATAATACAGAACATAATGATTAAAGAAAGTACCTGCAATGACATCAGCATCATCGCTCTCATCGCGACATCTAACCGCATAAACTAGTGCTGGCTGACGAGCCTCAGCCTGACCTGTGCCTCTACTTGGTGTTCGCTATCCTCTTCTAGATCCATTACTAACCCTACCAGTACCACGACCCTTAAACGGTTGCTGAACCTATCTCGGAAGTAGAACAGGATTGAGAGCCAGAGTTTGTGCCACATCTAACACTGGATCTGATCGACAGGGGAAATCTCTAACTCGATACTCTATCGACCTACAACGGAGGCACGTTCCTAACTTCTTCCACCACTCGCCTGAATGACGCTTCCTAGAATCACTACACAGCTGAATCTCAGTCACTACAACTGGTGTCTCGGCCCTCGAGGGCCTATCAAATCTCACCTGCTTCTTAGGACGCTGACTAGAACCAGAGGGACCCGAATCCCTCTTAATATTATTTTGATATTTCTCATGATTACGCCGCTCGCGCTCAGTGCGCTTTACTTCTTCCAATAATTTTCCTTTACAAACTAAGATCGTAAAAACCAGCTTCCTCTGAGGAGCTATCAAAACCCACAAATTATATCTCAATCCTTCCTCGAACCTCATACACTTGTTGTAGTCAGATGCTACCTGTAACAGCCTATTTTTGAGTCAAATTAGAACGGTGATTTTGGGACCACAAATATGAGGTTGAAATATTATTTTTGGTGTTTAAAGCATGATAGTATCTATGTTTGAAAATTTCGTGAGCTAATTTTATCGTTTAATTGCTCAATTTGAGAAAAAAGACTAAATCGCGTAAAATGCAAAAGTTGCATTCTACTTGTTAAAGGTGTCAATTGACTTTTGCTTTTAAATATGATGGCCTTAAATGGTAATTAGACCATTTTAAGGGTTAATTGACATTAATGGACATCCATTATATGATTTTATATGTTTATTAGTAAGGTTAATATAGTAATTCATTAACAAAAGTTGATAAACGAAAAAAAAGGAATTTTGTCCATCTTTCTTCTTATTGGATGAATATTGAAGAAGAGAAAGAATTCATTTTGTTCATTTAGGGTTCAGTACACACATAGCTTGATTAAGGTATGGTTTTAGCTCGATTTTTGATGATTTCTATGTTTTTGTAATTGTTGCAGCTTAATCTAGCTAGCCCGTACCTTTAATTTTGAAACTGTTAAAGATTTTAAGAGTTTCCATTGTTGATTCTATGAGTTCTTTGATGTTTAATGATGAAACATGAAAGCTTGATGATAGATTTTAATGTTTTGTAAAGTGATTTTTGACAAAAATGTCAAATAGGATTATATTGTGAAATGTGTAAATTGACTGTTGAAATGTGAAATAAATGAAAGCTACGGGCTGCTAGGGACTTATAGGTAATTTGGCTAAGCTAGAGTATAATAAAATTATGTGAATTTTGTGTATTTGTGAAATAAGGACTAAATTGTGAAATTGTGAAAGTTTAGGAGCTAATATCAAATATGCCAATGGACTAAATTGAATGAGTAGATGAATAAATAAGTTAATTTTGAATTCATATAGATCAAGAAAGAAAGAATTTGGATTTAGATTGGGGGAAAAGCAATGTTGTCGAATAGTCGATCCGATCAGTCAATTCCGAAAACGAGGTAAGTTCATATAATTGAACTTAAATGTGTATACATTTATTGAGTGGATTAAATTGAGATAGTATTTATTCTATTCGATAAATGTTGAGATATTACATGAAATGTACAAGTTGAGTAAGGCAAGTTGCTGAATAAGACCATAGTCGAGCTATGGCAATCGAATAATAAGACCATAACTGGGTTATGACATGTAAATGAAAGACCACGACAGGGCCATGGCAATGTATGTGTAAAACCATAGTTGGACTATAGCATAGGAATATCGATGAATTTTTATTATGAGCATTTATAAACCGGAGAGGTTTGATAAGAGTATTGATGAGAAATAGAAAAGTATCAGTACAGGTATGTACGAAAAACTATTCAAGTATCGAGTTAGATGAAGTTGAGAACTCATGAATGATGATATGAATAAAGTTGATGTTAGCTCATGAATTGATGCTTTAAATGTTAATGATATTATCTATTTTGAATTGGTAATGAATGTTGTGATTATTTCATGTTCACGAACGAACTTACTAAGATTTATAGCTTACTCTTTTTAATTTTCAATGTTCTATAGATTTACGAAGCTGGCTCAGATCTGGGAATCATCAGAGACTTCATTGCGCTAACGATCATCTATTTGTTACTTTTGAAGCTATCTATATATGTTATATGGCATGTTTAGGCTTGAGTCATTTTGGTATGTTTGATGGATATGTATTTCGGCCATTTGAGATGGCATAAGATGATGAACTTGATGATGCTTATGAATGTGCAATTAGTTTTACTTTTAATGTTTGTAATAGACCTATAATGAAAGAATGGGATTGAAGTGGTTATCTGTGCTTGGATTGGTTTTGCTAAATGAATTATATGTGTGAGTTATGTTTAGTAAATCAAGTTAAATTATTTGGTATTCGAATAGGTGAATGGTATGGATTTGAGTATTGAATTTAGTTGAAATGGATATGGTATGATTATGTATTGGTTGGTGAACTTTGGTTGCATATTTGTGACTTAAAATGACACCATTGAGCTTGTGTAGGTATGTACAAAAAGGCTGGCAGTTTGGCTTTGCAAATGGCCTATTTTTGTTCACATGGGTAGAGACATGGGCATGTGTCTCAACCGTGTGTGACCCACGATTAGGTTATACGACCGTGTGTCCCTTGATGTTGAAATTGAATTGAAGTCAGTTTGCTCTACACGGTGTCACACACAGGCGTGTGACTAGCCATGTGGTATATGTCAGTGTACTCCCAAAATGGCACACAGCCTAGCACACGGGTATGTGTGGCCATTTTGTAGGGCACACGAGCTAGACACACGGGCGTGTGGTTGACTATGTGACCCAAGTCAGTATACCATCTAGTTTTCACATGGCCTGGCACACGGGTATGTCCTCGACCGTGTGATACAAGCCAGTATGTATGCCCTGCTGTGATAACCCGAATTAGGGCCTAATCGAAATAGTGGTTTCATAACCACAAATTCGAGATAGAAATAATTATTTTATAATTATTTTGAGGTTCATGATATGATTGCATGATTGTGTGAAAATTTCGTGATGAAATTTTATGCATAAAGTGCTTAAATTGAAATTAGGGACTAAATCGAATAATTTGCAAAACTTGCATTCTAGAAGTTTTTAGTATGAAATTGCTTTGGAATATTAATGAGGAGGTCTTAAATAGAAATTTGACCAATGTCTAAGTCTATGGACAAAAATTGGACAAGGATGGAATTTTTGGAAAGTTTAGTAGTAAGGGCATTTTGGTCATTTGTATATTAAATGAAATAAAATGGGAAAAATAACACAAAAATGTGTTCATCATCATTAAGCTTGGCCGAATTTCTCCTCTCTCCATAGCTAGGGTTTCTTCAACTTTCAAGCTTCATAGTAATGTTTTTGAAATTCCGGTAGCTCGATTTAGCTTATGTTAACAATAATTCAACCTAGGGTTCATATTTGGAAATATACCCATAGGTGAAATTTGTGTATTTTGGTGTTTTATGATAGAATATGAGGTTTTAAATTATGTTAGACAACTTGTGCTACTCGGTTTTAAGTAAAAACAAGCAAAACGAGCAAAACGACATAATCGGTAAAAATACCTAATGTTCATAAGTACATGTTAGAGTGAGAATTTGATGTTTCCATAGAAGAGAAAAATGTTCACCATGTCATAAAACATAAGAATAAGGGCTGAAATTAAATTTCCGAGCCTAGGGGAAAAATCATAATTTTGTAAAAGTTAGGGGGCAAAAACGTAATTTTTCCATAATGTGATTTTTGGATTGAAATAAATAGTATGAGTGTTAAATGAGCTAAATGTTTTGTTATAGATAAAGAAAGACGTGGAATCGATCGTGATCGGGGAAAAGAAAAGCTTTCGATGACTGTCCATAGAATCGATCTTAAAGTTTACACCGAGGTAAGTTCGTACATGAATAATTTATCGATTTTTTTTTTATTTTATGTTGTTATCATATGAATTGGTGACTGTCCATAGAATGATTAAATGATGGAATTTGCAAATTTAATTAGATTATGAATAAGTGTTAACAGTGAAAAAGGAAAGATTTTCCGGTTGAAACTTTGGAACAGGAACAATACGAATGACCCATTATGAATACACGTGTGTAGTACTAAGTGTAGGCTACTACGTGTATCATACTGTTAAGTCGCATGTGTAGTACTAAGTGCAGGCTACTATGCGTACTCAATGACTTCGATCACGTGTGTAGTACTAAGTGGAGGCTACTACGTGTATCAGATGATGAGGTCACATGTGTAGTACTAAGTGCAGGCTACTACGTGTACCGGATTGTTGATCGCATGTGTAGTACTAAGTGCAGGCTACTATGCATATCATATAGCTTCGGCTGTAAGTGTGGAAGGGGGAAATATGTGTAAAGAATGGTATATTTGTTATTTTTCCGTTGAGTTCAACGGGGAAAACCGATAAAGTGGTAATATGTGAAAGTTATTATAAGGTGAATATGTGCAAATTTATGTTTATGAAAAGTTAGGAGCTATGTGCTCGACAATTGAGTGAATTCTGGTATAACAAAAAGGACTAGGTGGAATTATGCAACAGTGAATGTTAGAAATAAAACAGTGTTGGATAGCAGCAGTTACATGATTTTAAAAATTTACCAAAAATCGTGGAAATTGAATAAAAATTAAAATGATATATGAAAATAAATCTTGATGAGTCTATTTTCACATAAAAGAAACAGGGGAAGAAAAAGAATTCTATATTGTGTGATATTTGAATTCTTGTGAAACAGGGTCTGAATGAATTCAAGATCCCCTGTTCTGACTTTATAAATTCACCATAATTTGTAAAAAATTATTAAGAGTCATACCTTATATGAATGGATTCCTTATTGAGTATATTTTTATGGGAAACAAACGGCATGGTCGTTGGAATTCTGTACAGGGAGAAATTTGGTTCGTAGTGCACAGGGGTTAGAGTATTTGTACCCTGAAACAGGGGAGACTTTAACTAATAAACTGTACTAATTGGCCCTACCAAAAATTCTAGAAAAACATTAGTAAGTAGAAATATGAGTCTAGTTTCAGGGAAAATTTATGGAATTCGATTTTGAGTTTTTTAGCTCGAGATATGATTTTTTTTAAACTGGGACTGCAGAAAACAGCCTGTCCTGAATATGTGATTATATACTAGTATGATTGTTTTACTTTGATAAATTGAATATCAATTTTGTACTTACTTACTAAGCTATATGCTTACCTTCTTTTCTTTTTCTTGTCTTATAGAGTTACTAAGCCAGCTCGAGATTTGGAGATCGTCAGAGACCCATTCACACATCCACACTATCAATACTTTTTGTTATTTTGTAAACACTATTTTGGAATTATGGCATGTATAGAGGGCTGAATGATTTTGTCATATGTCATAATTAATTTGGTTTAAAATATTACTTTTCAAAATTTGATAATTTACTTGTATTTATGTATATCTGTTAATGTTATCTATTTTTGTTCAAACTAGAGGAATTAATTATGTAAGATCAGGTAAATGTGTGAATTCATGTTTTCGTGATCTGTAATATTCCATACCTTGTTCCGGCTTAGAACATGGGTAAGGGGTGTTACACCTGCTTCCACACGGCCTAAGACACGGGTGTGTCTACTAGCTGTGTGATGCACATAGCCTGTTCACACGGGCATGTGACCATTGTATGATTGAAAAATTTCTAAGTTTTCTAAAATTTTTGTATGTTATCGGTTTAGTCCCGAACCACTTCTAAAGCACGATTAAGGCCTCGTAAGCCCTTATAAGGGACAATGTGATTGATTTGAATTATATATGAGAATGAATGCTTGAGGTTAATAAATGTAAGCTAAATGTTGTACATTCATCGGTAATGCCTCGTAACCCTACTCCGGTAATGGATAAGGGTTAGGGGTGTTACACTACCCAACTCAGTGCATACCTACTCAGTCACAAAAACTCGGCTTCATATTCAGCCATAGACTGGTCACCCTGAACAAGGCTCATAAAATCATGTCGGCGAACCTCAACATAACTCGCCCCCACATACTTACCCTGGAATGCGTTCTTGAAATAGTCCCAGCTCACTCGTTGAGTCTGAGCACCTTGCTCAATGCTAAGCCACCACTGATAAGCTTCGTCCCAGAGTAGAGACACAGCACCCCTCAATTTCTGAGTGGGAGTGCAGTCAAGATCTATCATAATATGCTCGGTAGCCTCGAGCCAATATTCTGCAACAGTAGGAGCAACTCCTATGACGCCCTTGAATAATTTAGCCCCATTTAACACGATTAAATCCCAATTTGTTTCTAACACGTGTTTTGGACCTCAAGGGCTCATAAAAGGGACGATATGATTGAGTTATGATATTTTTGTGTGGTTAATTATGTAAATGTTTGTATTTGATTGTCTGGTAATGCTCCGTAACCTGATTTCGGTGATAGATAAGGGTTAGAGGGTGTTACATGTGCCCTTATAGGTACCTCTGAATATGAATTGACAGATTGTAGTTTTTTACACATCGAGTGTACTACATGTGTATCCATTGATATTTCAAATAAATTCAACGGGTAAAAATCCTGATATGAGACAGTGAGAATTTGAGATGAATTTTCATAAGAACATACTTGAATTACATGGACATGAACTATACATGATTTTTGAATACATGATGTTGAAAGTATGTGTATATGGAAAAAGGTTATTATTGTGCTCATACAAGTTTATTGATATTTATATGAGATATATATGATTAATATGCTTTGTACATGCTACTTGATCACATGATGAGAGAAATATTTGAAAATGGAAAGGATATCGTTTGATACATTGAAGGATGATGTACTCAATACATGAATGTGGAACATACTTGATGACTTTGTTCATCCATGATATATTGAAAAATGTGATGGAAGAAATATTTGTATGAATCTTGCTTGATGACTACGTACATTCGTGAATTTAAGCTATTATACGGATTATAGTGACTGACATGGTTGATGAGGGTATGTGTTTAGGCACTTGGCCAACACGACTTGGGAATGAAATGTATGTTTACCTTATGTTTATAAAATTGTGGTAAGTTAAATTCTCAGTTATACGAACTTACTAAGCTTAAGAGCTTACATTGTTTTTAATTTCCTTATTTTAAAGGAATTCAGAAGCTCGTTGGGTTGGAAGCTTGGCGAAGATATTTCACACTATCCATCGGTCCATTCAGTGCAAATGGTAAATTTAATTCTGGTTATAATGGCATGTATAGGTTAATTTGGCCAATGATAGCATGATAATGCTTTGGTTGTAACTAGCCATTGAAATGGCTAGTATTAAGTATATTTTGATGAAAATTGTATAAGTCATTATTCTGTTTGGTGTGTTTGAAATGGTTGTGTGATGAAAAGCATATAAATCTAATGATAAATGGTTTTAAGTAAGCATAAATGAGAAAATATACTTATATGTATATATATGTGTATTTGGTAAGTTTAAACACTTGAACATAGGTAATGATAGGTCATGCATAAGACTCGGTTTTGACTTGATTTTAACATTTTGTATTGACTTAGGAATATGTTAAAATGTTAATGTAAGTGGAAGACATATTTAGGTGAGAAATAAGGCTTGGAAAATGGCCTTATTCTGTCCACACGAGTAGACAGACGGGCGTGTGTCTCAACCGTGTATGATACACGGCCATGTTCAAGGGTGTGTGATTTAGCCGTGTATCCCCTGCATCTTAAAAACTAAGAAACAAAATGCTCAGGTATTATCACACGAGAAGAGACACGGGCATGTGTCTCAGTCGTGTGTGTCACACGGCCCAGTACACGGGCGTGTGGCTGGCCGTGTGACCTAAGTCAGAGTGTAACAGCCTAATTTTGGGGCTAATTAGAAAATTGGTTTTGGAAACTACTATTTTGAAGCCAGAGAAATTATATTATTATTAACTTATGTGTTATGGCATGATTGTATGGATGCATGAAAATTTTTGGAGATAATTTTAGCGATTTCATGCTTAATTGCGAAAAAGGACTAAATCGCATAAAGGGAAAAGGTTTTGTTTTACGACCCAAATGTGTTAAATAGCTAGAGAACCAAAATTTAAGGCCTTTAAAGGGAAATTAGACTCTTTTAAATAGAGGTGGCCGGCCATAGGGGACAAGATTGGTCAAAATGTCAAAGTTAGGTGACATTTGGTGACTTAATTGATTAAAATAAAACAAAAGAAAAAGGGCTATCATCTTCCTCACCTCTCCACCGAAATTTTCGGCCATTCTAGGGGTTTTAGAAGCTCAAAATTTTAGTAACTTCTCATCCTTGCAAGTAAGTGATTTAGATGGCTTTTATTGATGATTTTACATTTTTAGGACCCTTGTAACAAGAGCTAGCTAATGAGGGACTATATTGGAAGATGGTTAAAAGTCTAGGGTTCTGCCATGAGAGTATTCATGTTGTTTTTTGAAATTTTATGGAAGAAAATGAATCATGGTTGTGAAATAAACAACTTTTGTGAAGTAGTTTTCATGGAAACCCTAACTAAGGACCATTTTGCATAAGCTATGAAATAGGAGATAAATGTGTGAAATAATGAGAATTTTGAGAAGTTATAAAATGAATTCGGTTAGGTTTGGCTAATAAGAAAATTCGATAAAAATCAACTTTCGGGCCTAGGGGTAAAATCATAATTTTTGCAAAGTTTAAGGGCAAAACGGTGATTTTACCAAAGTATGAGTCTCAAGTTGAAATGAATGATTTGTGTATTAAATAAGCTAAATTTCAACATTTTAGATCAAGAGAAACGTGATTCGGGTCTTTATCGAGGGAAGAACAAAGTTTACGAGGATTAGGCTCGTTCCCATCATTTTGTGCCGAGGTAAGTACATATGTAAATAATGTGTCATTGTAGCTTATTTTTAAACGTTTTACTGCTATCATGTATTATAATCTTACTTGTTACCATAGAAGCATAAACATTGTGATACAATAGTAATCTACATGATGAATAAGTACGATGAAATCAGGTTAAATATGAAATCCCGTTGAACCTTAAAAATAGTATAGGATACAAAAGGTATGTCATAAGGAACTATATGGTCTGAACCCATGAGTTATGCCTGAGTTCATGAGATAAATGTTATATGTAATATGGGTCCGGGTACTTACCTTGAGTGCAGATCCGTGAGTAGCTCAATGAGCGGGCATTACATGATAGAGTTATGGGGTCCAGGTACTGACATGACAAAAAGGCCCGTGATTAACTCAAAATGCGAGCATTACAAAGTACGAGGTAGCTCTGAATACTCATATGACACTTAAGTGTAAACTTTCCGTGTATCCATTAGTATTTCAAGTGTTCAACGAGTAGTTTGAAGAACGAGTTGGGGAGAATTTGAATGAGGTATGTTATTAGAGAGAATGAAATTGAGATATTTTACGGATGATTACAGGTATGAATACTAAACCCATGAACAAGGCCGTAGTGTGTGATGAGATGTAGTAAGTATGCATAAAGGAAGTGAAAAGTAAGATAGTGATCTTAAAATGAAATATCATTTAAGCATGATAAGCCATTGTTTGATGAATATTTTTTTTATTACACTTATCTGCATATATGTACTTACTAAGCTCCCGTGCTTACCATCTTTCCTGTCCATTTTCTTATAGTGCTGTCAAAGTAGCTTGTAGATCATCACCTACGTTGGGGAAGCTAGCCACACTATCTTTGAAGCACTTGGTATAGCTAGTTTTATCATTTTGATTATGGCATGTATAGGAACTTTTGATTTTATTTTTGTGTCATATTGTTTTGGGCCAAATGTGTTGGCTTCTTTCAGTAATTGACTCATTTGGTATAAGGCCATGAAAACAGCTAATTTTGAAAGTCATTATATGAATGCAAGATAGTCTTTCATGAATGTGAAATTGTTGGAATGGTTGAATATATGAAACGTATATGGGCCTTAGCTATGGTTGTTGGCTGAGAAATCATATTAAGTTAGACTTTGATATGTTGGTTGGGTGGCATAGGGCTTGGTAAATAGCCTTATATTGTGTACATGGGTAGACACACGGACGTGTGTCAAGGCCGTGTGTGACACATGGTCAGCCCCATGGGCGTGTTACATGGCTGTTTGTCCCCTGCACGTAAATTTTACAAGTCAATATGCATGGTATTAAACACACGGGTAGAGACACGACCGTGTGTCTCAGCCGTGTGAAGGGCACGGCCTAGCACATGGGCGTGTGCCTTAGCCGTGTGACCCTTAAGGGTTGCTGACATCAAAAACAGAATGTCAAGGTTTTTAGATACGGGCTAGGACACGGGCATGTCATGGCCGTGTGAGGGACACGGGTAATAGACAGGGACGTGTGTCAGGCCGTGTAAAAAGCCCTGTAGGTTCGAATTTAGAATTTAATTCATACTGGTATAGGACACAGGCATGTCCCTAGATGCTTAGGCCATGTGTGTCACACGGGCCATCAACACATCCATGTTATAATGACCACATGGGCGTGTTGCCCTTCCACACGGGCGTGTTCCTTGTTTCATGAGTTATTTTTTTCTAAAGTTAGCTAAAGGACCCGAGTTGGTCCCGAATGATTTCCAATGAATGTTTGGGGCCTCTAGGCATATATTAAGGAGTTTAGACAAAGTTCAAAAAAGTTTTAAATTTGATCAAGCCTTGATGATTTGAGAACGTTGGAACTGCATGTGTTTAAGTTTAGTAATGCCTCGTATTCCATCCTAGCGTAGGGCACGGGTGTAGGGTGTCACATTTAGTGGTATCACAATAGGTTTAGTCGGTTCTCAGACTAACCTAGCGTGTTTAGAGTTTAGCTATACAGGCCATAGATATATTGTGATAGTGTGATAGCTCCTGAATTTTTTATTATGTTTTCTTATAGTAATGGATTTCGATCGAACTATGGTGGACGATGTAGAAAGTAATGCACCGACTTCTGCTGAAAGAGTGGTGCCATCCAATAATCGACCTCCCACGGTTAGTCAGGGAGGGAGAGAAGGGCTTGGGAAGCCTTTTTCCACATGATGAATGAATGGTACTTCGAGTTCGTCCGAGCGAACCCGAATGCTCAACCCCCTCCACCTCCCCTTATTCCTCAACCAGTCCTTGTACTACCCCAGGGTATGGATTTTTTGAGATTAAATAGACCCCCAGTAGACAAGATCCGAAAGCATGGAGCAGAAATGTTCAGTGCTAATAAAGATGATGATCCCGAAAGGGCAGAGTTTTGGCTTGAGAATAACATCAAGGTATTCGATGAATTATCTTGTACTTCCGAAGAATGCTTGAAGTGTGCCATATCCTTGTTGAGGGACTCGGTATACCACTGGTGGAAAACGTTAGTTTCAGTGGTACCTCATGAGAGAGTCACATGGGAATTCTTCCAAGAAGAATTCCAGAAGAAATATATTAGTGAGACATTCATGGATCAAAAGCGTAAGGAGTTTCTTGACTTGAAGTAGGGCCGCATGACGGTTACTAAATATGAAAAGGAGTTCGTCTGACTTAGTAAGTATGCTCGGGAGTGTGTGTCCTCCGAAGCTAAGATGTGTCGAAGGTTTGAGGATGGGCTTAATGAGGATATTAGGTTTTCAGTGGGCGTCCTTGAATTGAAGGAGTTTGTAGTGCTTGTTAATTGGGCATGTAAAGCCAAGGAGTTGATCAAGGAAAAGAAGAGAACCGAGGCTGAGACTAGAGATGCAAGGAAGAGGCATGCAAGCAAGTCATTTCCATCTCAGTCTAAAAAACCTAGAATTGTTTACTCTCATTCTCATGTGTCAACCGGACACTCGTACGGAGATCGTAAGAAACAAGATTCGAGTTTTAAATCTTGGGCTACATCAGTGGCTAGTGTGGGTTATGTCAAATCTTCTCGACCAGAGTGCCAGCATTGTGGTAAAAGTCATTTCGGCAAGTGTAGAATGAATGATGGATCTTGTTTTCGATACGGTTCTCAAGACCATTTTATCAAGGATTGCCCCAAGAGGAACGAGAAAGAAAAATTTCAAAGTGTAAGGCCAAGTGGCTTAAATTCTAAAGGAAGACCCTAGAGGAATGTCAGAATTAGGGCTAGCAGCAAGAATGTGATGAGAAACACCACAGTGAGATCAGAAGCTAGAACTCTAGCTAGAACCTATGTCATACATATGCGTGAAGATGCATCTTCTCCCGATGTGATCACTGGTACATTTTCTCTCTATGATAATATTGTTATTGCATTGATTGACCCTGGTTCTACTCATTTGTATGTGTGCATAAAATTGGTGTCTAGCATGAACATACCTGTTGATTTTATGGAGTTTATGATTAAAGTGTCGAACCCTCTAGGCAAGCATGTGATAGTCGATAAAGTATGAAAGAAATGTCCTTTGATAGTTAGAGGTCACTGTTTTCCGGCCAATTTGATGTTGTTACCATTCAATGAGTTTGATGCCATTTTGGGTATGGACTGGTTGACACTCCGTAATGCTATAGTAAATTGTAGGCAAAAGGTTATTAAATTGAAATGTGAAGATGGTGAAACTCTTTGGGTTAAATCAGATGAATCGGATAACTTACCTATTGTGATATCCTCAACGTCTGCCTAGAAATGTTTGAGAAAAGGTTGTAAAGCTTATTTGGCTTTTGTAATGAATACTAAGGAGTTTGAGTTGAGGGTTGAGTCAGTGCCAGTTGTAGATGAATATGTGGATGTATTTCTAGAAGAATTGCCTGGGTTACCCCTTAATAGAGAAGTTGAATTTGGTATAGAGCTAATGCCAAAGACAACGCCTATTTCAATTGCTCCGTATCAAATGGCTCCAACTGAGTTTAAAGAACTACAGTCACAATTGCAAGAGTTGACCGAAAAAGGTTTTGTGAGACCAAGCTTTTCACCGTAGGGGTTCTCCTATGCTATTTGTGAAAAAGAAATATGGATCCATGAGGTTGTGCATAGATTACCGACAGTTAAATAAGATGACAATCAAGAATAAATATACGTTGTCGTGAATTGACAACTTGTTCGGTCAATTGAAAGGAGCAGCATGGTTTTCTAAGTAGACTTGAGATCCGACTACTACCAACTGAGATTTAAAGAGTCAGATGTGCCTAAGACTGCTTTTAGGACGAGGTATGGTCACTACGAGTTCCTCTTCATGCCTTTTTGGATAAATGCTCCCACCGTGTTTATGGATTTAATGGATAGAATACTTCGACCATATTTAGATAAGTTTGTGGTTGTATTTATTGATGATATTCTAATCTATTCTAGAGATAAGGTAGAACATGCTGAACACTTGAGAACTGATCTGTAGACTCTGAGAACAATCAGTTGTATGCCAAGTTTAGTAAGAGTGAGTTTTGGCTTCGAGAAGTCAGATTTTTGGGTTACATTGTGTCGAGTGATGGTACTAGGGTTGATCCCAGCAAGGTTTCTACTATTGTTGAATGGAACCCACCAAAGAAAGTGACCAAGGTTAGAAGTTTTTTAGGTTTGGTTAGTTATTACAGGTGATTTGTGAAGGACTTCTCCATGATTGCTACTCCTATGATGAGGTTACTGCAAAAAGAAGTTAAGTTTGAATGGTCGGATAAGTGTCAGCAGAGTTTAGAGAAGTTGAAGAATTTGTTGACTGAGGCCCCACTATTAATACAACCCGAATCAGGAAAAGAGTTCATAATTTATAGCAATGCTTCTCTAAATGGCTTAGAATGCGTACTTATGCAGGAAGGCAAGGTTATAGCTTATGCCTCGAGACAATTGCAACCTCACGAGAAGAATTATCCAACACATGACCTAAAGTTGGCCGTCATAGTGTTTGCCTTGAAGATCTGGCGTCATTATTTGTTTGGAGAGATATGCCTTGTAAACATCGATCATAAAAGTCTTAAGTACTTGATGACTCAGAAGGATTTAAATCTGAGACAACAGAGGTGGTTGAAACTATTAAAAGATTATGAGTTGATTATCAACTACCATCTGGGTAAGGCGAACGTGGTCACAGATGCATTGAGTAGAAAATCATTATTTGCAGAGAGAGCAATGAACGCCCAATCGGCCTTGTCAGAGGATGGTTTGATTCTAGCCGAGTTAAAAGCTAGACCTTCGTTTCTCCAAGAAATTTGTGAAGTTTAGATGAGTGACAGTGAATTGCTAGCCAAGAGAACACAGTGTGAATCGCATGTTGAATCAGATTTTTGGATTGATTTCGATGGTTGCTTGAGGTCCCGGGGTAGGATTTGCATTCCTAAGGACACTAGGTTGATTCAGAAAATTTTACTTGAGGCACATAGTGGTTGTTTTTCAGTACACCCCGGAAGTACTAAAATGTATAATGATATGAAGAAAATGTATTAGTGGCCGGGGATGAAAAGGGACATTTCGGAGTTTGGGTCAAAATGCTTAGTATGCCAACAAGTGAAAGCCGAACACCAAGTACCTTCGGGTTTACTTCAGCCTATCATGGTCCTTGAGTGGAAGTGGGATCCGATTACGATGGACTTTGTGACGGGTTTTTCGGTAACTCCGAGGAAGAAAGATGTCGTATGGGCTGTGATTGATCGACCGACAAAGTCGACTCACTTTATCCCGGTGCGAATAGACTCTTCACTTGATAAGCTAGCTGACTTATACATTTCCGAGATTGTGAGGCTTTGTGGAGTACCCTTGTCGATTGTTTCGGATAGGGACCCATGGTTTACTTCTTGGTTTTGGAAGAAGTTGCAAGAAGATTTGGGGACAAAGTTGAATTTTAGCACAGCTTTCCACCTGCAAACCAGCAGTCAGTCGGAGAGAGTAATTCAAACCCTTGAGGATATGTTGCGTGCTGTGTTCTGGAATTCCAAGACAGTTGGGAAAAGTATCTACCACTGGTCGAATTTGCCTACAGCAATAGCTATCAGTCGAGTTTGAAAATGGCACCTTACGGAGCTTTTTATGGACGTAAATGTTGAATGCCTTTGTATTGGATTGAGCTTAGAGAGAGTTGAATTCACGGGGTCGACTTAGTCAAAGAGGCTGAAGAAAGTATTAAGGTGATTCATGATTTTTTAAAGGCTGCTTCAGATAGACAGAAGTCCTACGAGGATTTGAAATGAAAGGAAATCGAATTTCAGGTCAGCGATAAAGTATTTTTGAGAGTGTCTCCTTGGAAAAAGGTTCTCAGATTCGGTAAAAAGGGTAAATTGAGTCCAGGTTTCATCGGACCTTATGAGGTGATAGAGAAAATAGGGCCAGTAGCTTACAGGTTAGCCTTACCATCAGAATTGGAAACCATCCACAACGTGTTTCATGTGTCCATATTACGCCGATACCGCTCTGACTCTTCACGTGTGATTTCTCCGACTGAAGTGGAGATTAGATCGGGTATGTCTTATGGAGAGGAACCTGTTAAGATTCTAGCTCGAGAAGTAAAATGATTAAGGAATAAGAGTATCCCCCTTGTAAAAGTGTTATGGCAGAGACATGGAGTCGAAGAGGCCATGCTGGAAACAAAGGAGACTATGAGGGATTAGTACCCAAACTTATTCACCGGTAAGATTTTCGGGGACGAAAGTTCCTAATAGGGGAAATTGTAATAGCTCGATTTTGGTGCTAGTCAAAATAGCGGTTTCGAAAACTACTATTTTCAAGTCGGAAAAATTATTTTATTACTATTTTATGTGTTATGGCATGATTATATGGATGCATGAAAATTTTGGTGAGATAATTTTAGCGATTTCATGCTTAATTGCGAAAAAGGACTAAATCGCATCAAGGGCAAAGGTTTATTTTACTAGCCAAATGTGTTAAATAGCTAAAGAACCAAAATTTAAGGCCTTTAAAGGGCAATTAGACTCTTTTAAATAGAGGTGGCTAGCCATAGAGGACAAGATTGGTAAAAATGTCAAAGTTAGATGACATTTGGTGATTTAATTGATTAAAATAAAACAAAAGAAAAAGGGCTATCATCTTCCTCACCTTTCCACCGAAATTTTTAGCCATTCTAGGGGTTTTAGAAACTCAACATTTCAGCAACTTTTCATCCTTGCAAGTAAGTGATTTAGATGGTTTTTGTTGATGATTTTTGTATTTTTAGGACCCTTGTAGAATGAGCTAGCTAATGAGGGGACTATATTGCAAGATGGTTAAAAGTCTAGGGTTTTTCCATGAGAGTATTCATGTTGTTTTCTAAAATTTTATGGAAGAAAATGAATCATGGTTGTGAAATAAACAACTTTTGTGAAGTAGTTTTCATGGAAACCCTAACTAAGGACCACTTTGCATAAGCTATGAAATAGGTGATAAATGTGTGAAATAATAAGAATTTTGAGATGCTATAGTTATAAAATGAATTTGGTTAGGCTTGGCTAATAAGGAAATTTGATAAAAATCAACTTTAGAGCTTAGGGGTAAAATTGTAATTTTCGTAATGTTTAAGGGCAAAATGGTCATTTTACCAAAGTATGAGTCTCAAGTTGAAATGAATGATTTTTGTATTAAATAAGCTAAATTTCAACGTTTTAGATCAAGAGAAACGTGATTCGGGTCTTAATCAAGGGAAGAACAAAGTTTACGAGGATTAGGCTCGTTCCCATCATTTTGTGCTGAGGTAAGTACATATGTAAATAATGTGTCATTGTAGCTTATTTTTAAAGTTTTTAACGTTATCATGTATTATAATCTTACTTGTTACCATAGAAGCATAAACATTGTGATATAAGAGTAATCTACATGATAAATAAGTACGATGACATCAGGTTAAATATGAAATCCTGTTGAACCTCAAAAATAGTATAGGATACAAAAGGTATGTCATGAAGAACTATATGGTCTGAACTCATGAGTTATGTTTGAGTTCATGAGATAAATGTTATATGTAATGTGAGTCCGAGTACTGACCTTGAGTGCAGACCCGTGAGTAGCTCAATGACCAGGCATTACATAATAGAGTTATGGGGTCTGGATACTGACATGGCAAAAAGGCCCGTGAGTATTTCAAAATGTGAGCATTACAAAGCACGAGGTAGCTCTGACTACTCATATGACACTTAAGCGTAAACTTTCTGTGTATCCACTAATATTTCGAGTGTTCAACGGGTAGTTTGAAGAACGAGTTGGGGAGAATTTCAATGAGGTATGTTATTAGAGAGAATAATATTGAGATATTTTACGAATGATTACAGGTATGTATACTAAACCCATAAACAAGACCTTAGTGTGTGATGAGATGTAGTAAGTATGCATAAAGGAAGTGAAGAGTAAGATAGTGAGCTTAAAATGAAATACCATTTCAGCATGACAAGCCATTGTTTGATGAATGTTTTTTTTATTACACTTAATTTCATATATGTACTTACTAAGCTCCCATGCTTACCCTCTTTCCTTTCCATTTTCTTATAGTGTCGCCAAAGTAGCCTGTAGATCGTCGCCTACGTCGGGGAAGCCAGCCACACAATCCTTGAAGCACTTAGTATAGCTAGTTTTATCATTTTGATTATGGCATGTAAAGGAACTTTTGATTTTATTTTGGTGTCACATTGTTTAGGGGCCAAATGTGTTGGCTTGTTTTAATATTTGACTCATTTTGTATAAGGCCATGAAAATGGATAATTTTGAAAGTCATTATATGAATGCAAGATAGTCTTTAAACTGTTGGCATGGTTGACTATATGAAACGTATGTTGGCATTAGCTATGGTTGTTGGTTGAGAAATCATGTTAAGTTAGACTTTGATATGTTGGTTGGGTGGCATAGGGCTTGGTAAATAGCCTTATATTATCCACACGGGTAGACACACAGGCCTATGTCTAGGTTGTGTGTGACACACGGGCCTATGTCTAGGCTGTGTGTGACACACAGTCAGCCTCATGGGCATGTTACATGGTCGTGTGTCCCTTGCATGTAAATTTTACAAGTTAATATGCATGGTAGTAAACACACAGGCAGAGACACGGCCGTGTGCCTTAGCTGTGTGAAGGGCACGGCCTAGCACACGGGTGTGTGCCTTGGCCATGTGACCCTTAAGGGTTGCTGACATCAAAAACATAATGTCAAGGTTTTTAGACACGGGCGTGTCATGGCCGTGTAAAGGACACGGGCAATAGACACGGGCGTGTGTCAGGCCGTGTGAAAACCCCTGTAGGTTCGAATTTAGAATTAAATTCACACGGGTATGGGACATGGGCGTGTCCCTAGATGCTTAGGCAGTGTGTATCACACGGGCCATCAGTACGTCCATGTTATAATGACCATACGGGTGTGTTGCCCTTCCACACGGGCGTGTGCCCTGTTTCATGAGTTATTTTTTCTAAAGTTAGCTAATATACCCGAGTTGGTCCCGAATGATTTCCAATGGATGTTTGGGGCCTCGTCAGCCCCATATTAAGAAGTTTAGAAAAAGTTTGAAAAAGTATTAAATTTGATCAATCCTTGATGATTTGAAAACGTTGGAAATGCATGTGTTTAAGTATAGTAATGCCTCGTATTCTGTCCCGGCGTAGGGCACGGGTGTGGGGTGTTAAATAGAGAGTTATGCGGATAAGGACACGGGATGGGGCACGGCCGTGTGCCTCGCATCAAATGCCCACACGACTTGGGACACGGGCATGTCATTTGGCAGTGTGAGCCACACGGCTTGGGCACACGGGTGTGTGACCCCTATACCTAGGAAAATTTTGTAATTTCATGAAAAATTCTCTGAGTTTTTAATTTAGTCCCGACTTACTTGTATCGCATATTTTGGGCCTCGAGGGCTCTTATAAGGGACTTAATCATTGATTTCTAATATGAATACTGTATAAATACGAAATGTTTGTTATCTGATCTGTAATCTCTGGTAATGCTCCGTAATCCTGTTCTAGGAATGCTCTGTAACCCTGTTCTGGCGACGGATTCGGGTTAGGGGTGTTACATCAACAGTCTCGTTGGTCTCCAAATTGGGCATACTGCCCATAGAGGATGACTCTGCTCGAGCTCTTTCTCAGCATCCTCGACGTCCCCACATACCTCGTCCACGACTACCGCACGAACTCATTATGGTAATCTAGCTACAATGTCAGAGTACACAGATCAGTTCACACATCCAGCAGGATGATTTCAATGGTTCACATCAAAACAATTTTACCAATAATATTTTAGGTATTACAGTCTTTATAACAGAACAGAAGTACTTACCGGGTTAGCATCGGAGGCTCGGTCGTTCACTAAAGTTTCAGTGTTTCTATATTAATTTAGATACTAAATTATCACTAAGCTACTTTTCTCACACATTATGAGCCCAAACACAGTCTGAGTGTTGACAAACCTGGCTCTAATACCACTAAATGTAACGCCCTAAACTTGACCTAGACGACTAGCCCAAGCTTAGAGAATTACCTCATCGATTATCCATTGCCACACAAACAACACAGTAAAGCTAAACCATACTTTACATCACATTCACCACAAAACTAAATAAGTGTATAATCTTCCAAATTCATACTGTTATAGTTTATCGAAATTCCTAATATACTACTTAAAGAAAGATAAATGCTTGACCGAGCTCCTGTTGCGTTGACCCGTTTAAGACTGGGAACCACTTGAAATCCAAACAAAAATAAAATGAGTTGTGAACTCGATGTGTAAAAGAAGTTTATTCAATTAATGTTTACTTATAAGGTAGTTCCAGATTCAGAGGTTCGGTTCAATATAGAAGGAATTTCAGTTCAGATTCAGAGCAGATCAGCTACATATATATATGCAATTTTAGTTCTATACAATGCAGATCAAATTCAGATGCAATATTCCTATCCCCGTTTGCTACACAGCGTTTTTGGCCGTCCCAACACACCATTAAGGACATTTAATGCCCAACTAACCCTACACACCTCAAAGCGTCCGTTTGGCACTTTACAGATACACAACTTAGCTTCTAAGCAAGATTGCGACTAAGCGTCAAAATCAGATTTTTATGTATTGTGGCATAGCCACTAATTCAGAACAGATTACTTCCTTCTTCACAATATCCCAACCCATGCAAATGCAAAGCACAAGTACCCATATTGAGCATTTAGTAATTCTATGTTATTTTGCAAACATATAAGACAATTCTACTTCAGAATATGTATCACGGTATACATACAACTATGTTATTCACACATCAGTCTCAGAAGATCAGATAGCTTTCATAGAATCAAATTTTGTCATTTATACATTGAGGAAGCCAGTAACAGTGTTAAACAACATTCTTGGCCTCAAAATAGGTTTCGGGCCCTAATATCATGACATACGGCTTGGGCACACACCCATGTGTCTTGCTCGTGTGGTTTCAAAAACTTAAATAGTGAGTTACACGGCCTAGACACACTCGTGTCCTTTTCCGTGTGACTCACATGGCCTAGGTACACATTCGTGTGCCTGACCGTGTGGTTTTATACCACAAACAGTCAATTACATGGCCTAGGCACACGCCACTGTGCCTGGGCCATTTGAACCCTGCACTAACATGGCCACACACGGCTTAGGTACACGCCCGTGTCCTCACCCGTGTGACTCCAAATAAATGAATAGTGAGTTACACGGCCGTGTGGCTCACACGACTTGGTCACATGCTCGTGTGCCTGGCCGTGTGGCGTCAAAAGCCATTATTTTTCGACTACCAAAACTTGCAATAACTAAGGTTTTCGATACACATCTGGTTTCGTTTGACAGAAAAACAATACGACTACCTGAAACCTGATTAACCATCTGATTATCAATTACACCATTGTTTTCAATATTTTAACTAAATCAACCTACCATCAAGATTATGTCTAAATTTTCGATGCAATCCCAACTCTATTCAGATACTCACCTCACACGAAATAAAGGAAATCAGACTAACACGGTGGAATAACGTCTTTTGCAATAGCCTCGCCTAAAAAGTAACCAATTGAGTGTTTAATAGAACGTCAAGCAAACGAGAAAAATCCCGTTTCGACACACAATGAAAATCACAAAATGAAAAGAAATAACAAGGAACTTACACAATATCGACCTCACAGACAACAAAGACGTCCCAATTCATGCAAAAATCAATTACAGTAAGAAGAAAATAAAAAGAAAGGAGAACAGGAAAAACAAGGAACAAAATGTGGAAAAAGAAAAAGAATAACGATAGAATTCCTTTTGAATATTTAAAATTAACCACCATCCCACCTTCCGGCATTTGGAAAAAAAAAACATTTCCTAACGCATGCGATGGGACTTGAACTTGGAACTAGACAGAATACAGACAGATGCTTAACCAGTGAACCAGCAAGCTCATTCTTGACACTGATTTACCTAGAATTGCATTTAACTACCTAACACACAAATAAAGGTCATTTTAAATAACAAAACTTTTAACTATGCCACTCAAACTTCTGACCTTAAACAAAAAAACAGAGCACAAAACCAGAGATACCAGAATTTAATTACTACATATTCAAACAATTAAACTCTTAAAATTTTGGGGCGTTACAATGACCACTATTGTACTTCCTAAAAATAATGCTCTTGGGTTCTTAAAAATAGAAAATCCATTCCAAACATTAATTCTATTCCTACAAATTTCATGGTTTTATTTCAGCTTCAAATTATTCAAATCACATAGGTTTCTTTTCCAAATTGCAGAAAAAATATAATTGTCAAACAAAAAAATAGAAGTAAAAGAGTGAAGCTTTACTTGAAGTAACAATAAAGACAACGTTTTCATATTAATTCAAGTCATAATCATATACATTTAACATCCATATTACATATACGAATCATACGTTCATTGCAATTCGAGATTTAGATCTCATCTATTCTTATAACTTAATCAAATATCTAATCTTCAAATTTTTATCATTCACCACATAGCATAAATAAAACATAATCCAAAATATATATCAAAACAATTTATGAATATGTAGAACATATAACACATCAATAACTTTATTCTTGAATATTAGACCTATGTTTATATAAGTCATGCGCATACTTTATACAAGCAATCACACATCATTTCCTTTCATACAAATGATACATTCCATAATAACATTTGTTGACTTGTTACTACATTCGCATTTCATGAGTATATAATTATATATATATACATATATATAACCAACTCAACTAATTAAACTACTCAAACAATTAACCAAAATTTACAAATAATGTACCATTACGAACCAAAACAAAAACAATATTAATCTTTTATTTATTCGACTAACCAAAATTTACCTATACAGATTTATTGATTTCGATTAGCTATCAAGCCACATAGTCAAGCATATATATATTTTTGCTTTACACAATAAGCATATACCAAATACACCTCAAATAAATGACATGTATTTTAATTTACTAAAGCATTTCATGTTATAACACAATACCCATCCATTATTACTTCATAACCGAAGCACATGTTCAAACACCCTTATATATATATACCTAAAGGTCATGTACTAGTACATATCATTCCCACATTATGTACCAAAGCATATTAATATGAGCAAGAATTGAATTACAACTCAAGTAATTACCTTATCTAAATTTCAGCATATGACCGAACATTCTTAACAACCAAACTTAATTATTTTAATCCAACGTCACATAAGTACCTAATCTTAGATTGAACCACATTCAAATTATCCAACTATACCTAATATATATATTAAGGCCAATACATCCATACCACATCCAAGGTCACTAATCAACTTCACTGCTCAAAACACATATCATAAATACCTCCCATTCATGGCACATAGCATGATAATAAAAAATGAGCTCAAATCATAATTTAACCAAAACCGAACTCAAGCATAATAATTAAGCCATTTTCGCATGGCTCTAATTATACATAGACCAAAATACAAGATTCCAAAATATAGTCTAGCCTATACATGCCATTGTTCCAAAATTTCAACTTATAAATACCGAAGACAGTCGATTGTGTGATAGGCTTAGCTGACGATCCCCGAGCTCGTAACTTGAATTCCAAAAATCTATAAAACAGAGAAAAAAATGAACACACAGAGTAAGCTATCATAGCCTAGTAAGTCATAAGCAGATAAACAATTCAATAATATAGTCAACTCATATTAAC
The DNA here is from genome assembly GCF_025698485.1 of Gossypium arboreum. Taxonomy (NCBI): domain Eukaryota; kingdom Viridiplantae; phylum Streptophyta; class Magnoliopsida; order Malvales; family Malvaceae; genus Gossypium; species Gossypium arboreum. Next base: position 28,577,724 of record NC_069080.1, on the reverse strand, counting down.
TAAACGAATTACATTAACATTACCATGCTTGACCTCAAACCTACAAATTCCATAATTAATACATTTTCATAAACAATTACCCACCTTGGCCGAATACTCACATAGTCATTTTAACATATTATTAATCAACTTCCAAACCATACATACATTTAATCACATACGCAAGCTCAAGAATCATAGTATAACATCACATATATATTACCTATATAGCCGAATACACCAAATCATATATGCAAAAATTTAAGAAACATTTCAATGATACACAAGCTATTCATTCACAAGCTGAATACACATACCACATACAAATATATTCTTCATTTGTATCGTACATGATTGAAAACAAATGTTCAAAGTACTTACTTACCTTATCTCAAGTAGGTATCAAGTCAATTCATACCTAGCCATTTAGCTCATTTTACACATTTGAACCCAACTTATCTTTGCCCGATGAACCATTCGGAATTGGATAGGACACTCGGATAATCACACATATCATGCCAATGTCCCAGACGTGGTCTTACATGTAGACACAAATCGATGCCACTATCCCAGACAAGGTCTTACTCGCACACATATAGCGGAGTCACATATCAATGCCATGGTCTTACTTGCACACATATATCGGAATCCTATGTCATGACATATGTATCCTAACTATTCCTAAGGTTCATACGGGACTTTTGGACGTCGTAACTCGGTCGAAATGAATGCATGAACATAGTTGCCATGCTTATACCCATTCGGAATTAGCATATATTAATACATATATTTCATTTCAGCATATATACTTTGCATATAGTTAAAATTAAGTACATCTATTTGCTTATAAACTTACCTCGAACGATGTAAAACGGGACGGGACGACTAGTTGACAACTTTCATTTTCCCTCGATCCAAAGCTGATTTCTTTGGTTCTTGAACTAAACATATTCAAATTAAGCTCATTCAAACATATTTTCATTCAATTTAGTCCAAAAACACATAAATAGGAAAATTACCATTTTACCCCTAACATTTACACTTTTACAATTTAGTCCCTTTTGCACAAAACAAAAAATATACAAAATTTCATCACACCCATGTTAGGCTAAATCTTACCCACCTTCAACAAGTCCACATATTTTATTTATTTCACATTTTAGTCCCTCAAATTATTATTTTTTCAATTTAATCCTAATTACTCAAAATCATCAAAAACTCCAATACAAAACATGTTAATCTAAAACATATCTTTCATATTTCATCCTTAAACAACAAAAATCACAAGCTCTCAACAATGGCATAACTCAAAATATTCACCAAAATCAAAAATTCAAGCATGGGTTTTCTTGTACTCGAAGCAACGATCTCAAAAACGTAAAAATTATCAAAAATCAAGTAAGAACGAACCTTGAATCAAGCTTGAATGAGGTCAAACCCTAGCTTTTCTTTTCTTTTCTTTCTTATTTATGTTTTTAGCAGGAGCATAATAATATGAAACCATGTTATAATTTTTTTATGTTTTATTATTACATAATATTACATAATTTACTTATTTAACCTTTGTAATAAAATTATAAAACCATTAATAAGAAGGGGACTACCGTTCATATCACATGTATATGGTTTATTTACAACATAACTGCTTCAATTTAGAAAGCCACTAACAATTCGGCCCTTATGCTCTAAACTATCAAGTTTTCAATTTACGCGATTAAGTCATTTTATTTAATCGGACACTCAAACGATAAAATTAAAGCACGAAATTTCACACATACAAATTCACACATAATAAACACAGAAAATAATTTTTAAATATTTTTCTGACTCAGATTCATGGTCTCGAAATAATCGTTCTAACTAGGGTCTAACTCGGGCTGTTACAACTCTCCCCCCTTAGGGATTTTCATCCCCTAAAATCTTACCGGTGAATAGGTTTGGATAGCGCTCTTTCATTGTATCCTCTGACTCCCATGTTGCTTCCTCAACTCTATGTTTATGCCACAATACCTTAACTGACAGAATTTTCTTATTTCGCAATTCTTTAACCTCACGAGCCAGAATGCGAATCTGTTTTTCTTCATATGTCATATTAGACTTAATCTCAATCTCAGACGGATTAATCACATGTGAGGGGTCAGATCAATATCTACGAAGCATCGAAACATGGAATACATTGTGGATCTTTTCTAACTCAGGTGACAACAACAATCTGTAAGCAACCGGCCCGATACGCTCTATAATCTCATATGGCCCAATATATCTCGGACTCAATTTACTTTTACGACCGAATCTGAGTATTTTCTTCCACGGTGAGACTTTCAGAAATACCTTGTCCTCGATCTGAAACTCTATATCTTTTCGTTTCAAGTCCGCATACGATTTTTGACGATCTGACACTGTTTTCAGACTTTCACGGATCACTTTTACTTTCTGTTTAGTCTCTCTGATCAAATCGACCCCGTGTATCTTATTTTCACTGAGCTCGATCCAATACAATGGTGTACGAAATTTACGACCGTACAAAGCCTCATAAGGTGCCATTTTGATACTTGTCTAAAAACTATTATTATACGCAAATTCAATCAGAGGTAGGTATCATTCTCATGTACCTTCAAACTCGAGAATGCAACATCTCAACATATTCTCAAGTATCTGAATGAATCGTTCGGACTGGCCATCTATTTCCGGATGAAAAGCAGTGCTAAAATGTTATTTCGTACCTAGTGCATCTTGCAGTTTCTTCCAAACTGTGATGTAAACCTTGGATCTCTATCCAAAACAATAGAGATAGGTACCCCATGTAATCTCACGATCTGAGAAACATACAATTCAACTAGCTTATCAAGTGAGTAATTTGTACGTATAAAAAAAAATGAGCCGATTTAGTCAATTTATCAACAATAACCCAGATTGCATCTTTCTTGCTCAGTGTCCACGGTAAACTAGATACAAAATCTATAGTAACTCTATCCCATTTCCACTCAGGTATCATGATCAGCTGAAGCAATCCAAAAGGTACCTGATGCTTGGCTTTTACTTGTTGACAAATTAATCATTTCGAAACAAAGTCAGAAATGTCTCGTTTCATACCATGCCACTAGTAAAGCTATTTCAGATCATTGTACATCTTCGTACTACCTGATTGAAGAGATAACTGACTATTGTGAGCTTCATTCAAAATCATCTGAATCAATTCTGATTTTCTCAGTACACATATTCGGTTTCTGAATCTCAAACAACCATCAAAATCAACTCAAAACTCTGAATCATCATTTGAATCACATTGAGCTCGTTTTGCTAACAAATCATATACAACCTTTTGGGTATTATAAATTTGATAAACAAATAATGGTATTGCTTTCAGCTATTATTAAACCATCATCAGACATAGCCATATGCGTATTCATTGCATGCAAAGCAAACAATAATTTTCGGCTTAGAGCATCAACAACAACATTAGCCTTTCCCAAGTGATAGTTAACACCTCTAACTGTTATCTGTCGTCGGACTAAGGTTAAAGGCATTACTAGACAAATCAGAACATTTAACTTTCATTTCATAAACATCAAAGCATCAGTGATCAACATCACTAAAGAGTCCCTTATATAGGTCATCGAGATAATAAACATGCATTAGAAAAGGGTTAGGACTAAACTGAACACATACAAAATTTTTCCAAAACTTAAACATTTTTCAAACAAGTACAGGTCACACGCCCGTGTGAATAGGCTGTGTACCTCACACGGCATTAGACACGTCCTTGTGTCTAGGCAGTGTCAGAACAGGGCATACATACTGACTTGCTCACATGGCCACAAGACACACCCATGTGCCTTGGCAGTGGTCGAGTCTGACTTGAGCCACACGGCTAGCCAGACTCCTGTGTGCCTTGGCCGTGCTCATACTTGACTTTCAATTGTAGGGTACCCTAGAGGACACACGTCCGTACAAAATGACCATGTGTCGTACACGGCTGAGACACACGCCCGTGTCTCTGCCCTTGTGGACAAAAATAGGCCATTAGAAAAGCCAATTGGCCACCCATTTAAATCAAACCTACAAGCAACCAAAATCACAACCTTTCTTAACCAATTCACATCCAATTCACAACCAAAACTTTAACCATTCATGTTATATCATTGCCAACTAATTCCATGCTTAATAACCTTACTATTTTATGCTAAAACATAAGACAAAAACTTCTCAAAACATATGGTTTATAAACCTTAATACATACCACTCAATCTCATACAATGAACTTACCAAATACTTGCCAAATTGACCATTTATTTTGGCCAAACAAGAACATGTCATAAACATAACTTCATCATATAACTTATACCACAACTCATTCATAAACATATCCATAATAAAGCCAAATCACATGGCTAGATATATACACATTTCAAAACATATTCAAAGTACTTCTAGCCTATACATGTTATACTCCAATATTTACATTTCCAAAATGTACCAAAATGAAGTTCGATAGTGCAGTGATGATCCACAATGATCCCCGAGCTTCCAGTAGCTACGATATCCTGTACTCAAAATTTGTCGACTCGGATTGTTTACTCTATAATCTTCAACTTCCCTCGGTCTAAGTCTGAATTCCTCTTTTCTTGATCTTAATTGAGCCAAGCATGCATCGAATATGTAAAAGCTTCAAGCCCTAATTTTTCTTTCTTATTTCAGTGGAAGAACATGAATTTTGAAGCAAATTTGAACTTTCTTTTAATTATTAATACATTATTTCATGTTTTACCATTTTACCTCTTATTAAAACAATAAAAATTCACTTAATGGTTGGCTATTTATGTCCATCTCCACTAAATGTGGTCAAATTTCAACATGAGGACCTCACATTTCACAAGGCATATCATTTAAACACTTTTAACATCTAGCACACAGCTTTTGCATTTTACGCGATTAAGTCCTTTTCTCAAATTAACCACTTAAACGATAAAATTAACACACCAAACTTTCACACATACTAATTCACATATTATAAACACAGAAAATAATATAAAAATTATTTTCCAACCTCAGATTTGTGATCCCAAAACCATTATTTCGACTAGTGTCAAAATCGGACTGTTACAATTCTCGCCCTTTAGAGATTTTCGTCCCTAAAAATCTTACCGTTAAACAGATTTGGATATTGCCGTCTCATAGCATCTTCAGGCTCCCACGTGGCCTCTTTAATACCGTGTCGATGCCACATTACTTTTACTGACGAAATTTTTTTTATTTCGCACTTCTTTAACTTTGCGAGCTAAGATATGGATCGGCTTTTCTTCGTAAGTCATATCAGGCTGAATTTCAATTTCAGATGAAGGAATCACATGCGAAGGATCGGATCTGTATCATCGAAGCATCGATACATGAAACACATTATGAATCTTTTCTAACTCTGGTGGCAACAACAATCTATATGCTACCGGCCCAATACGCTCGATAATCTCATACGGCCCAATGAACCTCAGACTCAATTTTCCTTTTCTACTAAAACGAAGAAATTTCTTCCACGAAGACACCTTCAAAAACACTCTTCCATCGATCTCAAACCAAATATCTTTTCTTTTCAAATTTACATAAGATTTCTGATGATCGAAAGCTGCTTTCAAACTAACTCGGATCACTTTTACTTTCTGTTCAGTTTCTTTTATCAAATCAATTCTACAATCTTATTTTCACTGAGCTCAGTCCAATACAAAGGTGTACGACATTTGCGACCATATAAAGCTTCGTATGGTGCCATTTTAATGCTTGACTGAAAACTATTATTATAAGCGAACTCAATCAAAGGCAAATATTGTTCCGACAGACCTTCAAACTCGAGAATACAACATCCCAACATATCCTCAAGTATCTAAATGATTCACTCAGATTGACCATCTGTTTGCAGATGGAAAGCAGTGCTAAAATTTAATTTAGTACCTAGAGCATCTTTCAGTGTCTTCCAAAACCGCGATGTAAACCTCGGATCTCTGTCCGAAACAATAGAAATAGGCACACCGTGCAATCTCACAATCTGAGAAACATATAACTCAGCAAGCTTGTCAAGCGAGTAATCTGCACGAACTGAAACAAAGTGAGCCGATTTAGTCAATCTATCCACAATAACCTAGATTGCATTTTTCTTACTCAGTGTCAATGGTAGACCAAATACAAAATCCATTGTGACTCTGTCCCACTTCCACTCAGGTATCATGATCGGTTGAAGCAACCCAGAAGGTACCTGATGCTCAGCTTTTATTTGCAGACAGACTAAACATTTTGAAACAAAGTCAGAAATGTCTCGTTTCATACCTTGCCACCAATAAAGCTATTTTAGATCATTATACATTTTCGTACTACCTGGATGAACAGATAACCAAATGTTAGGAGCTTCATTCAAAATCATCTGAATTAACTCTAGATTTCTTGGAACACAAATTCTATCTCGAAATCTCAGACAATCATCTTTATCAACTCTAAATTCTAAATCAGACTCTACATTACACTGAGCTCGTTTAGCTAAAATCTCATTATCAATCCTCTGAGCTTCGATAATCTGCTGTAAGAACAAAGGTCTTGCTTTCAATTTAGCTAAAACTGAAACATCATCGGACAAAACCAAATAAGCATTCATCACACGCAAAGCAAACAATGACTTTCAACTTAAAGCATCAGCAACAACATTTGCTTTTCCCAGATGATAATCTATCACAAGTTCATAGTCCTTAAGCAATTCAAGCCACCTTCTCTGTCATTGATTCAAATATTTATGAGTCATCAGATACTTCAAACTCTTATGATCAGAATATACGTGACATCTCTCACCGAACAGGTAATGATGCCAAATCTTTAGAGCAAACACAATTGCAACTAACTCAAGATCATGTGTCGGATAGTTCTTTTCATGCGGCTTTAACTGTCTTGAAGCATAAGCAATAACTTTTCCTTCTTGCATCAAAACATATCCCAGTCTGATCAATGAAGTATCACTGTAGATCACAAATTCTTTACCCGATTCGGGTTGTACCAATACCGGAGCTTCAGTCAACAAAGTTTTCAACTAATCAAAACTGTTCTGACACTTTTCAGACCATTCAAACTTCACATCTTTCTGAAGTAGCTTCATTTGCAATCATAGAAAAGCCTTTTACAAACCTTCTGTAATAACTAGCAAGTCCCAAAAAACTACAGACTTCAGAGACATTCCTCTGAGGTTTCCAATCCAGAATAGCTGAAATCTTGCTCGGATAAACTCGAATACCAGATGCTGATACAATATGACCCAAAAAACTAACTTCTCGCAACCAGGATTCACATTTACTAAACTTTGCATATAACTGTTTATCTCGTAGAATATGTAGCACTAATCTCAGATGCTCGGCATGTTTGGATTCATCACGTGAATAAATCAATATGTCATCAATGAAAACAACAACAAATCGATCTAAATACTGTCTGAAAATTCTATTCATCAAATCCATAAAGATAGTAGGTACGTTAGTTATTCCGAAAGGCATAACTAAGAATTCATAGTGGCCATACCTCGTTCTGAAAGCAGTTTTCGGAATGTCTGAATCTTTCACTCGCAACTGATAATAGCCTGATCTCAAAACTATCTTCGAAAACATACTAGCTCCTTTCAATTGATCAAACAGATCGTCAATTCGGGGCAAAGGATATTTATTCTTAATAGTCACTTTGTTCGACTGATGATAATCAATACACATTCTCATCGTACCATCTTTCTTTTTCACGAATAGAACCGGAGCACCCCAGGGTGAGAAACTCGGTCTAGTAAACCCTCTATCGGTTAATTCTTGCAATTGATACTTTAATGCGTTTAGTTTGTCAGAGCCATCCTATACAAAGCTATTGAAAATCGAAGTTGTACCAGGTACCAATTCATGTAACATCCTGATTTTCGGGTTTTTCGCGATTCTTGATATTTTAAGTAAATTTCTAAAATTTGGTATATGATAATGGAATTCATAATTTGGGTATGTAAATGGGCTTATGGAAGGCCCATGAGTTGGCCAAAACCTGGTAGAATTTTTAAATTTTGGACTTAGGAGTTAGGGGTTCTGGCTAGGTGCCCTTATATTAAGTTATGGGTAAAATGTATCACAAAAGGAGCTTTGGTGAAGTGCCAAGGGTGACGCCACTAAGCTCCTAAAAAGGTGGCGTGTGGAGCATAGAGGAGGACCTGGGTTCGATTCCCTGTGTTGGCAAATAAGAGTATTTATTTTTATGTGTAGGAAGGGTAAGTGTTGGAACCTAAGTGGATTCTCGTAAGAGGAGAGTTGGATCAAGTCAAATGCATAAATTAAGGAGGGATAAGGGAGAGATTTTAGGATTTGAGAGAAGGATAGAGCTTAGCCGTTTGGAAGGGGTTAGAGAGGGGAATTCGGCAGGAGGGTATTAGGTTAGTAATTTCGGCATTAGGGTCTTAGCTGTGCCGTTTTCTCTTCTGTATTAGTTTTCTCTTCTTATTTTCTTCCCTAGCTGAATCTACCATCTTCCCTCTCATCTTTTCTCCCGTTTCTTTTTTCAAAAACAACCCATTATTTTCCTCCACTCATTTATTATTTCCTTCCCTTATCTCTATTTTTGTCGAAGTGTCGCAAAAAGCCGAAATCAGTGAAGATAGGGGGTGCCAATTCTTTGTGACCAGCAACCTTTTCTTTCCTTTTCAATAGTTGGCATTCGATTCCTTTACCTTTTAGGCATCCGGATTCAAGAGGAGAAAGACTGTGCTAAGTGTTCAAACTCTAAACAATTCCTAGTGTAACTTTGGCCAAAAGTCGAAACCCCAAATTTAGGGAGATGGCCGAATATGGTATAGACTTATGGGGTCTTCTTTTAATATTTTTGTGGTTTATTTAGTGGAGGAGCAGCAAGGTGTAGTGTCGACTTGGAGTATCTTGGATCACCGGAGTGGCTAGACCTAGTCATCAATCGCGACAAAGGTAAGATTTCTAAGGCCATTATGGATGGTGGCCGAATGTGTAAGTGATGATAATAGGAAGTTTTTGATTTGGTTTAATATTAACATGGTCTAATCTATAAGTGGTTGATTATAGGAGAAATCGCATAGGAGATCTCGTCAAGGAATATCGCAAAACAGTGTGTAACGAACCCTTTTCATAGCTTAAAGCGATAAAATGCGAAAAGTCAAATGCCAAATTACGGCATTTCGAGGGTGTGTGAGCAAGCGAACGCTCACTAGTTAGTTAGAATCGTTGAGATGATGATTGGGAACAATGGAAATGGTAAGGACGTGATTTTGGCGTTCACGGTAAGTTGGGCCTCGAGGGTCAATTAGGGCCCAATAGGCTTTGCCCATTTGGGTAAATTTGGTAGAAAATGGAAATCTGTTAAATTGCATGATAAGACTGCTAAAACCGTTATGGAATATAGGCTAAATGGGCCTAGATGACAGAATCGGCTAAGTAGGGCCCATTAGGGGTTTTTGGGCCCAATAACTCGTTTTCGCTAAAAATGGGCCGAATCACTTTGTTTGCACCCATGAATTGTTTGTAACCGATAATGAACATGGAAACCCTAATTTTTGGTAAAATTACAAGATTACCCTTATAATATGAAAATGACCGTTTTGCCCCTAGGTAAAAATGACCATTATACCCCTAGGGTTTATACATGAATTTAATGCATGGGATTTTGATAAACATGGTATGTATGATATGCACATGACATGTATGATATGCACATGATATGAATGACATGTACATGATGTATTTATGAATGCATTGGGTTGGGTTTTATATGGATGGAGGAAGTGCAAAAGGGCTTATGCCCCAGTTATTAAAAGGGCTTATGCCCCAGTTATTAAAAGGGCTTATGCCCCAATTATTAAAAGGGTTTATGCCCCAGTTATTAAAGGGCTTATGCCCTAGTTATTAAAAAAGGGCTTTGCCCCAGTTATTAAAAGAGGCTAGGCCTCCAGTTATATGATAAAGCACTATCTTTGCCAAAGGAGAGTTATGGCGGGGTGGGTCGAGTTAATCCCACATGGTGTCTTTGGTTGGTACAGGTGGAGAGTAGCGGAAGGTGGGTTGAGTAGTCTCCCAAATGGGTTGCATTCTTCCATTGACATTACATGTGTTATAAAATGGGCCTTTGGGCCTAGCGTTCTGATAAAGGCTTGACCCAATAATATGAAATATGAAAAGGCTTCGGCCCAGTGTTATGAATTATGAAATATGAAAAGGGCTATGGTCCAGTACATGTTTGAGATTGGTTTTGGGCTTAGACCCAACAGGCTGCTATTGTTTTGGGCTCTGAAAGGGGCTTGTTGCACACTGAGTTTCCAAACTCACCCCTTTCCTTAACCTTGCAGGTGAGCCTTGATGTGGGGACTTGGGCCGGAGAGGATTCAGAGTGGCCACGGTGATCGTCTTTGGGCTTTTAAATAAGTGTTGGTTTTCATTTAATTTCCTTTAATTTTTATTTATTTTTGGGTTGTAATAAGGCCAATTTTAACTTTTCTTTTATTTCTTTTCGGGATTAACTTTAAAATTGGTTAATAATTATTCAAATGGGCTAGACTTAGGACGTGTTTTCAAAACGATAATTGTTTTTAAAATATCTCTAACGCCACGATTAATTGATTTATCAAAGACGTCCACTTAAACAAATTTAAAGTCAGTATAACTAAGTGTGGCTATGGTTTTGGGCATGTCTAGGATTGGATCCAACCAAAGAGCTTGGTACTTAAGCAGCCTTCACGGCTCACCTCTTCTGCCTCGGATACCTACCTGGTGCCTAGCTTCCATACACTTTGTTAACTCAGAAAAATATATGGCTTTTAAAACACTAAAACGAAACGCGGATTTTCAACTCCAATGTGGCACGTCAGATTTGGCCATAACGTCTGGGCGGGTTTGGTGTTACATTTAGTGGTATCGAGCCTAGGTTGCAACAACTTCGGTACGTGGATCGGGTCCAAAATGTTTTCAAAACTTAGGCCTAAGAAGGGTATTTTTGGAAATGGTTTCAAAAGTTCATTTTAAAGATGTTTTATGGAGAATATATGTTAAAAGGTACCGCTTTTTTTTGCTTTTAAATCAAGAGTTCAAAATAAAGGGAGTTTTCAAATCAAAGTTTTCAAATTTCTATTTTCGATGATCAAAAACATGGTTTTAAGTTCTAAATGGATTGGAGAAAGAAGTGGTGCAATCGAATCCCAAAGACCAAGTCTGTAAGTATATTTTCTTTACGATATATGATATTATGAATAGTGCTGAGACCCTACTATGATACTTTAGCTAGGGTAGAGCTATAAACGGTAGGAATGAGACTGTAGTTAAGCTACGATGATACGAAAACAATCCTTGAACTACTATATCTTCATAAGACATTTTCTTAATAAACAGTGGAACGTTATACTAATTTCATAAAACTCGTAAACAAAAAATTCAAAATGAGTACAAGAGGAGCTCGTGGACGAGGCCGCGGGCGTGGTCGCGGAAGGGTGCAAGTGAATCTTCATCCTCGGGGCTTAGGCCACCGAGGAGCCATCTGTGCTTAAGCAACGGAGATGGGTCTTATGATCGAGTCATGGGGATGACACTTTATCCCAAGCCATGTTAAGGGTTTTAGAAAGAGTGGCTTGAGCTAGTACTGGGACGGTGAATAGGGGGTCTATATCGGAGCGACTCTGGGCCAACAGAGCAGAAGTATTTAGGGGTGTATCTGAGTAGCCCCAAATGTGGCGAAATATTGGTGGAGGCAACAGAACGGATCATGGACGATCTAGATCTCCATGAGAGCAAAAGTGAAAGGAGGCTGTGTCATTGCTACGTGACGAGGCATACCGATGGTGGATCACCGTAAGGAGTGTACCCGATTGAGCAAGTAACACAGGGAATTGTTCAAAATCGCTTTTAAAGGGAGGTATGTTGGAGCAAGCTATGTGGATGCTCGTCGGAAGGAATTCTTAATCGACTCAAGGTGATAAGACATGTAGCAGTATGAGGCGGCGTATTTTTAGGCTAAGTCGATATGCTAGTGGCATAGTGGCAATCGAATATGAGCGCGATGTCCGATTTGAGGATGGTCTCCGCGATGAGCTTAGGATATTGATAGCTCCACGAGGGAGCGTGGTTTTGCCGCATTGGTAGAAAAGGCTAAGATAGCGGATGAGGTGAAGGTGATCGAAGCGACGAATCGTGAGAAGGATCGACCAGATTCAAGAGGATTTTAGACCCTCAAGTCTTGCGAATCGAAATGTTAAAAGAGCAAGGATGGAGGAACCAAAGGTCTGGCGAAGCCGATAAAATACTTATAGACCGCAGTTTGCGAGAACTGTGGTAAAGTGCATATGGGGAGTCTTTGAAGCGAATCGAGCATGTTTTCGATGTGGGTCTAAGGAGCATAAGTTCGAGAGTGTCCTCGGAGGACACTTCGAGGAGCTAGCGGCAGAGCAAAGGGATGTCCAACCACGGCGAGGAGGACCACCACCACAGAGGGGCCGTGGGCAAGGTAGAGGTGGTAATGGTAATGGACGAGGATGTGGGGCACCTAGAAGAGGTGCTGGACACGTTGAAGCTCGACAACCGGCGTTGGTTTATGCTGCACGATGTCGTGAGGAGGGTGACGCTCCTGATGTTATAACTGGTACGTTCTTCATTCATAGCATGCCTTACATCGCTTTGATTGATGTAGGTTCTACCCACTCGTATGTTGCTTGTGATGTATCGGGGCTTTGGATGTGCTTCCGAGAAGACGTGAGTGGGGTATCGATGATAAGTCCATTGGGACATTCGGTTAAGGTAGATAAAATTTTTAGGGCGATCAGTTAGTGACACAAGATAAAATCTTTGAAGGAGATTTGATGGAGCGCCATTTTGGGATTTTGATCTTATCTTGGGAATGGATGGTTAACTAAGCACAAGGCGACGTTGGATTGTGCGGCAAAGAGGATGGTACTAAGAACTGCCAAGATGAGGAGGTAATGGTCATAGAGGAACGAAGGGATTATTTGTCCAATGTTGTTTCGGTTTTAAGAGCCGAGAAGTTGATTCGGAAAGGTTGTGAGGCGTACTTCGCCCTTGTAAGTCAAACGAGACTTGAGGAGATAACGGTAGAGTCGGTTAGGACTATTAAGGAATTTCAAGATGTATTCCCGGATGAACTTCCCGGATTACCCTGAATGCAGAAGTCGAGTTTGGAATCGACTTACTACCCGAACGACTCTCGTGTCCATTAAGCCTTATAGGATGGCACCAAAGGAGTTGGTAGAATTGAAAGCTTCGATTCAAGAGCTGTTGGATAGAGGTTTATAAGACCAAGTGTTTCCCGTGGGGAGCACCGATTCTGTTCAGAAAGAAGAAAGATGGGACTATGCGAATGTGTATTGACTATCGGCGGTTGAATAAGTGACTATCAAGAACAAGTATCCGTTACCAAGAATCGATGATCATGCTCGACCAATTAAAAGGACCCTCGGTGTTTTCTAAGATCGACCTTGATTGGATATCATCAATTAAGAGTTAAAGAGGGGATATTTATAAGGCGGCGTTCAGGACTCGACACGGTCATTACGAGTTTACGGTAATGCCATTTGGGTTGACTAATGCACCAGCAAGATTCATGGATTTGATGAATCGGGTATTCGAACCATACTTGGATCGGTTCGTAGTTGTTTTTATTGATGATATCTTGGTGTATTCGGAAGCGGAAGAAGCATGATGAGCATCTTCGTGTAGTCTTTGCAAGTGTTAAGGGAGAAGCAACTTTATGCAAAGTTTAGTAAGTGCGAGTTTTGGTGAAGGAAGTTACCTTCTTGGGGCATGTTGTGTCTGCCGAGGGGATCAAGGTGGACCTCGAAGATTGAAGCAATTTTGGAATAGAAGCCATGAAGTCGATAAGAGATTCAAAGTTTTCTGGGGTTGGTAGGTTATTATCAGAGATTCGTGGAAGGATTTTCTGTGTTGGCGGCACCGTTAATGAAACTTATAAGGAAGGGAGCACCTTATGTTTGGACAACTAAGCAGCAAGAGGCTTTTGAGAAGTTGAAGAAGGTTTTGACTAAGTGCGGTTTGATTCACCGAGTCCGGTAAGGATTTCCTTTGTACAATGATCGTCACATGTAGGTTTGGGCTGCGTGTTGATGCAAGAGGGTAAAGTGGTCGCGTATGCTTCACGACGGCTTAAGCCACATGAGGTGAACTACCCTACGCATGACTTGGAATTGGCAACGGTAATCTTTGCACTTAAGATATGGAGGCATTACTTGTATGGAGAGAAATGCATTATATATACGGATCACAAGAGTCTTAAGTACTTGCGACTCAAAAGGAGTGAATCTTAGGCGTGAAGGTGGATAGAGTTGTTAAAGGACTATGATTTGCTCGATCGAGTATCATCCGTAAGGCGAATGTCGTGGTCGATGCGCTAAGTCGAAGGGTCATATGAATTAAAGGCGATGTTTGCTCGTCTAAGTTTGTATGACGATGGAAGTTTATTGGCGGAGTTGCAAGTAAGACCGACTTGGGTAGAACAAATTAAAAGCAGCAGTTGGAGGATGAGGCGTTGGTTTCTCGGTTTGACAAGTTGAGAAGGGGAGAATCGACTTTGGGTTAAATAGTGAGGGAGTTCTTTGTTTTGAGGAAGAATTTGTATGCCGAAAGACTCGACTTGAGATTGATGATTTTGAAAGAGGCACATAATGGACCTTGTGCTATGCATCCGGGAGGGAGTAAGTTGTATCGCGACTTACGAGAGCAATAGTGGTGGCCTTGGCTTAGCGAAGTGACCGAATTTGTAAGAAGATGTTTGACATGTCAACAAGTGAAGGCCGAGCATCAACTACCTTCGGGATTATTACAAATAGGTAAAGATACCACTTTGGAAGTGGGAAAGGGTAACTATAGACTTTGTGAGTGGGTTGCCGTTGACACCTTCTAAGAAGGATTCGGTTTGGGTGATTGTGGATAGACTCATGAAATCTGCTCATTTCATACCTGTCCGAACCGATTACTCACTTGAAGTTGGCGGATTGTATGTGGCGGAAATAGTACGGTTGCATGGTGTGCGATGTCGATAATTTCAGGCCGAGACCCAAGGTTTACATCTCGGTTTTGGCGGAAGTTGCATGAGGCATTGGGAGCGCGATTGGATTTCATCGGCTTTTCACCCTCGATCGGATGGGCGATCGAGAGGTTATTTAGATTTTAGAGGATATGTTGAGGGTTGTGCTATTGAGTTTAGAGGCGGTGGGAGGACCATTTGCCATTAGCGGAGTTCGCGTATAACAACAGTTACCAAGCAAGTATTCGATGGCTCCATATGAGGCACTATATGGGCGAAGGTGTCGTTCGCCTACTTGTTGGGCGAATTGGGGAAAGGCAAATACTTGGACGAGTTGGTAGCGAATCTTGAAGACAAGATTAAGGTGATCGAGAGCGGTTAAAGAGGTGGCGGATCGACAAAAGTCTTATGCCGTCTGAGCGTAAGGATATTGAATATGTGGTAGGGACATGGTCTTTTGAAAGTTTAAGCCTTGGAAGAAGATTTTGAGATTTGGTAAGAAGGGTAAGTTGAGCCCACGGTTTATTGGGCCTTACCAATCATCAAGCGGATAGGGCGGTGGCTTATCACCGGAGTTACCTCGAGAATGGATTGCATTCACGATGTCTTCCATGTGTCCATGCTAAGGCGATATCGTTCGACCCAACTCATATCGTGCGATTCGCGAAATTGAGGTACAATCGGATTTGACCTTTGAAGAGGAACACTGCAAATACTTGATCATGATGTCAAGGTGTTGAGAAGGAGGTCGACCAGTTAGTGAAGGTACTTTGGAGGAACCATGGCAAGGAAGAAGCTACAGGGAGACCGAAGAGGCAATCGTCGTGATACCCTCAACTGTTTGGATCGAGTAAATTTCGAGGCCAAAATTTCTTTAAGGAGGGTAGAGTTGTAACATCCCGATTTTCGGGTTTTTTGCGATTCTTGATATTTTAAGTAAATTTCTAAAATTTGGTATGTGATGATGGAATTCATAATTTGGGTATGTAAATGGGCTTATGGAAGGCCCATGAGTTGGCCAAACCCAGGTAGAATTTTTAAATTTTGGACTTAGGAGTTAGGGGTTACGGCTAGGTGCCCTTATATTAAGTTGTGGGTAAAATGTATCACAAAAGAGCTTTGGTGAAGTGGCAAGGGTGGCGCCACTAAGCTCCTAAAAAGGTGGCGTGTGGAGCATAGAGGAGGACACAGGTTCCATTCCTGTGTTGGCAAATAAGAGTATTTATTTTATGTGCAGGAAGGGTAAGTGTTGGAACCTAAGTGGATTCTGTAAGAGGAGAGTTGGATCAAGTCAAATGCATAAATTAAGGAGGGATAAGGGGAGAGATTTTAGGGATTTGAGAGAAGGATAGAGCTTAGTCGTTTGGAAGGGGTTAGAGAGGGGAATTCGGCAGGAGGGTATTAGGTTAGTAATTTCGACATTAGGGTCTTAGGCGTGCTTTTTCTCTTACGTATTAGTTTTCTCTTCGTATTAGTTTCTCTTCTTATTTTCTTCCCTAGCCAATCTACCATCTTCCTCTCATCTTTTCTCCGTTTCTTTTT
The DNA here is from genome assembly GCF_025698485.1 of Gossypium arboreum. Classification (NCBI taxonomy): domain Eukaryota; kingdom Viridiplantae; phylum Streptophyta; class Magnoliopsida; order Malvales; family Malvaceae; genus Gossypium; species Gossypium arboreum. The sequence goes on along the minus strand of NC_069080.1, from coordinate 28,561,149 downwards.
TCAAAAACAGCCCATTATTTTCCTCCACTCATTTATTATTTCCTTCCTTATCTCTATTTTTGCCGAAGTGCATAAAAAGTCAAATCGATGAAGATAGGGGTGCCGATTCTTTGTGACCAGCAACCTTTTCTTTCCTTTTCAATAGTTGGCATTCGATTCCTTTACCTTTTAGGCATCCGGATTCAAGAGGAGAAAGACTGTGGTAAGTGTTCAAACTCTAAACAATTCCTAGTGTAACTTTGGCCAAAAGCTGAAACCCCAAATTTAGGGAGATGGCCGAATATGGTATAGACTTATGGAGTCTTCTTTTAATATTTTTGTGGTTTATTTAGTGGAGGAGCAGCAAGGTGTAGTGTTGACTTGGAGTAGCTTGGATCACCGGAGTGGCTAGACCTAGTCATCAATCGCGACAAAGGTAAGATTTCTAAGGCCATTATGGATGGTGACCGAATGTGTAAGTGATGATAATAGGAAGTTTTTGATTTGGTTTAATATTAACATGGTCTAATCTATAAGTGGTTGATTATAGGAGAAATCGCATAGGAGATCTCGTCAAGGAATATCGCAAAAGCAGTGTGTAACGAACCCTTTTTCATAGCTTAAAGCGATAAAATGCGAAAAGCGAAATGCCAAAATTCGGCATTTCGAGGGCGTGTGAGCAATGAACGCTCACTAGTTAGTTAGAATCGATGAGATGATGATTGGGAACAATGGAAGCAGTAAGGACGTGATTTTGGCGTTCACGGTAAGTTGGGCCTCGAGGGGTCAATTAGGGCCCAATAGGCTTTGGGCCCATTTGGGTAAATTTGGTAGAAAATGGAAATCATTAAATTGCATGATAAGACTGTTAAAACCGTTATGGAATATAGGCTAAATGGGCCTAGATGATGAAATCGGCTAAGTAGGCCCATTAGGGTTTTTGAGCCCAATAACTCGTTTTAAAAAATGGGCCGAATCACTGTTTGCACCCATGAATTGTTTGTAACCGTTAATGAACATGGAAACCCTAATTTTGGTAAAATTACAAGATTACCCTTATAATATGAAAATGACCGTTTGCCCCTAGGTAAAATGACCATTATACCCCTAGGGTTTATACATGAATTTAATGCATGGGATTTTGATAAACATGGTATGTATGATATGCACATGACATGTATGATATGCACATGATATGAATGACATGCACATGATGTATTTATGAATGCATTGGGTTGGGTTTTATGTGGATGGAGGAAGTGCAAAAGGGCTTATGCCCTGATTATTAAAAGGGCTTATGCCCCGATTATTAAAAGGGCTTATGCTCCAGTTATTAAAGGGCTTATGCCCCATTATTAAAGGGCTTATGCCCCATTATTAAAAAGGGCTTTGCCCGATTATTAAAAGAGGCTAGGCCTCGGTTATATGATAAAGCACTATCTTTGCCAAGGAGAGTTATGGCGGGGTGGGTCGAGTTAATCCCACATGGTGTCTTTGGTTGGTACGGGTGGAGAGTAGCGGAAGGTGGGTTGAGTAGTCTCCCCAAATGGGTTGCATTCTTCCATTGACATTACATGTGTTATAAAAGCTGGGCCTTTGGGCCTAGCGTTCTGATAAAAGGCTTGGCCCGATGTATGAAATATGGAAAGGCTTCGGCCCAGTGTTATGAATTATGAAATATGAAAAGGGCTATGGTCCAGTACATGTTTGAGATTGGTTTTGGGCTTAGACCCAACAGTGCTATTGTTTTGGGCTCTGAAAGGGCTTGTTGCTGTGAGTTTCCAAACTCACCCTTTCCTTAACCTTGGTGAGCCTTGATGTGGGGACTTAGGGCGGAGAGGATTGAGTGGCCACGGTGATCGTCTTTGGGCTTTTAAATAAGTGTTGGTTTTCATTTAATTTCCTTTAATTTTTATTTATTTTTGGGTTGTAATAAGGCCAATTTTAACTTTTCTTTTATTTCTTTTGGGATTAACTTTAAAATTGGTTAATAATTATTCAAATGGGCTAGACTTAGGGCGTGTTTTCAAAAGCGATAATTGTTTTTAAAATATCTCTAACGCCACGATTAATTGATTTATCAAAGACGTCCACTTAAACAAATTTAAACTCAAGATAACTAAGTGTGGCTATGGTTGTGGGCATGTCTAGGATTGGATCCAACCAAAGAGCTTGGTACTTAGCGACCTTCATGGCTCACCTCCTCCGCCTCGGATACCTACACGGTGCCTAGCTTCCATACACTTTGTTAACTCAAAGAAAATATATGGCTTTTAAAACACTAAAACTAAACGCGGATTTTCAACTCCAATGTGGCACGTCAGATTTGGCCATAACGTCTGGGCCGGGTTTCGGGTGTTACAATTCATGCCAAATTCAACTTCTCTAACTAGAGGTAAACCTAGAAGTTCTTCAAGAAACACATCAGGGAACTCACAGACAATAAGCACAGATTCAACTTTATTTTCTAACATTCTCGAATCAATCATATAAGAAAAATAGGCTTCACAGTCCTTTTTCACAATATTCAAGCTTTCATCGAAGATATTACAGTAGGCAATCCAATCAAATCACTAGATTCAATTCTGACTATTTCATCACTCTTGCATCTCAAATCAATAGTTTTCCATTTGCAGTTCACAACAGCATCATGCAAAGTTAACCAATCCATACCCAGAATTATATCAAATTCATCAAAAGGTAATAGCATCAAATCAACCAGAAAACAAATGTCTCGAAACATTAACGAAAAATTCTTGCAGACTTTATCAACCAAAACACATCTGCCTAGGGGGTCCGAAACTCTAATTACAAATTCAGTAGACTCTATAGGCAAAGTCTTGCTGTTCACTAAGTTTATGCATATATACGAATGTGTCGATCCAGGATCTATCAAAGCATCACAAAAGTATCATAAAAAGTAAATCTACCCGTAATCACATTTGGCGATGAAGTTTCCTCGCGAGCTCGGATAGCATAGGCTCTAACAGGTGCACTAGCCTTAGATCTAATAGCTGTATCTTTTGTCCCTCTTTGACTACCGCTTACATTTCCCATATTTCTAGAAGGTCTACTACGAGAAAAGCTACTACTCGGCCTTGGATTCTGAACATTATCTTTTTCAACTAAATCTGGGCAATCTTTTATAAAGTGATTTCGTGAACCACAACTATAATAAGCTCAGTTATTATGTAACACCCCAAACCCGGCCCAGACGTTATGGCCAAATCTGACGTGCCACATTGGAGTTAAAAATCCGTGTTTCGTTTTAGTGTTTTAAAAGCCATATATTTTCTTTGAGTTAACAAAGTGTATGGAAGCTAGGCACCGGTAGGTATCCGAGGCAGGGAGGTGAGCCATGAAGGTCGCTAAGTACCAAGCTCTTTGATTGGATCCAATCCTAGACATGCCCACAACCATAGCCACACTTTGTTATCTTGAGTTTAAATTTTTTAAGTGGACGTCTTTGATAAATCAATTAATCGTGGCGTTGAGATATTTTAAAACAATTATCATTTTGAAAACACGCCCTAAGACTAGCCCATTTGAATAATTATCAACCAATTTTAAAGTTATTAAAATTAAAATAATCTGAAAAGAAATAAAAGGAAAGTTAGAATGGCCTTATTACATTTCAAAAATAAATAATTTTAAAGGAAATTTAAAAAACCAATGCTTATTTAAAAGTCCAAAGACAATCACCGTGGCCACTCAATCCCTCCTACCCAAGTCCCCACATCAAGGCTCACCAAGGTTAAGGAAAGGGGTGAGTTTGGAAACTCGAGTGTGCAACAAGCCCTTTCGAGCCCAAAACAATAACGACTGTTGGGCCTAAGCCCACATCCAATCTCAACATGTACTTGGCCATAGCCCTTTTCATATTTCATATTTCATATTTCATAACACCGGGTAAAGCCTTTCCATATTTCATATTCGGGTCAAGCATTTATCAGAACGCTAGGCCCAAAGGCCCATTTTATAACACATGTAATGTCAATGAAAGAATGCAACCCATTTGGGAGACTACTCAACCCACCTTCCGCTACTCTCCACCCGCACCAACCAACACACCATGTGGGATCAACTCGACCCACCCCGCCATAACTCTCCACCGACAAAGATAGCTTTATCATCATATAACCGAGGCCTAGCCTCTTTTAGTAACTGGGCAAAGCCCTTTTTAATAATCAGGGCATAAGCCCTTTTAATAAGCAGGGGCATAAGCCCTTTTTATAACTCGGGCATAAGCCCTTTGCACTTCCTCCATCCATATAAAACCCAACCCAATGCATTTATGATTACATCATGTGCATATCATACATATCATGTGCATATCATACATGTCATGTGCATATCATACATACCATGTTTATCAAAATCCCATGTATTAAAATCATACATAAACCCTAGGGGTATAATGGTCATTTTACCTAAGGGCAAAACGGTCATTTTCATGTTATAAGGGTAATCTTGTAATTTTACCAAAATTAGGGTTTCCATGTCCATTAATGGTTACAAACAATTCATAGGTGCAAACAAGTGATCCCGCCCATTTTAGCGAAATCGAGTTATTGGGCCAAAACCCTAATGGGCCCTACTTAGTCGATTTTATCATCTAGGCCCATTTAGCCTATATTCCATAATGGTATTATCAGTCTTAACATGCAATTTAACAGATTTCCATTTTCTACCGAATTTACCCAAATGGGCCCGAAAGCCTATTGGGCCCTAATTCAGCCCCTCGAGGCCCAACTTACCGTGAACGCCAAAAACACGTCCTACTGCTTTCTATTGTTCCCAATCATCATCTCATCGATTCTAACTAACTAGTGAGCGTTCATTTGCTCATAAGTCCTCGAAATGCCGTAATTTCGCATTTCGCTTTTCGCATTTATCGCTTTAAGCTATGAAAAGGGTTCGTTACACACTGCTTGGCGATATTCCTCGACGAGATCTCCTACACGATTTCTCCTATAATCCATCGTTAATAATCAGCTTCCCATAATTGAACCAAACCAAAAATCATCTAATACTAATACTTACACATTCGCCACCATCCATAATGGCCTTAGGAATCTTACCTTTGTCGCGATTGATGACTAAGTCTAGCCACTCGGTGATCCAAGCTACTCCAAGTCGACACTACACCTTGCTGCTCCTCCACTAAATAAACCACAAAATATTAAAAGAAGACCCCATAAGGCCTACACCCACATTCGCCACCTTCCTAAACTAGAGGGTTTGACTTTTGGCCAAAAGTTACACTAGGAATTGTTTAGAGTTTGAGCACTTACCACGCCTCTTTCTCCTCTTGAATCCGGATGCCTAAAAGGTAAAGGAATTGGGCGCCAACAATTAAAAAGAAAAGAAAAGGTTGCTGGTCACAAAGAATCGGACCCCTATCTTCACCGATTTGACTTTGCGATATTTCGTAGAAGTAGAGATTAAGGAAAGAACAATAAATGAGTAGAGGAAAGTAATGGGCTGGTTTTTGAATAAGAAAAGGGAGAAAAGATGAGAGGAAAGATGGTAGATTAGGCCAGGGAAGAAGAAAGAAGAGAAAAACTAAAACAAAGGAGAAAACGGCACAGCTAAGACCCTAATGCCGAAATTACTAACCTAATACCCTTCTGCCGAATTCCCCTCTCTAACCCCTTCCAAACGGCTAAGCTCTATCCTTCTCTCAAATCCCTAAAATCACTCCCCTTATCCCTCCTTAATCCATGCGTTTGACTTGATCCAACTCTCCTCTTACAAATCCACTTAGGTTTCAACACTTACCCTTCCTGCACATAAAAATAAATACTCTTATTTGCCACCACAGGGAATCGATCCCAGGTCTTCCCTTATGCTCCACACGACACCTTTTTAGGAGCTTAGTGGCGTCACCCTTGCCACTCTACCAAAGCTCTTTTTGTGATACACTTTACCCGCAACTTAATATAAGGGCACCTAGCCAGAACCCCTAACTCCTAAGTCCAAAATTTAAAAATTCAATCGGGTTTTGGCTAACTCATAAGCCTTCCATAAGCCCATTTACACACCCAAATTATGAATTCCATAATCACATACCAAATTTTAGAAAATTACTTAAAATATCGTGAATCGCGAAAACCACGAAAATCGGGATGTTACAACTCTACCCTCCTTAAAGAAATTTCGCCTCGAAATTTACCTAATCCAAACAGTTGAGGGTATCACTGACGATTGCCTCTTCGGTCTCCCAAGTAGCTTCTTCCTTGCCATGGTTCCTCCAAAGTACCTTCACCAACTGGATCGACCTCCTTCTCAACACCTTGACATCACGATCAAGTATTTGTACAGTTCCTTTTCAAAGGTCAAATCGACCGTACCTCAACTTCTGAATCGCACGATATGAGTTGGGTCGAATGATATCGCCTTAGCATGGACACATGGAAGACATCGTGAATGCGATCCGCTTACGAGGTAACTCTAGTGATAAGCCACCTACCTATCCGTTTAGTGATTCGGTAAGGCCTAATAAACCGTGGGCTCAACTTACCCTTCTTACCAAATCTCAAAATCTTCTTCCAAGGCGAAACCTTCAAAAAGACCATGTCTCCTACCGCATATTCAATATCCTTACGCTTCAGATCGGCATAAGACTTTTGTCGATCCACCGCCTCTTTTAACCTCTTTCTGATCACCTTAATCTTGTCTTCAGTATCTGCTACCAACTCTGGTCCAAGTATTTTCCCTTCCCCCAATTCTGCCCAACAAGTAGGCGAACGACACCTTCACCCATATAGTGCCTCATATAGAGCCATCTGAATACTTGCTTGGTAACTGTTGTTATACGCGAACTCCGCCAATGGAAAATGGTCCTCCAATGCCTCTAAACTCAATAGCACAACCCTCAACATATCCTCTAAAATCAATAACCTCTCGATTGCCCATCCGATTGAGGGTGAAAAGTCGTCTTGAAATCCAATCGCGTTCCCAATGCCTCATGCAACTTCGCCAAAACCGAGATGTAAACCTTGGGTCTCGATGCGAAATTATCGATCTTGGCACACCATGCAACCGTACTATTTCCGCCACATACAATCGGCCAACTTCAAGTGAGTAATCGGTTCGGACGGTATGAAATGAGCAGATTTCGTGAGTCTATCCACAATCACCCAAACCAAATCCTTCTTAGAAGGTGTCAACGGCAACCCACTCACAAAGTCCATAGTTACCCTTTCCCACTTCCAAAGTGGTATCTTTACCGTTGTAACAATCCCGAAGGTAGTTGATGCTCGGCCTTCACTTGTTGACATGTCAAACATCTCCCTACAAATTCGGTCACTTCGCTTAAGCCCAAAGCCACCAATATTGCTCTCGCAAGTCTCGATACAACTTACTCCCTCCGGATGCATAACACAAGGTCCATTATGTTCCTCTTTCAAAGTCATCAATCTCAAGTCGAGTCTTTCGGCATACAAATTCTTCCTCGAAAACAAAGAACTCCCTCACTATTTAACCCAAAGTCGATTCTCCCCTTCTCAACTTCTCAAGCCAGAAACCAACGACTCGCCCTCCAACTGCTGTTTCTTAACTGTTCTACCCAAGTCGGTCATACTTGCAACTCCGCCAATAAACTTCGTAGTCATACAAACTTAGACGAGCAAACATCGCCTTTAATTCCGCCACGACCCTTCGACTTAGCGCGATCGGCCCACGACATTCGCCTTACGGATGATACTCGATCGAATAGTCATAGTCCTTTAACAACTCTATCCACCTTCACGCCTAAGATTCAGCTCCTTTTGAGTCGACAAGTACTTAAGACTCTTGTGATCCGTATAGATGATGCATTTCTCTCCATACGTAATGCCTCCATATCATGAGTGCAAAGATTACATTGCCGATTCCAAGTCATGCGTAGGGTAGTTCACCTCGTGCGCTTAAGGCGTAAATGAAGCATAAGTGACCACTTTACCCTCCCCGCATCAATACGCAGCCCAAACCTACATGTGACGATCACGTACACAGTGAAATCCTTACCGCACTGGTGAATCAAACCGGCGCTTAGTCAAAACCTTCTTCAACTTCTCAAAAGCCTCTTGCTGCTTATTTGTCCAAACAAAAGGTGCTCCCTTCCTTATAAGTTTCGTTAACGGTGCTGCCAACACAGAAAATCCTTCCACGAATCTCCGATAATAACCTACCAACCCCAGAAAACTTCGAATCTCTGTTACCGACTTGGGTGGCTTCCATTCCAAAATTGCTTCAATCTTCCGAGGGTCCACCTTGATCCCCTCGACAGACACAACATGGCCCAAGAAGGTAACTTCTTTCAGCCAAAACTCGCACTTACTAAACTTTGCATAAAGTTTCTTCTCCCTTAACACTTGTAGCACTACACGAAGATGCTCATCATGCTTCTCTTCCGTTTCCGAATACACCAAGATATCGTCAATAAAAACGACTACGAACCGATCCAAGTATGGTTGGAACACCCGATTCATCAAATCCATAAATGCCGTCGGTGCATTAGTCAACCCAAATGGCATTACCGTAAACTCGTAATGACCGTACGAGTCCCGAACGCCGCCTTATAAATATCCCCTCTTTAACTCTTAATTGATGATATCCACCAAGGTCGATCTTAGAAAACACCGAGGCTCCTTTTAATTGGTCGAACAGATCATCGATTCTTGGTAACGGATACTTGTTCTTGATAGTCGACTTATTCAACCGCCGATAGTCAATACACATTCGCATAGTCCCATCTTTCTTCTTCTGAACGAGCATCTGGGTGCTCCCCACGGAGAAACACTTGGTCTTATAAACCTCTATCCAACAGCTCTTGAATCGAGCTTTCAATTCTACCAATTCCTTTGGTGCCATCCAATAAGGCGCAATGGACACGGAGTCGTTCCGGTAGTAAGTCGATTCCAAACTCGACTTCTCTGTCGGGGTAATCCAGAAGTTCATCCGGAATACATCCGAAATTCCTTAATAGTCCTAACCGACTCCACCGTTATCTCCTCAAGTCTCGTTTGACTTACAAGGGCCAAGTACGCCTTACAACCTTTCCGAATCAACTTCTCAGCTCTTAAAGCCGAAACAACATTGGACAAATAGTCCCTTCGTTCCCCTATGACCATCATCTCCTCATCTTCGGCAGTTCTTAGTACCATCCTCTTTGCAGCACAATCCAACGTCGCCTTGTGCTTAGTTAACTAGTCCATTCCCAAGGTAAGATCAAAATCCCAAAATGGCAGCTCCATCAAATCTCCTTCAAAGATTTTATCTTGTGTCACTAACGGTACTGCCCTAAAAATTTTATCTACCTTAACTGAATGTCCCAATGGGCTTATCACCAATACCCCACTCACAGTCTCCTCAGAACGCACATCCAAAGCCCCAGATACATCACAAGAAACATACGAGTGAGTGGAACCCACATCAATCAAAGCGATGTAAGGCATGCTATGAATAAAGAACGCATCTGTTATAACATCGAGCGCCTCCTCCTCACGACGTCGTGCAAAGATAAACCAACGCCGGTTGTAGAGCTTGACATGTCCAAGACCTCGCCAGTGCCCCACGTCCTCGCCCATTACCATTGCCACCTCTACCATGCCCACGACCCGTCTGGTGGTGGTGGTCCTCGCCGTGGTTGGACATCCCTTTGCTCTACCGCTAGCTCTGAACTGCCCTCCGAGGACACTCTCAACTTATGCTCCTTAGACCCACATCGAAAACATGCTCCAGTTCATTTCCAAGACTCCCCATATGCACCTTACCACAATCCTCAAGCCTACGGTCTATAAGTATTTATCGAACCGCCGAACCGGTTCCTCCATCCTTGCTCTTTTAACATTTCGATTCGTGGCACTTGAGGGTCTAAAATCCTCTTGAATCGGGTCGATCCTTCTCACGATTCTCGTCAGCTCACTCAACTTCACCTCCTCGGCTATCTTAGCCTTTTCTACCAATGCAAGAAAACCACGCTCCCTCCGTGGAGCTATCAATATCCTAAGCTCATCGCGAGACGATCCTTGAAGCGGACATCGCGCCATATTCGATTGCCACTATGCCACTAGCATATCGACTCGACCTCAAAATTTCGCCTCATACTGCCATACCTTATCACCCCGAGTCAAATTCAAGAATTCCTTCCGACGAGCATCCACATAGCTTGCTCCAACATACCTCCTTTAAAAGTAGTTTTGAACAATTCCTGTGTTACTTGCTCAATTGGGGTACTCTCCCTTACGGTGATCCACCAACGGTATGCCTCGTCCGTAGCAAATGACACGACTCCTTTCACTTTTGCTCCACCGAGCGCCTAGATCGTCCATGATCCGCTCTGTTGCCTCTAGCCAATATTCGCCACATTTGGGGCTACTCCAGATACACCCCTAAATACTTCTGCTCCGTTGGCCCGGAGTCGCTCCGATATAGACCCCCTATGCACCGTCCCCAAGATTAGCTCCAGCCACTCTTTCTAAAACCTTTAACATGGCTTGGGATAAAGCGTCATCCCCCGCAGCCTGATCATAAGACCCGCCTCCGTTGCTTGTGGCACAGATGGCTCCTCAGCTGGCCTATGCCCTGAGGATGAAGATTTAGCTTGTACCCTTGGCGACCACGCCCACGGCCTCGCCCACGAGCTCCTCTAGTACTCATATCGAATTATCTCGATTTATTTAATTTTATGAAATTAGTATAACATTCCACTGTTTATTAAGAAAATATCTTATGGAGATATAGCAGTTCAAGGATTGTTTTCGTATCATCGTAGCCTAGCTACAGTCTCATTCCTACCGTTTACAGCTCTACCCTAGCTAAAGTATCATAGTAGGGTCTCAATACTATTCATAATATCATATATCATAAAGAAAATATACTTACAGACTTGGTGCTGGGGATTCAGTGCGCCACTTCTTTCTTCAATCCAGAACTTGAAAAACCATGTTTTTAATCACCAAAAATAGAAATTTAAAAACTTTGGTTTGAAAACTCCTTTATTTTGAACTCTTGATTTAAAATGAAAACTTGTACCTTTTAACATATATTCCCATAAAACATCTCAAAAAAAAAACCATTTTCAAAAATACCCTTTTTAGGCCTAAGTTTACGAAAACATTTTTGGACCCGATCCACGACCAGCTTGTTGCAACCTAGGCTCGATACCACTAAATGTAACACCTAAACCCGACCCAGACGTTATGGCCAACGGACGTGCCACATTGGAGTTAAAATCCATGTTTCGTTTTAGTGTTTTAAAAGCCATATATTTTGGCCGAGTTAACAAAGTGTATGGAAGCTAGGCACCGTGTAGGTATCCGAGGCGGAGGAGGTGAGCCATGAAGGTCGCTAAGTACCAAGCTCTTTGATTGGATCCAATCCTGAACATGCCCACAACCATAGCCACAGTTTGTTATAATCGAGTTTAAATTTGTTTAAGTGGGCGTCTTTGATAAATCAATTAATCGTATGCGTTGAGATATTTTAAAAACAATTATCATTTTGAAAACACGCCCTAAGTCTAGCCCATTTGAATAATTATCAACCAATTTTAAAGTTATTAAAATTAAAATAATCCCGAAAAGAAATAAAAGGAAAGTTAGAATGGCCTTATTACAACCCAAAAATAAATAATTTTAAAGGAAATTTAAAAAAATCAACGCTTATTTAAAAGTCCAAAGACAATCACCGTGGCCACTCAATCCCTCCTACCCAAGTCCCCACATCAAGGCTCACCGCAAGGTTAAGGAAAGGGGTGAGTTTGGAAACTCAGTGTGCAACAAGCCCCTTTCAGAGCCCAAAACAATAACAGCCTGTTGGGCCTAAGCCCACATCCAATCTCAACATGTACTTGGCCATAGCCCTTTTCATATTTCATATTTCATATTTCATAACACTGGGCCGAAGCCTTTCCATATTTCATATTCTCGGGCAAGCATTTATCAGAACGTTGTGGCCCAAAGGCCCATTTTTATAACACATGTAATGTCAATGAAAGAATGCAACCCATTTGGGGAGACTACTCAACCCACCTTCCGCTACTCTCCACCCGTACCAACCAACACACCATGTGGGGATTAACTCGACCCACCCCGCCATAACTCTCTCCCGGCAATAGATAGCTTTATCATATAACCGAGGCCTAGCCTCTTTTTAGTAATCTGGGCAAAGCCCTTTTTATAATCAGCATAAGCCCTTTTAATAACTGGGGCATAAGCCTTTTTTATAACTGGGGCATAAGCCCTTTTGCACTTCCTCCATCCATATAAAAACCCAACCCAATGCATTTATGATTACATGCATATCATACATATCATGTGCATATCATACATGTCATGTGCATATCATACATACCATGTTTATCAAAATCCCATGTATTAAAATCATACATAAACCCTAGGGGTATAATGGTCATTTTTACCTAAGGGCAAAACAGTCATTTTCATGTTATAAGGGTAATCTTGTAATTTTACCAAAAATTAGGGTTTCCATGTCCATTAATGGTTACAAACAATTCATAGGTGCAAACAGTGATCCTGGCCCATTTTTAGCGAAATCGAGTTATTGGGCCAAAAACCCCTAATGGGCCCTACTTAGTCGATTTTATCATCTAGGCCCATTTAGCCTATATTCCATAATGGTATTATCAGTCTTAACATGCAATTTAACAGATTTCCATTTTCTACCGAATTTACCCAAATGGGCCCGAAAGCCTATTGGGCCCTAATTCAAATTTCTCGAGGCCCAACTTACCGTGAACGCCAAAAACACGCCCTTCTCGTTTCTATTGTTCCCAATCATCATCTCATCGATTCTAACTAACTAGTGAGCGTTCGCTTGCTCATAACTCCTCGAAATGCCAGAATTTCGGCATTTTGGCTTTTCAGCATTTATCGCTTTAAGCTATGAAAAAGGGTTCGTTACACACCTGTTTGGCGATATTCCTCGACGAGGTCTCCTACACGATTTCTCTTATAATCCATCGCTAATAATCAGCTTCCCATAATTGAACCAAACCAAAAATCATCTAATACTAATACTTACACATTCGGCCACCATCCATAATGGCCTTAGGAATCTTACCTTTGTCGCGATTGATGACTAAGTCTAGCCACTCCGGTGATCCAAGCTACTCCAAGTCGACACTACACCTTGCTGCTCCTCCACTAAATAAACCACAAAAATATTAAAAGAAGACCCCATAAGGCCTACACCCACATTCGGCCACCTCCCTAAACTAGAGGGGTTTTGCTTTTGGCCAAAAGTTACACTAGGAATTGTTTAGAGTTTGAGCACTTACCACGCCTTTTCTCCTCTTGAATCCGGATGCCTAAAAGGTAAAGGAATTGGGCGCCAACAATTAAAAAGAAAAGAAAAGGTTGCTGGTCACAAAGAATCGGCACCCCTATCTTCACCGATTTGACTTTTTGCGATATTTCGGTAGAAGTAGAGATTAAGGAAAAACAATAAATGAGTAGAGGAAAGTAATGGGCTGGTTTTTGAATAAGAAAAGGGAGAAAAGATGAGAAGAAAGATGGTAGATTCGGCCAGGGAAGAAGAAAGAAGAGAAAAACTAAAACAAAGGAGAAAACGGCACAGCTAATACCCTAATGCCGAAATTACTAACCTAATACCCTTCTTGAATTCCCCTCTCTAACCCCTTCCAAACGGCTAAGCTCTATCCTTCTCTCAAATCCCTAAAATCTCTCCCCTTATCCCTCCTTAATCCATGCGTTTGACTTGATCCAACTCTCCTCTTACAAATCCACTTAGGTTCCAACACTTACCCTTCCTGCACATAAAAATAAATACTCTTATTTGCCACCACAGGGAATCGATCCTGTGTCTTCCTTATGCTCCACACGACACCTTTTAGGAGCTTAGTGGCGTCACCTTGCCACTCTACCAAAGCTCTTTTTGTGATACACTTTACCCGCAACTTAATATAAGGGCACCTAGCCAGAACCCCTAACTCCTAAGTCCAAAATTTAAAAATTCAATCGGGTTTTGGCTAACTCATAAGCCTTCCATAAGCCCATTTACACACCCAAATTATGAATTCCATAATCACATACCAAATTTTAGAAAATTACTTAAAATATCAGGAATCACGAAAAACCCGAAAATCAGGATGTTACATATTACTCTTTCCCTAGCATTCTCCAAAATGTCATCCTCCACATTGATCACACTCATGTTTTTCATTCTTTGTATTACCAACACTAGCAACAGACGTAGCTGAAGCTTTGAAATTCGATTTTGATTTAACATGATCTCTGTACGAATGTCCCGCACTAGCCTTTGAACCGCAATTATCATCTCTAAATTTCTTTGTCGCAGACAAAAATGACTTGCTCGATAATCTCTATCGTACCTCTCTAGCTTCAAAATTAGTTTTTCTTTTCTCTTTCCCTAGATCTTTAGCTTTACATGCTCGTTCAACAAGCACAACGAATTCTTTGATTTCCAGAATCCCAACTAGCAGACAAATATCTTCCTTTAAGCCATTCTCAAATCTTTTGCACATTATTGCCTCGGAAGATATACATTAACAAGCATACTGACTTAATTTTACGAATTCATATTCGTATTCTGTGACATACATACGGCCTTGTTTAAGTTCGAGAAACTCTTTACAGTTTTGATGGATAAATCTCTGACTGATGTGCTTCTTCCAAAATTCAGCTTGGAAGAAATCCCAAGTAACCCGTTCACTCGGAACCACAAATGTCAAAGTCTTCCACCAATGATACGTTGTATCTCTCAAAAGGGAAACAACACGTTTTATATATTCCTCAGTATTCAAAGACAATTCATCAAACACTCTTATCGTGTTCTTCAACAAAAACTCAGCTTTTTCGGCATCATCGCTCGTTGTAGCTTGGAACTCTTTAGCCCCATATTTTCTAATCTTATAGACTGGTGGTCTACTTAACTAAACCGGATTCATTGATGGCATAACAGGAGTTTGAAGAAGATTAACCGGTGGTGAAGGTTGTCGAACAGCCGGATTGGTTCTAATATATTAGCTAAACCAATCGTTCATCATCTGATTGAAGGCTTGTCTAGACTCACCATCACGGCTACTCATAGCCGGTCTAGAATCGGATGGCTCAGTCCCTTGCGCGGGACCAGGCACATTGCTTTCAACATCGTTTGCTACGGCTCGATCGAGATCCATTTGCTATATAAAAGCACATTTCAGTGTCAGGATTCACCACACTATTGCAGTTTATAAATATGACATGTATAGCTAGACTCACATACGCTATGGTAGTCCTAGAATCGACTAAACTATGGCTCTGATACCAATAACATGTAACACTCCTGACATGTATCCGTCGCTGGACTAGGGTTAAAGGCATTACCAGAAAAATCAGAACATTTAACTTTCATTTCATAAACATCAAAGCATCAGTGATCAAAATCACTATAGAGTCCCTTATATAGGTCATCGAGACCATAAACATACATTAGAAAGGGTCAGGACTAAATCAAACACATACAAAATTTTTCCAAAACTTAAACATTTTTCAAACAAGTATAGGTCACACGCCAGTGTGAATAGGCCGTGTACCTCACACGGCATTAGAAATGTCTGTGTGTCTAGGCCGTGTTAGAACAGGGCATACATACAGACTTGCTTACACGGCTACAAGACGCACCCATGTGCCTTGGCTGTGGTCGAGTCTAACTTGAGCAACACGGCTAGCCACACGCCTGTGTGCCTTAGCCGTGCTCAAACCTGACTTACAATTGTAGGGTACCCTAAGGGACACACGGCCGTACAACATGACCATATGTCACACACGGCTGAGACACATGCTCGTGTTGCTGTCTGTGTGGACAAAAATATGCCATTAGAAAAGCTAAATTGCCACCCATTTAAATCAAACCTACAAGCAACCAAAATCACAACCTTTCTTAACCAATTCTCATCCAATTCACAACCAAAACTTTAACCATTCATGTTATATCATTGCCAACTAACTCCATGCTTAATAACCTCACTATTTTATGCCAAAATATAAGACAAAAACCTCTAAAAACATATGGTTTATAAACCTTAAGACATACCACTCAATCTCATACAATGAACTTACCAAATACTTGCCAAATTGACCATTATTTTGGCCAAACAAGAACATGTCATAAACATAACTTCATCATATAACTTATACCACAACTCATTCATAAACATATCCATAATCAAGCCAAATCACATGGCTAGATATATACACATTTGAAAACATATTCAAACTACTTCTATCCTATACATGCCATACTCCAATATTTACATTTCAAAAATATACCAAAATAAAGTTCGATAGTGCGGCGATGATCCACAATGATCCCCGAGCTTTCAGTAGCTACGATATCTCGTACTCAGAATTTGTCGACTCGGATTGTTTACTCTATAATCTTCGACTTCCCTCAGTCTAAATTCGAATTCCTCTTTTCTTGATCTTTATTGAGCCAAGCACGCACCGAATATGTAAAAGCTTCAAGCCCTAATTTTTCTTTCTTATTTCAGTGGAAGAACATGAATTTTGAAGCAAATATAAATTTTGTTTTACTTATTAATACATTATTTCATGTTTTACCATTTTACCCCTTATTTAAATAATAAAAATTCACTTAATGGTTGGCTATTTATGTCCATCTCCACTAAATTTGGTCAAATTTCAACATAAGGATCTCACATTTCACAATGCATATCATTTAAACACTTTTAACATATAGCACACAACTTTTGCATTTTACGCGATTAAGTCCTTTTCTCAAATTAACAACTTAAATGATAAAATTAACACACCAAACTTTCACACATACTAATTCACATATTATAAACACAGAAAATAATATAAAAATAATTTTCCAACCTCAGATTTGTGATCTTAAAACTACTATTCCGACTAGGGTCAAAATCGGACTGTTACAATAGTCAATCATAAGCTCGTAGTCTTTTAGCAATTCTAACCATCGGCATGTTCAGATCTTTCCGAGTCATCAAATTTTTTAGGCTTTTGTGATCAGAATAAACATGACATTCCTCACCAAACAAATAGTGACGCCAAATTTTCAACGCAAACACTATAGCTGTCAATTCTAGGTCGTGTGTCAGATAGTTCTTTTCATGTGGCTTTAACTGTCTCGAGGCATAAGCTATAACTCTGCCTTCCTGCATCAAAACACAGCCCAAACCATTTAGAGATGCATAACTATAGATAACAAATTCTTTACCCGATTCTGGCTAAACTAGTACTGGAGCTTCGCTTAAAAGGGCTTTCAACTGATCAAAGCTTTTCTAGCACTTTCTGACCACTCGAACTTAACATCTTTCTGTAATAACCTTGTCATTGGGGCTGAAATCATAGAGAAACCTTTCACGAATTGTCTATAATAACCAACAAGTCCCAGAAGCTTCAGACTTCAGAAACATTCTTCGAAAGTTTCCACCAAGTATAGCTGAAATTTTACTCGGATCAATCTGAATACCCGATGTTGATACAACATGGCATAGAAAACTGAATTCTCTTAACCAGAATTCACATTTACTGAACTTCTCATACAACTATTTATCTCACAAAGTCTGTAACACAAGTCTCAGATGTTCGGCATGTTCAGTTTCATCACAGGAGTAGATCGAAATATCATCTATGAACACAACCACAAACTGATCCAGATATGGTCTGAAGATTCGATTCATCAAATCCATGAAAACAACAGGTGCATTAGTAAGTCCGAAAGGCATAACCAAAAACTCATAATGTCCATACCTCATTCGGAAAGCAGTGTTTGGCACATCCGAATCTTTAACCCACAACTGATAATAGCCTGATCTCAAGTCTATCTTCGAAAACACTGTGGCTCCTTTCAATTGATCAAACAAATCATCAATCCATGGCAACGGATACTTATTCTTTATAGTCACCTTATTGAGCTGTCTATAGTCGATGCACATTCTCATAGTTCCGTCTTTCTTTTTCAAAAATAACACTAGTGCACCCCAAGGAGAAAAACTCGGTCACGCGAAACCTCTATCTGTCAACTCTTGCAACTTGGCTTTCAATTCTTTTAATTCAGTAGGTGCCATTCTGTACGGAGCTATGGATATCGGAGTCATCCCAGGCATTAACTCAATACCAAACTCTACCTCCTGAATAGGTGGCAAACCCGGTAATTCTTCAGGAAACACATCCAGATATTCGTACACAACAGGTACTAATTCAATATTTCTTTCAACCACTTTACTATCAAGCACATATGCAAAGTAAGCTTTGCAGCCTTTTCTTACATATTTTTTAGCTAACATAGAAGAAATCACTGCTGGTAACCCATTCAGATTATTAGATTCAATATGAATAATCTCATCATTCTGGCACCGTAAATCAATAGCCTTTCTCTTGCAGTTTACTACAGCATCATGCAAAGTCAACCAATCCATACCTAGGATTATGTCGAACTCATCAAATGGAAACAACTTCAAATCAACCGGAAAGCAAAAATTTCAAATCATCAAAGGACAATTCTTACACTTTATCAACCATAACACATCAGCCCAAGGGGTTTGACACTCTAATCACGAACTTAGTAGATTCAACAGGAAAAGTCTTGCTGAATACTAAAGTCTCATACACATAAGAATGAGTCGAACTAGGATCAATCAGTGCAATTACATTAGTATCATAAAGAGTGAATGTACCAGTAATGACATCTGGGGATGAAGCCTCCTCGCGAGCGCTAATAGCATAGGCTTTGGCAGGCGCATGAGCCTCAGATCTGACTGTTGTATCCTTAGTTTGACTGTTGTATCTTTAGTCCCTCTCTAACTGCCACTCACATTCCCCGCATTTCTGGATGGTCTACCTCAAACTGCTGTGTTTCTCGATCTCATATTCTGTACTGGATTTTCTTCAGCTAACTTTGGACATTCACGAATGTAATGATCCATCGATCCACATTTAAAACAAGCCTAATCATGCAATCTGCAACGCCGGAATGTCGTTTGTCGCAATGTTTACACTCGAGTTGATTTGATCTGACATTAACCACACTAGCTACTGAGGTGGCTCTCGAGCTCATAGGTGTTCTACTCTGATCCCGTCTAGAATAACCCGAAGTAGCTTTGGAACGGCTAAAATCATCTTAGAACTTCTTTGGTACCGACTGGATTGACTTACTGAATGATCTATTACGGGAATATCTAGCTTCAAAGTTAGCTTTACTTTTCTCTTTCCCGAACACTTCAACTTTGCAAGCTCGCTCAACCAGTACTACGAACTCTTTTATCTCAAGTATGCCAACTAACTGTTTAATGTCTTCGTTCAACTCATCTTCAAATCTTTTACACATTATAGCTTCAGTAGAAACGCATTTTTGAGCATACCGATTGAGTCTCACAAATTTCCACTCATACTCTGACCTTGTTTCAGCTCCACAAATTCTTTGCATTTCTGGTCAATAAATCTCTGGCTGATATATTTCTTACGGAACTCAATCTGAAAGAATTCCCAGGTCACCCGCTCTTTCGGAACCACTGATATTAGAGTATTCCACTAGTGATATGCTGTGTCACGAAGCAAAGATTAGGCACATTTTAAACATTCATCCGGGGTACATGACAGCTCATCAAACACACGGATAGTATTATCAAGCAGAACTCAGCCCGCTTAGCATCATCATCATCAGTAGCTTTAAGCTCTTCAGCCCCGTGTTTTCTAATTTTATCAACAGGTGGCTTATATAATCTCAACGGATCACTTACTTGAGGTATACCAGGCATTGAAGATGGATTAGTCGGGGGGTGGAGGTTGTTATGCAGCTGGGTTAATCCGGATATACTAAGAAAACCAGTCATTCATCATTTGATAGAAGGCTTGTTTAGCCTCACTCTCTTTATTACTCGAAGTAGGTCGAGAATCAGGGAGCAGGCTCTACACTCTCTACATCATCAGCTACAGCTCTACCGGGATCCATTTACTATATGAAAAAATATTTTCAAATGTTAGAAGTCATCACACTATCGTAGTATATAATATTGCATGTATAGCGAGACTTACACACGCTACGTTAGTCCTAGAATCGACTAAACCGTAGCTCTGATACCAATAAAATAAAACACTCCTAGCCCATATCAGTTGCCGGAATGGGGTTACAAGGCATTACTGAATGAAAGCACAGTTCCGAACGTTTTTATATTAATTCAAGTCATAATCATATACATTTAACAACCATATTACATATGCGAATCATAAGTTCATTGCAGTTCGAGATTTAGATCTCATCTATGCTTATTACTTAATCAAATATCTAATCTTAAAATTTTATCATTCACCACATAGCATAAATAAAACATAATCCAAATTTATATCAAAACAATTTATGCATATACGTAACATATAACACATCAATAACTTCATTATTGAATATTAGACCCATTTTATATAAGTCATGCGCACACTTTATACAAGCAATTACACATCATTTCCTTTCATACAAATGATACATTCCATAATAACATTTGTTGACTTGTTACTACATTCACATTTCATGAGTATATAATTATATATATATATATATACATATATATCACCAACTCAACTAATTAAACTACTCAAATAATTAACCAAAATTTACAAATAATGTACCATTAAGAACCAAAACAAAAACCATATTAATCTTTAATTTATTCGCTAACCAAAATTTACCAATACATATTTATTTATTTTGATTAGCTATCAAGCCACATACTCAAGCAATTTTTTTTTCACTTTACACAATTAGCATATACCAAATACACCTCAAATAAATGACATGTATTTTAATTTACTAAAGCATTTCATATTATAACACAATACCCATCCATTATTACTTCATAACCAAAACACATGTTCAAACACCCTTATATTTATATACCTAAAGGTCATGTACTAGTACATATCATTGCCACATTATGTACCAAAGCATATTAATATGAGTAAGAACTGAATTACAAGTCAAGTAATTACCTTATCTAAATTTCAGCATATGACCGAACATTCTTAACAACCAAGCTTAATTATTTTTATCCAACTTCACATAAGTACCTAATATTAGATTGAACCACATTCAAATTATCCAAATATACCTAATATATATATTAAGGCCAATACATTCATACCACATCCAAGGTCATTAATCAACTTCAATGCTCAAAACACATATCATAAATACCTCCCATCCATTGCACATAGCGTGATAATAAAAAATGAGCTCAAACCATAATTTAACCAAAACCGAACTCAAGCATAATAATTAAGCCATTTTTGCATGGCTCTAATTATACATAGACCAAAATACAACATTCCAAAACATAGTCCAGCCTATACATGCCATTGTTCCAAAAATTCAGCTTATAAATACCGAAGACAGTCGATAGTGTGATAGGCTTAGCTGACGATCCCAGAGCTCGAAACTTGAATTCCAAAAATCTATAAAACAGAGTACACATGAACACGCAGAGTAAGCTATCAATAATATTGTCAACTCATATTAACTAAACGAATTACATTAACATTACCATGCTTGACCTCAAACCTACAAATTCCATAATTAATACATTTTCATAAATAATTACCCACCTTGGTCTATTACTCACATAGTCATTTTAACATATTATTAATCAACTTCCAAACCAAATAGTCATAATAAACCATACATACATTTAATCATATACGCAAGCTCAAGAATCATAGTATAACATCACATATATATTACCTATATTGCTGAATATACCAAATCATATATGCACATATTTAAGAAACATTTCAATGATACACAAGCTATTCATTCACAAGCCGAATACACATACCACATACAAATATATTCTTCATTTGTGTCGTGCATGATTTAAAACAAATATTCAAGTACTTACTTACCTTATCTCAAGTAGGTATCATGTTAATTCATACTTAGCCATTTAGCTCGTTTTACACATTCGAACACAACTTATCTTTGCCCAATGAACCATTCAAAATTGGATAGGACACTCGGATAATCACACATATCATACAATGCCAATGTCCCAAACGTGGTCTTACATGTAGTCACAAATTGATGCCACTGTCCCAAACAGGGTCTTACTCGCACACATATACCGGAGTCACATATCGATGCCATGGTCTTACTCGCACACATATATCAGAATCCTATGTCATGACATATGTATCCTAACTATTCCTAAGGTTCATATGCGGCTTTCGGACGTCGTAACTTGGTCGAAACGAATGCATGAACATAGTTACCATACTTATACCCATTCGACATTAGCATATATTAATTCATATATTTCATTTCAGCATATATACTTTGCATTTAGTTAAAATTAAGTACGTCTATTTTCTTATAAACTTACCTCGGACGATGTAAAACGGGACGGGACGACTAGTCGACAACTTTCGTTTTCCCCCGATCCAAAGTCGATTTCTTTGGTTCTTGAACTAAACATATTCAAATTAAGCTCATTCAAACATATTTTCATTCAATTTAATCCAAAAACACATAAATGAGTAAATTACCATTTTACCTCTAACATTTACACTTTTTACACTATAGTCCCTATTGCACAAAACACAAAATATACAAAATTTCATCACATCTATGTTAGGCCGATTCTTACCCACCTTTATACAAATCCATATATTTTATTTATCTCACATTTTAGTCCCTCAAATTATTATTTTTGCAATTTAGTCCTAATTACACAAAATCATCAAAAACTCCAATACAAAACATGTTAATCCAAAACATATCTTTCATATTTCATCATTAAACAACAAAAATCACAAGCTCTCAACAATGGCATAACTCAATATATTCACCACAATAAAAAATTCAAGCATGGGTTTACTTGTACTCGAAGCAACAATATCAAAAACGTAAAAATTATCAAAAACCGAGTAAGAACGAACCTTGAATCAAGCTTGAATGAGGCCGAACCCTAGCTTTTCTTTTCTTTTCTTTCTTATTTATGTTTTCGGCAAGAACATGATAATATGAAACCATGTTATAATTTTTTTTATATTTTATTATTACATAATATTACATAATTTACTTATTTAACCTTTGTAATAAATTTATAAAACCATTAATAATAACGGTACTACCATCCATATCACATGTATATGGTTTATTTACACCATAAACGTTCAATTTAGAAAGCCACTAACAATTCGGCCCTTATGCTTTAAAGTATCAAATTTTCAATTTACACAATTAAGTCTTTTTATTTAATCGGACACTCAAATGATAAAATTAAAGTACGAAAATTTCACAAATACAAATTCACACATAATAAACATAGAAAATAGTTTTTAAATATTTTTTTACTCGAATTTGTGGTCCCGAAACCACCGTTCTGACTAGGGTCTAAATCGTGCTGTTATAGTTTAGGACTAATAATAGTGAGATCCCTAGCTTTTGTCAAAAACAAAAAAAATTCCAAATCAGCAATTCATTAGTGAATCAAAAAAATTTTTAATGGCAGTGATTGGAATGACGAGAATGTGCAAGTGTACACAATCACAACAAGTAATAAAGTGACAAGTAAATGTCGAGTTATCGTACCCACAAGGACTGTGAAAAGGATTATTTATGAATGCAATTTAAAACACTTTGGTGAAGGAAAATATTTTGTTTTAAAAAGGGTGATTAAGAAAAATAAGATTTTTAACTAACTAAAGAAATAAATGTCAAATGCACGATTTCAAAACATGATTTAATGAAGATGACATAATTGTGTTGATTTAATTACATTTCTTTAACTTAGAATTATTAAGCTTATGCTTATGCTGTTACAAATAAAATCACGGTAACTCGGTAATTTGCTAACTTATGAACATATTCACCTATACAAATCCATTCATCTTTTAACATATATGCTAATTCAAACGATTAGACAGATTTTAATAATCAAACATGTTATGGCACATACATACTCATTAAATTGAACTAAACTCTTGCATATCCCTATGTCAATTCAAACGATTAATTAAATCTAATAAGCACATAAAAGACTACGTGAGGTAACAAGGTCTTCTTACCTTGAAATAGTTTAATCACAATAATCTTGCAAGTTATGCAAGGCAAGTGTATCACCAGATACATTGCTAATTTAACCTTCAGCTATCTTAGAGGAATAAACATCCACTAATTAAGTATTGTGTCTATTAATGACAATTTCAATCCGTTTAAATAATTAATTCATTAGCTATCTCACAATTGTAATGCAAGAATAACTTAAGCATGATTTTACTTAATCAAGCATTTTACTGAGGCCTATAACAGCATAAACACAATTTTAATAGTTTAAGTAGATGAAATACAATCAAACCAACACAAATTAAATTCAAGTGAAACTGATTAAATTAACCATTCCAGCAACATAAATATTCATAGATATGTTCATCATAACAACAACAAAAATTAAAGAGTTAGGGAACAAGAATCAAATCTGGTGTTTTTTAGTGGCTTGACTAGGTTGCTCCGTTCTTCGTTCTTTGTTGTCCTCACCGATCAAGGATTCTATGAACACTCAATTATTGCTCCAAAATGGCTGAAGAATAACCCTTTCCCAAGGGGAGAAATTGGCACAAGAGCGAGGGACTTGAAATGGGGAAATGAGAGGAGAAAGTGAGAGAGGAGAGAAGAGATGTGAATGAATTGTGGTGTGCTTTGAATGATCAGCCAATGGGGTTTTTATAACTGAATGTGACAGCTAAAATTTGCTAAAAATAGCAGCCAAAGAGCCACCCCTTGGCTGGCCATCTATGTGGCAAAGTTGATGGCTTCAACCTTTCTAAAGCTTGGGGCAAATCCATAAAGCCACCAATTGTGGAGGGGCTTGAATGCAACTTTGACAAGTCTTCAAAGGCTTCTTTGCAAGATTAATTAATCAGCTAATAAGCTGATTTGGGTCAGCATATGGACGGTTTTGGGCTGCCCAATCCTTGGCCAGTTCAGTTCAATCAGTTCGGTTCAACTAGACCATTTTCTCCATAATTAATTAATAATAATTTATTTAGCCCAAATTAAATTGGGTATAAATTAAAATTAATTATATTATGAATTAATATACATAATTGGACTATCTTAGGCTGGAAATTAATTCGCCTCGGTACTTCAAATTACTTTTCAATTTTGTTCTTCTAGCAGTGTTTGCCGAGCCATTTTTTGGTCTTTCCGCAAATCTGTTGAAAATAACCAAAATTCATCAAAAATAATTATAAAATTAAATAAATTTCAACATGTTCATATTTTAAGTGCACTTTAATTATTTTATAAAAATTAATTATTTTTTGACAAGAATTTAACTGAATTCACATGAATTTAAGTTAAAAAGGGTATGAAAAAGTGTGTAAATTTTTTTGTTTCCACACCCCCAAACTTAATTCATTCTCGTCCCGAGTAATGCACAAATTTTGAAAAGAATTTCTCGGAAACACCTTTGAAAAATTCCTTCAGAACAACATTTTTCCCAAAATTATAATTTAATATACTTGTGCTCAAAGACAAGAAATTTGATAGTTAAGCTACTTAATATACATATCGTTCAAATTAATCTCAACAACTATTACGATAGCAAAAATTAGACTAAACGCTTCCTAATAAAGTCATGTTAATCCTTACCAATGTGATTTTATTCCCTTTATTGAAAATTAAGCTGCAATCATTAAGTTTAACTTATGTCTTCATATGTTGTACGCAACAATTTCTCTCCACTAATGTACGCGAGTCTATCCAGCATATGGTCCAAAAACGGCAAAGAAAAGTGATCTTTCCTAGTCATATTGTTCCGCTATCGGTAGTCGATGCAAATTCTCCATCCCGTAACCGTTCTAGTTGGTATCAACTGGTTATTCTCATTTTCAATGACCGTGATATCTCCTTTCTTTGGCACACACTGGACCAGACTTACCCATGAACTATCAGAGATTGGGTAAATTATACCCGCATCTAACTACTTGATGATTTCTTTCTTTACTATGTCCTTCGTGATGGGGTTCAGTCTTCGTTGTCCATCAATCATCCCTTTTTCGCCATCTTCAAGGATAATCTTGTGCATGCATACAGATGGACTAATTCTGTAAATATCGACTATGGTCCATCGAATAGCCTTCTTGAATTGTTTCAACACCAGGATGAGTTTCTCTTCTTGCTCACTAGTTAATTTTGCTGAAACAATTTCAAGCGTTACCTAAATAAATATATTTTAAATGTGAAGGTAGTACCTTGAGTTCTAATTTAGGTGGCTCCTCAATTGACACTTTTGGTTGGGCATAATCTCTTTTCTCTAATTCCAAAGATTCAAAACGGGATTGCGGATTAAATCCCTTTTGATTAGCTTCTAACAATGCTAAGTATTCATCATTCTCTTTATCATTCAGAGGATCTGATGTCAAAATTTGTTCCAACGGATCCTCAACATAGTTGAGCTCCTTCTCCACTATTAAATCCTCTAAATCGGACACTGTAGAAGAATCATCAATTGTGTCAGGAAATCGCATAGGCTTAAAAACATTAAATGTTACCTGATCATCCTGAACACGCATAGTAAGCTCGCCCTTCTACACATCAATAGGGGTCCTTCTGGTTGCTAAGAATGGTCTTCCTAAGATAATTGGCACTTCTTTGTCAGCTTTAAAGTCTAGGATAAAAAAATTAGTAGGGAAGATAAATTTATCTACACGTACTAATACATCCTCGATTTTTCCTTCTGGATGTGCTAAAGATCGATCTGCTAATTGAAGTATAACCGTAGTTGGTCTAACTTCACCTATCCCCAACTTTCTAAATATTGACATAGGCATCAAGTTAATACTCTCACCTAAGTCACATTTTGCCTTACCATAATATGTTGCTCCAATGTTGCAAGGTATGGTAAAAACATCCAGGATCCTTCAACTTTAAGGGTAATTTATATTGAAGATATGCACTGCTTTCCTTCATCAGAGGTACCGTCTCAAATTCTCCAAGTCTTCATTTTTTGGACAGGATATCCTTCATGAATTTGACGTAGTTCGACATTTGCTCAAGTGCTTCAACCAACGGGATGTTGATATAAAGTTGCTTAAGTACGTCTAGGAACTTCTTGAATTGAATCTGCTGCTTCTGCTTTTAAAGTCTTTGAGGGTAGGGTGGTGGTGGTTTCTTTACTGAAACTGGTTGATTCGTCTTCTGTGGTAATTCTGCATCTAACGGAGTTGTTAGTTGATCAAAATTAGCTGGTTCTGAAATTACCTTGTTGGGTTTTATAGATTCTGGTTCTTTTGAAACTAAAATTTCAACACTCGATTGAACTTTCTCTGAATCTTGAGCGTCAGCTTGTTCCTTTTCAGCTTCGATGGTGTTGGGCTCTATTGTCTTTCCATTCCTCAATGTCAACGCTTTGCAATGCTCCTTCCCTGGATTCCTTGGATTCTCCGTATCACTAGGTAAAGCACTTGGTGGTCGGTTCCTAAGTTCAGTTGCAAGTTGGCCCATTTGGTTTTCTAGGTTTTTCCATGTAGCTGCTTGGCTTTGGATTTTCTAAGCTATTCGATGGTTCAGCTTGGGTTGGTTTCTGAACTTGATGGGGAAAACTAGGCGGCTGGGTTGGTCTAGGTTGGGCGTAAGTATTACTGGTTCCAACCCCTTGGTTACTCCAAGAAAAATTAAGGTGATTTCGCCACGTTGGGTTATAAAAATTGGATTGCAATCCTTGCCTTCCTCAATTTTGCTTCTGGTTACCTATGTAGTACATGGATTCTGGGTTTGATGGACATTCTTCAAACAAACGTCTTTCCCCACAATAGACACAGGCTATACTTTCAAATTGGGTTAGTTGTTGTGCTACAAAACTGTTAGACCCATTAGTAGTAAGGTTTTTTAACATTGAGGATATTGATGATACCTGAGATGCGAGTGAAGTAAGAGCGTCTACTTCATGTATTCCAGCAACTCATCTTCCTGATGCTGCTCGATTGGTTGGCCATTAGTAATTGTTATTGGCAATCCTCTCAATGATTTCATAAGCCTCGTTATAAGACTTAGAAAGGAGAGCACCATTAGCAAAAGCGTCCACTACCATCCTCGTGTGAGCATTGAGACCATTATAAAATGTCTCAAGTTGGACGTAATGTGGGATTCCATGATAAGGGCTCTTTCGTAATAACTCTTTGTATCTTTCCCATACCTCATACAAGGACTCATCATCCATTTGTTGGAAGGCAGTGATCTCGTTCCTCAACTTAGCATTCTTGCTAGGCGGGAAATACTTCATAAGGAATCTTTTTGCTAACTCTTGCCATGTGAAAATTAAGTTCAATGGCAATGAGTTCAACCAGGCTTGAGCTCTGTCCCCTAGTGATATGGGAACAGCTTCGATCGTAATGCATCTTTAGGTACTCCGGCTAACTTGAAAGAATCGCTCACCTCCATAAATAGTCTTAAGTGTAGGTGAGGATCTTCAGTAGGCATTCCATTGAATTGGCCCAATGTCTGAAGCATTTGGAACATGACTTGCTTCAGCTCGAACTGTTGTGCCTCAATTTCAGGTCTCCTACCCGGATTAAGATAATTAAATACTGGCATGGCATACTGTCGTAAAGCTCTATCCCTATCATCAGCAATAAGGATAGGATTTTGAGCAGGGTTTACTTTATTTCCTTGGATCAGATTTTTGAAGTTCATATATTCGGTCCTTCTTTGATTTGCTTGTCTTCTTCTCTATCGAAAAGTTCGTTCAATCTCAGGGTCTACAGGGAGTAGGTCAATAATTCGGTCAATACTCATAAACACTTGAAATAATCACAGAAAAATTAAATTAAAAATTAAACAGGAAAAATAAACCAAAATGTAAAACTAACAAATTCACAAATAATGACTTTTTAAAACAGACCCCGAAAACGACGCCAAAAACTTGGAACGACGGGAATGTGCAAGTGTACACAATCGCAACAAGTAATAAAGTGACAAGTAAATTTTGAGTTATCGTACCCACAGGGACTGTGAAAAGGATTATTTATGAATGCAATTTAAAACACTTTGGTGAAGGAAAATATTTTGTTTTAAAAAGGGTGATTAAGAAAAATAAGATTTTTAACTAAGTAACTAAAGAAATAAATCTGAAATGCATGATTTCAAAATATGATTTAATGAAGCTGACATAATTGTGTTAATTTAATTACATTTCTTTAACTTAGAATTATTAAGCTCATGCTTATGCTGTTACGAATAAATTCATCGCAACTCGATAATTTGCTAACTTATGAACACCTACACAAATCCATTCATCTCTTAACATATCCCTATGTTAATTCAAACGATTAAACATATTTTAATAAGCAAACATGTTATGGTACATACATACTCATTAAATTGAACTAATCTCTTACATATCCCTATGTCAATTCAAATGATTAATTAAATATAATAAGCACATAAAAGACTACGTGAGGTAACAAGGTCTTCTTACCTTGAAACAGTTTAATCACAATAATCTTGCAAGTTATGCAAGGCAAGTGTATCACCAGATACATTGCTAATTTAACCTTCAGCTACCTTAAAAGAATAAACATGCACTGATTAAGTATTGTGTCCATTAATTAATTCATTAGCTATCTTACAATTGTAATGCAAGAATAACTTAGGCATGATTTTACTTAATCAAGGATTTTACCGAGGCCTATAACAGCATAAACACAATTTTAATAATTTAAGCAGATGAAATGCAATCAAACTAACACAAATTAAATTCAAGCTAAACTAATTAATTAACCATTCCAACAACATAAATATTCATAGATATGTTCATCATAACAACAAGAAAAATTAAAGAGATAGGGAACAATAATTAAATCTGGTCTTTTTTCGTGGCTTGACTAGGTTGTTCCGTTCTTCGTTCTTTGTTGTCCTTGTCGATAAAAGCTTCTATGAACACTCAATTGTTGCTCCAAAATGGCTGAAGAATAACCCTTCCCCAAGGGGAGAAATCAGCACAAGAGAAAGGGACTTGAAATGGGGAAATGAGAGGAGAAAGTGAGAGAGGAGAGAAGATATGTGAATGAATTGTGGTGTGCTTCGAATGATCAGCCAAGGAGGGTTTTTATAGATGAGTGTGGCAGCTAAAATTTGCTAAAAATAGTAGCCAAAGAGCCACCCCTTGGCCTACCATCTATGTGGCAAAGTTGATGGCTTCAACTTTACTAAATATGGCTTGGGAAAATCCATAAAGCCACCAATTGTGGAGGGGTGTAACACCCCTCACCCATACCTGACGCCGGGATAAGGTTCGAGGCATTACCAGGACTTTACATTTTGAAACATATCAAATTGGGTCACCAAGTTTTACTCAAAATTTTAAGCTTTTCATCCATGAACAACTCGTCCCTTATATAGGCCTTCGAGGCCTATAACATACCTAGAGGCAGTGCGGGACAAATTCGGGTACGTTCGATAAACCTTGGGCTCCTTAGGAAATTTTACCTTATCATAAAGTGTCACACGCCCGTGTAGGTGGGCCGTGTGGACTCACATGCCCGTGTGACTTGGGGTACGCCCATGCCCTTTAGCCGTGGGCAACACTGACTTATCAACACGGCCATGGCACACACCCGTGCTGCCTGCCTGTGGACAACACTGTCCTTTTAACACGGCCATGGTGCACGCTCGTGTGGCCTACCCGTGTACAACTTTGAGCTAAATATTTAAGTACAGGAGACACACGGCCATAGGACATGCCCATGGGAGGGAACCTTGTGTCACATATGGCCTAGACAGATGCCCGTGTATCTAACCATTTGGACTCTAATAGGCTATTTTCCAAGCCTTTAGTCACCCATTTCTACTACTTGTGCTTAGTGCTTACCAAATTCAAAGTAAAACACAATTATACACTAGTAAATAATCTTGATTAAACTAGATGTATGGAAACCTCATATCATTGGTTTCATAAATGATAGGTCATTTCCCACTTAGTGTTTATGGGTTCCCATGTCACTTTAATTCATCCGAAATTGGCCAGTTCAAGTGACTCATTGCCAATTGGTAACGACCCATCACTTGTAAATAAAACTATGCATAAATTCGTAAGTCATAGACTACTTCAATTAAGCCAATTTTCGTGACCATATATGATCGCGTTATTTCGTGATAGGTTTTAAATATTTATAATTACTCGTTCTTGAACTAACTATTATCGCGTTGTAGGCAAGTCTACCTATTGAACAGTAGTATAGTTTTAGCAAGACCGGATTGTCGAACCCAAAGGAACTAAAAGTACTAGTAATGACTGTCTTTTTATTATCTAGCCTAAGAATAAAGAGGTTTTGTTTTAATTAACTAATTATATAAACTAAGATCGCACAAAGAAAAAAATTAGGGAATTGCTTTTGGGAAAAATCAATTGACTTTACTTGTAATTCTGGCTCCGAATCGGACGATTTATTCATTCAACTTGTTCCGTAGAGGTCCCTAAGTTATGTTATTATCCCTAATCAAGACTAATAACATCTAATCCCTAGATTGAATAACCGAGACTTTTCTCTATTTAACACTCTAGGGTTGCATTAACTCAATCTATGGATCCCCTTATTAGGTTTCACCCTAATCCGGCAAAATCTTGTAACCCTATGTCTAGGCGCACAATCAACTCTGCTTAATTATGACAAATGTACTTTTAGACAGGGTCTATTCCTCCTCTGCATAAGAGTATGTCTTGAATCAGTATCCGGGGATATCAAAACAAGAATTAAGAACACATAATTAAGAACAAGTTAAATATTTATCTTATGATTCATAAAATAATAACAAGATTCGTCTTAGGTTTCGTTCCCTTTAGGTATTTAGGGGTTTTAGTTCATAACTAAATAAGAAAACATCGTAGAAGAATAAAGAATACAAAACATAAAGAAAACCCAAAACTCCTAAAGGGAAATTGAGGAGAGATCTTCAGTCTTGATGATAAATCGGGCTTCTAAGATGGATCAATCGGCTTCCTTGGAGTAATTCCTTACTCCCTATTCTCCGTCTCCCTTTTCTTCCTCCTCTAGGGTGTATTTATAGGCTTTGGAATGCCTAGAAGCCCTCAAAATTAGCCTTTTTCGAATTAGACTTAACTTGGGCTCGGCAGGGACACGCCCGTGGCACATGCCCTTGTTCGATTACTTCAGGCCACGCTTGAGCCTGCCAAATTGACACGGCCGTGTGGTCTGCCCGTGTGAGGAGGTCCAGGCCATGTTGATTTCGTACTTTGGCCCAATTTCTCCGTTTTTGGCCCGTTTCTCGTTCCTTTCGCTCTTCTATGCTCTCCTTAGTATAAAACATGAAAT
Source organism: Gossypium arboreum (assembly GCF_025698485.1). Classification (NCBI taxonomy): domain Eukaryota; kingdom Viridiplantae; phylum Streptophyta; class Magnoliopsida; order Malvales; family Malvaceae; genus Gossypium; species Gossypium arboreum. Next base: position 28,528,837 of record NC_069080.1, on the reverse strand, counting down.
TAAAGCATTAGGAGCATTGAATTCACCAATTCTAATGAGAAATCATCCATAAAATGCATTAAACATGGGGTAAAAATATGTATAATTTACGGTTTATCAAATACCCCCACACTTAAGCACTTGCTTGTCCTCAAGCAAAATTCTCAACTCATAATCAAAATAAATTCTTCTCAACTTATAATTTCTATCAATAATATCTCAGAATAATCCATAGCTAATCATACATTGAGAATTCAACTAAAAGAACATAAAAGTTTCAAACATTCCAAGTTGAGTATTTAATCATGCAAACATAGGTGTCTCTCCGCATCTAAATAATTACCTTTGATTCAGAATATCACAGAGTTTCACATCCTCACTAAAGATTCACTCAAATCACTCAAGGTGTTTAAGGACAATAAATGAAGCACTCAATAGTCAATAATGAAAAGTCATTACCAGAGGCTTGCATGAAAATCAAATCTCCACCACTATAATTTAAGATGATACATCAATCAAAAGGTCTTTAAAGGGTTGTAATGAGGCTTGGTTAGGGGGGTGTGGTCACAAGCTGAAAGAAAGGGTTAGAATCGAGATTGAATTGAAAAATTGCCTAACTAGAAAAAGAGTTAATCTTCACTTGCGTACAACAGAGCTTCTTCTCAAAATATGAAATTACAGATATGTATACATAGTTTTTTTTTAAAGAAAAAGTTAAAATAATATAAACTAACTATTAAGAACAAAACATATCTAAACAATCCATTCAACTTAAATCTCGACAAAAAATAGGGATTAATATAGGGGATTTCAACAATAATGGGTTAAAGGTTAATATTAAGGGTAATACAAGAAATGGCTTGTTAGGCCCTAGGGGGTTTACTAGGGGTTAATCCTGAAGGTAGGCTTTTCATGGCATGAGTGGGTTAATCCTAAGTGCCTTAATCATTTTGACATATCAAATCAAATGGTGTGGTCTCGACATGCATAATCAAGCAAGTTCTAGAATAACAGTTCAATACTGACGCACTCAAAGCAATAATAAAAGTGAGCATAAAAGATTTAATAGATGCTCAAAAGGCTCAAAAATCTCACAGAAATTATGGCTTTTTGATGTTTAGACTCGTGAATTCCAATTCGAAGTAATACCTAGACTTGGGGAAACAACCTATAATTTTAAATTCTTAAAAATCAACTTATCATGCTTGATTCTCTAATGTCTTAAAGTTTAAACAATCAATGCATAAATCCCTATGTATTAATTCAAGATATATCAATCAAAATCATAAATCAATTACAATTTATCCTAAATACGATATGAAAGCTTTTCAACAGAACAAGGGAGTCATTCAGGGGTTTTTCTGATAGGGAAATGAATGTCCCCCCCACACTTAAGATGTACATTGCCCTCAATGTACAAAGATAGATATTAGAGTATATAAAATTAAGATAGGGAGAGAAGTGAAACTTCTTGTATTAAGAATGGATGATATTCTTGGATTGATGAGATCGAGTATTGGAGATAACTTTGGATGGCAAGCTTGATTCTGAAGGTAAGCCATTTAAAAGGAAAACAAATGAATCTTAAAAACAAATGAATCCTAAAAATTTAATGAAAGAAAAATAAAATAAGATAATTATTCTAATTTTTCAAGTGGCACGGCAGGTGCACACGCCCGTGTGGTTTGTGTCCCATCCGTGTTCGTCGCAAATTGTGATGTTGTCACACGGCCTTCTCGCACGCCTGTGTGTATAGGCCGTGTGGCTACAAGATCGTGTCGCATGACCGTGTCTGGCATGGTTTGCTTCTCCCACGGTCGTGTAGGTTTTCGCACGCCCGTGTCATTCTGACAGAGTTGTCCACGGGTGCTAGACACGGGCCTGTCTCACGCCTGTGTTTATTTGGCAAATTCGACCACGGCCATGTCGCACAGCCATGGCGTTTTGTCACAGCCCGTGTTTGGGGAAATCTTCTACCCTATTTCTACATTGCCATCTCGTACGGCTGTGTTTCTATCCATGTTGGTCACACAATTTTAAGCATGGTCGTGTGCTAGGCCGTGTGGAGTTGGGAACCTGTGCTTTAAGTACTCTGTTAGTGACTTAAATGTTTAAAACTTGAAATGTAAATAATTTAAAATTGTTAGTATTCGGGTTGCCTCCCGAGAAGCGCTTGTTTATAGTCTAAGCTCGACTGTTACCTTGTTGGTTTATTCAGCGCAGTTTGTGGAGTCGTAGCTCCTCTCCATCGACTTTAAAATTCTTACCATTATAAAGTTTGAGACGATGTCCATTTACTTTGAGAGTACCATATGATGGGTGACTTACCTTTATTGTTCCATATGGAAGAACAGATTGAATTACAAAGGGTCTTGACCATCGTGATTTTAGTTTCCAAGGAAACAATTTGAGTCTTGAGTTGTATAGTAAGACGAGATCTCCAACTTCAAATTTTTTTTGTTTCTTTAAACAAACTTCATGGCATCGCTTTGTTGCTTCCTTGTATAGGCGTGAATTTTTGTATGTATTGGCTCGCCATTCATCAAGTTCGTTCAGCTGCATCAACCTATTTTTTACTACAAGTTCAGGATCAAGGTTTAGAAATTTAATAGCTAAAAAAACTTTATGCTCTAGTTCGAATGGTAGATGACAAATTTTTCCATAAACAAGTCTGTAAGGTGATCTTCCGAATGGAGTCTTAAAAGTAGTTCTGTAAGCCCATAAGGCATCGTCTACTTTCGTTGCCCAATCTTTTCTGTTTGATTCTACTATTTTTTCAAGGATCCGTTTGATTTCTCGGTTTGTTACTTCAACTTGTCCATTAGTTTGAGGATGGTATGGGGTGGCTGTTCTATGATGGACTCCGTATTTTTTAAGGGTTTTTTTAAATTGGGTATTACAAAAATGAGTGCCCCTGTCACTGATAATTGCTCTAGGTGTTCTGAATCTCGAGAAGAGTTTTTTAAGGAAACGTACTACCACTCTAGCATCATTAGTAGGTAGAGCTTGGGAATGAACTGGGGAATGGGCCCATGAAATCGATACCCCAAACGTCAAATATTTCACATGAAAGCATATAGTTTTGAGGCATTTCATCACATTTAGATATGTTACCTGTCTGTTGGCATTTGTCACATGAAGTAACACACCTAATAGCGTCTTTGAATAACGAAGGCCAATAAAAACCTGATTCAAGTATTTTGTGTGCGGTCTTAGTTCCACTATAGTGTCCTCCGGTTGGCCCTGAGTGGCAGTGTTCCAATATTTTTGATGTTTCTGATCTTGTAAAGCATCTTCTAATTACTTGATCTGTACATCTGCGAAATAGAAATGGGTCGTCCTAAAAGTAGTTTTTCACATCATTAAAGAATCGCTTCTTTTGCTGGTGTGTTAACCCTTTTGGGATAATGTTAGTAGCTAAAAAATTCGTGATGTCTGCAAACCAAGGTACCTCAGAGTTAGATATAATGAAAAATTGTTCTTCAGGGAATGAATCATTTATTTCAATGTCATCTAGTTCTCCGGTATTGGATTTCTCAAGCCTGGAAAGATGATCAGTCGTGAGATTTTCAGCTCCTTTCTTATCCTGAATCTCCAAGTCGAATTCCTGCAATAGGAGAATCCATCGAATGAGTTGAGGTTTTGCATCAGTTTTAGTTAAAAGGTAGCGAAGGGTGGAATGGTCAGTGTAAACAACAACTTTAGACAATATGAGATATGATCAAAATTTATCAAATGCAAAAACCACAGCTAGCAACTCTTTTTCTGTAGCAGTATAGTTTTCTTGTGCAGCCGCTAAGGTTTTGCTGGCGTAATAGATAGGTTAAAAATGCTTGTCTCTTCGCTTTCCCAATACTGCACCTACTGCAAAGTCACTCGCATCACACATTAGTTCAAATGGCAAGTTCCAATTAGGTGCAATTATGATTGGAGCATTAATTAATTTATCCTTTAGAGTATTAAGTGCTTCTAAACATTCCTGATCGAAGTTAAAAGGTATATCTTTTTCTAGCAATTTAGTTAAAGGCTTAGCTACTTTAGAAAAATCCTTAATAAATCTTCTATAAAAACCAGCATGTCCTAAAAAGCTTCTAATAGCCTGAACCAAACTAGGAGGTGGTAATTTTTTTATTGTTTCTATTTTAGATTTATCCACCTCAATCCCTTTACTAGAAATTTTATGCCCTAATACAATACCTTCTTGAACCATGAAGTGACATTTCTCCCAGTTAAGTAAAAGGTTTGTTTCCTCACATCTTATTAAGACTCGTTTTAAATTTTTAAGTCAAAGATGGAAAGAGTTACCGAATACCGAAAAATCATCCATAAATACTTCCATGATATCTTCCAATAGTTCATCGAATATGGCTATCATACAGCGCTGAAAAGTAGCAAGAGCATTACATAATCCAAAAGGCATTCTACGATAAGTGAACGTACCATATGAGCATGTAAATGTCGTCTTTTCTTGATCTTTAGGAGCTATTGGGATTTGGAAGTAACCAGAGAGTCCGTCTAGAAAGCAGTAATACATGTGTCCGGATAATCTTTCTAACATTTGGTCAATGAATGGCGAGGGGAAGTGATCTTTTCTTGTGGCATCATTCAGTTTCCTATAGTCTATGCAAACTCTCCATCCTGTGATTGTTCTTGTTGGGATTAATTCATTCTTCTCGTTGGTCACAACCTTCATGCCTCCTTTCTTGGGGACAACCTGCACTGGACTTACCCAAGAACTATCAAAAATAGGATAAATAATTCCAGCATCTAGAAGTTTAATTACCTCGGCTTTTACAACTTCCTTCATGTTGGGGTTCAGACGTCTTTGAGCTCACACACACGGCTTGTATTCATCTTCCATCAAAATTTTGTGGGTGTAAAAACAAGGGCTGATTCCTTTAATGTCAGAAATTTTCCAAGCTATGGCCTTTTTATGTTCTTTTAGTACTTGGATTAATTCCTTTTTCTCCTTGGGTTGCAAGTTAAGACGCAATAATAACTGGTAATGTAGAATTATTTCCAAGGAATGCGTATTCTAAGTGGTTTGGTAATTGTTTAAGTTCCAGTTTGGGAGGCTCCTCAATAGAGGGTTTTTGCTTAAGTTCATCGTTTATCTTAATGCCCTCATATTCTACTTGTCTTGACGAATGGTCATTAGGTTCCTCACTTGTCCCCTCGTCTTGAGCTGGACACGGTTCTGTCGTCTCTTCTTGTACAATTTCCTAAAAAGAGTCTTGAGTAATATGATCAATAGAGTCAATAAAATAACATGAATCATCCTGTTCCCTGGAGAATCTCATAGCATCGTAAATTTAAAAGATAATCTCCTCGTCACCTACTCTAAGTACCAATTTACCGTCACCCACGTCGATTACAACTCTAGCAGTGGCTAGAAATGGGCGCCCTAAAATTAAGGGTACTTCCACATCTTCATCCATGTCAAGCACAAAAAAATCAACATGGAATATAAATTTATCTACTTTTACGAGTACGTCTTTTATAATACCCCTAGGATATTTAACAGATCTATTGGCTAATTGAATACTCATCCTAGTAGGCTTAGGTTCCCTAAGACCAAGTTGTTTGAACATTTTATATGGCATCAAATTAATGCTAGCTCCTGAATCAGCTAGTGCTTTTTCAACATTGAGACTACCAATTAAGAAAGGGATAGTAAAACTTTCTAGATCTTTCAGTTTGGTTGGCAGCTTGTTTCGGAGTATGGCTGAGCACTCCTCGTTGAGTTCTACCATAGATAAGTCCTTGAACTTCCTTTTATTTGTTAGAAGCTCCTTTAAAAATTTTGCGAGGTAGGCATCTGCGAGATGGCTTCAACAGAAGGTAAATTGATATGTAATAAAAAGTTCAAGAAACTTACCGAATTGTGCATCAATGCGATCTTTTTTCAATTTTGCTGGATATGGAACTGGTGGTTTATCTTCCTCTGGCACTGGTTTGTCACTATTTTTGGGTTTTTCTTCCCTCATTTTGCTTTCCACGGCTTCTTGTGCTAACTTCTTTTCAGATTCCGCTAACACTTTCCCACTCCTTAGTGTAACTGCTTTGACATGCTCTCTTGATTTGGTGTTACTAAGTAAATTTCCTAGTGGTCTTTCCGAGATCAGTTTGAATAGCTAGCTTATCTGAGTTTCGAGCCCTTGGATCGATGCTTGTTGATTCTTAAGTGCTGTCTCGGTGTTCTAGAAACGAGTTTTTGACATCTATATAAACTCTGAGAGCATCTCTTCAAGGTTCGGCTTTTTTTCCTATTGGTAGGGTGGTTGTTGGTAGCCCGGAGGATGTTGAGGTCTTTGATTTCCTTGGCCGCCCCATGAAAAATTGGGATGGTTCCTCCAACCTGCATTATAAGTGTTTCTATATGGATTGTCTTGAGGTTGAGGATTATTACCCATGTTGATTAATTACTCGTTATCCATGTTGTGGCCATAAGGTTGGTATTCCGAATGGTTTGTTCCACCGTTACTTGCTTCGCACTGCATTACTGGGTGAACCTGTGAAGAACTAAGAAAACTATCAATCTTTTTATTTAGGAGTTCTACCTGATAAGAGAGCATGGTGACCAAATCAACATTATAAACGCCGGCTGTTTTCGTTGGCTTTGTTCTCATGACTTGCCACTGATAGTTATTCAGTGACATCTCCTCTATAAACTCATAGGCATCTTCCGGTGTTTTATTGTTGATGGCTCTGCCAGCAGCTGCGTCAACCATTTCCCGAGTCGAAGGATTTAGACCATTGTGGAATGTTTGAACTTGGAGCCAAAGTGGTAACCTATGGTGGGGCATCTTCTCAAAAGGTCCTTGTATCTCTCCCATGCATCGTAGAGTGTTTCTAAATCCATCTGCACAAAAGAAGAGATATCATTACGTAATTTAGATGTTTTAGCCGACGAAAAATATTTTAGTAAAAATTTTTCGGTCATTTGTTTCCAAGTAGTAATTGACCCTCATGGTAACGAGTTCAACCACTGTTTAGCTTTGTTCCTCAATGAAAAGGGAAATAACCAAAGATGTATGGCATCATCAGAAATACCATTAATTTTAAATGTATCGCATAGTTCTAAGAAGTTGGCTAAATGAGCGTTGGGATCCTCATCGTGCAAACCATCAAACTGAAAAAATTGTTGGATCATTTGAATAGTGTTAGGTTTTAATTCAAAAGTATTTGCAGCTACAGCAGGTCTAACTATGCTTGATTCAGTTCTTGTTAAAGAAGGTTTAGCATAATCATACATAGTGCGTGGAGCAGGATTCTGATTAACCGCAATTACAGGAGGTAGTTGATTGCCTTGGTTTTCAGCCATCTCTTTGGTTGGCGGTTGAGTATCGTCTTCTTACTCGTTCTCCGTGTATCTTAACCTGCGCGTTATTTCTCTTTGGTTTCTACGAACTGTACGATCGATTTCTTCATCAAAAACTAATGGTCCCGACAGGTTTCTTCTAGTCATAAACTATAAAAACCTGCCAAGAGAAAGAAAGAGTAGGTTAATAAATAATAATAATAATAAAATTAAATTAAATTGCAAGAAAAAATAAATGGCTAAAGTAATAAAAATTGAGCATTCCAATATCTTAGTTCCCCGGCAACGGCACCAAAAACTTGATCGCGTTATTCCGTGATAGGTTTTAAATATTTATAATTACTCGTTCTTGAACTAACTATTATCGCGATGTAGGCAAGTGTACCTATCGAACAGTAGTCTAGTTTTAGCAAGACCGGATTGTCGAACCCAAAGGAACTAAAAGTACTAGTAATGACTGTCTTTTTATTATCTAGCCTAAGAATAAAGAGGTTTTGTTTTAATTAACTAATTATCTAAACTAAGAAGGCACAGAGAAAAGAATTGGGGAATTGCTTTTGGGAAAAATCGATTGACTTAAGACAATACCTAAGGAAAAATCCACCTAGACTTTACTTGTTATTCTGGCTCCGAATCGGACGATTTATTCATTCAACTTGTTCCATACAGATGCCTAAGTTATGTTATTATCTCTATTCAAGACTAATAACGTCTAATCCCTAGATTGAATAACAGAGACTTTTCTCTAATTAACACTCTAGGGTTGCATTAACTCGATCTATGGATCCCCTTATTAGGTTTCACCCTAATCCGAAAAAATCTTGTCACCCTATGTCTAGGCACACAATCAACTCCGCTTAATTATGACAAAAGTACTCTTAGACAGGGTCTATTCTTCCTCTGAATAAGAGCATGTCTTGAATCAATATCCGGGGATATCAAAACAAGAATTAAGAACACATAATTAAGAACAAATTAAATATTTATCATACGATTCAGAAAATAATAACAAGATTCGTCTTAGGTTTCATTCCCTTTAGGTATTTAGGGGTTTTAGTTCAAAACTAAATAAGAAAACATCGCAAAAGAATAAATAATACAAAACATAAAGAAAACTCAATACTCCTGAAGGGAAATTAAGGAGAGATCTTTAGTCTTGATGATGAATCTGGCTTCTGAGATGGATAATCGGCTTCCTTGGAGTAATTCCTTACTCCCTATTCTCCGTCTCCCTTTTCTTCCTCCTCTAGGGTGTATTTATAGGCTTTGGAATGCCTAGAAGCCCTCAAAATTAGTCTTTTCTGAACTGGACTCAACTTGGGCTCAACAGGGACACGCCCATGGCACACGCCCGTGTTCGATTACTTCAGGCCGTGCTTGAGCCTACCAAATTGACACGACCGTGGTCTGCCCGTGTGAGGAAGTCTAGGCCGTGTTGATTTCATACTTTGGCCCATTTTCTCAGTTTTTTGCCCGTTTCTCATTCCTTTCGCTCTCCTATGCTCTCCTAAGTATAAAACATGAAATTAAAGCATTAGGAGCATCGAATTCACCAATTCTAATGAGAAATCATCCATAAAATGCATTAAACATGGCGTAAAAATATGTATAATTTACGGTTTATCAATATACAAAGAAATAAACATATTTTTACATGCCTTCATTTGGAAAATCAAATGACACATATAAAAAAATACTCAAAAATACTATACATGCCATTGAACAAAACAAACAAAGTCTTTATACCAAAGCTTGTCTAGTTGATAGGGTGTTGACCTCCAATCGTCTTCTAATCCTTTCGAGTCCTCGACCTCTGTGAGACAGGGAAACAGAGAGGGGTAAGCATTTACATGCTTAGAAAGCTCGAATAACCAAAAAGTAAACTTACTGAATAATTAGCATACATCCATATTTAAATCATGAAATCATTAGTTATGGAACGATTCCCTATCGCATGCACTCAATCAATGAGTTAGTTACATAACAAAGCATCATGTAATTTATGTAGATGAGCTCATCATTCATCATCTTATTGACATACATCATATTAATCCCATTGAGTTTCTAGGAAATCTCGATGGAATACCCATTATCCGTCAATTCTTACGAATGATCATTTCACATATATGCACTCCCGCGAACCTCACATCTCATGGCAGGATTACCAGTCCAGGCTAAATCCCCCATATCATGAACTTAGAAGGTGATGCCGGGATTACCAGTCCAGGCTAAATCTCTTATAACAACAAACACCCTTAATGAGCTCAGATCTGAATTACCAGTCCAGGATAAATTCAGACCCCAATTGGATTACCCGTCCGGGCTAAATCCATAATGCACACATATTCTTCGGGAGGCTTGATCATTCAAGGAACACCCATCCGGGTTAGATTCTTTTCATACTTGAGATCACGGATTACCCATCCAGGCTAAATCCCTACTGCAACGCATGCGGGATCTCTTTACACATATCAATGAGGGTTTATCCGTCGAATTCCCTTTGTCAACCTCATTTGAGACATTTTTCACATGTTACCATCAAATATGCATTTCTATGATATTTCATGCTAATAATAAATGCAATCATTATGCATTCATAAATCATTCAATTATGCATATTAGGGGTTTACTTTGAGTTATCTGAACTTACTTGGTATTCTTTTCGAAGTTGTGTTTCGGTTATTCTGAAACCTTGCATTTACCTCGATCGACCTCCAGAATTTGTTCCTCGGGGTCTATAACAACAAAATTTAACTCATTAATACACTACATTATACATTTCAAGTTTAATATCTACCCTCGGTCCAAATGACCGTTTTGCCCCTAACCTTTCACATTTTTACGATTTAGTCCCTAGGCTCGTATAATGAAACACATGCACTTTCTATCTTATCCAAGCCTAGCTGAACATTTTTCCTTTTTATGGTAGCCCAAATTTTCCATTATTTTCTCATTTCTACTGCACATTTACATCTTTTGCAAAATAGTCCCTATAAGGGTTTTTCATGAAAATCAACTAGGAAAAGGTATTTAATACACATTCATCTTTCATATTCCTCCATAATCCATCAAAATACAAGCAACTCATGCATGGGTAAATTTTTAAACATGAACCCTAGCATGAAATATGGGTAGAAATGGAGAGAGCAAGCTACCGGGATTTCAAAAATACAAAGAGCATGAAAAATGGGGCTTGGGAGCACTTGCTATTGAGCTTGGAAAGCTTGAAAACCCTAGCTATGGAAACCCTTAAAGTTTCGGCTAGACAAGGAAGAGAATGGGCTGATTTTGGTTCATTTTTCCCATTTTATTTCATTAAAATACCAAATGACCAAAATGCCCTTAAGCCCTTTCCTTAAAATTCCATCCATGCAAGCCCATTTTTGTCCAGAAACTTAGAATTTGGGCATATTGCTCTCAAAGACCTTCTAATTCATAACCCAAAGCAATTTCATACAAATTGCTTCTAGAATTCAAGTTTTGCAATTTATTCAATTTAGTCCCTAATTTCCAATTGAACACCTTACTCAAAGAATTTCTTTATTAAACTTTAACACATGCATATACTCATTTTCTAGGCCTTATAATAATCATAAAGTAAATGTTTTGATGTCGGGTTTGTGGTCTAGAAACCACTATTCTGACTAGGCCCTATTTCAGGATGTTACATTTCTCCCCCCTTAGGGACTTTTATCCTCGAAAGTCTTACCAGAAAATAGATCCAGATATTGACTTCTCATGGTTTCTTCCAACTCCCATGTAGCCTCTTCTACACCATGTCGATGCCATAAAACTTTTACCAGAGCCACATCTTTATTTCTTAACTGTTTAAATTCACGAGTAAATATCTTAACCGGTTTCTGTCCATAAGTCATGTCCGGTCGAATTTCAATCTCAGTCGGTGAAATTACATAAGAGGGGTCTAATCAGTATATCCTTAACATGGAAACATGGAACACGTCATGAATCTTTTCCAGTTCGGGTGGCAATGCCAAACGATAGGCTAACAGTCCAACTCTTTTGTTGATCTCGTACTGCTCGATAAATCGTAGACTCAGTTTACCTTTCAGACCAAATCTCAATACCTTTTTCCATGGAGATACTTTCAAGAATACTCTATCTCCAACTTAAAACTCAATTTCCTTTCTTTTCAGATTAGCATAAGACTTTTACCTATCTGATGCCACTTTTAAACAATCCCGTATCACTTTAACTTTTTCTTCAGTTTCTTTAATCAGATCAACTCCATGAATCTGATTTTCCTTGAGTTCTGTCCAGTACAATAGAGTTCGGCACTTCCTGCCATACAAGGCCTCATAAGGCGCCATCTTCAAACTTGTTTGGAAACCATTGTTGTAGGCAAATTCTACCAATGGTAGGTATTTTTCCCAACTACCCTGAAATTCGAGGATGTAACAACGCAACATGTCCTCGAGAATCTGAATCATCAGCTCAAACTGGCCATCGGTCTAAGGCTGAAAAGCTATGCTAAAGCTCAAATTTGTACCCAAGGCTTCTTATAACTTCTTCCAAAATCTTGAAGTAAACCTCGGGTCTCTGTCCGAAATAATCGACAGTGGTACTCCGTGCAATCTTACTATCTCAGAAATGTACAAATCAGCCAGTCTATTAAGAGAATAATCCGTCCTTACCGAGATGAAATGAGCTGACTTTGTCAATTTGTCCACTATAACCCATATGGCATCTTTCTTTTTCGGAGTTAGAGGTAATCATGTCACAAAATCCATGGTAACTTTGTCCCACTTCCATTAGGGGACCATTACAGGCTGGAACAAACCTGAAAGCACTTGATGTTCGGCCTTAACTTGCTGACATACCAAGCATTTTGATACAAATTCAAAAGCATCTCTTTTCATGCCGTTCCACCAGTATATCTTCTTTAAATCATTGTACATCTTAGTACTTCCCGGGTGAACAGATAAACAACTGTTATGTGCTTCTTGCAAAATCTTCCGAATAAGTTCATTGTCTTTGGGTACAGAAACCCTATCTCTAAACATTAAACATCCATCAGGACTAATTTATAAATCTGACTCAACACCAGACTCATATTGAGCTCTTTTTGCTTGCAAGTCATCATCATTAAACTGAGGATCATGAATTACCTGCAAAAATGTTGGCCTAGCCTCCAGCTCGGCCAGAACTGAACCATCATAAAGCAATGTCAAACGAGTATCCATGGCTCTCAAAGCATACAGGGATTTTCTACTCAATGCATCGGCGACCACATTCGCTTTTCCCGGGTGATAGTCGATAATCAGATCATAATCCTTAATTAATTCTAACCATCTCCGCTGTCTCAAATTTAATTCTTTCTGAGTCATCAAGTATTTCAAACTCCGCCATACAAATAATGCCTCCAAATTTTCAAGGCAAAAATAATAACGGCTAGCTCAAGGTCGTTGGTTGGATAATTCTTCTCGTGAGGCTTCAATTGTTGTGAAGCATAGGCTATCACCTTGCCATCTTGCATAAGTACACAACCCAATCCATTTAAGGATGCATCACTGTAGACCACAAGCTCTTTTCCCAATTCAGGTAGCACTAAAACATGAGCTTCGGTCAGCAATGTCTTTAACTTCTCAAAACTTTGCTTACACTTCTCTGTCCATTCAAACTTAACGTCTTTCTGTAGCACCTCGTCATTGGAGTCACTATCATGGAAAATCCTTTTACAAACCTTCGATAATAATCGGCTAAGCCTAAAAAGCTTCTAACCTCAGTTACATTCTTAGGTGATTTCCATTCAACAATTGCAGAAATCTTACCTGGATCAACTCGGATGCCTTCACCTGAAACTATATGACCCAAAAATCCAACTTCCTGGAGCCAAAACTCACTCTTGCTAAACTTAGCATACATTTGCTTTTCTCGTAAGGTCTGCAACATAATTCTTAGGTGCTTCGCATGCTCTGTCTCATCTTTAGAGTAGATCAAAATGTCGTCAATAAACACAACGACAAACTTATCCAAATATGGCCAAAAGATCCTATTCATTAGAGCCATAAACACAGTCGATGCATTCGTCAGCCCAAATAGCATGCCAAGAAATTCATAATGGCCATACCTCGTTCTAAAAGCTGCCTTGGGTACATCTGAGTCTCTAACTCATAGCTAATGATAGCCAAACCTCAAGTCTATCTTGGAGAATACGGTGGCTCCTCTCAACTGGTCAAACAAATCATCGATCCTTGGAAAAGGATACTTATTCTTGATAGTCATCTTGTTCAGTTGCTGATAATCGATGCATAACCTCATCGAACCATATTTCTTCTTTACAAACAACATGGGGGCACCCCAAGGTGAAAAACTTGGCCTAGCGAATCCTTTATCCGTCAGCTCTTGCAACTGTGCTTTTAACTCCTTCGGTAGGTGCAATTCTGTACGGGGCAATAGAAATGAGAGTCGTCCCTGGCACCAATTCAATACTAAACTCTATCTCCCTTTCAGGAGGTAATCTGGGTAATTTCTCCGGAAATACATCTAGCTACTCACATACTATCGGCACAGACTTGATTTTCCGCTCTGTTTCCTTAATGTTCAGTAAAAATGCAAGATAGGCTTCATATCCTTTCCTCAAATATCTCTGGGCAACCATTGCTGTGATTACAACTAGTGACGAACCCAATTCTCTTGATTCGACCCGTAAAATCTTACCATCCGAGCATTTTAACTTAATATACTTACTACCACAATTCACTGTTACATCATGAAGGGCTAACCAATCCATACCAAGTATTACATCAAATTCATCAAATGGTAACAACATAAGGTTAGCCGGGAAACAACAACCTTGAATCGTCAAAGGATAACTCTTGCAGACTTTATGAACTAGAACTGATCTGCCTAGTGGGTTCGACACTCTAATAATATTTTCCGTATGTTCAATAGGTATGTTCATAGTAGACGCCAATCTTATGCAGATATATGAATGCGTCGACCCTGGGTCAATTAAAGCAACAACACCTATATTAAAAAGAGAGAAAGTACCCGTAATAACATCAGGAGCAGTGGCTTCCTCTCGAGCACGTATCATATACGTTTTTGCTAGGGCTCGAACCTCTGATTTTGCAGCATCTTTAGTCATGACTCGACTGCCACTAGCACTCCCAGGGTATCTCAGACGTCTACCTCGTAGAATGGGAGCACTCGACTTCAGAGCTATTTCCACTTCTTTTTCGGCTCGTTTCGGGTAGTCTCGGGGAAAGTGATTAAGAGAATCACATCTGAAACACGGGTCGGTCTTCATTCGGCACTCTCCGAAGTGGAATTTGTTATAGCTCTTACACTTCAGTTTTTGATCATCTACACTCCCCACACTAGTCACCATCAGGGAGGAAGACTTTTGACCTCGTCGTTTAGAGCTTCTTGATCTACCCGAATATCCCACTGACGAAGTGGAGCATTCATGTAGGCTCCTGGCTTTCTTTATGGAGAACGAGAGTGTTTTATCGCTAGACCTCTTGCTTGCAACTCGAGCCTCTCTCTTATCTTGTTTTCTTTCATTATTAAGTTCTTCGGTCTTCTTGGCTCGATCGGCCAATGTGGCAAACTCCCGTATTTCCAAGATCCCAATCAACAACTCGATAACCTCATTCAGACCTTCCTCGAAGCATTTACACATTTTCAATTCTGTTTGGACCCATTCAGTTGTGTACTGACTTAGTTATACGAACTCTCTCTCGTATTCTGCTACAGTCTTGTTCCTTTGTTTGAGTTCCAAGAACTCCTTTCGCTTCGAGTCCAAAAACCGTTGGCCAATATATTTCTTCCTAAACTCTACTTGGAAGAAATCCCAAGTAATATTTTCTTTCGGCACTACCAAGGATATGGCCTTCCACCAATTGTATGCAATTCCCTTCAAAAGGGACACAACACACTTCAAACATTCCTCGGGTGTGTATGACAAATCATCTAGCACCCGTGTAGTATTTTCGAGCCAGAACTCGGCTCTTTCAATGCCATCATCAACTTTAGCTCTAAATTCCTCAGCCCCATACTTTCTAAGAGCATCTACAGGGGCTTTACCGACTCTTACTGGTGCCATACCTCGTGGCACATCCTCATCAGGTTGGTTAGGAGGCGGGGGAGGTATTGGTATATTGGGGCAATTTCTCAGATAATCCCCAACCCATTCATCCATCATATCAAAGAAGGCAGCTCGGGCCTCTTCTCGGCCTTCTGACATCAGCCTTCTAGTGCTACTAGATACAGCTCATTGTATAAAAGTTGGAGCATGGCTCTCAGCTCCCTCGGACTCATCTTGTACTTGATTGGAAGACATTTACTATATTCAAAATAGTTTAAACAATTAGGAGACGTCACACTATCAACATTCGAATAATGGAATGTATAGCGAACTTTAACTTCCTCTATGATAGTCATAGAACCGACTAAACCGTAACTCTGATACCAATAAATATAATAACCCTCACCCATACCCGACGCCGGGACAGGGTTCGAGGCATTACCAGGACTTTACATTTTAAAACGTACCAAATTGGGTTACCAAGTTTTACTCAAAAATTTAAGCTTTTCATCCATGAATAACTCGTCCCTTATATAAGCCTTCGAGGCCTATAACATACCTAGAGGCAGTGTGGGACAAATTCGGGTACGTTCGATAAACCTTGGGCTCCTTAGGAAATTTTTCCTTATCATAAAGTGTCACACGCCCGTGTCGGTGGGCCGTGTGGACTCACACGCCCTTGTGACTTGAGGCATACCCATGCCCTTCAGCCGCGGCCAACACTGACTTATCAACACGGCCATGGCACACACCCGTACTGCCTGTCCATGGACGACACTGTCTCTTTAACACAGTCATGGTGCATGCCCATGTGGCCTACTTGTGTACAACTTTGAGCTAAAATTTTAAGTGTAGAGGACACACAGCCATAGCACACGCCAATGGGAGGGAGCCGTGTGTCACACACGGCCTAGACACACGCCCGTGTGTCTAACCATATGGACTCTAATAGGCTATTTTCCCAGCCTTTAGTCACCCCTTTCTACTACTTGTGCTTAGTGCTTACCAAATTCAAAGTAAAACACAATTATACACTTGTAAATAATCTTGATTAAACTAGATGTATGGAAACCTCATATCATTGGTTTCATACATGATTGGTCATTTCCCACTTAGTGTTTATGGGTTCCCATGTCACTTTAATTCATCCGAAATTGGCCAATTCATGTAACTCATTGCCAATTGGTAACAACCCATCACTTGTTAATAAAACCGTGCATAAATTTGTAGGTCATAGCCTACTTCAATTAAGCCAATTTTCGTGACCATAGACAAAGAAATAAACATATTTTTACATGCCTTCATTTGGCAAATCAAATGACACATATAAAAAAATACTCAAAAATACTATACATGCCATTGAACAAAACAAACAAAGTCTTTATACCAAAGCTTGTCTAGTTGATAGTGTGTTGACTCTCCAATCGTCTTCCAATCCTTTTGAGTCCTCGAACTCTGTGAGATAGGGAAAAAGATAGGGGTAATCATTTACATGCTTAGTAAGCTCGAATAACCGAAAAACAAACTTATCGAGTAATTAGCATACATCAATATTTAAATCATGAAATCATCAATTATGGAACGATTCCCTATCGCATGCACTCAATCAATGAGTTAGTTACATAACAAAGAATCATGTAATTTATGTAGATGAGCCATCATTCATCATCTTATTGACATACATCATATTAATCCTGTTAAGTTTCTAGGAAATATCGATGGAATACCCATTATCCGTCAATTCTTACGAATGATCATTTCACATAAATGCACTCCCGCGAACCTCATGTCTCATGGTAGGATTACCAGTCTAGTCTAAATCCTCTATATCATGAACTTATAAGGTGATGTCGAGATTACCAGTCCAGGCTAAATCTCTTATAATGACAAACACCCTTAATGAGGTTGGATCTGAATTACCAGTCCAGGCTAAATTCACACCCTAATCGGATTACCCGTCCGGGCTAAATCCATAATGCACACATATTCTTCAAGAGGCTTGATCATTTAAGGAACACCTGTCCGGATTAGATCCTTTTCATACTTGAGATAACAGATTACCCGTCCAGGCTAAATCCTTACTACAACACATGTAGGATCTGTTTACACATATGAATGAGGGTTTATCCATCGAATTCCCTTTGTTAACCTCATCTGAGACATTTTTCACATGTTACCATCAAATATGCATTTCTATGATATTTCATGCTAATAATAAATGCAATCATCATGCATTCATAAATCATTCAATTATGCATATTAGGGGTTTACTTTAAGTTATCCAAACTTACCTGGTATTCTTTTTGGAGTTGTGTTTCAGTTATTCCGAAACTTTGCGTTTACCTTGATCGACCTCCGGAATTTGTTCCTCGGGGTTTATAACAAAAAAATTTAAATTATTAATACACTACATTATACATTTCAAGTTTAATATCTACCCCCAATCCAAATTACTATTTTTCCCCTAACCTTTCACATTTTAACGATTTAGTCCCTAGGCTCGTATAACGAAACACATGCACTTTCTATCTTATCCAAGCCTACACGAACACTTTTACTTCTTATGGTAGCCCACATTTTCCATTATTTTCTCATTTCTACCACACATTTACATCTTTTGCAAAATAGTCCTTATAAGGTGTTTTTCATGAAAATCAACTAGGAAAAGGTGTTTAATACACATTCATCTTTCATATTCCTCCATAATCCATCAAAATACAAGCAACTCACTTATGGGTAAATTTTTAAACATGAACCCTAGCATGAAATATGGGTATAAATGGAGAGAGCAAGCTACCGGGATTTCAAAAATATAAAGAGCATGAAAAATTGGGCTTGGGAGCACTTGCTATTGAGCTTGGAAAGCTTGAAAACCCTAGCTATGGAAACCCTTAAAGTTTCGGCTGTACAAGGAAGAGAATGGGCTGATTTTGGTTCATTTTTCCCATTTTATTTCATTAAAATACCAAATGACCAAAATGCTCTTAAGCCCTTTCCTCAAAATTCCATCCATGCAAGCCCATTTTTGTCCAAAAACTTAGAATTTGGGCAAATTGCTCTCAAAGACCTTCTAATTCATAACCCAAAGCAATTTTATACAAATTACTTCTAGAATTCAAGTTTTGTAATTTATTCAATTTAGTCCCTAATTTCCAATTGAACACCTTACTCAAAGAATTTCTTCATTAAACTTTAACACATGCATATACTCATTTTCTAGGCCTCATAATAATCATAAAGTAAATATTTTGATGTTGGATTTGTGGCCCCGAAACCACCATTCCGACTAGGCCCTATTTGAGGATGTTACAAGGGGCTTGAATGCAACTTTGACAAGTCTTCAAGGGATTCTTTGCAAGATTAATTAATCAGCTAATAAGCTAATTTGGGTCAGCATATGGATGGTTTTACGCTGCCCAATCCCTGGCTAGTTCAGTTCAACTGGACCACTTTTTCCATAATTAATTAATAATAATTTATTTAGCCCAAATTAAATTAGGTATAAATTAAAATTAATTATATTATGAATTAATATACATAATTGGACCGTCCTAGGCTGGAAATTAATTTTCCTCGATACTTCTAATTACTTCTCAGTTTTGTGCTTCTGGTAGTGTCTACCGAGCCATTTTTCGCCCTTTGC
Source organism: Gossypium arboreum (assembly GCF_025698485.1). Taxonomy (NCBI): domain Eukaryota; kingdom Viridiplantae; phylum Streptophyta; class Magnoliopsida; order Malvales; family Malvaceae; genus Gossypium; species Gossypium arboreum. Next base: position 28,509,844 of record NC_069080.1, on the reverse strand, counting down.
ACAAATCTGTCGAAAATAACCAAAATTCACCAAAAATAATTATAAATTTAAATAAATTTAAACATGTTCATATTTTAAGTGCACTTTAATTATTTTATAAAAATTAATTATTTGTCGACAAGAATTTAACCGAATTCGCATGATTTTAAGTTAAAATGGGTATGAAAAAGTGTGTAAATTTTTGTATTTCCAGTGACCAATTTGAGCAATTTCTTAATTAAAGTGATTAGATTAAAACAAATTAGGGTGACCAAAATAGGAACAATGCTATTTTAAAGTGACCTGTAGTGTAGTTTAGCCTATTACTTAAGTCCCAATTATCTATGTTCGATCTATCCCTCTACTAGCTCATTATAACTCTGTATGGATAGCATAATAGATTGCATGAATTACCCTGCACAATAAATACATTTTCTCGAGAAGGTAAGTGATGACATGAAATTTAATTTAATTCCTTTGTGTAACATTTAATTGGATGAAAACAAAGTAAATAATTTAGTCCAAAATGAAAATTTGAATATTCATCGTTGTTATACTTTATTTGAACAAATAAATTAATTTCTAATACAATAAAGTTGAGATGATTTTAACAGAACTAGAATTGTATTGTGTAAGTTATTTAATTGAATTAATTAATATTAAAGATAATTAATTAAAGTTTGATTAGATAGTTACGAGAATTAGTTTTTGATTCGATTCGAGAAAGGTTAGCACATATACTTAAATCTAACTTAGATCTGTCCACCTAGCTCAACAAGGAATATGTAACGACCCAATGTTCGTCAGTGTTGAAAAAGTCAGATTTGAGATTGAATTCTCTAAATTGAGTTGCCCAAAAAATTTAACAAGGAAATTATAAGTTGAACATGAGACTAAGAAATGAGATTATTTAATAATTAAATTGATTAAGTTGTAATAAATGGTACAATAACTAAATTGACAAGAGTGTAGAATAAGAAGAATTTGATTAAAAGAAGATACAAGGTCTTAATGTAACACCCCTTGCCCAACCCGATCGTTGAGTTCAAATTACAGGATGCTAAAGTCGTTGCCGGAGCAACTACAGACAATTGACATTCAAGTTAATATAAACCATGTAATCATTGTCACACCCCAATATTGGGCCTAGAAGTTTAGAGGATAAATTAGGAATTTTGGCTCGGAATGGGTTCGAAAATTTTGAATTATGATAACCCAGAATTGTTTTTGTCTGTGAATCTTTGAAAATTAAATCAATTTTTAAAAATAATGTTCAAATGACTTTCAATTTTGAAATAAGGACTGATTTTTAAGAGTCTGAATTATGAGTTTTTAAAAGGTAATTAAACGAAATTTTAACTTTCACCCTATTTTCCCCTTCATCTTTGTAAAACCCGCGTTAATCTCTTCTCCATACTTTTGTTTTGTCGTCCATTGCATTCCAAAGCTCCTCTCATTCAATTTTGATTCCAAAACTTAATACCTTAGATTTCTATCACTCCCCAAGTCATAAACCTCCATAGTATTTCAAGAAAAAATCCAAGAACACCATAAATTTCTCCATTGTTGATTTTTTGGGTTTTTTTGGTTTTTGATCAAATGTTCGTTTTTCTTCAACTAAGGTAACGATTCTATTCCTTATTAGTTTTTTATGTTATTTGATCCTTTAAATTGATTTTTTAGCCAATAAATAGCATGTTTTAAATAAAAGCCAAAAATTAGGTCGTTAATGGTAGATTTCAGGATTTTGGGTAAAAATGTGGTTTCAAAGTGTTTTTCAATCAGTTTTGATATGATTAGAAGTTTTCTAAACTTACTTTAAGTTTTCATTGAAGATTTCCAACATTTCAATGAATTTTTGTAAAAATTACCTTAAACATGCCGAAAATTTTGATACCATGAATTGGGTGGTTCTAAGTAGTTTAAAGGCTGAGAATTAGTAGCAGGTGAATAATTAGATGAACAAAATTAGTTTTAGGAAAAAATATTAAGTATAGACAGAGATATTTGAAATTCAAATTTGTTATGTCGAAGGTTTTGATTACAAGAGAATTTAACTTAGGCTTGTGTTTTGATTGTTTGAAGTGAGTCTTTGGTTGATTGTTGATTGTGTTGTTGTGTGATTTACCTTGTCGAAGCATTAAAACCATTGGAGCCTTCTATGAGCAAGGACAAAGGTAAGGAAAAGCTAGTTTAAGCTGTCAACAATTAGGCGAAAGCGTGATTGGTGAGTGTTTGGAATTGCTACTTGTAGACACGATTCATAGTGTTAATTGGGAGCTTAGGAATAACCTAAACCCCTATCCTAAGTTTCGAGTGTAAGCTTTCCATTGCCCTTATTTTATTTTGGAAAATTATGTTATTATGTGAATAATTGTGGATTGATTATTATGATGCGATATTGTGATATGAAACATGTGTGATGACTATTGTGAATTTTGTTGTGCTGTGGGCACGATATACATGCCAAATGAAAGTGATAATGATATGCTAATTGTAACAACCTATTTTTTTAGGGTTAATCAGAATAGTGATTTCGGGACCATAATCCGAAGTCAAAATATTTATTTTTAATATTTTATTATGGCTTACAACATGATAGAATTATTGTGTGAAAATTTCAAAAAAAATTTTACCGTTTGAGTGGTTAATTCGGTAAAAAGGACTAAATCGCGTAAAGCGTACAACTTGTGTTCTATTAGTTAAAAGTATCTAATGGCTATGAAATTAAATAATTAAGGGTTTTATGTTGAAAATAGCCCTTTTATAATGCAAGTGGACGGTTCTATGCATGAAATAGTGAATTTTTAATGTTTTAATCAAAGGGTATTTTGGTAAATTAGTTAATAAGTTTAGTTAAATAAAACAAAATAACACATGCATTTTTATTTCTCTTGTTTCTTCAAACGAAAATGGAAGAAGAGAAAGACATTATAGCTTGAAGCATTAGGCCATGGAGAATTGAATGCATGTAAGTTATATTTTGTTCCGTTTTTAATAATTTCTACGTTTTTGAGATCATTGCATCAAGTATTAGCTAGCCCATACCTTTAATTTTGAAATCTCTCATGATTTTATGAGATTCCATTGATGAATATTCATGCTTTTTGATGATTGATGATGAAATATGGAAGTTAGATGATAGTTTTACATATTTTACAAAGTGATTTTGAGTAAAAATGCAAATTATGGACTAATTTGTGAAATTATGAAATTATGTGGTTAAAAGTAAGAATGAAGTGAAATTATAGGTTAATTTATAATTGGGTAATATTCGGATAAGCATGGGATTGTTTAAATTTCATGAATTTTATATTTTATGTGTCAATGACAAAATTGCAAAAATGTGAAATAATAGGGGAAAAGTGTAATTTTGCCAAAATGTGTAAATTGTGTTAAATTGGATGAATTAATGATTAAATAAGTAAATTTGTTATTATATAGATTGAGAAAAATGAGATTCGGATCTAGAACGGGAGAGAACAAAGTATCGAATTAGTCGAGCTAATTCGTCGTTACAGCGAATGAGGTTTTCGTATGCTAATAAACTATTATAAATACTTATTTATTATTGAATTGAATTGAATGATGAATGGTTATGATTGCGAGTCGAAATCGACAGAGTTAGGACATCCGAAAGTCCCGTACGAACATTAGGAATACTATAGGATATCATGACATTAGGATTACCGAGATGAGATTACATATAAGATCATGTCTGGGACATTGGAATTGTATTGCGATTATGGGTAATACCATGTCTGGGACATTGGCATCATTATGCGATTACGTGTAAGACTTTGTCTGGGACATTGGCATCATTATATGATTTTGTATAATACCATCTCTGGGACAGTGGCATCGACATGTGATAACATGTAAGACCATATCCGACATATGGCATTGTATGAGCTTATGTGATATCCGAGTATTCTTAGCAATTTCGAAGGGTTCAACGGGTATGTCAAGACAAGAAATTAAGTATGATCGGAATAAGTAAAACAGGTACGAAGAGAACCTATGTGAGAATCGAATGAAAGTATATTGGTGAGTTCATATTGTATCATGTATATTAAATAAGAAAAAATTGTGTATAAGTACGTATTATGTCAAAATGTGTTCATTTGATTAGAATGAAGTATGAATTGAATAAATGTTGAGTTATTAAATGAAAAGTATGAATTGAGAAAGGTAAGTTGCCAAATAAGACCATAGTTGAGCTATGGCAATTGACTAATAAGACCATAACCGAGTTATGGCACATGAAGGAAAGACCAAAGCAGGTCATTGGCAACGTATGAGTAAGACCATAGTTGGACTATGGTATTGGAAAATCGATGAATATTGAATTGAATAAAGTTTATATATAAAATTGCTTATGCATATAAAAATATGAATGAATTGCTAAGAAGTATTCAAACCATACATGTTTTGAATGAATAAACACATGAAAATCTTGATTAACTATGTACATGAATTTGAGATAGAATGAAAAAATCATATGAATTATATCATGTTCTGAGTAATTATTTAAAACGCGGTTATTTAATAATATGAGTTTATTACCATACGAGCTTACTAAGCTATATAGCTTACTTTGTTTTCTTTTCTATGTTTATAGAGTTTCGAAGGCTTGCTCGGGTTAAAAGTCATCAGATATCTCATCATACTATCCAACTATGGTTTGGTACTTATGAGCTTTGTGATATTTGTTATATGGCATGTAATGGCTTTATGATTATTTGATGAGTGCAATTAATTTGGCAACTAATGCCTATGTGTTTGATACAATTAGCCAAAAGATGTGGCTTGAAAATGATGTTATTTTGATGTGTAAAGGATGTCTTATGTTATGGAATAATTTGGAATACTTGGTGATGGTTCAAATTTTTTATTTGATTATTTGGTAAGTGATGAGTACTTGCTTATATAATGCATGATTTTAAACTTGATCAAGGAATGATTAGTAGATGATTTATGAGTCAAGCTTGGTGTGTGATTGATGATGATAAAATACATATTTGAAATAGGTTGAATTAATAAATGTGATATGTGTTTTGGTATGTGATGGAATAGGTGAGAAATGAGAAATGAATCATGCTAGTTTTGGTATGTGTTTTGTATAGGAAATGGTTATGATTTGAGTTGTTGAAAATAGAGGGAATTGCTGTGACATGTTTGGTGCATAAAATGACATGTTTTGGTTGCATATTAATGTATTGAATCGGTGCAAAATGTTGTGTTTTAGGTATGCATGAGAAGGGTGAGAAATGTGGCTTAAACCAAGCCTATTTTCACTCCACATGGCTGAGCACACGAACGTGTGGCTCGACTGTGTGTGACACATGGCCTTGGTACACGGCCGTGTGTTCCCTAAAGCTTATTCTGAATTAAGTCAGATTGTTACACAGGCCAGGCACACGGGTGTGTGGTAGGCCGTGTGACTCAAGTCAGTATGTATGCCCTATTTTCACACGGCCTGTGACACGGGCGTGTCTGGTGGCCATGTAAGGCACATGGCTTGTTCACATGGGCGTGTGACCCTTGAATGTTTGAAAATTTTTATGAGATTTTTAAAGTTTGCAAATGTTATCTGTTTAGTCCCGAACCTCTTCCAAGCATGTTTTAAAGTCTCGTAGAGTCTTATAAGGGACATTGTGAATATATTTCATTGATGTTTATGTGAAAATGAATAATTTATATTGTGATTGATAGGTAATGTCTCGTAGCCCTATTCCAGCGACGGATACGGGCTGGGGGTGTTACATTTTATTGGTATCAGAGTTACAGTTTAGTCGATTCTAGGACTAGCGTAGCAAGTGAGAGTCTAGCTATACATTTCATATTTAACCTGTGATAGTGTGATATCTCCCGATTCTGATGAGAATTGTTTTAATTAGACAAATGTGCTTTCCAACTGAGCTAACTCTGATAGTGCAGAATGTTATACTCAATTGTTTGAGTGAAAATGTGATTATGATGAGTTGAAACTCATAAAAGTATGAATCAGAGTACATGATATTCTGCTATTCATAAATATTATAATTATATAAGTATATGAGTTGTGATGTTTGGTCTATGATTGTTATGTGAATATTTTCATTGTGAATTAATGATTTGATTTAGCGTATGAGCTATGTGTTAAGTACAAAAGTGATTATAAATAAATGATTGTTAAGTATTTTGAGGGTGTGGAATTAGTAATGAACTGGCCATTCATACTAGTATGTGTGATGTGCATATTGTATGAGAGTTAAATTTTAGGCTTTATAACCCTCACCCCCTTATTGGTAAAGTATTGCAATGAAATCCGAATTATTTAGATTAAACAAACTTACAAGTGTAAAATTACAGAGTTTCATGATTTGAAGGATTAGTACTGTGATCAGATAAGAGAATGAGTCCGCAAGTGAAAACAGTAACAGAAAAGATAATGAATCGCGTTGAAGGCCATTCGTAATATGCAAAGTCACTGTTAAAGAAGTTGAATTCGATGAGATGAAAGTATTCAGGTTTGATGTCTAAATAAACTATTAATTGGAAGTTCTTCTGAATTGATTTTTGTTAGTAATGGGATAATGTGAAATCAGTGATGACAAAATTAGATAGTGGAATAATGTTTGAATTGAAATGATAGCTGAGTGCAGTGGTTATAGTCGGGCCGTTACTATGGTTTATTCTGGGCATTCTTTGTGTACATTTATCCTCAGAGGTATGTGTAACTGTATATTTTCAAGTGAAATTCTTATCATATGAGAACGTTATTTAAATACTGATATACTAAAGCATTGTTGGGCTGTTCGGGTTATGATCGGCATTATTTTTTTCTCTGGTAATTTATTACATTGTGTCAATAGAATATCGACGGTAAAATTTGTATAATGTTAGTATTCTGTTTCTATTGGTTATTGTTCTGTTGAAAATACATTAAGATTATATTGCTTCTGCTACCGTTGATTCCAATGCATATGAGTGATGCTTTACTTCTGGATTTCCTCTGAGACATCATCGAGATATTTACCATCTAATATGAGGGCTTTCTCAAAAAGTTCAGTATAGTATTATATTTGGGATTACAATATCTTGGTTTTCTTATAATTCTATGTGATTGTCTACAAGAGATTTTTTTTGACAGAGATGACCATATCTAATATGATTTAAATTTTCTAGTTTGATCCTGGGAGTACAGTGGTATATTTCTCAGATTTATAGAGGTTGTGTTTCTGTACTGGTTGCTACTGAAATCATATTCAAATTTCTCTTGTGTTTAGAATGCATTATTGATAACTAGCACATTATATATCTATACGGTTGAGATGTCGGTCTTATTATGGAACTATGATTTTAATCTATCTAATGGTTGTGGCTTCAGTATAGTTCAAAGCTTCGTTGATTAATAATTGAAAAGTTATTGCTTGACAGTTGAGATCGATTCAGTTGTCTAGTTTGATTGGATTAATTTCTTGAAGGATTAATCAAGTTACTTGTATCTGAATCTATCCGCAGGGTGGAAATAAACTTTGAACGTTCACGGGTAAATAGATGAATATTTTGAATGCAAAATTCATATTCTAGAAGACATGATACAGAATTATATCTATCAGAATAGTTTTATTGAGAAATGTTTTTGTAGATCGTGCTTGTGAAGTCTGCATGATATGATATTTATTAATAAAGTGGTAAACAGTTGAAGACATTATTAATTGAAGCATCAGTTGTGGTTTAGCCTGCATAGGTTAAAAAGTTATTCGACATGAGAATTAGAGGTGGTTGAAATGGTATTTGTGTTGAATAGTTAGCAACATTAATTGTTTGTTGAGTAATGTAACCTTTTGAAGACTGCAAGAGTTTTAAATAATTGATGTTTCTGAAAGATCTGAATTTGAGACAGTAATGATGGCTTGAACTGTTGAAAGATTGTGAGTCAGTGATATATTATCACCCTGGGCAAACGATTATAGTCTCGGATGTTGTGAGCCAGAAATCTTTGTGTGTTTTACAACCAATAAACATGGGATTGATCTAATCAGATGATTAGTTATTGGCTGAGCTAGAAACTAAATTGATGTTTAATCAGCGAATTTGTGATGCTAAGAAGTATTTCAGTGAATTACAAGTTAAAAAGGGTACAACATAAATTGATTTCTGATTCAAAATTTCAAATTGGTACTGAAAATTGTTCATTGTGTCGAGATAGAGTTCATATACCAAGAAATCCAGAGATTTTACAATAATTGTGACATCTAGCACAGTGGTAATCATCTATCCATTCGTGGAGTACTAAGATGTATAATAATCTAAGACAGTTGCATTAGTGAATAATTATAAAAAGTGATACTTCTAACTTTATATCCAAATGTCTAATTATTCAACAGGTTAAAGCTAATTATCGAGTGTCTTCAGAACCGTTACAGCATGTGTTGATAACTGAGTAGAAATGAAATAGAATTTTGATGAATTTTTGTAATGGGATTATTCATATCACCGAAAAAGACAAATGTTATTTGAACTATTGTTGAAATTTGAAGAAGTCTGCATATTTTATCTCCGTATGTACGAATTTCTCTCTTGATAGACTAGTTGAGTCATACATTCCTGAGATGGTTGATTTTTTTTTTTTACAAAGTGCCAGTTTTCATTGTTCAATTGGAGATACGAGGTTTATATCGTGTTACTGAAGTAAACTACAGTGAGCTTTAGGTATGGGTTTGCTTTGTAACACTGTTTATTATCCTCAATGTGATAGTTAGTATGAAAAGTGATTCAGATTTTCGAAAATATATTCTGCTACTTTGTTTTAGAACTTGAAAGGAACTGAGAAAGACATTTATTATTGGTTAAGTTTGTGTATAATAATAGGTATGAGATGAATATTAAGATAGCATTGTATGAGTATGGTATGGTTGCAATTATTGAACTTCGTTGTATTGAATCGAATTTTGATAAAAAGAATTCTAGGGTCGATGTGATTAGAAAGACTGAGGAGAAATGGAAGTAATTCCTGACAGTCTAAAAGCAGTTTCAAATTGGCAGAAAACATATGCAGACTTGATACGTAAAAGCATTGAATTTCAGTTAGAAAACTGAGTATTTGTGAAAGTATTCTAGTGGGAATAGAATTTCTCAATTTAGCTATAAAGAGAAGTTGAGTTTGTGATTAATCGGACTGTATGAAATTATTATCAGAACTTGAGAAGATCCATAATGTGTTTCTTATATATATATGATGTGATGATATAGATAAGACCTTTGTCTATAATATCTCTTTCAGAAGTAGAAACTCGGCTTAATATGACGTATAGCAAAGAACAAATAAAAAATCTTAGCTTGTGAGATTAAAGAGTTGAGAAATCTGTAGCTATGTGTGAAATTAATAAGGCAAATGAAAAAAAATTACTAATCTATTATCTGATAAGATTTTCGGGGACGAAAATCCCTAAGGGGGAGAGTTGTAACAGCCCCTTTTTTTAGGGTTAATCAGAATAGTGGTTTCGGGACCATAATCCGAAGTCAAAATATTTATTTTTAATATTTTATTATGATTTACAGAATGATAGAATTATTGTGTGAAACTTTCATAAAGAAATTTTACCGTTTGAGTGGTTAATTCGGTAAAAAGGACTAAATCGCGTAAAGGGTAAAACTTGTGTTCTATTAGTTAAAAGTATCTAATGGCTATGAAATTAAATAGTTAAGGGTTTTATGTTGCAAATAGCCCTTGTATAATGCAAGCGGACGATTCTATGCATGAAATAGTGAATTTTTGATGTGTTAATCAAAGGGTATTTTGGTAAATTCGTTAATAAGTTAAGTTAAAAAAAAAATAACACATGCATTTTTATTTCTCTTGTTTCATCAACTGAAAATGGAAGAAGAGAAAGCCATTATAGCTTGAAGCATTCGGCCATGGAGAATTGAATGCATGTAAGTTCAATTTTGTTCTGTTTTTAATAATTTCTACGTTTTTGAGACTGTTGCATCGAGTACTAGCTAGCCCCTACCTTTAATTTTGAAATCTCTCATGATTTTATGAGATTCCATTGATGAATATTCATGCTTTTTGATGATTGATGATGAAATATGGAAGTTAGATGATAGTTTTACATATTTTACAAAGTGATTTTGAGTAAAAATGCAAATTATGGACTAATTTGTGAAATTATGAAATTATGTGGTAAAAGTAAGAATGAAGTGAAATTATGGAGTAATTTATAATTGGGTAATATTCAGATAAGCATGGGATTGTTTAAATTTCATGAATTTTATATTTTATGTGTTAAGGACAAAATTGCAAAAATGTGAAATAATAGGGGAAAAGTGTAATTTTGCCAAAATGTGTAAATTGTGTTAGATTGGATGAATTAATGATTAAATAAGTAAATTTTTTATTATATAGATTGAGAAAAATGAGATTCAGATCCAGAACGGGAGAGAACAAAGTATCGAATTAGTCGAGCTAATTCGTCGTTACAGCGAATGAGGTTTTCGTATGCTAATAAACTATTTAAGCTGTGTTATAAATACTTATTTATTATTGAATTGAATTGAATGATGAATGGTTATGATTACGAGTCAAAATCGACCGAGTTATGATGTCTAAAAGTCCCGTACGAACCTTAGGAATAGTATAGGGTACAAATGTCATGACATTAGGATTACTGAGATGAGATTACATGTAAGACCATATTGGGACATTGGCATTGTATTGCGATTATGAGTAAGACCATATCTGGAACATTGGCATCATTTTGCGATTACGTGTAAGACCATGTCTGGGACATTGGCATTGTAACATCCCTCACCCGTATCCAACGTCAGGACAGGGTTCGAGGCATTACCGGACTTAAACATTCACAACATGCAAAATCGGGCCACAAAATTTTGTCCAAAATTAGAAAATCTTAAACACATACATATCATACCTTATACAGGCCTTCGAAGCCTATAACATACATTGGGGTGGTTCGGGACTAAACCAAGAACTTTGAAAATCTATGGGCAACTTAACTAATTTTCTTACTTCGGAGAGTCATGCGCCCGTGTGGATTGGGCCGTGTGGTCACACACGTCCGTGTAGCTTGGGACACGCTCGTGTCCTATGCCCATGGAGCTTTCTATCCATTTGGTCATGAACAAGTTAGGGTCACACGGCCAAGGCACACGCCCATGTGCTTAAGCTCGTGTATCTATCCGTGTGGACAATTTCAAGGCCATTTTCTAAGCCAATTGTCACCCTTAATTACCTTCATACACTTATACATTTTCATAGCAATTTACATGGCATATTTGAGTAATTATATATTCACAATCAAGACACAAGCATGGCATTCTCACAACAACACATAATATATTACCAACCATGCATGGCACACAAGCATATGCACATCACCAATATCAGACATTAGCTAGATTTATAAGTCAGAATCGTTAGCTCACAAAAGACCAATATAATTGGCCAAATTATAATAACACATGTTATAAAACTAGATCCATATACATGCCACTCACTTGAAAATTCTAGTGTATGTGTTTATACTCTCAAGGTGTTGGCTTGATAGTGTGATGCTGCCTCCGACAATTTCCAACCCTGAGCTAACCTGACAACACTAAAAGAAATGGAAAGGAGGTGGTAAGCTTTACGCTTAGTAAGCTCGCATGAAATAATAATAAGCAATTTACTAACACGCTTTCCATAGAAAACTAACCCAATTGTACATTTACACATGTTCTGGTTAAGTTGCTTTCTTGACTCACAATCACTAAATCATTTATATCTGGAGTTACAAAACTTCAAACTAATATCTGTAAATTTTCCCAGAAACTAGACTCATATATATTTCCACCATAAAATTTTCAGAATTTTTGATCCAGCCAATAAGTACATTTTATTATTCAAAATCTCCCCTATTTTGCTATTTGACAGCTTCGACCTTTCTTCAGTAAAATTTATTTATCTCATAGTACGAGACTTGGATAATGTTCCAGTCTCTTTATCCTAAAAGAATACTCATTAAGGATTTTATTCATATGATTTATAACTCATAATTATTTTTTCACAATTTTTAGTGATTTTCCCAAGTTAGAACAGGGGATTTCGAACTCATTCTGACTCTATCTCACAAAAATTCAAATATCTCATAATAAAAAATTATTTTACTTACATAGTTTCCTTTATGTGAAATTAGACTCATTAAGCTTTAATTTCATATATTATTCAGCCTCTAATTCGACTTCCACCATTTATGGTTATTTTTCAAATTCGGGCTACTGCTGTTGTTCAACACTATTTTGGTGCAAAAATCACAATAGCTATCATAATTCCATTGTCATATTGATCACGGACTCATTATTTCATAAATCTCATATTCAATTACACAATGTAAGTTAACATGATATTGCAACACAATTCATAATCATAAGTATGAGGATGATTCATCTTTCAAATCTTTTCACTTATTCATCATGTATATACATATATATGCATGAATTTGCTTACTCATCATTTATCACATTTCAGTAAGGCATCACTTATGAGTATAATGTACGTACCTGTACATATCCATAGCATATCAATTAACTTTATCTTTATCACCACGCCCATCTCGGGACTTTCATTGCATCATTATTATGATACCCGTTGAATTTCCGATGGACCTTTCCTTTTCCAGTTGTACACTCGAGGTGTACATTTCTTTCTGAGTGGTACACACAAAGTATACCTTACCTTTTCATATGATATACACAAAGTATACCTTTCCTTTTCATATGGTATACAAAAAGTATACCTAACCTTTTCAAATGGTATACACAAAGTATACCTTTCCTTTCCAAATTTGATAGTCGAAGCTATCCCTTTTCACATTCGATAGCCGAAGCTATCATTATTCACTAATCAGGTAGCCGAAGCTACTACTTTTCACTGATCAGGTAGCCAAAGCTACCATTTTTCATTGATCAGGTAGCCGAAGCTACCACTTTTCACTGATCAGGTAGCCGAAGCTACCACTTTTCACTGATCAGGTAGCCGAAGCTACTACTTTTCACATTGTACACACAAGGCGTACATTTCCTTTTCATAATGAGATCAAAAGATTATCCTTTAGGGACAACCTTTATTGCAACATATGCAAGATCTCATATTCTCGGTAATCACCAATTTCTTTTAAATATCATATCCCATCAAATTTCTATTAACATCAAATTCAATACAATTATAACAAATTATATTTCATGTATATCAATAATATCATGAATAATAGGCTTATTAAATCATGCGAACTCGGATCCAGAAATGATAATTTACCATTCTAGTCCATAACTTTGTATTTTTCCGATTTAAGCCCAAATCTCGATTTCCTTGATCTATAATATCACATTTAGCCTAATAATTAGTCACACTATTCATATGGGTCTAAAAATCATATTTTTAAAAATTTTCATTTTGACCCCTAAACTTTTGCAAATTTGCACTTTTGCCCCAATGTTCGGAAATTAAATTTCTTCCTATTTTCTTATGTTTTATGACATGCTGATCATTTTTTCCTTCTATGGAAACATAAAATTCTCACTCTAACATGTACTTATGAACATTGGGTATTTTTACCGATTATGTCGTTTTATTCGTTTTCACGTAAAATCGCTTAGCAAAAGTTGTTTAACACAATTTCAAGCTTCATATTCTACCATTAAACATAAAAATACATGCATATCATTCATGGGTAATTTTTTAAACATAAATCCTAGCTCAAAATAATGGTAGAAATGAGCAGATCATGTTACTGGAATTTCAAAAATATATAGAACATTAAAAACGGAGCTCAGAATCACTTACTATTAAGCTTGGAAGCTTGGCCAAACCCTAATCATGGTTGCTCTTGGTAAATTCTGCTGTATCAAGAAGAAAGGGACACATTTTGGGTTTAAAATTTATCTTTTAATTCATTTTACCCCTAAATGACCAAAATGCCCTTTTTACTATTCTTTCAAATTTTACCCAACCAAGGCCATTTTTGTCCAAAAAGTTAAACAATGGTTTACTATCATTTAAGGACCTTCCATTTAAAATTTCATGACAATTAGACACCTCTAACATGTAAAACTCAACTTTTCACTTTTTACAATTTAGTCATTTTTACTAAATTGAGTGCCCAAACGTCAAAATTTTTGAACGAAATTTTCACAAAATTATTTTGTGAAATCATAGACCATAAAAATATGATAAAAATGAAATTTTACTCATCGAATTTGTAGTCCCAAAACCACTGTTCCGACTAAGCCCAAAATCGGGATGTTACAGGCATCATTATATTATTTTGTATAATACCCTATCCAGAAAAGTGGCATCGATATGTGATAACATGTAAGATCATATTCGGGATATGGCGCTGTGTGAGCTTATGTGATATCCGAGTATCCTTAGGAATTCCAAAGGGTTCAACGGGCATAGTCAAGACGAGAAATTAAATACTATCGGAATAAGAAATAAAAGTACGTACATAACCTATGTGAGAATTGAATGAAAGGAAATTGGTGAGTTCATATTGTATCATGTATATTAAATAAGAAAGAATTGTGTATAAGTATGTATTATGTCAAAATGTGTTTATTTGATTATAATGAAGTATGAATTGAATAAATGTTAAGTTATTAAATGAAAAGTATGAACTGAGAAAGGTAAGTTGTCGAATAAGACCATAGCTGAGCTATGGCAATTGACTAATATGACCATAACCGGGTTATGGCATGTGAAAGAAAGACCAAAGTAGGTCCTTGGTAATGTATGAGTAAGACCATAGTTGGATATGGTATTGGAAAATCAATGAATATTGAATTGAATAAAGTTTATATATATAATTGCTTATACATATAAAAATGTGAATGAATTGTTAAGAAGTATTCAAACCATACATGTTTTGAATGAACAAACTCATGAAAATCTTGATTAACTATGTACATGAATTCGAGATAGATATGAATTATATTATGTTCTAAGTAATTGTTTAAAATGCGGTTATTTAATAATATGAGTTTATTACCATATGAGCATACTAAGCTATATAGCTTACTTTGTTTTCTTTTCTATGTTTATAGAGTTTCGAAGGCTTGCTCGGGTTGGAAGTCATCCGAGATCTCATCACACTATCCAACTATGGTTTGGTACTTATGAGCTTTCTGATATTGGTTATATGGCATGTATGGGCTTTATGATTATTTGATGAGTGCAATTAATTTGGCAACTAATGCCTATGTGTTTGATACAATTAGCCAAGAGATGTTGCTTAAAAATGATGTTATTTTGATGTGTAAAGGATGTCTTAGGTTATGGCATAATTTGGTATACTTGGTGATGGTTCAAGTTGTTTATTTGATTATTTGGTAAGTGATGAGTACTTGCTTATATAATGCATGATTTTAAAGTTGATCAAGGAATGGTTAGTAGATGATTTATGAGTCAATCTTGGTGTGTGATTGATGATAATAAAATACATATTTGAAATAGGTTGAATTAATGAATGTGATATGCATTTTGGTATGTAATGGAATAGGTGAGAAATGAGAAATGAATCATGCTAGTTTTGGTATGTGTTTTGTATAGGAAATGGTTATGATTTGAGTTGATGAAAATGGAGGGAATTGGTATGACATGTTTGGTGCATAAAATGACATGTTTTGGTTGCATATTAATGTATTGAAACGGTGCAAAATGTTGTGTTTTAGGTATGCATGAGGAGGGTGAGAAATATGGCTTAAATCAAACCTATTTTTACTCTACACGGCTGAGCACGCGGGCGTGTGGCTCGACCGTGTGTGACACATGGCCTTGGTACACGACCGTGTGTTCCCTGAAGCTTATTCAAATTAAGTCAGATTGTTACACGGGCCAGGCACACAGATGTGTGGTAGGCCATATGACTCAAGTCAGTATGTATGCCCTGTTTTCACACGTCCTATGGCACAGGCATGTCTGGTGGCTACGTGAGGCACATGGCCTATTCACACGGGCGTGTGACCCTTGAATGTTTGAAAAGTTTTATGAGTTTTCTAAAGTTTGCAAATGTTATCGGTTTAGTCCTGAACCTCTTCTAAGCATGTTTTGAGGTCTCATGAAGCCTTATAAGGGACATTGTGAATATATTTGATTGATGTTTATGTGAAAATGAATAATTTATGTTGTGATTGATCGGTAATGTCTCGTAGCCCTATTCCGATAGGGATACAGGTTAGGGGTATTACACTAATAATTAAAATATGTAGCTAAAGTAAGCGAAATTCCGGTAAGTATATGTGTTGAATTATGGAATGTGATATTATTATGACAAGTAATATGTGAGAATACTTGTTTTTGATATATGACATACTGATTTTAAGGGACACATACGTGATGGCTTAGTGAGCATTATTGTGGCACTTATAGTGCAATTAAATGCGAATCCGATAAGCATTCATTGTGTACAAGTTGTGATGTAAATTAATGAATATGAACAGAGATGGTGTGCATTGAATCAATAATTAAAAATGTGTAATTATGGATATTTTGGCCTTATGATCTCTTGAAACCATTGGATATAGATGGCATGCCATAGGATTGTGAGTGCTCACCTATATGTATATGTGATTTGGGCATTGAGGCCCTGAGACATGTTTGGAGAGATAAGGGAATTTGACCTAAGCTCCATTCAACAGGACATGTTTGGTGTGTTAGAGAGTGTTAGCTTTATGCTTCACTTTTTGGGATATGTTCGACTCTATGAGTCAATTGGTGTGTTAGAGATCCGTGTATCCGATGTTTGGTGGTAGAGCCTACTTTTATGTTTCATAGCCTCAAATGCCAAATTATTGTTTAAACGTGATCTTATTTATTGTGATAATACAATGTGAGAGGGTCGCATAAACATGTAAATAATATGCTAAATAAGTTGATTTAAGTTCCATGAAAATGATAGTATGTTCTCGTAGTAAATTGCATATGTAATTATAGTTTGGGTCATTTTCATTTAACTCGTGAATGCATGAGAATATATCAGCTAGACTTATGAGTTATTAAAGCATGTATACATTATTATTCTTGATGAATTATTGTAAAATGAATTATTTGAATATGAGTGGAGTGTAGATATACGTGGGAGTAGATGCTAGTTTTATGATTTAATGAAGCGTGAATATATTATTATGACATGGTTAGGATATGGATGTGAACTTGTTATAGTATGCTCTTGTTTAACCTTTGATATTGTGTATACTTTGTGGTTACCCCGACATTCACTAAGCTTGTTAAGCTCACCTACTCCTTTTAAACCATTGCATATTAGTAGCATCTCGATAGGAGCGGTGTGGTTTCAAAGGATTGATCCAAGCAAGACTATTTTATTATCTCATAGGTTTTCTTTATCCATTTTTGTTTTAGGGAAATAAAGACAATGTGACAGACTTTGTGCTAGTTTTTTCCATGATGTTTTGAATGTTCCATAGCTTAATTTCTCTTAGGATTTTGAGATTTAAACCGTGTTATGTTGATTACTACTTGGACTGATTTTCGATGTTGAAACTATTATTATGGTCATTTTGACGTTTATTTGATGATGTGATAGTAACATGATGAATTAGTTCAAGTTAGAGTGATCTTTATGCTAATGTATGTTGTATTTTTATGGTCTGGAGCAAAGGTATCTATATTCATGTTGGAAAAACGACACCTCTATGATTTTGAAATGTGCAGGAAGTCAGAATTTTAAATTGGTATCGATACCCTATCATGAGTATCAATACTCAGGGTAATTTTACCGATACATTTTCAATTATACCGATATTTTCTTGTGTTTTTTATTTAGACGAAAAACAAAATGCTGAGTTGGTACCTATTTTCCATACAATATCAATACCATGCAAGGAAAATATTAATACCTAAGTGAATTGTTTTGAATTTTTTCTAAATAGACCTTATGTGTGTTTAATTATTAGTATAATACTATCTGATGTATGATTAGCTAGTAACAATGATAACTAAAGAGTAAGATTGACTTAAAACCTATACGAATGATAATATAAAAGACATTTCTTTTATAATAAGTTTTTATTTGTTATGTACAACATGAGATGGTGGTGTGGCATCCTGATATTCGATCTCGAAGACTAGGCTGAGAATAAGGTGTTACAATCATAACCATTTCATTTCATAATCACCATATAAAATTTTCTTGAGTCTTTTACGAGCTTATGTATGATCTAGAATTGAACTAAAACCGAACAATGACTAATTTGCAACATTTTCAAAATTTCAACCTAATGTAACGACGTGAAGGGTTTGACTCACTGACTTGGCCTTATTGTGACAACTGGGTTCTTCGTCATGTCGTGTCTTAAAATTTAGAGCTCGTCGCAATGATAAATGCTCGACGTCGTGAAGCAAACTCTATTTTTGGCGCAAATTAGGCCATTTGATGCTTATTTCAACCAACCAAACCAATTTTCACATTTGGTACACTTAGCACAACATTTCACTAGCACAGTACATGCCATAATACATACCAAAGAGCTCACAACATCATTTCAATTCAATCTACCCAACATATCTTCATTTGAACAACAAAACATTACAAAATAGCTTAATCAATTCAACATAATCATCCTTGCATTTTACCATTCTTTACCATAATTTTTACTACCTCATTTTATACTCATCTTGCCATCTTAAATGTCAAACGCAAAGTCATGCAAGTTACCAAAACATACATCTACATGTATGAAGATTAACATTTCATAATTCAAACATTAACCAAGTTCAAAACAAACTATCCAACAAACGTAAACTAATATATTAACACCTATGTACATGCCACATAACCGGACTATAAAATGGTCAAAAGACTATCGAGTCAGTAGTAGGATAGTGTGGTGTTCAAACTGATCCAATCGACAGGTTCCACAAATCAACAATCTATAAGGGAAAGGAAAAGTAACGAGTAAGCATATCAAATGCTTAGTAAGTTTATTGGTATTTAAAAATAAATTTACCTTGATTTACAATTAAACATATTAAACTATTTATTTTGACAAAGTTTGCCTAACATAGCAAATCACTACAATAATGTGAGCTTCATTATATAATCAATCATATAATGTGCCAATTTTATAACATGTCAATACATATCATCTAAGTAATCATATCAATCTCGTGTTATTCATGGATAAAGTATTAATACATGTATATCAAAGATTTATATTCAAACCATTCATTAATATTGCATAGAACATCAATTACATTTTGTCACATTTCAATTTCTCATTCTTGTTATCAGTATTACTCGATAAAACTCAATAAATAAACTAGAATGCATTGGTACTAATCACATCTGATGCTCGTCTGTCATACCCTGATTTGGCCAATTGAATTGGCTCAAAAGACTATGTTGGTGAAGACCGCCTAGGTAACGAAACTTAGACCTGGTAAGTGAGAAAATTCATGGTGGAGTGCTACGAATAATTCGCCATTACTGCAGAGTATTATTCTAAGAGATAGTGGGATTGTAATTAGGGCGAGGACTTTATTAGACTGACTTTTCTGCTAATAAGATCGCCACTTGTGTTTTGGTGTCATTTCCTAAGTAAGTACGAAGGCTTGTAGGATATGTTTAAGTCATCTGGCATCTTAATGAAGGTAACGTGTCAGTAGTTAGAACACTTGTAGAGCCTCTTAGGATGTGATTAATTAGTGGAAGTGTGTGATAAAGAGTAATGATTAGGATAATCCTGGTTGGGGTTTGGATGAGGTTTATCTATAAATAGGATAATGTGATAGCGGAGAGAAGATTTATGATTCATCTTCTCCATTAGACTTTGTTATCATTGAAGAAACCAGGAGAGTTCTTCTTTGCTAACAAAGGTGTTAACCGTAAAAACTTAGGAGAGTTTTTGTGATAGTTGTCTACTGGTAAATTCTTAAACTTTCCTTTAAAATTTTACTAGATAGATAGAAACTAATTTAAGAAAGGATTGGTAGGATTTCCTTGTATACTGGGTATGAAAGAAACTTCTACCCAGGAACTATTTGCATGTCTATAGATTCTTATTATATCATAAAGTTTTAGTCATTTTCGATTATTAAAGAAGTTGTTTTCTTGTTTTAGCCAAAGAGATAAGAGAATGTCTCAGTAATAAAAGAAATTAACTAGTAGAGTAGATAAAGCTTTAGTAAATTATTCTAGTGAGTTCCTTTATACCTTGTGTTTGAAATCTGTGTTAAATCATTACTCCTAAATACTATACAACTAGGTAAGAGGTTTTGTCATTTGCCTTTGATGTTCATGTCTAAGGGAATTTATTCATAGATTCAGTATATGTAAGGTATCATACATATAAATAGGATGGAAAACCTGGTATATACATGGTGTGAGTACTCATTTCTTGGTGCACAAGCTCCATATCCATACTGGTGTAAGGAGGTAGTGGAGGGATGTTATGTATAATGTTTAAGAAGATGTAGGATAACTGATTTGCCTCTGGTATGGCATATTGATGCTAACCGTGATTGGCAAAGACCCGACCTTGTGGGGGACACTTATGTGTTCAAACAAGGAAGCAATTTAGGAGGATATGGAGGGAACGTTTGTTAAATAGCTCTGATGAGAAAATATGAAGATACAAGAAAGATGAGCTCTTTGGAAGCTAGGATCAGAAGCTAGCACAAGGAAGGGTGTACGAGGGATAAGGGTGCATATGGTAGTGCACGTTGCATGAAAATGAAATTAGTAAGCATGACAATCATAAATGGTAGCCCACACGAATGACATATTAGCGAAGCAGATGTGCTTGTGACTATTACATATGAGTTTAGAAACTAGTGTTATCGATAGCATGTAGGTTTGTTTCTGATAGTGTCTACCAACTAACCTCCAAATTAGAATAACGTATTTGCCAAAAATGGTGAGCTACTCTGATATATTGAGTTCCTGCTCTAAATTTCTGATGGTAATCTTAGTGGGTTTAGTCTTCCCAGGAACTCACTAAGTTCTCACGAACGTACCCAGTTTCCCTTTCCTTTCAAGTTTTTAGGTTGAGCATGGTGATTCAGGGGATATAACCAAATTTGCAGCCGTTTGTGAGCCTTTTTATTTGTGTGGTTAACATGTATTTGCTGGGGGTGTTAGGTCAACTGTTATATGCAGTCATTTTGAAACAATTAATTTGTATTTGAATCGTTAATTAGAAATTATTGATCGATTGATCCAAGGCGTCATTGGCTAAGAACTTTTATGAATTTTGAGAGATTGAATAAGTTGCCGCCAAAGGCTAAATTTTGCATCTTTAAATCTTTAATGTAGCTTTAACCTAATGGAATGCTACTATGGGAAAAAAGGGGTATTCGCCAAAATGAGTAATAGTTTAATAAGGTAAAAAAAAGTGCATTTCCCACTCTGGTCAACCTGTGATGCTCCATACCCGGATTCGTCGATCGAGTTGGCATGGGGGTTACATTGTCTGAGCTGAACATATATTCATGTCAGGTTACCCGTCCAAGCTAAACCTTTGTAATGACACATCTAATAGCTTAGCCAAAGCTATGAATTTACGTATCAAGTTACCTGACTGAGCTAGACCTTTGAAAGAGACCAAGTTACTTGTCCGAGCTAAACTCGTTTCACATGTATCTTCGAGTTCACAATGAATGTTGGATATCAGTAATCGTCGATAACCGCCCTGTATCCATGTGTACAAGACATCTACATAGTTTCATCAAGGCAATTTTGACATTTAAGTTCATTTATGTTTCTTTATAATTTTGTCCAAATCTCACCTTTTGTACCAAATCATAACAACTCAAATTTCAATTAAACATACATATATTTACAATTTAAAATATATAAAAATATAAATTCAATACACCATATAAATTTACTTGATTAAATAAGCAGACAAGTTGAATTGAAAAGACTATTCGATAATTTTACCTTTTCCCTGGTTATCCTCGACTTGGTAAAATTCTCGATCTAAACAATAATTCAATTCCAAATACTTTATATCATACTATTATATGCATATGACAGTTCAATTTCATTTTTTGATTGTTCCCTAAAGTTTTATATTTTATTCAATTTACTCCATGAAATCGAAATTATTGTAAATTTAAAATTTGAGCCTCAATTTCGAAACTGATCTCAATTCCATCCTTCTACGTCCCTCTAATACCTATAATTACATAAATTTAACATCAATTTCAAATTCTTTACGCTTTAGTCCCATGTTTAAAACTAACAACTTTCACTTTTCAATTTAGTCCTTTTCCATATCTAGGCTTAAAATCTAACAAATTAACAACAATTTCATCAAGCATTCAACCATGGAAACTTTAGAAAACTTTAACAGTTTTATAAATTGGTCTAAAAGCTAGCTAAATCAAGCTCATGGAACCTTAAAAACGTAAACATTACAAGAAAATGACTTAAAAATCACTTACCAAATGGAGGACCGAATGCTTAAGCTCATGAAAATGGCTTCCTAGGTTTTTCTTAAGTGGTTTTGGTTGGAGAAGAAAGGAAATAAAGATGATGACTTTTAAATTTTAGCTTATATACATATGATTAAATTAATTAATCTTAATTATTTTAACTAAAGTTTAACTAATTAATTCTTAAGCTTTATTAATAAATTAGTGGATAAAAATGTGCACCCACCACCGAATATCTATTTATAAATGGATCAATTACCTAATTGGTCTTTTAATTAATTAAAATCAATAGCGATTAACTTTTACAATTTAGTCTATGTACCTTAATTGACTATCTAATTAACAAAATTAATGGAATACATTTTAATTAAATTTTACATTGACCTTGTAAATATTAAATAATAATATTTATGTACTCGATCATAAAAAATGGGGCTCCGAAACCTCCATTTTTGACACCTTTGAAAAATGGGTTGTTACAACTCTCCTCTAAGGAAATTTCATCCTCGAAATTTTTGCCTGAGAATAGATTAAGGTATTGTGATTTCATAGCTTCCTCTGACTCCCACATAGCCTCCTCTACACCATTTCGATTCTATAATATGTTTACTAGTGATATCTGTAACACGCCTAACCGTATCTGTCACCGAACTGTGGTTAAAGGCATTACCGGACAAATCGAAACATTTTACGAATAATTCATAAACTTCATTCAAAAATCTTAGTCATACATCACAATAGTGTCCGTTATATAGGCCATCGAAACCTTAAACATGCATTAGAAAAGGGGTTGGGACTAAATCGAGCTCATACAAAATTTTTCAAAACTTAAACATTTTTCAAAGTTGTACAGGCAACACGCCCGTCTAAATAGGCTGTATGCCTCACATGGCTTTAGACACACCCGTCTGTCCAGGCCATGTCAAAACAGGGCATACATACTGACTTGTCCACACGGCCACAAGACACGCCTGTGTGCCAGGCTGTGTGAAAATTAGGGAGGCTATTGACTTGGGTTACACGACCAGTCACACGCCCGTGTGTCTAGCCCGTGCTTGAAACTGACTTGGCTACACGACATGCCCATGTGTACGACCATATGGTCTGCTTAGGCTCATTTCAAAATGGCCCTCGAGCAACACGGTTGAGATACACACCAGTGTCTCTGATCGTGTGGGCTAAACTATGCCAATTTGCCACCCATTAAGGGTCCTTCCTAGAAGCATCAAAACCACAACATTTTATACCAAATTCTCAACCATCTCACAACCAAATCGTACACCATTCATGCCATTACATTATCAAAAAATTCCATTCTCAATTCACCAACCAAGTCATACCAAATCCAAACCAAAATCATACCAAAGCATATGTTTCGATACTTCAAATTTACATCATTCAATCTCATAACCAAAACTTACCACTTTCTCAAATAAACATATACCAATACTTACCAAAATGACCAATTTCTATAGCCATTCCAAAACACATTATATTGATCATATTGCATCACATATTTCATACCAAGAACTCATTCATATACACAACCATAATCAAGCCAAATCACATGGCTAGATATATACATCACTAAACATAATCAAAGTACTTCTAGCCTATACATGCCATACTTTAATATTCACATTTTCAAAAGGCACCAAAAAGAAGTTCGATAGTGTGGTGATGGTTCTTGACGATCCCCGAGCTCCCGATAGCTATGATATCTATAAAACAGTGCAAACACACACAAAGTAAGCTTTCAAAAGCTTAGTAAGCCATATACAAAAAACATAACATTCAAAACATGAAAGCATCATCAAATTACATACACTCCATTGTCAAATACTATTACAAACCACATAATTCATATACATTTCTCATATACTCAATTTATTTGCACATATAGCAATGTCTCATACTTATATCACATATCATCACTTGTACATATACTTACCTTTTATTCTCAAACATAGTATACATTTCAAACGTACCTGAATTGAATACATAACTCATATATTCATTCATTTCTCAAAATTCCTATTGAACCATTCAGAATCATAAGGATACGTAGCTAGCTCAAAAAGCTCATACAATGCCAATGTCCCAGACGTGGTCTTACATGTAATCAAATATCGATGCCACTTCCCAGATAGGGTCTTATATGAAATCTAATACGATGCCAACATCCCAGACATGGTCTTACACATAAATCATAAGTTGATGACAAACGTCCCAGATGTGGTCTTACACGAAAACATATCGGATCCTATGTCATGACATATGTATCCTAACTATTCCTATGGTTCGTACGGGGCTTTTCGGACGTCAGAACTTTGTAGGAACTTTCTCGAATTTCATATATTCAGCTCTGATATCCATTCACCACAATTCAAATATCATATAAGCAATAATAATTCAATTTAACACATTTATTTGTCAACTTACCTCGTACAGATTCAGATAGACGGAATCGACTACTCAACGACTTTCGACTTTCCCGAAGCTAATTCTGTTTTCTTTAGTTCTTGATCTATATAAATTGAAATTTAACCTTTTTATTCAAAAAATCATTCAAATCAATCCACAAACACACATTTAGGGTATTTTACAAAATAGCCCTCATATTTTCATGTTTTGACAATTTAGTCCCTAATCACAAAAATCAAAAAATACAAAAAATTTGCATATACTTATGCTTAGCCAAATAATCATAGCACTCATCCAAGTCCACATGTTTCATTTATTTTGCATTTTAGTCCCTCAATTTACAAATTTCACAATTTAGCCCAAATTACTCAAATTCATCAAAAATTCAAAGACAAAACTTAGTAATCTAACACATATCTTTAATTTACTATCATCAAACTTCATAAAGCTCATAGTTTCATCAATGGAATAACTCAAAATCATCAAAAAAATCAAAAATTAGGACATGGGCTTGATAGTATACTAAGAAACAATCATAAAAACGAAGAAATTATCAAAAACCAAACAAAACACATACCTTAATCAAGCCAAACCTTAGCCGAACCCTAGCAAACTTTTATCTTTTCTTTTTCCTTTGATTGTCGGCAATATAGGATGTTTATGGCGTAATTTCATACTTTGTTTTATTTAATTCTTATTAATATATCATTTACCATATTAACCTTACTAAATCATTAACTTATAACATATAAACCATGGAAATAAATGTCCATCAACCTATACAATGGTTAAATATCAACATAAGGACCTCACAATTAATAAGCCAAATCAATTAAGTACTTTAACAAATAGCAGCCAACTTTTGCATTTAACGCTATTTAGTCCTTTTATCAAATTAAACACACATACGATTAAATTTTCATATAAAACTTTTACACATGCTAATTCACATATCACAAACATAGAAAATAATATTAAAATATTTTTCTGACTCAGATTTGTGGTCCCAAAACCACTATCCCAACTAAGGTCTAAACCGGACTGTTACAATTATCCCCCCTTAGGGATTTTCGTCCCCAAAAATCTTACCATTGAACAAATTTGGATAATGTCGTCTTATAACATCTTCAGGCTCCCACATAGCCTCTTCAACTCTGTGTTGATGCCACATTTGTATCACCCTAAACCCAGCCTAGAAGTTAGGCCCGAATCTGACATGTCACATTGAAGTGTTTTTCAAAAACCATGTTTTTGTTGAAAACCCTTCTTATTTGAAAACTTGAGTAAAATCCCAGATACGTTAGTTTATTTTATAAAGTGGTACATTGAAAAGTTATTAATTCTATTCCCAAAATTTCTTTTAAGTTGCAGAAGCTAATTTTAAAAGTAATTGATTTACTAAAATGTGATGTTAAAAACAAAGTTGCAAAACCATTCCGAGAATGT
Source organism: Gossypium arboreum (assembly GCF_025698485.1). NCBI lineage: Eukaryota > Viridiplantae > Streptophyta > Magnoliopsida > Malvales > Malvaceae > Gossypium > Gossypium arboreum. Next base: position 28,483,554 of record NC_069080.1, on the reverse strand, counting down.
TGCGGAAAAGTAGTGTTGTTTAAAAACAGTTATAAATCGAAGTAATTAAAACCCAAAGTTAAAATCCAGAAACTTTAAGAGGTCTTATTGCAAAATTTGAAAACCCGAAACGAAATCTAAAACATAAATAAAGTCTATAGGCAGTCGTGTTGCCATCTTCGAGTCCCTCGCAGCACCGATCCTCCTAATGCTAGGGATTACCTGCACAGTTAATAAACGGGGTGAGTTTTATGAAAACTCAATGTGTAATCCCCTTACTAGAGTAGCGATCAAGATATCTAAATGTAAACCGAATGTTTGGGCCAAATCACTTTTAACAATAATAATGACAAATTGTTTAGAGCATACGTGGTCCGAAACCCACTAAAATATTATTTAGGTCACAGCCCATAATAGAATCAACTGGGCCTAGCCCAAACCAATAATAGAACAAGTGGGCCTAAGCCCAATACAGTGATAGATCTTATAAATAGATATGCAACAGTGTGAGGATGCATCCCACCCCGATCCAACCAACACACCATCCGAACCAACCCTACACTTACGTGGGGATAAAATTGACCCACCCAACCAGTACACCAATGTTAGCATTGGTTGCATCACTAACTGTAATCGCAGTAAAGTTGCTAGTATATATGCGGCTCTAAGCCTTTAGTAGCGGTATTATAATTGGCACAAAGCCATAGGTAACTATATTATGTTTGGCACATAGCCATCAGCAACGGTAATATAATCGGCACACAGCCTTGGGTAAATATGATCGACACAGAGTCATCAATAAGTATGTTAGGCACATAGCCACGGGTAAATACGTTTGGCGCAAAGCCATAGTCAAGATGGAATAGAGCCATTTTTAGGTTGGCATAGAGCCATAATCAGATTACGTGACTTTAAGCCGTCCGTCGGTCCACAGTCGTCTTGTGTGACTCGTGCTACCTTAACAGATCAATACTGGGTCTACAATAGTCTCGTGTGACCCGTGCGACCCTATCAGAACAAAATTTCCTCCATATCAATGTCCCAACCCCATGCAATATGTCATGTATATCATGCTCAATCATCACACGTGTATGCAGAATGGCCATACTCAGTAATAGTCATTTAAACATATATTAAAAGTATATCAGTCATACAACTACAGTCAAGTCAATTAAAATGCAATCATACATTCACAGTCAAATCAGTCATTTACCTACAAGGGAAAAACAATCATTTTACTCTTTAGGGCAAACGGTCATTTTACCCTACAAGGGTATTTCGATAATCCTACCCTACAGGCGTATTTCGGTAATACTACTACACAGGGGTATTTTAGTAATTTTATAAATCAGGGGTATTTCAATAACTTTACAAGTCAAGGGTATTTCAGTAATTTCACAAATCAGGGGTATTTCAGTAATTTTACAACCTGGGGTATTTTAGTAATTTTACAAAGAAGTGGTCTTAACGACCAACCAAGGGTCTATTATCGCCCCGAGTGACCTAAGCAACCTAAACAGATACGGTGCAAGTGGGCCTAAGGCCCATTACTCGACCCAAGTGGGCCCACACACTCTTGTGACCCATTTAGCCCAAATTTAGATACGACTATGTGTACACCATAGCCCGATTCATTAATAGTCACTTATCGCAGATTTTATCCGTGTGGGCCCAAGAGCCCATTGGGCCCTCACGGCCTATTTCGGCACATCAAGGCCCAAAATAACCTAAGTCATGTGCACGACATGACAAGTCTATCTACTTCCCGCTTAACAGCGAAATTTACCCATTCAGGCCCACAAGCCTATTGGGCTCATACGGCCCATTTAACCCAGAACTATTCACAGCTGTACAAACGACGTAGCCCAGTCCAAAACTTACCACATAACATACATTTTATCTGTGTTGGCTCACAAGCCCATTGGGCCCACACGGCCCAGTCCAACGCAACGTGGCCCAGAACGGCCTATGCCATGTACGCGACATGACAAGCCCAACCATTTTCCACCTAGTAGCTGATTTGACAAAAACGGGCCCATAAGCCCATTAGGCCTATTCGACCCATTTCGTGGCCTAAGTGGTCCACTACAGCCTAAGCCCCCGAATTCGCTTATGGTGGCCTTTCTCGTCATATGCTCACATTCCGTGAGCTCGGTTCACCACACGCGTGATTGAACACTTATGTGGCACCATACGCCATATTTCCTGTGTTTCGGCATTTTGCCGATCTACAGTCATAACAGAGTAAACAACGCACACATTTTTGGCTTTTTCAGCCGATTATCAAAACAAGGCATACGGTTACACACCTCTTCATGAAGTCGAGGGAACTGGTCACACCTAAAGCCTTAACCGGAAGGAGTGTGGCTAACTGCACCTAGATTGGTTAAAGCCGATCGCACGTTCCCTAACACTTAACTGCACACATAAGAGATTAATAGATAGAACCCGCTAAGAAATAGCCTAAAACCCATAAAGATAATACTTAAAGAACTAAGAGTAACCGGCCTATACCCAAACAAACAAGGTACCGAGATTACTTTAACCCAATATTGGAAGACCGGGTTTTGATGCTTCGAGAACGTTCTGTACCCTTCACTCTTCAGTAATACCGATTCATCAAAACGCTTGTAGGTCGAAATGTTTGATCGATAGAAAAGGGAAAAAAAAGAATGAAGGTAGAGAAAGAGAGGTTGAATTCGGCTCACATTAAGAAGAATAGGAAACAGGGAAAAGAGAATAAATAAAACCAATAGGAAGAAATCAGTTTAGGTAAAGGAAGAAAAGAATAATAAGTGCACGAAAAGAAAGACAATTCGGCTAGACAAGAATAAAGTAATGAGAGAAGCAATATTGAGAACAAGGAGGAAAGGAATTTGGCACCTTATGACTTGGGTTTTGGCAAAGTGACCAATAGAAATTTGAAGATTACTAACCAGAGAAGGAGAAAGACCCGAATGGTCAAAACGCAAAACACACAATAACTAGAATGACAAAACTCCAAAAGAAAATGCTCCCGAAACAAAAATGGAAAACTACTTAATGACCTATACTAATTCGATACCCCAACACCCCCAAATTGCTGAAAAATGCCCCATAATGGACCCTTAGCCGAATTTGCCTAAACAAACTTGTGATATCCCGAATTAGGGCCTAAATAGAATAGGGTTTCGAAACCACAATTCTAAAGTAGAAAAATTTATTTCGATTAATTTATATAATTTATTGAGTGATTAGATGCATGTGTTAGAATATTGATAGAAAATTTCATGAATTGCATGTCTAATTTGCCTATTAGGACTTAATTGCAAAAGTTGATAAATATGAGTTTTAGATGTTAAAGGATTTAATTGAAAAGCATAATTGAAGTAGAGGTCCTTAAATGATGATTATACCATTAGGTTTTCATGGACAAAAGTGGACATACATAGGTAGAAATAACCAAAGTTTTTAATGAAGGGTATTTTAGTCATTTGGTAATTAAAAGATTAAAAAAAAGGGAAAAGATGGCAAAATATGTCCATCTTCTTCATTAGGATGAAATTTCAAGGGCTCTCCATAGCTAAGGTTTGTTTCAAGCTTCCAAGCTCCATAGTAAGTGATTCCAAGCCCCGTTTTTAATGTTCTTTATGTTTTTTGGAGTCCCGGTAACTTGATTTAGCTTATTCTAGCAATAATTTAACCTAGGGTTTATATTTGAAAAAATACCCATAGATAAAATGTGTTTATTTTTATTTTTTATGGTAGAATATGAAGCTTTAAATTGTGTTAAACAACTTTTTCCAAACGATTTTACGTGAAAACGAGTAAAATGACATAATCGGTAAAAATACCTAATGTTTATAACTACATGTTAGAGTGAGAATTTTGTAGCACCCCAAACCCGGCCCAGAAGTTATGGCCGGATCCGGCATGCCACATCAAAAACGTTAAAAAAAATTTCCATTCTAAGTCCAGAAAATCGTACTTGATGTTCAAAAGATTAATTCATTAAGGGTTAAAGTGAATGGAAGTCATGCACCGTAGGAAACCGGAAAAGAGGTGGTGAGTCCATCGGACTGCTTAAGTACCAAGCTCCCTTCGGATCCAATCCTAGACATGCATACCGCCATTGCCACACCTTAACGTCATGGATATTTCTAGGAAACCGATTTGATTAAGTCATTTTTATTAAAGTGATTAATTTTGGAAAATACTTTCATTGCGGAAGCTTTGCTTGTTGTCGTGTTATTTTGAAATCAATTGTTGGTTTTTTGAAAACGTGCCCTAAAGTTATCCAATTTCAATAGTTAAAATAAGTAATACCTATCTTAGTAATACATATTAAAACCATCAAAAATAATTAAGCGGCCTTATTACATTTAAAAACCCAAAACTTCAAACGTAAATAAAAGGATGTCCAGTTCACCAGAAGAAAATCAAACTTTCAGAACGGGTGGACACTCCGAATTCCCTCACAGCTCCAAGCCCACTATGGTTGGGGATTTCCTGCGTGGATGAAAATAAAAGGGATGAGTTTGGGGAAACTCAGTGTGTAAATTAACCCAACCATAGCCTATATCAGCTTAAACCACAGAAATAGAATAAGTTGGCCTTAGCCCAGAACAGAATTCAAAATAAAGCCCATAGGCCCATAACAGAACAAAACATATATTACATGTTTATGCAGAAACCCAACCATATCCAACCGTATACACCCCGTACCAACCTTACACCGTGTGGGAGACAACTCGACCCACCCAACCGCTACACACCACGTAATTTGTAGCATGGCTGCGAAATGATAATGTGATAGAGTCACCAGATCTGAGATAATCGTGGCGAGCCACCGAATCAGATATATGTGGCGAGCCACGGATCGAGATATTTGTGGCATAGCCACCGTAACGCTTCCTCCATAATATAACCCATGTCCCCATGCAATGAGATATATAATCATGGCATACATAATATAGAATCGGATCGTCATGCTTTTCACCAAAATTAACCCTAGGGGTATAACGGTAATTTTGCACCTAGGGTATAACAGTAATTTTCCATACATAGGGGTATTATAGTAATTTAGCTACTTTTAGGGTTTTCATGCATATCCTAACTATTTACGTACTATCAGAACACTTACCGCACATACTTACTGAATTGGGCCCGTTGGTCCATGAACCCGATCTTTGGCCCATTAAGCCCAAATTATCAAAATGTACTAAATCGCGTCTTCGCGCTTTATTAATTTAGATTACCAAATATACAAACCCAACTATCTTACGAGCATTTGCACACTCGTAAATTCCCAAAATCTTGACTTTTCGGCATTTCGCTTTTCGCTTTTTGCCAATCTAGTCTATGAGAGGTGTCGATTACACACATTGCTTGACGATATCTTGTGAGGTCCACACACGAACCGCCTACAATTGGATTACTAACACGTTAATCTAACTATTCAAATACAAACTACGATTAACCCCTTACAATATTCGCCAACCACACCTACAGATCATAGTAAGCTTATAAGAAATCAATAAGCAACTCATTAACAAATTTTGTCAATGTTTACCACATAATCATAATTTCACTGCAAGCTGTCTTCCTGAGCAACAGTCACTAAATTATTTATAACTGGAGCTACGAAACTCCAAATCAAGTGCCGTTAATTTTCCCTGAAAATAGACTCATATATCTTTTATCCATAAAATTTTCAGAATTTTTGGTATGGCCAATCAATACCAGATTTTTCTTAAAGTTTCCCATGTTTCACTGTTTGACTAATCTGACCACTCTTCATTTCGAATAAAATTTCTCATTGTACAGAATTCAAAATATGTTCTTGTTTATTTCATTAGAAACTAGACTCAATAAGCTTTAATTACATAATTTATTCAGCTTCTAATTCATCTCCCACAATTTATGGTGATTTTCCAAAGTCACGTTACTGCTGCTGTCCCAAGCAGATTTATTACCAAATCACTCTTTCACACATACCTTGCATGCATGTTATTTAAACATGTATATCACCAATCAATCATCACATATCTATGATTTTACTTAAGTATAATCTCCATTTCATCATTTTAAAGCACAACATGTTAGCTGATTTTTCCTTTAACATCTAAGGCACATGCATGCTCATTTGTTTGGCTCAACTTCACCTATCTTCCATTTTTCATCAAAAGAACATGAAACAACAACCATTTCCTTCATTTTAATTATGACTAAATGCTCACAACACAACTAAAAATCAAAATATACTTCAAGAGTTAAGGTAGAATCAAGAAGAACTCATGAACCTCAAAATAGAAGCAAGGTACCAAGAATTTACCTTCAATTTTCCTCCTCCTAATGACCAAATACTCAAGAGCTTTCTCCTCTCCTTTCTCTTCTCTAACTTTCAGCTATGATGAACAAAGATGGACAAAACTTTGTTCTTTTCACCCCTTTTTCTTTTAATAAAACTTCATATTTCATCCATTTAATTCTTTAATACAAAAGACATGAAATTCTTATCATGAAACATTTACCTAACCCATTATCATGAAACATTTACCTAACCCATTATCATGAACATTTACCTAACCTATTATCATTGAACATTTACCTAACCTATTATCAATTTGTATCAATTTCTACCATAAATTATGGATATCAAGTGTACATTTTGTCTACAACAACATGATGGCTGGCCACTTCATGTAAAATAGGAGGTTTGTCATGCAAATCCTCCTATTTTGCACTCCTATTTATTTGGCCACTTCAATTTAGCCTATAGCATTTTCAAACATTTTCACATAGGTCCTATTTCATAATTTCACCCCCCTTTTTCTTATGGAACAAAAATTAACTAAAATTGTTGGGTTCTATCTTAAGTTTGGGCTTTCTAGAGGCCTACTAACATAATTAAACCTATGCTAACATTCACAGAATTCCCGAAAATTGGGGCGTTACAAATTTGATGTTGCCATAGAAGGGAAAAATTATCAGCATGCCATAAAACATAATAATTTTGGAAAAAAAAATTAATTTTTGAGCTTTGGGGCAAAAGTGTAAATATGCAAAAGTTTAGGGGCAAAATTGTAATTTTTATAAAGTTAGAGTTAAGGACTATTTTGATAAATGTGAGTATTAGATCAGCTAAATGTGTTATTTTAGACTAAGAAAGACGTGGAATCGACCTTGATCGGGGAAAAGAAAAGATTGTGGACTAAATTGCAAAATTTCTTTATTTTGTACCGAGGTAAGTTCAGGTGTAAATGTAGTAACATAATTGTCATTTTAAGTAATTTAATGTTATTTATATGATATGATGATTATTATCCTGAAATATTATGCTTTGTGGATTATTATTTAGTAATATGCAAATTATGTGAGCTACTTAATAAATATGAAATGCTACCAAGTATCGGTTTCGATATTCCGTGGAAGACGAAAAAGATGTGTGATCGAGGAAAAAGCCCATTTGAACCTTGGGAATAGATCAGAATATAAGTGACATGTCACTAAGATATTTGAGTTCTGAGCTCGTTGAGTTGAGTCCGAGTTCGTGAGATGTAACTAGGCATCCGAACTCATTGAGTTGAGTCCGAGTTCACTTATGGATGCGAACGCCCTAGCTTGTTGAGTTGAGTCCGAGTTCACTTATGGGCGGGTTACATGGTAGCTTGGCTACATAATTTCCGCAAGCTATTGAGTTTGTCTAGCTGCGGGTATGACACTTATGTGCATGAAATTCGTGTATTCGAATCATATTCCAATGTGTTCAACGGGTAAATCTTAAGTGGATAAGGTGAGTACATAAAACAAAGGTGACATGTTGGTAAGTGTGGTGAATAAGAAAATTTGTATAGGTATTTACTTAGCCCTCGGGTTAAGACTTCAATATAACAATAATATGGTAGGATCATGAATGAGAAATATGATATGAATGCTTTAGTGATATTATGCAAATGTGGATTTCGTATTATTGCATGGTTATGTTACTTGCTATTTACATGTGAACTTACTAAGCAATTATGCTTACTCCCTCCTCTCTATTCTTTGTAATTTTGTCAAGCCGTCTAGGAGATCAGGAACGGTCAGAGGCGCGCTCACACTATCAACAAACTATTTCGGTATAATGACTTGTATATTTTGGGAATATGACATGTATAGCATTATAATCATTTTGTGTATATAATCTTATGATATGGCACATGGATGGCATGGAAATGTTTGAGAATGATTAGCTATTGGAGTGGCTAATCAAGATTATATTTGATAACACGTATGCTTTATGTGCTAACTAATCTATGGAAATCCATAAAATGGTGAAATTGGCTATAAAATAGAATCACACAGCAGCAGTGACATAAGTTTGAAAAATCACTAAAACTAGTAGAGATAGAACTATATGATGAATAAAATATGGAATCGAAGCTTAATGAATCTATTTTCATTTGGAAGAAACAAAATAGGTAAAAGAGTTGTATTTTATTATATATTTATGTTTTGGTGAAATAGGGTCAGAGCAATTTCTGGATTCCCTGTTCTAACTTTAGAAATTCATCATAAATTGTGTAAAAATAATTAGGACTCAAACTTTATATTTATGGATTCCTTATTGAGTCTATTAGTAAGAGAAACAAATGACATGTTTCATTGGATCTTTTACAGGAAGAAATTTGATTTGTAGTGCACAGTGGTCAGAGTAGCCAAACCCTGAAACAGGGGAGACTTTAACTAATAAACTATACTAATTGGCATACCAAAAATTCTAGAAAAACATTACTAAGTAGATATATGAGTTTAGTTTCAGGAAAAATTTACAGAATTTGATTTTGAGTTTCGTAACTTGAGATATGATTTTTTTAGTGACTGTGATGCAGATGGACAGTTTACTGCGAGAATTGTTTGAACTTGTTTTAAATGCTAAAATAAGTTTAGTAATGTCTCATGCTCGACTCTTGCGACGGTCTCGAGTAAGGGGGAATTACATTTGATGGTATCAGAGCTACAGTTTAGTCAATTCTCGGACTACTGTGGCGTATGTACCGGTTTTGCTATACATACCATATATATATTGTGATAGTGTGACGACTCCTGACCTTTAAAATGATTTTTTTTTATAGTAAATGGATCCCGATCCAGCTGTGGCTGATGATGTAGAGAGCAATGCGCCAACTCCTGCTAAAGGGGCGGTGCCGACTGAAAGTCGACCTCCTACTGTTGGTCAAGGAGGAGGAGAAAGGGATCGGGAAGCCTTTCTCCAGATGATGAATGTATGGTACACTGAGTTCGTTCGTACGAACCCGAATGCTCAACAATCTCCCCCACCTCCCCCGATGCCTCAAGGTATGGATCTGATGAAATTTCATAGAAACCCAGTTGATAGAATTCGCAAGCAAGGGGTGAAGAATTCAGGGAAAATGTTGATGATGATGCCAAGAAAGCAGAATTTTGGCTTGAGAATTCTATTCAGGTATTTGATGAATTGTCTTGTACGCCTGAAGAGTGCTTGAAATGTGCTATATCCTTGTTGAGAGATTCAGCCTATTATTGGTGGAAGAAGTTGATTTCAGTGGTACCAAAAGAGAAAGTGACTTGGGAGTTCTTTCAAGAAGAATTTCAGAGGAAATACATCAATGAAAGGTTTGTTGATCAGAAGCGTAAAGAGTTTCTCGAGTTGAAACAAGGCAACATGACAGTTACTGAGTATGAAAGGGAGTTCGTTCGATTGAGTAAGTATGCTAGAGAATATATTCCTTCAGAGCTTAAAATGTACAGACGATTTGAAGATGGACTCAATGAAGACATTAAAGTACTTGTGGGAATTCTTGAGTTGAAATAGTTCGTAATACTTGTTGATCGGGCTTGCAAGGCTGAAGAACTAATTAAAGAAAAGAGAAAGGCTGAGACTGAGACTAGAAATTTGAAGAAAAGACCGATGAGCAGTGCATTTCCACCGCAATCTAGAAAATCCAGAGATATGTATTCTCATTCTCATGTTTCAGCCGGACATTCGTATAGGAATCGCAAGAAGCAAAATGCGGGTTTTAAATCCCAGACTACTTTTGTGGCTAGTGTGGGAAATTCGAGATTTGTTAGACTCCGAGTGCCAACGATGGTAGAAGTCACCTTGGTCCATGTAGAACTAATGAATTTTATCAGTGTGGTTCTCCAGATCATTTTATTAGAGACTGTTCTGAGAGAATTGAGAAAGAAAAATTTTAGAATGCAAAACCTAGTGGTGCAGTTTCGAGAGGAAGATCTTCGAGAAATGCTGGGAATGAGGCAAGCAACAAGAATGTAGTCAGAGATTCAGCATTTAAAATTGAAGCTAGAGCTTCGGCTAGAACTTATGCCATAAGGGCGCGTGAAGATGCTTCATCTCCCGATGTGATCACTAGTATTTTCTCTCTTTTTGATGTTAATGTTATTGCTTTGATTGACCCTGGTTCTACTCATTCATATGTGTGCATGAAATTGGTGTCTATTATGAGTATACCTGTTGAGTTTAGGGAATTTATGATTAAAGTGTCAAACCCGTTAGGAAAATGTGTTATAGTTGATAAAGTATGCAAGAAATGTCCTTTGATGATTAGAGATCATTATTTTCTGGCCGACTTGATGTTGTTGCCGTTTGACGAATTTGATGTTATTTTAGGTATGGATTGGTTGACATTGCATGATGCTATAGTAAATTGTAAACAAAAGGTTATTGAATTAAAATGTGAAAATGGTAAATTTCTACAGGTCGAATCAGACGAATCAGAGGCATTGCCTAGTATGATTTCTTCGATGTCGGCTCAGAGATATTTGAGAAAGGGTTATGAAGCTTATTTGGCGTATGTGTTGAATACAAAGGAATTTGAGAAGAAAATTGAATCAGTGCCGATTGTATGTGAATTTGCGGATGGATTTCCAGAAGAGTTGTCGGGTTTGCCTCCTATCAGAGAAGTAGAATTTGGAATTGAGTTGATACCAGGAACAACTCCGATCTCGATTGCTCCATATAGAATGACACCAACAGAGCTGAAAGAATTAAAGTCGCAGTTGCAAGAGTTGACTGACAAAGGTTTTGTGAGACCGAGTTTTTTGCCTTGGGGTGCTCCCGTATTATTTGTGAAAAAGAAGGATGGTTCAATGAGATTGTGTGTAGACTATTAGCAGTTAAATAAGGTGGCAGTCAAGAATAAGTATCCGTTGCCGAGAATTGATGATTTATTCGATCAGTTGAAAGGAGCGACATGGTTCTCAAAGATTGACTTGAGGTCTGGGTACTACCAATTGCAAGTTAAAGAGTCATATGTGCCTAAAACTGCTTTTAGAACAAGGTACGGCCATTATGAATTTTTAGTTATGCCATTCGGTTTGACAAATGCTCCTGCCTTGTTTATGGATTTAATGAATCGTATATTTCAACCATACTTGGACAAGTTTTTTGTGGTATTTATTGATGATATATTAATTTATTCAAAAGATGAGATAGAGCATGCTGAGCACTTGAGAATAGTTTTGCAAACTTTGAGAGATAAGTAGTTGTATGCTAAGTTTAGTAAAAGTGAGTTTTGGCTTCGAGAAGTCGGATTCTTGGGTCATGTAGTTTCAGGTGATGGTATACGGGTTGATCCCAGTAAAATTTCAGCTATTGTTGATTGGAAACCACAGAAGAATGTAACTGAAGTTAGAAGTTTCTTGGGTCTAGCTGGTTATTATCGACGGTTTGTAAACAGATTTTTTATAATTGCTACTCCTATGACCAGACTACTCCATAAGGATGTTAAATTTGAGTGGACAGAAGAATGTCAACAGAGCCTTGAGAAATTGAAAAAGTTACTGACTGAGGCACCAGTGTTGGTATAACTCGAGTCAGGTAAAGAATTTGTGGTGTATAGTGATGCTTCTCTAAATGGCTTGGAATGTGTACTTATGCATGAAGAAAAAGTTGTGGCTCATGCTTCGAGGCAGTTGAAACCTCATGAAAGGAATTATCTGACTCATGATTTGGAACTAGCTACTATAGTGTTTGCTTTGAAGGTTTGGCGACATTATCTGTATGGTGAAAAGTGCAGAGTATATACCGACCACAAAAGTCTCAAGTACTTGATGTCACAAAAAGACTTGAATTTGAGACAGCGGAGATGGTTAGATTTATTGAAAGATTATGAGCTTGTGATTGACTACCATCCGGGGAAAGCGAATGTGGTTGTCGATACTTTGAGTAGAAAGTCGTTGTTTGCTTTGAGAGCTATGAATACTCAATTGATGGTGTCTGACGATGGTTCGATTTTAGCAGAGTTGAGAGCAAGACCGATGTTTTTACAAGAGATTTGTGAAGCTCAAAAAAATGACCAAGATTTGCAAGCCAAGAGAAAGTAATGTGAGGCTGATACGGGATCAGATTTCAAAATCGGTTCTGATGGTTGCTTGATGTTTAAAGATTGGATTTGTGTACCGAAGAATGATAAGTTGATTCAGAAGATCTTGCATGAAGCACACAGTGGTTGTTTGTCAATGCATCCGGGCAGTACAAAAATGTATAATGATTTGAAAAAAAATGTATTGGTGGAACGGAATGAAAAGAGATATTTCCGAGTTTGTATCGCGATGCTTGATTTGTTAGCAAGTAAAAGCTGAACACCAGGTGCCTTCGGGTCTACTTCAGCCTATCATGATTCCCGAGTGGAAGTGGGATCGAGTTACTATAGACTTTGTGTCTGGGTTGTCGTTAACTCCGAAGAAGAAAGATGCCATCTGAGTAATAGTTGATAGATTGACTAAATCAGCTCATTTTATTCCGGTACGTACTGATTATTCTCTTGATAAGTTGGTTGAATTATATATCAGTGAGATTGTTAGACTTCACGGAGTACCTTTATCGATCATTTCGGATAGAGATCCAAGGTTTACCTCGCGGTTTTGGCAAAAGTTGCAAGAGGCATTAGGTACAAAGTTAAATTTCAGCACTGCCTTCCATCCGTAGACTGATGGACAATTAGAAAGAGTAATTCAGATTCTTGAAGACATGCTCAGATGTTGTGTATTGGAATTCCAAGGTAGTTGGGAAAGATACTTAGCATTGGTAGAATTTGCCTACAATAATAGTTATCAGACGAGGTTGAAGATGACACCTTATGAAGCATTGTACAGTCGTAAGTGTCGAACGCCATTGTGTTGGACTGAACTCAAAGAAAATCAGATTTACGGAGTTGATCTAATTAAAAAAATCAAAGAAAAAGTAAAAGTGATTCGAGATTGTTTGAAAGCTGCTTCAGATAGACAGAAATCCTATGCGGATTTGAAAAGAAAAGAAATCGAGTTTCAAGTCGGTGAGAAGGTATTTTTAAAAGTGTCTCTATGGAAGAAAGTTTTTAGATTTGGTCGGAAAGGCAAATTGAGTCCGCGTTTTATTAGACCGTATGAGATAATTGAAAGAGTTGGACCGGTAGCATATCGGTTAGCATTACCACTTGAATTAGAGAAGATTCATGATATGTTCCACGTATCTATGTTACGTCGGTATCATTCGGATCCTTCACATGTAATTTTATTGACGGAAATTGAACTACACCCGGATATGACTTACAATGAAGAACCGATTAATATTTTAGCTGGGGAAGTCAAGCAACTAAGAAATAAAAGTATCACTCTCGTGAAAGTATTATGGAAAAAGCATGGAGTAGAAGAGGCTACATGGGAGCCCGAGGAAACTATGAGAAATCAATACCCACACCTGTTTATCGGTAAGATTTTCGGGGACGAAAATCCCTAAAGGGGGGAGAGTTGTGATATCCTAAATTAGGGCCTAAACGGAATAGTGGTTTCGAAACCATAATTCTAAAGTAGAAAAATTTATTCCGATTAATTTTTATAATTTATTGAGTGATTAGATGCATGTGTTAGAATATCCATAGAAAATTTCATGAATTGCACGTCTAATTTGCCTATTAGGACTTAATTGCAAAAGTTGATAAATATGATATTTAGATGTTAAAGGATTTAATTGAAGAGCATAATTGAAGTAGAAGTCCTTACATGTTAATTATACCATTAGGTTTTCATGGACAAAAGTGGACATACATAGGTAGGAATAAACAAAGTTTTTAATGAAGGGTATTTTAGTCATTTGGTAATTAAAAGATTAAAAAAAGGAAAAAGATGGCAAAATATGTTCATCTTCTTCATTACGACGAAATTTAACGGTTCTCCATAGCTAGGGTTTGTTTCAAGCTTCCAAGCTCCATAGTAAGTGATTCCAAGCCCCGTTTTTAATGTTCTTTACGTTTTTGGAGTCCCAGTAACCTGATTTAGCTTATTCTAGCAATAATTTAACCTAGGGTTTATATTTGGAAAAATACCCATAGGTGAAATGTGTTTATTTTGATGTTTTATGGTAGAATATGAAGCTTTAAATTGTGTTAAACAACTTTTGCTAAACGATTTTACGTGAAAACGAGTAAAATGACATAATCGGTAAAAATACCTAATGTTTATAACTATATGTTAGAGTGAGAATTTGATGTTGCCATAAAAGGGAAAAATGATCAGCATGTCATAAAACATAATAATTTTCATAGAAGGGAAAAATGATCAGCATGTCATAAAACAAAATAATTTTGGAAAAAAATTTAATTTTTGAGCTTTTGGGCAAAAGTGTAAATATGCAAAAGTTTAAGGGCAAAATTGTAATTTTACCAAAGTTAGAGTTAAGGACTATTTTGATAAATGTGGTATTAAATCAGCTAAACCTGTTATTTTAGACCAAGAAAGACGTGGAATCAACCTTGATCGGGGAAAGGAAAAGATTGTAGACTAAATTGCAAAATTTCTTTTTTTGTACCGGGGTAAGTTCAGGTGTAAATATAGTAACATAATTGTCATTTTAAGTAATTTAATGTTATTTATATGATATGATGATTATTATCATGAAAAATTATGCTTTGTGGATTATTATTTAGTAATATGCAAATTATGTGAGCTACTTAATAAATATGAATTGCTACCAAGTATCGGTTTCGATATTCTGTGGAAGACGCCAAAGATGTGTGATCAAGGAAAAAGCCCATTTGAACCTTGGGAATAGATTAGAATACAAGTGACATGACACTAAGATATTTGAGTTCCGAACTTGTTGAGTTGAGTCCGAGTTCACTTATGGATGCGAACGCCCAAGCTCGTTGAGTTGAGTCCGAGTTCACTTATGGGCGGGTTACATGGTAGCTTGGCTACATAATTTCCGCAGGCTATTGAGTTTGTCTAGCTGCGGGTATGGCACTTATGTGCATGCAATCCGTGTATTCGAATTATATTCTGATATGTTCAACGGGTAAATCTTAAGTGGATAAGGTGAGTACATAAAACGAAGGTGACATGTTGGTAAGTGTGGTGAATGAGAAAATTTGTACAGGTATGTACTTAACCCTCAGGTTGAGACTTCAATATAACAATAATATGGTAGGATCATGAATGAGAAATATGATATGAATGCTTTGGTGATATTATGCAAATGAGGATTTCGTATTATTACATGGTTATGTTACGTGCTATTTACATGTGAATTACTAAGCAATTATGTTTACTCCCTCCTCTCTATTCTTCGTAGTTTTGTCAAGCCGACTAGGAGATCGGGAACGGTCGGAGGCGCGCTCACACTATCAACAAACTATTTCGGTATAATTACTTGTATATTTTGGGAATATGGCATGTATAGCATTATAATCATTTTGTGTATATAATCTTATGATATGGCTCATGGATGGCATGGAAATGTTTGAGAATGATTAGCTATTGGAGTGGCTAATCAAGATTATAACACGTATGCTTTATGTGCTAACTAATCTATGGAAATCCATAAAATGGTGAAATTGGCTATAAAATAGAATAACACAGCAGCAGTGACGTGAGTTTGAAAAATCACTAAAAATAGGAGAGATATAATTAGATGATGAATAAAATATGGAATTGAAGCTTAATGAATTTATTTTCATGTGGAAGAAACAAAATAGGTAAAAGAGTTGTATTTTATTAGATATTTATGTTTTGGTGAAATAGGGTCAGAGCAATTTCTGGATTCCCTGTTCTGACTTTAGAAATTCATCATAAATTGTGTAAAAATAAATAGAACTCACACTTTATATGTATGGATTCTTTATTGAGTGTATTTTTAAGAGAAACAAACAACATGTTCATTAGATCTTGTACAAGAAGAAATTTGATTCGTAGTGCACAGGGGTCAGAGTAGCCGAACCCTGAAACAGGGGAGACTTTAACTAATAAACTGTACTAATTGGCCCTACCAAAAATTCTAGAAAAAAATTAGTAAGTAGATATGTAAGTCTAGTTTCAGGAAAAAGTTATGGAATTTGATTTCGAGTTTCGTAACTCAAGATATGATTTTTTTAGCGACTGTGATGCAGATGGACAGTTTACTACGAGAATTGTTTGAACTTGTTTAAATGCTGAAATAAGTTTAGTAATGTGTCATGCTCGACTCCGGTGACGGTCTCGGGTAAGGGGGCGTTACAAAACTCCCCCAATCTGCTCCAACTTCTCCCATTTCAAAATCCTTCAAAAACTCCACCAATCTCTCCACCGAATTTTCTCCTTGATTTACTCCAACTCCCCATTCAAATTCAATTCAGATTCTTATGACCAATTCAACCATAGAGTTCCAGTCCATTTCCAACACCTCCCCAGCTCAAGCTGCAAAATAAACATACAATTGTGCATGCCATGTCTTGAACCTCAAACTCCTTGCCATACATGTAGCACCACCTTGCCACTAGATCCCTTCTCTCTTTGTGTAATAAAATAGACCTGCTCATGGGTCGGGTTACCCGGCCTGGCCCGAAAGCCCGCCCAAAATGTGGGAGGATTTGGGCTAAAATATAGGCCCAAAAAATGGGCTTGGACAAAAAAATAAGGCCCGTTTAAAAAACGGGTTGGGCCTTGGGTAAGGTATTTTTGGCCCGAGCCTGGCCCGGCCCAACCCGAATTCACTAAATGGCAAAAAAATTAACTTTTTTTAATGTTATTTTCTTGTTGTTTTCTCTATATTTTGCTACCATATTACTATTATGTTGCTACAATTTTGTTGTTATTGTTTGGATATTGTATGAAACTTATTTTATTATTAATTTTGTTATTATTTTAAAGGCATTTGTTAATTTTGTTATTATTTTAGAGGTATTTGCTTGTTAAGTTGCATTATCTTAGTGCTATTTAAGTTTACATATTTTTAAATTTTATTTTCAATTTTTGGGAAATATTTATTTTGATTTTTTAGTATTTTTATGTATTATATATATTTAACAATTATATAAAATAATATAAAAAATAATAATGTGATAAAATTTGGGCAGTTTTAGAATTTTTATTTGAGTCGGACTTGGGAAAAATTTTAGGCCCTTTTTTGGGCCCGGTCCAGCCCGAACCCAATGAATAGGCTTAAATTTTTAGTTGAGCCTGACCAAAACCCAATCCGACCCGGCCCATAAGCACTTCTATAATAAAACAAACACTAATTATTATAAGTCCTACAAGCTAACATCTAGTTTCACTTAAGAGCCCAAAAATTAAAATTTTGCAAACACCCAGACTTGAACCCAGGCTTCTCAAGCACTCCCAAGTATGCCCAAATACTTAGCCACTAAGCTACACATAATTTGTGATATTTCTCGCACACCTAAACTTTTATACGTTCCCACACTCAAGGCCCATTCTTTCTAGGCCCAAATTTGGGGCGTTACAACATTACTTTTACTAACGTAATTTTCTTATTTCTTAATTCTTTAATCTCACAAGCTAAAATACGGATCGGATCTTCTTCGTAGGTCATATCAGACTGAATCTCAATCTCAGACGAAGAAATCACATGTGATGGATCAGATCTATATCGTCGAAGCATCGATACGTAAAATAAATTATGAATCTTTTTCAGCTTTGGTGGCAACAACAATCTATAAGCAACTGGTTCGATACGTTCGATAATCTCATACGGCGCGATGAACCTCAAACACAATTTCCTTTTCTGCCAAATCGGGGTATTTTCCTCCACGGTGAGATTGTCAAAACACTTTTTCACCGATCTCAAATTCAATATCTTTTCGTTTCAAATCTGCATATGATTTCTGACGATCAGAAGCTACTTTCAAACTATTTCGAATCACTTTTACTTTCTATTCAGTCTCTTTTATCAAATCGACCCCGTGTATCTTATTCTCACTGCGCTTAGTCCAATATAAAGGTGTATGGCATTTGCAACCACATAAGGCTTCATACGGTGCCATTTTGATGCTCGATTGAAAACTATTATTATAAGCGAATTCAATCAAAGGTAAATACCGTTCCCAACTACCTTTAAACTCAAGAATGCAACATCTCAACATATCCTTGAGTATCTGAATAATCTGCTCGGATTGACCATCCGTCTACGGGTGAAAAGCAGTACTGAAGTGCAATTTTGTACCCAGAGCATCTTGAAATTTCTTCCAAAATCCCGATGTGAATCTTAGATCTCTATCTGACACAATAGATAATGGCACACCATGCAACCTCACAATATCAAAAATGTATAACTCAACTAACTTATCAAGTGAGTAATTTAATCGTACCGGAGTAAAATGGGATAATTTCATTAATCTATCAACCACAACCCAGATAGCATCTTTCTTTCTCGGAGATAGGAGCAAACCTGAAACAAAATCCATCGTCACTCTATCCCATTTCCACTCTGGAATCATAATCGGTTGTAAAAAACCAGATGGCACTTGATGTTTAGCTTTAACTTGCTGACAAATTAAGCATTTCGCAACAAATTCAGAGATATCACGCTTTATAACAGGCCACCAATAAAGCTATTTCAGATCATTATACATTTTCGTACTACTCGGATGAACAAAAAAACAACTATTATAAGCTTCATTCAAAATCATCTGAATCAATTTTGGATTTCTTAGAACACAAATTCGATCTCGGAAACTGATACAATTATCTTTATCAACTCTAAATTCTGAATCAGAATCTAAATCAGACTAAGCTCGTTTTGCTAAAATCTCCTTATCAACCTTCTATGCTTCGATAATTCGTTGAATGAATAACGGTCTCACTTTCAATTCAGCTAAAATCAAACCATCATTGGACACAACCAAATGAGCATTCATCACACGTAGAGCAAATAGTGATTTTTCGAATCAAAGCATCAGCAACAACATTTGCTTTTCCCGAATGATAATCAATAACAAGCTCATAGTCTTTTAACAGTTCTAACCATCTTCTCTATCGCAAACTCAAATCTTTCTGAGTCATCAGATATTTCAAACTCTTATGATCAGAATAAATGTGACATTTCCCACCGAATAGATAGTGGCTCCAAATCTTCAAAGCAAACACAATCGTAGCTAACTCAAGGTCATACGTCGGATAGTTCTTTTCGTGTAGCTTTAACTGTCTCGAAGCAAAAGCAATGATTTGCCTTCCTATATCAAAACACATCCCAGACCGTTCAACAAAGCATCACTATAGATCACAAATTCTTTACCCGATTCGAGTTGTACTGACACTAGAGCTTCAGTCAATAGGGCTTTCAATTGATCAAAGCTTTTCTTCCACTTTTCAGACCATTCAAACTTCACATCTTTCTGAAGCAGTTTCGTTAACGAATTTGCAATCATAGAAAAGCCTTTTATGAACCATCTATAATAACTGGCATGTCCTAGAAAACTGTGGACTTCAGAGACATTCCTCAGAGGCTTCCAATCCAAAATAGCTAAAATTTTGCTCAGATCAACTCGAATAACTGATGCTGATACAATATGGCCCAGAAAACTGACTTTTCATAACCAAGATTCACATTTGCTAAACTTCGCATACAATTGCTTATCACACAAAGTTTGTAGCACTATTCTCAGATGCTCGGATACATCACGCGAATAAATCAATATGTCATCAATGAATACGATAACAAATCGATCTAAATAGGGTTTGAAAATTCTATTCATCAAATCCATAAAGATAGCAGGCGCATTTGTTAATCCAAAAGGCATAACTAAGAATTCATAGAGGCTATACCTCGTTCTGAATGTAATTTTTAGAATATCTGAGTCTTTTACTCGCAATTGATAATAGCCTGATCTCAAATCTATCTTCGAAAACATGGTAGCTCCTTTCAACTGAACAAACAAATCATCAATTCGAGGCAAAGGGTATTTATTCTTGATAGTCACCTTGTTCAAATGAAGATAATCAATACACATTCTCATCGTGACATCTTTCTTTTTCACAAACAGAACAGGAGCACCCCAAATTGAGAAACTCAGTCTAGTAAACCCTCTATTGGTCAACTCTTATAACTGAGACTTTAATTCTTTTAGTTTGGTCAGAGCCATTCTATACGGAGCTATCAAAATTAGAGTAGTTCCTGATACTAACTCAATGCCAAATTCAACTTCTCAGATCGGAGGTAATCCTGGAAGTTCTTTAGGAAACACATCAGGTAATTCACAGACAACAGGTTCTGATTCAACTCTCGTTTCTGACACTTTCGAATGAATCACATATACAAAGTAAGCTTCACAACCTTTTCTCACAATACTCAGAGCTTTGATTGATGAAATCACAGCCGGTAACCCATTTAAATCACTAGATTCAATTCAAACTATTTCATCATTCTTGCATCTCAAATCAATAGTTTTCTGTTTGCAATTCACAACAGTATCATGAAAAGTTAACCAATCCGTACTCAGAATTATATCAAACTCATCAAAGGGTAATAACATCAGATTAGTCGAAAAACAAATGTCTTGAAACATTAACGGACAATTCTTGCAGACTTTGTCAACTAAAACATTTTTACCTAGGGGGTTCGATACTCTAATCACGAATTCAGTAGACTCTATAGGCAAAGTCTTATTGGATACTACATTCATGCATATATACGAATTTGTTGATCCAGAATCTATCAAAGCAATCACAGAAGTATCATAAAGTGTAAATGTACCCATTATAACATTGGGAGACGAAGCTTCCACATGAGCTCGGGTGGCGTAGGCTCTGGCAGGTGCTCTAGCCTCAGATCGAATAGTAGTGTCTTTAGTCCCTTTTTGCCTACAACTCACATTTCCCAGATTTTTAGGAGGTCTCGGGTTTTGTACAATTTCTTTTTCGACAGATTCGAGGCAATCACGGATGAAATGGTCTAATGATCTACATTTGAAACAAGCCCGATCATACAATCTACAATTGCCGAGATGTCTTTTACCACAGTGTTTGCACTCAGGGCGATTAGATCAAACATTTCCAACACTGGCAACAGATGTAGCTGGAGCTCTGAAACTCGAATGCGATCTCGTACGATCTTTACTCGAATGTCCCACATTAGCCTTTGAACGGCTATAATCATCTCGAAAGTTCTTTGATACAGATTGAAATGGCTTGCTCGATGATCACTTTCATACTTCATTAGCTTTTGAATCAGCTTTTCTTTTCTCTTTCCCAAGCTCTTCAACTTTACATACTCGTTCAACAAGCATTACAAACTCTTTTATCTCTAGAATCCCGACTAACAAACGAATATCTTCATTCAGACCATCTTCAAATCTTTTGCACATTATTACCTCAGTAGATACACATTCTCAAGCATACTAACTCAATCTTACAAATTCTCACTTGTATTCTGTAACAGACATATGACCTTGTTTAAGCTTAAGAAACTCTTTACGTTTCTGGTCGATAAATCTCTGACTGATGTATTTCTTTCAGAATTCAGCTTGAAATAAATCCTAGGTGATTCGCTCTCTTAGAACCACTGATATCAAAGTCTTCCATCAGTGATATGTCGTATCTCTCAAAAGTGAAACGGCATATTTTATGCATTCATCCGGAGTCAAAGACAATTCTTCAAACACTAGTACTGTATTCTCTAAACAGAACTCAGCTCTTTCAGCAGCATCATTTGTTGTAGCACGAAATTCTTCAACTCCATATTTTTTTATCTTATCAACCAGAGTCTTAATCAATTGATTCAGATTAGCTTGTGACATAACAGGAACTTACGGAAGATTAGTCGGGGTTGGGGGTTGTTGAACAGTTGCATTAGTTCTAATGTACTGACTGAACCAATCATTCATCATTTGATAGAAGGCTTATCTAGCCTCTCCATCATGGCTACTCGTAGCTAGTCTAGAGTCGGATGGAACTGTCCCTAGCACAGGAGCAGGCGCATTGCTCTCGACATCGTCAGCTACAGCTCATTCGGGATCCACTTGCTATATAAAACACATTTTTATTGTTAGGATTCATCACATTATCACAGTTCATAAATATGGAATGTATAGCTAGACTCACATACGCTACGTTAGTCCTAGAATTGACTAAACCGTAGCTCTGATACCAACCAAATGTAACACCCCTAACCTGTATCCGTTGTCGAACTAGGGTTAAAGGTGTTACCGGACAAATCGAAACATTTTACGAATAATTCATAAACTTTATTCAAAAATAGTAGTCATACATCACAACAGTGTCCCTTATATAGGTCATCGAGACCTTATACGTGTATTAGAAAAGGGGTCTGGACTAAATCGAGCCCATACAAAATTTTTCAAAACTTAAACATTTTTCAAAGTTGTAAGGCCACACGCCTGTGTGAACAAGCCGTGTGCCTTACACAGCTTTAGACACGCCCGTGTGTCTAAGCCATGCCAAAATAGGGCATACATATTGACTTGTCCACACGGCCATATGACATGCTCGTGTGCCAGGCCATGTGAAAATTAAAGACTCTTGACTTGGGTCACGGCCGATCACACACGTGTGTCTAGCAGTGCTCGGCCGAATTGGCCACACGGCCTAGCACACGCCCGTGTGTGCGACCGTGTGGTCTGCTCAGGCTTATTTCAAAATGGCCTATTTTTTCCCACACAGGCAGAGACATGGGCGTGTGTCTCAGCCGTGTTGCTCAAGGGCAAATTCAAAATGAGCCTGAGCAGATCATACGGTCGTACACATGGGTGCGTGCTAGGTCGTGTGGCCAAGTCAGTTTCGAGCACGTGCTAAACACACGGGCGTGTGACTGGCGGTGTGGCCCAAGTCAGTAGCCTCTCTAATTTTCACACGGCCTGGCATACGGGCGTGTCTTATGGCTCGTGGACAAGTCAATATGTATGCCCTATTTTGACACTGCCTAGACACACAGGCATGTCTAAATCCGTGTGAGGCACAAGGCCTGTTCACACGGGCATGTGGCCTGCACAAATTTGAAAATTGTTTAAATTTTGAAAAATTTTGTATGAGCTTGATTTAGTTCCGACCCCTTTTCTAATGCAAGATTAATGTCTCGATGACCTATATAAGGGACACTATTGTGATGTATGACTACGATTTTTAAATGAAGTTTATGAATTATTAGTAAAATTTTCCAATTTTTCTAGTAACGCCTTTAACCCTAGTCTGACAATGGATACGAGTTAGGGGTGTTACAATATCCATTTGTTTCGCAATTCTTTCACCTCCCATGCTAAAAATTTTATTGATTCTTCTAAATATGATAAATATGGTTGGAGTTCTATTTCATTGGAAGATATTACATGAGATGGATCTGATCTATACCGTTGTAGCATTGATACATGAAAAACATTGTGAATCTTTTCAAGTTTCGGAGGCAAAACTAGTTGATACGCTATAGGTCTGGTTCTTTTGAGGATTTCATACAGCTCGATAAATCTTTGACTAAGTTTTCCTCTTTTGCTAAAACATAATACTTTTCTCCAAGGCAAGACTTTCAGAAACACTTTATCACTAATCTGAAACTCGAATCAATATACAATTTTTTATGATCTCTGGCAGCTTTCAAACAATCCCATATAACTCTGACATTCTCTTCTATCTCGCATATCAGAGCAGTCCCTGCCAGCTTTCTTTCACTCAACTCTGACGAGTACAATGGAATTTTGCATTTGTATCCATATAAATCTTTGTATTTTGTCATTTTAATACTCAATTTGATAGTTTTTATTGTAGGAAAACTCAACTAATGGTAGAAATTTCTCTCAATTACCTTAAACTCGATTATATAACATCATAACATATCTTCAAATATCTAAATCACCCATTCTTATTGTACATCTTCCTGGGGATGAAAAGTTGTAATGAAACTTTAACTGTCTTTAATGGCTACAGTATGAATCTGAGTTATTATATTGTTTCATTAATTTATTTTATTCTTCACTATGTATGTAGCAATCCCTAGACATAGTTGATTGTGCAGCATACCCTTAACTTAATCTAAATTCTGAAAAGGTTGGATTAGTTAGACCGTGGTTGAATGATATGACCAAGTTTTCAACAGATACTTGTAGTAAACTCTATGTTTAGAGTAGTGATCATACAGGAGGTAATAGTACAAGGTGCCATATTAAATGCCCATAGACACAGGCAAGGTAACTTGAGTTTTTTGCTCTTGAAAGAGGCAGGTCACTTAAGAACTCTTCTGAGCAGTAGGTTAAGTATGATTTTGCTGAGGCATTGCTAATAGGAAAAATAGATTCTTAGTAATCTCAACCTTCACACTCAACATAGCATAACCCTTATCTTTTTCCTAGTAGCTTTGCCATAGCATTCTTAGTATTTATTTATTCGTTGCATATTATTGACGTAGTTATTCTCATAATTTCCATTGCATTTCCAAGTCTTCATTAGTTCTACATATTGCATACATCTTTATTCCTATTAATTGCCACTGCAAACTTACCATAGCTTTGCCATAGCATGAATCGTATTTTCTTATAATAACTTGACCACTTTAGTTCCTCAATCCAATCCTCGTGGGAACAATACTCACTCATCACTTTATAATTGATCCAACATGTATACTTGCACAATTTGCATATCATTTCACATGCGACAACAACCATGTGGGTTAACACGACCTAGATGGCCAATCATGTGGTCCACACAGCCTAGCACACTCTCTTGTGGCCCTATTAAAATTGCACAGCCTATCATATGGCCGAGCACATGGTTAAGCATATGCCCGTGTGACTCAAAACCTAAAATAACACAGAGGGGTATGACACTTACAACCATACAAAGCCTCATAAGGTGCCATCTAAATGTTAGACTGAAAGTTGTTATTATACATGAATTGAGCTAGCTATAGATAATCCTCCTAGTTACCCCGGAAGTCAATTACACAACTCCATAGCATGTCCTCCAAAATCTAAATAACTCGCTCAGACTGTCTATCAGTCTGAGGGTGATACGCAGTACTGAAATCCAATCAAGTGCCCAAGGCCTCGTGAAGCTTCTTCTAAAATCTAGAAGTAAAACCAGGGTCTCTATTAGAAATGATCAAAACTGGAACTCTATGCAATCTTACGATCTTGGAAACATACAACTTAGCCAATATCTAAAGCAAATAATCAGTCTTGACTGGAAGAAAGTGATCAGACTTAGTCGATTGATCTACAATGACCCGAACTGAATCCTTCTTAGTGGATGTCAAAGGCAACCCACTAACAAAATCCATAGTCACACGCTCCCACTTTCAAAGGGAAACCTTAACTGGTTGAAGAAGACCTGAAGGTAGTTGGTGCTCATCCTTAACCTTCTGGCACGTCAGATAATAAGAAACAAAGGCAGTTACCTCCCATTTCAACCCGGACCACCAATAAAGCCCTTGAAGATCCCTGTACATCTTATTCCCACCAGGGTGCATAGCATAAGGGCTACTATGCACTTCCTGCAATGTTGATTGACTCAACTCAACATAGTCAGGCACACAAATCCAACCCCTGAAACATAAAACCCCATCATTGTTTAATCCAAAATTAGAAGTCTAACTATCTTCAACCTGATGAAAATGAGAAACCAAAGACTTATCACTCAATTGTTTAACTTGAACCTAATCAACCCAGATCAATTTAACTTGCAACTTGGCTAGGAGATCACCGCTATCAAATAAACTCAAACGTTGGCCAGAAGGTTGGCCTTACCGGGATGGCACTCTATCGTACAGTCATAATCCTTAAGCAACTCAACCCATCTATGTTGCCTAAGGTTTAGTTCCTTTTAAGTTAGCAAATACTTAAGGCTCTTATGGTCAGTGTATATGATACAACTCTCACCATACAAATATTGCCTCCAGATTTTTAGAGCGAAGACAACTGCAACCAACACAAGGTCGTGGGTGGAATAGTTTCCTTTATGTGACTTAAGATGTTGAGATACGTAAGCCACAACATTACCATCTTGTATCAAAATGCAACCTAAACTGACATGCTAAGCATTATTGTAAATAAAAAATCTTTTACTAGATTCAAGTTGTACCAGAACAGGTGCCTGATTCAGAACTGACTTGAGCTTTTCAAAGCTCGCTTGCTGCTTATCAGACCATACAAATGGTGTGTTTTTACACAACAGCTTAGTTAAAGGAGCTGGGATAAGTGAGAACATCTCTAAAAACCTCTAGCAGTAGCTCGCCAGCCCAAGGAAACCCTGGATCTCAAACACATTCTTCAATTGTTTCTACTCGATCACAGTATCAATCATTTTAGTATTAACTTAGATCCTCTCATCGGACACTACATGACCCAACAAAGTGACCTCTTACAACCAAAATTCACACTTGCTAAACTTAGCATATAACTGTTTCTCGCAGAGTATCTGTTGAACTATATGAAGATGCTGATCGTGCTCACTCTTAGTCTTAGAATAAATTAGGATATCGTCAATAAAGGCAAACACAAACTAATCCAAATATGGCTAAAATACCTAGTTAATCAGATCCATAAATACAAACGGAGCATTCATCAAACCAAATGGTAGGACTAGGAACTCGTAGTGCCCATACGAGTCCTGAAAGCAGTCTTATACACATGAGTCTTTTTGGCCTTGAACTAATGGTATCTAGAACGAAGATTGATTTTGGAAAATACAGATGCCCCACGGAATTGATCAAACATATCGTTGATCATCAGAATCGGATATCTGTTCTTTACCGTCAACTTATTCAGCTGACAATAATCCACACACATCCTCATCGTGTTATCCTTTTTCTTGACAAACAGAAGGGATACTTAGTCGAATGAACCCTTAATTGAGAAGTTCCTGCATCTGGGCCTTTAGTTCCATAAGCTCATTTGGTGCCATACAGTAAGGAGAAATAGACACGGGAGCAATACCTGGTAGGAGTTCAATACCAAACTCAACCTCCCTATTTAAAGGTATCCTCGACAACTCCTTTGGCGAAACATTCGGGAAGTCCTTTACAGTAAGAATATCTCGAATAGAGAGTTTTGCAGAACCAGAATTAGATAGAAGGGCCAGATATGCCTCACAACCTTTCTGGATTAGTTTTTCAGCTACAAGGGCAGATATTACATTAGAGAGGTAATCTCGATGCTCACCAACATAACAATCTTGGTATCTTGATCCAATCTCAGAGTTACTCTCTGAGAGGCACAATATAAACTAACTCGATGTTATACTAGCCAATCCATTTCCAAAATCAGATCAAACTCTCTGAACAACAATTCCATTAGGTTAGTCAAAAACACAACACCCTAAATCTCTAATGGAACCCATCTATACACTTTATTATCTCGAACGGACTGACCTATGGGGCTAATTACAAAAATCTCTCTCACAGTACTCTCAGCAGATATACCCAGATTCATAGAAACAGTGCTAGCTATATACAAATGAGTAGAACCAATATCTATCAGAGCAAAATATGGAACATGTAACACTTTATACCCAGCCCGATTGTCGAGCCCGAATATCAGGATGCCACACCACCATCTCACATCATACACAATATATCTTGTCACTTTAAGAAGGGAGTGTATTTTAATTTAACATTTTCATAGTTTTTGACTGAACATATTCATAATAATCATTAAAACATGCTAAACATACATCAAACGGTCTTAAAATAATAGTTAAACATGCATAGGGTCCATTAAGCAAAATTTCTAAAACTAGTATGTAGGTATCGATCTGAGACATAGGTATCAATATTTTCCTTGCATGGTATTTGTACAGATTGGAAAATCAGCACCAAAATAGCATTCTAGTTTTTGTCTAAAAGTTGAATCCTACAAAATACCGGTACATTTATTAAAGTTCTAACGCCCTGAATAATTTATTTTTGTTTTTGTGAATAACTTACACAACTATGTATTTCCTTCAGTGGTTAAGTGTTCTGGGTGTGTGTGTGAGGTCTTGGGTTCAAGTCCCACATTTGCAAATTCTGTTATTTTAGGTCCAAGCCTTATCCTGGTTGAGTGGGCTTAGATAAAATTGCCTGTTAATTTATATAGGAATAAGCCTGTAATAGCTCGATTTTAGCTTAAATTGGAATAGTGGTTTCGATACCACAAATATGAGGTCGTAAAATTATTTTAATATTATTTTTGGTTTTTATAGCATGTGAATATGTATGTGTGAAAGTTTCGTGTGCTAATTTTATCGTTTAAGTGATTAATTTGAGAAAAGAATTTAATCATGTAAAATGCAAAAGTTGCATTCTACTTGTTAATGTAACACTCCAAACACCACCTAAACGTTATGGCCGAATTGGTGGTGTCACATTGGAGTGCTTTTTGAAAACTTGCTCTTGATGAAAAACCCATTTGGAAATTTAAAGCCTCTTTGTTAGATCTCAAATCACTCTAGCTATTCGTTGTTCATTTTAAATTGTCATTACTTTTTAAACTCTATTTGTTACGGAAGCATTTCAAAAACGTTGCAAAACGTAGTATTTTTAAAACAATTATCATTTTGGAAAACTACATTATACATTCTCAACATATATCAATCACAGTAACCAAAAACCCAAATATAAAAAAGAAAATTTAAAGAGGCCTTATTACATAACCCAAAACGAAATCTAATAGCAAGTAAAAGAAAACAGAAGCAGTAGTGTGGCTATCTCCGAGTCCCTCGCAACACCGATCCACCTAAAGATTACCTACACAGTTAAGCAGAAAAGGTGAGTATGAAACTCAGTGTGTAATCTCTAACGAATAACAGTCACACAATCGGTGTTGAACAGTCTGGCCTTAAGCCCATAACAGTAGCAATATCAGTGTAGGCCTTAGCCCAATACAGTACAGTATCAGTAATGCACAAAAAGATCCTACCCAACCATCCTCTACACTCGACTCCGTCCAGCCCTACACTCCATGTGGGGAATAATTCGAAACACCCATCCCTACACTCCAGAATAAAGTACCGGTGTCGGCACTATAGTAATTGCTGCAAAGCTACCAGTAGTAGGCTTATAGCCTTTCAGTACACTTCCTCCAATATCATATACCCCATGCAATGCAACATAATATAATGATCATACGATAAGAATGGCATGCTCAAACAATCATACATCACATAAGGGTATTTCGGTCATTTACCTCATAGGGGTATAACAATCATTTCATATATTAGGGTCCAAGTATACTTATCGACCCCAATAGTAGGTCTACATTCATCTTGTGTGACCTATGAAACCATAACAATTAAACAGCATAAATGGGCCCAAGCCCATATTAAGACCCATGTGGGCTCACACGCTTGTGTGGCCCAATAAGCCCAACTAATGACCTTGGCCGTGCAAACTACAAGGCCAGCCCAACAATCTCCACCTATACATGCGAATTACCCGTGCAGGGCCTACGAGCCTATGGAACCCACACTGCCCTTTTTGGCCCAAAATTGGCCTAAGCCTATGAACTCTCTCATGGTGGCCTCTTCGATCGAATGCCCACGTTTTGAGCATTCAGCTCACCACATGTGTGTGGGTACGCTTGTGTAACACCAACAGTCAAACATTTTTGGCTTTTGCCAATCTATTGCTAATGACAGTGTGACTATACACCTGTTACAAAAAGAGTGCAATCCCCTCGAACTCCAACCTAGATTCAAACACGTTCAAAAGTTAGTCCTTCATCGCTAGGATTACCCACCCTCTTATAAGCACTTTATTTCCAAGAGTATACAAGTTACCAACCTTGCTTGATTGAGTACGGTTTAATACTCCCTTAAACTGGTAACTTCGCTCGACTTCCCAATCCTTGGCAAAACTACATCACATTCCAATACTCTTACTTCCTATCATAACCGAACAATAGTTATAACCACAAAGTCTGAGACATACCACTACGTAGAAACTGAGAATAGTTGAGGGGAGTAATTGGCCTACCCACACAAGAGCCGAACGCACAGCACAATTGAGACAACACGAAAAGGTCACTCCTTTATCAGGAAACCACCATAGAAGGAGATGCCAAATCATGTTATGAATGAAGGAGATGCCAAATCATGTTATGAATATAGCTAAGAGAGGAGAAGATTTATCATTTACCTACTTGAACAAAAATAGTAGTCCAGAACTGCCAAGAAGAAGAGCTGAGAGAGAGCCATAAATAGAAAAGAGGAGAAGAAGATGCTGATATATTTGGCAGGATCTAAGAGGAGAGGAAGACGATATGAGAAGCAAGTAAGGGGAAAGGTACAGAAGAAAAAGAGAAAAGAGTTATTTGATTACCAACAACTAAAAGAGGAAGGGAAAAGATGGAAAAGTCAACTAAAGAGAAAACTTGAAAAACTCACTTGACAATTCCCAAAAATGCAAGGAGAGAAAAACTAATTGATAAAGCCGAATGAGCAAAATGCGAACCCGAAAAAAAAACCCCTCAACACTAATCGGCCATAAGCAAAAAGAAACCAAAAACGACAACTCTTGAACACAAAACCTTAGCCGAATTTTCTAAAATCCACAATCCCCATTCGACACACTACCTCATCACTCCCCAACTCCCCACAATTCTCCTAAAACTTCTGCACATATCACTCCACTTGATCACTATCCAAATCCTTCCATTATCTCCTAGATTCTCTCTCTCAACCACCTATTCAAACTCATTCAAACATTCCAATTTCGGTCATTCTAGGACTCTACCATGGCACAGCAACAAAAAGATCATCCTTGTGCACAACATGACTCAAACTCAAGACTTCTTAGTAGCTCCACATGCCCCTTGCCATTAGACTAACAAGTGTCTTATGCCATATTTTACCCAACTTAATTAAATAAAACAAATGATAAAAATTAGTGAGTTTGTCATCTTTTTCACCAGAATTCAAAGGAATAAGAAGCCATTGTTGGGTTTAAGGGTTCGGCAATTGCATTAACAAATTGGTATGTGACTTTTGCTCTTTTTTTATGATTTCTACGTTTTTTGTGATCATTTCTTCGTGTTCTAGCTAGCCCATGCTTCAATTTTTCAAAGTGTTGATGATTTTGAAAGTTTCCATTGATGAATGCTTGAATTCTTGAATGTTTGATGATGGAAAATGAGTATTTTTTGATAGATTATCATGTTTTGTAAAGTGATTTTTAGTGAAATTGCATAAAAGAGGTTAATTTGTAAAAATGTAAAAATGTAAAAATGTAGAGTTAAATGTGAATAAATGATAAATATGGGCTAATATGTACACTATGAAAATTCGGCTAAAATGAAATTAGAAAGAAATTGTGTAATTTGTGTTTTTGTGAAATAAGGACTAAATTGTAAGAAATGTAAAAGTTTAGGGCCAAAGTGCAAATTGGCTAGATGATGTGTTTGTGGATGAAATTATTTGAATTGTGATTAAATAGATTAATTTTGAATACATATAGATCCAGAAAGAAAGAAATTGGATCTAGATCGGGGGAAATCAAAAGTTATCGAGTATCGATTCGATTCGTCTATTCTGACTACGAGGTAAGTTCATATGCAAATAAATGTCCTTAGATTGAATTATATGTGTTTACTTGATATTGAATTGTTATGAATGTTGAACGAATAATTACAAGCAAGAATCTACGAAGTTACGACATCCGAAAGTCTCGTACGAACCTTAGGAATAGTATAGATACGAATGTCATGACATTAGATTACCGAGATGTGATTACATGTAAGACCATGTTTGAGACATTGGCATTGTATTGAGATTACGTGTAAGACCATGTCTGGGACATTGGCATCGTTAATCGATTTCGTGTAAGACCCTATCTAGGATAATGGAATCAATATTAGATAACATGTAAGACCATATCTGGGATATGGCATTGTACGAGCTTATGAGATTTTCTAGTATCCTTATCGATTTTGAATGGTTCAACGGGCAAAGTCAAGTTGAGAAAGATTATGTGAATGAGCTAAGTGACTCAGGTACGTACAAGATTCATACAAGTGTTGAGAAGTGAAGTAAATGATGAATTTGATTATGATATCAAATATGTGTTCAATGAGAAAGGTTTGTGAATTTATGTGTGACTAGTTATGTTTAGCATATTTGAATTGAAATGCAAAGGTTCATATGATAGCTTTATTTGTATATGGCTTACTAAACTTTTTAAGCTTAATTTGTGTATGTGTTTTCCATGTTTATAGATTGTCAATGCTAGCTCAAACATCGGGGATCATTGGGAACTGATAAACCGTAATTTATACATATTTTTACCCCATGCTTAACATATTTTATGGATGATCTTTCCTTAGAATTGGTGAATTCGATGCTCCTAATGTTTTAATTTCATGTTTTATACTTAAATGAGCATAGAAGAGCGAAAGGAACGAGAAACGAGCCAAAAATGGAGAAAATTGGCTAACGTACGAAATCAACACGGCCTGGACTTCCTCACAGGGGCAGACCACATGGCCGTGTCAATTTGGCAGAATCGGAGCACGACTCACACGGGCGTGTCCCTGCCGAGCCCAAGTTGAGTACAATTCGAAAAAAGCTAATTTCGAGGGTTCTTAGGCATTCCAAAGCCTATAAATACACCCTAGAGGAGGAAGAAGGGGAGACACACAAGGAGGAAGGAAGGAATTACATGAAGAAAGTCGATTGATCCATCTCAGAAGCCGGATTCATCATCAAGACTGAAGATCTCCCCTTAATTTTCCTTCAAGAGTTTTGGGTTTTCTTTATGTTTTGTATTCATTATTCTTCTGAGATGTTTTCCTTTTTAGTTATGAACTAAATCCCCTAAATACCTAAAGGGAATGAAACCTAAGACGAATCTTGTTATTATTTTCTGAATTGTATGATAAATATTTGACTTATTCTTCATTATGTGTTCTTAATTCTTGTTTTGATATTCCCGGATATTGATTCAAGTTAAGCTCTTATTCAGAGGAGGAATAGAACCTGTCTAAGAGTACAATTGTCATAATTAAGCGGAGTTGATTGCGCGCCTAGAGATAGGGTGACAAGATTTTGCCAGATTAGGGTGAAACCTAATAAGGGGATCCATAGATCAAGTTAATGCAACCTTAGGATGTTAATTAGAGAAAAGTCTCAATTATTCAATCTAGGGATTAGACGTTATTAGTCTTGAATAGGGATAATAACATAACTTAGGGATCTCTACGGAACAAGTTAAATGAATAAATTGTCTGATTTGGAGTCAGAATAACAAGTGAAGTCTAGGTGGATTCTTCCTTAGGTATTGTCTTAATTCAATCGTTTTCCAAAAGTAATCCACCACTTCTATTTTTTGTGAATTCTTAGTTCAGATAATTAGTGAGTTAAAACAAAACCCCCTTATTCTTAGGCTAGATAATAAAAAGAGAATCATTACTAGTACTTTTAGTTCCTTTGGGTTCGACAATCCGGTCTTGCTAAAGCTATACTACTGTTCGATAGGTACACTTGCCTACATCGTGATAATAGTTAGTTTCAAGAACAATTAATTATAAATATATAAAACTTACCTGTCACTAAAATCGCGATCAAGTTTTTGGCGCCGTTGCCAAGGAACTAAGATATTAGGAACACTCAAATTTTATTACTTTAGCCATTTATTTTTCTTGCAAGTTAATTCTATTTTATTTTTATTATTATTTGTTAATTTACTTTTTCTTTATCTTGGCAGCTTTTTATAGTTTATGACTAGAAGAAACCCGTCAGGACCACTACTTTTCTACGAAGAAATCAATCGCACAGTTCGCAAAAACCAAAGAGAAATAAGGCAAAGCTTAAGATACATAGAGAATGAGCAAGAGGACGATGTTCAAACCCCAACCGAGGAGATGGCTGAAAACCAAGACAATCAGCTACCTCCTACAATACCCGTGGAACTAGCAAATCAAAATCCTGCTCCTCGTACTATGTATGATTATGCTAAACCTACTTTAACAGGAACTGAGTCAAGTATAGTTAGGCCTGCTACTGCTGCAAATAATTTTGAACTAAAACTTAACACTATTCAAATGATATAGAAATTTGTTCAGTTTGATGGTTTGCAGGATGAGGATCCAAACACTCACTTGGCAAATTTCCTGGAATTCTGCGATACATTTAAAATTAATGGCGTTTCTGACGATTCCATTCGTCTTTGGTTATTCCCTTTTTAATTAAGAACAAAGCTAAATTGTAATACCCTGAAAATCTTTACAGTAATATATTATCCTTGATATAATAAAATAAGGAAATAAAGTGATAAAAAGGGAAGTTTTGAGTTATGGCAACATTGGGAAGTAAATTATGATATCTTGATTCAGGAAAGGACTAAATTGTAAAAGTTAGAAAAGTTTTGTTGCCTAAGAGTAAATACTCAAGACTTAAAGGGTTAAAGTGTAAATATAAAAAAGTTGAAGGACCAATAGTGTAAATATTTTAAGGGTAGAATGATCTAGAAACTAAGGAAAATGGATGAATTAGGACCAAATTGAATAAGTGAAGAACTATGAGGGACTAAATTGCAATTTTACCAAATTAAATGATGACTCAAGGATGGAATTCTAAAAGATCATGAAAGGCAAAATGGTCAATTAGTAAGAGAGAGAATTCTAGAATGTAATGATTATGTTAATGATATTTTAAATTAATTAATTAGATAAATATTATTTTATTAATATTTTATGAGATATTTAATATTATTTTATTATTATTTATTTAGTATATAAGGAAAGAAAGATGAAGAATTTTCATCATCTTTCCTTTCCATGCAAACTAACGTGAGAGAAAGAGAGGAAGAAAGAAAGTTTTACTTTCTTTACAATTTGGTCCTTTACCAAAAATTCACCATTTTCACCCAAAAATCAAATGAATTTCCATAGCTACCAAGAGAGAAAATGTTAAGGAGAACATGGGGAGTTAGAATATCAAGTTGGATTCAAGAAATAGAAGCTGGAGGAGAGAAAATCAAGTTAAAGATTGGTATCAAGAGAATAAGGTAAGTACATCAAGATTTCAATATGTTTTAAGTTTGTTATTGTTGATAAATCATGGAAATAATGTTATAGTAGAGTTTTATTACATAAGGTCCTATGTTCTTGATATGTTAGTGAAGAGAAAATAAGAGAAAGTGATGAGAAATGGTGTAGAAAAAGAAAATAAGGGTGTTATAACATGGTAATTAATATCTTGCACTAAAACAGTTATGGACAGCAGCAGTAGTCTAACTTTGAAAAATCACCATAAATTTTATAAATTGAATTAGAAGATGAAAAAAATATGGAATTAAATCTTAATGAGTCTATTTTCTCATAGAAGAAACAGTGTAAGCAATGAATTTGTAAATTTTGATATATAATGAATTTTGTGAGACAAGGTCAGAATGAATTCGGGTTCCCCTGTTCAGACTTTGAAAAATAATAAAAAAATGAAGAAAAATAATTAGAGGCTTAAATTTATATTTATAGAATCCTGAATGAGTCTAGTTTTATTAGAAACAAACTAGAACATCATTTCAATTCTGTAAAAGGAGATAACTAATTTTTAGTGAAGAAGGGTCAGAATTGTCAGACAGCAGAACAGGGTGACTTTAATGAATAAACTGTACTAATTGGATAAACCAAAATTCTGAAAATTTTATGATAATAATAAATGTGAGTCTAGTTTCAGGAAAAATTAACGGATCTTAATTTCGAGTTCTGTAGCTTAATATATAAATAATTTAGTGACTATGACGCAAATGGACAGTTTTGAATGTACATATAAGTAAATAGTGAAATTATTGATAATGTTACTTGTTGTATGTTATATAAATTAAGGATGTGGAATGGAGAGGAGGAGGAGGAAAATATGTATGAATATTCATCTAGCATGGCTAATTTGCATGTTTTAGGCTCGGGGACTAAATTGAATAAAAGTAAAATTTTATGGGCAATTTTGTAAAATGTCGAAATGACTAAATTGCATGAAATAGATTATTTTATTATTTAAATTACAAAATTTAACGAAATTATCAATTTAGTTCAAGATCGGGAAAACATGTTTTAGGGATTAAATTGAAAAGTGTTGAAATTATGGAAAATTTTGATATTTTATAGAATTCATGGATTGTTATCATTATATATGAGAATAATAGTTGGAAATAAGGATTAAATTGCAAGAATTTTACTTTCCGTCCCTAAGGATGAAATCGTCATTAATTAAAGTTTAGGGGCAAAATGGTAATTTTGCCTAGAGCATTAATTAAATGTATTAGAATATGAAATGAATGAAAATGATGATCAAATTTATTTATAAAGATCCGGACGACACAAATACGAGACTTGATCATGGAAAAGAAAATATATCGAATAATGAAATAATAAACACGAGCAATCAATGAGGTAAGTTCGTGTAACTTGAATTATATTCGAAAATGCTTGAGATTGTATGTTATTGATGTGAATATGATTTGAATGTTCATTGTATGAAAATTTATAAAACATTGATATATTTGATAAAATGGGAAGAAATCCGGTTGAATGAAAGGAAAATTCGATGGATCTCGAAAAGGAATTGACGGTAAAAGATCTAGCCCGGAGGGTGATCCTATCCTGATATAGCCCTCCCAAGAATATGTGTAAAATGGATTTAGCCAGACGGGTAATCCGAATTAGGGTCTCAATTTAGCTCGGACTGGTAATTGGATCCAAGCTCATTAGAGTAATTGTCGCTGCGAGGATTTAGCTTTGACCGGTAATCCCGACAATACTCTATGAGTTTATATTGCGGGATTTAGCTCGGACTGGTAATCCATTGCAAGGATGAGGTTCATGGAGTGTGCTCTCGATATGAAATGTGTAAGACCATGGTTGAAAGATACCATGGCAACTTTGAGTGTAAGACCATGGTTGAAAGATACCATGGCAACTGATATAAAATGTGTAAGACCATGGTTGAAAGATACCATGGCAACTCGATATGAATGTGTAAGACCATGGTTGAAAGATACCATGGCAACGTGATATGAAATGAACAAGACCATGGTTGAAAGATACCATGGCAACATGACGAAAATGAGTAAGACCATAGTTGAAAGACACTATGGCATCATGTCAAAGATAAATAAGACCGTGGATGGGAGACGCCTAGCATCTGTTGAACAATTGATATTCGTAATATGTATCGATGACGAATGGTTATATGAAATAATTATGAAGATAGATAAACGAAATAAGTACAAGTACATGAAATATAATTTATGTTAAGTTTGATATAAGCTATTAACGGAATAAATATACATAAAATATATGGAAATGATGGAGCATGAAATATTGATATAATGAAATGAATGATATATGCTTATGAAGAAACGGTAAGAGCATGATATGTTTCATGACATGTACATATATGATTATCTTTGATATGTTGATACAAGGAAATTATGTAATTGAGACTATTATTAAACTCAAGTGCGATATGTCGAGAAAATAGATATATCAGTGTTGAATTTATATGAGATATGTGCAAGTATACTAAGAATGTTGCTGTTTGATGCTTATACAACTGTCAAACTGTTGATTGAATGGTAATATATTTATTTATATGATGCATTGAATCGGTAAGTATTTAAATTTTTTTTAGTGATCTGTAAATGGTAGTAATGCTCCGAAACCCTGTTCTGGTAGCGGATACGGGTTAGGGGTGTTACATAAATAGTGGTTGAACTCGTTACCACGAGGGTCAATTACTACTTGGGAACAAATGACCGAAAAGTTTTTGTTAAAATATTTTCCACCGGCTAAAACAGCCAAATTACGTAATGATATCTCTTCATTTGTGCAGATAGACTTAGAAACTCTTTACGATGCATGAGAGAGATACAAGGACCTACTACGAAGGTGTCCTCACCATGGACTACCTCTATGGTTGCAAGTTCAAACCTTCTACAATGGTGTGAACCCCTCGACAAGGCAAATGATTGATGCAGTAGCCGGGGGAACCATCAACAACAAAACACCTGAAGATGCTTACGAATTTATTGAAGAGATGTCACTGAATAACTATCAGTGGCAAGTCATGAGGACTAAGCCAACTAAAACAGTAAGCGTTTATAACGTCGATTCGGTTACTATGCTGTCAAACCAAGTAGAACTTCTAAATAAAAAGATTGATGGTTTACTTGGTTCTACTTAGGTACATCCAGTGATAAGGTGCGATTCGAATGGAGGAGGAGCATGCACAGAATATTAACCCTTCAACCCTAGCTTCGAGGAGGAACAAGTCCAATATATGGGTAACAATAACTCTAGATCCCAAAATAACCCATATAGTAACACTTATAATGCAGGTTGGAGGAACCATCCCAATTTCTCGTGGGGCAGTCAAAGAAATCAAAGACCACAACATCCTCCGGGTTTTCAATAACCACCCTATAAATAGGAAAAGAAACCGAACCTTGAAGAATGCTGTCTAAATTTATCTCTGTG
Source organism: Gossypium arboreum (assembly GCF_025698485.1). NCBI lineage: Eukaryota > Viridiplantae > Streptophyta > Magnoliopsida > Malvales > Malvaceae > Gossypium > Gossypium arboreum. The sequence goes on along the minus strand of NC_069080.1, from coordinate 28,444,921 downwards.
TCAGAAACCCGTTTCCAAAACACTGAGACAGCACTTAAAAATCAACAAGCGTCGATCCAAGGGCTCGGAACTCAGATAGGCCAGCTGTCCAAACTAATCTCTAAACGACCACAAGGTAGCTTGCCAAGTAATACTGAACCCAACCCAAGGGAACAACTCAACGCAATTAATGTTTAAGATGAAGAAGGATCCGTTGAGCCTGAGCCAGAACTGAGGCAAGAAACTGTGGTGAGCAGAGGTCAAGGTGAGGTAGGTCATAATAAAAATAAATCAGTGAATGTCGAATATAAACCTCGTGTTCCATACCCCAACGCAACAAGAAAAGACCACTCTGATGAACAATTTGGTAAATTCCTTAAACTCTTAAAAAAATTACATATTAACTTACCGTTTATTGAAGCTCTATCGTAGATGCCAAATGCAATGAAATTTTTAAAGGAGCTTTTAGTAAATAAGCAAAAGTTGGACGAGGCGTCGCATGTGGAGCTAAACATAGTTTGTTCAGCTATTCTACAGAATAAACTACCCAACAAACTAAAAGATCTAGGGAATTTTACGATTCATTGCTTAATTGGTAGTTTAGATGTTAATAATGCATTAACTGATTTAAGGGCTAGTATTAACGTCATGCCCTACAAAATGTTCAAACAATTAGGTCTTAAGAAACCCAAATAGACTAGGATGAGCATTCAATTAGCAGATAAAACTATAAGATTTCCTAGGGGTATTATTAAAGATGTACCATTAAAATCGATAAATTTATATTTCTCGTTAACTTCATTATTCTAGACCTAGAGGAGGATAGCAACACTCCTTTGATTTTAGGACAGCCCTTTTTAGCAACTGCTAAAATGATTATTGATGTTGGCACAGGTGAGCTCACATTTCGTGTCGGAGACAAAATAATCACCATTCAAGCTCGCAATTCTGGCAACACATCGAAAATTGAAGGTGATCGTATAAACCATTCTACTAAAACTGACAATATGGTGCAACCCACTTTGCAGGAGATGAGTCTGAAGGAAGTACATGAGTCATTCTCAAGCAATAGTAGAGGACCTATTCATGAAGAACGAAGGCTACAAATCGAGGAGCTAGATGAATGGAGGATGTATAAACCGAGAACACACGATAAACCAAAACTGCGCCAGAAGGAGCTCAATACCTTCCCAAATCAACTCAAGGTTGGAGATAAAGTATTATTAGATGCCGCAGATCCTCATATTTTCACTACCAAACCGAATGAAGAACTCCCTCTTACAGTACTTAGCATTTTCCCATTCGGTACAGTCGAGGTAAGTCATCCCAAGTTCGGCACTTTTAAGGTAAACAATACCCGTCTAAAACCTTATTTTGATAAGAATGATAGCAGGAATGAGGAGTATAAAATCCTTGAACCACCATGACCATTTAATGGAGAGATAAGTTGAGCTTAGAATATAAATAAGTGCTTCTCTAGAGGCAACCCGAGCACTAACTGTATTAACTACTTTCAATTTTAGTGTTTAACACCTAACTTACTGACAGAGCTCTTGAAAACAGGTTTACCACACAGACACGGCTAAGCACACGGGTGTGCTTATGACTGTGTAGAAACAGGGCAAATATTTCCCCAACACGGGTTGTGGGCGAACCTACCAAAATAGCACGGGCGTGCAACACGCCCGTGCCTTAAACCCGTGGCCGAACCTGTCAAATTAACACGAGCGTGCGACACGCCCGTGCCAAGCAACAGTGGGCGAACCTATTAAATTAACACGGGCGTGGGCCTATATACACGGGCATGGGAGAAGTGAACGAAGCCAGACACGGCTGTGCGACACGGTCGTGTGCACCCACATGCCCAAGGGACACCGTTGTGGACAAAATGTCAAACGCGCCCAAATTCAAAATTCTCGAGTCACACGGGCAAAAATTGGGGAAGATGGGTGTGTTCCCTGGCCGTGTGCCCCAAAATCTATAAATAGGCTGCACTATTCATTGTCTTTTTCACCCAAAAACCCTAACCCTAGCCGCTGCAAGTCCACACACCCTCCTTACCATGCCCGTGCGCCACTTCCCACTCCATTTTTGACGTTCAATCTCTCTCCCTTAGCTTTTGTTTACTCCTTTCACTTCTATTTTACTTATTTCTAATACTTATTATCAAAATAATCTTCATTTCTCTCATAGTATTTTTCATTTTTCTCATTATTCTCTCATTTAATTTGCATTCTTAGGTTATTTATCATACATTTCATGTTAAATCGAGTTATTAGGCAAACCTCATACCCATGACATTATTATGCTCATTCTCATGCTATTACCATTACAATGTCACGAAATTAGGCTATCAAATTGATTATTTTGGTTGAGTGTGCTATGTATTAGTAGTTTTGGCTGAAATCGTTAGTTCAAATTCATGGCTTTTTTCTTTTCAAATTCGTTTACCTACTATCATTAATCTTTATATTGCAGGTATACAATCTCGTCTTCACGAGAAAATAAGACTGTTGTCCCTGTTTCAAAGAAAAAGAAGGAAGCGTCATCTTCCTCGGGTCCTACTGCGGAAATTTGCCACCCTTTCCTGCAATTCCCCATCAAGGCCCAAGAACAACTTTTCCAAATACTCCGGGCCCGACCTCTAATTGCGGGCCACTGTATCGACTGGGCTGCAGTAGAACAAGTTCAGTTGTCTGATGCAATTCGGGCCCTCCTAACCATCGACCCTTGAGAGATTTTCTTTGGGATCATCGAGCCAACATATCTCAAGCTCATGGTGGAACTATGCTCAACATTTCATCTTCAGACCGTAATGACGAACTACAATGATCCCGGCACGGTCCAATTTCACCTAGGTGGATTAGTCCGCAAGCTAAGCGTCTCAGAATTCGGTACTACACTAGGCTTATATACGGAGGAGTTCAAGGAGGAGAATGACTTAGATACTCTCAACCGCCATATCCATCGTCCTCCTTCACGGTGCTGGGACGCATAGTACCAAGTTCAGCCACCTATAATCCTAGCCGCTCCAAGGCATCGGCTTTCCCTCCATCTCTGAGGTACCTTCACGCCATTTTGGCTCACACGATTACAGGAAGGCGAGAGAGCACTGGCGTCGTCAACACTCACGACACCTACTTTCTATGGTGTATGTCGAACAGGCACGTCATCGAACTTTCCTATTTCATTGCCCTCGCCATTTAACACCAGACGGAGCTACATAAGAAGGGGGTTATCTCCATTGGGCCCTATGTTACTCGGTTGGCTCGACACTTCAGGCTCCTCAACACTGCGGCCCAGGAATCATTGTTGACCCTCATTGGCTAGATGTCTCCACAAGGCATCTCGATCATGCTAAGCATGAGGATAATTGAAAAGCGCCGAGGAACCTACCCTCCTCAATATCGTCTCGCCCAATCTACCAAGGAGCAGGCCCTGAGGACATTACTAATGATGTCCCCCCACAACACGAGGAGCCAATGTCTCAGCCACCACCACCCTCTCGTCCAGTTCATGTGGCGGCTTCATATGCTGACATTTCTGAGCACCTCACTCGATTCGAGCAGTAATGTTTTCAACGATTTGACAACATTGATGCTACTCTACAGTAGATCTGTCAGCACCTCCACATCTCATTGCCACCCCCACCTCGCGAACCATCTAGCGATGAAGATGTTTAAAAACTTTCATTTATTATTTTATGTTTTTACTTTTATTTTATTTTAAGACTACTTTTTATTTTTCTTTCATCTTATTTTTATTAGGATTTATAATTTTTATTTAACAATTTTGAATTCCGGCTATTTCCTACAGAGTAATCATTCTTCCTTATATATTTTCTAACAGAGTTCCTGATGATATCACAGTTATAAAAAGCTCCAAAGTTCATCATCACATAGGAACTAAAAACTCCACCGGGAAAGGTTCTCCACGACTGCCATGTCCTGTTTAACCACGACCATAGCCACCACTAGATATAATATTCTTTTGGTGCAGGACTTATGGACTAATGAACCTCTACCACCGCCGGAGTATCCTTCTCCACTCTCACGCTGATTATTCTCCAAAACTCCAGTTCAAGGAAATTCATTTATCACTCAGGAAGTTTCACTTCTCTCCCTATCTTTTTTTTATATTCTTATATCTCTCTTTGTACATTGAAGGTAATGTATATCTTAAGTGTGGGGGGTATTCATTTCATTATCAGAAAAATCCCTGAATGACTGCCTTGTTCTCTTGAAAAGCTTTCATATCATATTTAGGATAAATTTTAATTGATTTATGATTTTGATTGATATATCTTGAATTAAAACATAGGCATTTATGCATTGATTGTTTAAACTTTAAAACATTAGGGAATAGAGCATGATAAGTTGATTTTTAAGAATCTAAAAAATTTAGGTTGTTTCCTCAAGTCTAGGTATTATCTTAAATTAGAATTCACAAGTTTAAACATCAAAAAGCCATAATTTTTGTTGAGATTTTTTGAGCCTTTTGAGCATCTATTAATTCTTTCATGCTCACTTTTATTATTGCTTTGAGTGCGTCAGTATTGAACTGTTATTCTAGAACTTTCTTGATTATGCATGTTAAGACCACACCATTTGATTTGATATATCAAAATGATTAAGGCACTTAGGATTAACCCACTCATGTCATGAAAAGCCTACCTCCACGATTAACCCTTAGTGAACCCCCTTGAGCTAACAAGCCATTTCTTGTATTACCCTTAATATTAACCCTTAACCCATTATTGTTGAAATCCCTTAAATTAAATTTGATCCCTATTTTTGTCGAGATTTGAATTGAAATAGTTGCTCAGCTATGTCTTGTTCTTAATAGTTAGTCCATGTTATTTAACTTGTTCTTAAAAAAAATGTGTATACACATTAGTAGTAATCTTTTATTTTTGAGCTTAAGTATTTAAATTCCATATTCTAAAAAGAAGCTCTGTTGTATACAAGTGATGATTAAATCTTTCTCTAGTTAAGTGATTTTTCAATTCAATCTCGATTCTAACCGTTTCTTTCAGCTTATGACCACACCCCCTAACCAAAGCCATGTTACAACCCTCTAAAGACCTTTTGATTGATGTCTCATCTCAATTTATAATGGTGGAGATTTTATTTTCATGCAAGCTTATGGTAATAACTGTTCATATTGACTGATGAGTGCTACTTTCATTGTCCTTAAACACTTTGAGTGATTTGAGTGAATCTTTAGTGAGGATATTAAACTCCGTGAGATTTCGAATTGAGGTAACCACTTAGATAAGGGGAGATGCCTAAGTTTTGCGTGATTAAATACTCAACTTGGAATGTTTGAAGCTCTAATATTCTTTTAGTTGAATTCTCAATGTATGATTACCTGTGGATTATTTTGAGATATTTTCGATAGAGATTATAAGTTGAGAAGGATTTATTTTGATTAGGAGTTGAGGATTTTGCTTGAGGACAAGCAAATGCTTAAGTGTGTGGGTATTTGATAAACCGTAATTTATACATATTTTTACCCCATGCTTAACACATTTTATGGATGATTTTTCCTTAGAATTGGTGAATTCGATGCTCCTAATACTTTAATTCCATGTTTTTATACTTAGGTGAGCATAGGAGAGCGAAAGGAACGAGAAACGGGTCAAAAATTGAGAAAATGGGCCAACGTACGAAATCAACACGGCCTGGACTTCCTCACACAGGCAGACCACATGGCATTGTCAATTTGCCAGAATCGAAGCACGACTCACAGGGTGTGTCACACGGGCGTGTCCCTACCGAGCCCAAGTTGAGTCCAATTCAGAAAATGCTAATTTCGAGGGTTCTTAGGCATTCCAAAGCCTATAAATACACCCTAGAGGAGGAAGAAAGGGGGACGCACAGGGAGGAAGGAAGGAAGGAATTACTAGAAGAAAGTCGATTGATCCATCTCAGAAGTCGGATTCATAATCAAGACTGAAGATCTCCCCTCAATTTCACTTCAGGAGTTTTGGGTTTTCTTTATGTTTTATTCATTATTCTTCTGAGATGTTTTCATTTTTAGTTATGAACTAAATCCTCTAAATACCTAAGGGGAATAAAACCTAAGACGAATCTTGTTATTATTTTCTGAATGTATGATAAATATTTAACTTGTTCCTAATTATGTGTTCTTAATTCTTGTTTTCATATTCCAGGATATTGATTCAAGTTAAGCTCTTATTTAGAGGAGGAATAGACCTTGTCTAAGAGTACAATTGTCATAATTAAGCGGAGTTGATTGCGCGCCTAGAGATAGGGTGACAAGATTTTGCCGGATTAGGATGAAACCTAATAAGGGGATCCATAGATCGAGTTAATGCAAACCTAGGGTGTTAATTAGAGAAAATTCTCAATTATTCAATCTAGGGATTAGACGTTATTAGTCTTGAATAGGGATAATAACATAACTTAGGGATCTCTACAGAACAAGTTAAATGAATAAATCGTCCGATTCAGAGTCAGAATAACAAGTGAAGTCTAGGTGAATTCTTCCTTAGGTATTGTCTTAATTCAATAATTTTCCAAAAGTAATCCCCCAATTCTATTTTCTGTGAATTCTTAGCTTAGGTAATTAGTTAGTTAAAAAAAACTCCCTTATTCTTAGGCTAGATAATAAAAAGACAGTCATTACTAGTACTTTTAGTTCATTAGGGTTCGACAATCCGGTCTTGCTAAAACTATACTACTGTTCGATAGGTACACTTGCCTATATCGTGATAATGTTAGTTTCAAGAACGATTAATTATAAATATATAAAACTTACCTATCATGAAAATCACGATTAGGAACTATCATCACACTATCGACTACTTGTTGGTACTTTTGGAGCTTTGCATATATGTTATATGGCATGTATAGGCTAGTGACATTTTGGTATAATTTGAGGCATGAAATAGATGATAAGTTGAAAGGTAAATGCATTTAGAAGTTATGCAAGTTTTTAATGAATTTGGCATATTGAAATGGTATGTTTTGGTTGTGGAATTGAGTAGTTGAAATGGTTGTGAATAAATGGCATGATATGAGTATGAATTGGAATGTTTTAGGATGCTAAAAGATGTAATGAATTGGTGCTATTTTGGTTGCTAGGTGTGCTTGTGGAAATGGTGGCAAATTGGCTTATTTTTGTCTATACGGGCAGAGACACAGGTGTGTGTCTTAGCCGTGTGCGACACACAGTCATGTTACATGGTCGTGTGTCCCCTGGGGTAGCCCTACAAATTAAGTCAATATACCCTACAGGTTTGGCATGGCCTAGACACATGGGCGTGTCTACTGGCCATTTGTATCACACGGGCTCACACACGGGCGTGTGATTGGTCGTGTGATATAAGTTAATATACCCCCTTAAATGGCACATGGCCTAGCACACGGACATGTGTGGCCATTTTGAAGGGTACAGGGGCTAGACACACGGGCGTGTGGTCGGCCATGTGACCCAAGTCAGTAACCTCTCCAGTTTTCCCACGGCCAAGGCGCACGGGCATGTCTCTAACCGTGTGATACAAGTCTGTATGTATGCCCTGTTTTCACACGGCCTGTGCCACGGACGTGTCTGGTGGCTTGTGTGAGGCACACGGCCTGTTCACATGGGCGTGTGACCCTTGAATGTTGGAAAATTTTCTATGTCTCCCAATGTTTGCAAATGTTATCAGTTTATTCTCGAACCACTTCTAAGCATGTTTTAAGGTCTCGTAGAGCCTTATAAGGGACATTGTGAATTAATTGAATGGATTTTTATTATGAAAGTATAATTGTATGTGAATGATGTGTATTATCTGGTAATGCCTCGTATCCCTATTTCGGTGTCAGATACAGGTTAGGGTATTACATTTATTTGATCAAAGCTACGGTTTAGCAGATTCTAGGACAAACGTATCGAGTGAGAGTTTAGCTATACATGCCATATATAACTGCGATAATGTGATGATTCCTGATAGATATAATGTGTTTTTCATATGGCAAATGGATCCCGAATAAGCAACAGCTGACGATGTTGAAAGTAATGCGCCCGCTCTTGCTCAAGGGATAGCGCCGGCTGAATCTAAGCCGATTTCTAGTAGCCAAGAAAGTGAGGGTAAGCAAGCCTTCTTCCAAATAATGAGTGAGTGGTTCACGAAATTCGTTTGAACAAATCCAACTACTCAACAACCTCCACCCCACCTGTTCCTCAACAAGTCTCGGTTGTGCCACAAGTGATAGATTCGATTTGATTGAGTAAGCCATCTGTTGATAAGATTCGTAAACACGAGGCTGAAGAGTTTCGGGCTATAGTTGATGATGATGTTGAGAGAGTTGAGCTTTGGCTCGAGAATGCGATCAAAGTATTCGAGGAATTGTCCTGTACTCCAAAAGAATGTATCAAATGTGTAGTATCTTTGCTTAGAGATAATGCATATCATTGGTGGAAAATGTTGACATCGGTGGTTCCTAGAGAACAGGTTACCTGGGAATTTTTTCAGACCGAGTTTCGAAAAAAGTATATAAGCTAAAGATTTCTCGATCAGAAACATAAAGAGTTTCTAGAATTGAAATAGGGCCGAATGACTGTTACTGAGTACGAAAGAGAATTCGTACGGTTAAGCAAGTATGCCCGAGAATATGTTTCCACTAAAGAAATCATGTGCAAATGTTTCATAAATGGATTGAATGAATATATAAAAATTCTAGTCGGGATTCTGGAAATCAAATTTGTTGTTTTAGTTGAAAGGGCTTGTAAAGCCTAAGATCTCAGCAAAGAAAAGAGAAAAGCTGATTTTGAAGCAAGAGATTCGAGAAAAAGATCAACTAGTAAATCTTATCAGTCTGCATCAAAGAAAGTTTGAGACTCGTATAATCGTTCTAATGCATCTGTGGGACATTCAAACAGAGATCGTGAAAAGCAACCTGTGAGTTCCAAAGCCCAAACTACATTTGTTGCTAGTGTTGGCGGTGTGAGACCTAGCCGACCTGAATGTAAACATTGTGGTAAATGACATCTCGGTGATTGTATATTAAATGATAGGGCTTGTTTTAAATGTGGATCATTGGATCCTTTTATCCGTGATTGTCTGGAGTTGGCTGAGCAAGATACAGTACAGAACACAAGGCTAAGTAACACTGCAGCTAAAGGTAGACCACCCAGAAACACTGGAAATATGAGTGGTGGTAGAGGTGTGACACAGGGCACTGCTGCGAGATCTGATGCTAGAGCACCTGCCTGAGCTTACGCTATTCGCGCTCGTGAAGAAGCATCATCTCCAGATGTTATCACCGGTACTTTTACTCTCTATGATACTAAAGTTATTGCATTGATAGATCCAGGATCAACTCATTCATATGTATGTGTGAATTTAGTATCTAGGAAGACTTTGCCTGTAGAGTCTACTGAATTTGTAACTAGAATATCGAACCCCTTAGGCAAGTGTGCTTTGGTTGATAAAGTGTGCAAGAACTGTCCACAATGATTTGGGATAATTGCTTTCCGACCGATTTAATGTTGTTGCCATTTGACAAGTTTAATATAATCCTCGGTATGGATTGGCTAACGTTGCATGATGCTATTGTGAATTGCAAAAGAAAGATGATAGATTTGAGATGTCAGAATAATGAGATTTTCTGAATTGAGTCAGATGATTTGAATGGTTTACCAGTAGTGATTTCTTCGATGTTAGCTCAGAAAAATGTGAGAAAGGTTTGTGAAGCTTCTTTTGCTTATGTGCTTGATACAAAGTTCATTGAAAAGAAGATAGAATCAGTGCCAGCTGTATGTGAATATCCGAATGTGTTTCCTGAAGAGTTACTGGGATTACCACCGATCCGATAGGTTGAGTTTGGCATTGAATTAGTGCCGGGAACAACACCGATATCGATAGCTCCATACAGAATGGCACCGATAAAATTAAAAGAATTAAAAGATCAGTTGCAAAAATTAACTGATAGAGGTTTTGCAAGACCGAGTTTCTCACCTTGGGGTGCTCCCGTATTGTTTGTGAAAAAGAAAGACGATACTATGAGAATGTGTATAGATTATAGACAGCTCAACAAAGTGACGATCAAGAAAAAATATCCTTTGCCAAAAATAGATGATTCGTTTGATCAATTTAAAGGGCTACAGTGTTTTCAAAGATAGATTTGAGATCGGGTTATTATCAGATGCGAGTTAAAGACTCCAATGTGCCAAAGAATACTTTTAGAACGAGGTACGGGCATTATGAATTTTTAGTAATGCCTTTCGGACTGACGAATGCACCTGTTGTCTTTATGGACTTAATGAACCGAATTTTTAGACCGTACCTAGATCGATTTTTTGTTGTATTCATTGATGACATTTTTATTTATTCACAAGATGAAATCGAGCATGATGAGCATTTGAGAATTGTATTGCAGACTGTAACATCCCTTACCCGTATCCAAAGCCAGGACAAGGTTCGAGGCATTACCGGACTTAAACATTCACAAACATGCAAAACCGGGCCATAAAATTTCATCCAAATTAAAAATTTTCAAACACATGTACATCGTACCTTATACAGGCCTTCGAAGCCTAACACATGCATCAGGGTGGTTCGGGACTAAACCGAGGACTTTAGAAAGCTCTGGGAAAACTTAGAGAAATTTTCATGAAACAGGGTCACACGCTCGAGTGGACACAGGGATACGCTCGTGTGTCTTCAACACGCCCATGTCCTCAAGCCATGTAACTCTCTGTTTATGACATCAGCAAAACAAATTGATCCACACGGCCAAGCCACACGCCCGTGTGCTAGGCGTTGTCCTCCACACGGCTAAGACACATGGCTGTGTCTTTGCCCGTATAGCCAACACTTAGGCTATTTTCCCAGCCTTATGTTGTCCTTAATTCTCTCCCATACTTATACACATTATAGACACACATTATAACATCAATTTAATGGTTAATCATCCTTTAGTAAAATTTCGTTAAAGCATTTACATGTTGTCATACATGTGTTTATTACCTATACTCATGTTACACCAAGTTAGACATTCCAATTCACATTATACAATTGTCCATATTCAATCATTATCAACTTACTACTATGCCAAACATTCATTCCAAGGCCACGACCACCTCGAATGGTCTTAGAGCATTCATCATGTACATGTGTTATACTAATCATTCATAACAACCAATTATAAACACATCACAAACATTAATACATAGCAAGAATAATTAGGCTTACAAGCCATAACCATTTAAGCCACATCTCATGGCCATATACAATAAATCAATATAAGCCGATACATTTGCTTAATCATAACAACATCTAACATAAAAACTAGTCCATATACATGCCACTCACTTGAAAGTATTTAATACACATATGACAACACTCCGGAGTTGTTGGCTTGATAGTGTGATGCTGCCTTCGACGGTCTCCAACCCCGAGCTGACCTGAGAACACTAATGAAATGGAGAGGAGGGAGTAAGCTTAAAGCTTAGTAAGTCCATATGAAAATAATAAGCAAATTATCAACATGATTCCATGAAAATGTAATCATAATTACACTTTTGTTGATTTTCTGGTCATGTTATTTTCTCGAGTCAGAGTTACTAATTTATTTATATCTGGAGATACAAAACTCAAAATTAAGATCCGTTAATTTTCTTTGAAACTAGACTCATATATCTTATTACCATAAAATTTTTATAATTTTTGGTCCAGCCAATAAGTACAATTTATTCATTAAATATACCCTTATTTCACTGTCAAACAGTTCCGACCTCTCTTGACTAAAAAGTATTTATCATGGTACGGGACTCCACATTGAGAACTAATAATTTTCCCAAAAAGTAGACTCACATATATTCTTACCAAAAAAAAATTAGAATTTTTGGTTTAGCCAATTAGTACAGTTTATTCAATAAATAGACCCCTGCTTCACTGTCTGATATTTCCAATCTCTCTTAACCAAAAATTCTTTATCTCATGGTAAAGCTCTCAGATGTTCTCCCCATCAATTCCTCTTGAAAATAGACTCATTAAGGATTTTAGGAATGCAAATTATGACCCATAATTATTTTTTAAAAATTTGGAATGATTTTCCCAAATCAAAATAGGGGATTCCAAAATCATTCTGACCCTGTCTCACAAATATCCAATTATCACAGAATATGAAATTCTTTTGCCTTCACCGTTTCATTTATGTGAAAATAGACTTATTAAGATTTAATTTCATATCTTATTCAACCTCTAATTAAATTTATACCATTTTTGGTGATTTTTCAAATTCACACAATTGCTGCTGTCCAAAATTGTTTTATTACAAAATTTCACTTTTACATAATTTCACTTACTCCATTCTATCTTACCAAACGATTCGCTCAACTATCGAGCACATTGCTCACAACTTTTCACATAGATATAATTGCACTTATTCATCACATAGTCATGTACATATGTATTTTCACTTAGTAAATTTCCCATTGAACTCATCGGAATAATAACAGATACTCGGTGGCCTGTGCATATACCACCCTTGTGACCAAAGCTCTTTGGTACGCATAGTAGCCTGCACTTAGTACTACACATATGACCTATCAATCTGGTACACGTAGTAACCTTCACTTAGTACTACACACGTGACTTAACCATCTGATACACGTAGTAGCATGCACTTAGTACTACACACATGATCGAAGTTAACGAGTACGCATAGTAGCCTGCACTTAGTACTACACATGCGACCTATCAATCTGGTACACGTAGTACCCTGCACTTAGTACTACACACGTGACTTAACTATCTGATACACATAGTAGCCTACACTTATTACTACACACGTGATCGCAGTTAAAGGGTACATATAGTAGCCTGCACTTAGTACTACACATGCGACCTATCAATTTGGTAAATGTAGTAGCCTACACTCAATACTACACACGTGACTCACAACGGATCATTTGTATCTCTTTCTATTCCAAATGTTCAATTGGGAAATTCTTCACTTTTCAACATTTTACTAACTCGTTCTTAGTCAATTCCTATTCCTAGTTTATATCAATTGATCATTCTATAAGCGGCCACATCTAATATAATAACAAAAGATAATAACATAAAAAGAATCGAAATATTATTTACTTACAAACTTACTCATTTCAAAGAAACATCATATTCCATCAAACTTCCAAACCTTTACCAGACATACCAGAATTGTGGCTTCATTCACATAGCAATATCTCATAATCACATGGCATTGCAACATTTTCATCATAATAGTAAACATCAAGAACATGTTATATCATCAAAATAATCACATAATATCGAATTATTCACATATATATACTTACACTCGTGTAATATTGAAGCATTAGCATTCAAATACAGTATTGCATTATTAAAATCACATGAACTTACCCGAGTACGACTATATATTCTGATTTAGTCCATAATATCATTCATTTTCAATCTATGCTCGAATCTCATTTTCCTTGATCTATACTACCACATTTAGCTTACTAATTAGTCACATTATTCATATGGGTCCAAAAATCATACTTTTACAAATTTTCATTTTGACCCCTAAACTTTTACATATTTGCACTTTGGCCCCTAGGCTCGTAAAATGATTTTCATTCAATTTCCTTACATTTTAAGCCTAGACGAATCATTTTCATAACTGTAGCAGCCCCTAATTTCCACTAAATCACACTTTTATGACAAATTTTGTAACTTTTATAAAACGGTCCTTTTTAACAATTTCACCGAAAATCACTTAGTAAGAGTCGTTTATTACACACCGAGCATTCATATTCTACCATTAGACATCAAAACACATGCATGTCATCCGTGGGTAAATTTTTAAACACAAACCCTAGCTCAAAATATGGGTAGAAATGAGTAGATCTTGTTACGAGGATTCCAAAAACGTAAAAATCATTAAAAATGGGGCTAGAACGGACTTACAATCGATCTTGGAAGCTTGAAAAACCCTAGCTATGTCTTCTCCATGAAAATTTCAGCCATGGGAAGAAGATGGACAAAAATTGGCTTTTAATTTTGTTTTTAATTCATTTTAAGCACTAGATTACTAAAATGCCCTTAACTTAAAAATATTCTATTTCACCCATTTCATGTCCATTTTTGTCCAACAAATTATCCAATGGTCTAACTATTATTTAAGGGCCTCCAAATTAAAATTTCATAACAATTAGACACCTCTAACATGTAGAACTCAACTTTTGCACTTTTTATAATTTAGTCCTTTTGACCAAATTGAGTGCCCAAACGTCAAAATTTTTGAACGAAATTTTCACGAAATCATCCCGTGAAATTGTAGAACATAAAAATATAATAAAAATTTATTGTGTGAGAATTGTGGTCCCAAAACCACTCTTCCGACTAGGCCCTAATTCAGAATGTTACAACTCTCCCCCCTTAAGGGATTTTCGTCCCCAAAAATCTTACCAGAAGAGTGGTTCAGTTTTCACATAAACTCCACTATCTCATAATCATTGTTGAAGAACATTTACTCAGGCTATGTTTAATACTTAGCTCTTTAATTTCTCATACTAAAGTCATGAACAATTCCATGTTATACGCGCATCAATTGAATCTTGACTTCTACTAGAGAACTCATGTATACAAGGGTCGAACCCATACCGTCATACAATATGTATATACACATCATACTTGAATCCTCTCATATTCAAATGGCGTAGCTAGCCCGATCATCATGGCCTTAAGTTCTCTATCATTTTATATAGCCCGATAGTTCACTAGTTCGACCTCTAGTCATCATTAAAATTTAGAGCCTCAATTAGCTTTTTCAATAATTCACGATATAAATCCTTGATCTTAATCCGATTAACAAAAACTAGCATTTTAATTAATTCAACAATCTCAAAGATACTTAATCCCATAATTCTAATGAGCGGAAATTCAGTACTTACCGACATGATTTGCAGATTTATCAATTACTTAACAAAAAGTCATATGACATCTTTCTCTTTCAAAGATAGGAATAATTCTAATATGAAATCTATAGTAATCTCATTCTCAGAGATCATACCATAACTATCTTATCATCCTTTAACAATTCAAGTCAGCTACACTATCTCAACTTAAGTCTTTCTATCACAGCAGATACTTTAAGCTATCACACTGCCCTTCTTGTCTTAAAACACATCACTGAAAATCGAGAAGTCTTTGCTCAATGCATACTAAACCAGTTTTAAGGCTTCAGTTGACAATATTCTCGTATATTCAAATCGTTACCAACATGTAGTAGACCATTCAACTTTCACAAGACAAAAAATTTATCATTCAAAGCAATTTTAAATCGTATCAAAGTCTTCTAAAATATATACACTTTCATTCAGACTATATGTCTTTTACAGAGATAAAATCTTATTCTCAGACTTGGGAAAAAATTCGGACATAAATATCCCATTAATCTTTCAAACAGTAACCCATACAAACTGAACAACCAAGTCGGTCTTAATTATTACTTGATAAAGTTTCAGGAAATCCTTCCTTTCAATTGTCAAAACGATTTAACATGTAATCATGCAAAATTCACTCATCATACTAATCAAAGTTCATTTCAATTGCATTAGCTCAAGGTAGTATAAATGTTCCCAATCGAAGGCATTAACTTGATTAACTTTCTTGAGAAAAAAAATCCATCATATAAGCTGATACTAGCAATTTCACCACTTATGCCTTTGCCGATGTCAAATCCTTCACGAAGATTTAGAGAAATCCAGATACTAGAATTACCACATTACTATGATCAAAGAAGAAGCATAGTCACACTTGACATGATTATCAAAACTGAAGAACACACTGTAGATATGATTTGTGATTGATAAATTTTGGATATAGATAACAAGAAAACCAGGATTAAGAAGTCCAAGATAGAGAAATCCAAGATAAGGAAATCCAAGATACAATATCATAATGAAAGACCCAGAACAAAGCTCATAAGAAAATATGGAAGATTTCGATAATTTCTCAGAAGAAAGAAGTCCAAAAGAATACATCATTCAAGCCCACTGGAACTAAATGCAACAAGGATAATGTACCTTCCCATATATATATATCAAACAGATCATCCATTAGAAGGAACAGAATCATAATATCAAGTACATTATCTCATAAAATCCCAACAGACGAAACGTAATAAAATGCCAGAGGGAAAATAGAGCAATACAGATTATATACCAGTCAGACTATTAATACTTTCGTCTTATTCCAAGATTAGAAAACATTTTCGCACGATAACAATTTATCTAAAAATAGATAGCCCCAGTAATACTTTCGAGAGTAAATGAACTCATAGAGTACCTCAAAAGAGACAATCATAATCTATTTACTATAATTACCGCATTCTGATATCTTACATGTCAAGATTTATTCCTCCAACTATTTCTGTTATTACAAATCCCACATTATGATTTTTATTGAAGAAGATTGGTTCTGAAGAAATTCCAGCTAATACGTTTCTCGATATTGCACTTTACTAGCTCTGTCTTTACTTATCAATCCAATTAATCTCTGATCATAGTTATAATCATTCTATAGATGAACTCTTTGTCTCATACTTGTGAGCTTATTCAACACCGATCTTATAAAATCCTTTACAAAACACCACTCTGGTAAGGGGGTGGGGTTGATAAACCGTAATTTATACATATTTCTATCCCATGCTTAGCACATTTTATGAATGATTTTTCCTTAAAATTGGTGAATTCGATGCTCCTAATGCCTTAATTTCATGTTTTATACTTAGGTGAGCATAGGAGAGTGAAAGGAATGAGAAACGGGCCAAAAACTGAGAAAATGGGCCAACATACGAAATCAACACGGCTTGGACCTGCTCACATGGGCAGACTACACGGCCGTGTCAATTTGGTAGAATCAAAGCACGACTCACACGGGTGGACCACACGGTCGTGCCTATTTAACAGGCTTGACCACGGTATGAAGTAATCGCACACGGGCGTGTCCCTACCGAGCCCAAGTTGAGTCCAATTCGAAAAAGGCCAATTTTAAAGGTTCTTAGGCATTCTAAATCCTATAAAAACACCCTAAAGGAGGAGGAAAAAGGACACACAGAGAAGGAAGTACGGAACTACTCAAGGAAAGCCTATTGATCCATCTCAAAAGCCGGATTCATCATCAAGACTGAAGATCTCCCCTCAATTTCCCTTCAGGAGTTTTGGGTTTTTCTTTATGTTTTGTATTCATTATTCTTATGAGATGTTTACCTTTTTAGTTATAAACTAAAACCCCTAAATACCTAAGGGGAATGAAACATAAGACAGATCTTGTTTTTATTAGCTGAATTGTATGATAAATATTTGACTTGTTCTTAATTCTTGTTTTGATATTCCAGGATATTGATTCAATTTAAGCTCTTATTTAGAGGAGGAATAGACCCTGTCTAAGAGTACATTTGTCATAATTAAGCGGAGTTGGTTGCGCGCCTAGAGATAGGGTGACAAGATTTTGCCAGATTAGGGTGAAACTTAATAAGGGGATCCATAGATCGAGTTAATACAAACCTAAGGAGTTAATTAGAAAGATATTTCAATTATTCAACCTAGGGTTAGACGTTTTTAGTCTCGAGAGGGATAATAATATAACTTAGGGATTTCTACGGATCAAGTCAAATGAATAAATCGTCCGATTCAGAGTCAAATAACAAGTGAAGTCTAGGTGAATTCTTCCTTAGGTATTGTCTTAATTCAATAATTTTTCCAACAGTAATTCCCCAATTCTATTTTCTATGAATTCTTAATTTAGTTAATTAGTTAGTTAAAACAAACCCCATTATTCTTAGGCTAGATAATAAAAAGACAGTCATTACTAGTACTTTTAGTTCCTTTGGGTTCGACAATCCGGTCTTGCTAAAGCTATACTACTGTTTGATAGGTACACTTGCCTTCATCGTGATAATAGTTAGTTTCAAGAATGATTCATTATAAATATTTAAAACCTGTCACGAATATCACATATCAGGGGTCGTAAGGTCCCTAACTCTTCTCTCATACACATATACATATAACACTATTTTATCATCATAGTAACATTTTCAAGCATGTCATCCACTTCAGACAAACTATTATTCACGTCCGTATGACACGAACTTTTCAGTTATCTTATTTAAACCAGTGCATTTATGCATGCATTCTATGGATTTTGAATAACTTTACTTATCCTATTCATTCAATCAAACAAGTCATGCACATAACATCTTATGAGGGCCAAACAAACATGAATAAGTATGTCACAATCAAAACTTTTCTCTGGCACTTCATCATATACATATCATTACATTCATATGAATCAATCCATTAGTTTAACGTAAACCAGTTCATTACATTATAATCATTTGTCTCGTTTAAAGATATCGTTAAAATTCATCAACATTCAACGTCCAATCGGGAAAATGACATTTTTATCCATAACATGATATTATAAACCTTTATTGATACCTTTATGAATTTCTTTTTATCACATTCACTTAATCAAACAAGTCAAGTGCACAACACCGTATGAATATCAAACAAGCATGAGTATTCCTCGTAACATAAACTTTTATCTCACATGTTATCACATACATATCATGAACTTTTATTCATACTTTTTTGAGTCTAGGCTCATCATAACTGTACTTTACCTGATTACCTTAGCTTCACATTTAACATGGTCAGTGTAGCTCTATTAGAGAGTACCTCTATCTAAACAAGATGGTTCTCATTCCCGTCGGGAGACATCACACTATCACGGATTGGTGGCATGTATAGCTAGACTCTCGTTCATGCCAGGTTAGTCCAAGAACTGACTAAACCATAGTTCTGATACCACTAAATGTAACACCACTTACCCATATCCAAAGCCGGGACAGCGTTCGAGGCATTACCAAACTGAAACATTCACAAACAAGCAAAACAGGGCCATAAAATTTCATCCAAATTAAAAATTTTCAAACACATGTACATCGTCCCTTATACAGGCCTTCGAGGCCTAAAACATGCATCGGGGTGGTTCGGGACTAAACCAAGGACTTTAGAAAGCTCTGGGAAAACTTAGAGAAATTTTCATGAAACAGGGTCATACGCCCGTGTGGACACAAGGATACCCTCATGTGTCTTCAACTCCCCCGTGTCCTCAGGCCGTGTAACTCTCTGTTTATAACATCAGCAAAACAAATTGATCCACATGGCCAAGCCACACGCCCGTGTGTTAGGCCGTGTCCTCCACACGGCTGAGACACATGGCCGTGTCTCTACCCATGTAGCCAACACTTAAGCTATTTTCCAAGCCTTATGTTGTCCTTAATTCTCTCCCATACTTATACACATTATAGACACACATTATAACATCAATTTAATGGTTAATCATCCTTTAGTAAAATTCAGTTAAAGCATTTACATGTTGTCATACATGTGTTTATTATCTATACTCATATTACATCCAGTTAGACATTCCAATTCACATTATACAATTGTCCATATTCAATCATTATCAACTTACTACCATGCCAAACCTTCATTCCATGGCCACGACCACCTCGAATGATCTTTGAGCATTCATCATGTACATGTATTATACTAATCATTCATAACAACCAATTATAAAGACATCACAAACATTAACACATAGCAAGAATAATTAGGCTTACAAGCCATAACCATTTAAGCCACATCTCATGGCCATATACAATAAATCAATATAAGCCGATACATTTGGCTAATCATAACAGCATCTAACATAAAAACTAGTCCTTATACATGTCACTCACTTGAAAGTATTTAATACACATATGGAAACACTTCGGAGTTGTTGACTTGACAATGTGATGTTGCCTTCGACGGTCTCCAACCCTGAGCTGACCTGAGAACACTAAGGAAATGGAGAGGAGGGAGTAAGCTTAAAGCTTAGTAAGTCCATATGAAAATAATAAGCAAATTATCAAAATGATTCCATGAAAATGTAATCATAATTACACTTTTGCTGATTTTCTGGTCATGTTGTTTTCTCGAGTCATAGTTACTAATTTATTTATATTTAGAGATACAAAACTCAAAAATTAAGATCCGCTAATTTTCTCTGTAAATAGACTCAAATATCTTATTACCATAAAATTTTCAGAATTTTTGGTCCAGCCAATAAGTACAGTTTATTCATTAAATATACCCCTATTTCACTGTCTGACTGTTCTGATCTCTCTTCACTAAAAATTATTTATCTCATGATATGGGACTCTAAATTGAGAACTGATAATTTTCCAAGAAACTAGAATCGCATATATTCTTACCTTTAAATTTTCAGAATTTTTTATTTATCCAATTAGTACAGTTTATTCAATAAATAAACCCCTGTTTCACTATTCGACGGTTCCGACCACTCTTCAATAAAAATTATTTGTATCATGGTACAGCTCTTGGATGTTGTCCCCATTAATTCCTCTTGAAAATATACTCGTTAAGGATTTTAAGCATGAAAATTATGACCTATAATTATTTTTTTACAATTTGTAATGATTTTCCCAAATCAGAACAGGGGATTCCAGAATCATTCTCACTCTATCTCACAAAAATCCAATTATCACAGAATATGAAATTCTTTTTCCTTCACTGTTTCTTTTATGAGAAAATAGACTTATCAAGATTTAATTTCATATCTTATTCAACCTCTAATTCAAGTTCTACCATTTTTGGTGATTTTTCAAAGTCACACAACTGCTGCTGTCCAAAATTGTTTTATTACAAAATTTCACTTTTACATAATTTCACTTACTCCATTCTATCTTACCAAAAGATTCGCTCAACTATCGAGCACATTGCTCACAACTTTTCACATAGATATACTTGCACTTATTCATCACATAGTCATGTACATATGTATTTTCACTTAGTAAATTTCCCGTTGAACTCATCTGAATAATAACAGATACCCGGTGGCCTGTGCATATACCACCCTTGTGATCGAAGCTCTCTGGTATGCATAGTAGCCTGCACTTAGTACTACACATGTGACCTATTAATCTGGTACACATAGTAGCCTTCACGTAGTGCTACACACATGACTTAACCATCTGATACACGTAGTAGCATACACTTAGTACTACACACGTGATCGAAGTTAACGGGTACGCATAGTAGCCTGCACTTAGTACTACACATGTGACCTACCAATCTGGTACACGTAGTACCCTGCACTTAGTACTACATACATGACTTAACCATCTGATACACGTAGTAGCCCACACTTAGTACTACACACGTGATCGAAGTTAACGGGTACGCATAGTAGCCTGCACTTAGTACTACACATGCGACCTATCAGTCTGGTACACGTAGTAGCCTGCACTTAGTACTACACACGTGACTCACAACAGATCATTTGTATCTCTTCTATTCTGAAGGTTCAATCGGGAAATTCTTCACTTTTCCACAGTTTACTAACTCGTTCTTAGTCAATTCCGATTCGTAGTTTACATCAATTGATCATTGTATAGGCAGCCACATCCAATATAATAACAAAAGATAATAACATAAAAAGAATCGAATTATTATTTACATACAAACTTACTCGTTTCAAAGAGACCTAATATTACATCAAACTTCCAAACCTTTACCGGACGTAACCGAATCGTGGCTTCATTCACATAGCAATATCTCATAATCATATGGCATTGCAACATTTTCATCATAATAGCAAAACATCAAGAACATGTTATATCATCAAAATAATCACACAATATCAAATTATTCACATGTATATACTTTCAACTCGTGTAATATCAAAGCATTAGCGTTCAAATACAATATTGTATTATTAAAATCACATGAACTTACCTCGGGTTCGAGTACGACTATATATTCTGATTTAGTCCATAATCTCATTCATTTTCAATCTATGCCCGAATCTCATTTTCCTTCATCTATACTACCACATTTAGCTTACTAATTAGTCACATTATTCATATGGGTCCAAAAAATCATACTTTTACAAATTTGCATTTCGACCCCTAAACTTTCACATATTTGCACTTTAGCCCCTAGGCTCGTAAAATGATTTTTATTCAATTTCCTTACAATTTAAGCCTAGACGAATCATTTTCATAACTGTAGCAGCCCCTAATGTCCACTAAATAGCACTTTTATGATAAATTTTTAACTTTTATAAAACGGTCCTTTTTGACAATTTCACCGAAAATCACTTAGTAAAAGTCGTTTATTACACATCGAGCATTCATTTTCTACCATTAGACATCAAAAAACATGCATGTCATCCATGGGTAAATTTTTAAACACAAACCCTAGATATGGGTAGAAATGAGTAGATCTTGTTACGAGATTTCAAAAACATAAAAATCATTAAAAACGGGGCTAGGACAGACTTACAATCGAGCTTGGAAGCTTGAAAAACCCTTACTATGTCTTCTCCGTGCAAATTTTGGCCATAGGGTAGAAGATGGACAAAAATTGGCTTTTAATTTTGTTTTTAATTCATTTTAATTACTAGATTACCAAAATGTCCCTAACTTAAAAATATTCTATTTCACCCATTTCATGACCATTTTTGTCCAACAAATTATCCAATGGTCTAATTACCATTTAAGGGCCTCCAATTTAAAATTTCATAACAATTAGACACCTCTAACATGTAGAACTCAACTTTTGCACTTTTTACAATTTAGTCCTTTTGACCAAATTGAGTGCCCAAACGTCAAAATTTTCGAACGAAATTTTCACGAAATCATCCCGTGAAATTGTAGATTATAAAAATATAATAAAAACAAATTTTATTGTGTCGAATTTGTGGTCCCAAAACTACTATTTCGACTAGGCCCTAATTCAAGATTCTACACATACTTTGCGTGATAAGAAATTATATGCAGAGTTCAGTAAATGTGAATTTTGGTTACGCGAGGTTGGTTTTCTAAGGTTTATTATGTCAGAATCGGGTATTCGAGTCGATCCGAGCAAGATTTTTGCAATATATATTGTATACCTCGAGAAATGTATCCGAAGTTTGTAGTTTTCTGGGACTACTGGTTACTATAGATGATTAGTGAAAGGTTTTTCGATGATTGCGACTCCGTTGATGAGATTGCTTCAGAAAGATGTAAAGTTTAAGTGGCCCGAGAAATGTCAGAAAGTTTTGATCACCGGAAAACTCTTTTGATTGAAGCTCCAGTGTTAGTACAACCAGAATCATGTAAAGAATTTGTGATTTATAGTGATGCATCATTGATTGGTTTGGGCTGCATTTTGATGCTGGAAGGCAAAGTCATAGCTTATGCCTCGAGACAACTAAAACCACATGAAAAGAATTACCCGATGCACGATTTAGAGTTAGCAACCATTGTGTTTACGTTAAAGATTTGGCGCAATTATCTGTTTGGTAAGAAATTCCAAGTTTATTCAGATCACAAGAGGCTGAAATATCTGATGGCTCAAAAATATTTGAATTTACGAAAGCGGAGATGGCTAGAATTGCTAAAAGATTACGAATTAGTGATTGACTATCATTCAGGAAAAGCAAATGTGGTTGCTGATGCATTAAGCCAGAAATCTTTGTTTACTCTACATGCAATGAATACTTAGTTGGTTCTATCTGATGACGGCTCAATTGTAGCTGAGTTGAAAGCAAGACCATTGTTTTTACAGCAGATGTGTGAAGCTCAGAAAGTTGATAATTAAATATTAGCAAAACGAGTTCAATGTGATTCAAACCCTGATTCAGAGTTTCAAGTTGATTTAGATGATTGATTGAATTTTAGAAATCGAATATGTGTTCCAATAAATTCAAAACTGTTCGAATGATTTTGAATGAAGCACATAGTAGCCGTTTATCTGTTCATTAGGGAAGTACAAAAATCTATAACGATTTAAAATAGCTTTATTAGTGGCATTGTATGAAACGTGACATTTTAGAATTTGTTTCTAAGTGTTTGATTTGTCAGCAAGTTAAAGCTGAGCATCAAATGTCATTTGGTTTATTACAGCCGATTATGATTTTCGAGTGGAAATAGGACAAATCACGATGGATTTTTATCAGGTTTGCCCCTATCTCCGAGTAAGAAAGATGCGATATGGATGGTTGTTGATAGACTGACTAAATCGGCTCATTTCATTTCGGTACGCACGCATTATTCACTTGATAAACTTGCTAAGTTGTACATTTCTCAGATTGTGAGATTGCACTGAATACCTGTTTCTGTTGTTTTGGATAGAGATCCGAGGTTCACATCGAGGTTTTGGAAGAAATTGCAAGATGCACTGGGAACAAACCTACATTTTAGTACCACATTTCACCCACAGACGAATGGTCAATCCGAATAGGTTATACAAATACTCGAGGATATGTTGAGATGTTGCATTCTTGAGTTCGAAGGTACGTGGGAAAAATATTGTAACACCCCTAACTCGTGACCGACGCCGGTGTCGGACACGAGGGGTTAACGGCCAAACCCTCTCAAGATACCAACCAATTTGACATTACCAGTCAGGCTGGAAAACTGCGTCACCGTCGCCTTAAAAATCATATCTCGAGTTTCAAAACTCAGAAACTGGTTTCGTAAATTTTCCCTGAATTTAGACTCATATACCCATCCATGGATTTATTTTTATAATTTTTGGTTGGGCCAATTGGTACAGTTTATTAGTTAAAGTCACCCATGTTACAGGGACCGACTGCTCTGACCTTCGCGCGTTACAACTTGAATATCTCCCTGTACAGGGCTTTAATACTGGTGCCGTTTGTTTCTAATGAAACTAGACTCAAAATGGAATCTTTACATATAAGGCATGACTCCTAATTCTTTCTGGATAATTTATGGTAAATTTTTAAAGTCGCGACAGGGGACCCAGAAACCGTTCTGGCCCTGTCTCACGAGAACCTTAATATTTCTCAGTATACCGCTCATATGGTCGTTTCGTTTCGTCCATATAAAATAGATTCATCAAGGTTCAGTTCCATAATTTACTCACTATTTAATTCTACTTCTACTATTTTTAGTGATTTTCAATCTCATCCCACTGCTGCTGTCCGCAACAGTTACTGCAGTGACTATGCCAATTTCATGAATTTTCCTTGGCCTTAATCATCCATCATACATGACACAAATTATGGCCACCTTATCAAAATTTGAGTTTCTAAGACTCGTGGCTATAGGTTCTAGCATCCCACTCGACGACCACATAGGCCATTTTCACATGGCTTAAAGTTTACAACCCACAATTTGACAAAATATAATAGCCTATACATGCCAAATGTTCTTCAACAACAAAACAATAGCACAAGATTTCAGCCGGTGTGATGACTTCAACGACGGTTCCGAGCACGCAACAATACGAGTCCAAGAGACCTAAAATGGGTGACAAGAAAACACCGAGTGAGTTTACAACTCAGTAAGTCATAAGCATTCCACAACCATCCATTAACAAAATTATTACAACATGAAATAATGAACGAGGCTAAGTACTCCATCCATATCGAACTATATCATAGTTCCTTGGACCTTTGGTTCAATCTCATACCAAGTCATACATCCACATTTCATATTCTATACAATAAGATATTTGGGGCATTTTACACACCAACTCATTTTCACCACAATCATACAATTGCAATCATCACATAGATTTAAAGCTTACCAAGCTCAACCCCGAGCATGAACATATTACCTATTCGTCATGAGCTCAAGGTACTTACCCGATCCGCTGTCCATACTCAACTCGATGGAGACACACCCTCCATATAATTGTTCGATCGGAGATATTTATATATATATATAGAGTACGCACACACAAGTGCTTAATACTCGATTTCGCACACTTAGTGCCATGCGATTTAAGCCCGCACACATAGTGCCATGCCCTTCGAGCTCGCACACTTAGTGCCATATATTTCCAGCATGCACACTTAGTGCCATATATTTCCAACACGCACACTTAGTGCCAATCTCGCCACCGTACACACGTATTGCCAAGACACTTAGTGCCGAAAGCAAACTTTCTACACATTTCACTATTTCTTTTACATTCAACAATTGTCATCACTCCATACACATACAATTTCATTTATATATATATAGCATCCCATTAAACACAATTGCATAGATTTTACAATCATTTAAGCAATATCAAACATATGTGCTTAATGACTTACCTCGGACGTTGTCGCATCGCCTTCAACGGCTATTCAATTACTTTTTCTTTTCCTTGTCCAACTTCGATCCTTTGAGCTCTTGAGCTAAATCAAACAAATTTACTTCCCAATCAAACACACACATACGGCAACCATATATTGTTTTTAACACATTCGGTCACTTGGCGACCCATTTAACTTTTAAGCATTCATTTCAAATTTTAGTTAAACAATGCCGAATGCTATTAGCTACTAATGCCACACACACATATGCATAAAATTTAATCATACATGACCCATAGCTCATTTGGTCATTCATCTCTCAAACTTACCAAGCTTCATACCACACTTCCTTGGCGAATACATATATAAGCACAATTTAGCATTTTCATTTACTTAATATTTCATACCTATCATGCTAGCGAATATTGTCTAATCAAGTTCAACATCCTCATATACGGCATTAGCATCCAAACAACCTATATGAACATTTAACTAATTCAAGCTTCACCCATCCACACTTATTCATTTAACATAAAGAAAATATATCAACCTCTTCACTATCAACCATGGCCGAATGCTTCATGGGTTTAAGGTAGATTCAAGAAAGAACCTCATAATTATTAAGATGTAAGCAACTACCCTTGTTCATCTAGATTTAGTATGAACAACAACTATCACCATTATTAATCACCATAGCCGAAAACCTCACCCTCATGGCCGAATGTACCAAACATTTCCTAACTAAACTTTCACAAATTTTTAACCTCATATCGACCTCAACTTGTTCAATACAACATGAAACAATCCCTTCTCCTAACCTCTTGATACACGGGTTGATGTTCAAACCCCCATGAAAGTTTGATTTTCATGACATTACCAAAATGCATTATGACAATTAGCTCAACAAACTCAAGAAGTTAAAGCCAACATCTCAAAGCTTACCTCCAACTAGAAGAAGGGTTGCCGAATTTGCTTAATGAAAAGCTCTCCCATTTCTTTCCTTTGGTTCACGGCAAGAAGAACAAAGCATAACCAAATTCCCCTTTTTTTTTTTTTTCTTTCTTTGGTTAGTCACGGCAATGGGGCATCCACACACTTTTTTTTTGTCAACATTTTCTTTAATGCTAGCACATTATTTTATTGTTTCATACATCACTCACTAACCAAACATGTTGGGAGCATGTTTCCTTTGCCCATCAACACCCACCTTGGCCGGCCACTATAGTCAAATTTGGGAAATTTGACATGCAAGGACAACATTTCCTAGTATGCATCAATAGGCCACTTCAACATTTGCCTATCTCATTTCTAAGTTTTCTCACACAAATCCTTTCTAGTGAAATTCACCTTTATAACACTAAATCAAATCATCAAAATGTCACACACAATTTAACACATATCATAGGCATCACAATAAATTTTAAATTATTTTTATGCCTCGGTTTTGTGGTCCCAAACCACATCCCGTCTAGGGTCAATTTTGGGCTGTCACAACTCTCCCCACTTAAGAAATTTTCGTCCCGAAAATCTTACCCAGAAATAGGCTCGGTATCGCTCTTTCATAGAATCCTCAAGTTCCCAAGTGGCTTCTTCAATTCGTGTTTATGCCACAACACCTTCACTAACGGGATTTTCTTATTGCGCAACTCTTTTACTTCACGCATCATAATGCGAACCGGTTCCTCTTCATAGCTCAAATTAGGTGAATCTCAATCTCGACGGGCGATTACGTGCGATGGATCGACCTATATCGTCAAGCATCGAAACATGGAAAACGTTGTGAATCTTTTCGAGCTCGGGGTAAAATTAATCGATGCGCCATCGCCCAACTCGTTCAGATACTTCATACGGACCGATGAACCTCGGACTCAATTTGCCCTTACGGCCAAATCTAAGCACTTTCTTCCAGGGTGAGACTTTGAGAAATACCTTGTCTCCAACCTGATATTCAATATCTTTTCTTTTCAAGTCCGCATACGACTTTTGGCGATCCGGCGACTTTCAAACTTTCACGAATTACTCGAACTTTTGCTCAAAGATCCTTAACCAAATCAACCCCGAAGATTTTTCCTTCACTAAGTTCAGTCCAGAATAATGGGGTACGGCATTTACGACCGTAAAAAGCCTCGTAAGGCGCCATCTTGATACTTGATTGAAAGCTATTGTTGTAAGCGAATTCAACCAAAGGTAAATACCGTTCCCATGCACCACTAAACTCAAGGATGCAACATCTCAACATATCCTCGAGTATTTGAATTATCCGTTCGGATTGACTATCGGTTTGGGGGTGAAAAGCAGTGCTAAAATGCAGTTTGGTACCCAAAGCCTCTTGCAATTTCTTCCAAAATCGCGAGGTAAATCTCGGATCTCTATCCGACACGATGGAAATAGGCACCCCGTGTAATCTCACAATCTGAGAAACGTACAATTCGGCTAGTTTGTCCATTGAAAATCCTTACCTACGGGATAAAGTGAGCCGACTTAGTCACCTATCGACAACGACCCAAACCGCATCCTTCTTACTCATCGACAATGGCGGTCGGATACAAAGTCCATTGTGACTCGATCCCGCTTTTGCAACCAACTCATCGTCGACTTTCTCGAGCTTCACGAATCGACGTATCAATAATGGTTTGGCTTTCAATTCAGCTACTAACACATTGTCGGGTAGGATAGACAAGTGTACATTCATCGCCGCATAAAGCAAATAGTAATTTCCGCTTAAGGCATCCGCAACCACATTAGCCCTTCCCGGTGATAATCAATGACGAGCTCATAATCTTTTAACAACTCGAGCCATCGCCTTTGTCGCAGATTTAAGTCTCTTTGGGTCATCAAATATTTGAGACTTTTGTGATCCGATACACATGGCACTTCTCACCAAATAAGTAATGTCGCCATATCTTTAAGGCGAATACGATGGCGACCAATTCGAGATCGTGGGTCGGATAATTTTTCTCATGTGGCTTTAATTGCCTCGACGCATAGGCCACAACTCGCCTTTCTTGCATCAATACGCAACCCAACCCAAGTAGGGATGCGTCACTATAAATGACAAACTCTTTGCCCGATTCGGGTTGCACTTTGAATTGGGGCTTCACCAAATAAGCTTTCAGTTGATCGAAACTTTTCGACATTTCTCCGTCCATTCGAACTTAACATCCTTTTGGAGTAAGCCGTCATTGGCGTGGCTATCTTCGAGAAACCTTTACAAATCGTCGGTAATAACCGCAAGCCCAAAAAGCTCCTAACTTCGTAACATTCCTTGGTGGTTTCCAATCGACTATGGCTGAATTTTGTTCGGGTCCACCACGACACCGATCACGGACACCACGTGCCCTAAAAAGCTAACCTCTTTCAACCAAAATTCACATTTATGAACTTTGCGATAATCGCTTATCTCGTAAGATTTGCAACACTAGCCTCGGTGTTCAAAGATGTTCGCCATCTCTCGAATAGACCAAAATGTCATCGATAAATACAACTACGAACCGATCCAAGTATGGCCTGAAAATTCTATTCATTAAATCCATAAACACCGCAGGGCATTAGTGAGCCCAAACGGCATCACCAAGAATTCAGAGTGACCGTACCTCGTTCTAAAAGCGGTTTTGGGTATGTCCGATTCTCGGACCCTCAACCGATAGTACCCGACCTCAAATCTATCTTTGAAAACACCGAGGCTCCCTTTAATTGATCAAACAAATCGTCAATTCGTGGCAATGGATATTTATTCTTTATCGTCACTTTATTGAGTTGACGATAGTCGATGCACAACCTCATGGTTCCGTCCTTCTTCTTCACAAACAATACAAAGCGCCCCATGGAGAAAAACTCGGTCGAGCGAAACCTCTATCCGTCAATTCTTGCAATTGAACCTTCAATTCCTTTAATTCCGTTAATGCCATGCGATACGGGCTATTGAAATCGGTGTAGTACCGGTACAACTTCGATGCGAATTCCACTTCTCGAACCGGTGGCAATCCGGTAACTCCTCGGAAAAACATCTGAATACTCACAAACCACCGGTACCGATTCGAGTTTCCTTTCCGTCTCTTTACTTCCAAACACATACGCAAGGTATGTTTCACACCTTTTCACATATCTCCGAGTAGTCATAGAAGATATTATCGCTGGTACTCCTTTTAAACCAAGAGACTCGACTCGGACTACCTCGTTATTTGCACTCCTCAAATCAATGGTTTTCCTTTTGCGATCCACCAACGTGCATCATGTACGATCACCAATCCATACCAAGAATTACATCGAATTCATCAAATGGTAGAAGCATCGGATCGGTAGGAAAAAGATTCTCGAATTATTAGGGGCATCTCTTGCACACTTTATCAACTAGTACGTATTGACCCAAAGGGTTTGACACTGAATTTTAATTCATGAGACTCAACGGTAGAGTCTTCTTGGATGCTAAGGTTTCACATACATATGAATGAGTAGAGCCGGGTCAATCAATGCAATCACAATAGTATCAAAGAGAGTAAAAGTACCAATGATAACGTCGGGGAGGATGCCTCCTCTCGTGCGCTGGATGGCATATGCTCTAGCAGAGCACGGGTCTCGGATCGGACGGCCAGTATTAGAGGCTCCTCTCGATTACCACCCTACCTCCGAGAGATTCTCGGGGCCTACCTCTAGCCGTCGTTCCACTAGGTCTTGCACCTTGCGTCTTATTCCTCTTATCTAGCTCGTGCAATCTCTAATGAAGTGGTCCTTGAACCGCATCCATAACAGCCCTATTAATGCAGACTTACCCCAACATTCACCTAGGTGTCGTCTTCCACATTGGGGGCATTCAGGTCTCTCTTGACGATTATTGCCCACACTAGCTACTGAAGTAGCTCGAGTCCGTCAATGGTCGGGCTCTAATGGAAATTCCCGATCATCCTCGACTTCTTGGTGTCCTCCCGAACCTCTTTATAGCCGAGAACGGAGCTTTACTCGTCGATCTTTTACGGTAATCTCTTGCTTCAAATTCAGCCTTCTTCTTCTCCTTCCCAAGTTCTTCCGCCTTGCGTGCTCGTTCGACTAGTGTCACGAACTCCTTTATCTCCAAAATTCCCACTAGTAACTTTAACTCTTCATTCAATCCTTCTTCAAATCTTTTGCACATCGCAACCTCATCAGCCACACACTCCCGAGCATACCGACTAAGTCTTACGAACTCATGTTCAGATTCGAATCTGATCATCCGGCCTTGCTTGAGTTCCAAAAATTCCTTACGCTTCGATCGATGAACCGTTGACTAATGTATTTCTTTCGAAATTGGATTGAAAGAAATCCCAAGTAACTCGTTCATTTGGGACTATGGAAATTAAAGTCCTCCACCAATAGTAAGTGAGTCTCAACAAGGATATAGCACACTTAAGACATTCATCGGTGTGCATGACAGTTCATCTAACACTCTAATGGTGTTATCGAGCGAACTCGGCCTTTTCAAGATCATCAAGAACTATGGCCTTGAACTCCTCGCCCCACGCTTCCTAATCAAGTCCACAGGTGGTTTACTCAGCCTCACAGGATCGAGAATCGGAGGCATTGCGGGCTCTTGGGGTGGAGTATTTAAATTCGGAATGGTTGGACAGCCGGGTTGGTTCGGGCATATTCGCGACCCACTCATTCATCATGGTGAAGAAGGCTTGTTTCGCCCTTCATTTTGATTATTCGCGGATGATCGAGGCTCAACAGGCGGTGTCCCTTGCGCGGGAGCAGCCGCTACACTTTCAACGTCATCCGCCAAGGGTCTCTCTACCTCGGGTTCCATTTACCAATCAAAACAAAAATTTCAACCGTCAGAAGTCATAACATTTTTAAGCACTAACAATTTGGCATGTATAGCTAGACTCACACGCGCTATGGTAGTCCTAGAATCGACTAAACCATAGCTCTGATACCAATAAAATTGTAACACCCCTAACTCGTGACCGACGCCGTGTCGGACACGAGGGTTAACGCCAAACCCTCTCAAGATACCAACCAATTTGACATTACCAGTCAGGCTGGAAAACTGCGTCACCGTCGCCTTAAAATCATATCTCGAGTTTCAAAACTCGGAAACTGGTTTCGTAAATTTTCCCTGAATTTAGACTCATATACCCATCCATGGATTTATTTTTATAATTTTTGGTTGGGCCAATTGGTACAGTTTATTAGTTAAAGTCACCCATGTTACAGGGACCGACTGCTCTGACCTTCGCGCGTTACAACTTGAATATCTCCCTGTACAGGGCTTTAATACTGGTGCCGTTTGTTTCTAATGAAACTAGACTCAAAATGGAATCTTTACATATAAGGCATGACTCCTAATTCTTTCTGGATAATTTATGGTAAATTTTTAAAGTCGCGACAGGGGACCCAGAAACCGTTCTGGCCCTGTCTCACGAGAACCTTAATATTTCTCAGTATACCGCTCATATGGTCGTTTCGTTTCGTCCATATAAAAATAGATTCATCAAGGTTCAGTTACATAATTTACTCACTATTTAATTCTACTTCTACTATTTTTAGTGATTTTTCAATCTCATCCCACTGCTGCTGTCCGCAACAGTTACTGCAGTAGACTATGCCAATTTCATGAATTTTCCCTTGGCCTTAATCATCCATCATACATGACACAAATTATGGCCACCTTATCAAAATTTGAGTTTCTAAGACTCGTGGCTATAGGTTCTAGCATCCCACTCGACGACCACATAGGCCATTTTCACATGGCTTAAAGTTTACAACCCACAATTCGACAAAATATAATAGCCTATACATGCCAAATGTTCTTCAACAACAAAAACAATACCACAAGATTTCAGCCGGTGTGATGACTTCAACGACGGTTCCGAGCACGCAACAATACGAGTCCAAGAGACCTAAAATGGGTGACAAGAAAACACCGAGTGAGTTTACAACTCAGTAAGTCATAAGCATTCCACAACCATCCATTAACAAAATTATTACAACATGAAATAATGAACGAGGCTAAGTACTCCATCCATATCGAACTATATCATAGTTCCTTGGACCTTTCGGTTCAATCTCATACCAAGTCATACATCCACATTTCATATTCTATACAATAAGATATTTGGGGCATTTTTACACACCAACTCATTTTCACCACAATCATACAATTGCAATCATCACATAGATTTAAAGCTTACCAAGCTCAACCCCGAGCATGAACATATTACCTATTCGTCATGAGCTCAAGGTACTTACCCGATCCGCTGTCCATACTCAACTCGATGGAGACACACCCTCCATATAATTGTTCGATCGGAGATATTTATATATATATATAGAGTACGCATACACAAAGGCTTAATACTCGATTTCGCACACTTAGTGCCATGCGATTTAAGCCCGCACACATAGTGCCATGCCCTTCGAGCTCGCACACTTAGTGCCATATATTTCCAGCATGCACACTTAGTGCCATATATTTCCAGCACGCACACTTAGTGCCAATCTCGTCACCGTACACACGTATTGCCCGGACACTTAGTGCCGAAAGCAAACTTTCTACACATTTCACTATTTCTTTTACATTCAACAATTGTCATCACTCCATACACATACAATTTCATTTATATATATATAGCATCCCATTAAACACAATTGCATAGATTTTACAATCATTTAAGCAATATCAAACATATGTGCTTAATGACTTACCTCGGACGTTGTCGCACGTCTTCAACGGCTATTCAATTACTTTTTCTTTTCCCTTGTCCAACTTCGATCCTTTGAGCTCTTGAGCTAAATCAAACAAATTTACTTCCCAATCAAACACACACATACGGCAACCATATATTGTTTTTAACACATTCGGTCACTTGGGCGACCCATTTAACTTTTAAGCATTCATTTCAAATTTTTAGTTAAACAATGCCGAATGCTATTAGCTACTAATGCCACACACACATATGCATAAAATTTAATCATACATGACCCATAGCTCATTTGGTCATTCATCTCTCAAACTTACCGAAGCTTCATACCACACTTCCTTGGCCGAATACATATATAAGCACAATTTAGCATTTTCATTTACTTAATATTTCATACCTATCATGCTAGCGAATATTGTCTAATCAAGTTCAACATCCTCATATACGGCATTAGCATCCAAACAACCTATATGAACATTTAACTAATTCAAGCTTCACCCATCCACACTTATTCATTTAACATAAAGAAAATATATCAACCTCTTCACTATCAACCATGGCCGAATGCTTCATGGGTTTAAGGTAGATTCAAGAAAGAACCTCATAATTATTAAGATGTAAGCAACTACCCTTGTTCATCTAGATTTAGTATGAACAACAACTATCACCATTATTAATCACCATAGCGAAAACCTCACCCTCATGGCCGAATGTACCAAACATTTCCTAACTAAACTTTCACAAATTTTAACCTCATATCGACCTCAACTTGTTCAATACAACATGAAACAATCCCTTCTCCTAACCTCTTGATACACGGGTTGATGTTCAAACCCCATGAAAGTTTGATTTTCATGACATTACCAAAATGCATTATGACAATTAGCTCAACAAACTCAAGAAGTTAAAGCCAACATCTCAAAGCTTACCTCCAACTAGAAGAAGGGTTGCGAATTTGCTTAATGAAAAGCTCTCCCATTTCTTTCCTTTGGTTCACGGCAAGAAGAACAAAGCATAACCAAATTCCCTCTTTTTTTTTTCTTTCTTTGGTTAGTCACGGCAATGGGGCATCCACACACTTTTTTTTGTCAACATTTTCTTTAATGCTAGCACATTATTTTATTGTTTCATACATCACTCACTAACCAAACATGTTGGGAGCATGTTTCCTTTGCCCATCAACACCCACCTTGGCGGCCACTATAGTCAAATTTGGGAAATTTGACATGCAAGGACAACATTTCCTAGTATGCATCAATAGGCCACTTCAACATTTGCCTATCTCATTTCTAAGTTTTCTCACACAAATCCTTTCTAGTGAAATTCACCTTTATAACACTAAATCAAATCATCAAAAATGTCACACACAATTTAACACATATCATAGGCATCACAATAAATTTTAAATTATTTTTATGCCTCGGTTTTGTGGTCCCGAAACCACATCCCGTCTAGGGTCAATTTTGGGCTGTCACAAATATTTTCCTTTGATTGAATTCACGTATAACAATGGCTTCCAATCGAGTATAAAGATGGCACCATACGAAGTTTTATACGATCATAAATGTAGAACATTGTTATACTGGACTGAGCTAAGCGAGAATAAGATTCACGGGGTTGATCTAATCAGAGAGACTGAAGAGAAAGTAAAAATAATTTGTGATAGTCTAAAAGCAGCTTCGGATTGTCAGAAATCGTATGCATATTTAAAAAGAAAAGATATTGAATTTCAGATCGGAGATAAATTACTTTTGAAAGTTTCTTCGTGGAAGAAAATACTTCGATTTAGTCGTAAAGGCAAATTAAGTCCAAGATTTATCGGGATGTATGAAATCATTGAGCGAGTCGGACCAGTTGCTTATCGGCTAGAATTGTCGTCTAAGTTAGAAAAGATTCTTAATCTATTTCATGTATCGATGCTTCAACGATACCGATCTGACCCTTCACATGTCATTTCCTCGACTAAGGTTGAAATTCAGTCAGATTTATCGTACAGTGAAGAATCATTCTAAATTCTAGCTCGTGAGATCAAAGAGCTGAGAAATAAAAGAATAGCGTTAGTGAAAGTATTGTGGCATCGACACGGGATTGAAGAAGTTCGTAGGAACCCGAGGATGCGATAAGAAAGCAATATCCAAACCTATTCCCTGAAAAGATTTTCGGGGACGAAAATCCCTAAGGGGGGAAGTTGTAAAAGCCCGGTTTTAGCTTAAATCAAAACAGTGGTTTCGGTACCACAAATTTGAGGTTGTAAAATTATTTTAATATTATTTTTGGTGTTTATAGCATGTGAATATGTATGTGTGAAAGTTTCATGTGCTAATTTTATCGTTTAAGTGGTTAGTTTGAGAAAAGGACTTAATCGTGTAAAATGTAAAAGTTGCATTTGACTTGTTAAAGTGCTTTAATTGCTATGAAATTTAAATGTGTAAGTACTTATGTGGTTATTTGACCTTTGGTTAATGGGATGGACAAATATAGTCATCTAATTGTTTTATAATGTTTAATTAAGGGTTATTATAGTAATTTATATATTAAAGGCTAATTGAATAAAACATATGATAAAATGTAGTGAGTTTGTCATCTTTTTCATCGAAATTCAAAGGAAGAAGAAGCCATTGTTGGTTTTAAGGGTTCGGCAATTGCATTAACAAATTGGTATGTGATTTTTGCTCAGTTCTTGATGATTTTTATGTTTTTATGATCGTTGTTTCGTGTTCTGGCTAGCCCATGCTTCAACTTTTGAAAATGTTGATGATTTTGAAAGTTGCCATTGATGAATGCTTGAGTTCTTGAATGTTTGATGATGGAAAATGAGTATTTGTTGATAGATTATCATGTTTTATAAAGTGATTTTTAGTAAAATTGCATAAAAGGGGTTAATTTTTGATAATATAAAAATGTAGGGTTAAATGTGTAAATAAATGATAAATATGGGCTAATATGTACACTATGAAAATTCGGCTAGCATGATATTAAAAAGAAATTGTGTAATTTGTGATTTTGTGAAATTAGGACTAAACTGTAAGAAATGTAAAAGTTTAGTGCCAAAGTGCAAATTGGCAAAATTATGTGTCTGTGGATGAAATTGTTTGAATTGGTGATTAAATAGATTAATTTTGAATATGTATAGATCTTAAAAGAAAGAAATCGGATCTAGATTGGGGGAAATTGAAAGTTATCGAGTAATCGATCCGGTTCATATGTAAATAAATGTCCTTAGATTGAATTATATGTGTTTACTTGCTATTGAATTGTTATGAATGTTGAATGAGTAATTACGAGCAAGAATCTACGAAGTTACAACATCCAAAAGTCTCGTACGAACCTTAGGAATAGTGTAGGATACGAATGTCATGACATTAGATTACTGAGATATGATTACATGTAAGACCATAACTGGGACATTGGCATTGAATTGAGATTATGTGTAAGACCATGTGTAGGACATTGGCATCATTAATCGATTTCATGTAAGACCCTGTCTGGGATAGTGGCATCTATATTAGATAACATGTAAGACCATATCTAGGATATGGCATTGTATGAGCTTATGAGATTTTTGAATATCCTTATTGATTCTGAATGGTTCAACGGGCAAAGTCAAGTTGAGAAAGATTATCTGAATAAGCTAAGTGACTCAGGTACGTACAAGATTCATACAAGTATTGAGAAGTGAAGTAAATGATGAATTTGATTATAATATCGAATATGTGT
This sequence comes from Gossypium arboreum, assembly GCF_025698485.1. Classification (NCBI taxonomy): domain Eukaryota; kingdom Viridiplantae; phylum Streptophyta; class Magnoliopsida; order Malvales; family Malvaceae; genus Gossypium; species Gossypium arboreum. Next base: position 28,407,415 of record NC_069080.1, on the reverse strand, counting down.
TCAATGAGAAAGGTTTGTGAATTTATGTGTGATTAGTTATGTTTAGCATATTTGAATTGAAATGAAAAGGTTCATATGATAGCTTTATTTGTATATGGCTTAGTAAGCTTTTTAAGCTTACCTTGTGTGTGTTCTTTCCATGTTTATAGATTGCCAAAGCTAGCTCGGACATCGGAGATCATCGAGAACCATCATCACACTATCACTACTTGTTGGTACTTTTGGAGCTTTGTATTTATGGTACATGAAATGTATAGGCTAGTGACATTTTGGTATAATTTGAGGTATGAAATAGGTGATAAGTTGAAAGGTAAATGCATTTAGAAGTTATGCAAGTTTTTGATGAATTTGGCATATTGAAATGGTATGTTTTGGTTGTAGAATTGAGTAGTTGAGATGGTTGTGAATAGATGGCATGATATGAGTATGAATTGGAATTTTTTAGGTTGCTAAAAGATGTATTGAATTGGTGCTATTTTGGTTGCTATGTGTGCTTGTAGAAAGGGTGGCAAATTGGCTTTACAAATGGCCTATTTTTGTCCACACGGGCAGAGACACAGGCGTGTGTCTCAACCGTATGCGACACATGGTCATGTTACACGGCCATGTGTCCCCTAGGGTAGCCCTATGAATTAAGTCAGTAAACCCTACAAGTTTGGCACGGCCTAGACACACGAGCGTGTCTACTAGCCGTGTGTATCACACGGGCTCACACATAGGCGTGTGACTGGCTTTGTGATGTAAGTCAGTACACCCCCCAAATGGCACATGGCTTAGCACACGGGTTAGACACACGGGCGTGTGGTCGGCCGTGTGACCCAAGTCAGTAACCTCTCCAGTTCTCCTACGGCCAAGGCACACGATCGTGTCTCCGGCCATGTGGTACAAGTCAATATGTATGCCCTATTTTCAAACGGCCTAGCCCATGGGTGTGTTTGGTGGCCGTGTGAGGGACACGACCTGTTCACATAGGCCTGTGACGCTTAAATGTTGGAAAATTTTCTGTCTCCCAAAATTTGCAAATGTTATCGGTTTAGTCCCGAACCACTTTTAAGCATGTTTTAAGGTCTCGTAGAGCCTTATAAGGGACATTGTGAATTAATTGAATGGATTTTTATTATGAAAGTATAATTGTATGTGAATGATGTGTATTATTCAGTAATGCCTCGTAACCCTATTTCGGTGTCGGATACAGGTTAGGGGTGTTACAAAGCTTGCTGGTTAAAGTGGTAAGGAGTTAGTGTGTTAGAGGTCCTGTGTTTGAGTCCTTGCGCGAGCATGGGTGTTAATTTCTGCTCGGTTGTCTGATAGAGTTTCGGTACAGCTAAAATTCTGAGGATCAAGTGGTTGGTTAGTGGGGAGTTGAGATTTAGAAGGATTTTGGTTTAAATTAAATTAAGCTATCCTATTTTATTTTTTCCCAAAAATCCCCTTGTTCCTGACGTTCATCTTTTTTCCAAATAGAAATCCCCTTTTAATGTTCTTTTCTTTTTCTTCTCTCTACCCTCTGACAAAAAAATAATAAACTTTCTTTTCTCTACTTTCTATTTCTGTCACTAATCCTTGCTATTTGGTGTTTCGAATCCTTGGTTTTCGGAGAAAACAGTGAAGTAGTAGTTCCACTTCAACGGTCTAATTTGTGCAAGTGAACGGGTGTGTTGGTGGTTTCGGAAGGCTCGGGATTGTTTTCGCATCAAAATTGTACCAAGTGTGTTCCTAAAATGCAAATAATCGGGTTTCAGTGAAAGCTGAAAAAGCATTTTTCGATGCCACACGGACGTGTGCCTGGCCGTATGGTTCGCCATGTACTAGACACGATCGTGCGTCTGACGAAGGTGCGGCCGTACACAAGATATGGTTGTGTGGTGGTGTGAGTATGGCTATGTGGGACACACGAACTAGGCCAAGTAGGGCGTGTGGGCCCACATGAGCATGTGGGCCAATATTTTTGAAATTTTCCCTAGGGTCGCACGGGCCGTTCCAATCGACTGTGGGCCTACAGTAGGGTAGGTAAGGGCTAACCGAACCCTTGATTATATGATCTGATATTCTGATAGATTGCTCTGAGCAGGACACTGTTATGCATGTCTGATTATTCTGTTATATATATCTGATATCTGTATGCGAGCATGCCCGTGTGTCAGCTCGTATGCTAGGCTGTGCCAAACCTATAGGGTATACTGACTTATGCCACATGGTCAAGTTACACGCCCGTGTGTAAAGCCGTGTGGAGCATACTAACTTGATTTTAATTTCAACACCAGGGGACACAGTGTAACACCCCTAACCCGTATCAGTCGCCAAAATAGGGTTTCGAAGCATTACCAGAACATTCAGAAACATTTACAAATAACTTATATAAATTACTATTCATTTACCAAGATTATTTATAATCAAGCCCTCAAGGTCCAATATAAACATTAGAATCGATTTGGGACATAATCGAGAACTTTAGGAATTTTTCGTGACTTTTCAAAAAAAATTTCAAGGTACAGGGCTCACATGCCTGTGTGGTCCAAGGGACACGTCTGTGTGACCCTCGGACATGCCCATGTTGGAAGCCATGTTTGACCTAGTGTAACTCTTTGTCTTGTACACACGGTCATGCCACACGCCCGTGTGCTAGGCCATGTGGTTAATTAATTCAATTCGAAAATAGGTGTAGGTTTCACACGGCCGTGTAGCACACACGGCTGAGACATATGCCCGTGTCTCTGCTCATGTGCTCAATTCTGAGTATTCTATTTCTCAAAATTAGGGTGCCGCGGACACACAGCCTAACCACATACCCATGTTACCAGACACACGCCCATTTGTCTACCCGTATGGACAAAATGAAGCCATTTCTAGCTTCATTTCTCACCCAAAATTTCACTCAAGACTTGCACTTGAAACACACAACCAACACCAACCATTCAAAGCATTTATAATAGGCAAATTCATCATTTAACAAGGCATACCATTACATGCATAGGTGGTTATAAACTTACCTTGGATAAACTTAGGCAATAGCAACCTTTAATAACATATTCATAACATAACACATGTATATGTATATCATAATAATCTACTTATTCATACAAAATAAACCATTACTAGCCATTCTAATGGCTAGATTACAAAATATCATTTTCAAGCCACTATTGTCCAAGTTGTCCTATACATGCCATTATACCAAAATGATTTTACTAAGTCTACACAAAAAGACTAGTTGATAGTGTGACGATACTCCAGTGATCTCCAACCTTCGCGAGCTTTCAAGCACTATAAAACAAGGGAAAATAAAATAGAGTAAGCATTACATATCTTAGTAAGTTCGTATAAGCATTACATATCTTAGTAAGTTCGTATAACGGAAACTAAACTTACCAATCTTGTTTATTAAATCTAGGCATACAATGTTATGTTTCCATCCATTTGGCTAATTTGCCTAATCTCATTCATCCAATCAAGCATGTTGGTCACCAAAATCTTCATATTAATCAAGTAACATAGATGAGCTCACGATGCAATACTCTTTCAAGACATTATCAATTCATCTTAAAGTTCTCATGCCATGTCAATTATGTCCGTTGAATCATTGAATTTCGATGGATGCTTAAGTAGTACACTTAAAGTGTAAGATTCAATAATTGGTAAATTTTTTATTCAAGGGTACCCCTTAGGGAAATTAACCAAGAAACACTCTCTCGAGCCACTTATCATATAACAGGATTACCAGTCTAGGCTAAATCCTTTATATAACTTATGCTCAGAAGAGTTTCGATTAGGATTACCAGTCCAAGCTAAACCCTATTCATAACATATGCTCGAGTGGTATTATATCGGGATTACCCATCTGGGCTAAATCCTTTGTATAACAAGGTCAATAGGATTACTCGTTTGTGCTAAATCTCATCTGCAACAAATGCAAGACCTTATTAGTTTCGGAAAGTGCTTATAATCATCGAAATTCACATTCAATTGGGACTTAACCCTTTATCACCATTTCAAGCATGTATCAATTTTCCATCATAGCATACATTTAAAGCACATCAACATAAATCACATTGCATACAAACACAACATTCAATTAACATAATTACATGCCCGATTAAGTTACATGAACCTACCTCGACACTTGTTCACGTATAAAGCTTGCTAATTTGAAACTTTTTCTTTTCCTCGATCTAACCTCTAATTAGTGTTGTTCGGATCTAAATAAATGAATTTAACCATCAATTTCACACATTTTATATTTAAATGGACTTAATTTACGTCCTAGGCAAAATTACCATTTTGCCCTTAACTTTTCCATAAATTTTAATTTTGTCCCTAGGCCCGGAAAATGAAACTTGTGCAAATTACTCCCTATTCCAAGCCTAACCAAAGCCCCATTACAAATTTTCCAGCACATATATTCATAAAATTTTAGAATTTTTCATCAAATTTTACAACTTTTCATTTTAGTCCCTAAATCATGTTTTCATCAAAAATCACTTTGTAAAAGTTATTTATCTATCAATAAGTTTTCATTTTCTACCATAAATTTCTAATTTCTAGCATATGCATCCATGACCCATTTTTCATAACTTGATAACTTTTCAAATTAATCCCTCAAATAGAGAGATTAAGCTATCCCGGTTTCAAAAATACCAAAATTACTAAAAACGGGATAAGGGAACTTACCCAATTAAGCCTTGAAAGTTTCCCCTCTCTCCTAGGGATTTCATAGAATTTTAGGTCGAAGATGATGAAAATAAGATGATATAATTTCTTTTCATCTTTTAATTAATTTAATTATTTCAAATTCCAATTTAGTCCTTGCCCTTTTCTAATTTTTCCACGGATGAGTTACCAAGAATCTACATACTTTTATTTAATGGTCTAATTACCATATACGGACCTCTATATTTGAAATCCATAGCTATTTAATCCTTATAGCTACGAGAATTCAACTTTCGCATTTTATGGGATTTAGTCCTTCTCGTAATTAAACACTTAATCGACAAAATTTTCGTATTCAAAATTTTCACACGACATGTCTATTATAGTACGGGCCATATAATGAAATAAAAATAAACCTTATTTTTGGGACGGATTGTAGTCCCGAAACCACTATTCTGTCATTGAAAAATGGACTGTTATACATACGGCCGTGTAATGTCACCGTGTGTCACACACGGCTAAGACACACGCCTATGTCTTTGCCTGTGTGGACAAAAATAGGCTATTTACCAAGCCATTTTGCCACCCAAAACGTCATATACCAACAATAACCCAATTGGCACAAAACATGGCACATATAAGCATTCAACTACTCTCAATCAAACATCATTTAAACAATTTCAAACACCAACCAATGCAAAAAACATATCAATACCACAATATACCATTCAATTCATACAAAACTTCACTTATACAATTCAACTATGTAAGCATTTATAAACATGCATCTTTTTGCTCAATTTTACAAGCATATATCTTCTCAAATTTCTATTATTTGGCTACCACAATATCTACTATCCATAAACATTTCAAAGCCAACCTCAAGTTCATAACATAAGCCACATACATACATTTATATACATATTCAAACCAACCAACATAAGCCAACTCTCATGGGTATATATATACAAACCAAAGCATAAGTATTTACAAGCCATTTCAAATGGCACAACACATTACCAAATATACCAAAATAACCAAAGTCCCTATACATGCCATATACTTAAAACTAAGCTCAAAAGTACCAAATTGATAGTTGGATAGTGTAACGATGTCTCCGACAATCCCTGAGTTCGAGCTAACTTTGAATTCATTATAAAACATGGGAAAATAAACAAAGTTAGCTTTATAGCATAGTAAGCTCGTATGAAATGGACTTAATATAACCATAAACACGTAATTCATCAATTGAATATAAACACATATAATTCATATTAACTAACAACCCTTTTAAATACTCATTCAGAAAACTTTATGTATTCTTCGTCGTTTCTTCGATTTAAGGCTTATATGATTTGTGTACATACTTGTACCATCTCGTATCAATCTCATACTCAACCACATCTCTCATTTACTTGTTGAACCGTTCGAAATAAATTTTGAAAACTCGACAGTCTCGCACCCTAAGTGCCAATATCATGGCTCGAAGCCAAATCAATAAAGCTTGCACCCGAAGTGCCAATATCGAGTCCCGAAGCCAAATCAATGTAACTCGCACCTGAAGTGCCAATATCATGGCCTGAAGCCAAATCAATGAAGCTCACACCCGAGGTACCGATATCATGGCCCGAACCCAAATCAGTGAATTCCCTAATGACATGTCACTAGTTTCCTAATTTATTCCTATGGTTCAACCGGGATGTCGTATGCAAAATCGTCGTCGAATTACCATCGAACATATCTGTAATCTCATTCACATTTTATGTGATATCAAAGAATATAAAATACTTTTTTAAGGAAACTTATTACATAGGAACTTACCTCGAATATAAAAACGGCTAAATTGATCGATTAGTCGAGAACTTTGTCTTTCCCTCGATCTAGATCCGATTTTTAGTTTTCTTGATCTAATGTAATCAAAATTAACTTATTTAATTATATTTCTATTCAATTTAATCCAAAATTCACATTAAAGCACTTTTACACATTTTTCCCTAATGTTTCACATCTTTTACAATTTTGTCCTTATTTCATTAAAACACAAATTCATGCAATTTAACCACAACCCATGCTAGCTGAATTACAAATAAGTCCCTAGCATCCCATATTTCTCATTTATTTCACATTTTAACCACAAAGTTTCCACATTTCACAATTTAATCCGTAATTTACATTTTCACTAAAAATCACTCAATAAAACTTACATAACTATCATCAAACATTTATAATCCATCATAAAACATCAAAATACTCATAGATTTATCAATGGAAACATCTAAAATTTTTAACAATTTTGCAAAATAGTCCCTGGGCTAGCTAGACCTAGTTGCAACGATCTCAAAAACGTAGAAATAATAAAAAAAAAAGAGAACAAAATGAACCTACAATTGAGCTTGGCCAAATGAAAAAGCTCAAATGGCTTTGAAAAACCTATTTTCAGTTGAAGATGGAGAAATAAAGATGATAATTGGCTTTGTTTTATTTATTTTATGTTTATTAACAAATTTACTAATTTAACCCTGATTAAAAACCATCAAAATTCATGATAATATTTCCATATATTTCCACTCATGTTTCAAACGGTCTAATTACAACCTAAGGAGCTCTAAATTAAGATTTCATAGCTATTAGATACCTTTAGCTAATGGAACTCCACTTTTACACTTTACGCGATTTAGTCCTTTTTCTCAAATTAACTAATCAAACGATAAAATTTTCTTAACGAAAATTTCACACAAACATATTATCATGATGTAAACGCTAAAATAATAATAAAATAATTATTTTGACTTCAAATTTTTGGTCTCAAAACCACTATTCTAATTTGACTAAAAACGGGTTGTTACAACTTTCCCTTCCTTAGGGATTTTCGTCCCCTAAAATCTTACCAGCAAAAAGTTTAGGGCACTGTTTTCTCATAGCTTCCTTTGGTTCCCACATGGCTTCTTCGACACCATGTCGCTGCCACAAAACCTTCACCAAAGCTATTCATTTATTTCTCAATTCTTTAATCTCTCGAGCTAGAATTTTGATCGGTTCTTCGTTGTACGTCATATCAGATTGAATTTCAATCTCTGCTGGAGAAATTACATGTGATGGATCTGATCTATATCAATGAAAAATCGATACGTGAAACACATTATGGATTTTCTCTAACTCAATCGGTATAGCTAACCTATATGCCACTAGACCTATTCTTTCAATGATCTCATATGGCCCAATAAAACACCGATTCAATTTGCCTTTGCGACCAAATCAAAGTATTTTCTTCCACGGAGATACTTTCAGAAAAACTTTATCACTGATCTAAAATTCAAGGTAATTTTGTTTCAAATCCGCATACGATTTCTGTTAATCTAAAGCTGCTTTCAATCTATCGCGAATTACTTTCATTTTTTCTTCAGTCTCTCAAATTAAATCAACCCCGTGAATCTTTTTCTCACTCAGCTCAGTCCAATACAACAGAGTTCTGTAACACCCCTAACCTGTATCCATCGTCGGGGTAGGGTTAAAGGCGTTACTAAAAAAATCAGAATATTTTACGAACAATTCATATACATCATTCACAATCATAGTCAAACATTACCATAGAGTCCTAAAGTATGTTTTCTTCATCGAATAGCGCCCGTGTGAACAGGCCGTGTCAAAACAGGGCATACATACTGACTTGTCCACACAGCCACAAGACACGCCCATGTGTCAGGCCGTGTGAAAATTAGGGAGACTACTGACTTGGTTCACACGGCCACAAGACACGCCCGCGTGTCTAGCTCGTGCTCGAAACTGACTTGGCTACACGGCCTAGCACACTCATCTGTGTGTGACCGTGTGGTCTACCCAGGCTCATTTTGAAATGGCCATTGAGCAACACAGCTGAGAACACACGCCCGTGTCCCTACCCGTGTGGGCAAAAATAGGTCATTTACAAAGCCAATTTGCCACCCATTAAGGGTCCTCCCTACAATCATAAAACCAAAGACATTTTATACCAAATTCTCAACCATTTCTCAACCAAAACATATACCATTCATGCCATAACATTATTCATCAATTTCATACTCAATATATATACCGAAGCATACCCAAACCCTAAGACAAAATCATACCAAAACATAGGTTTCATAATCACTAATCACACAATCAAATCTCATGCCAAATTCTTACCAAATTTCATTATAGGCACATATCAAAACTTACCAAACTGACCATTTCTGTTGGCCAACCAAATGCACATCATAATGACACACTTGCATCACATATCATATATCATAATCAAACCATAACTTCAAACACAAACTAACCATATCACATGGCATGGTATATACATTACTAAACATATCCTAATACTTCTAGCCTATACCTGCCATACTTTCATATTCACAATATCAAAAGGTACCAAAATAAGGTTAGATAGTGTGGTGACGATCCTCGACGATCCTTAAGCTCTTGGTAGCTTCGATATCTATAAAACAATTGAAAAACACACAGAGTCAGCTTTCAAAAGCTTTGTAAGCCATATACAAATAAACTTATCATTCAAAAAAGCATCATCAAATTACATATACTCCCTGGCCAAATACTATCTCAAACCACATAGTTCATATACATTTCACATATTCCAATTCATTTACACATATAGCATATTTTGTCATACTTATAACACATATCATCACTTGTACATATACTTACCTTTTATTCTCAAACAAAGTATACATTTTGAACGTACCTGAATCGGATACACATCTCATATAATCATTCGTTTCTCGAAATGTCCGTTGAACCGTTCGGAATCATAAGGATACGCAGATAGCTCGAAAAACTCATACAATGCTAATGCCTCAGACGTGGTCTTACATGTAATCAAATATCGATGCCACTGTCCCAGAAAAGGTCTTACATGAAATCAAATACGATGCCAACGTCCCAGAGGTGGTCCTACATGTAAATCAGAAGTTGATGCCACGTCCCAAACGTGGTCTTACACGATAACACATATCAAATCCTATGTCATGACATATGTATCATAACTATTCTTATGGATCATGGCTTTTCGAACGTAGGAACCTTGTCGATACTTTCTTGGATGTCTCATATTTCTCAACTCATATAATCATTCATCATAGTTAAATAGCATATAACCGATAGTAATTCAATTCATACCACATTTATTTGTATATAGACTTACCTCGTACGGGTATGAATAGAAACGAACGGCTATTCGACGAATTTCGACTTTCCCCGATCTAATTCCATTTTATTTTGTTCTTGATCTATATAAATTAAAATTTAACTCTTTTATTCACCAAATCATTCAAATCAATCCACAAACACGCATTTAGGGCATTTTACAAATTAGCCCTCATATTTTCACAATTTGACACTTTAATCCCTAATTCACAAAATCACAAAATACACAAAATTTCCTTATGCATATGCTTAGCCAAATTTTCATAGTGTTCATATAAGTCCATATATTTCATTTACTTCAAATTTTAGTCCCCCAAAATATCATTTTTAAAATTTAGCCCAATTTACTCAATTTCATCAAAAATTCAAAGACAGAACTTAGTAATCCAACACATATCTTTCATTTACTAACATCAAACTTCATAAAGCTCATAGTTTCATCAATGGCTCAACTCAAAATCATCAACAAAATTAGAAATTAAGACATGGGCTTGATAGTATACGGAGCAACGATCACAAAAACATAGAAATTATCAAAAATCGAACAAAATACATACCTTAATCAACAAATCTCTTAGCTGAATGCTAAAAGCTTTTATTTCTTTCTTTTTATTTGTATTTTATGCACAAAATGGATGACAATAGCCAATTTCATGTTCTTGTTTTATTAATATTAACATAAATATACATTTTACCATTTTGACCTTATTATAAACATATAATAAACACATAAATAATTGTCATTAATGTCCATTAACCATGTTAATGGTCCATTTATAACATAAGGACCTCATATTTTAAAATTCATAGCAAATAGACACTTTTAACAAATAGAAGGCCACTTTTACATTTTACGCGATTAGGTCCTTTTTACAAATTAAGCACACAAATGATCGAATTTTTATACGAAACTTTCACACATGTTAATTCACATATTATAAACACAGAAAATAATATTAAAATGTTTTTCTGACCCAAATTTGTGGTCCTGAAACCACTATTCCGACTAGGGTCTAAACTAGATTGTTACAAGTTCGGCATTTGCGACCATACAAAGCTTCGTACAGTGCCATCTTTATGCTCGATTGAAAGCTGTTGTTATACACGAATTCAACCAATCGTAAAAATTTCTCCCAATTGCCTTCGAATTCAAACACACAAGAACGAAGCATATCTTTGAGAATCTGAATTTCTCTCTCAGACTGACCATTGGTTTGCGGATGAAATGTTATACTAAAATTCAACCTTGTGCCTAGAGCTTCTTGCAATTTCTTCCAAAATTGCGATGTAAACCTCGGATCTCTATCCGAAATATTCAAAATTGGCACCCCGAGTAATCTAATAATCTCCGATATGTACAATTAAACCAATTTATCAAGTGAATAGTTTGTACATATCAGAATGAAATGTGCAGGCTTCGTTAGTCCATCAATGACGACCCAGATAGCATCTTTCTTTTTCAGAGATAGGGACAAACCCTATACGAAATCCATCGTAACTCTATCCCATTTCCATTCTGGTATCATCATAGGCTGTAGCAATCCTAAAGGCTCTCGTGTTCGACTTTGACTTGCAGACATACTAAACATCTTGATACTAATTCAGAAATGTCTCATTTCATACCCGACCACCAGTACAATTGTTTCAAGTCATTGTACATTTTGGTACTCCCCGGGTGAACAGATTAACAACCACAATGTGCTTCGTGTAAAATTTTTTGAATGAGTTTGGAATTTTTTAGTATGCAGATTCTATTTCGGAACATTAAACAATCATCGTCTTTGATTTGATAGTCTGAATCACTATTCGACTTACATTGCACTCTTTTAGCTTGCAACTCATTATCACATTTTTTAGCTTTACAAATTTGCTGAAGAAAAACCGATTTAGCTTTCAACTCTACTAGAATCGAACCATCATTAGACAAAGTCAGTCTCGTATTCATTGCTCTCAAAGCAAATATAGATTTTCTACTCAAAGCATCTACGAATACATTTGCTTTTCCCGAATGATAATCAATTACTAACTCGTAATCCTTCAATAGCTCGAGCCATCTCTGTTGTCGCAAATTCAAATATTTCTGAGTCATTATATATTTCAAACTCTTATGATCGGTAAAGATATGGCACTTTTCTCCGTGCAAAAAATGTCGCCAAATTTTCAATGCGAAAACAATAGCGGCCAACTCTAAATCATACGTCAGATAGTTCTTTTCATGCGATTTTAGCTATCTGGAGGTTTATGCTACAACTTTTTCTTCTTGTATCAAAATGTAACCCAAACCATTCAATGACGCGTCGCTATAAATCACAAATTCTTTACCCGACTCAAGTTGAACTAACACTAATGCCTCAGTTAACAATACTTTCAACTGATCGAAACTCTGTTGACATTTCTCGGACCACTTAAACTTCACATCTTTCTGTAGCAATTTGGTCAACGGTGTAGCAATTATCGAAAATCCCTTAACAAAACATCGATAATAACCAGCTAACCCTAGAAAAATTGTAACTTCGGATACATTTCTCGGTGGTTTCCAGTCAACAACTGTAAAAATCTTGCTCGGGTTAACTCGTATGCCTTCAGCTGAAACAATATGTCCCAAAAATCCAACCTCTCGGAGCCAAAACTCATATTTTCTAAATTTAGTGAATAATTGCTTATCTCTCAAAGTTTGTAGCATAATTCTCAAATGTTCGGTGTGCTCAAACTCATCTCGTGAATAGATCGAAATGTCATCAATGAACATAACAACGAATCTGTCTAAATACGGTCTAAAAATTCGGTTAATCAAATCCATAAAGACTGCAGGAGCATTAGTTAATCCAAAAGGCATAACAAAGAATTCATAATGTCCGTACCTTGTTTTAAAAGTAGTTTTTTGCATATCTGAATCTTTAACTCGCAACTGATAATAACCAGACCGCAAATCAATCTTTGAAAACACTGTTGCGCCTTTCAGCTGATCAAATAAATTATCTACTCTCTGCAACAGATACTTGTTCTTTATTCTAACCTAGTTAAGCTGTTGATTGTCAAAACACATTCTCATTGACCCATCTTTCTTCTTTACAAACAACACGGGGGCACCCCAAGGCGAAAAAATAGGTTATGCAAAAACTTTATCTGTCAATTCTTGCAACTGAGATTTCAACTCTTTCAATTCTGCGAGGGCCATTCTGTATAGATCTATAGATATAGGTGATGTTCCAGGTACTAACTCAATAGCAAATTCAACCTCTCTAATCGGTGGTAACCCTAGTAATTCTTCTAGAAACACATCCGAAAACTCACAAACAACTGGCACTGATTCAATTTTCGATTCAGACACCTTTGTATCTAGCACATATGCAAGGTAAGCTTCGCAACCTTTCCTCACACATTTCTGAGCCGACATAGATGAAATCATTATAGGCAATTGACTCAATTCATCTAATTCAATTCAAATAATTTCATTGTTCTCACATTTCAATTCAATAATCTTCCATCTACAATTTACAATGGCATCATGTAACATCAACCAATCTATACCTAGAATTACATTGAATTCATCAAAAGGTAGTAGCATCAAATCAACCAGAAAATAGTAACCCCGAGTCATTAAAGGACAGTTCTTGCAAACTTTATCAACTAGCACACACTTGCCTAAGGGGTTCGATACTTTAATCACAAACTCAGTAAACTCAACAGGAAAATTCTTACTAAACACTAATTTCATACATATATATGAATAAGTTGAGCTAGGATCAATCAATGCAATCACATTAGTGTCGTAAAGAGAAAACGTACCAGTGATAACATCAGGTGACGATGTCTCTTCGCAAGCGCGTATAGCATAAGCTCTAGCAGGTGCTCTGGCCTCAGAGCTTACTGTAGAATCTCTCATAGTACCATGATTACCACTCGTATTTCCCGCATTTCTTGGTAGCCTCCCTCTAATGGTTGTGTTACCCGGTCTACCATTTTGAATATTATCTTTCTCTACCAGTTCTGGGCAATCTCATATGAAATGATCTTGTAAACCAAATTTGTAGCAAGCTTTATTACTTTTATTCCAGCATTCTCCAAAATGTAGCCTCCCACAATGCTGAAACTCAGGTTTATTATTTCTCACACTGCCAACACTCGATACTGATATAGCTTGACCTTTAGGACTTGAGAATTGTTTTCCACGATCTCTACTTGAATGCCTAATTGAAACATTTGGACAAGTGAACGAATCTCTGAATTTCTTTAAAGAAGATTGATATGGCTTACTCAACGATCTTTTTCTCGAGTCTCTAGCCTCTGAATCTACTTTTCTCTTTTCTTTACTAAGCTCCTCGGCTTTGCAAGCTCTATTAACCAGGACAACAAATTCTTTCAATTCTAAAATTCCAACTAGAAGTTTAATGTCCTCGTTCAACCCATCAACGAGCCACTTGCACATGATTTCTTCAGTGGAAACATAATCCCGAGCATACTTCCTCAACCGTACAAATTCTCTTTCATACTCAGACACAAACATTCGGCCCTGTTTCAAATCTAGAAACTCTTTGTGCTTTTGATCAAGAAACTGCTGACTTATATATTTCTTCTAGAACTCAGTCTAAAAGAATTCCTAGGTCACTTTTTCCTCGGTACCACAGATACTAAGGTATTCCACCACTGATACGTAGTGTCCTTCAATAATGAAATAGCACATATCAAACACTCAGCTGGTGTACACGACTGATCGCGAGGTTTCTTGATAGGTTTTAAATATTTATACTTACTCGTTCTTGAACTAACTATTATCGCGATGTAGGCAAGTGTACCTATAGAACAATAGTATAGTTTTATCAAGACCGAATTGTCGAACCCAAAGGAACTAAAAGTACTAGTAATGACTATCTTTTTATTATCTAGCTTAAGAATAAAGAGGTTTTGTTTTAATTAACTAATTATCTAAACTAAGACCTCACAGAGAAAAGAATTGGAGAATTGCTTTTGGGAAAAACAAATTGACTTAAGACAATACCTAAGGAAAAATCCACCTAGACTTTACTTGTTATTCTGGCTCCGAATCAGATGATTTATTCATTCAACTTGTTCCGTAGAGATCCCTAAGTTATGTTATTATCCCTATTCAAGACTAATAACGTCTAATCCCTAGATTGAATAATCGAGACTTTTCTCTAATTAACACTCTAGGGTTGCATTAACTCGATCTATGGATCCCCTTATTAAGTTTAACCCTAATTCGGCAAAATCTTGTCACCCTATTTCTAGGCGCGTAATCAACTCCTCTTAATTATGACAAAAGTACTCTTAAACAGGGTCTATTCCTCCTCTAAATAAAAGCATGTCTTGAATCAGTATCTTGGGATATCAAAATAAGAATTAATAACACATAACTAAGAACAAGTTAAATATTTACCATACGATTCAAAAAATAATAACAAGATTCGTCTTAGGTTTCATTCCCCTTAGGTATTTAGAGGTTTTAGTTCATAACTAAATAAGAAAACATCTCAGAAGAATAACGAATACAAAACATAAAGAAAACTCAAAATTCTTGAAGGGAAATTGATGAAAGATCTTCATCCTTGATAATGAATCCGGCTTCTAAGATGGATCAATCAGCTTCCTTGGAGTAATTTCTTACCCCCTATTCTCCGTCTCCCTTTTCTTCCTACTCTAGGGTGTATTTATAGGCTTTGGAATGCCTAGAGGCCCTCAAAATTAGCCTTTTCCAAATTGGACTCAACTTGGGCTCAGCAGGGACACGCCCGTGTGACACGCCCGTGTGCGATTACTTCAGGCCGTGTTTGAGCCTATTAGAATGGCACGGGCGTGTGCTATACCCATGTAAGTCGTGCTCCAATTCTTCCAAATTGACACGGCGGTGTGGTCTGCCTATGTGAGGAGGTCCAGGCTGTGTTGATCTCATACTTTGGCCCATTTTCTCTATTTTTGGCCCGTTTCTTGTTCCTTTCGCTCTCCTATGCTCTCCTAAGTATAAAACATGAAATTAAAGCATTAGGAGCATCGAATTCACCAATTCTTATGGAAAATCATCCATAAAATGCGTTAAACATGGGGTAAAAATATGTATAAATTACGGTTTATCAATGAAAGTTTATCAAATACCCGAATAGTATTTTGAAGTCAAAATTCAGCTTTCTCAGGATCATCATCAATTGTAGCTCTGAACTCTTTGGCCTCACGTTTTTTAATCTTATCAATTGGAGGCTTATTCAGTCGTTGAATTCCACAACTTGAGGAGCTATGGTAACAGGTTGAGGATTAGGTGGGGGGAGGTTATTGAGCAGCTGAATTTGTCTGGACAAATTGCGTGAACCATTTGTTTATCATTTGGAAAAAGGCTTCTTTAGCCTCTCCTCCGTGACTACTCGATACATTTTTAGATTCAGACGGCGCTGCCCTTTGAGCGGAATCTTGCGTATTACTCTCAAAATCGTCAGCTACAGCTCGATTGGGATCTATTTACTATACGAAAACACAGTTTCAATTGTCAGGAGTCATCATACTATCACAGTTTATATATGGCATGTATAGCTAAACTCTAACACATGCTACAATAGTCCAAGAATCAACTAAACCGTAGCTCTGATACAAATAAATGTAACACCCCTCACCTATATTCAACATTAGAATAAGGTTATGGAGCATCACCAAACTTATCACACATTTAAACATACATTTCTCATATGAATAGTCAATTCAAATACAATTCATTCACAATCAAACATTATGTCCCTAATATGAGCCTACGAGGCCCTAAACATGTATTGGGAGTAGTTCGAGACTAAACTAATAACTTTGGAAAGATTTAGAACACTTAGAAAATTTTTCTCAAAATAGGGGACACACACCCGTGTGCCCCGACCGTGTGTCTCACACGGCCAACAGACACGCTTGTGTCACAAGCTATACAGACATTCGAAATGGTAGCACCTAGTAGCGTCCCAACTCGTGTTCGACCTTGTGTAACTCTCTAACTTAGGTCACACGGCTAACACACACACCCGTGTGGCTAGCCCGTGTACCCTAAAAATGGCCATACACGCCCTGCGTCAGGCCGTGTGCTAGGCCGGCCAAGTCATGCGTCCATGTGTGAAGCTGTGTAGAGCATACTGACCTGGTTTTAATTCAACACCAGGAGACACACAGCCATGTAATGTAACCGTGTGTCACACACAGCGGAGACACACGCCTGTGTCTCTGCCCATGTGGATAAAAATAGGCTATTTACCAAGCCATTTTGCCACCTAAATCTTCATATACCTACAATAACCTAATTGGCACAAAACATGGCACATATAGGCATTCAACTACTCTCAATCAAACATCATTTAAACCATTTCAACACCAACAAATACAAAAACATATTAATACCACAATATACGATTCAATTCATACTAAACTTCACTTATACAATTCAACTATATATAAGTATTTTTAAACATGCATCTTTATACTCAATTTCACAAGCATATATCTTCTCAAATTTCTATCATTTGACTACCATAATATCTACTATCTATAAACATTTCAAAGCCAACCTCAAGTTCATAACATAAGCCACATACATACATTTATATACATATTCAAACAAACTAAAATAAGCCAACTCTCATGGTTATATATATACAAACCAAAGCACAAGCATTTACAAGCCATTTCAAATGGCACAACACATTACCAAATATACCAAAATAACCAAAGTACTTATGCATGCCATATACTTAAAACATAAGCTCAAAAGTACCAAATTGATAGTTGGATAGTGTGACGATGTCTCCGACAATCCTCGAGTCCGAACTAACTTTGAGTTCACTATAAAACATGGGAAAATAAACAAAGTAAGCTTTATAGCTTAGTAAGTTCGTATGAAATGGACTTAATATGACCATAAACATATAACTCATCAATTTAATATAAACACATATAATTCATATTAACTAACAAACCTTTTAAATACTCATTCAGAAAACTTTATGTATTCTTCACCATTTCTTCGATTTAAAGCTTATATGATTTGTGTACATACCTTACCATCTCGTATCAGTCCCATACTCAACCACATCATTCATTTACCCGTTGAACCATTCGAAATAAATTTTGAATACTCGGGAGTCTTGTACCCTAAATGCCAATATCATGGCCCAAAGCCAAATCAATGAAGCTCGCACCCGAAGTGCCGATATCATAGCCCGAAGCCAAATCAATGTAACTCGCACCCGAAGTACCAATATCATGGCTCGAAGCCAAATCAATAAAGCCCGCACCCGAAGTGCCGATATCATGGCCCGAAGCCAAATCAATGAATTCCTTAATGACATGTCACTAGTATCCTAATCTATTCCTAAGGTTCAACCGGGATTTCGTATGCCGAATCGTCGTCGAATTACCATCAAACATATTCGTAGTCTCATATTCACAGTTTATGTGATATCAAAGTATATAAAATACATTTGTAAGGAAACTTATTACATACGAACTTACCTCGGATGTAAAAACGACTAAATTAATCGATTAGTCGAGAACTTTGTCTTTCCCTCGATCTATATCCGAGTTTCACTTTTATTGATCTAAATGTAATCAAAATTAACTTATTTAATTATCTTTATATTCAATTTAATCTAAAATTCACATTAAAGCACTTTTACACATTTGCCCTCTAATGTTTCACATCTTTTACAATTTAGTCCTTATTTCATTAAAACACAAGTTCATGCAATTTAACCACAACCCATGCTAGCCGAATTACAAATAAGTCCCTAGCAGCCCATATTTCTCATTTATCTTACATTTTAACCACAATGTTTCTACATTTCACAATTTAATCCCTAATTTACAATTTCACTAAAAATCACTTAATAAAACTTGTATAACTATCATCAAACATTTATAATCCATCATAAAATATCAAAATACTCATATATTCATCAATGGAAACATCTAAATTTTTTAATAATTTTGCAAAATAGTCCCTGGGCTAGCTAGACCTAGCTTCAACGATCTCAAATACGTAGAAATCATTAAAAACTGAACAAAAACGGAATTGCAATTGAGTTAGGAAGCTTGGCCAAATGAAAAATCTCAACAATGGCTTCGAAAAACCTATTTTTGGTTGAAGATGGAGAAATAAAGATGATAATTGGCTTTGTTTTATTTATTTTATGTTTATTAACTAATTTACTAATTTAACCTTGATTAAAAACCATCAAAATTCATGATAATATGTCCATATATGTCCACTCATGTTTCAAATGGTCTAATTACAACATAAGGACCTCTAAATTAAGACTTCATACCTATTAGATACCTTTAGCTAATGGAACTCTACTTTTACACTTTACCCGATTTAGTCCTTTTTTTCTCAAATTAACTAATCAAACGATAAAATTTCTTAACAAAAATTTCACACAAACATATTACCATGCTGTAAACATTAAAATAATAATAAAATAATTATTTTGGCTTCAGATTTGTGGTCTGACTAAAAACGGTCTGTTGCAACCTTCGTCTATATTTTGGCAGCTTGACTGCATATTATCTGATATGTGTCGTAATGGCACGATATGGTGTGTAGGGTTGGGTGGGTGTTTTTAACCCCACATGGTGTGATGGGATGGTCGGAGTTGGTGTGTAAAGGATGGGGGTAGGATTCTGTTTATCTGTTCTGCATATCTAATTCTGTTATCTATATCTGGAATGGACTTTAGTATAAATCTGAATATGACTATATATGTGATTTCTGTATGTATTGCATGTCTATTTTTGTTGGGTTACACACTGAGTTTACAAAAACTCACATCTGTTGACTGTTCTGTTCAGGTAATCCACGGACTTAGGTGGATCAGTGTGATGGAGTCTCACAGTGACCACGAGTTCGTAACTATTTAATATTATGATTTTTATTTATTTAATTTAGGAATGTTTTCTGGGAGTTTTGTAATTTATGAACTCTTCGGACTGTTTGATTTTATTTTGGGATTTGTGTTTTTTACTTGTCTTTTTATTTGCGACGATTGGTTAAAAACATGGTTTTTACTAAAATAAAGGTTTTTCAAAAATTCGAACGGGATTTTCAAATCTAACATTTTCTATGACTTCCACTGTAATTTATGTTTTGGAAAGTGAACTAATTGAATAATTCTTCTGATAATGGTTATAAACGAATATGAGTTACAAATAATGATTTATCGAAACGACTCAGTTTTTCAAAAACCCTTCTTTGTGACATATTTGGATACAGTCATAATGTCTAAGCCGGGTTTGGGGTGTTACAAAAGTATCGATTATTTTACCTTGAGTATCGATACTCGTGATAAAGTATTGATTCCAAATTACAATACTAACTTCCTGCACAACAAAATATCACAAAGGTATAGTTTTTAAAACCCAAATATCAATATCACTGCTCCAGACACAAAAAATACAGTATAATAAAGCAACTAATCCATCCCAATCATAAACCATTCAACATGTAACTAATACATTGTCAAATAAACATCAAAATGACTACAATAATAGTTCAATCGTTGAAAACATGTCTGAGTAACCAAGCGACATAACAAGACAAATATCCATAAATCCTAAGAATTAATAAACCATGAAAATAACCAAAACATCACAGAAACATTTATGTAATAGTTTTACCACATTGCGTTTACTTCCCAAGTCAAAAACAAATAATAAATCACCAATGACCTATTACTAGAGGCTCACTTAGATCAATCCCTTGAAATCACACCGCTCACACCGAAATGTAATAGTTTTACCACATTGCGTTTACTTCCCAAGTCAAAAACAAATAATAAATCACCAATGACCTATTACTAGAGGCTCACTTAGATCAATCCCTTGAAATCACACCGCTCACACCGAAATGTTACTAATTTGCAATGGATTAAAAGGAGTGGGTGAGCTTTACAAGCTTAGTGAATGATCAGAATAACTAACATGCAAACATGTCGTCATGCATTAAGGAAACAACCACATAGCATAATTACAACAGTCCCAACTTTAACTTCATATTATACTTAATCATATTTACCTTATTGGCTCATTTACATGCTAACCACATTCACTTTTAAGAATATATCACATTACACATAGAATCACATAACATTTAAGCATAAATCACAATATTCATAAACATATTTATTGATAATTTGGCACTTGAGCTATGAAATGTAAATGTGGGATCTATCACCACTCATTGGATACACGGATCTCCAGCATACCAAAAGACTCATAGAGTCGAACATATCCCAAAAAGTGATGCATATACCTAACACTTTCCATCACACCAAACATGTCCCATTGAATGAAGCTTAAATCACATTCCCTTATCTCTCTAACATATCTTAGGGCCACAACACCCAAATCACAGAACGCATATAGGTGAGTACTCACAATCCTATGGCATGCCAACTATATCCAATGGTCTCAAGGTTCACAGTGCCAAAATATCCATTATTAACACACACATTTACTTACCGTTCACTGTATTTTATCTCTGCATAAACACATTATAAGCAAAACATATTCACTTTCATATGGCACATATATCATGCCCACAATCAACTCTTTCACAATAGCCATCATAAACTTATTACACATATCACAATGTCACACTATAATCCAAAAATTCACAACACATTTTCACAGATAAATTCATAAGTATAAGAAAGCTTACACTCAGAATTTAGATTATGGGTTTAGGCTACTACTAAATTTCCAACTAATGCATCGAATCGTATTCACAAGCAGCTATTCTAAACACTTACCAAATATACTTTCGTTGAAATGCCAAAAGCCCAAACTAGCCTTTCCTTAACTCATAAATGGTCTTAATGAATCCAAAGCTTTAACACAAAAAATCACACAACAACACATTCAAAAATTAGCTAAGGACTCAACTCAAGCAATCAAAACATAAGCCTAAGCTAAGTTTTCAAGTAACTGAAACCTTCAACATAACAAGCTTAAATTCCAAATATCTCGATCTATACTTAATCTTTTCATCTAAAACTAATTTCATTCATCTATTTATTCACTTATGACATATTCTAAACCTTTAAACTATACAAAACCACTCAATTCATGATATCAAAATTTTCAACATGTTCATGGCAATTTTCACGAAATTCATTTAAAACCTAAGAAATATTTAACAAAACTTCAAAGTAAGTTTAGAAACCTTTTAATCTCATCAAAGTTTATTGAAAAACACTTTGAAACCATGTTTTTACTCAAAATCCAGAAATTCATCATTAATGAGCCAATTTTTGGCTTTTATTCAAAATATGTGATTTAATGGCTAAAAATTTGATTTTAAAGACTAAATTACATTTAAAGCTATTTAGGATTTGAATAGTTACCTTAGATGATGAAAACCCAAGCATTTGATCAAAAATCTGAAAAACCCAAAGACTTAACAATGGAGAAATCTATGGTGATTTTAGGTATTTTTCTTGATGTTTTATGGAGGTTTATGGTTTCGGTGATAATAGAAATCAAAAGGAATTAAGTTCGTAAAAGAAAATTGATTAGGAGAGACTTAGGAGAGTAATGGATGGCTAGACAATTGAACAGGAAGAAAAATAACGTGAAATTTGTAGGTAGAGGAAGATATTAGGTTGATTTTAAACTTTTGGTTTAACTATTTCATAAACGCACAGAATTTTACCCTTTTTACAAATCAGTCCCTATATCAAAATTAAAAACCTTTTTAACATTATTTCCAAAAATTGATTGGATTTTCTAAATACCATAAACAAAAACATATTCAAATATCATGCTAACGAAATTCTCGAGCACACTAAAGCTATAATCCCTAAAATACCCCTAAAACTCCTAAGTCCTATTTTGGGGTGTTACAGAACATAATGGATAAAAAATGTACCCACTATAACGTCTGCGTTGTCTCTATCCTCACTGCACCTCACCGCATACACAAGAGCAGGTTGTCGTACCTCATCCTGACCTGCATCTCTGCCCAATACTCTCTGACCTCAATTAGAACCATTACCACCCTTGACCGTACCACGGCCTCTAGGTGGTTGTTGTGTAACACCCCTTACCCGTACCCAAGATAGGGACTAGGTACGAGGCATTACCGGAAATTTACTCGAACATTTTCTAGAAATATGGGTTATAAAATTTCATTCCAATATAGAACCAATCAAGATACATCTTAATGTCCCTATTATTGGCCTACGAGACCCAAAACATAAGTTGAGAAAGGTTTGGGACTAAACTGAGAACTTAGGAAGGCTTCGAGAAAATTTCTAGGTTAATGCCTCACACCCTCGTGTGCTTCGGGACACGCCCGTGCCCCCTACCCATGTGGAATTAATTGAATTTATTTTCTACATCAAACCTACAGGGGTTTTCACACAGCCAAGACACGCCCGTGTCCCTGGCCCGTGCCTTTCACTAGACTTAGACACGCCCATGTGATCGCTAGTGTCCAAAAACTCGAGCATTCTGTTTATGATGTCAACATGCATTTAGGGGCACACGGCCAAGACACACGTCCGTGTGCCAGGCTGTGCCCTCCACACGATTGAGACACACGGCCGTGTCTCTACCCGTGTGTTTACTACCATGCATTTTGACTTAAAATATTAGGTGCAGGGCACACACGGCCATACCACACGCCCATGGGGCGATCCGTGTGTCACACACTGTCTAGACACACGCCCGTGTGTCTACCCGTGTGGACTTTATTAGGCTATTTTCCAAGCCTTCAGTCACCCTCTAACGTCCATTCTCCCTTATGGATTCCATAATATAGATATATAACAAGGCCTGATTATATACTCAAATGTCCTCGATAAACCTCATTGCATGTAAACCTCATTTCATCGGTTTTACACATGCTAAGTTATTTCCCTTGTATCAAGGATTTCTATACTTAAAACACATTCAAGATTGACTCATTATTATAACTCATTGCCAATTGTGACCTAACCATCCCATGTGATTTGGTCATAATACATGTGTCTAAATATGAAATTTCCATATTTTATCCTCACTAGAACAATTGAACATAAGAATGCATAAATTTGTAGGTCATAACCTACTTCAAAATGAGCCAATTCCCATGGCCATATACAAGTGAATATGTATACCTTTACATGCCTTCATTTTGGAAAATCAAATAACACATATAACAAAATAAACAAAAGCCTTATACATGCCATTGAACAAAATAAAAGTGTATATATACCAAAGCTGAACTAGTTGATAGTGTGTTGACTCTCCAATGGTTTTCCAATCTTTATGAGTTCTCGAGCTCTGTAAGACAAGGAAAAGAGAGAGGTAAGCATTTATATGGTTAGTAAGCCCGAATAACTGGAAAGTAAACTTACCAAGTAATTAGCATTCAACCAACAGACATGGAATGATTTCCCTATCACATGCACTCAATTCACAAGTTAGTCAAACAACAATACACCATATAATTAATCTTAGATGAGCTCATCATTCAACATTTTCATATACTCATATAACTCATATTAGTCTCGTTGAGTTTCATGGAGATCTCGATGGATTATCCATTTACCGTTAGGTCATAAGAGCAATCATATCATGTATGCTCTCCCGTAAACCTCACATCATACTGCAGGATTACCAGTCCAGGCTAAATCCCTTATAGCGACAAACACCCTTAATGAGCTCGGATCTGAATTACCAGTCCAGGCTAAATTCAGACCCTAATCGGATTACCCGTCTGGGCTAAATCCTTAATGCACATATATTCTTCGGGAGGTTTAATCACTCAAGGAGCACCCGTCCAGGCTAGATCCTTTCTATATTGAGATCAATGGATTACCCGTTTGGGCTAAATCCTTTTCTGCAACACATGCAGGATCTCAAAACATGTAAGCCATGGTTTATGCATCGAATTTCCCTTTTTAACTTCAACCGGGACAATTATCATCTCGTCATATTTATTAATACATTTCATGAGTTTTCATGCCATCATCATATACAATTATCATACATTCATAAAACATGCATTTTGGCATATTAAGAGTTTACTTTAAGTTATTCGAACTTACCTGGTACTCGTTCTGGTATCGTGTTTCGGTTATTCCGAAACCTTTCATTTTCCTCGAAATACCTTCGAAATTTGTTCCTCGGGGTCTATAACAATAAAGATGAATCATTAGCACCCCACATTATTCTTTTCGATTCTAAATTTCACCCCCGAACAAAATGATCGTTTTGCCCTAACCTTTCACATTTTTACGATTTAGTCTCTAGGCTCGTAAAATGAAATGCATGCAATTTCTACCTTACCCAAGCCTAGCCGAATGTTTTTCCCTCTTATGGCAGCCACATTTTCCATTATTTCACATTTATACCACATACTTTACACCTTTTTCCAAAAGGTCCCTTTAGGGGTTTTTCATGAAAATCACCTAGAAAAATATGTTTAACACACATCCAACTTTCATATTCCTCCATAAAACATCAAAGAACAAACATGTCACTCATGGGTCACTTTGCAAACATGAACCCTAACTCAAAATATGGGTAGAAATGGAGAGAGTAAGCTACCAAGATTTCAAAAATACGAAGAACATTAAAAACGAGGCTAGGGAGCACTTACTATTGAGCTTGAAAATGTTGAAAACCCTAGCTATGGAGGCTTGAGAAATTTGGCTGGACAAGGGAGAAGAATGGCTGATTTTTGGCTTATTTTTCCCATTTTATTTCATTAATTACCCAAATGACCAAAATGCCATTAAGCCTTTTCTTTCAAATTTCATCCATACATGCCCATTTTTGTCCAAAAACTTAGAAATTGGGAAAATTGCTATTTAAAACCTTCTAATTAATAATCTAAAACAATTTCATGCAAATTTCTTCTAGAATCCAAGTTTTACAATTTATCCAATTTGGTCCTTATTTTCCAATTAGACACCTTACTCATAGAATTTCTTCATGAAACTTTAACACATGCATATTCTCATATTCTATACCTCATAATAACCATAAAATAAATATTTCAACGTCGGATTGGTGGTCCCAAAACCACTGTTCCGACTAGGCCCTATTTCGGGATGTTACATGTTGAGTTGCCATTGGAGGCTGAACGAGACCTGGAATCGAAGTCAGTGTAAGAGCTTTCACCTGATCAGATCGGAGAGAGCAATCCTGAACACGATGCTCCATCGACCCACATTAAATACAAGCCCCCAACTTCCTCCAAAACTCATCCAGATGGCTTCTTCCACAGTTATTACAAATTTGAATCTCAGTCGATGCAGCTGGTGCCTCAGTCCTCGGAGACCCATCAAACCTAGCCCCTTTCTTAAGGCACTAAACAGAACTGAATGGACCTGAATCCCTCCTAAGCTTACTCTGACCTTTCTCTCAGTCTCTCTTCTCGCGCTCAATTCACTTCACCTCTTCTGCTATCTTCGCCTTGTCAACCAAGGCCACAAAACTAGCTCCATTTAATGAGCTATCAAAACTCTCAGATCATACCTCAATC
Source organism: Gossypium arboreum (assembly GCF_025698485.1). Classification (NCBI taxonomy): domain Eukaryota; kingdom Viridiplantae; phylum Streptophyta; class Magnoliopsida; order Malvales; family Malvaceae; genus Gossypium; species Gossypium arboreum. The sequence continues at coordinate 28,381,074 of NC_069080.1, read as the reverse complement.
CTTCCACGAATGGAATAATACTTTCATAATCGTTCAGAACTAGACTGCAAACATACCGGCTCAATCTCATAAACACGGCCACAGACCTCTCACCTTGAACCAAGCCCATAAACTCGCGTCTACGAGCCTTTACATAACTCGCCTCCACATACTTTCTTTGTAACAGCCCGATTTTAGGTCTAGTCGAAACAGTGGTTTCGGAACCACAAATCCGACATAGAAAAATGTGTTTTTATTAAATTTTTATGGTATACATTTTTATGGAATTATTTTGTATCGTTTGAAAATTTTGACGTTTGGGCACTCAATTTAGTCAAAAGGACTAAATTGTAAAAAGTGAAAAAGTTGAGTTCTACATGTTAGTGGTGTCCAATTGTTATGAAATTTTAAATTGGAGGTCTTTATATGGTAATTAGACTATTGGTAAAGTTGGTGGACAAAAATGGACATGGTTAGGCATGTTTCCAAAGTTTTTCATTAAGGGCATTTTGGTTATTTAGTTATTAAAATGAATTAAAAACAAAATTAAAAGCCAATTTTTGTCCATCTTCAACCCCTTGGCCGAACTTCACATGAGGAAGACATAGCTAGGGTTTTTCAAACTTCCAAGCTCGATTGTAAGTCTATTTTAGCTCTATTTTTAATGTTCTTTCCATTTTTGAGATCCTCGCAGCTCGGTTTACCTATTTCTACCAATATTTTGAGCTAGGGTGTAACATCCCGAAATAGGGCCTAGTCAGAATAGTGATTTTGGAACCATAAATCTGGCATAAAAATATTTATTTTATTATTATTATGAGGCCTAGAATATGAGTATATGGATGTGTTAAAGTTTCATGAAGAAATTCTAAGTATAAGGTGTCCAATTAGAAATTAGGGACTAAATTGAATAAATTGCAAAACTTGGATTCTAGAAGCAATTTGTATGAAATTTGTTTAGATTATGAACTAGAAGGTCTCAGAAAGCAATTTGCCTAAATTCTAAATTTTTGGACAAAAATGGGCTTGCATGGATGAAATTTTAAAGAAAGGGCATAAGGGCATTTTGGTCATTTGTCATTTTAATGAATTAAAATGGGAAAAATCAAGCCAAAATCAGCCATTTTCTCCTTTATCCAGCCAAAAATTTGGGGTTCTCCATAGCTAGGGTTTCCAAGCTTTCCAAGCTCAATAGTAAGTGCTCCCAAGCCCCATTTTTCATGCTCTATATATTTTTGAAATCCCGGTAGCTTGCTCTCTCCATTTCTACCCATATTTCATGCTAGGGTTCATGTTTAAAAATTTACCCATGCATGATTTGGTTGTATTTTGATGGATTATGGAAGAATATGAAAGATGAATGTGTATTAAACATCTTTTCCTAGTTGATTTTTATGAAAAACCCTTATAAGGACTATTTTGCAAAAGATGTAAATGTGTGGTAGAAATGAGAAAATAATGGATAATGTGGGCTACCATAAGAAGGAAAGGTGTTCAACTATACTTGGGTAAGATAGAAAGTGCATGTGTTTCATTATACGAGCCTAGGGACTAAATCGTAATAATATGAAAGGTTAGGGGCAAAACGGTCATTTGGACCGGGGTAGATATTAAACTTGAAATGCATAATGTAGTGTATTAATGAGTTAATTTTGTTGATATAGACCCCGAGGAACAAATTCTGGAGGTCGATCGTGGTAAACTTAAGGTTTCAGAATAACCGAAACATAACTCTGAAACGAATACCAAGTAAGTTCGGATAACTTAAAGTAAACCCCTAATATGTATAATTGTATGAATTATGAATGCATGATGATTGCATCTATTATCGGTATGAAATATCATAGAAATGCATATTTGATGATAACATGTGAAAAATGTCTCAGTTGAGGTTGAAAAAGGGAATTCGATGGATAAACCCTCATTGACATGTGAACTAAGATCCTGCATGTGTTGCAGTAAGGATTTAGCCCGGACGGGTAATCTGTGATCTCAAGTATGAAAAGGACCTAACCCGGATGGGTGTTCCTTTAATGATCAAGCCTCCCGAAGAATATGTGTGCATTATGGATTTAGCCCGGACGGGTAATCCGATTAGGGTCTTAATTTAGCCTGGACTGGTAATTCAAATCTGAGCTCATTAAGGGTGTTTGTCGCTATAAGGGATTTAGCCTGGACTGGTAATCCCGACATCATCTTATGAGTTCATGATATGGGGGATTTAGCCTGGACTAGTAATCCTGCCATGAGATGTGAGGTTCACAGGAGTGCATATATGTGAAATGATCATTCGTAAGAATTGACGGATAATGGGTATTCCATCGATATTTCCTAGAAACTCAACGGGATTAATATGATGTATGTCAATAAGGTGATGAATGATGAGCTCATCTACATAAATTACATGATGCTTTGACATGTAACTAACTCATTGATTGAGTGCATATGATAGGGAACCGTTTAATAATTGATGGTTTCATGATTTAAATATGGATGTATGCTAATTACTTGGTAAGTTTACTTTCCAATTATTTGAGCTTACTAAGTATGAAAATGCTTATCCCTCTCTTTTTCCCTATCTCACAATGCTCGAGGACTCATAAGGACTGGAAGACAATTGGAGAGTCAACACACTATCAACTAAAGAAGCTTTGGCATGAAGACTCTATTTATTTTGTTCAATGGGATGTATAGTATTTTTTTTTTTAGTATTTTGTTATATGTGTCATTTGATTTTCCAAATGAAGGCATGTAAAAATATGTTTATCTCTTTGTATATAAGCAGGCTATGACCTATGATTTTATGCATGGTTTTTAATTACAAATTATGGGTTGCTATCAATTGGCAATGAGTCACATGAATGAGCCAATTTCGGATGGATTAAAGTAACATGGGAACCCATAACACTAAAGGATTAATCATTTATGTATGAAACCAATGATATGAGGTTTCCATACAACTATTTTCATTAAGATTATTTACAAGTGTAAAATTATGTTTTCTCTCAAACTTGGTAACCACTAGACACAAGTAGTAGAAAGGGGTGACTAAAGGCTTGGAAAATAGCCTAATAGAGTCCACATGGTTGGACACACGGGCGTGTGTCTAGGCCGTGTGTGACACACGGTTCCCTCCCACGGGCATGTGTCATGGTCGTGTGTCCCCTGCACTTAAAATTTTAGGACAAAGTTGTACACGGGTGTGCCACACGGGCGTGCGCCATGGTTGTGTTAAAATGACAGTGTCGTCCACAGGCAGGCAGCATGGGCATGTGCCATGGCCGTGTTGATAAGTCAGTGTCACCCACGGCTGAAGGGCATGGGCATGCCCCAAGTCACATGGGCGTTTGAGTCCACACGGCCCACCTACACTGGCGTGTGACACTTTATGTTACGAAAAATTTTCTGAGGAGCCCAAGGTTAATCGAGCGTGCCCGTATTTGTCCCGCACTGCCTCTTGATATGTTATAGGTCCTGAAGGCCTATATAAGGGACGAGTGTTCATGGATGACAAGCTTAAAATTTGAGTAAAACTTGGTGACCCAATTTGGTACGTTTCAAAATGAAAAGTCCTGGTAATGCCTCGAACCCTATCCCGGCGTCGGGTACGGGTGAGGGGTGTTACATAGGGTTTATATTTAAAATTTTACCCATGGATGAAATGCATGTATTTTGATGTTTTATGGAAGAATATGAATGTTTGGACTATGATAAACAACTTTTACTAAGTGATTTTTGTTGAAATTGCATAAAAGGACTAGTTTGTAAAAAAGTGTAAAATGTGTGTAAGTGTGTGATTTAATGCAAATTGTGGACTGCTATAGTTATGAAAATGGTTCAGCTAAGCTTAAAATACAAGGAAATTGAATAAAAATCATTTCCCGAACCTAGGGGTAAAATTGTAATTTTGTGAAACTTTAAGGGCAAAATTTTAAATTTTTCCATAGGATGTTTTTGGGTTAATTTGAATAATGTGAGCATTTTAATAAGCCAAATGTATTATTATAGACCAAAAAAGACGTGGAATCGACCTTGATCGGGGAAAGGAAAAGATTATGGACTAAGTTGCAAAATTTCTATATTTTGTACCGAGGTAAGTTTGTATGTAAATAATATTTCGATCCTTTTTTTATTATCTTTTGTTACTATATGAGATGTGGCTGCCTATAGAATGACCAATTGATGTAAACTACGAATTGGGATTGACTAAGAAAGAGTTAGTAAAATGTTGAAAAGTAAAGAATTTCCCGATTGAATCTTCAGAATAGAAGAGATACTAATATTTCGTTGTGAGAACACATGTGTAGTACTAAGTGCAGGCTACTATGTGTATTAGATGGTTAGGTCACGTGTGTAGTACTAAGTGCAGGCTACTACGTGTAGCGGATCGATAGGTCGTATGTGTAGTACTAAGTGCAGGCTACTATGCGTACCCGTTAACTTCGATCACGTGTGTAGTACTAAGTGCAGGCTATTACATGTATCAGATGGATAAGTCACGTGTGTAGTACTAAGTGCAGGCTACTACGTGTACCAGATTGATAGGTCGCATGTGTAGTACTAAGTGCAGGCTACTATGCGTACCAGAGAGCTTCGGTTACAAGGGTGGTATATACACAGGCCACCGGGTATCTGTTATTATTCCGATGAGTTCAATGGGAAATTTACTAAATGAAAATACATATGTACATGACTATGTGATGAATAAGTGCAGGTATATCGATGTGAAAAGTTGTGAGCAATGTGCTCGATAGTTGAGTGAAGCTTTTGGTAAGATAGAATGGAGTAAGTGAAATTATGTAAAAATGAAATTTTGTAATAAAACAGTTTTGGACAGCAGTAGTTGTGTGACTTTGAAAAATCACCAAAAATGGTAGAAATTGAATTAGAGGTTGAATAAGATATAAAATTAAATCTTAATGAGTTTATTTTCTCATAAAAGAAACGGTGAAGGCAAAAGAATTTCATATTCTTTGATAATTGGATTTTTGTGAGACAGGGTCAGAATGATTTTGGAATCCCCTATTCTGGTTTGGGAAAATCATTAAAAATTGTAAAAAAATAATTATGGGTCATAATTTGTATGCTTAAAATCCTTAATGAGTCTATTTTCAAGAGGAATTGACGAGGACAGCATCCGAGATCTGTACCATGAGATAAATAATTTTTAATGAAGAAAGATTGGAACTATCGGACAGTGAAACAGGTGTATCTTTAATGAATAAACTGTACTAATTGACTAAACAAAAAATTCTGAAATTTTTATTGTATGAATATATGTGAGGCTAGTTTTTTGGAAAATTAGATTTTTTTAATTTTGAGTCCCGTACCAAGAGATAAATAATTTTTAGTAAAGAGAGGTTGGAATTGTTGGACAGTGAAACAGGGGTAAATTTAATGAATAAACTGTACTAATTGACTAAACCAAAAATTCTGAAAATTTTATGATAAGAATATATGTGAGTGTAGTTTTTTTAAAAATTAACGGATCTTAATTTGGAGTTCCATAGCTCTAGATATAAATAATTTAGTGACTGTGACTCAAGAAAATAGCTTAACCTGAAAATGAGTAATTATACAATTATGATTGTTTTACCTTGAGAATCATGTTGACAAATTGTTTATTATTTACATACTTACTTACTAAGTTTTATGCTTACTCTCTTTCCTTTCTTTTTTCTTATAGTGTCACCAAGCCAGCTCGGGGTTCGGAGATCGTTGGAGATCCATTCACACTATCAACACTCTTTTGGTATTTTGAAAACAATATTTTGGATTATGGCATGTATAGAGGACTTAGTTATTTTGTTTTATGTCATAATTAATTAGGCCTAAAATGTTAGCCTTCAATATTTGATAGCTCATTTTGTATATGACCATTGATATTAATTAATATCGCTCAAGCTATAAGGTATGAGGGTGCATGATTAAGTATGAAATTTGAATTGTTTTAACTTGGATATATAAAAAAAATTCTACGTTATGGTTTCGTAGGATTGCATGTGTTATGTTCTGATAAGATCTCGTACCTTGTTCTGGCGTAGAACATGGGTAACGGGCGTTACACTTTAGTGGTCTCAGAGCTATAGTTTAGTCGGTTCTGAGATTTACGTAGCGTGTGTGAAAATCTATCTATATATGCCATAAATATACTATGATAGTGTGATGACTCCTGACAATTTAAATTTTGTTTTCATATAGTAAATGGATCCCGACCGAGCTGTAGCTGACGATGTAGAAAGTAATGCGTCGGTTCCTGCACAAGGGACCGCGCCAGCTGAGAGTAGACCTGAGACACTTGATCAGGGAGATGGGGCTCGGGAAGCCTTTCTTCGTATGATGAATAATTGGTATACAAAATTTGTTCGAGCACATCCGAATGCTCAACCTCCTCCACCCCCACCTATTCCCCAACCGGTTCCTGTAGTTCCTCAAGGTGCCGTAATGGTAAGATTGAACAAGCCTCTGGTTGATAAAATTCGAAAGCAAGAGGCTGAAGAATCCAGGGCTAATATAGATGATGATCCCGAGAAAGCAGAGTTTTGGCTTGAGAATTCTATCAGGTATTTGATGAGCTTTCTTGCACTCTTAAAGAATGTTTAAAATGTGCTATATCTTTACTAAGGGATTCAGCATATCATTGGTGGAAGACACTGGTATCTGTGGCTCCGAAAGAAAAAGTTACATGGGATTTTTTCCAAGAGGAATTCAGAAAGAAGTACATAAGCCAAAGGTTCATTGATCAGAAACGAAAAGAGTTTTTGAGCTGAAACAAGGTAAAATGTCTGTGGCAGAATATGAACGTGAATTCGTTCGACTTAGCAAGTATGCCCAGGAGTGCGTGTCTACCGAAGCTATTATGTGCAAGAGGTTTGAGGATGGGTTAAATGAAGACATCAGACTATTAGTTGGGATCTTAGAGTTGAAAGAGTTTGTGGTATTGGTCGATCTAGCTGGTAAAGTCGAAGAACTGAACAAAGAAAAGAGAAAAGCTGTGATTGAAGCCAGAGATGCAAGAAAGAGGCCAATGAGTAAGTCGTTCCAATCTCAGTCAAAGAAGTCCAAAGAGATGAATTCTCGATTGACGGTTTTAGCCAGATATTCGCACTGAGATTGTGGGAGATCATATTCGGGTTCTAAAACTCAAGCTACTTCAATGGCAAGTGTGGACAACGTAAGGCCTAATAGACTTGAGTGTCAACATTGTGGTAAGCATCATCAAGGTGAGTGTTGGGCAATTAGCCAAGCTTGTTTCAGGTGTGGTTCTCGAGAACATTATATCAAAGACTGTCCAAAAAGGGTTGAAGAAGAAAAATATCAGAATGTGAGATAGACTAGCACTACTAATAGAAGTAGACCTCCGAGAAATACTGGAAGTGGAGCTAATAGTAAAAGTGTGATGAAGGATTCAACTAGGAGATCAGAAGCTAGAGCACCTGCTAGAGCTTATGCCATACGTGCTCATGAGGAGGCATCATCTCCCGATGTGATTACTGGTACATTTTCTCTTTATGATACTATTGTTATTTCATTGATTGATCCTGGATTTACCTATTCATATGTTTGCGAGAATTTAGTATCTAGTAAGATTTTGCCTGTAAAGCTTACTGAATTTATGATTAAAGTCTCAAACCCTTAGGCAAATATGTGTTAGTAGATAAGGTTTGCAAGAATTTTCCTTTGATGATTCAAGGTCACTATTTTCTAGCTAATCTAATGTTGTTACTATTTGATGAGTTTGATGTCATTCTGGGTATGAATTGGTTGACATTACATGATGCCAAGGTAAGTTGTAGACAGAAAACACTTGAGTTGAAATGTGAAAATGGTGAGATTCTTTGGGTTGAAACAGATGAATCAAATAAATTGCTTATGGTGATTTCGCACATGTCTGCTCAAAGATACATGAGAAAAGGGTGTGAAGCTTATCTTGCATGTGTATTGAATACCGGGATGTCTGAGTCGAGGCTTGAATTAGTGTCGGTAGCCTGTGAATTCCTGGATGTATTTCCAGAAGAATTGCTTGGGTTGCCTCCGATTAAAGAGGTAGAGTTTGCCATTGATTTGTTGCCTGGGACTGCACCGATCTCAATTGCTCCGTATAGAATGGCTCCGACTGAATTGAAAAAATTAAAGGCTCAGTTGCGAGAGTTAACAGATAAGGGGTTTGTGAGACCGAGTTTCTCTCCCTGGGGTGATCTCGTATTGTTTGTAAAGGAAAAAGACAGATCTATGAGACTTTGTATTGACCACCGACAGCTCAACAAAGTGACTATAAAGAACAAATATCCGTTGCCAAGAATTGATGATTTGTTCGACCAGTTGAAAGGGGTAACAGTGTTTTCAAAGATAGATTTGAGATCCGGTTACTATCAATTGAGAGATAAAGAGTCAGATGTGCCAAAAACCGCTTTCAGAACGAGGTATGGACACTATGAATTTCTTGTGATGCCTTTCGGTTTAACTAATGCTCTGACCATTTTTATGGATTTGATTAACTGAATTTTTCGGCCATATTTGGATAAGTTTGTGGTTGTGTTCATAGATGACATATTGATTTATTCTCGAGATAAGTCCAAGCATGCCGAACACTTGAAACGGTATTACAGATTTTGAGAGAAAAGAAATTGTTCGCTAAATTCAGTAAAAGTGAATTTTGGCTCCATAAAGTTGGATTTTTGGGACATCTAGTTTCAGGTGATGGTATTAAGGTTGATTCAAGCAAAGTTTCAGCGATTGTTGATTTGGAACCTCCAAAGAATGTAACCGAGGTTAGAAGCTTTTTAGGTTTACCCGGATATTATCGACACTTTGTTGAGGGATTCTCGATGATTGCCTCTCCTATGACTAAGTTGCTGCAAAAGAGTGTTAAGTTCTATTGGATTGAAAAGTGTCAGCAAAGTTTTGAGAAGTTGAAAATGCGATTGACAGAAGCACCAGTGTTAGTGCAACCCGAGTCGGGTAAAAAGTTTGTGATCTATAGTGATGCGTCATTAATTGGTCTTGGTTGTGTGTTGATGCAAGAAGGTAAAGTGGTAGCTTATGCCTTGAGACAGTTGAAACCGCATGAGAAGAATTACTCGACGCACGATTTGGAATTGGCTGCCATTGTTTTTGCTTTGAAGATTTGGCGTCATTATTTGTGCGGTGAGAAATGTTAATCTTTACTGATCACAAAAGTTTGAAGTATCTAATGAATCAAAGGGATTTGAATTTGCGACAACGGAGATGGCTCGAACTATTTGAAAGATTATGAGCTAATGATTGACTATCATCTGGGGAAAGTGAATATAGTCGCAGATGCCTTGAGCAGAAAATACTTGGTTGCTTTGAGAGCAATGAGTACAAGTTTGGGTATGTATGATGATGGTTCGATTTTGGCCGAGTTGAGGGCTAGGCCGTTATTTCTTCAGCAAATTTCTAAAGCTTAGAAGAATGACAGTAATTTGCAAGGCAAGCGAGCTCAATGTGAATCGGGTTGTAACTCAGAATTTCGAATTGGACCAGATGATTGCTTAATGTTCCATGATCGAGTATGTGTATCGAAAAATACTGAATTGATTCAGAAGATTTTATATGAGGCACAAAGTGGTAGTTTGTCAGTTCATCCTAGCAGCACAAAAATGTATAATGATTTGAAGAAATTATATTGGTGGCCGGGTATGAAAAGAGATATTTCTGAGTTTGTATCAAAGTGTTTGATCTGTCAACAAGTGAAAGCCGAACATCAGGTGCCTTCGGGTTTACTTCAGCCAGTGATGGTTTCCAAGTGGAAATGGGACAAAATCATGATGGATTTTGTGACAGGTTTGCCTCTGACTCCGAAAAAGAAAGATGTCGTTTGGGTTGTGGTTGATAGATTGACGAAATCGGCTCACTTTATACCGGTACGTACCGACTACTCACTTGATAAGTTGGCTAAATTGTATATTGCTGAAATTATGAGATTGCACGGAGTACCTATGTCTATTATTTCGAATAGAGACCCAAGATTTACTTCGAGGTTTTGGAAAAAGTTGCAAGAAGCCTTGGGCACGAAATTGAATTTTAGTACTGCGTTTCATCCCCAAGCTGACGGTCAATCCGAAAGGGTAATTCAAATTCTTAAAGACATGCTTCGATGTTGTGTTTTAGAATTCGAAGGTAGTTGGGAGAAATACCTACCACTAGTTGAATTTGCTTACAACAATAGTTTTCAGTCGAGTATAAACATGGCACCTTATGAGGCATTGTATGGCCGCAAGTGCCGAACACCTTTGTATTGGACTGAGCTTAGCGAGACACAGATTCACGGAGTTGATTTGGTTAAGGAAATCGAAGAGAAAGTAAGAGTAATTCGAGATTGTTTGAAAGCTGTTTCCAATAAACAGAAATCATATGTAGATTTGAAAAGAAAAGAAATTGAGTTTCAAGTTAGAGATAAAGTATTTTTGAAAGTGTCCCCATGGAAGAAAGTTCTCAGATTTGGCCGGAAAGGCAAGTTGAGTCCACGTTTTATTGGGTCGTATGAGGTTATTAAAAGAGTAGGGCCAGTGGCATATCGGTTAGCTTTGCCGACAGAGTTGGAAAAGATCCATAATGTGTTTCATGTGTCGATGCTGTGACGTTATCATTCCGATCCTTCACATGTGATTCCTCTAACAGAGATTGAGATTCGACCGGATATGACCTACGATGAAGAACCGATTAAGATTTTGGCTCGGGAAATTAAACAGTTGAGAAATAAAAGTATAGCCTTAGTAAAAGTATTGTGGCAAAGGCATGGAGTAGAGGAGACTATGTGGGAACCAGAGGAAGCCATGAGGAAACAGTACCCAAATCTCTTTACCGGTAAGACTTTCGGGACGAAAATCCTTAAAGGGGGGAGAGTTGTAACAACTCGATTTTGGGTCTAGTCGGAACAGTGGTTTCGGGACCACAAATCTGACATAGAAAAATTTGTTTTTATAATATTTTTATGGTCTACATTTTTATGGAATTATTTTGTAAAAATTTCGTTCGAAAATTTTGACGTTTGGGCACTCAATTTAGTCAAAAGGACTAAAATTATAAAAAGTGCAAAAGTTGAGTTGTACATGTTAGAGGTGTCCAATTGTTATGAAATTTTAAATTGGAGGTCCTTATATGGCAATTAGACCATTGGTTAAGTTGGTGGACAAAAATGGACATGTTTGGGCATGTTTCCAAAGTTTTTCATTAAGGGCATTTTGGTCATTTAGTTATTAAAATGAATTAAAAACAAAATTAAAAGCCAATTTTTGTCCATCTTCAACCCCATGGCTGAATTTCACATGAGGAAGACATAGCTAGGGTTTTTCAAACTTCCAAGCTCGATTTTAAGTCCGTTTTAGCTCCGTTTTTAATGTTCTTTACATTTTTTAGATCCTCGTAGCTCGGTTTACCTATTTCTACCAATATTTTGAGCTAGGGTTTATATTTAAAATTTTACCCATGGATTACATGCATGTATTTTGATGTTTTATGGAAGAATATGAATGTTTGGAGAGTGATAAACAACTTTTACTAAGTGATTTTTGTTGAAATTGCATAAAAGGACTAGTTTGTAAAAAAGTGTAAAATGTGTGTAAGTGTGTGATTTAATGCAAATTGTGGACTGATATAGTTATGAAAATGATTCGAATAAGCCTAAAATACAAGGAAATTGAATAAAAATTATTTCCCGAACCTAGGGAAAAATCGTAATTTTGTGAAACTTTAGGGGCAAAATTGTAAATTTTGCCATAGGATGTTTTTGGGTTATTGAATAATGTGAGCATTTTAATAAGTCAAATGTGTTATTATAGACCAAGAAATACGTGGAATCGACCTTGATCGGGGAAAGGAAAAGATTGTGGACTAAGTTGCAAAATTTCTATATTTTGCACCAACGTAAGTTTGTATGTAAATAATATTTCGATCCTTTTTTTTATTATCTTTTGTTACTATATGAGATGTGGCTGCCTATAGAATGATCAATTGATGTAAACTATGAATTGGGATTGACTAAGAACGAGTTAGTAAAATGTTGAAAAGTGAAGAATTTCCCGATTGAATCTTCGGAATAGAAGAGATACAAATGATCCGTTGTGAAAACACATGTGTAGTACCAAATTTTTTGCGGACCAGCCTAAAAATTTATTCGCCCCACGCTTACGCAAAGGGTGTCGTCGGGAGGGAAGAGATCGAGGCAATGGTAAAGAAAATATTTGATGAAGGGAGAAAAATAAGAGACAGAGTGAAAAGTTAAAACATAGTGCAGAGAAGGCTTGGATGAAGGGTGGATCTTCGTATAATGCACTTGCTGGATTGATGAAACGATGTCTGTTTTTGAATAACTAGAAGGCAGAAGCAGAAAAAATCACAAAAATTAGCAAATCTAAATCATTTACAGGGAAAAAAAAATCATGCACTTAGAGATTCGCAGACAGGTTGAGTATGCCAATTCATCTCATCTTTATCCACCAGAGACAGACAAATGAAATTTCTTTTATTAAATCAAAGCTTGTGGTGAATTACACAATGGAAATTATACAAACCAAAAATCCCGATGGCCACATATGATACATCTTATTTGATAAGACAAGACACAAGAAGATCAAATCATGTACATCTTTCTCAACTGAATGGAATTGACAAAAAGAAATGGTGAAATAAATACCAATATAAGTGACATCTCTCATGCTGAGAAATGGCAAGACCAAGGACAAATTCAAACACAATTCACCTAATGAACAATCAACAAAGTATGCGACCCTCAAGTGTGGGGAATGTCAAGCTTGACAAAGCCTCTTGACCACACCAGCCATGTACTTTCCCTGATGCTCTGCAAGCCCAAGCTCAGTTTCAGTTGGTTCTCTTGTGCCATCACCTGCATAAACTCCAGCACCGTACGGAGAACCTCCTCGTATGGAATCCATCTTGAACATACCAGCTCCAAAAGTGTAGCCAATAGGAACAAACAGCATTCCATGGTGTGCCAACTGCGTTATTGCCGTCCAACTGAACCAGAGGGAAGCACAAGAAATGCATAAATCTTCTTAAATATTTTAAATACTACATTGGTCAAGGACCAAAAAAAAAATCACAGGAAGAGATAATCCTGATGTACAAATTGTATGAAAGCTGATAAGTGATAAATTAGGACAAAAAGCGCCATGAATCCTCTGGAAATGCAGAGAGCATCTTGTATTGATAATAAACCAATAAAGTATAAAATACTGAAACACAAAAGAGAAGGAAACCAATAACACTATAGAAAGAAACATCCACTCAACATTTTCAAGCCTAAAAGGCTTCTATAGATCAGATTAAATTCTCATGTCAGACAAACTTCATCTTCCAGTGAGCATAAACATCGACATTAAAATCATCTACTTTAAATGGTAAAAACCTAGCCATGAGTAAAACTGGAAGCAATTGTCTTACGTTTTAATCTAAGCTAAGAGTTAAACCGTAGTTGTTTAAAATAAAACCTACAAATTAAAGGATTCAGCATACTTGTAATAGAAAGAACAAAGCCTCTGAAATGCAACCAAAACCATCCAACTTACGCAGATTCAAGATAAATCTTAGCACTTACAAGTAAACATAAATTTATAGGATAAGTTTACTATTATAGCCAACTTGTATCTTCATCTATTTGATCTCATGAGACATCTACCATAACTTGTAACCTCTGAGCTAAACGATAAACACTTTGTTCAACTCTAGATGTCAAACTAGGTAACATGAATCATCTACGAGGTATTTTCCATGATCCAACTTTCTTAGATTTCTCTTGTGAGATAACAAATTCAGGAAAGAACAAAGGTAAAGAGAAGGAAAACGACATTATTGATGAAAATTTCTCTGCTGATGTGGAGGGGTTTGGGGAGCAATGTATTATCTAAAGTAACCAAATTTATGGAAATTGTCGACCATTGCAACAAAAACAGAGAAAGTTAATCAAAATTCCAACTTACGCGGTGGCCTCTTGGCCGCCTCCTTGAGTTCCAGTACTAACAAAGAACCCAGCTGGCTTCCCGGCCAGAGTCTGCTCCTTCCAAAGCTGTCCACTGGAATCGAAAAACGCCTTCATCTGAGCCGCCATACAGCCAAACCTCGTCGGAAACCCAAACAGAACCCCATCCGCCTCCGCCAATTCCGCCGCTTTAATCTCTGGAACCTCGGGGTTTTTCGACGGCACCTTCATATGGTCCAGCACATCATCCGGGAGCGTCTCGGGAACCCGATAAAGAACCGCTTCTACACCTTCCACGCCGTCGACCCCTTTCTTCATCCGCTTGGCCAGTTTCTCCACGTGACCATACATGGAGTAGTAAACAATAAAGATTTTTAAAGTGGCGGTAACTGATTGCGCATTCGTAGAATTCACAGCTACACTGGCAGTTTCGTGAGTTTCTTCATCGGCTTCGATGGGTGCGTTGTTGGTGGCGGTAGTGGCAGTGGCAGTGGCAGAGCCTTCGGCAGAGGAAGGTTGTCTCTTTTTGCTTGGGACACAACCTCCGCCTTTGCCCATGGAGGATTAAGGGAAACTGGGAGTAGACTTATGGGCAAAAATAAAAGCTTGAGGATTAATGAAAAGGCTTAACCTTACTTTCTTTTTGTATTCAAACTCCAAACATAGATGAAGAAGAAGATTCGCTGTTTCGCACGCTTTTTTACCAACTTATAAATATAATATCTATTTGGCTTAAACATTCAAATGGTGCCCCAAGTTATTCACTATTATCACTTTCATACCTAAAAAGTTTTAGGATATTACTTGAAATTCACCACTTTTATCATCCCTGCATCTCAGCCGTTTATAGTATATGTACACTTATTTTTATTATTATAAATCTAATCTATGACTAATCTAAATTAGTATTCAACCACTCAATTGAGTTATAGTTTAGGAAGTTTTATGCATTTAGCCTTAAAATGTATTAATATTCTTTTTGACACAATTAATAATATCGTTTTATTTGGTTAAAATATGTCACAACTCCATGTATTTTTCAAAATTAGGAATTTAGTCTCTGTATTTATATTTCATGGAATTTAGTCCTTCTACTTTTCAAATTTTAAAATTCATGTCCAAATATTAACATTGTTAAATTTGTTATTGTGATATTTTTCAAATAAAAAAATGTTCACTTGGTGACCATGTAATTAAAAAATGACTTTATAATTAACTTGAATTTAACAAAAAAGTTAATGGTGTTACCAATTAGACCTGAATTTTAAAATCTAAAAAGTAGGGACATTAAATTCCATAAAATAAAAGTATAATGAATAAATTTCTAATTTTGAAAAGTAGAAAGACTTGCGGGGCATTTTAAGCTTTTCAATTTTGCAGAAATTAGGTGAGAAAAATAAATAGTTTTAGTTGTAGATTTAAAGACTTCGTAGTTCGACGCGTGTCTTGAATTTTTTTAAGTATAACGATGTTGTTTAATTTATTAATTTCGACAAATTTTAACTTTATAATAAGTTGGTGTAGGACTTATCCTCCAATCACATCACCATTGACTCGGAGTTGAGTTGAAGCTTTGCTTTTAAATGGTTGGATTTTAATTTTGATTACTTTTTTGTCACGTTAATCAAGATTGAGTGTATCATGTTCATTAAAAAAAAAAAAAGAACAAATGAAATCACCTACTCTTTTGTCTATAAAATATTTTAGGTTAAAATACATCCATATTTCAGTAAATTTAGTCCCGATTTCAAATTTTAGATATAATTATTAATACTATTAAAATTATTTTATTAAATTAAAGTTCATTACAGTATCTCTTTTAATTATATTGCTACTAAATAGGTATTTCTTTTATTTTAAAATTTCACTCCAATGAATTTAAAAGAAAAAATTTAACTGCTTAATAATTGGATCTAAATTTTAAAAAGAAGTAAAAGACTAAATTCCTACAAATAAAAGTACAGAGATTAAATTCTAAATTTATAAAGAATACAAGAACATATGACATATTTTAACAATAAAATTTATCGTTAATTAATGAAAATAAATTATATGAGATTGGTTTAGTTGTTTAATATAAAAATTCACGATATAAATATATAACAATATCCAACTTTAGTTGTAATTATACTTTTTGTTAAAATACACCATAAGTCTTGTTCATAAATTTTGAATTACTTTTCAAATTTTAAAATAGAATTTAATTGTTAATATTATTAAAATTATTTTGTTAAATTCAAGTTTATTACAACATTGTTATTTTAGTTACCGACTATTAAATAAGTTTTTTTATTTCAAAATGTTACACCAACAAATTTAACGAAAGAATTTTTAAAGGTATTAATAATTGGACCTGAAATTTGAACTTTAAAAAATTGAGTGACTAAATTTTTTAAAACAAAAGTACAGGGATTAAATTCTAAATTTGTGAAGAGTTTAAGGATTGATGGAATATTTAATCCAATTTTGTCCATCAACAATCTCAGTTTTCTAAGTTATGATTATAATTAGTGTTGTACGAATAACAATAATCATAAATAACATTAAGTTTCTGTTTTCATACAATCAGAAACAACTTTAGTTAAAGTTGGATATGAAAACCAATATAAGAAAAAGTACAACTTCCCTACGGATTTAATACCAATTGGACATAACCAAACTTGAGTCAAACACAAAAACCTAATATTAGGTCCTATATTTGTAAGGGCTGTGACTTGTGTGATTATTACTAAATAATGCCCCTTCCTTTTATGAGAGAACTTCACCCGACCCTATTGAAGTCTCTTAACCACAGCAGCCCCAGGAAGGTTAACTAGGCAACGGTCCATTGCCCCCCAACACTAAATTATATCTAAGGTTCGAGTAGTTGGTTGAGGCTTGACTATTGAGACTGCGATTTAAGTCAAGATAATGAGTTGCTCTCTTATTCATATCCATCAACTCTCATCTGCCCATTCTCAATGCAATTAATTTCAGTTTTCCAAAACTTTCCAAAAGTTTTATTCTACAACATAATTAAATTATATATATTTTTAAAACTACAAGCTGTGTTCGAACACAATATACCAACCTGAGCTATCATCAATCCATGTATTATTAAGAATTGTTAATCCAATATTTGATCGATGACTAAATTAATCGATTTATCCAACTTAAAATAGAATAGAGAGGGAATAATATGAGTGGTTGGAGTGTAGAAAAAAATTGGTTCTAAAATGAGAGAAAGATCCTCTCCTCTCCATCTTTCTCACATGAAAAAGGCCTTAGTAGAACCCGCGTAATGATGTGTGTAGAGTAGTTATAGAGTGAATTGGTGTGATAGGATAGATATTATGTACAATAAAAATATAAAGTATGATGGATGAGACTTTATAGAGTTATTGGTTAAAGTGGAGGTATTGCTTGAGCACTTAAATTCATATCTCATCATGTGCAATTACAATATGTAAGTCTCTAGTTTTAACTTGTGCATATGCCATAAATGAGTTTTGTTCAGTTTTTTGTCTACTATACTTTATAATAGTTTAATTTTGTGTTATAATTTTTCAAATATATTTGTATTTGTAGTATACATTTTTATAATAGTAAAAGAGGTATGGTAAGAAATTTATAAAAATAAAGCCCATGCAATTAGCAAGTGCAGAAATGCTGTGTGTAAAGCAATGGGCCATGCCTTGGAAGAGGAATGGGCTTGAGTTCTAAAACAATGGTAACATTATTCCATTAAGCTGAAGCAGACGAGAGTAGGGGTAGAAGTCATAAGGAAAGCCATATATTTATGAATTGATGCGCTTGAGTTTTAATATCATGGTCAATCTTACTGGAACTAAAAGATAAAGAGTCTAGCTGAACGGGCCTTTAAAATTAACAAAAAAGCCCATGTTGTGGATAGGTGATGGGCCGAAGTATTAAAACAATGGTCCATAAACATATGATGCTGCGTTTACAAGTTGTAGGATGCATTTATCAAAAAGTAGAAAGGAAAAAGATTGTTTTTAGGCATACAATCATATGCAATATATATGCTTTATATCATACAGAAGTGAATAACAAGTAGAATGGAATATATAGGAAGTATTAAAAATCACTTAATACCATACCTCTAAGAGAAATGTATGCAAAAGAATAAACAACTTGGTTGTCACAAAATTGGAGAGTAAAGAATGCTATACCAACAATTTAAAAAAAAATTTTAAAATTACATCCATTTGAGCATTTTGTATTATTAATTGCAATCAATTTAAATTTTGAATTTAGTTTTCTTTTTAAAAATTACATAAAAATTCTAAACAACTTTATAAAAATTATAAAAATAATTATTTTTTAATTTTCTTTACTAGTTTAATTTAAGCCATTAAAAAAATGCATTAATCTTATATAGTAAAAAATAATAATAAAACCTCCAGATAAATAAGTGCACTGCCTATCTGATTTAAAATACCGATTGTAATAGGCCAATTTTGGCCTGGGCCCGAAAAAGAAAAATAATAACCGAATAAATAAAGCCAAAGGATGTAATCGGTCGAAAACAAGTCAAAAAGGGCCAAATTAAAAGATAATCATTAAATTGGGGCCAAATCAAAAAGATGGAGAAAGCGAAAAAGTTATCAAATTTTGTTGACTTTGTAAAAAGCCAAAAATAGGAAGAAATTATTTTATTTTATTTTATTTTATTAAATTAATTAGGCTATTTTTAGTAAACTCCATGTATATAAATAGGAGTATTTTGTTCTTTGAAATGATCAATTACTTTTGTATTCCTACTTTAATTTAGAATTAAATTATTCTCTCTTTTCCTATTTCTATTGGAATTGAATTGTTTTCTTTTCTCTTTCAATTTGACTGGGAATTTTGTCCATTTCATTTCAATTTCTTTGTTTTTTTCTAAATTCGTCCAATTGCTTTTAGCTTTTCCGCTTTTTTATTGTTTTGCAATTAACTTTGGCCCTAAAATTTGTTTTGATTGCATTTTGGTCCTCCTTGAAGCTGTGCGTTTTAGAAGGTGGGGATTATTTCCCTTTTGGTCCCTCCTTATTATTCGCACATTCAAATTGGTCCATTTCCTTTTATTTATTTTTGATTTGCCCCAAAATTTTACTTTAAGGTTCGATTTAATCTTTTTTTTTATTTTTGCTACTAACTAATTTAATATATTATTGCTATTATTATTATGTTTCTATTTATATTTATTTTGTTATTCTAATACTATTATTATTTATCTAATTTTATTTATCTATTTATATTTCTACTATTATTATATTTCTACTATTATTATATTTCTATTTATTATATTTCTATTTCTATTTATATACTAATATTATTTTCATTATTATTTTTCTTATATATGTTTTTTACTCTTGTAATTAACATTTTATTTATTTATTTATTTATATCGTGTTGTTATTTATTTATTTATATCCTCTTATATGATTTTAGAACTTTTATTTATGACGGGTAACTTTCAACCTCTTTTCTTCAACTAAGTTCATTGGATCCTTCTGTTTCATCCAATTCTTGACTCAATCGAAGCTTGGAGAAAAGGAATCTCGATTTCAATGGGCAAACTGCTTCCATTCCGTAAACTAATGAAAAAGGTGTTGCCTCGGTGAAGGTTCTGGCCAACGATCGATAAGCATAGAGGGTGAAAAACGACTTCCTATGCCAATATTTACAAGTCTCGGCCATTTTCCCCACGATCTTTTTTTTTTTTTGCTGTCTCTGCTGCACCATTCATTTTGGGGTGATATGGTGTCTAATCTTAAACAGACTGCGAACTTTTGATATCATACTATTGTGCATTGTTAGATATGATCCTTTCTGACATTCATTGTCGGCACATGATCTTTTCTTTCTTTTTTTTTTTTTTTTACGGAATTTGATGACTATCGACTTTGTAACATTGGCATATTAAGCGACTTTCACCCATTTAGTGACGTAAATATGGCGATGTCTGCTAAAAGCTTTTGATCAGCCTAATAACATTTATGTCCCACATAGAAAAATCTATAAAGGAATGAAGGAGGCATATGAATCTTGTCTCGATAAATTTGGTATTTACGACATAACTGATGCAATCACCTTTCATGGTGGACCAGCAGTACTCGAACCTTATGATTTGCCTAGCCATTGTAAAACCATTAGGATGTGTTCTTCATACACCCTTATGGAATTCTTCTAAGATTTTCTTAACCTTAACAGCATCCACATGTCTTAGTAGTCTAGGCGTATCTTGATACGATCATGCGAAAACATCTTTGAATTCTTGGAATAACTCAATGACGTCTCGCTTTGCCTCTATGGTGATATAGGCTCCGATCTTCACCTCTTTCTCCTCTCCTAGGCTCGCGAGGTCCATTGACCCTTTGTAAGATAGGATCTATTTTTCTTCTTGTTCTACCATCCTTAACAAATCAGGAGATAGGCTACAATTGTAACACATAGGCTACAATTGTAACACCCCCTACCCGTATTCGTCGCCGGAATAGAGTACGAGGCATTACCGAGGAGTACAAAAACACTTCCAGATAATTTAAATATATTTTCATAACAACTTGTCTCGATTTCATACTATTTCATATTTAAGCTTTACTCACCAAAGTATTTGAAATATCATCTTTATGCAAATAGCACACATGAGGTACATAATTCCATAGTTAAGAATGAACACATTTATCAAACATATTCCACATTCATATATCAATGTCTTACATTTCCATATATCAATAACCGTTATTTTTCTTGTTTTTCGATAATTATGTGTAACCATTGATAAGCATGTAATTCATTTGCTTTCTTCCTGTCAATCACAATTTCAAATGACAAATTCGTGTGAATCAGCTCAACCTCATTAGGTGTTTAAATTCTGTCACTTTGATTCACATACTCATAATTTACTAACATATCTTGTCAAACACAATCTCTGAATGATAAAATCACATAATTGAGCTCAATAATAATAATGATAACATTACTTACATTTCTTTTTCCACATGTTACATTTACGACTTACCAACTTGTCCATCCAAGGAATAGCTTACGAATTTGAGTACATCGTGATCTGAAGCCCGAAATCCAGCTGAAGCACATAAGTGCTAAACGGCAGCCCGAAGGCTAACTGAAGCACATAAGTGCTAAACGGAAGCCCGGAGGCTAACTGAAGCTCATCAGAGCTGAACTGAAACCCCAAAAGGGTTAACTGAAACTCATATGAGTTAACGGAAGCTCGTAAGAGCTAAATGGAAAGCAAACACGAGAATTCGCAACAAATGCTGAATCTCGGTTTACTTGGGTAATTTATCGTCAATTCATCTTTTTCACTGAAAGATTGTACTCATTTCCTGCGTTCCGTTCCTCCAAAATTCTTAGTTTAATTTCATAACTTTTGTACATAATTTACTTATTTTCAACAATTAACATACATAAATATTAATCATCATTCATAAAATAATATTGAAATTTAATAATATTAACAAATGGTCACTAAATTTAGTTATATAAACTCACAAGTTCGATTTTTATATTATAGCGATAATCATAAGTTCATAATAAATATTCTAAATAAAACATTATATCATTTCTAATTCAACACTTATCGATTATAATCGGGCATGTAATCAATTTATACACGATTCATTCATATATTTTTGTATATTTTCCTCCTCCTCCTCTCCGTCCACATCCTTAGTATAAACAACACACTTGTAGGTAACATTATCTATAATTTTCTCTATCTATTTATGAGAATATTCAAGCTGTCCATCTGTGTCATAGTCACTAAATTATTTTTATCTTGAGCTACAGAACTAAAAATTAAGATCCATGAATTTTCCAAGAAACTAGATTCACATATCTTATTACCATAAAATTTTCATAATTTTTGGTTGGGCCAATTAATACAGTTTATTCATTGAAGTCTCCCCTGTTCTGCTGTCTGACAGTTCCGACCCTTCTTCACTAAAAATTAATTATCTTCTCGTACAAGATTCGAATGATGTCCTCGTTTGTTTCTCTTGAAAATAGACTCATTCAGGATTCTAAACATATAAATTTAAGCCTCTAATTATTTTTATACAATTTTTTATGATTTTCCAAATTCAAAACAGGGGAACCCGAAATCATTCTGACCTTGTCTCACAAAAGTTATTGTATCTCATGATTTAAAATTCCATTGCTTACATAATTTCTTTTATAAAAAACTAGACTCAATAAGCTTTAATTTCATATTTTATTCATCCTCTAATTCCATTTCTACAATTTTTGGTGATTTTTCAAAGTTAGACTACTGCTGCTATCCAAAACAGTTTTAGTGCAAAATGTTGATTTCCATTTTGCCCCAAATTTCACAATTCATACAATTCAGTCCTTGCTCAATTAACCCCTCAATTAAGATAATTTTCTCAATTAATACTTTTATTAAACATTATAAGTCATTTCATAACTATTTAAATTCAGAATTTCCACATAAAACTCTAACTTCAAACTCTTTTACAATTAGGTCCCAAACATTCACTTTCTATTCAATTCTTACAATAAAATCAACATATAAACAATTTAAAACTCTAATTCCATGCCAAATCATCATATTCTTCCAGAACATATGTATATAAACTTTCAATTTCTTTCATAGAATCAAAAACTAATGAATTCAACAAGTGGACCTAGTTGTAAAAGTCACAAAAACACAAAAATTTCAAGAAATAATCAAGAATTGAACTTACTTGGAGTAAAAATATGAAAAAACAGCTTAATATAACTCCTCCATGGCGTTTTTCTGATGAGAATGCAGAAAAATAAAGAGAAATCTAGATAATTCCACTTTAGTCCTAGCTTTATTAAGTAAATTTTGCAATTTTCCAATTTTACCCTTAATTCTCCTTATTTTCTTGCTGATTTCATGCCCTTGCCATCTAGCCCAAATAGACCTTGGGTCTATTTTCCTTTTAAACCCTCTTTCTTTTATCAATTAAGTTATTTAATCATTTCCCACAATTTTGCATTTGATAGAATTTAGTCCTTTTTGTTCAATTAACTATCAGAACTTTAAAATTTCTTGACGAAAATTTAATACTAACATATTAACACTCCAAAAATATTTATAAAAATATTTATGGCTCGATTTAAAATTATCGAGGTCTCGATACCTCATTTTCGATTCTAATTATTTTAATATTTATTTTTAGTACACTATTCACTATTTTCAAAAAAAAAAATTTAACTTCACATTTAATTTATACTCACTAAATTAATAATATTTCCTACTCATTTGTCGGATTTAGTGATCTCAAATCACTGTTCCGACACCACTGAAAATTAGACTGTTACAACAATCTCTATCATCTTCAAAGCCTGAGATTCCTCTAGGCACATATCTTGCTCAAAAAGGGGATTCTGGGTCAGTAGCAGTATCGCTCATGTCGTTGATATCTGGAGACCTGTTGTAGGTACGAAGGAATATTCCAAAGAATAAATGAATAGAAGAATAATTATTTATGTAACACCCCTAACCTGAATCAGATCGCCGGATTAAGGCTAAGAGGTATTACCGAACTAAACATTTAAAAATCAATTCACATATGAGTACATAATACGTACCTGACCATCATAATGTCTCATACATAATCAATAGTAGTTTACCTCGAAATTTCGAATTCATAATCTTACTCGAATCACCAGCGTTAAGCCTGCTAGGTTTAAAACCCGAATCCAGTCACCAGCACAAAGTCTGCGGGACTTTAAGCTCGGATATAATACCGGCACTAAGCTTGCGGGATTTAACCCGGATATATTACCAGCACGAAGCCTGCGGGACTTAACCCGGATATATTACCAGCACGAAGCCTGCGGGACTTAACCCGGATATATATCGAGTGCTAAGCATATTTACTCACATGATAACTGAATTTACATAACATATCACATCACTAAATCAATTTCTTCACTCGAATATAAGCACAAAAAAATACACCTTCAACATAACTTTCGGTTTAATATTCATACACAAGAACACATAACCATTTCACTATCTCAGCTTAACTCCTAATAACCATTCAGTTACATGCCATATACTCAATTTATTTATCAAACAACCTCATTCAAGTAGAGACAATAGATCGCAATTCATCTATCATACTTATCTCATGACATCATCAATTATATAATAAATGTGATTACTCCAAAACTTACCTCGGATATATTTGAACGGTTGCGGAAAGGCTACTCTATTACTTTCTCTTTTCCCTTATCTGATTATGATCCTCTTTGCTCTTGAGCTTAATTAAAACAAATAGATTTGTTTAATTACTTACGCAACTTTATTTTTTTAATAGTCATATTTGACAATCATATATAACTTCAATATGTATTATATTTTATAAAATATGTCATGACTCGATTTCATGCTTATTTAATCTATACCTAATTCACATACATAAGCAAAGATTCACATAACTTATCATGCTTCCTTATACATGAATTTAACCATATTCCCGAATGTCTCTATAAGCACAAGGTACATACATAAGGCATATATATATATATATATACCTATATATGACTATCACAATTTAATCATTTACTCATATTTATGCACAACAGCGTATACACATGCATATATATAATGCATGCTTTAATATCATATACTTTTATTTATTTTTCAAATTACACTATAGCTCCAAGACATATAGCTAAGTCCAAATGTCAACTTATTAAACATTTACCACATTACTAATTGCCATTTATCATCAATGCTGCACACACAAATACATACATACTCATATGCATAAAAACCGTTTATGTTTAATCTATAACCCATTCGGCCTTAACTACTCAAACTTAGCCTTCATATTTAATTCCATTTTATGACCGAATGAAACAAATTCATATAGGTTTCACCTACGCCAAACAATGACCGAACCATTTAATCATGCTTATGGCCGATTATCATATTAACACGAGACACACAAACATCAATATCCAAGTATGCTAATATATCACACCATCAACTAAATCATACATATAGAAACATAAAATTCATTTGACCTATTATACTTTCATGTGCACATTTTTAACCATATAGACAACACATTAATAAACAATTTAAATACATATCACCCACCAATTCACATCTCTAAAATCCCCGATACAATCATATTTTTATCATAACCGAATGCCACAAAACAAGGCATCCAAAATCTCAAATCACTTTATATAATTCACCCTTAGTACATTCGGCCATAACATAGGCACATATACATTTAACTTGATTTCTTCATGAAAAATAAAGGCTATAACCGAATAGTCTTTAACCATTTAAAACTACAAAGCACAAATTATAACTTCAATTTACAAGCTTATATCAGAAGAATTTCTCCATTATAATTTTCAAAGTATATTCGACTATAACACAAGCACACTTAATTATTACATTTACAAATTTAAACTTTTTTAAACTTAACATACTTCTATAATTTCAACCAAATGGAGTACTCTTATTAATTCAAAACAAAACATCAAAGTATCATTTCTAAATGAAAAATACTCTCATGACCGATTGCTCCCATAGCTACCAAAATGAAAATTTGCACATGGGTTATGGAGGAACTAAGAAACTATCCTAAAATACACAAGTAATTTCTTTCAAAACACTTCAAACATACCTTAATCAAGACTAGAAAGGAGTAGCCGAATGCTTGTTTCCCTTCCCTTCTCTTCTTAGAATTTTCGGCCAAAGAAATAAAAAGATGAACACCTTGTTTTCTTCACTCATTTTCTATTTTTAATAATCATTATTCTATAATATAAAGCCATTTAATTGAAATAATGCTAATAGAAAATACATATATTATATATTAAATAACAACATGGTCGGCCACTATCTAAAAATGGATAATTTGACATGCAAGTCTATTCTTTTTATAACATGCATTAATAGACCATTATAATTTAACTTATCACATTTCAAAATGTCTCACATAAGTCCTATTTAATAAATTTCACATACAAATGACAAAATCAAAGCATAAAACTTTCACACATGCATTTACACATATAATAAGCATAGAATATAACTGTTAATTATTTTTTTTACTCGGTTTTGTGGTCCCGAAACCACTTTCCGACTAGGGTCAAATTAGGGCTGTCACAATTTGTATGGTATGATCATGAATGAAAAAATAAAAGAATACTTGAAAGAAAGTCCAAATAACAAAAGAATCTAAGAATAATTGTTTGTATAAAATAAAAGAATATTTGAAATGATAGGAAAGATGCATTTGAAATAAAGATTTTGGACACAAGCCTATTTCACAAAAGGATTCTTATTGCTTCTAGGCTTAAAGCGACAAGTGTGTTTTGAATATTACTCTAAATTGGCTCTAAGAAATACAGAGATCTCTTCCATAGTCCCATTATTCAAAACACTCTTAAGTACGTAAGGGCAGAAGCTTGGAAAATTCTATTCCTCGGTACCCTCTTTGATATGTTGTTAATGTTTGGATTCTCTAACATTCCCACCGGGCCTTCAATATCTTCATAAAATTTGATTTATTTATTGTCCATCATGTCTTGCACCAAAGCCCCGAACTCGATGCATTCTTGAATTTCATGCCCCTCTTTATTATGGAACTCATGCTACATTGGGCGCGAATGAGTCGTCAAACTTCACAATGCCCTTTTTAATAAATCTTTCAATTAGCTTTTTGAATGCAGTGCAATTTTTGATTGAATGCCCAATGATTCCAACATGGTATTCGCACTGAGCATTTGTATCATACCATTTGGGAAAAGGAGGTTGCATCGGTTCTAGGTAGAAAGGGGACACCATGTGTGCATCAAATAGGTTCTGATACAACTCTCCATATGTCATGGGTATAGGTGTGAACTGTAACTTTTCTGCTTGTCTCGGGGGGCATGATGGTTGGTGGTTATTGTCTTCGACTGGCTCACAGTAATCGACTTTGAATGACCCTTGTTGTATGTGCTCATGTTATTCACCTCATTTTCCATCTTTCTTGGGGTTGATCTCTTGGTGCTTTCCCCCGCTTCTATTTTTTCGCACCTTATCTTATTTTCTATCATTTCACCGGACATTACTATGTCCAAGAAACTCTTGGTTGTGCTTCCCAGTACGTGATTAATAAATAGAGCTTCAAAGTATTAATAAAGAACATGGTTGTTTCCTTTTCTAGCAGATGTGGTTGGACTTGTGTGGCAACTTCCCTCTACCTTTGGGCATACTGCCTGAAGCTCTCGTTTGATTTTTTTCTCCATATTTTGCAAGGTGATTCTATCATGTGCTATATCTGTTACGTGGCCATATTGTTTCATGAAGACTTGTGCCAGATCCTTCCATGAATTGATTTGGGCACAGCTCAGCAGACTGTACCATTTGGTCGTTGCCCCGGTCAGACTATCTTGGAAACAATGAATTAACAACTGATCATTATCAATATAGCCTGTCATCCTTTGACAAAATATTGTAACGTTATATTTCTCAAACTCTGGGGTCTTAAACTTGGGTGGGAGCACCAGGTCTAGAACCAAGCTCAAGCATTTGACATTAATTCCATAATGGTAATTAGCACTTTCCAATGCATTGAACTTCTTCTCCAGCCATCTGCATCGTTCTTCGAATTGTTTTGGGAGCTCCACTCTCGCTCTTTTGACTTCCACCATGTCATCCAAATCAGGGACTATGGGATTAGTTAGGTTATCCCTTGGATTAGAGTCTAAGCCTGCTTGATAGTTAATTGGCATTGAAGCACCGGCCTAAAATTGTTGGGGTCTGATTGTAACGGATGGCCTTCGCGTGTACCTGAGTCTGAGCACTTGTCAGGGTAAAACTAGAAGGGTAGATAGGATCTTCATTGTCATCACCAGAATTGACCATATGACTTTTTTCTTTTCCTTGCCCCATAGTCAACAACTGGGCCAATTGGTTCATCATGTTCTTTTGGGACTCCAGCACCTGTTCCTTCATATCCTGTTGAATCTTTGCCAACTGTTCTTACATCTGTGTTTGCGTCTGCTATTGCATTTCCTTCTGCATTTGTTCCAATCTTTCCAATCTTTTATCTATTGCTTTAGTTCTTCTTCGTGTATCGTAAGAATGCGTACTTGGTAGATTTTTGTCGGTTTCCAGATTACTGAAATGATTTTTTTAATCAGTGTCCTTTTATGAAAATCTAATACATGTGATGCAAGGTAATGCAGATGCATGTGATGAATGCAAAAAGAAAGAGAGGCATTGATTCTGAATTCAGTTCTATCAAAACAACTTTTCTAGAAAACAAATCTCTTTACATAAAGCGGGAACATATATAGCCTTGCCCTCATACTCTAGGCGAAGGTATCAATCCCTTTCTTCATATCCGAATGTTAAGATCAAATCTCACGAACTTTCCAATGGATGCCTAGCTCCTTTTTACTTGATCTGGGCTGCGACCTATAGCTTACTCATCCCTAGAAGGCTTGTTAGCTTCTTTAAGAAAGTCGAGACATTGACAGCTCTTGAATAATATTGGTTGGCTTGAATCCTCGGGCAATGAAGTGAAGTCGTGTATTCCTACACGGGCTATCACCCTTCTCTCGTTGTGCTTACTCGAACCATATTCGGTCGGCCATATTGTACTCCACTTTATCAAAAAATCCATTTTCTATGACAAGCTCTCTATTTAGTAACTAAACGTGAATCAACACCTCTTTTCTATGATGATGCAATGCAATGCAATGTAATCATAAAAAA
This sequence comes from Gossypium arboreum, assembly GCF_025698485.1. Classification (NCBI taxonomy): domain Eukaryota; kingdom Viridiplantae; phylum Streptophyta; class Magnoliopsida; order Malvales; family Malvaceae; genus Gossypium; species Gossypium arboreum. The sequence goes on along the minus strand of NC_069080.1, from coordinate 28,352,395 downwards.
AAAACACGTTAGTGCAGAAGAAATAAACAACAAATAGAGCACCTATTCGGGTGACCTCTAGGGGTTTGGTGGTTCTACCTAGGGTAGGCTCCTAAAGCTCACTATATGTGGTTTGGTTCTAAAGAAAATGGTACTCGAACTAGCAGATTCCTCGATCCTTACCCATTATAGGCTCATACGGACCGAGTTCAGTTCAGAGGAATACATTTCCCTATGGCTACACGGAGATGAAAATCTCATGAAGATATAGGTACGGATGTATCCCGAAAGTGATCCACTATCCTACACGGAGGTGAAGACCTCACGAAGGAATAGTTTCTCACTGCCACTTAAAAGGATAAGATCGAACGGATATGCAATGTAATATGCGAAAACATTCCAAGACTTGAACTGATAAAGCAAATATCACAAAAATGACGAATGAAATGCAACGAGAGGATCTTAATTTTAAACCAGATTTCTAATTTTCAACAAAAAGATAGAAAATAATCAATTTGCGGCTTGACTCTCTTATTTGTCCCTAGTGGAGTCACCAAGTTGTTGAAACTATTTTTTTGAAAAACGAGAATCGACTTTTTAAAATGAAAGTTTGGAGTCGCCACCGATATTTTTTGATGAGGTGTGATCGGGTCACCTCAAAACGTGGTCGTTTTTCAATAAACAGATTGATTTATCAAAACAACTTTTTGGTCTGCGAAAATTGGAAAAACGGGTTTGGGAGTCGATTACGTGCGAGGAAGGGTTATCACCCTCGTCACGCCCAAATTTGGTACCTAATTGATTAATCGGTGTCTTAATGTCGAAAATTGAAAATTTGAAAAAAGTTTAAAATACGATCCCTCTTAGTGTTAATGTTTTTTTTAAGTATTTGGATGAATTAAAACGTATGTGAAGGATCGTTTCATCTCAAGGTAAAATGTTATATCCAGTACGTTAGGACACAACACCTCGACCCTCGAGTATGAGCTTGCCTTCTATTTAATTTAAAACTCATGTATTTAAATTTTAAAAAGGATATTCGGATATTTAGATCAAACGGGAAATCGAAACCCATACGTTAAGGCACGACTACTCTAATTTCTAAATATGGAATATTATCTTTATTTTATTTAAAACTCATGTATTTTAATTTAAAAGGATAATCGGTTACTTAGATCAAACTAAAAACCGAAACCCAGTACGTTAGGACACGATTTCTCGAATTTTCAAGTACCGAATATTGCCTTTACTTGAAAAATCTAGACAAAAATAATAATAAATAAAACAATATAAAGATAAAAAATGGAATAACAAAGAAAATTCGAATGAAATTTTAATTTAAATCGAGAGGGCAAATAAACACATGTACAACAAAATATTGAATGAAATAGTTTAAAATAGGATGATCATAAAAATAATAGTAATAATAATTTTAAAAATAATGGTAATAATATTAAAAAAGTAAATATAATAATGATAATAGTGTTAATAATAATAATAATAATAATAATAAACAAACGACATATTAATGATAATATAAAATAATGATAATAATAACGAAGTAATGAAAATAATAATAATAGAAACAATAGTAATAAAAGTAATAATAAAATAGAAAATAACAATGATACATTAATAATAATAATAATAATAATATTAAAAAAATAAAATAATACTATATTGATAAAAATAATAATAGTAGGTTAATAATAATAGTAATAAAAGGTAAAAAATAATAAAATAATAAAAACACTATTACGTTACTACTAATCATAATAAAAAAAAAAAGTAATAGTATATAGAATAATAATAATAATAATAATAATAATAATAATAATAATAATAATAATAATAATAATATTCCCTTCTAAATCCGGCCATCGGTCCGACTTTACTCCGGTCATCGGACCTCCACGTCATTTCAAGCTTTCCACCGTACACGGTAATTTGGACCTAAAAAATTCTTTTTTCGGCAATTTCAAAATGGGTAAGTTTCTTCCCCTTTGTTTTTACTTTCGTATGTAAAAGAAATAAAATAAAATTGAAAGATAAAGTAAAATAAACAAAGAACTTAAAACGTGAATAGACGAAAAAAACACCTCTTTTGCTTTGATTTTTTGATTAATCTCGTGTATTTCTTATATTGAAAGTCTCTCTTTTCCTTGTATTCAAATCTCTCTCCTTTTTTCTCCCAAAAAAAAAAAAAAAAGAACCCCATTACAATAGTTTTGAATGGCTTTTATAGCCAAACTTTACAACTTGTTTGCTAACCGATTACCTCTTTCTTTTTGCAGGCACGTGGAGTGATGGAGTTAATGATTAGTTTAGTGGTTGGTTTAGTGAGGTATTAATTGGACTGTTAATTTATTTAGTGTTTTGGACTTTGCTTGGTGGGCTCAGGTAAAATTTAGACTCTACACCGATCATGTCACAAATTCCGTAGTTAGAGCTACTATTAAATGATTAAAACCAATAGAAAATCAAAACAGAATCACGAGACTAGAATAAATAAATAAATAAAGTAATCTTTTATTTTATTTGAGATTGCATCTAGAGGTGTGCATGGGCCGGGCCCAGCTCGGCCCGAAATATGGACTTAAAAATTTGTCCAAGCCTGGCCCGACATAAAATTGTTAAGCCCGAGCCTGGCCCATATTAAATTTTTTTAGCTTATTTCATTAAATAATTTTTTTAAAATATAATAAATCAAATACATTTAAAACAAATATTAAAACAAGAAACAAATAAAAATGATAATAAAACAATTCTTAAAACAATACACAAATTGAAAATATAATAAAAAGTGATTATATTAAAATTGAAAATAAAATGTAAATCTGATTAAAAATAAAAAAATATATATTTAGTATATAATTCGGGCCAGGCCCGGGCAAAAAAAGTTTTACCCGAGCTAAGCCCGTTTTCTAAACGGGTCTTATTTTTTTATCCAAACTCATATTTTGAGCCTATATTTTTACCAGAACCCTCTTATTTTTTGAGCGGACCTTCGGGTCAGGTCAAATAGCCCGGCCATGCACACCTCTAATTGCATCATCCATTTTGCACATTGTATCCACACTTTATACTAACAATAACCAGTTTAATCATGTACCAACACGTCATTCATGTGAACAAATAAAATATACGATATTGTATTCGTATGACTAATTCCCATATACAGCACAAGTTGAGTGCAAACCCTGCTATAAAATAATGTTTTCTAATTGGACAAATTTATTTATTTATATTATTTAGCGTGATGTCTTCATCTCAAACATACTACTAGTCAATTTTAGAATTCCAACACCTAGTTTTCTTTTACACAAAAACAGGCAGAAACCAATCAAACAACACGTTTGATTCCACGATTTCTCACAATCCCTTACTTATAATTTGAAGAATAAACTTAACTATAAAAATTTATTTAAACATTTAAAATATAAAGGTTGCAGTTTATATAATTAGGTCATTTTACTTATTTTTATTAAAATTATAAACGGTAAATTAAATTAGTAGTTAAAAAATAGGTATAATAATAAATTTAGTCACATATATTATATCGATTTGGTAATAATTTAAAAAATTAACTTGCAAAATGTATACATATTTCCAATTTTATTTTCTTAAATCAGAGGTCTTCAAAATAAATTTATGTCCATTTGAATATTTATTTGATTAAATTAAATTTTTCATGTGTATATTTAGACTGGTATTCAATCTTTAATAGTTGATGAAATTGATAAATTTGAAATATTTTGATCAAATAAAATTGAGATGGATGTAAGCACTAAATTTTTGTCGGACTAGAATTCGTGTTTAATTTACAAAATTTCAAAAAAATAAAAAAATAAAAAAATTACATTTTGACCCCTAAACTTTTCTTTAAATTTCACTTAGACCCTTAAACTTTCCTTAAATTACATTTTAACCCTAAATTTTCTAAAAATTACATTTAGCCCCAGAAGTTTTGCTGCATTTGTGATTTGGTCCTTCAGACAGATTACATGATTTGGGGCACCCACTTCCCAGATTTTCAGGCCAAAAACATGGGTGGTTGTTCCTTCTTCACCCACTACTTGCAAATGGCATAAAAAAGAAGCAAAAGGGTAGAAATAAAGGAGGAGACCACACCAAAAAGAAGGGATTCTCCCATTTGAGAAAAAAGAGCAAAAAAAAATTCCAGCAAAAAAAAAACCAAAAAAGGAACATTCAGCAATCTAAGCAAGAAAAAACTTCAATATCCGGCAAGCAACCAAGGACTAACCACAATTAACTCCACAACCAAGCTCCCAAACCGAAACCCACTCTAAATACCCGAGCCAATCGATTATAAGCCACCCCAAAACCCAAACCTCAACTACCCATAGCTTGATTTCACACGGCGCATACGATGGCCATTGGTGGTGCACACGGTGGAAGGAGAAAGAGGGGTTCGGCGGCTTGAAGCTTGGATCTCTTCTTTCTTTCTTTGTTTGCTGTTGGAGATTTGTTTGTTTGGGGGGGGGGGTTTAGTATTAAAAAAAGAAATATTTTAGTTAATGGGTTGGTTTATGTAAGGTTTGATGGGTTAAATTTAATTTGGGTTAATTAGTGGGTTGGGTGATGATATGTTAAGTTAGTGGGTTGGGTTGGTTGTGTTGGATTATTAAGTTAGTGGGCTGAGATTGGTTTATGTTGGGTTGAAGTAATTTGGATTTTGTATATTTTATGTAGATTTTATTTGTAATTGGTCTAAACCAAAATTGGTCTAAACAAAAATTGGTCTTAAAAAAATAAAAAAATATTAAATTTTAAAATGGTCGGGTCAACCTGACTCTATTGGCGGCAATCTGATCCGGTTAAGATCACCCACAAAGGCCCATTTCAACAGCCCGAGAAGAAAAGAGATTAATTTCAGTAATCCATAATATTGGGGCTTTTATATTCTTACCTTTTTTATTATTATTTACCTATTTCAATTTAATATATATATTTTTATAACTATATTATATACATATATATATTTTGTACATATCATTATTTTATATTATTGTTGTAAAAATTTTTATGCATATATTTTTATATCGTTTCCTAATATTTTCTTTTATTGTAGATATTATTATTATTATTATTATTACATACTTTTATTATATGCATATATATATATATATATATATATGTATTTTTATGTACATATTATTATTATTATTATTACCAAATATATCATTTTTCCTATTTTATTATTAGTACATGATTTGTTTTATTTTCCTTTTTGTAAATATCATTATTATTGTTATTCTAATATTCTAGTATTCCATGTTAATATTTTTCATTAATGATATCATTTTTTATGTCGTTTATCTATTTTAATTTCTCACTTTAGGAATATTTTTCTCATGTTTTAATTAATTTCAATAAATAAGGTAATGTTTCACATTTTGGAACATCGAAGAATTGTGCCCTAACTTACGGGATTTCGGTTCTCTCGTTGGTTCTAAATAGCTAAATATCCTTTTGAGTTTTGAAATACACGGATTTTCAATTTAAATTAAAAGACGACTTTGTGCTCGGGAATTTATGGTATTGTGTCCTAACTTACGGGATGTGATACTCCGATATCTCGAGATAAGGAAATCTTTAAACAAATCGATTTAAACCAATTCAAGAATTTTAAAATCAGTATTAATAGAAAAGATCGTATTTCAAGTCCCTTCCCGATTTTTAATTTTCGACATTAAGACACTAACTAATCAATTCGGTACCAATTTTTGGGCGTGTCGAAGGTCCTAATCCTTCCTCGTACGTAACTGACTCCCGAACTCATTCTCTCAAGTTTCGTAGACTAAAGGCCCTGTTTTAGTAAACTAAAATTGATTTATTAAAACAAAGGTGATCCGATCACACCTAATAAAAGATTGGTGGCGACTCTCGTTTTAATTTTCACTTTCAAACAAAGTCGATCCCCGTTTTCCAAAGTATGGTTTCGACAGCTTGGCGACTCCGCTGGGGACCTCGAGAGTCGAGCCTTAAATTGATTATTTTTGTCTTTTGTCAAAAATCGAAAATCGATTTTAAATTTACTGCATTGCACGTCGTCTATTATTTTCACGACTCTCTTCATAATATGCTTGCTTTAAGTGGTTTAATTCTTTGAGGTATCTTTGCATATCGCATCGCATTATTGGTCAATTTCACCCTCTTAAGTGGAAGTGAAAAACTACTCCTTCGTGAGGTCTTCACCTCCGTATAGGATAGTGGATCGCTTTCGGGATACATCCGTACCTATGTCTTCGTGAGGTTTTCACCTCCGTATAGCCATAGGGAAACGTATTCCCCTGAATCGAACTCGGTCTGTATGAACCTATAATGGGTGAGGATCGAGGAATTTGCCGGTTTGGGTACCCCTACTTTAGAACTAAGCAGCATATAGAGAGACCTAAGAGCTCACCCTAGGTAAAGCCACTCCGAGCTCTTAGCAGTCACCCGACTAGGTGCTTTATTTGATTTATTTCTCTTGTGCTAACGTGTTTTGTTTTTGTTTTTTTATATAAATGCATTGCATTACATCATTAGAGAAAGGAGGTATTGATTCATATTTGATTGCTAAATAGAGCAGTTTGTCATAAGAAAACGAATTTCTTGATAAAGTGGATTATAATACGGTTGTCTAAATATGGTCAAAGTGAACACATGAAAAAAGACTAATAGCCCGTGAAGAAATACAAGACTTTGCTTCATTGCCTGAAGACAGAAACTGACAAAGACTATTCGAGAGCCGTCACATCTTGACCTTCTTAAAGGAGTTGACAAGTATCACAGTAATAAGTGAGCAACGAGTCGCAGCCTGGATCGAGCAAAAAAAGAGTTAATATAGACATCTCTTGGAGAATTCGTCAGACTCGACCATAAGATCCGGATATGAAGAGGAAGATAGGTGTCTTCACTTGGAATATGAGAGAAAAGCCGTATATGTAGTCTGTTTTATGTAAAGGAATTTGCTTTCTAGAAAAGTTGTTCTAATGAAATTAAATTTAGAATCAATGCCTTCCTTTTTTTTTGCATTCATGCATTTGCATTACATTACATCAAAGAAAAGAATGCGTTGATTCGAAATTCAATTCCTAAATAGAATAGTTTGTCATAAGGAAACAAATTTTTTGATAAAGTGAATTATAGTGCGGTCGTCTAAATATAGTCCAAATAAACACGACGAGAGAAAGCTGATGTCCACGGAGGAATACATGATGTAATTGCCGGAGATTCAAGCCAACACAGGTTATCCAAGTGCATGACGAGAGAAAGCTAGAAGTCCACAAAGGAATACATAACTGGATTTAATTACCGACGAAGATTATCCGAGAGCCGGTACTTTTTGATGAGTATCATGGAGATAAGTGAGTAAGAGATCGAGGCTCAGATTAAGCAGCAATGAGCTAGCAAAGGCATATTTTGGAGAATTTACAAGATTCGACCATGAAGAAAAGATCAGCGTTTACTTAGACTATGAAGGGCAAGACCGCATATGTAATCTATTTTCATGTAAGGGAATTTGTTTTCTAGAAAAGTTTTTCTAATGGAATTTAATTCAAAATCAACGCCTTCCTTTCTTTTGCATTCATTCCATACATTTGCATTGCATTGCATTGCATCATTTGCATTAAACTTTCATTAAAAGACCCTAATTAGGTAAAATTATTTCAGAACCGACAAAGGATATGGACCAAAGGTTGGAAAGAATAGAGCAAAGGCAAATACGGATGCAATAGCAATTGATCCAAATTTAACAAGATATGCGAGAACAAATGCTGGAAGTCCAAAAAATATGATGGGCCAGTTAACCCATTTACTGGCCAAAGAATTTGAAAAAAAGAGTAGCCCAGTGGTTAATAGTGAGGATGATGAAGACATCGTCTATTCCTCAAGTCTTGCCCCAGTAAGCGTCCTGACCAAACCAAACATGCAAGGGGCACCCGTCATTTTCGGACCCCAATATCGGACTGATGCCTCGGTACTGTCGAACTTCCCGATAGGTTTAGGTTTTAACCCAGAAAATGATCGAGCCAAACTAGTTGTTCTGGCAAATATGAAAGAAAAGGGAGAGTGGAGTTTAAAGGCCCCGGAGAAGAAGAAAAATGAATCGAATGATGCGAGTAGGTATAACAAGGGTCGTTTGAAGGCAGCTACCAGCTATCAAGTTTTCCAAAGGTAAGGACCCAATCCGAGACTGAACTCGAGAAAACCCCAGTTCGCATCCACCCCAATACGTATAGGGAGTTGTACCATATTTTGTTCGACGCACATGTCGTATCCCATTTTTACATGAAACCCCTGAAACCCCTGTACCCGAAATGGTACGATCCAAACGCTAGTTGTGCATACCATGCGGGAAACCAGGGACATTCCACGAAAAATTGCCTAGCCTTTAAGAGGAGAGTTCAAGGACTCATTGATGCGGATATCCTACGATTCGATAGTGCCAGTAACGCAACTGGGAACCCAATCCCTAACTATACGAAGGAAATGTGGGCGCAGTAGGGAAAGAAGGGGAATGGCAAGTCAGAAGATGTGTTTCGGAAATAAGGACGCCTCTGCAGAAAATCTGGGAAGCACTGGTTAAGAAGGGATTGCTCTGTCGCCCCGACGATAATCTCAGAGAAGAAGGTCAGGTTTTTTGTAATTTCCATGGAATTGTAGGGCACAACATTCAATCGTGTGAGGAATTTAAAAGGTTACTTCAAGACTGGATGGATAATAAGGAGATTAAGGTCCTTAATAAGATAAAAGAGGCCAACGAAAGAGAAATATGCGCCTCTGACAGCCAGTCATCAGGTCCCCCTTATAGCGCGGATCGACCGTTGGTAATTTATTATGACGCGACGAAGGAGCCGGTGAAACCAAAAATGATAATCGAAGTACCGTCTCCTTTCCTGTACAAGGACGACAAAGCCGTACCATGGAAATACGACGTCAATATCGTCACACCTGAAGATGAAAAACCCAAAGCCATAATTGAAAGTGTTGGGGAGGTAGGTCATTTCATTCGTAGTGGAAGATGTTATTCGAAAGAGGTCGAACCAGTGAAAAAGAACAGTAACTAGAAGCAAATAGGGAAAGCAGTGATGCATGAGGCCGAAGTCGAGCAAGAAATTCCACCGGTGCAAGAAACTAAAAAGCCTGTGGATGAGGAGGAAGCACAGGAGTTCTTGAAATTTATCAAACACAGTGAATACAATGTGGTGGAACAATTGAATAAGCAACCAGCACGAATCTCGGTTTTATCTCTGTTGTTAAATTTGGAGCCACACCGGAATGCTTTGCTGATGGTGTTGAATCAAGCTTACATGGCAAATAATATATCCGTTGAGAAGTTTGACAGATGGGTGAATAATCTAAACGCGGATAATTTCATTTCTTTTGATGATGATGAAATACCACCTAACAGTAGAGGCTCAGTGAAAGCACTGCATATTACGACTTGCTGCAAGGGCTACATAATACCGAACGTGCTCATCGATAATGGGTCGGCACTCAACGTTATGCTTTTGGCCACGCTTTCCAGAATTCCGATGGATCTATCCCATTTAAGGCCCTGTCATTCTACGGTAAGGGCATTCAATGGGACAAGACGTGAAGTCATAGGAAAGATTGAGATCCCTCTGGAAGTGAGTCCCTACATATATGATGTCGAGTTCCAAGTCATAGACATTACACCCTCATATAACTGCCTTTTGGGAAGACCCTGGATCTATTCTGCTGGAGCGGTCCCATCATCCCTCCATCAAAAGGTGAAATTTATCATGGATGGCTGTTTGGTCACTGTCGAGAGAGAAGAAGACATTGTCACATCTATCTCTGCTGATGCGCCATACCTTGAAGTGAGCAAGGACGCAGTGGAATGCTCTTTCCGATCCCTTGAATTCGTTAATGCCACATTCGTCATTGAGGGAAACAAAATTACCGTGCCTAAATTGTCGAGAAATACTAGAATGGGTGTCAAGTTGATTGTAGGAAGGGGAGCTCGAGCGAGAAGAGGTTTAGGGAGATATCTGCAAGAAATAGTCAGGGCTCTAAAACCAGTGCACCACAAGGCCCGATACGGTTTGGGGTTCCAGCCGGACATGCGTCAAAGAAGAAGACAGTGGAAGAAAGATCAAGAAAGAAGGATCATGAGAACCTTAGGCCGAGAACCAGAACGTGAGCCTATGGAATTCCCTCATTTGTCAAGAACATTTACGTCTGCGGGAATGATATACCCAAGGCAGGATAATGTACAAGGCACAATGTTAATGATCGAAAAGGGTTTTCAGAACATCAGTATAAATGTCATTGATAAAGGAGCTGACACAAGTAAAGATATCTCAAGGATACGCCTTTGTCCCCCGAGTTTCATGTTGAACAATTGGACTGCCGAGGACCTTCTTGTAGTTTATAAGTCTTCAAAGTAATGCTCAAACATTAATATTCTATTGTGTCTTTAGACATAATAGAATTCTTTTGTAAGAGCTTGCATTCGCTCTTTATCATTCAAATGAATATCAATGAAGATGCATTTTGTCACGATCTTTTGCATTATCACTAATTTCATAATCATTTTCTCATTTCATAGCCTATCCTTACATTTACCTCATGCCATGCCATAACATTTTGTTTATTGGTTCCAATACTGGGATGCCCCTCTATAGTTTCCTTTTTCATTCAACTTTCAGGTGCTCAGATGTCAACAGCATGAACAAACCCGTTACGAGTCCTGAAATCGATTTTGAGAAGGCTATTTGTTTAGGAGAATTCGAAGCCGAAGAAAATGCTGAAGACTATGTCTCGTCTCCTGACTTGCTAAGAATGGTGGAATAAGAGGATAAACAGATTTTGCCTCATCAAGAATCTATTGAAATAATAAACTTGGAACTGAAGAAAGGAAGTAAGAAGTGAAGATTGGGACCTCTATTTCAGGGGGCACTAGGCATAATTTAATTGCTTTGCTCCGCGAGTACAGAGATGTATTCGCATGGTCATATCAGGACATGACAGGATTGGATGAAGATGTAGTGGTCCATAAACTCCCATTAAAATCAGAATGCAAACCCATTCAGCAAAAGCTAAGAAGGATGAGACTTGAGATGCTGTTGAAGATCAAAGAAGAGGTCAAAAAGTAATTCGATGCGGGTTTCTTACAAGTTTCCAAATATCCAGAATGGGTGGCTAACATAGTCCCGGTACCAAAGAAAGACGGTAAAGTACAAATGTGCGTAGATTATCGTGACCTGAATCGAGCAAGTCCTAAAGATAATTTTCTCTTACCACACATTGATACGTTGGTGGATAACACAGCAAAGCATTCATTGTTTTATTTCATGGATGGATTCTCGGGGTATAATCAGATCAAGATGGCCCTTGAGGATATGGAGAAAACTACCTTCGTAACAATGTGGGGAACATTCTGCTACAAGGTGATGCCATTTGGGTTAAAGAATGCTGGGGCAACATATCAGAGGGCTATGGTGACGTTATTTCATGACATGATACATAAGGAAATAGAGGTTTACGTAGACGATATGATCGCTAAATCCCGAGGAGAAGAAGAGCATGTAGTGAACCTGAAGAAGTTGTTCGACAGACTGAGAAAGTTCCAGCTGAAGCTCAATCTGGCCAAATGTACATTTGGGGCTACCTCGGGAAAATTGCTAGGCTTCATTGTTAGTGAAAGAGGTATCGAGGTTCATCCAGATAAAATAAAAGCCATTCAAGAGTTGCCACCTCCACACACACAAAAGGAAGTCAGAGGATTTTTAGGGAGGTTAAACTACATCGCCCGATTCATCGCTTAACTTACCAACCAATGCAACCCAATTTTTTGGCTTCTTCGAAAACATAACCCGGGAGAATGGAATGAGGAATGCCAGGTAGCTTTTGATAAGATAAAACAATATTTGTCTAATCCTCCAGTGCTAGTACCGCCAACTCCGGGAAGACCATTGATATTGTATTTGACTGTGTTTGAAAATTCAATGGGTTGCGTATTGGGGCAACACGACGAGTCAGGAAAGAAAGAAAATGTGATCTACTACCTCAGCAAAAAGTTCACTGAATATGAGGCAAAGTATCCGTCCATTGAAAAATACTGTTCGCTCTGATTTGGGTAGCTCAGAGATTCAGGCAATATATGTTGTATCATACGACATGGCTAATTTTAAAGCTGGACCTAATAAAATACATGATGGAATCACCGGCACTTTTAGGAAGAATGGCACAATGGCAGATCCTCCTATCGGAATACGACATTGCCTATGTAAGTCAGAAGTCGATAAAAGGTAGCGCAATAGCTGATTTGTTAGCGAATCGAACGACAGAGGAATATGAGCCCTTGAGATTCGATTTCCCAGATGAAGACTTAATATGCATAACAGAAAAGGAATTCGAGTCATCAAAAGAGAAGCCATGGAAGATGAGTTTTGATGGTGCGTCGAATGCTTTGGGGCATGGAATTGGAGCAATCCTAGTCTCACCAGACGGGAATCATTATCCGCTCAACGCCAGTGAATTTCTTCGTACCAATAACATAGCAGAATATGAGGCCTGTATCATGGGACTTTGTGCAGCTATTGAACGAAACGTCAAAACTTTAGAGGTTTATGGAGACTCAGCATTGGTGATTTACCAAATTCGTGGAGATTGAGAAGTGAGGATTCAAATTGGTTAAATCTGATGATCTAGTGGCGGTGATTAAAGAATTTGAAGAAATAACTTTAATTACTTCCCACGAAGAAAACCAATTGGTGATGCCCGCCACTTTGGCTTCAATGTTCAAAGCAAACAGAGAAATGCGAAATAATGCCTCTTCAAATGAGCATATATGAAGTCCCTGCACATTGTTTCAGCATTGAAAAAGAGCCAGATGGACGACCATGGTTCCATGATGTCTTAGAATATATCAAGAATCAAAGGTATCCCGAACAAGCAAATGAGAACGACAAAAGAATAATTAGAAGAATGGCAGCTGGATTCGTTCTTGACGGGGACTTCCTATACAAAAGAGGAAAAGATCAAGTGCTATTGAGATGCGTGGGTGATGCTGAAGCTAGAAAAATACTTGAAGATGTCCATGAAGAAACTTATGGAACGCATGCCAATGGTTTTACTATGACTAGGAAGATTATGAGACTCGGTTATTACTGGCTGACGATGGAAAGTGACTGTATTAGTTATGCAATAAAATGCCACAAATGTCAAATTTATGGTGATAAGATTCATGTAGCCCCTTCACCCCTGCATGTCATGACTTCTTCGTGGCCTTTTTCTATGTGGGGCAGGAATGTTATAGGGCCAATTACCCCAAAAGCTTCTAATGGACATCGATTCATTTTTGTGGTTATTGATTACTTCACAAAATGGATAGAAGCCGCATCATTTACCAATGTGAAGAAGACTGCAGTTTACAGGTTTTTGAAAAAAAAATCATTTATCGATATGGTTTGCCTGAAAGAATCATTTCAGATAACGCTTTGAATATGAACAACAAGATGATGAAGGAAGTGTGTGAGCAATTTCAAATAAAGCATCATAACTCATCGCCCTATCGCCCGAAAATGAACGGAGCTAATATTAAGAAGATTATTGAGAAAATGATTGAGACATATAAAGACTGGCACGAGAAGCTACCATTTGCTTTGTATGCATATCGCACATCTGTACGGACATCTACGGGAGCAACTCCTTTCTCTTTGGTCTATGGAATGGAGGTTGTGCTACCCATCGAAGTTGAAATCCCCTCTTTACGAGTCTTAATGGAGTCGAAACTAGAGGAAGCAGAATGGGTTCGAGCTCGATATGACCAGTTAAACCTCATCGAAGAAAAACGTTTAAAGGCAATTTGTCACGGACAGATGTACCAGAAGAGAATGATCGCGGCCCATAAAAAGAAAATACGGCCAAGAGAATTCCACGAAGGAGAACTCGTACTGAGAAAGATTCTTCCAATACAGAAAGACTTACGAGGAAAATGGGCACCAAATTGGGAAGGACCATACGTCGTAAAGAAGGCATTCTCGGGCGGAGCTTTGATTCTCACTAAGATGGATGGGAACGAGTTACCGAATCCAGTGAATTCAGATGCTATGAAGAAATATTATGCCTAAAAAAATAAAAAAAATTCAAAAAAAAGGGGATCAAGGTGAAAACCCGAAAAGGGTGTCTTGATTAACACAAAGGATTAGAATGAAAACCCGAAAGGGCATTCTAATGAAGCAAACCCGGGCTTAAAGAGCAAGGCGGTTGGGTCAAACAGCGAGACTACAGCATTTGAAGCATTTTACAGTAGCAAGAAGCCATGCTTGAAAAGATTCTTGATAAGAAACATGGAAGAGTTCATGTGTTGAATATCTAGGGCATTTGTATCCGTTGAATGCGATCCATTTTCTCTTTATGACACTTTTTCACTATCATTGGTTAATTTTCTTTGTTTGCTACATTTGAAATAACTAAATGTGAGGTGTTCCTTTACCCCTACCTGACCATTTTCATGTATCTTATTATGTGGTTTATTTAAATGATAAATAGTGAAATGACATACTCTAGACAAAAGAAATGTTGAGCATTACCCGGATAAGAATTTGATAAGTACAAGAGTCTCAAGGTAAGGACAAAGTTCAACCAGGGGCATCTGAGAAACGTTGATTACTTGTAAAGCTTGAGGATAGGTACAGAGCCTAAATAGAAAGTCAAGAGCCGAAGAAATGAATGCAGATCATCACAAAAAAATCATGACGAAAAAAGACATAAGAGAAACATGCCAAAGGCGCATAGCATAATCATGTAGGCATAAAGGCATTTAAGGCAAACATATGCATATCATGATAACATTATGCATGACATCTACAGGTACTCCAGTAGAGCGAGAGGACGTGATGATAGTTGTACTAAATTAAAGGAAAAGACACCTGAGTTCCACCAAATAACATGTTTTGGTATTCTGATGCTTTTATTTCTGTTTTAAAAATTCAACTCATATTGCGAGAAATGAGTTGAGCCTCAAGACACGTTGAGGTAATTTCAATTTCTGTTTTCAAAATTCAACTCATATTGCGAGAAACGTGTTGAGCCTCAAGACACATTGAGGTATTTTCAATTTCTGCTTTTCAAAAAATCAACTCATATTGCGAGAGGTGAGTTGAGCATCAAGACACGTTGAGGTATTTTCAATTTCTGTTTTCAAAATTCAACTCATATTGCGAGAAATGAGTTGAGCCTTAAGACACGTTGAGGTAATTTCAATTTCTGTTTTCAAAATTCAGCTTATATTGCGAGAAATGAGTTGAGCCTCAAGACATGCTGAGGTATTTTCAATTTCTGTTTTTCAAAAAAAAAAAATCAACTCATATTGCGAGAAATGAGTTGAGCCTCAAGACATGCTGAGGTATTTTCAATTTTTATCTTTCAAAAAAAAAATCAACTCATATTGCGAGAGGTGAGTTGAGCCTTAGGACACGCTGAGGTAATTTCAATTTCTGTTGTTAAAAAAATCAACTCGTATTGCGAGAGGCGAATTGAGCCTCAGGTCACACGCCGAGGTATTTTCAATTTCCATTTTTCAACTTCTGCCTTTCAAAAAAAAAATCGACTCATATTGCGAGAGGTGAGTTGAGCCTTGGCTCACGCGCTGAGCTATTTTCAATTTCTGTCTTTTAAAAAAATCAACTCATATTGCGAGAGGTGAGTTGAGCTTCAGATCACATACTGAGGTATTTTTTCAATTTATATTTTTCAAAAAAATCAACTCACATTGCGAGATGTGAGTTGAGCCTCGGGTCACATGTCGAGGTATTTTCAAAATCTATTTTCAATTTCTGTTCGTCAAAAAAATCAACTCATATTGCAAGAGGTGAGTTGAGCCTTGGCTCACACGCTGAGGTATTTTCAATTTCTGTTCGTCAAAAATCAACTCATATTGTCAGAGGTGAGTTGAGTCTCGGGCCACATGCCGAGGTCTTTTCAAATTCTGTTTTTAATTTCTATTTTTCAAAAAAAAAATCAACTCATATTGTGAGAGGTGAGTTGAGCCTTGGCTCACACGTCGAGGTATTTTTCAATTTTTGTTCGGCAAAAATCAACTCATATTGCGAGAGATGAGTTGAGTCTCGAGCCACATGCTGAGGTCTTTTCAAATTCTGTTTTTAATTTCTATTTTTCAAAAAAAATCAACTCATATTGTGAGAGGTGAGTTGAGCCTCAGGTCACACGCCGAGGTATTTTTCAATTTCTGTTTTTCAAAAAAAAAATCAACTCATATTGCGAGAGATGAGTTGAGGCTCGGGTCATGTGCCGAGGTATTTTTTAATTTTTGTTTTTCAAAAAAATCAACTCATATTACGAGAGGTGAGTTGAGCCTCAAATCACGCACTGAGGTATTTTCAATTTCTGTTTTTCAAAAAAAAAATCAACTCATATTGCGAGAGATGAGTTGAACCTCGGGTCACACGCCGAGGTATTTTTCAATTTCTGTTTTTCAAAAAAAAAATTAACTCATATTGCGAGAGGTGAGTTAAGCTCAGGTCACACGTTGACGTATTTTCAATTTTTTGGCTTTTTTAAAAATCAACTCATAATTCGAGAGGTGAGTTAAACTTCGGGTAGCATCCCGAGCTATTTTCAATTTCTTGTTTTTCAATAAAGAATAAAGATTGGACATTTGAACAAAATTTAGTGCTTTTAAGTCTTTGCACTATCCTTGTTTCACAATGATGAGCAAAGAGGGGCAGCTGTAAGCACTAAATTTTTGTCGGACTAGAATTCGTGTTTAATTTACAAAATTTCAAAAAAATAAAAAAATAAAAAATTTGCATTTTGACCCCTAAACTTTTCTTTAAATTTCACTTAGACCCCTAAACTTTCCTTAAATTACATTTTAACACTAAATTTTCTAAAAATTACATTTAGCCCCAGAAGTTTTGCTGCATTTGTGATTTGGTCCTTCAGGCAGATTACGTGATTTGGGGCACCCACTTCCCAGATTTTCAGGCCAAAAACATGGGTGGTTGTTCCTTCTTCACCCACTACTTACAAATGGCATAAAAAAAAAAGCAAAATGGTAGAAATAAAGGAAGAGACCACACCAAAAAGAAGGGATTCTCCCATTTGAGAAAAAAGAGCAAAAAAAAAAATTCCAGCAAAAAAAAAGAACCAAAAAAAGGAACATTCAGCAATCTAAGCAAGAAAAAACTTCAATATCCGGTAAGCAACCAAGCAACCAAGGACTAACCACCATTAACACCACAACCAAGCTCCCAAACCGAAACCCACTCTAAATACCCGAGCCAATCGATTATAAGCCACCCCAAAACCCAAACCTCAACTACCCATAGCTTGATTTCATGCGGCGCATCACGATGGTCATTGGTGGCGCAAGACGGTGGAAGGAGAAAGAGGGGTTCGGCGGCTTGAAGCTTGGATCTCTTCTTTCTTTCTTTGTTTGCTGCTGGAGATTTGTTTGTTTTGGGGAGGGGGGGTTTAGTATTAAAAAAAGAAATATTTTAGTTAATGGGTTGGTTTATGTAAGGTTTGATGGGTTAAATTTAGTTTGGGTTAATTAGTGGGTTGGGTGATGATATGTTAAGTTAGTGGGTTGGGTTGGTTGTGTTGGATTATTAAGTTAGTGGGTTGAGATTGGTTTATGTTGGGTTGAAGTAATTTGGATTTTGTATATTTTATGTAGATTTTATTTGTAATTGGTCTAAACCAAAATTGGTCTAAACAAAAATTGGTCTTAAAAAAATAAAAAAATATTAAATTTTAAAATGGTCGGGTCAACCTGACTCTATTGGCGGCAATCTGATCCGGTTAAGATCACCCACAAAGGCCCATTTCAACAGCCTGAGAAGAAAAGAGATTAATTTCAGTAATCCATAATATTGGGGCTTCGGTATATTCTTACCTTTTTTATTATTATTTACCTATTTGAATTTAATATATATATTTTTATAACTATATTATATACATATATATATTTTGTACATATCATTATTTTATATTATTGTTGTAAAAAATTTTATGCATATATTTTTTATGTACGTTTCCTAATATTTTCTTTTATTGTAGATATTATTATTATTATTATTACATACTTTTATTATATGCATATATATATATATATATGTATTTTTATGTACATATTATTATTATTATTATTATTACCAAATGTATCATTTTTTCCTATTTTATTATTAGTACATGATTTGTTTTTATTTTCCTTTTTGTAAATATCATTATTATTGTTATTCTAATATTCTAGTATTCCATGTTAATATTTTTCATTAATGATATCATTTTTTATGCGTTTATCTATTTTAATTTCTCACTTTAGGAATATTTTTCTCATGTTTTAATTAATTTCAATAAATAAGGTAATGTTTCACATTTTGGAACATCGAAGAATTGTGCCCTAACTTACGGGGTTTCGATTCTCTCGTTGGTTCTAAATAGCTAAATATCCTTTTGAGTTTTGAAATACACGGATTTCCAATTTAAATTAAAAGACGACCTTGTGCTCGGGAATTTATGGTATTGTGTCCTAACTTACGGGATGTGATACTCCGATATCTCGAGATAAGGAAATTTTTAAACAAATCGATTTAAGCCAATTCAAGAATTTTAAAATCAGTATTAATAGAAAAGATCGTATTTCAAGTCCCTTCCCGATTTTTAATTTTCGACATTAAGACACTAACTAATCAATTCGGTACCAATTTTTGGGCGTGTCGAGGGTGCTAATCCTTTCTCGCACGTAACTGACTCCCGAACTCATTCTCTCAAGTTTCGTAGACTAAAAGCCCTGTTTTAGTAAACTAAAATTGATTTATTAAAACAAAGGTGATCCGATCACACCTAATAAAAGATTGGTGGCGACTCCCGTTTTAATTTTCACTTTCAAACAAAGTCGATCCCCGTTTTTAAAAGAATAGTTTCGACAGTGGACATGGTGGACAATTTAAATTTATTATTATAGTTATTTAAAAATATTCATGTATATTTTTAGAATTAGGATCAAATTGATAATATTTATAAATTTTGAGAGTTAATATTTTTAAAATTATTACTAAATCGATATAATATGTAAAAGTTAACGATTAAAATAATCATTATACCAATTTTTTAACTACTATATTAGTTTATTATTTGTGATTTTAATGGGAGTTACTAAAAATGACCGAACTATATAACTTAAGTTTTTAATTACAAACTTTTTTTTATTTTAAATGCATAAAATGAGAACTTTTAACAATTGAGTAACTATTTGTATAATTCACTTTAATTTAAACTCATTCTTTAAAAGTTGAATATCATTAATTAAAATTTTGATTACAACTAAGGGGATGGGATAAGGGATTGAATACCATAGCTGCCTACTCGGAGAAGCAAGGTGGCAACGCCATGGTTATGGACCACCAAAAAGATTTATTGCTCCATAACATATAGCAAAATTCTTAAAAAAGTAAAGTTGACAAATCCCATTGTCATGTAGGTCATCTCAGATAGCAATCTATGTAGCCTTTTAGTGTTGGTTTAGCAGCAACCAATAATCCCAGTCAACCAAAGAGAGAAAAAAAAAAAAACATTATAATGGTTACCATGTGCCCCAAAGCAAAGTGGTCGCACGCACCTTCATCCAAAGGAAAGATCGAGAGAGTCTGCTTGGAATTCGTCAAAGTATGCTTGCAATTATCTATTCTTTAAACGTTTTAATCATAAATTATGTATGGGATTAAATTAGAGTAAAATTATTAAAAAAGTCAATTTATTTTCTTCAAGTTACATTTTAGTCATTTATATTTGAAATGGTACGTTTTAGTAACTTATATTAACATGTTGTAATGTTTTAGTCACCGGCCGTTAATGGTGTAACGATAAGTTGATATGACACGTTAAATCATTATTTCAAATAAAAATTTTAGGTTAAATTATACAATTTGTCCCCATATTTTTTTCATTTTGAGTAATTTATTTTTATTTATTTATGTTCTTTTAACTTTTTTTTTTTCCATTCTTTTTTGCTTCTCCCTCTATTTTTCTCCCTTCTCCATCTCTTTTAATGTAGTTTTTCTATATATTCTATTTGTTAAAACTTTTTTATGTTCATGAAAAAAAATAGGCGAAAGTTGAAACCAAAATAAAATTTGCTTTGCATATTCTCACTCCACAATTACAAACCCTCATCATACATCATCGCTTTAATGAATCAATTTGGATCTCTCAATGATCTATTCCACAAGCTCACCTCACTCAAAGACCTCGCCATTCATGACTAATGGTAGTCCACCCTCAACAAAGTTTCTTGAGCCTATTCCCTTAAGCTCCTAACCAACCCCTACGACCACCTTATCTATCTTACCTACAACATCTTCTTCCTCTCGAAACTACATTGTTTCACGAATGTTTCAAACGATCTTTACACTCTCAATGATTAAAACAACCACCGTACAAAACTTAACCTCAACTTTACCCAAACCAGTTTGGTTCCATACTCCTTTTCTCGCTTCGATTCATCCATGCTCAGCCTCTAATCAAGCTTGCTTGGGAATATCAAGAAGGTTTAGATTAATTTTATCGTTTGCTTAATTTTATTTGTCAAAAAATAAAAGAAAAGGAAAGAATAATCTATACGATTCTGTAAAAGTTTGGAAACGAAAAAAATTTTGTTTTGATGAATATAAAGAATTCAATTTATGTTTAGGTTTGATTAAGGATATAGTTTTTTATATTGATTAGTTAGATCCAATTTTAGTTTCAAAATTAGGTTATATTCAAATCGAGATTTGGTTAATAATGATTGATATTTGGTTTTGAGTGAAATTTAATTTACGAATCATGTGAAAGAAACAAGGACTTGGTTGTCTTGGTAGACAAAGATTATGTTTCTACAATGAATAATATGAGAAGAGTGAAAAATAAAGGGGAAGAAATAAAAATAATAATAAATTGTTCAAAAAAATAGATGTATAGAGACTAGTTTTAACAAATGGAAAACATAGAAAAACTACATTAAAATAAATGAAAAAGGGAGAAAAACAGAGGGAGAAGGAGAAGAGAATGAAAAAAAAAAAGAAAGTTCAAAGAAAATAAAAGTAAAAAATTAAATTGCTTAAAACGAAAAAAATATAAGGACCAATTGTATAATTTAACTTAAAATTTTTATTTGAAATGATTATTTAATGTGCCACGTCAGCTTCCCGTTTAAACCATTAACGTTCAATAACTAAAATGTTGCAATACGATAACGTAAGTAACTAAAATATAACGTTTCAATATAATTGACTAAAATGTAACTTAGAGAAATAAAAGTAACTATTTTAATAATTTATTTTATTACATTAAGGATTTTTTTTTCTCATCATTAAATTGAGGAGTTAATCGAACACTGTAGAATCTTTGGTAATTTTATTTTATATCTTCCCCCAAAGATTCAAACTTAGCCGTTGGAAAGATGTTTTATAAGTATGGGGAATATAACCCCTACTTGGTGGACTTTAAAGAAAGTGAAAGCGACAAGCCAAGTGTTTGCTTTCCAATACAAAAGATTTAAACCCTATAGCTACACTCTTCTTTTATGGATTTACTAACATCTTTTTCACCACCAACACATAAAATTTGGGTTAGGGTTCACCAAATTTTCTCGAACCCAATAAACCACTCGGTGCTGGCTGCTAGCGGCTCATCCTACTGCATTTACTACATAAATTTGAGAGTTGATTTTTCATTCCAAGTTTAATTACTGCAATTAAAAGTCATTACCCGTCTAGATAATATGGCTTAATTTAAGGCGTAATTCAAGGGTTGTTGAAATCTAAGTTAAAAAAAGAAAGAGGGGCACGAACTTAAAGGACAAGGCGTGAAGGGTTGTTTAGTAAGGTAGGA
This sequence comes from Gossypium arboreum, assembly GCF_025698485.1. Taxonomy (NCBI): domain Eukaryota; kingdom Viridiplantae; phylum Streptophyta; class Magnoliopsida; order Malvales; family Malvaceae; genus Gossypium; species Gossypium arboreum. Next base: position 28,330,537 of record NC_069080.1, on the reverse strand, counting down.
GGGAAACATGGATATAATATTGACTGGAGATTTTTAATTGCCATTGGTAAAAATTCGCAATAATCTAGAACAAACATTTCCCTATTATGCAGCTTAGGGAGCCTACATTAAGTGTCGGGCAGATAGACGTAACCACAAAAAAGGGTCCTCCAATATTATTCGCATCTATCTTGTGAAAAGAACATATTGGCTGACGTATGGAAAAAAAATGTATGGCTAGTTGCATTAATCCCGGTGCAGTATGCCATCATAGGCCACGATTTGATGTGATTACAAATTCCGGGTTTATATCCATTTCACGACACAGAACTCAAAGAAACCCTAGAAAGGAAATCTAAAACGTAGCCTATATTTTTGCATTTTTCCAACTATCCTTCAAAAGAAAGAATATGAAATTGGAGCGGCTCTTTTACCCCAATATATTAAAAAAAAATATATAAAAAAATAAGTTATCAGTCAGATTAATTACGAAAATAGTATTTTTTTGGGGTTACGTTTATCTGACAGGTACAACTTGTTATTTTAATATCAATTTTTTTAAAAAAAAATTATTTTTATTTTTTTCGGGATCAATATAGAACCTGTGTATATGTACGAGAATAGTATACATACAGGTTGCACCTATCTGATAGGGCGACTAGTTGAGCCTACCTGATAGGTGCAACTAGTTGAGCCTTCTTGGTAGGCGCAACTAGTGGGGCCCACAGGCTTAATTTTTCTCTTAAATATTCTCCCGAAAATCAGATTAGCAACATATAGAAAATTTAGTAGAGCAATAGACACAAAATTTAGTAGAACAGAAGTAAGAAGAGAGGGAGAAGAAGGAAAGAAAGGAAAACAATAAGAAGGATAATGTATTTTAGTTTATTTATTTTTAAATAGAATGTAGAATTTTGTTAGAAATTTTATTATTTAAAAATTATTTTGTTAGATTATTAATTTTGTTAGCTTCTGAATGAAAAATTGTGCATTAAAAATTTTATGTAACTTTTTTTATATTCAAACTATTTTGAAAATTTTGAAATTTTTTTAATAGATCTAGGATTAAAAATGGAGAATCAGTTTTTCGTATGCGTTTATTTCGATAGAGAAATTTTGGCAACAAGTGTGAGATGTATATTTGAATGTCTCAAACAAGTAGTGTAATGCCCCAAATTTCTATAGTTTCGGCTTTTGTGATGGCTGGGCATGGAAGTATCTGAATTCTTGTTTTGTGATATTTTGGCTTAAAAGATTCGTTGGTTTAGGAGGTTATGTGCTCTGGAGTGTGTTTGGGGGGGGGGGGGAGGTCCCAAGTTCAAGCTTTAACTTGGGCTAAATTTTGGTTTTTACTTGAATAAAGCCTGACTTTAGGTCAGTGGGCTTTCAAGGAATTGTTGGTAAAAACTTAATAGAATGGGTCTGCTGGTCTAATGGTTAAAAGGAGTGTCAGGCTGCTCAAATTCCTGAGTTTGAATCCTTGCAGTGGCTTTGGAATTATTTTACTGCAAGTTTTGGCTAAGAGTTGGGATTTATCAAAATTCTGAGTTGGGGGTTTTTAAGGAAAATTAGGGCTTATTTCCTTCTTTTAACAAAAAGCTTTTCTCGGCCGTCTTCTCTTTTTCCCTAAATCCCCCTTGCTGCCAAAAATTCTCTTCTCTTTTTCCCCATCTCATTCGTTTTTCTTCTTTTTCGATAAGCTTAGGCGTATTGCTAGCAGTTCTGTCGATTTGGTAAGTATCGCTTTATTAAGTTGTGTGATTTTCTTTGAAGATCGTTTAATAGGGTTTTTGTTTGCTGTTTAGGGGATATTCAAGATTCTGTAGGTCATTAATCGGGACTCTAAACAGCGAGGAATCACCGTATTCATTGAAGGTAAGTAGATCTCTCTTTCGGGATTTGGAAATTCTTAAGGAAGTCGATTTAAGTGACTAATATTGGGCTCGGTATTGTCGATTTTAGGCTTTGGAGTGCTCGTGGTTGGATTAGTAGCGAAAACGAACCAGGTGTGTATTCCAATTGATTTAAAATCGCGTTTCGGTGAAAGTCAAAAATGCTATTGTCGACGCCACACAGGCGTGTGAACCGTCAGTGTGGAGACCGTGTGGCGATACACGGCCGTGTGTGCGAGGCATAGGCTCAGGAAAATGGGCCGTGAGGGCCCACACTGGTGAACCACATGGGCGTGTGGGAAACTGGGCCAGGCCGTGTAATCCACACGGGCAAGGCCAATTTGGGCCGTGTGACCCACATGGGCGTGTGAGCCCACACGAGCAAGGCACACGAGCGTGTGAGCCCTTTTAATCTGAAATATTTTGTAAGGTTGCACCGGTCGCCCAAGTCGACTGTGACCTGTAGTAGGGTCGGTAAGCCTTATCTAGACTATTAATTTTGTGATGTATGGGTATGTATGATATACTTAGCATGATTATCTGATCTGATCTGTTCTGTAAATAAAGGTATGATCTATTTGTCTGCATTATAGCATGCTATGCTTGTATGATGCATTGCATCGGGGTGGGTTTGACGAAGTGAAGGGAGTACCTGAAGGGCTTCATAAGCCCGTTATCTGGCAACTAAGCTGCATACTTATATATGTACTGCAATGCGGTACTTTATGGTGTGTAAGGTTGGATGGGTCGATTATATCCCCATATACGGTGTGCAGGGAAGGGTGGGTCGATTTTATCCCCACATGCTATGTTGGGTTGGACGGAGATGGTGTGTAGGGTTGGTGGGCATGATATTTTTGATATCTGATCTGTTTTGCACGCGATATCTGTATAGCTGAGGCCGATTAACTGTATTTTGTTATCTGTTTGTATGCTTGATGTTTGTGGGGATGTACACACTGAATTGCGAAAACTCACCCCTTTATTTATTTATCTGTTCAGGTAATCCCCAGCAGTAGATGGATCGGTGTGACGGAGGGCTCGATGGTGACCATTGGTAGACATTTACGAATTTTTGAGTAACACTTTATTTTGTCTACTTTATTTAAATATTTATTTTAGGTTTATTTTGAGGATTTTAAATTGTTAAATTAATGATGTTTTAGCTTCCACGTTAATGGAATGTTTTCACTTAATATTTGGAATAAAGATTTTACAACTTAAGTAAAAATAACAAATTGGACGATTTTTAACTTGCTACGGTTTATCTAAAAAGCACTTACATGTGACGCCGCCAACTTCGGCCATAGTATCTAAGCCAGGTTTGGGGGTGTTACAAGTAGCTATGAGATTTAATAAAAATATCTCGTTTGATGATATAAAGAAAAAAATTAGTGAAAAAATTTATAGACATTGTGGGAGAAGGATCTCGAAATTTTTCTATAAGTTTCCAGTTTCGACGGATCCCATACAATTCACCGAAATAGAACTTGTAGACGATGAAGACGTGGAGACAATGGTCACTCTTTATTGTGGGACTCAGAGCAACTAAAATGCACCGGTTCAGTTATTTGCTGAGTTAGCTGGTGTGAAGGTAACTAAAGATCCCACTCTATTAGGTGAAAAGATGGAGCTCAAGAACCATGTATGGTGGTTCTGATATCATACGTTGGTAGTCAATCAACTATACATGAGATCGGAATTGATCTTAATGCTGCACCCGAGACTGCTGTGGTTGGTGATGATGTATACCATAGCAGTAATCCTTCTGATCATAAAGTCGATAGTGATAATGATCCTTACGTGGATGAGGTCCCGGATGATATTAACGATGAAGGCATGAATGAGGATGGAGATGTTAATGCGTCTTCAGTCGGGAACCAGATTCGTCATATTGTGATACACAATAATCCTGGGGCACACATGTCTCGGATAGACCCCAATGCGGTGCATACAGTCGAGTTTTCAGAGTACCCTGAAATACTTCCTGCTCACTGGATAGCTGTATATTCTGATCCTGAAGGGTTGTTCATGGGCCAGAGATTCGAAAGTAAAGAAGAATGTGTATTTTCTATTAAGTGGCATAGTATGAATATATCAGTAGACTACAATGTCATCGTGTCTAAACTGAAATTATATATTGGAGACTGTTGGAAGTTAGCAGAAGGCTGCAATTGGTAGATACGAGTTGTATTTATCCAGAAGTCGCAGATATGAGATACGAAAATTTTTTGGGCCTCACACATGCACTTCAACATGTATGACAGAAGATCATTGAAAACTTGATTCCAAAACTATCTGTACATGCACCATGCCAATGGTTGAGGACATACCGACCATTAAAGTTTTAGTACTAATTGCTGAAATGCAAGCATGATTCCAATATCGAGTATCATACCAGAAGACATGGATAGCTAAACAGATGGCAATGGAGCAATTGTACGGAGATTTTAATGCATCGTACAATGAGTGGCAGGAATGGATTGTCGCTATGAGGGAGTACGTATTGGGGATTGTCGTTGAGTTACAGACACAATCTTATTACGGCCTCGATGAGAAACTACAACCGGGAAAGAATTTTCCAATGGATGTTCTGGACGTTTGATCAATGTGTGCGTGCATTTCCCCACTGTAAGTCGTTTGTGCAAGTAGATGGGACATGGCTATACGGTAAATATACACAGATCTTACTTCTTGCGATTGTTTAAGACGAGAACAAGAACGTGCTCTCGATTGTGTTTGCCATTGTAGATAAGGAGAACATGGAGTCGTGAGAATTCTTTCTTACAAACCTACGGAGGTATGTTATTAGTAATGATAACATTTGCATTATCTCCGATAGAGGGAAATGATTAATTGCCGTCATTAGGAGTTCTAGTGTGCCATGGAGATCTGTTTACTGCATATGACACATCGTGGCTAACTTCCATCGAGATTATAAGAATATAGACTGGAAGAAACAAGTTTTGAAAATGGGTAAAGAATAACCTTATCCTTTCAATATATAACCTAATGCTTTGTGGCAAGATTGTAACTTATCTTTTATTAATACATATCCAGCGTACGAGTTTGAGCCACACATTCTTCGGAAAAGGATGACTCGACTTGAGGGTGACATGGAAGGTCAGACGAACACATATTTTTGACAATGGTTGGGTACCATGGAGCCGTGACAATGGACTCAAAGTTTTGACGAGAGCTTTCGTTACGGTCAAATGACCACAAACTTAGTGGAGGGCATCAACGTTGTGTTCTTGAAAACACAACATCTTTCGATTTAATCTGTTTTCTCGGCTACATTCTACAGGTTGGCAACCTTAACACCAAGAATGGGTCAGCAACAAGTCAACCAGATGGAGGTAGGACACATGTTTGTCAAAGATGTCAAGGATGCAATGGTTGCAAACCGTCGGATGACGAGGTCGATAAATGTAGAAGTATATTCACGATGTAATGAAATGTTTCGTGTTACAGAGACCATCGATCATCAACCCGGTATACCACTTAGGTCCTACGGAGTTGATCTCCGAAATAGACGGTGCGATTGTAGGAGGTTCCAAACACTTTATTATCCTTGTGCACATTTTGTGGCAACTTGCGCTAAAGTCTCGCTTAATGTAGATCAATTTATCGATGAAGTGTACACCCTCGAGCGCATGTTGCATGTATGGGAGAATGAGTTTCCCGTCTTCCTGACCTCTCTACTTGGGAGGTTCCTCCGATGACCTTCGAGCTTGACCCAGATAAAGGGTTGTGTAGGAACCCCAAAGGTCGTCTGCAATCATCCAGAATCCGTAATGAAATGGACATTAGAGAGAAATCCGACGGAAAGCAGTGTGGAGTATACAAATTAGCCAGTTATAATCAGAGTAAATGCCCGTTCTGAAACTACCATGTTGGACAATCGTCGCGATCGAATAGAAATTGAGATATTGTTCATTACATGTTGAAAGAAAAAGTCCCACCGAATAGCATTAAATGGATTAATTAATTGATTTGCATTTCTTCCATTCTCTTTAATTTTTAAGTATTTTAAAACTCTTCTTTTCTATTATGTACTTCAACCCAAGTAATTCTAAAATTCGCCTTCAAAGCACATGTTTACATACAATTTACATACTTACTCCGGGTGAAGCATGACTATTAGTGTTCATACATACTTAACCCAGATTTATTATGTATTTCATTTACTATTATAATTACGTTCTTCAACTGGGGGAAGGATTGCTATCCTTTGTAATAAAATGACAAAAAACTTATTACATAAATAGTCATCATTGACTATTTAATTTGCAAAAAAAAAAAATTAAATTGATAAATAAAATGCCAAAAAATTCATTACATAAAAATAAAGTTATTTATATTACAAAACCCCCTAAAATTGATGGTTTGATTGTGCGGTCCTAGGGGTATGTTTTTGTGGAGCTTGACGTTCACATTACGAGCGACTGCGGCGATCAACGTTCTCTTCATCCGTATGTAAGGGTGTGCAGAGTATAAACGAAAAATCATATGTCTCAAATGCCATCGATGAACTTGAGCCGGGAGGAGTAGAATATGGTGGTAGATATGGGATAGGAGGAGTAGAGAATGGCGGTGGATACAGGCCGGGAGGAGTAAAGTACAGCAGTGGATATGGCTCTAGAGGAGTGGAGTACAGAGGTGGATACTGGCCGGAAGGAGCAGAGTATTGAGATAAATATGAGCCGGGATGACTGGAGTACTGAGGTGGTAGTGGGCTGAAGATATCAAACTCTGAATGATATCAGTGGCCTGAGGAGCCCGAGAAATAGTCATCGCCCTCTAAATCTGGATGATAAGAACTACCTCCAGAGTGTAGTTCCAGCTTTGGCTTCGGCTCTAGTACATGATGCGGATCTGGAAGATGTTGCCCAATTCATGTCGTATGCAGGGGGACTACCATCGACCGCCCAACAAACAAAAATGGTTTCCTTGTACTCTACGAGGGCTGGAGATCCAAACCACGATCCATCTGAGGTACCCTCCCAAACCTATTGTTCCACATCGTAATATATTCTTCATGCACATCTCCCCAATCAAACCCATGCTTCTCCCTCCTGTTCATCTCATGGATCTCCCCCAATCATACTGCACTGTCGGGATATATTGTATGCAACAGAACTACTGAAGTACTCGATTGCCATGATACCACTCCACTATCTGAAAATTGATAATAGGTGCGCTAATGCACCATAAGTTTGAGTGGACGTGGGTAGATGAGGGAATAACCGCCATAATTTCTAGAACAAAATATGACATCCGAATGAACTGCACAATTAATAACATTTTTATATTAACGTGGGTTGAGTGAGATAAAATAATAAAATTAAACTGATATTGGAAAAACTTACCCCCTCTCGAGAATGATTCTCGATCATCAGACTATATATCAGAACCATGTATGATCTCCTGATACCCAGATTTATACTCTATCTACGAAAACAAATTGTTAGAACAACATAATTCGAAAAAAATTCAACTAATTGTTATAACACGTAAAAATTCATCACCTATTAACGAGTGGAAATATATATGATTGGTGACTAATGGATTCCAAGAATAGCATCCGGTAAAGTGCCTACGACTGCAGCAGTATGAGGCATCCTCCTATGTCTATCGCAGAAGGATATATCGTCCGACAAAATTTGGGATACATCATGGCTAACATTGCGGACCCCCAACTGTATGAACGGGTGTTATGCAAATTAGATAATAGGGGTAAGTACATCAAGTGGACCGTACTACCGTTTGAATCCAGCATGAGTACACCCCCTATAAAGAGCATAATGTAAGCTCGAACGGCCTACATCACCTCCCATTCATTCGCAGTACTCGGCAAATACTCAAAATTGGCCTTTAGACATAAAAACCACAAACTGGAAAATTTCCCCTCACTTGGCGAGCGTCCAAGTAATTCATAGCAAAGGTAGCCAGCCTGGAGATCGAACTTATGCCCGTGACCACGTTCCCGTCGATGGGTGCCCGAGCTGTAGTGCAACGTCCTCTAAAGTGGTGTTGCACTCCCCGCATGGTGAATGAAATGTGTGGGTCTCTGGACGCTATCGCTTGACTAAAGCGGAAATTAAGTCATATCACAGATCAAAGTTAGGATTAATGCCGCTAATCCGAACCCGGCTAGCTCCAAGAACGGTATTAGGCATTCATCTGGCTGAAACCCTACACTATTAACACGATCCCTCAATATGCGGTACGAGCCTTGACATTATTATATTAGAGAAATAGTTAATAAAATATAATTTAATTCAACAAATAACATGACTATCAAATAAAAATTTTATTACTATCTCATTAATGGTACTTGATGTGTGATTTTTATTATCAATCAAAGAACCTATTTGTTGCAAACACGCAATTAAAAAAATTGAATTCATTTAATTTATTTCAAAAATACAATAAATTATTTCAAATTTTAGAAACAAACATGGTAAATATCTCATAATTTCCCATTATTTACCTACAATAAAAAATAATGTTAGATAACAATAATAATATACTTAAAAACATATAAACTATCTAAATATAAAAAACATACAAATTAAAAAAAACTAGAAACATACCTAATTAGTTTCTTTCAAACAACCTATCAAATTATATAACAACAAATTTAATCAACATTTTAATAAATCAATAAAAATTATTAAATAAATAAATAATAATATAAAATTACATTATATAAAAATTACATTAAAAAATCACAAAACACTAAACTATAAACACTAACAATTTATAATCATAAATTACTAACACAAAATAACTATAATTTTTTAAAAAAAAATACATTACTAAAAATCATAATACACTAACCCACTAAACACTAACAATTTATATAACCTAATCATAAATTACTAACAAAATAACTATAAAATTATTTTGTAAAAAATTACATTACTAAAAAATCACAATACCCTAAACCACTAAACACTAACAATTTGTAACCTAATCCCATAAATTATTAACAAAATAAATAACTATAACAAAATACAAAACACTAACAATTTATAACCTAATCATAAACTACTAACAAAATAACTATACAATTATTTTTTTAAAAATTACATTACTAAAACTCACAAAACACAACAATTTTATAATATATCACTAAAATAATACATTACCTTTTTTTTCTTTTCTTCTTCTTCTTCCTTCTTCTTCTCCTTTCTCTCCTTTCTTTCTCATATTCGGTGCCAACTTCAACTTGGGGGACCATGCTTATAAGGTTCTTCATTTTTTTTCCAATGATGATATGACTCATGCATGGTGGAAACAACAGGGTAGCAAAGCGAATAAGAAAGACAAAGTAGTAGGAGCAAGAGCAACATGGCCAGGTGTTGCGCTTACCTGTTAGGCTGAACCCATTTCGGGTATTTTTTACCCGTATAAAACCCGTATTTTACCCATATATTAATATAAATATTTAAAAAATTAATAATATTTTATTAAAAAAATTTAATATTAAAGATTGGGTTGCGCTTGTCATATAGGCGCGACTCAAAAATTTATACCATTTCGGTAAATAATTCAGCTGACAACCCATTTTCGTATATAATTTTTTAATATATTTGGGTAAAAAACCCTATTGGAGCTGTATTATAGTCAAAATATTGATGGTGATGTTAGGCTTTGAATGTGGATAGATCAGAGGGAGTAGACCATTGTACATTCTCTTCGACTTGAGGGGTAGGGTTGGTTACAATTTCCTTAATCAAAATGATGGGTTTTCATTAGCCAAGACTAAAAAGAGAATGAAAAATTTTAATTTGTGTTATAGAAAAATTAATAAAATAATAATAATAAGTAAAAAGTGGATGAAAAATATGGGAAAATTTTTATTATTTAATTTTCCCTTACAAGGTGCTATTTATAAGCTCCTTTTCATTCAATTAGTAAATGTATTACATTCAATGAATTAAGTTTTCTTAATTACTTCATTTAATGATCTCCTAATTATAAATGAAGTAAAGAGTTTTATCTCATTACTTAATTTAATATGTTTAAAGGGTTATAAACATCCATTTAGTGTATTTACAACACTCCCCTTTGATGTCTTTTAAATAAAAATGTGTCTAATTAAAACCTTTATTAGGAAAAACCTTGTGGGATAAAAATCTAATGAAGGAAAAAAAGTACACAATCTCCTATTACAAGTTTTTTCATTAAAAACCTTTACTAAGAAAATCCAATAGGACAAAACCTGGGTTAAAGGAAAAGAGTACAACGTGTTTTAGACTCCCCCTAATGGAAACATCACATTATATATTTGAGTTGACGCATTTCAATATTATTTCGTAGTCTTTCAAATGTTGAAGTTGGCAATGCCTTGTAAAAAGATCTGCTAAATTATCACTAGAACGAATTTGTTGAACGTCTATGTCACCTTTCTTCTTAAGATCATGAGTGAAGAATAATTTTGGTGAAATATGTTTCGTTTTGTCACCTTTGATATAACCACCCTTTAATTGAGCTATACATACTGCATTATCTTCGTATAAGATAGTTGGCATATTTTTCTGTAAAAACAAATTACATATCTTCTGGATATGTTGGGTTAATAATCTTAGCCAAACACACTCCCGGCTTGCCTCATGCATTGCAATTGTTTCAGCATGATTTAAAGAGGTAGTAGCTAATGTCTGCTTTATCACGCCATGATATGGTAGTACCAATAAATATCCCGTTTGAGATCGACTTTTATTTGGTTTCAATAAATATCCAGCATCAACATAACCAACTAATAGGGATTTGGAATCATTTAAATAAAATAACCCCATATTAACGGTCCCTATGAGATATCTAAATACATGTTTAATTCCATTTCAATGTCTACGTGTTGGAGAAGAACTAAATCTTACTAACAAGTTTACAACAAAAGTTATATCAGGTCTTGTGTTGTTTACAAGATACATTAATGCTCCCATGGCACTTAGATATGGTACTTCAGGACCAAGAAACTCTTCATCATTCTCGCAAGGACAAAATTGATCTTTATTCACATATAACGATCGTACAACCATCGGGGTACTCAATGGATGTGCTTTATCCATATAAAATTTCCTTAAGATCTTTTTCGTATAAGTTGACTAATGGACATGAATTCCATCTTTTAAATGCTCGATCTGCAAGCCAAGACAAAACTTTGTTTTTCCAAAATGTTTCATCTCAAATTCTTTCTTTAAATAATTTATTGCATTTTGGAGCTCTTCAGGAGTTCCAATAATATTTAGATCATCAACATAAATAGCAATTATCACAAAGTTTTATTCAGACCTTATAAAAACACATGGGAAAATTGGATCGTTTTTATAACTTTCTTTTAACAAATATTCACTAAAACGATTGTACCACATACGTCCAGATTGTTTTAATCCATATAAACTTTTCTTTAATCTGATTGAGCAATTTTCTCAGGAAACTCTATATCCATCAGGGATTTTAAATCCTTCAGGGGTTTTAAATCCTTTTGGGATTTTCATATAAATTTCACTATTAAGTGTACCATACAAATAGGTTGTAACAACATCCATCAGTCGCATGCCAAGTTTTTCATGTACTACCAGACTAATAAGGTATCTAAACGTGATTGCATCTACCACAAGAGAATATGTCTCTTCATAATCAATGTCGGGCCTTTATGAAAATCCTTGTGCTACAAGTCGTGCTTTAAATGTTATGACTTCATTTTTCGTGCTTTAAATGTTATGACTTCATTTTTCTTATTTTATTTTCGCACAAATATCCATTTATATCTTATCGACTTTACATATTTAGATGTTTGGACTATAGGTCCAAAAACCTTACATTTAGAAAGCGAATTTAATTCTATTTAAATTACATATTTCCATTTTGACCAATCTTTTCTATTTCTACATTCCTCAATAAATTTAAACTCAGGATCCTCATTTTCTTTTGCAATTTCAATAGCAACATTATAAGCAAAATTGTTGTCGAAAACTATATTTTTTCGGTTCCATCTTTTTCTTGAAGTAACATAACTTATTGAGATTTCTTCATTATCACCATTTTCAGGTACCTGAACCTCTTCTGGGGTTTTTTGATTAGTTATATCTTTGGCCTCTTCTTGGGCACTTGCCTCCATAATATTATCATCTTGAATAATTACTCATTTCCTTTTACAAGGATTTTTATCTTTGGAATCGATTGGCCTTCCACGCTTCAAGCATGGATTACTTTTTTTTGCACTAACAATTTTCCCTATTGGGATATCAATTCACATTGAAGCATTTTCAGCTAATATATGAAATTTTGTAATTCTTTAGGTCAGTAAATGAAATTGGCAGTTGATTGGCGATGTTTTGCAAATGTTTGATGCTTTGAACTTCTTGTTCACTTTGAATTATGCGAGGATCTAATTGAGATAATAATGATCCATTCTATGTAATTTCTTTTACCAGTTGTATATTCTCTCCCTTTAATGTTGGAAATGTTGTTTCATCAAAATGACAATCAATAAATCGTGCAGTAAATAAATCTTCAGTTAATGGTTCAACATATTTAATAATAGAAGGAGATTCATAACCAACATATATTCTCAAGCTCCTTTGAGGACCCATCTTTGTGCGTTGTGGTGGAGCAATTGGAACATGTACTGCACATCCAAAAATTCTAAGATGGGAATTACTTGGCTTCTGACCAAAAGCTAATTGTAATGGGGAGTACTTATTATATCCTCAAGCTGTAATAGGGAGTTTTGTTCTCATAAGCAATGGCCGAGCTATTAGTTGGAGGCGTTTGATAAACGATTCAATAACACCCCTCATCCGTATTCACCATCAGAATAAGGTTTCAAGGTATTACTGATCAATACACAACATATAACTTACATTTATCAACCTCAAGCATTCATTCTTAGACATCATTTAACTTAATCACACTGTCGGTCATAAGGGCCTACAAGGCCTTAAACATACTTTAAAAGTGGTTCGGGATTGAACTGATAGCATACGAAAATTTTAGAAAACTTAGAAATTTTTCATCAATACAGGGGTCACATGCCCATGTGAACAAGCCCTGTGCCTCACACGGCTTCAGACACGCCCGTGTCTTAGGTCGTGTGAAAACAGGGTATACATTCTGACTTGGGTCATACAGTTGACCACACGCCCATGTGTCTAGCCCGTGTGCCCTTCGAAGTGGCCACACATGCCCGTGAGCCAGGCTGTGTACTAGGCCGTGCCAAAACTGTAGGGTATACTGACTTATGCAACACAGCTAAGTCACACACCCGTATGTTAGGCCGTGTGCCATTTAGGGGGTATACTGACTTGTACCACATGACCAATCACACGCCCATGTGTGAGGCCGTATGGAGCATACTGACTTCATTTAATATCAACACCAGTGGACACACGGCCGTATAATATGACCGTTTGTCGCACACGACTGAGACACACGCCCGTGTATCTACCCGTGTGGACAAAAATAGGCCATTTGTAAGGCCAATTTGCCATCCTTTCTCATGCTCACCTAAACAAACAAAATAGTACCATTTCATTACACAATTACGCAGCCAAAACATCAACCAAATGTATAATTCATACCATATCTATTTCAACCAAATTCAATATACCATTCAGTGCCAAATACCTATTCAAATACTTATCAACTCAACTTCTAAAATCATACTTTATCAAAGCATTTTTCAAGCATTTATACTCACAAATTAGTTAACCATATGAACAACTATAGACCATAATCACATCATATCAAAATATATACATTTACAAGCCATTTCTAATAGCTAAATACACATCAATATTAACATCATTTACAAGCCAACTCTCATGGCTATGTTCACAACCATAATACCATAAGTAGCCTATACATGCCATATACCATATGTACAATTCAAAAGTACCAACTTAGATGTCCGATAGTACGATGATGTTCTCGACGACTCCTGGATCCAAGCTAGCCTTGATTCTCTATATAACATAGGAAAATGACACGAAGTAAGCTTCATAGCTTAGTAAGCTCGTAAGTGAGAGATTCAATACATTGAATAAATGTAATTCAACCAATTACACATAACAAAATCATAATACATTACCTGTATTGTACCATTTCATCGTATTGTACGTACCTGTATCGTCTCGTACTAACCTGTATCGTATTTAATACTCAAATAGGTTTTGTATGTACCTGTATCGTCTCGTACTAACCTCTTTTTCAACCACATCATTCGTTTACCCATTGAACCATTCGAAATAGAAGTCGGATACTTAAGGATCTCAATGGATAAGTACCTATACCATGGTCTGTAGCCAAAGCAAAGTAACTCTTTACTGAAATACCTATACCATGGCCCATAGCCAAATCAAGTATCACACGCACCCGTAGTGCCAATATCATGGCCTGAAGCCAACACAATAACCGAATGACATGTCATTGTGATAAACCGTAAATTATTCATATTTTTACCCCATGTTTAATGCATTTTATGGATGATTTCCCATTAGAATTGGTGAATTCAATGCTCCAAATGCTTTAATTTTATGTTTTATACTTAGGAGAGCATAGGAGAGCGAAAGGAATGAGAAACGAGCCAAAAACGGAGAAAATGGGCCTAAGTACGAAATTAACACGGCCTGGACCTCCTCACACGGACAGCCACACGGCCGTGTCAATTTGGCAGGCTCGAACACGGCCTGAAGTAATCGAACACGGGCATATGCCACGGGCGTGTCCCTGCCGAGCCCAAGTTGAGTCCAATTCGGAAAAGGCTAATTTTAAGGGCTTTTGGGCATTCCAAAGCCTATAAATACACCCTAGAGAAGGAAGAAAAGGACACAGAGAATAGGGAGTAAGGAATTACTATAAGGAAGCCTATTGATCTATCTCAGAAGCCGGATTTATCATCAAGATGGAAGATCTCTCCTCAATTTCCCTGCAGGAGTTTTGGGTTTTCTTTATGTTTTGTATTCTCTATTCTTCTGAGATGTTGTCTTATTTAGTTATGAACTAAAACCCCTAAATACCTAAGGGGAATGAAACCGAAGACGAATCTTGTTATTATTTTCTGAATCGTATGATAAAATATTTAACTTGTTCTTAATTATGTGTTTTTAATTCTTGTTTTGATATCCCAAGATACTGATTCAAGACAAGCTCTTATTTAGAGGAGGAATAGACCCTGTCTAAGAGTACATTGTCATAATTAAGCTGAGTTGATTGCGCACCTAGACATAGGGTGACAAGATTTTGTCAGATTAGGGTGAAACCTAATAAGGGGATCCATAGATCGAGTTAATGCAACCCTAGGGTGTTAATTAGAGAAAAGTCTCAATTATTCAATATAGGGATTAGACATTATTAGTCTTGAATAGGGATAATAACATAACTTAGGGATCTATACGGAACAAGTTAAATGAATAAATCGTCTGATTCAGAGCCAGAATAACAAGTACAGTCTAGGTGGATTTTTCCTTAGGTATTGTCTTAATTTAATCGTTTTCCAAAAAGTAATCCCTCAATTCCATTCTCTGTGAATTCTTAGATTAGTTAATTAGTTAGTTAAAACAAAACCCCCTTATTCTTAGGCTAGATAATAAAAAGACAGTCATTACTAGTACTTTTAGTTCATTTGGGTTCGACAATCTGGTCTTGCTAA